>NC_080595.1:81083484-82293484 GCF_027887145.1 Ammospiza caudacuta
AAATGTATTAATCATATCCTGCATGCCACCTTGCATTTAAGTGTGAGCATTTTATCCACTTATTTTTAAGGTACCAATTTAAGATGAGGTCGCAATACAATTTTACAAGAAGACAACTGAGTAAACAAAGATTGAGACATAATAGTTTCTTTTCTGTGAGAACCAGAAGCTTCTTTGGTAGAGACGAATCCTTTGAAGATAATAGCTGCCAATTACTTGAGGATAAAGCGAAGTGTATGGAGAGCCTGGATTTTTTTTTCTATCTTCATTAGAATTTTACTAACGTAGCTGTAGATTTTACATTCATATTCACCTGTTGTGTCCTAGTGCACTGCAGACAAGTATTTCTCTCTATACAGTAGTATAGTAAGGGAGAAAAAACATTTATATTATATATGGGAGTAGGTGGCATTAACTTGAATAGTTAATAATTTTTACTGTGCAAGTACCAAATTAGATGAGGAATATGCCTGCGGAAGGAAGAAAAAAAAAAGTCAATATGTTTCTAACTGTAACTTATTTTGGTCAAGATAGTACCCTAATTTCAGATTCCAAGCATAGGGATTAACGTGATAAATATGCAAACTTGCACAGCTAAGGTAAGATGCAGTGCACAGTAAATATTTTGCCAGCAGCTAAGTGATGAGCCCACGTACTGCAAGTGACAGCTTTACTGGAAGCAGAAAGGGAGCCCAGGTAACAAAGAGTTTGAACCTGGCAGTAAAAGACAATATTCTATTTTAACAAAGATTCAATAAGTCTGTTTTAATATAAATGTTGCCATAGCCAAACAGATTTCTAAACTGTGGGTTTGTTTTTCTAGGCTGCTAGGTGAATAGAGATGAACAAACTCCTTGGACAGCATTTAAAAACAATATTTTTGTTAGACTGCACTGCTGAGAGTTGGGAATGAATATTGAATAATAAGTATTTCATATTTCTCTGGGTCATGTTCCTCTGTGGATATTTGCATTATGAAATATATAACAAAAAAAGCATTAGTCACCACACATCAGAGCCTGATCCAGCACCCACTAAAGTAAGAGCAAAAACTGCCACTGACTTCAGTGGAAATTGGTTCAGGCCTACAACACTTTTGTTCAAACTGTACATTTTTTGCCAAACGTTGATAGTGGAACAAAGCTTCTGACAGCAAAAGCCATTGCCACATTGCCCTTTCCCTGTGGCAAACACCTGGGAGGAGCAGTGAGCTGTGTAGGACTGGAGAAGGGCTGCTTGCACAACAAAGGACATCTACAGCCAGACAAAGGGAAGGAGCCAGATGAGACAGAAAGCAGGAAGAGGAGCCAAAGGAGAGTGGTTTCTGAGGAAGATGTTGGTCTGACTTGTAAATTAGAAATGGGGAAGCTGGGACAGAGTCCGAGGAAAGCTGGAGAGAAGCTGCTGGCCAGCAGTGTTGCAGGGTCAGAGGGAAGTTTCCATGGCAAAGCCTGGGGTAGTTGGAAAGAGGCAGGCAAGGTGTTGAGACATCAGAAGAAATAACAGAGAGAAAGCTCAGCAAGATACAACAGCTGCTGTGGCCACAGTCATCTCCAAAACACAGAAAGGAGTTTGTCTGGTGAAGGCTGGGCTGCAGCAGTGCATCACTGCTCAGGGGCCATTGCAGACAGTGATGGGCACAAGATTCAGTGTGAGAGGAGGGTGCTAATGAAAGGGATGGGCTACAGGCACTCAGACACAAGTGTGCTTTCCTTCAAAGATGCCTTTGTCAAGGCTTTTGAAGAACTGAGAACTAAATCACTATTAGAAAACATGGGAAATAGTTGAAGCTGTTAAGGCAAACCAAATAAAAATAAAAAACCACATTAAATGAAGAGAAACAATTTTGATAGTTTATACACTTTATTGCTTCTATTCTCTCAAAACTCAATAGCTGCATTTTATTCCTATATTTAAATTAAACTAAAACAGATAAAACCTGGAGTCATTGTACATAATTAATAGAATATAAAGAGATAACCTGAGGGTGGTTTTAGTGGTTTAAACATTCTATATTGTTTTCCTGAATCTTTGAATAAATATTTCTCAGAACAATAAATTTTAAATTAGATTATTTTTAAGAGGAGGATGAAATTACAGAACTGTTGCAATGTATTTTCTTCCTAGAAAATAAAAAAACATGGCTGAATGGTTTTCTGATGAATTTCAGATGCTTGTGTTCACCTGGCCTGTGTAGCATTTGCAATGTTGTACATTTGGTAGAGAATTTCAGTTCTCAGTTACTCTGTCCTGTGACAGCAAAAATCCAAATAATACATTTGAAATGCAAGACTACAAGAGAAAAGTTATTTATTTTAATTATTCACATCAGTGATATTGTAGCAGTGCCTAAGAAACTTAAAAATATTCCTGTTTTGATAAAAGCTCCTCTTAGAAATAATTAAAAAGTCTTGACTGACTGGAGAAAAAAATTGTTGAAAACAGGAAAAAAACAAGTATCCTCAATTTTCAGCCAGGAAGCAACACACAGGAAGCCTCTGTGGCAAAGCAGAAGTTTAAAACCAATCTGGTGACTTGTCCAGAAATTACTTGCCAAAGGGAATAGCACTATATCCATAAATAAGAGTTTTAGATTGTGGTCCTTTAATCTTTAACATGGACAAAATCAGTGTCTTTCTCAGTAATGCACAAAAATTTCTTTTCAGGTCATAAGCAACTTTGTCGACTTAAGTAGAAACAAGCAAGGAAGCAAACAAACATCAAAAAATATACTTTTAAAATATGCTGTAAATGATAAAAAAGGATGAGCCCTTAAAAAAAAATAGGCAGCAGCTTTGCTTGAATTAGGTGGCTGATGTATTCTATTAAAGTCACCTGTCGCTACAGAGATTTAATAAGAGTCCTTCAGAACTGAAAACAACAGCATTTGTTACAAGAAGGATGCAATAGCAATCAGTAGCTCCCATTATTTTATTTTTTCAAGACTACATTAGTAATATTTTTATTTGTCTTTGTGCAGCAATCAATTTTCTCACTTTCTGACATTGTATGTCATCAGGGCACATATACCAGAAATTTAATAAATAAATGTATTTATTACCTGGTCATTTTTACTGCTCCATCAGCAAACCCTTTCCCCTGCCCCATTGCTAGGAAGACGTTGCTGGTTCCTCAGCCTTACAGACCACATGTAAAGGAACTGAGGTCAAACCTTAGGGCTGTTCTGGTCCAGCATTGATACAGATGAGCAAGAAAAGAGAGTTACCAGGACTTAACCAGCTTCAGGTGGGGGGATGCCTTCATCGTGTGGCAGAACATTAACTGAACTTATGTTATCTGTAGTTTTTGAGGGGCAGGGGAAAGCAATAAGAAAAACCTTATGTTGTCTTTAACAGAGTGAAAAAAAATTGCAAATCTGATAACTATAAATCTCAAAAAGCTTTGTTTTCTGGTGACTGTGGTATTAAGGAAGTCTTATCAGGCTTCAACCTGATAAGTAATGTAGATAAGTAATTGCGAGCTGGGGCTTCCTTCTCTTCAAAGCAGACAGTGTGATCAACTTGGAGTAACACAAGTAATGAGGCCTCAGATAGCAAAGACATGGCAGACTTTATCTGACATGGCCCTTAATAGCATTGTTTTAATTGCCAGAAATCTCTAAAACCTCATGCTGGGCTGCAGACAAAAAGTGCCTTCTGCAGGCATTTAGATTGCTGTTAAGGAGCTACTTCCTTCCATTGCATTGCTGGGATTTTTTCTGTCTATTGGGAGCCTTTCAGAGCCTGGGATGATAAAATAAAGGTGGAGCAACACTCTTAGCATGAAATGAAGTGCTCAGTGGAGGAACAGGTTGAGACCAGCTGCTTTTGCTGTAGCACATGGAGGTTTCAGAGGAATGTAGGAAATAAAGGCGCTGAGGTAGCAAGGGTTAACCATGGTTGAAAAAAATTATTTAAGACTAAATTAAATACCATAGATATTATGAAAGCAGTGAGAATTGATTTCATAATGATAGAGGTCATCCAGTACTCTCTAATTAGTTGCATATTACTGCTTACTATGAAATGTGTGAAATTAGAAGCCTCACAATACACCAAAATACTACATTAGGCCAAACCAGCAGCTTCAGCTAGAGGAGAATTGTTTTATTGCATTTCTCCATGAGAGCCTGTTCTCATTTGTTGTACACTTGTCAAATTCAGCATTTCAAGCTCAGCTTTTTAGGCTAGATATCTGTGAATTCTTGGAGGAAGACATGACTGAAATAGTTCAGCTCTTGTTAAAAAATGTCACTAGGTAAAGAATGTTTCAGAAAACACATTAGTCTGTGAGCTGAGAAAAACTGCTGCAAGAGAGACTGCTGTCTCTAGGACAGTAACTTTCCTCCCGTGAAAAGCTGAAAATCTAGAGAAAATTAAGTATTAAGGATAGAGAACAGCCCCTCTGATACTTCAGCACTGGGAAGGACAGGGGTCACTAGCCACCTTTGTCAGGTATCTGTACAGCTCTGAGAAGGAAGATTCACAGGGTGCAGGCAGTGCTAAGCAGGGATGATCATGCCAACTCTTTGGGGTTTCTCCACAGCAGTGCAGTACTCAGGTGCACGAACCTGAACTCTGAAAACAACAGCTCTGTGTTAGCATGAGGCTGCACAGAGACTAACCCTTTTCTTCTTGGCCAGTCTCAGGGAAAGAGGAAAGGCAGATTAGGTTAAGCAGAGGTGTTGCTTCCAGCAGAGGATCTGATTTCTGTAGTTGTAGCTCTACTGTACTTGTTCTCACAATAAGAGTGACACAGCAAGTTCCAACTAGAGAGGCTGAGAAACCCAATAAACCAGAGATATTTGACACAGAAAAACCTACCTCCTATTTATTAAATTGTGAGTAATCCCAGCTGCAGTTGCTTGGAACTGGAGTTGTACAATTGATAAACCTTGTGCTACTGTTCTTGTTCTCCTTAGGCACTAACTCCAGTGGACTAAACCCTCCAGTGGACAGCCCTCTAGAACTACCTGTATTTCATAGGGAGCAAAACTTACATGTCTGAACTTCTTGAAAGCTCTTCAGGTGAGAGTTTTCCAACTTCATCCACTGATAATCATTAATTTAAAAGAGTGGACTAACCCTGCCCTGTCTTGAAGGTAGAAAGGGTTTTGGTGAAGCAGAACCCTTCATGAGTCCAATTAGCTCATGACTTAAAAATCTATTTTTAATTTCAGTAGCTCAGTATTACTTTAAGATTTCAGTAGTTTGATATCTTCTTTTCACATGGAAATTGAACACATATGTAGCTTCATATTTAGTTAATACCAGTAAGACCTGAAATATTACTTTTAAAATTCAGCTAATATAAAGACTTTATAGATTGACAAGTGTTAAATTTTATCTCTTTTCATCCCTGTCTTCTGTTACCTTCATAACTAAGTCTGTCCAAGGTTGCTTTTGGATAAATACTTTCACTCAGTAATTATTCACTCCCTGGTCCATGCAAAATGCATGCATATGCACGGTTAAAAGTAAGGACAGAAACCAACACAAATGTTAATGGACTGCTTTAAAACTGCTTTTAATGATTCTTTTGCTGTGTTACATAAAGTCCATATTTTAAGATAATTCAAGAGTTTTATAGGAGTTTAAGATTAGGAAGCACCTTTAGTAGTACTGATGCACGGAGATGCTTATGAAACTGTAAAAGTCAGTGATTTTTCATTCTTGATGATCAATTTTTGTCTTTATGTGTGTAGCAATTACAGTACAACCCAGAATCCATCGGTTGCCTTGCCCAAATTTAGTTTGATTTTTTAAATTT
Organism: Ammospiza caudacuta; assembly: GCF_027887145.1. Classification (NCBI taxonomy): domain Eukaryota; kingdom Metazoa; phylum Chordata; class Aves; order Passeriformes; family Passerellidae; genus Ammospiza; species Ammospiza caudacuta. Next base: position 81,089,254 of record NC_080595.1, read on the forward strand.
GAAGGCATTCTGTGGAAAAGCCATCTTTCCTAACTTTTACAATTCAGCATCTCAGTTATCTACTGAACTAGGTGCAAGCTTCTTATACAGAATCCTGAAACAACTGAGTTTGGCAGGGACCTCTGGAGATCACCTAATCCAAGCTTCCTAGTCACAGCAGGGACTGTGACACACAGTCCTATGACACGTTGCCCAGGACTGCAACTAGTCAGGTTTGGATATCTTCACCAAAAGAGACTCTGCAACATCTCCAAACAGTCTGTTTTGGTACTCAGCCCTTCTCAAAGTGACAAAAAATCTTTCTGACATTTAGAGAGAATTCCAAACAATTTCCCTGAGTCTTCTCTGGCCTCAGCCTTTCTGTGTATGAAAGGTATTCTAGTCCCCTAATAATATCAGGTATCCAGGTGCCCTGGACACTCTCTGTAACTCCATGATGTACTGGGGAGCCCATAGCTGCATGCAGGACTCCATGTGTGGCCTCATCAGTCCTGAACAGAGAGGAAAGATCACCTCCCTTGACCTTCTGGCAAGAGTCTGCCAAATGTAGTCCAGGATGATTGACTTCTTCACCATGAAGACTACGTTGTTCATCTTGTTGCTCACCAACACTCCTGGGTCATTCTCTTCAAAGCTACTTTCCAGATTATCAGTCCCAGCATGTATTGGTTCATGACTTTGTTCTTCCCCAGGTGCAGGACTTTGCATTTCTTTTTGTGAATTTCTTTAGGTACCTCTCTCCAAACCTTCCATGTCCCTCTGAAGGGCAACATGACCATCTTGGATATATCAGTCATAAGAGACAGGCACCTACAAACACATCAGATCCTTTTAGCAGCCTTAAATACTGTCTTCTCCATTAGCTGTAGAGGCAAACTAGAAACTTGATTAGTACAGTCACTATTATCTAGGTGGCTGAAGTTAAGGAATTTATACCCTACTCTTTTGCCAACTCAACCGATTCTTTCTTGGCTATTCTCTACTAAGTAATGTTCATCATGATATGAACAAAATGTGGATTATTAGTACCAGTCATCTACAGTTCTATGATCTTCTCTGCAATACTTATGTAAGAAAAGACTTCCCTTTTGTATGCACCAAAATCTCAGTTGCTTCCTGGACATATCCCTGTTCAGTGCACATTAATAACCCCATCATGAAAGAATAGATCAAAACCTTAGAATCATAGAATAGGTTAGGTTGGAAGGGATATTAAAGGTCATCCATTGCAATGGGCAGGGACACCTTTCACTAAACCAGGTTGTTCAGAACCCTATCCAACCTGGCCTTGAACAACTCCAGTGATGGGACATCCACAACTTCGGGTAACCTATTCCAGCATCTCTCTAATCTCCCAGTGAAGAAATTTTTCTATATATCCAATCTAAAGCAACCCCCTTTTAGTTTAAAGACATTCGTGCCTTGTAAAAGTCCCTCATCAATTTTCTTGTAAGCACATTCTATGTTTTATCTTGATTTTGGTTTTCTCTCATAAAAGAATCCATGGGAGCAATTTATTGTCAGCTATGCAACAACTTCTGTTTTTCCCATGAGCTCCACTCTCATCTGTAAGCTGGTGACACTGAAATCTATATCTGGTGCTATGCTTATATCACAGTGACTGAGCTTTTTATGACCTGCACATCTTCTAGGAGCCCTGAATTCTTGCATATTCCAAAATATTTATCACAGACTTGACAACAGTTAAAATCATGAGATTATTTCAAAAAATATAAGCACTTGATATTTGACAGGGCTCCAAGCTATACTTTTTTTCTTTGGTGCCCAGTGGCTCCCGCACAGACTTCACACCATTATTGCAGCACTAACATGTTTGGTATCTTTCTCTTATTAAAAACATTTGCTTTCAGTTTGAGTAAAGCAGTGGATGGAGAAAAAAATATTCACTCACTGGGAGCACAGAAAAGCAGTTATTCCATATTTTAAAAGTTACAGGAAATTCCACATCTGCTGATTAATGGGAGCCATTCTGCTGTGCATTTTTAGCCTCATAATTTTAATTGAAGGTTAGTTAGTCTTTCTCAAAGCAATAGGCCAGATTTTGAACACGAGTGTTCTGCCAAACATCCAGGCCCTGCTCCTTCTTTCCCCCTGCTAAAGAGACATTATTGCTACAGTAGTGCCTATTGCTGCAGGCTGAAGTTGTATTTTCACTTGCAGGAGGTCTCCAAGGACATTGCATTCCTGGTGTACGTGCTTCCCATCCTCACTGAATGTTGTGTCTTTTCTCTCTCAGCAAGTGAACATGAGGGGAAACTAGACAGATACAGCCAGATAATTGACTTTATCAGTGACACGAGGTTTAGCTACTTAGGGCCCCACTGCTCCAGCCAGGCTCCAATAGCTTACACAGTAACAGCGGGAGGATTGATAAAGAACTTCTTAACTGTTTTGAGGGATAATATAAAATTTATCCAGATTATTCATTCCATTCCTCGAAAATGGCTTGTTTTGCAACCTGTTCCTGCTAACAGCCGTGTGCACCTAGTACTAGGCAAACCATGGAGGTTTGTCTTATATCCCAGAATGTCTCTGTGTACAAGCTTAAGATGGATTAACTTACAAAATGAAAAATCAAAATTCAGCCTCCAGGTTAATATTTTTGATCAAGAGATGGGATTTTTTTAAAGAAACACAGCTGAAGATTTACATAAATATCCTTAAAGGACGTTTAAAAAAATAGTTTTGGTTTTTTTCACATTAGACCTTCCTATAAAGGTTACATGGGCTATTTTTGGAGTTGATGTTACAAATTTTGGCTCAAACAGTGGAGAAAACAGAGGCTTAAAATTGCTGCAGTGAGAAAAGAGCTGCCTGATGCTTTCTTTGCTCTATGTCCAATGAATTAGGAAATATTGTTGCCTTGGAAATCAAAGAGCTTTCAGAAAACTGAATTCCCTGTGTAGTTCGAAGACTAAACCTACTTGGAACAAGAAGGAAATGGACTTTGTGATATCACTGTAGTATTTCTAGCAAAGATGAGTCACAGGGCTTGACCAAATATAGTATTGCTTTTGGGAAGCTAGCCTTTAATTGACACTTTTAAAATTTTTTCTGTCTCCGAGAAAACAGGCTCAGGTTTCTCTTGTAGAAAATCTGGCAAAAACAACATTCTTTTTCAAATGAACCCAGGAAATTTCGTGAAATAACCTAATTGGGATGCAGACTACAGAATACAAAAGACAGAATACGCCTTTGAAACCTCAGATTTGAAAGCCACTTATACTCGTGGATGTTTCTCAACACAAAAGTTGCTCCACTGGAAATGTACTGGCACTCAGGAAACCATCTTCAAATCAGTGTAATTGCTCTTGTAGTTCAGTACTTTGCTGGTGCAAATGTCACACTACAATTTTTCCATTTCTTTTTTTTCAATGCTCAGAGTGACATGATCCAACAGAATAGAGAAAGTAAAAACAGAGTTTACCAGAGTCTTATATAGATTTAGTTCTTTCGTGTGTTAATATTAGATACCCACTCCTTTGTGAATAAAGCAAGAAACAAAGAAATCTGTTAAAATTCTGCAATAAAATGTAATATAGAATCTCCTTCCAGTACCTGGAGGAAACCTACAGGAACAGTGGAGAGTAATGGTGTACAAGAACAGGTAGTGATAGGATAGGGAGGAATTCAGACTAAAAGAGAGTAGGTTTGGATTAGAAGGAAATTAGAAGGAAATGTTAGAAGGAAATTCATTACTGTGAGGAAGGCAAGGCACTGGGACAGGTTGCCCAGAGAAGCTGTGGATGCTCTAGCCCTGGAAGTGTTCAAGGCCAGCTTGAATGAGGCTCTGAGCAAACTGGTCTACTGGAAGGTATCTCTGCCAAGAGCAGCAGGGTGGAACTACATTAGTATGTAACTCTGAACTTCATATAAAGTGTTAGCAAGTTCTCCTCACAGTTTTAGACAAAACAATCCTTTTCCAGCCAAGAACCAAGGACACCATTACAGCTTCAGGCCCAAAAAGTGCAACCAAGAGCAAATTGAGGAGAGTAAACTGGGAATATGGGACTTCATAACCTGAAGCTGTAATTGGACAATTAACCCCAATATGTAAATGGACCAAAACTTATAAAAGTGTAAAAACTCATGACTCTCCAACCCTCTTGGGTTTAACCTTGGCTGGGCTCTTGTACTGCCCAGGGTGTATCCTTTGAAGGCCTTTTTAATAAATACCTACTTTATTCCTTTAACACTGTCTAGCCTCTCTTCTAGGTAGCCTCTTAAGGCATCATTACCTTGATGACAACCTCTTTTAAGCAATTTTCGCACCTCTGTATTATTATTCTTGATTTATACCAACATAAATCAAGGAAGAACTGGGACAAGCTATTTAAAAATTCAGCAAGTAGCTGAAGAGACCATTTATATTATCTTGGTAGAGGCATTTAAAACCAATATTTAATGAGTATGTGACTCATCAAGTTAAAATTGTTTTTAACAGAGCCTGATACCAAACACTAGATTGCCACTAAGTCACAAAGAAAGGCTGAGATGTTAAAGGGCAATTTGTAGCTTTGCTGGATAATTTAGTATAGACTTACTTGGAAAGCGTTTGACTCAATAATTTATTCTAAATCATCTGGGTTTTTATTTGTTTGAGGTTTTTTTTCCCTAAAAGCGTCTTCCATTTAGATTTTGGGATTCTATTTTGATTTGTTTTCCCAACAAGTAAGTTCTGTTGTAGAAGTGCTACTTTAAAATGTTAACTATAATATACTCAGCTGATGTAAATTGCTATAGTATCCACATGGATCATCATTAATTCACATGTATGTTAGGTATCAAAGGCACTGAAGATGTAAGAACTTACATCTTTTATTTTATTACTGTAATTAATCCTAAAGGAGTTGCTTTAAGAATATTGGCAACACTAACTCATCTGACCAGCATGTTCTTTCATTCCCATTAGGACAAAAACAACCTTAAAACGAAATTACTATCAGCTGTAAAGATAACATATGCATTTACAAAAAGGAAGCAGTTAAATACAAACATTTTACAAACACCTGACAAATTTACATAGTATAGCATTCACACTTTGAGAAAACTAAAGGAAAACATTGTTGAAAAATGCATTTTTTGTTGAGGTACTATGGCCCTAGAGAGTCTTGCAAAACTTTTCAAATAACAAGATTTCTGGTTTGGTTTGTCACTAGAAAAAAAAAGGACAAGTAAAAAAAGAATTATGCTATGATTTAAAAACTACCTTCCCTCAAGATGAAAATCCAAAAACACATTCACTCCTGACAGGATAATTTCTTAGCTAGTTCTAATCTTCAAAGGCATATTCTGAGGTGATTTTTGCCACATGCAAATGATTTTGGTTTTTGTTTTTCTGGTGTTTTTCTAGAGGAAGGGACTTTTCAAACGTTCTCTCTCTTTCTTTAAAAATGCTAAATAATCTCAGAGAAGTGCAACATTGAGGCTGCAGCCAAGGTGTTATATCCAAGTTGGAGGGTGTTTAATATCCTGCAAATATGGTGTCTTATCAGCCGAAGGAAGAAGAAAACAGCAGTCTATAGGCAGAAGTTTTGGAATTCTTCTGATTTGTGAACTGCTATAGTTAGCCCAATGTTGTTCATTTGAAACTCACATGAGTGCTGAAATCTCTAAGTTCTCCCAACCTTTTTATCACTAGAGTCTTTCAGAAGACAGAAAAAACTACACAGTGAAAATGTAGGAAATATGAACAGCACATTTTACTGCATATGGCCCTGATATGTTCCATCTGAATATAAAAGTACTCGGGTTGTTCCCACTGTTTGCCTAATGGCCAAAAGAAAATCAGAATTCTCCTCACTCCTCTCTAACATAATGACGCAAATCTCATTCTTCTACAAGGCAGTGTGGTGCTTGTTCTGTAAGTTCCTTTTAAAGGAAAGTTGTATCTATGCTATATCATGAACACTTTCTTGGAATCTCCTAAGCACACAAAAAGTTAAAAACAAGAGCTTTCTACTGATTTCCGCAAGACACCATAATTCTCTGAAGATAGGAGTCAACTGTTTCTTCTTTGAGAAACTGAAGCTTTGGACAGTGCTTAACAGTTCCAATACCCCCATTTTTTTAGTTGCCTTTTTTACTGTTACCAAAAGACTCTTGCTGTGGCCTGATAATGTCTAGTACAGGTGCCTGAATAGAGGGTGTATCAGAGCTCTGAGCACCAAGTGACATCCTGCCGAGGCTTTATTTCTGGACTGTCAATGAAGTTGAAAGCTCCTGAGGGATTCCAAAATGGGCCACTACCAAAGACTGATCAAAAGGAGTCAGAAATCAAGCAATTTCCTCTAATTGGATCCTTGCAGCACTTACAGAGAGAATTATTTCAGAAACCCACTTTTAGAAGACGGCGTGTAGGAAGGCTCAAATGCCGTACAGCTAGAGTACCAGTAATTAAAATTGGACTCCCATTCATTGTATAATTTAGAGATGACTGATTCCCTGAATACTGAGAAAACCCTTTTCATCCTTACCAAACAATACCCAAGCCTGGGACAACCTACCTTCTCTATTTTCAGACTCAGTTCTACTATTCTTATCTTCTCTATGTTAGCAAACCCTGCTCAGGTGCTCAGGAATAGTGTGAAATGTTTAGATCAGTACAGTTCTTCTAAGGGCTGTGGGGAATAAAAGGGATGCCTTGAATTTAAAGCACTGTCAGCAGTGGGCTGAAATTGGTGATAGGTTGTGGTGATAGCATGGCTGTGCATTTATAATGTTACTTTTGGATGGCACCTGCACCATTGAAGGTGTGTGCCCTGCTGCAGAGAGGTTTGATGTGACACTTAAAGGCACATATCAATTAGCTGAAGTCAGGGTGCTTATTCTCATGCAAATTATGCATTGTGAACATGAGAAGCAAACTCAGACTAACATCTGTCATATACCACCTACAAAAGATTTCTGCTTTCATGTCTCAAGGCTGTCTTGGTTTAGCCATAAATCGTATTTTGACAGGGTTTAATAAAATACAAATTATGGAACTAGTGAGTCATGCTCAGTATTTCCATCAGACAAATTCAAATGGGTGTACATTTTAACTGAACTGTAAATAGATTAAATTGTAAACCTAATCCTTGGAACTTTTGCAGCTTTACAGATTTTAGAGGAATATGATTTCTCATCCAGAATTCATTCCTAAATTAATGCTGAGCATGACTGTGTAATGTGTTTGTTATGAGGCAGGATTAAAGGGATTTACCCAACACTATATCAGATGCTGTATGTGGTTTAGACATCCACATAAGCATTTTTTCTTACATTTATTCACCAGAAGGTCTCTATAAATAAAAGGAATCAAAATGTTCTTTAATTCCTTTGTAGTGTGGTGCTGCCAGATTCATCCTGGGCAACCACAAATGCACAGCCAGTGTAATTACATTAGGAGAGTGGCTGTTCCAAGCTTCCTTTGGGGTCAAGAGCACCTGGAGCTCCAGCCCATGGCTCACCCAGCCATGCCCTGCCCTGCCCTGCCCTTAGGAAGCTGCAACCATTGAGAGAGAGCTCCATCCCTCTGCTTTGAGAGGGCCTCAAAGCAAATTCCCTTGTCCGTTTGGAATTTCATATAAATGCATTATTCGTTCCTGATGTGCTGTGATTCCCCTCTAATTTCTATCTCATAGAATTGTTTTTGCTGTCAAAAACATGATTGTATTTTTACAGCACGTTAGGGAAATATAGTGTGAACATGAAGGGAAAAAAAGAAAGGATGAAAAGAGAGAAAAAAAAAAAAGTTGATATGTCCAAACATTTTGATCAAACACTTGTAAGAAATAGGAAAAAATAGAAACTTTTTATGAAATGTCATTCAGTGTTGAGTGAATCTGGAAGGAACCTTTTATTTGCTTTCTGTTTTTCCTTTTTCTGTTTCTTTTTACTTCTTTGTTATTTTTAATTCCCTCTTGGGATGCCTACTACATATTGCTCATGCAATGAAGTATTATGGAACTAAGAGAGGAATATATTAAAGCAAAAACTAGTTCAGCTAAATGGTCTGTGTGGTTTCCTTTTGTCAGAAATCATCTTTGCATCATGAACTGCTTCCTGAAAAGTGTAGAAGTGTCCAGATAGCCAAGCCCCTTAATGGGCTAATGTGTATAAGAATGACATTATGTTACTCCTATTCCTCTTTGAAGGTTGACCTAATTCCCTTTAAATGGGTTTTTCAAGCAACTTTTTTTTATGTATCATAGAATCATAGAATGGCCTGGGTTGGAGGATCATCATTGGATGATAAAGATCATCTAATCCCAATCCACCTGCCATGGGCAGGGACACCTTTCACAAGAACAGGTTGCTCAGAGCCCTGTCTGACCTGGATTTAAACTCTTCTAGGGATGGGGTAGCCACAGCTTCTCTGAACAAAGCTGAAAAAAGGAGCTGTAATGGTTTTAAAAGTGAAGTCCTAGAGCAAGTGGTGTGCATGATTTATTACCTATTTCCAGAAGTAAGAGGTATGTCTGGGCTGCAGTTTACACATATGTCCAATATTCATCCTGACAACTCAAAGGAAAATGGCCTCCATTTCATCATAAGGGATGCTTTGTCTCTTTTTACATTCCATTTCTTTGATTATGAAGAGCTTATTAGCAGGCTGAAGTATTTTCTTTAACCCACAGAATGTGTATGTCTGGAGAAGACTGAGCTGCTTTGGATCTAGTTCTCAGTAATAGGAAAACTCTCAATAAACTTAATCTACAAAAAGATAAATTAAAAGCAACATTTTTTTGGTTTCAAACTAACAATTATTTTCAGAATGAATCATCCTCATTTGGTTTTTAATTTTTTTTAAACATTTCACATAATTTGTTAAACAATGAGTACAAATTTAGTTTTTGTTCTTTTTTATTGACAAATTGTGAGCAGAGCTGCATTAGTAAACTTTTTCAGAAAGAACATCTGCATCTTTTCTTAAGGCAGAAGAAAATATGTCTTTAAAGTTTTTATATTTTGGAACTTACTGCCATTGTATTTATTTCATTTTACAATACAGAGAAAAATAATTAAAAAATATATTAGAAAAAGCTGTTGCAGAACATAAGTTTTCTGCTTTGGGATAAATGAGTAATGGCTACATAACTGTCATCACACAATCGATTTTAAGCCTTCTTTCATGGTATACAGCTCTGGGCTTGGGCAATGCAACTAATTAGAGGGTGAAATCAAAGCCATATATCTTTCTTCTCTTGTGGATTTTTACTCCTTGTCTTTAAATGGCTATCATGCCCTTCTAACTATATGAAATAAAATTAAATTGCATTTTTCCAACCAACATTTTCATATTTCTGTCAAATAATGTTCATGTGCTAAAAGAAAAACATATTAGTAAATGAAAGGCACTGCTGTCAGTTGTAGATAAGAGAAAAGAAGTCCTTATGAAACTGCTGCTCTTCATGGTCTAGAGTATAGCCATGAGCACTGCTGCTGTTCTAGGAAAAGGAAGGTTACAGTAAGAGAGTTCATGATTTAGCATCAGGTTTCAATGGCCAGCAGCATCTTAATTTAAGGATGCTATGTTAAAAATAGCTTAACTTATAGTCACACAAATGTGAAAATTTTGGCAGTTCTAATTTTACATTAAAGAAAGTTTTTATTTTTGTTCTTCTAGTGCTTTTCTTGATAGGTGGTTTTATCAAATTTGCAGAGATTTGCTGAACTGATTCTTTTAAGTCCAAAGCCAAATTATGTACTGGGTACTCTAATTCTGAAATTACCTTTTACATGTTTTGTGATTATGACCAAGAGAGTCAAAGACAAAATTCCAGGAGCAGGCTGAACAAAAGGTAATTGATGATGTTCTGGGCAGATCTGCTGATATATACTTTTCCATAAATATGAGAGCCCTGGAAAAGATTGAAAGGCAAAAGGCAATTCCTGTATTAATATTTTTGCATTTTTCACACCAGTTTTGGTATCCACAAATTTTGCAGATGTTCACAGACCCAACTATAAACTTTTATCTCAGCGAGAACTCCAAAGCTAGAAAAGAAAATTCAGCCAAATATATGTTTTCTGAATTTCAAAAAATACTACTAGACTTACAAAGACTGATTGTGTTTTCTACTCTACCTAGTAGAATAAAGGTGTCTGTGAAAAAGACATATGTTTACAAAGGAAAATTATTTTAGTCATTAAATTATTCCTTGTGCATTCAGATCTACAAAAAGTACTAGTTTATGTGTTCCCAGGAAGGTCAGAAAACAGTTTCTTTAAGAGCTTGTTTTTTCATTGTCTAGTTAGTAAATTTGTAATAGTACTAATCTAATCACAGGAAGATTTTTTAAAGGTTATCCATCATTATCAAGATCACCATTGTCATGAGATCAGAAGCTGATACTCAAAACCTTGTTTAATTTTCTATCTGAGGCACCAACCCTGCAGTGGTACCTCATTTCTCCTAGAGACCTGCCCTCCTCGTGTAAACTGTATGAGCTCATTGAGGCACAAACCCCTGAACCCATCACAACAAAGTTCTTGCTTTCTTGAAGGAAGTAATGCATCTCACTCTAAAACTGATCAGAATTTTGCCTCTAAGTGCCTCTCTTTTCTCCAATAAGTATGAAGAAAGCCACAATAAATAGCTGAAACACAGACATCTGCGTAGCAAACAATTAAATTTACATGAAATGAAATCTCGCCTGAAGGGTCTATAATTAAAGAGCAATTATATTCCCAAGTTACATGAAGAGGATCCCACCCACTGTAGTCTTTAAACTACTGCTGCTATTATCTATTTGCAGTGAGCTAAAACAAGCAGATTTGGATCAAGGTTGACATCTCATTATACTTTGTCTCATACAACCACTGTCTCAAAGCATGAGACTTTCAGTTTGAATGTGAATGGGTAAGGAAGGGGCAAGAGAAACAGTACAACAGCAACATTATGTGCCTACAGATATTAACTAATAATTGGTGTATTAATTAAAAATCACTATTTGTTTTCTATAAGATGAATCATCAAAAATCATAAATCCATAAATTCAGAGATACTCACAATCACCACTGAGTCTTATCTGGATAAAATGTACTTCTGCCATGATAGAAAAATTATTTCAAGTAACCTTCAGGGGAAGAATATACAAACTTTACACAAGAAAAGAGGTGAGAATATCAATGATGAAGAGCACAAGAAACATTTTACAAAAAATCAAAATATATTTTTTTAATTTGATTCAAAATCCTTCCTTAAATATTTTTTCTTTTCTTCCTGTCTTGCTTTTGTCATTTCTGGTCTCAAATAATAAGAATAAAAATATTTTGAATTGTATCTCTTTTTTTCATAATATAGTGTGGTAAAATAGCCTTTGCTGTTTACACATAAACCAGTAATAGTAACCAAAATTTGCAGTTTAAAGTCAGCTAAAATCAGTATTCCTGTAACTGCAAAATGCCTTGAATTGTACCTCTGTATTTGTGCTCTCTTCTGCCTACTGGATATCCAGAGGGAAAGGTGAAGTGGCCCAGTGGTGGTGAAGTACTCCTCTTGCTATCTCACAATACCTATTGCAATTTTTAAAAACCCTGAATGGAGACAATAACAAAATGAACAAGAAAACAGACTTGCAAGCAGGAAGGCATGAAAGCAGAACATATTACAGACTGACCAAAGAACAGGAGGCCCCCCAGGGCAGCCTTCTGGGTGTGATGTAAAAAAGAAAAAAACCTGTCAGGAAATATGTGATAGCATATGGAGGAGTAGGTGATAAAACCTTTCAAACACAAAATCTGCAAGGGGTGAGATACTAAAATCTGCTGGAAGGTATTGGTGAGATGCAGCTACAAACCATGTTTGGAAAAGTACTCTGTGTACCTTACAAGCTTCCAAACTCTTTAAAGTAGTACACTTGTGTGGTTTTCATTTAGTTCCTTTTGTTTCTTCCAAAGGATGATTATTTCCTAAGCATTAACAAAGTGTGCAAAAGCATTATGTGCATGCAAAGACATTACTAAGTGTTGTACATGAAGAAATCTGTCTTCAATTATATTTGAAGCAATTACTTTGATATCATCTTTTGTTTACAGTAAGCTACCATGAACAAGGATGTCCCTCAGGAAAAAGGATTTGAGGAGGACATAGGAAAAAAAGGCTCTAAAAACAATGCTAGTTTTGAAGTTTTTTCTAAGGAGAAAAAAAAAAAGAATCATGTGCAATGTCTGTGCAATAAAAGAAATCCTCACTTACCAAAAAGAGTTTGACAACAGGAAACAGGAGGAAAATAGTTGGGATCCAAGGGATTTTAAGAATTAAAAATCAAAAAATGTCTACAAATTTTGAGGTAGCTGTGCCTAACACATTTTTGGGGTTTTGTTCTTCAGTGGGTATGTTTTTCTCAGGTAGCTGAAAAAGAACTAATTGCTTCCATGTTCAGTAATGTTCGGCTTTAGCTTCATTTCTTGAATGCAAGGACAAAGGAATGTAGTTGACATTCATGCTTTTATTTTTATTTTTTTCTTTTAGGTAACAATCTGTAAAATGAAGGCATGATTCATTTCATAGCTAGGAAATTATGCTGGAGCTACATGTAGAGAGCAGGAGCTCTTGAACTTGTTTTCTTCCACAATGAAATGTTGCGGAGGAGCACACCCACACCAGGAGAACTTTGGTGCCTGTGCCGTGCTGGGGGAGCAGAGGTGCAGGGACAGGAACCAGGCTGGGGCAGGGAGCTAGACTGCAGCACTGTCTTTGACCTCAGATCCCTGGCCAAATGAGCCTCTGGAGAGAACTGAAATGTGTGGTGTAAAAACAAGTGAGCAATGCTGCAGCCCGGGAGCAGACTGACGCCTCTTAGACATGAGGGGATCTTGCCTGGCAGGCTGTGTGATGGCAGCAGTGCTTTGTCCCTGGTATCCAGCATGACCCACAGCAGACATGGCTGTGTGACTGTGTTAAACCAGGCTTCCAGGCTTCTGGAATAGCATTAGGTGATATACAGCCTTAAAACAATCACTACAGACCAGCTCTGACACAGGAGCCTCTGTACTTATCAAGGAACTCAGAACAGCCCAAGGACATTCTGGCACGTCTAAGACACAGTTTGTGATAGATCTCAAGCATAACCAACACTGCTATATCAAATTTTGCAAGCTTTAAAATCAATCCTTAAAATTATAAGACATGGGCCTATTCTGCCCATAAAACTCACATGAATAATTTTTGAGTTTGCTCACCCAGCCATCCACAGTAAAATTATACTAATTCTGTTGGATCCATGTATACCAAACTTGCCTAGGGGTAAACCAACTTTCTTAGGGTATTTTTTGTATGACAGTGGTATTTAATGAAAATAAGGACATAAGGATGTGACCAGAGTCCTAGGGCTTCCTCCTGCCTCTGCATAGTGGCAGACCCTGAACAGACAGAATCAGACCTCTAATACATGGCCCATCTGTAAGAGCAGCAAACAAAAAAATTCTTAAGAAAGTAGATGGCATAGTACCTTGTTTAGTACAAACATATTAGCATGTAAATGGGAGCTGATATCTTTGAGACCTACAGAAAGAGCTTGCAAGTTAAAACTAAACTGAAATACAATTTTAATACACTTGAAAAAGTATCATGAACAATGAGAAGCTTTCCCTTATCAAAATCCTTTTATATTGCCTTTTTGCTTTTGTTTCTCTAGTCACAGGAAATACCTTTGTGTGTGTTTTCAACATCTAAATGCACTTTCTTGCCTTAATTATGAAATCAGAAGTTAGGAAAACAATATTCTTTGTGCTTTGCAGGTTTCCCCTATGAGAAATGCAGGTTACTGCAGTATGTTTGTCTAAGTGCCATGCTTACAACTGTAGCTCCCATTGCTAGCTCAGTTTTCAGCATTGCCCCTGGCCCTCTCTTAATATTTTCCTTGTTTCTGAAGCTCCTCATAAGGTGAAAAGAAGCCATTACTGAAAAATATAGTAAAATGTAGATTTCTCCTGGAAAAGAAGGGTGAATAATTTGTTAACTGAATCATAGCCTCATTTAGGTTGGAAGAGACCTTTAAGATCATTGAGTAGAGCCATTGAGCACTTCCACCAGCTGCCCCAGTATCCTTGAGTGGGTCCCATCTGGCCCCATGGACTTTTGTGTTTCCAAGTGGTGTAGCAGGCCACTGACCATTTCCCCTTGGATTATGAAGATTTCCTTTTGCTTCCCATCTCTGTTTTCTAGCTCAGGGGGCCTGGTACTCCAACGACTGCACTTGCTATTAAAGGCTGAGGCAAAGAAGGCACTAAGTACCTCAGACTTTTTTTCATCCTTTGTAACTATGTTTGCCCCAACAAGCAATAAAGGAGGGAGTTTTTCTTTGGCCCAGCTTTTGTTGTGAAAGTGTTTATGGAAAGCTTTTTTATTTTGTTTTATATCCATAGCCAGAAAAAAAATCTAGTTGAGTTTTGGTCCTTCAAATTTTCGTCCTGAAAAACCTCACAACATCCTTATAGCCCTCCTGAGTTCTCCATCCCTTCTTCCAAAGAAGAAGTTCCCCATCCCTTCTTCTTCATGAACACATGGTGGGGTTTTTTTACAGAGTTCTAGCCAAATTCTCTGTTCAATCAGGTCGGTCTTCTTCCCCACTGGCTCATCTTTTGTCACATGGGGACAGCCTGCTCTTGTACCATTAAGATTCCCTTCTTGAAGAATGTATAATCCTCCTGGACTTCTTGTGCTCTTCAAGGACTGTTCCCCATGGGACTCTCTCAACCAGTCTCCTAAACAGACTAAAGCTGCCCTCTGAGAATCCAAACTGGTAGCAGTTTTCCTGGCAGTCATCCTTACTTCTCTGGGAATTAAGCATTCTTATCATTTCATAATCACCGTGCCCAAGATGACCTCCAATCATCACATCAGTCACAAATCCTTGTCTGTTTGTGAAACCCAGGTCAGGTGGGACACCTTCCTCAATCAGCTGAGGCACAAAACTGACTTTAATGCCTTTTCTTGACTGTGACCAGGTCTGTAAGGGGCCACAACAGGCACATGGACCATCTCACACATGGAAGAGAACAAAGGCAGAACAGGAAGGCAGTGGAGGAGAAGGGAAAGAAGCGTGGTGAGCAGAAAAGCAGCTGAGGTATTTGAATCTGTCTGTAGAGGGATTAAGAAATTGATCTGTAGCCTTGAACAGGATCCCAAAACTACTGAAGAATGTGAGATATGACTGAGGGCAGGAATAAAAATTTGTCTTTCAGCCACTGACATGATGTGAGGGGACATCTGCCAGCTCAGGAGGGAGCCCAAAGCCCAGAAAGATAATCAAAGCAGTAATAAAATCTTATTCAGGAACTCATTTTAAGTTAACACTTTCCACGGCATCTCCATTTTAGAGCAAAATCTGTCTTTCGCACATTTCAATCTGCAGATACCCTCCCTGAAACCCCCTTTACAGCATACTAAGCAAAATAGGCAGGTGGAGTCTTTTCAGCTAATGATAGACCCAAATCATCTTCTAGCAACTGGTGGTGCCTAACAGATGCCTGCAGATGCCTAATTAACATTCATGAAGCACTTGAATCCTGTAGATGAAGGCAGTATACAGTAAAAGCATAAATTATTAGTATGGGTACTAACTGCTTCAGAAAACAATTGTGACTATTCTAAAAAAAATGGCTTATTATTCCTTTTGCTAAGAAAGAATTGAGTAATGACCAACTGAAAAAGCTTTTTACCCCCTTATTATTTTACTGCCATATAAATAGCAACAAACAAATATTAAAATCTGCTCAGGTGTTTCAGGAATCTGGATTTCTAACAAAACTGAAGATTCCAGCTAAATCTGACAGAAAGCTGGACAATCAACAATCATTAATGTGATTGAAAATTTTAAAGCAGACTACTCAATCATGCTGCAGAGCTGCTAAGAGCATTCTGTGTCCTTTCCTTGTCCCTGACCCTTAAGCTGCTTTGCATCTGGATATTTAAATACTTTGCACAGCTGTGTCTTGCAGACTTCGCCTTCTCCATCTGCTTGTTTGTTTTCTTGGTTTTATTTTTCAGGCTGCTATTTTGTATAAGCAAAATTATCCTTTTATGCCTCCTCTGCCTCTGTTATTTCTTCTAGATATTGTAAACTACAGCATCTGTGGTACTTCTCCTGTTATAGATTTATATTCTTCTAGGTAGTGTGGGATAAAGATAAGAAGCCTCAGTTGAACATGAAGCTGATGCCCTGGTCTGACACATAAATCCCCAAAGCTTTTTATTTCTGAAATTTTCTGCTGAGTATCCCCTTGGTATATAAATGAATTCTTTTGATTCTTTACAAGTGTGCATCACAGGTCAATAGAAAAAGAAGACAAGCCACTGGGCATTTGACAGACCACAGTTACCCTCTACATTAGCAAGAATGACACTTTTTTTTTTGTCAAATAATCTGAATACTCTGACAGTAAATATTAATCTGAATACTCTGACAGTAAAAAAAGAGTTCATGACCCAAGGAGAGCAGGGATTCAGATTTGATTGTTAAAGCATTTCTCCATCTTGGGGTCAGCATGTTTGCAGAATGAAAGGATGTTTCCTGACCTTTTTATCTCTGAAGGGTGGGAAGTAACTTTAGGTTCAGACATTTATCTCATATCCTAGAAACAAATTGAGCCAAGTTTTCAAGTTCTATCTCCCAGTTATTTCTGGATTACTGGGCTTTGTTTACTCTGAACTGTTTCATAAAGGAAGTTAAAAATTAATGCTGCTGCTTAGCTATATACTTAAATATGAGCTCAGCTTTCAGCACAAACAGATGTTCTTTGCTTAGTTGGGATGGTCTGGAAAAAAAAAAAACAATTACAAAATTGTTTTGATGTGTTCAATTCTAGGAATCTGTTAATGGCTTATGAACAGAACACACGGATGGCTTTGTTAGGTCAGGACCGTGGCTTTCTCACCAGATATCAGAAACGGATATGATGGGACAAAAGGTAGGGGCACATACTGGAAACCCACATGGATTATAATATCCTACAGCTTTCTTATGCATTAATGCATCCCTGATTATTTGTTTCCTGTGTTATCCTGTACCGAGCCCTACCAATGTCAAACAAATTGCAAGATCAGAATCTTTCCTGCTTAAAGAAATCTCTCAGATTATCTTAAAAATTTCATTTGTCAGGTTTTGTAATAGCTGTTATATCCGGCTGAAATTATTGTGAAATGTCAAGAGCGAGATAGCAAAACATGCCCTACTGAACAGAAATTTAGGAAACATGAATCACTGAAATATAATCCTGAATGACCTTGGGGAGAGGGAGCGGAAAGAAGGTAAGGTCAAAATTATAAGATTAACGTCTGATCATGAGCTTTGCTCTTGGACACAGTTTACAGTCAGTGAGTGGTGCACTTCCAGCTCACTTTTGCTTCATGGAAGTTTTAGAAATGTCTGGAATTGCTCTATGAGCCTTACAGAGAAATTTAATCATATCAGGTAAATTCTCTTTAGTTCTATAAATAATTACCACACATCATCTTGAATAAAACGCAAACCTTTAAGACAAACACAGCATGGGGCTAAGGGGAATCCATTTCACATCATCTTTACTCACAAGGTCTTCTAGAATCACAGATTTTAGAGGAAAGACTGTTAAACTGCCTAATCTTCATCTCCTGATGATCACAGATGCCTAAAATTTCTCCAAGTTACTCCTGAACTGAGCACAGTAGTTCAGATTTGATGGAAAAAGGTGATTATGTTGCCATTCATCAGCTCTTCCAATGTCAGCACAGCAGCCTACTGTGTACAGAATCTAATTAGGCCATGACTGAAACAAAAGTTGTTGCTGATTTGTAATTTTGCGCTTGTGATTAAGAACCCCAGTTGCAGACCATCTTATGTTCAGCATTCAGAAGTGCAACAGGAATTTATTCCCTGCTTCCCATAGATTACAGGCTAGAATAATTCACTTGGGAAAAGTGAACTGCCTTTGATTCCTTACAGTACTCCAAAGGCCAAAGCTTTGGTTAGAAAAGTATTAACTGTTTATTATTGCTAATGCTAATTAAAGAAAAAGGAACAATTCAACACAAATTTTTAGACAAAGCACAGCAAAATAAGAGTTAGGTCTCATTCTTACCCATTTAGGTCTTGAGCCCTACTTCAACTGTGAAAGGAGGAAATGTAATAAACTCACTGACTGCCTCAAGGACTGAAGCACATGAAAGATTTTCAGCAAGTATCAATAGCAACCCTGAGTATGACTCTTTGCCTGCAAGTTTGTCACTTATTCTGAAGTGCACTGGTTTTGGTACCCATAACAGGGGACTTTAGGAACTCTGTGTGTTTTATTACTTGCAGCTATAAGTATATAAGGCAGAGAAAGTCACCTTTAGGGCTTCTGATACTGGTCCAAAATATGAAATTCATATGATGCAAAAGGCTGATTCTATATTATTTTATTCAGCTGGCTCCCCTTTTTTTTTCCTTTATTTTTTTCCCAAAAAATAATTGAAGGGTTGAATTTGTACAAATGTTTTTTACTAGAGTAGGTATTGCTCATCTTCACCATTTTATTTGATACCAGAGCTGATGTTATTTGTTCTCCTGTCTTTGGAAAAATACAGAATGCCAAAACAAACTCTGTTCCTATGTAGTCTGGCCAATATGATAGAAGTAGAGTCATCTG
This sequence comes from Ammospiza caudacuta, assembly GCF_027887145.1. Lineage (NCBI taxonomy): Eukaryota > Metazoa > Chordata > Aves > Passeriformes > Passerellidae > Ammospiza > Ammospiza caudacuta. The sequence continues at coordinate 81,107,872 of NC_080595.1, forward strand.
ATCACAGCCAAGCTGGATCACACTTGTTTCATGCAGGGTTGGTTTTGCTATTGATCACTAGCAGAGAACATGTCTGTGACAACAGGATTGCATTGAAACTTGCCTCACTTGAAGGAAGGCTTTATGAATAGTCTTTATACTATCTCTTGATGTAGTATCTTCTGTCCCAATTAGTATTGATATGAGCAAGTCCAAGGTGTGGAGAAATCTTTCCTGGCCCAACTGAAATACCCTCTTAAAGGCTGCAGCTGTTAGTGTCCTCCACCCAAACGACCACGGCATACATTTAACCTCAAACTGAAAAAGGAAATAGTTTCATACCCTGACATGGGGGTAGTTTTTCATTTCCCCCACCCAAATACCACATGGGAAATTTGGTAGGTGGGTAGAGCTAATACACACCCCAAATAATCCCATGGTTTTTTTAGCAGCCAAAACATCTTAAATTGTGTTTACACCATGTCCTCCTGGTGAACGTGTCCTGGGCGAGGCTCTGTGGCTGGCTGTATTTTCAACATTCTGAAGTTATTTGTGTGTCATTTTCACAGAACTATATGAAAATGCTTTCAAGTTTTAACGGACTTCGTTGGAAGGAACTACTTTTACCTTCAACAAAAGAACAGTTTTGTTTCTTAACAGCACTCAGGATAAGCCAAAAAGCACTAATTTCTCCTCACTTGTAAAACATTTAACATATCACTACCCACACCCTGTAATTTCAAGACTCCTAGGATTTATAGTTTAAAAGCATAATTGAAACTTCTTGGCAAAGGCCCTATGACTTCCAGTCAAAATGGTTATAGAAGAAAAATTCTCTGTCTTAATGTAAAAGAAATCCTGCCTAAATTAAAAGCAGCTGATATTAGCTCTTTTTCCCCTATAATAATATCTACCATTAAGATGACAGCAAAAATATAAGGTGTTCTTGCATTTCAAGAGACTATGAGAAGAAAAAGGATTGGTGGAACTATTTTAGTAATGCCACGTGGAACTCATAATATAATTTGTCAAAGCAACTGTTTATTCATATACATAGGGAAATGTATTTTTAATTTAAAATTCATTCAAAATCTCATGCCTCAACTCGTTGAATCATAATAGCTCAATGCCTAAACTAGCACAGGAAAGAGAGTACAAAGGTTCATCTTGAGTGTGTTATACTGCAACTGTAGCTTTTGTAACATTTGAGAATAATTTAAATAAATTCATCTTATCACATTGCTACATTCTGGAAGAGTTGGGTGCAGAGGCATTGTTGAAGTTCAGCCTCTTTTTCTTCACTACACAAAAGCTTTGTAAAAGTTCTGGAGAGAGCAGATCTCCAGATCATACAAGCATAGATCATACCAACATAGGAGGCACACTCAGCCTCCCATAGAATGCAGATTCTCACATATTGTCAGTGGAGAGTAACTTAAAAATAGCAAAATGGATCCCATGATGGCAAGACAGGACAAACACTTTGAGTAACTAACACCCTAACTTGAATTCAAAAGCCTCCCTACAGCTTTCTGGGTTGTTAACCCTTCATTATTCTGAAAAGCTCCTTGAAACTCCCCGTACCTATATTGCACTCTCTATTTTTCCTCCAATTTAAGCCAGGCAGAAGGCACCAACCCCAGTCTAACATTCCTGTCCTCCAATGACATGGGTAGCAGCAATTGTGTTTTCTATTTGGAATCACAGGATTCTACAGTCATTTCTTGGCCCAGAATTTCTCTACAGAACAATAATAATGCAGGAATTAGACTCAATGATCCTCGTGGGTGTCTTCCAAATCATGATATTCTGTCCTACTCTGCCAGCAAATGTCTTTCTATAATAATACCTGACCCATAGTAATCCCTATTTTATACCACACAGAGAACAAATTGTTTTGATTTTTCTTGCAAGACTGTATTTTGCTTTTTCATGTCCCATTAGCTTACAGGGAGAATATTAAAAAAAACGTTTCGTGTTGACAGTACTTCATTTCCTGCTCAGTACTGTTGCCCGTAGGCCAGAGACTGATGACATGTCTACAATACTAGGTCAAAATGAAAGGCCAGCTCTGAATTTCAGTTATTAAAAATGGTGTTTAAAAATGGTCTCTCCCAGCTACAATCTGCATTAGCAATTGTATAGTGGCACTGATGCAATGGTAACTATAAAAGAAAAAAAACGAGATTCATGAAGGGGACAACATTTACTCACCAGTTTACTCAGAGTTAGGAAATTCTGTTGCAAAGGGGAGGAAAATGATCACTAATTTTGGTGTGTTTGTAACAATTCTCTTATATTAGCAGTCACTTATTGTAGGAAAATGAGAGATGGCCTTATAGGAGATTTGAAAAAATGTTACAATCATGCTAATGAAAAGCCAAATGTCGTGCTGTGATTATTGTTATGATCTTTTCTTTTTATGCTTTCCTCACCTCTGTATTCTTGTCTGTAGTTGAACTCCAAGACCCTTAGGGTAAGGAAGCTGTTAATTCATCAGAGAAAGAGCTCTTTGTTGTAGATCCTGTATAATATCAGCCTTAATCCCTTTAACATAAATAAAAACAAAGGTATCACAGTTGTTTAGTTTTAGAAGAGACTTCAAAGATACAAAAGTCTATCTGCTTTCTTTGAGGAAAAATTAAATGTACCTAGGCTATTCATGACAAGTCTGTCTAACCCTTCTCTGAAATAGATTTCTCCTTTCAGAAGAGGCATGGGATTCTTTGGTTACTTTCTGAAATCTGCTTCACTCCCTATCTCTTCTTATATTTAGAGATTGTTTTCAGTAGTTCCATGGATGGAAAGGCAAGAGGAAATTTTGATTAAGATTAAATGTTTTGGGTTTTTGGTCAGGTGCCTACATATGACACACACAAATAAGAGAGCAAAAGCCCTAAGTTTCAGCACTACAGTTTTAGAGGAAAAAACCCCACATTTTATCTGTAACATCAAAATACTTCTGATACCTGTGCCTAGTTTCACAAGTGGCTATCAAATACTAAGTTGTTTTCAAGTACCTTCGAAACAGAAACCTGTGTAACATATGTTTGTCAGGAGAGCAGTAAAAATTACAAGTACTATCTCTTCTACCCTTTCACAAAGTTTTAATGCATTAGGTGCTCCCTTGTTCCCAAAGGACATCTATGTGATTTTCAAAGTAAACACAGCCACTTATTTCACTAATATGCATAGTGTGTCCTGGTCCATCATGCTTCCTAACATCTGCTCTTGAAACTCTAACAGGAAAACTATCATAATCTAAAATTTTTAAGGTGTTTTTTACTTTATTTACTTTATTTACTTTATTAACTTTTTAATGCATATTTATTGAAAACATTCTGTGAAATAATCTATTGGAGAATAATATTTTGCTTTAGTTCTTTGCAGTTCATTGCAGCTCAGAATGTAGACATAAATGTCCTACTGTTACACTTTGAAAGATATTCTACAGAAATTCAGGTTAGTAACAACCAACAGCATGTGTTGACAGAAAGCTACATCTAGCCTTCAATTAGGATACAGGTTTGCATTTATAGGTATAACTGTGCTAGTTTTATCTTCTGATCATCTGCTTTGTTCCTCTAAGGATGGCACAAAATGCCCTTCCCAGAATGCTTTTTTTCCTGTGAGCCAAGTATGCTTGCAGACAAACCTGAATACTTGGCAGCTGTATCCTTTGGTATTAGTTTCAGATAAAAACTAGCTTGGTATGTGCTGCATGTGTTACAATCACACTTCAAACTGAAGCCCCCGTATATCCTAAATTGAAACAGCAATGAATACTTGAGGCTCAGAAATGATCTTCCATCTCTGGCCATCTGTGGGGCAGATGTGCAACACTAATCTCACAGCTATACCAAAACCAGTTTCTAGCTCACCTTCCTGTTGTGCTTCTTCTAATCAACCCATTTCCAGACCTCGCTGCTGGCAGCAGTCATATTGCATGTTTGGTTTAATAGCTTTGCACCCCTGATATAATCCATCCCTTATGTGTGCACACATTCTCCCAGGCTCTCTTGGCAAAGTTCTGAGGTGTGCACAAGTGAACAGTGAGGAAGATGACAACTGTGGCACCGAAATGAAAATGCACCTACTGAAAAGAGAAAGTGATGCAAACTGGGAAAATACATGGTAAACTCGGGAACTGGAGCTAATGGAGCAGGAATGCTGGACTCCCAACATATTTTAGGAGCATAAAAACATATTTTACCCCATGTGGGTAGATTTAAAAAAAAACAACCCAACATGGTCCCTTCCACCACTATGGTAACACAAACACCCCCTACTGCACCGATAATCTAGAAGGGACTACATGTTCATTGCAAGTAAAACATAAGGGTCTCTAGTGCCCTTTACTCTGTGTGTTTGTTTAACCACTTTCTTCCCCAAAAAGCTATGATTATATACAGTATATTATTATATATTAAATACTTTAGAGAAGAAAACCCAACAGGGTGCTACAGTTATAAAAAATGTGAATTTTTAAGTGAAAAAATTTCTTTGTCACCTTTTGCCACCTCATCAAACAAGTCTTCCAGTGCTCCACAGAGCAGACTTCAGTCTGACACAGGATGCTGCTGAATGGAGATGTCTCCCAGACAAACCACTGTCCCGTCCTGCAAACCATGTGTTCTGCATGGTGCCCAGTGACAGCACACACTAAAAAGAGAGGAGGGCATGGGCAGGATGGAGCAGGAGACACTCAGTGTGCTACCATTCAACAGCAGAAAATGGGCAGGTTTGGTGTGATTACATTTGAGCCACAGCACTGCACATCACTGATCTACAAACTACCCAGCTGCTTCTTCTGTGGCTGCAGAAGGAAATGGAAACACATGGCAAAGGGGTCTAATTTATCACTTCACAGTCAAGTGAATTTTACTTGACACATATCTTCAGATCTCCTGGTGAAAGTAATTATAAAAATGAAATATGTGGTAGTATATGATAGCAACTGCTTGTTTTCCTGCTCAGTACCTAGTGCATCTCTAGTCTGGGAATGTTGGGTACCATTTTCATATAAATATCTTGTTGCGTTGTCACTGCTGTACAATAATTTTTAAAAAATGTTTTTTGTTAATGCTCATAAAGCTTTTGAAAAGTTTTTAGGTTTTTCTCATGAAGAAACAATACTTAAGGAAGAAGAAAAGTTTTTATGGTAATCTTTTGCTAACCTGACTTGTAGATTTTGTTATCTTTAATAAGCTTGTCATCCTAGTTTGAAGAAATAATTTTTTCTTTCATTTATTGTCTCATGAAGGACAAGACTAGAACCTGTAGATTCATTAAGCAAAAATAGTTCCTGTTATTGTATAGATATCCATTCCAGCCCAGCTAAAATTAGCATGCTGTATTCTGTTTGATACTACCCAGAACAGAATTATTTGCTAATGTTATTAATTCTATAAAAGTAAAATGGGTCACGATTTGGGAACTGTAACAATAGTTATGGGTAGCAGGATCCCAGCATTTAAAGGAGAACTGCTAAATTTTGAAGATTGAAAATGGGAAGGTTATATCTAGATATCTATATCTATATCTATATGTGTGTGTGTGTGTATGTATTTGTAGAACATAAAGGATCACAGCCTGCCAGTAATTCTAAGGGCCCAAACCTGCTCCTAGTAAATTTACCCAAGCTCCTTGAAAACAGCCCATTGGAAAGAACAGAGCCTAGTCTAGCAATGAATCACCTTTCCTTATGAATTAAAGTTGCTAGAGAGGATGCTCCTTCACTTGGCAATCTGAGGAGTCTCAGCCAGGATGAGCAGCTCCATTCCCCAGTTCTGCCCTTTCCATATGCAAGAACAGAAGGATGCACACTCTATTTCAAACAGTTAAATACAGCCTTTGCCAAATGCAATAAGGCTGTTTGCAGATTGAAACTTTGAGAATTTCAGCATGCATTTTTTTCTTTTTTTTTTTACCAATAAGTAAACATTGCGTAGCCCTTGAAAAAAAGCCACGTTCCAGATTTTGCAAGAATTTTGAAAGTCACGTAGTTAAAATCTAATTTATTCCCATCATATGAGTTTCTAGGTAATGAAAGGATATGATCTCACACCACACTACATGAGATTCAAATTCTGTTTTCACACCTTTGTAGTGCTCTTAACTTCAGTAATGTTATATGAATACAGTTAAGAGCAGGGTTTGATCCAAGAGGCAAAGATTTCTCTAAATTTTAGACAGCCAGACAATGAGTCTCAGTTTCTTTCTGGTGTTTATAATTATTTTTACCTCTTATGTTATTTGTTTACTGATTGATTGAATTGAAATTATTCAGGTTTTTCTCTAATCTAAATTATAAAATAATTTACTAGTGTGGGTTTTTTTTACTTGAGCAATGGTATTATGGTATTCTACAACTTTATTTTCAGCATGTTTTATTTTCCCTGTCAGTGTTTTGCATTTCACTGATTAGTATGGATGAAATTTCTTTCAATGGGCTTTCCGCATCAGAAAGTTGGACAGTTAGTCAAAACTATTCATCTAAACTCTTCCTATCAGTGAAGAGAGGCAGTAAGGGCAAGTGACCTGTCTTTCCTCACTGAATACAGGAGGAGTCTGGACAAAAAAAAGCTTAAAATAGAAAGTTATCTTAGGTAAATTAGCTAATTATCTTGGATGAGATAATTAGAAAATAATGAAAATAAATAATTGCTAGCCCCTTCAGGATGTTGCAGATGTTAACTAAGGAACAAAAGTGCTTCGAGAATCCTGAAATATTTGGATAGTATGGCCTGGCCATTTCTATTTCTTCTGCCTTTTATGTTTCTGTTATGAAACAAAACTGTTTCATTCAGTGTTCTTCAAAATTGAGTATGATTGTGTGGTGGTTCTTCCCCACTGGCTTTCTTGCCTATGGGAAAAATCCCACAACTTGAAAATTTGGCTTTCTTGAAAATTTCTGGCTTTTGCCAGAAATATGAGGTTTCTAGTCTTCCAAGAGTGTCAGAGGTGATTGGCCTGTCCATGTCTGCCTTACCTTAATATCTTCAAACTGATTTTTGCTGGGTTTTTTCTTAAATAGCCCTCTTGGTTGACTCTGTGTAATAACCATCTGTGTACATGATTATTTTCCTCAGAGATAAATTAAAATTTCTTTGATCTTTCTGTGCCCATAATTGTAACTACTTGAACCCCCTCTGCATGACCTTGAGCCTGTCCAAGCCTGGCACCATCCCTTGTGGCTCTGAGGTGCTCCAGAGACTCATCACCTCTCTGCAATTAGTGTCTCATGTGCAGTCTCCAAATATCCTAATATTCGCATCCATAGGGCTCTCTCTATACCCATTACATCCTCTTGCCTGTTCAGCTTCCCCTCCAGTGCTGCAGGAGAAAGAAACAAGCCAGGAAACAAAGGGGAGCTATTCAGAAGAGAAGAGAATTGTATTTCTGCAGAGAAAAGTGAGGCTCACTGGCCTTAAATGATATTTTATGACAAAACATGGATCCAAATCAGCCAGGTGCAATATGTGGCTGCAGCTTGGCAAGGTACTGCATGTGCCAAATGCATTTGTTCATACAGGAGGGTAAAACAAAATGTTTGGATGATCTTTCAGAAATCTTCATTACCACTAAAATGTACCTCCCTCTGTAACACCTTATAGTCAATCAACAGCCAGTCCTGTGCAGGAGGTAAAACTGATATAAGGGAGAACTCAAACAGACCAAGTGTGTGCTCATGTGCACAAACCCACCACAAACACACACACACACAGTGGCTGGCCTTGCAGAAGCCTGTAGTCAGAGCTTCATTTATCAGAAGGACATAGAGTGACACCTGCAAAATATTATTTTAGATTTTCTTAGAGCTCCCTTTATAAATCATGACTGATTGAAATAAACTCTCAACTGCAATTTGTTAATTTTATGTGATTTATTCCCAATGTCTGAATGTGAAAACCTGCTAGAAAAAAAAATGTTTTATAAAACATCAGTGGTTTTTACTAATCACCATTAGTATTCTAGAAAAGCAATTTTTCTGTACTCAATCCTCCTAAATGCTTGTGATGAGCAGTGAGGGAACTGACTGCCACATGCCATACAGTAATGAGGACACTAAATCAAATACTAAGAAACTGCTAGCCTGTTTGAGACAGAAAATTTTCTGAAGTGGGAAAAAGAGCCTTGATAATCATTGCCATACTGGAGTTTAAAAAGAAGTCACATTTGGAAACTGTATTTACTGATTACACAGAGAGCACTGCATTCAAAATAACTGCAAAATTTGTAGAATGTTTACTATCACACAAGATTCACGTCATCAGTTGAATATTTCTCTTTAATGTAAATGCACTATAGAACACAATATTGTTTGAAAATAACATCACCGATTTAAGAGGAAAAGAAAAAGACTTTTTTGTCTCAAAAGACCAAGTTAAAATTTGAATCATATGGCCAGAGATTTGAGCAGAAATCCATTATTTGATGTCCTCAACAAATCAGGATGCATTTGTGAAAAGGTTTAAAAGACTTCAGAGAGAATGTAAGTGTATGCTGAGAGCATCAGGAGACTGAGAGTGGGAACGGAATGATATCACCCCCGTCAGCAGCACTATCAGCACTGGGATGGGTAAGGCACTAATGTAGATTTCTGATGGGATGAGCCAGAGCAAACATCCTGCAATACAATATGTAGGAACACAGAATACAGCTCCAGAAAATATCCAAAGCACTTAGAAAATGCATAGGTCTTTTATTTAATCAGATAAAGAATGCTGGGGTAACATGCTGCGTTACGCCAACACCTAATATCCTCAAATATTGCCTTAAATACTTGTCAATTTTTTAGGCTTTTTTTTTTTCTGGAAAGAGACTGCATCTTACAAGTGACACATTTGCAAGGAATGTCAGTTTGAATCTTTCCTATGACCCCAACACAGAGATATTCAGATTTACTAATGGACTCCTGGGAATAACTATGAAAATAACTGTTACCCTCTTGAGGAGAATAAGGAGAAAGAGCATGCCCTGCACTTATTTTGAAACTAGAGATCCGCATCTGTCTGTACTGACGGCTTCAACTTAAAATTGGAAAAGGTGGCATTGCTTGTAACAGACTTGAAGAATATCTGTTCCACTTACATCTGGCTGAGAGCAGGCCCTGAGATGAGCTGCACAGCAGGTCAACAATAGCAGAAGGTCAAGCAAAATGGGAGTGGGGAATTTTACTGGAATTTAGGATTCCATACTAATGAGTTTGGAGAATTTGCAGCCTGAGATGCTCTCTGCAAAGGAAGCCATATAGACACAGAGCATTGCCATCAATTTCGATTTATTTCTGTATTTCCTGCTGGCTGGTTATTAAAGTGCTTAATTTGTTTTTTTCACATGTTTTCAGTGAAGAGTGAACTTACCAGAATAAATTATAGGACCTCATTTGAAAAGTATTTTTGTGCTCTGAATTCACAAAATTTTGCATTCTGCAATGCCAAATGTTTATTGGATATTTAGGATGAGGTAGGGTTTCTTTGATTGTTTTGTTTACATAATTAGATACCAGGTCATTAACAGAAGGCTCTCTTCTGAATGGTAGAAGATATATCAACAGTTCAACAACAATTTCACTCTAAAGATTTTAGTTTGCTTTTATTCCTGATTAACTATTTTCACAGCAGTCTGTGTGATTTTTAAAATTTCACTGTAGTTCATGAGGATTTATGTATGATTTCAGAAAAACAAAAAAAATCTGTGAGTACCCTTCCAAAAATAATGGTGGACAGAATATTGTACTTGACCTACAGCCTAAAATTTCTGTTGGCCTTTTCTTTGAAAAATTTCAGTACCCTATTATTTAAAGTATAGGTTTGAATATAGATGGGGGAAAAAAGTCTTTTATAAGATATATTGCCTTCATTCCTCCTGCAAAAATCTATCAGAAACATGCCACACCATGTTGTCTTTGAGAAAAGTCACGCTTCTCTCCAGGAAACAGGGCAGCTCCCTTTCCTGTGCCTTTGGCACTCTCTGGTGCTGGAGCCAAACCCTGTAAAAGAAGAAACTGCTGCATGGGAAGATATGTTCATATTAGGGACAGAGAGACAGACTGGAGATAAAGATATCAGGAAAGAGGACGAGGAGGGAGGCAAAGTGGACTTTTACATGGAGCCACAACAGAAAATTGGTTGATAGTAATTAGCCACCTACAAAGGTTGATTGTGCAAGCCAAAATCTTACTTTTGAATTTAAAAAAACAAACCTGCCAAGCACCCCTGAAGAAACTTCTGCAGTCTCACAGTAGAGCAAGGACCAGGGGGAACATAGAACTGTACTTGCTGCACATCTTCCCTCCTCATGTTACACAACCAGGGCACACAAGCCACCCTGGGCTGTGACCAGTGTTTCCTGACATCACCAAATAATCCTAAAATGAAAACATTGATGCTGATAGAAGAAGCCTTCCTGTAAAAAACCATGTCTAAGTCAGGCATGGAGGTGCTACACAGTAGGACAGAACGCAGTTCCTTCTCCGTCACAATCTCATCCTTGTCCTATTTTACTAAAACGGAAGAAAATTTAATGGCAGTGGCAGTGGTGGTGGTTTTGCTTGTTTGAAGTGGTCAGTGCTTCCTAGGAATGGGTCTGAGAGCACAGCCTTCACTTTACACAGGCCAATGAGCTCACCATAATTACAATAAATTCTTAGGGGGCTGAAGATGAAATGCCAGAAGCATCTCCCTCTGTGACTTGCATGTACTGAAATTTAAGTGGAGGCTGATTTGTGCTGACATTCCTATTTACTTTCCAAGGCTGTAATGACTAATAATTAAGTAGATACTATACTAAAAGCTTCCACTTTGTCCAACAATAAAATGTAAGGATTCATTCAAATTAGAAAGCTCCTCTGGCCAATTATTTTGATACATAAGAATGTTGTAAAATAAAGATTACAGAAAAATAATTTCCATTAGTTATAGTTATCTGATTTTTTCTTCTAAGACCTCTATAGCTATTGATGGACTGTAACTTTTAATTTGCAGTAAAAGAACCAGAAAGAAGATAAAGTGGATTTTATGTCAAATTTAGGTTTCATCCTAGCAGGACACAAAATTGTAAATTAAATCCCCATGCTCAGCAACTGAAATCTAACACCTTGGAAAACTATTTTTGGGTTTGTGTTCATGGCTTTTTTCTTTTTTGTGGAAGAAACAGAGGATCACCAGGAAAATATTCTACCCTTTGATCCAATACATAGCAATTTTAGACCTACCTTAATAGCTTTAAGGGTGGAATTCCTTATTTCCAGCCTTCCCTCTGTTATCAGAACAAATAGCAGGTTCTGTTTACCAGCAGTCAAATGATTTGCAGATGACAGTCAAAAAGGAATGTATAAAATCTCTGTTCCAAGGAAAGCCATGATGCCCTTAGCTTAAAAAAAATCTCCAAACTGCCATTTCCAATATTTTCAAGAATGCCTAAAAATCTAAAGCTCCATCCTGAAGCTTTTCCTTTTTTTTCTTCTTTCCTTTTGTTCCCAAATATGTTGAAAATATTCCTATCCCTTGATTCTATTGTAAATATGAATTCACATTTCATATACAAAACCAGAGCTCTTTGTAATTTATGGTATTTTAAGGGTAAACTTGTTGTTAAGAGAAAACCTTTTCTTCCCTTTAAACTACTCTCAAGAACAGAGCCAGCTGTGAATACCAAGCTCTTGGCCTCTGTAATATTCTTCCTTGCGTGTGTGTGTGTTTTTATGGTCTGCTCTTGCAAACCTTGCTTGCTCTGGGTAATCTGCCCTTACATCAGTATTTAAACAGAAGCGAATGGAACTTCTTACATAAGACACTACTTGACGTGAGCAGTGAATGATAAAGCCAGGCTCTTTGTAGGTATTATAGGATGTGATTTTTTCCCTTGCAACAATAGCATGCTTCAAAAAAAGGGCTAGAAAGGAAGCGTCCTTTGAGCACCAGTGTTTTTGAAGCCACGCGCTGAAGTCTCAAGTCCTAAATCAGTGTGCACTGCCCTCATGCAGAGCACAGATCACTTTTTGCCATCCTGTAATTCATTTGTCACTCCTTAGGGACAAGCATATTTGTGAGTAGGGATTTCTTCTGAATTTTGTCAGCATTCATTTGGAAAAAATACTAGCCCAGGTTATTAGGTAGTATGAAGTGATATAACTCTACATATGTCAAAAAACTATGGGTGTCTGATGTTATACACACAAAATTTTAACTACTGTATTACAAGAAGGTTGCTCTGTGCAGCCTGCAGATTTCAGCATGTAGTACAGTAACAATGTCCAGATTTTCCAGATTTTAGGTATTTTGTATGTGAAAATTCACATGAAAAGTGGACAGGACACAGGATCTTTTCAGTATTACTTGCATTTGAGAAACATTAAACACAACCAAGTGTGAACCTGTAAGGAAGTTTCTTAAGACTGAAGAATATTGTTGCCCCAAAATTCTAAAAAGTCCAGAGACTGAAGCTTCTACAGCCTTCACATAACTCCCTAGGGAAAAAAAATAATAAAGAAGGGGGATTATTTATTTTCTTAATGACTTGTATGTTGGCCTGAGATTCAAGGAGGCATAACTGATCTTGATGGCCAAGAACTTCATAAACCTCATGAAAGACAAAACACCTGTTTTGTCTAGCAAAGGAAGCATGCTTAGAAAAGGTGACAATTTTTCACATTCCCTTCTTGCACATTAACACCAGTATCATTTTGTCACTTATATTGAAAACCAAATTAGATTGCTCTTTTTCCCCCATGGATAAACATGTAGATTTTATACATACCTCTCAGAAATCAGGTTTTGAATGTGTGCCATAAACCTGTACACATGTCCTACTTTCAGGCTTGCCCTGCAAGTAGGAATACTCTTTCCAGAGGTGTTTGTTTCTAATTTGCGTGGCCAGCGAGGTGCAGCGGGACATGTGGCACCCAGCCAAACAGATATGAGACAGCTTCCAGCAGAGGATGGATAGATGTGTGAAGGAAATCTGCTTGTCTTCATGAGCCTCCGGGGAAAGAGAACTCCAGGCCCTGACTGTACAACTCAGCAATTCTACACACAGTGAGGTCCCCTTGGAGAGTCACACAGCCCCTTCTGTGCTGCATAAATGAGAACCGAGCAACGAAGACTCCATCCTACCATTTTATTCCTATGACACTGTGAACCAGTCTGCAAGGGTTAGAAAATGTTTAGAACCAGAAATAACTCCAGGTGAAGGCCTTTGATTGCCACAGTAGGTTGCAAATCATAACAGGCAAGCACAAGAGATCCCATAACCTTACGAAACATTCCAGGACAGTTAAGTGGAATACTTCCCTTGCACAATTTGAGAAAAGTTCATCTCTGAAGCATGACATGAAAACTTTTGCTCAATACTGCTGTTTTCATTTTAACTTAAAGTGAATAAACAGACCCAAAGGAGTCTGGCTTTAGGGCAGATTGCCTGCATAGGTACTCAAGTGATACAGACAGCTCTGTAATGAAGCGCAACCTGGCCAGCTACTTCAGAGTACAGCATTTGTTGTTGTCATACTTAAAGTAAAAAGATTCCTCATTAACTGCCTTATAAAGATGTAGTTCACTCTCTTCTTACATGTAGGAAGATCTCAGTACAGCACTAACTCCTAGGCCTGAGCATTGCCTTCAGAGCTGTAGCAGTAGGAGTCATGACACTGTGACAACACAACAGATCAAGTAATATCAGAAGACGCTTCAATGTTGTATATTCTTGGAAAACATACACTAAGCAAGAAACAGGCCTTTATTTTTCTAGTAAGAGGAGCTTTTCCTTATATTTTATACTTATACTACATCTCACTCAAGGAAAATTTTATAGAGAAAATTACATATATTATATAGAGTTCATTGTTCTTTTCTATAGAAGGGTCCCTAGGTTTTGATTGAAAAATTTTCCCAGAAATCCATAATGTCTGTTATTCTTTGAATTTCCAACTGAATTGCCAACACAGATAATTCAGGATACCATGGGAATTAATAGTCAGAAAAAGAGATATTGTCTAGCAGGCATAATACTGTAAGCAGAGGACATCTTACTTGTTTATCTCTTCCTACATCACCAAACACTATTTAAAATGATAAGTTTTTTTTTCAGGGAGATTTTTTTAGCACAATCTACAGACAATTTAATTATATATGCCAGTATTTTATTAATTCTCAGGTTAATATTCTGAATTTAATGTGCTATAGCTAAATCATTTGAATGCAAATCTCTCATTGAAACACTTGACACCAAACACTGGTTTTTGTCAGAATTACTGAACATTATACTACATAATCCTTATAACTTGTGCTTTAATTGCAATAATTTAAGGTAGCTTAGTTTCATTTCAGACCTTGCCAACAGGGCCATGAAAATCAGAGGTAAAAAGAAACATAGATATAGAATAAGGGAAGATTTCTTTGAATTTGGTAGCTGCATCTGAGTCCTTCATATTCTGAATTTGCTGTCTTTTGGATTAAGTTACACATGTTACCAATCTGTGCTATGAGTTATACTCATACTAAGGTGGTTTTGTAAATCAGTCCACAAAAGCATTTGTGCAGGATATCTGGTGGCAGATACAGAACTAAGCTAAAAAAATATACCTGAATTATCAATTTTATTCCAAGTAGTTTTATTTAAAAAATAAAATTACAAACTCCTGAAATCCTTATTAAAAAGGATGGGGTTAAGAGTAGTGGGAGGAGAATTTTTCTTTAACTAAAAACAAAAACATGCTTGGATTAGTTTAAGGTTCAATCCTGCAAGTTGCCAAGCTTTCTGGTCCCAATTCAGTAAATTACTTAAGCATGAGCTTAAGTTTTAGGCACATCATCAATTCCAAAGAAATTATCTGACTCACACATCCCTAATAAATGTCTGGGCTAGAGCCAAAGATCTCAACACTTACTAGTATTAAGACCTTTGTTTCCTAATTAAACTAATATTGATAGGTAGATTGCACAGAGAATAAAACCCCCTGCAAAGCTCCTTGCAAGCTGGGAATCACAGCTGGCTCTGCTTTGACCCACACACCTCACAGTGTGACTCGACTCTGCCATGGCACAAAGCTGGCCACAATGTTCCTGCCCTCCCAACATTCCCCCAGTCCAGGGTGAATCATATTCAGTGTTGCTGAAATTCCTAGCTATCCAAACAAGCAATAATAGAAACACTTGAACAGAAAGAATTGTTTGAGTCATGTAGGTGGTTTTCTTGTGTGGGAAACTACCCACTTGGTATCTATGTGATGAGGAAAGTCAGCTTCATTTGCCTCTGGCTGCCTGAGGCAGGCAACAAAAAGCACATTCATGCTCCTATTCCTTCCTCCTCTCAGCAACACAGAAGAAGGAAAAGATTACTAACATTTATACTGTGGGTTAAGAGAATACATTCCCTGTCTGTAAGGCATCACTTCTTACCAGTGGGAACTTTTTCCAGAATTTTACACTGCCCACCCTGAACTCACCCATCCAGCAAGATGAAGAAAATGCTACCCAAATACATGCTGCCCAGTGCAGAAAGAATCATGCTAGGATACCAGAAGTATTGTTCTGCTGATGTTCAGCAATACACCAAACCCTCAGCAGATATGGTGTCTGCCTAAAATAGACTAAGTTGACCAAATAAAGCTGCTGAGTAGAGGTGAGGAAGATAGTGCAATAAGACACTACCATTCACTATTTGTGTCCTTCTGGTCTCTGGCAAGCCTGGATAGAAATCAGAAGAGTTTTTATGAAAGACCAGAAAAGAACAATTTGCTTTGGAGAGTTTTACAAAGCAAACATGAGGAGCAGCGTGGCTGTAGTCCAAAAGAGTTTCTTCAAAAAATTTAAAAAGAACAGACAAGAGACCTGAGTACCCCAGGCAGAGAAAACAGCAGACAGCAGACAGTAGCTTCTCAGGGCTGTGTAAAAATTATGTGACTGGGGGAAAAGCAAGCCAGGGTGAGGCTTTAGTTGAGGCAGATCTGGAGTAAAACATCAGTTCTGGAACCTATCAAGCAACAAGGAGGGAGAATGAGGACAGCAATCCCTCAGACATGTTGAAAGCCCAGGGAGGACATGATCTCAAAAACAGCAGGCTGTGAACATGGCTGTGTTGAACATGGCTGATGAGCCAAAACCCTGGTCAGAGGCGTGTTGGCTGAGCAGGAGGGGAGCTGGGGGAGAGAACAGAGGGGACAGAGGATCTCTAAAATCCAACATGAGCCCAGGGATGGGAACAGGAAGGTTTTTCATGCCAGAGAAGGAGACCGACTTGCATGGGAAACGTTACTATGCAAAAAAATTATTCCTGGGAGGATGTGCTAGATGTTAGGAATAGAATTTAAACCTTTGCCAGCCCTGCTCAGCTTTGACACCATGCTGTCAATGGCACTTTTCAACAGGTATTTCAGGGGGAACTTCATCTAGCACCCAAGAGATTTTATTAAAGTCAATATGACAAACTGTGACATCTTTACAGAAGAGAGCATAACAAAAGGTTTGCATCAGTTTTGTGAGCAGCCCTTGGGCGGCATTTTCAATCTAAGTATACAGAATGATTTCTGTTGAAAGTGCTATGCTGAAACTGGTGACATCACCAGTGGCAAAGGATGGAAACTGCCTGCATCCTGCTCTCAGCAGCCTTAATAGAAAAATGATTAATCATAAGTGCAAAAAAAGTTGGCATACTGTCTCATCTCTTTTACCATTAAATTATGCTGTCTATTTTACTTATTAGTTCTGGACTGACTTTTCTATTTTAATATAAACAAAGGGTAGGTAATTATAAGTGACATCTGCACATATGCTTCCAAAGTGTGAATAAAACCTTTCAACACACTGAAATATACTCGTTAGAGCATGCATTTAGATTCTGTCAGATAATAGGAAGGAAATTTCTAGAAAAATATGAAAAAGGAAATCATTTATGGTATCACTGGTCACCTCCTTATTGGCATTTTAAGTAAGAGATAATTAGTCCAAGGATATCTGTCTAACTGTCCTGTACATAGACAGGCTGCCTGCATTGCACACAAATAGATCTATAGGCTATTGTGGTGTTGATGACAGAGACAGGCAGTTGTGAAAATTTCAGAGAAGACAGCAGAAAGCTAAAAGGTAGAATCACAACAAATGCATTTGCAAGCAAATGTCTACGCAGAGCAGGAGTGAAGGCTCACAAATGATTTTTGGTGGTCAATTCTGAACCGAATAGTCTGCAGAATAAATGACCATGGTAATAGAAATGTTCTCATAAGTAATGTAAAATTTGCATCAAGAAAAGTCATGACTGAAAAATTAAGCACTGATAAAAAATATTTGGGTTGCACAGATGTACAGATAGGTGCTCAATTTGTATCCATAAGAAGTAAGTAATGAAATGCTCTAAAGGTCTGGCTTATTAAGCACCAACGTCAGTGAAGATTGTTCAAGACTGCTGCTGAAATAGTGTATTTCAAAGTTTTTATGTTTAAAAACTAGAATATTTATGTCTTTAAACAGAAAGTTCCTTCCTTCCTTCCTTCCTTCCTTCCTTCCTTCCTTCCTTCCTTCCTTCCTTCCTTCCGCCACTTCCGCCACTTCCGCCACTTCCTTCCGCCACTTCCTTCCTTCCTTCCTTCCTTCCGCCACTTCCTTCCTTCCTTCCTTCCTTCCTTCCTTCCTTCCTTCCTTCCTTCCTTCCTTCCTTCCTTCCTTCCTTCCTTCCTTCCTTCCTTCCTTCCGCCACTTCCTTCCGCCACTTCCTTCCTTCCTTCCACCACTTCCTTCCACCACTTCCGCCACTTCCGCCACTTCCTTCCGCCACTTCCGCCACTTCCTTCCTTCCGCCACTTCCTTCCGCCACTTCCTTCCTTCCTTCCTTCCTTCCTTCCTGCCTTCCTTCCTTCCTTCCGCCACTTCCTTCCTTCCGCCACTTCCTTCCTTCCTTCCTTCCTTCCGCCACTTCCTTCCTTCCGCCACTTCCTTCCGCCACTTCCTTCCGCCACTTCCTTCCGCCACTTCCTTCCGCCACTTCCTTCCGCCACTTCCTTCCTTCCTTCCTTCCTTCCTTCCTTCCTTCCTTCCTTCCTTCCTTCCGCCACTTCCTTCCGCCACTTCCTTCCTTCCTTCCTTCCTTCCTTCCTTCCTTCCTTCCTTCCTTCCTTCCTTCCTTCCTTCCTTCCTTCCTTCCTTCCTTCCTTCCTTCCTTCCTTCCTTCCTTCCTTCCTTCCTCCCTTCCTTCCTTCCGCCACTTCCTTCCGCCACTTCCTTCCTCCACTTCCTTCCTTCCTTCCTTCCGCCACTTCCTTCCTTCCTTCCTTCCTTCCTTCCTTCCTTCCTTCCTTCCTTCCTTCCTTCCTTCCTTCCTTCCTTCCTTCCTTCCTTCCTTCCTTCCTTCCTTCCGCCACTTCCTTCCGCCACTTCCTTCCGCCACTTCCTTCCGCCACTTCCTTCCGCCACTTCCTTCCGCCACTTCCTTCCTTCCGCCACTTCCTCCACTTCCTTCCTTCCTTCCTTCCTTCCTTCCTTCCTTCCTTCCTTCCTTCCTTCCGCCACTTCCTTCCGCCACTTCCTTCCGCCACTTCCTTCCTTCCTTCCGCCACTTCCTTCCTTCCTTCCTTCCTTCCTTCCTTCCTTCCTTCCTTCCTTCCTTCCTTCCTTCCTTCCTGCCTTCCTTCCGCCACTTCCTTCCTTCCTTCCGCCACTTCCTTCCTTCCTTCCGCCACTTCCTTCCTTCCTTCCGCCACTTCCTTCCTTCCTTCCTTCCGCCACTTCCTTCCGCCACTTCCTTCCGCCACTTCCTTCCGCCACTTCCTTCCGCCACTTCCTTCCTTCCGCCACTTCCTTCCGCCACTTCCTTCCTTCCGCCACTTCCTTCCTTCCGCCACTTCCTTCCTTCCTTCCTTCCGCCACTTCCTTCCTTCCGCCACTTCCTTCCTTCCGCCACTTCCTTCCTTCCGCCACTTCCGCCACTTCCGCCACTTCCGCCACTTCCGCCACTTCCGCCACTTCCTTCCGCCACTTCCTTCCGCCACTTCCTTCCTTCCGCCACTTCCTTCCTTCCTTCCGCCACTTCCTTCCTTCCTTCCGCCACTTCCGCCACTTCCGCCACTTCCTTCCTTCCTTCCTTCCTTCCTTCCGCCACTTCCGCCACTTCCGCCACTTCCGCCACTTCCGCCACTTCCGCCACTTCCGCCACTTCCTTCCGCCACTTCCTTCCGCCACTTCCTTCCGCCACTTCCTTCCTTCCGCCACTTCCTTCCTTCCGCCACTTCCTTCCGCCACTTCCTTCCGCCACTTCCTTCCGCCACTTCCTTCCTTCCTTCCGCCACTTCCTTCCTTCCTTCTGCCACTTCCTTCCTTCCGCCACTTCCTTCCACCACTTCCTTCCTTCCTTCCTGTAGAAATACAGATTTGGATACCATTGCTGAAAACTACTTTTTCTCTAAAATACTTAATATTTTCCTTGTTTGAGTATCAACTATTTTTGTTTGTGTTTTCTCTAGCAGACAATAGTCTATTACCTTCCTTTTTGCAATTAAATATTACATTCTTAAGAATTATCAAGACTAAAATCTATTGAATTCTTCAATGTTTCCTCCAAATAAAAAAGGTCATGTTAACTAGATCTCTGATCATTCCTTCTTACTTCTTCTCAAATCTGTCCATTGTTCATATGTTTCTTGAACTCCTATTCATGCTTTTATTTCTCAGCATTTATACTACCTTTTATTGAAGTAGCCTCTTACTTTTGCAAAAGATATGTTATAGCTCACAAAAGACTGTGAGGAAAAATAGAATGTTAATTGTATCCCTACCTCAGAGATTTTAGAAGAAAGGATATTCAGCATATGCAGAAAAGAAATAACCATATAAAAATAATATATTTCACATCACAATTATATACTTAGTTACAATCACCATGACAGTCCCTCACACATTTTAGTACATCCTGCATCCCCCTGTGAGGGAAGGACCTACTATTATTGTCTTCCTACCATCAGGGACATATGAACAATTATATCTATATCTATATCGTCTATATCTATATCTATATCATCTATATCTATATCTATACACAGCCATCAACAATTATAGACACAATTCCACAAACAATTATGTGTCGTCATTTTATAAATTTGTAGAAATAATATATTGATACATATGATATTTCTCATTCTCATGTTACCATGTGGAAATTGCTAAATTACCTCTGAAAGAGCTAGTGAGGGTACCAGAAGCAGAATATATACATTCAGATGAGCTCCATCCACTCAGACAATTTTCTCAACAAGGAAGAAAGATTTATTAGCCTGCGTTAATGTGGGTATTATCTGTTCATGATGCACAACCAGCTTAGGACACTTCAGACAACCCAGACCTGTGTCCTGAAAAAATTCTTAAGAGCTCTTATCACCAGATCTGCAGTAAATTCAGCATGTCTCCCACACTTCTTGCATGCCCAAACCACCCACAGTCGATTCCTCTTCGCTTACCTTGGGTTTGAGGGGGATTTTTTAGGAAGTTAAACAACATGAGAAGTAAAGCAGAAATACAGAAGACATGCCACCTCAAGTTGAGGTTCTTCCCACACTCTAAGCACAGCTCTTTCATCAGAGAGGAGGGACTCACCCCCTCTTCTTGGTAAGAACAAAGTCAACTAACTGAGACTCAGGTCACACAAACATGCACTAAATGTTCCACATAGGCCTAACAACTATAAAAAAACATCCCTTTTGGGAAGGAGAAATAAGTCTAGTGACATTTGATATATGAACACAATTTAACCATACCTACCTAGACAATTTTTGAGTTATCCATCTAGACAATTAACCATGTAGACAATTTCTGAGTTTTCAGGCCTTTAGCTCAGCCAGTCCAAATGCATGAGCTCTGGTCTCAGGAACTGCAGGTGAAACTAGGAAAAGAAAGAAGGGAGAGGGCCAGAAAGGGCAGGGGAAGGTAACTGAGGAAAGAAGGAAGAAAGAATATAAAAGCCTAGAAAAGAACAAGTGGAAGGAAGAATATTTGAAATTTGAAGACTCTGATTTAGCTCATCTTTATACATTTCTTTTGTTACCTTATCATCAAGCAGACTCCCAGTGCAGAGACCAGAACTTTGGCGAGGTTTTTCAGTCAACATTCACAAAAAGAAAACAGAAAACATCTTAAAAAGTCTGTTGCCCTTAGTAAATTCTACTTTCTAACTCTTGAAATGTGGAAGGTTGATCACCTTGTTGGTTTGCACACTTGTTGCCTGACAGGAGCCAGCTGACTTCTCAGAAAGGGAAATCTGGGGACAAAAAATCAGTAATGACTCAGATACGAATTCTTCCCCATTGTATTAAAGCATGTAGCTAAAGCCCTGTGCAATTGCTGAAAACTCAAAGTTCTGTTTGGGCCATCACTGAAACATACTTAGCAAATTTGCCTCTTAGCTGTCAGATATTTTTTTACTAATTGATGCTAATTTATAATAGGTATATTTCATTGTTATTCTTTATTGTTACCATGTTCTTATAGTTGAGAGGTAAATATTAAAATATTTTCTGATTTTTTTTTTTCTCCTCCATAGAAGGACTAGATGATTTGTTTTTGTCTTGTACTCAGAGTTTGGAAATCTTCTAAATCAATCAATCTGTCAGCTCCCACAGGTACTTTAGCTGTCTTAACAATTTAGCTCCAATCCTGCAAATTTGTATGCACGAAGATGGCCAAGAATAGGACTTATCTCACCTAATCTAAGAGATAGCAATCTAATCTACACAGTTGTCTAGGCTACACTTCTGTTGTCAATTGAGAGAGGCAGGAGTCTAAGATGGGAGGTATGAATCACCCCTCCGGAGGCGAAAATCTCTCTCCATTGACTCTAGAGGGAATCCAGGAAGGTTGGTTATAGTAGATATCCAACATTTAAATGATCAAAACTAAGTGAGCTAAATCGCATTTGAAGTGCATGAAGGGCATGCTGAAATCACTGCAATTCCTCTGAAAAATAGTTGTACAGATGTTAAAACATTTGTATAATAAATGTTCCACACTATTGAGTCTTTAATGGAAAAGACTTTTTTTATGTGTTTAGGGGAATACAGCTTTGATCCCTGACTGGTATTTTTGTTTTTTGTAAAATTAGAGAGGGATGCAAATCAGAAAATTCAGATGTAGGAAGAAAATTGTTCAATGTTACACTACAAAGCGTTTTAAAGGGTAACTATTGCTACCCTACCTGATTCTTCACTCACTGCTAGAGCCAATCTGCTTCTGAGAGGGAGTCTTCACAAAAAAAAAAAAAAATCATATGGTAAAAATGACCACATAGAGGTGTTTGGGAACACTGAATATAAGAACGTTTATTTTTGTATATCAGCAAAAATGAATGATGATACCTCTGCTCCCTTGGAAGTTCAGGAAGGTGTAGCTGTCACACTGCCAGACTGCCCGGATATTATTCAAACAGTTGATTATTGACAGAAACCTGTATCAAGTACATCAAAAGGTAAAACATTTGCTTGAGAATACATCGGTAAATTTTATCAACTGACAATAAGGACTTGGTGGTCTCATAGGCCGGGTGGATCTGAACATGAACACTCAAAGGTACATTTTTCTCTACACTAGCAAATCACAGCGTGTTGGCTTTTTTTCCTTTGTGGAAAAAAATTGCTTCAATTTTGCAGGGACGGAAGGAAGCAATGCCACCCACCTTGAGGCCTCTGATTTCAAGGCACTTCCCTTCCCATTGCATGTGTTTGTGGGGAGCAGAGGTTTTGTGTGTGCACAGCTGTAAGCTTGCCAAAGCCCCCTCAGCGGCTGCTGCCGCCCCACCAGCGCAGCTGAGCGGCTGACTGCCGTGCTGAGGTACTGAGTCAAACTGGAGTCTGTCCCCACACACAGCCCAGAAACTTGGAAACTTCAGTGCCAGATGCAGGGCGGTTGGGAAATCCACGCCCATAACCCAGGGATAGGGTGCACAGCTGGAGCACAGATGCAGACAGGGCCTTGCTGGGGTGGCCGTGGGCCGTGTGGGATCGGGGATGGCCCGAAAGGCTGCGATGTGCCCCTGCTCACAGCAGGTAAGGAACGTGTAGGGAACACACTCCATTCAGCCAAGGGATCTCCGCGTGCCACTCAGCTGCCAGCTCTGCTGCGGCTGCCGGCGTTCAGGTGGATTTCACTCGCTGCTGCAGGCAGACAGACTTTACCGCTTTGTGACTCACCGGGGCTCCATCGGCGGGAGGGGGAGCAGCAATCATTTATGACTCACTGTATTGTATAAGGCAGTGGAAAATCATTTGCCTGCATACTGTACAAATACATACTGGAAGTATATAAAATATGTTGAAGTAATTGGAACACAATTAAAATGTTCTGAAGCAAAAGAGAGAAAGGTTACTCATTACCAGTCTCTTCCTTTTTGCAGAGATAACCTATTACAAGAAATTTGCAGTATTTTCCTTCTGAAGTAGTCAAGGCTTTAAAATTCTGCCTAGAAATAGAACTGTGTGAATAATTTGGGGTGGGGGTTATATTCAAAGAAAAACTAGCAGTTTTTGTCCTCTTGACAGTGTTTTTTTCTTCTTTTCTTGAGCAACTGTTCCTAGGATTAGGAAAATGTAAGTTCTTCTGAAACAGTAGGAATAAATATATTTTGAAACTTTCCTTTTAAAAGAAAAGTTGTGCAAAAGCCTAATTCTTGAACCAGAGTTTGAATAAAACAGACTGCAAAGGATATTGTTGCACCAGAGGAAAAGAAACCATAGCCTGCAGATTGGGGTGCTGTCTATGCAAAGTTCTTTGCTTTGCTAGAATTTAAATGAGGACCTTAGGAAAAAAATATGTCTGGCTTAAATCTGAAAAAAAAAATAAATCTGAGGCTCCTTTATCCTGGAGAATTTAGAACCTGGGGTTACATGACTTGAATGAGGCAAGTGATGACAATATCAAGGAGACAGCTGTGTTTGAACACTCCCCTTTCTTTCAGACCAAAGCCCTATAAAGCAATACTAATAAAAGTTTTTCTACTGGAAAGGAAAAAAAATTCCTGTCAAAACTGATATTTTGAGACAATTAGCTCACAGAATTGCAGAATATGCCAAGTTGGAAAGGACCCACAAGGATCACTGAGTCCAGCTCCTGGTTCTTCTCAAAACCATCCCCAAAAGCCACATCATGTTCTTTAGCAGAGTGAAATGTGGGATCAGACAAACCCCGTGAGAGCATGATGGGTGGTGGGAAGATGAGAGTGGGACCAAATTCTTCAACCCATGCTTCAATCTTGAGTCACAGACAGGTCAGTCTACAGAGGGAAACTTCACCTGAAACTGAAGCTAAACTAAAAGAAGTGCAGGGAATGGTGAGCTGATTGCTAGGCAATGGCTATCACAGCAAACACAAGCTAAAATCAGCTCAGGCCAAGACAAGCCCAGGCACATTTTTAATCCCTGCCCTGCCAGGTCAACAGAAAGTCCCTGACCTTTTACATGTAGGGACAAGGAATCACATACACTGAGCTACAAAATAAGGACAAGGAAAAAGAGAGGAAGAGAATGATGGTCTTTTTCCCCACCAGAAAAAGAAAATAAAAAAACAGATCTATGCAGGATTGCCTTTAAAATGTGTGATGTGTTTAAAATGAGGCATTTTGTGTTCTGAGGTTGGCACCAAAAAATTTCCTTTTAAGATAATTCTTGTTAAACTAGAGAAATTACTCTGTTCTGTCAGAAAACAGAGAGGATACCTGGAGCAACTCTTTCCCATACTGTAACCTGAAGATCAGAGCCTTTCAACAAGGAGCAAACCTTCCAGTATCTCCAAAGTTTCAGGTGTGTGTGAATTGCCTTTTTTTTCCTTTTTTTTTTCCTTTTTTTCTTTTTTTTTTTCCATTTTTTCCTTTTTTTTTTTTTTTGGTTTTTTTTTTGTTTTTTTTTTTTTGTTTTTTTTTGAGGTTTTCTTTCCTGCCTGTGCAGACAAAAAATGCCAGATTCATGGGGACAGAAAGAAAAGACAAGAAGCAGCAAAGGGCCAGCCTGGGAGTCTGAAGACTCATCTGTAGGGGCAAAATCTTAGTTTACATTTAAATGCAGGCGAAACAGTAAAACAAGTACAGGCTCACTTCCAAATATCTGACATTTGGTCAGAACTTTGCAGAGAGGTTGGGATCCTGCTTTCCTGCTCATTGTCTTCTTCTAAAAAAACATACTATCTCTCCGTGTGCACATTTTTGCAATTCCACCCAGCCCTTGTCACATGGACCCTTAACATCCCAAAGAAGCACAGGGCACCGTATCCCTGTGGAAGAGGACATCTCTCAGTGCAGCCTCTTTGGGGAATTTCTCCTGTAACTTGGTACAAGCTCCCTGGGCCCTTGGTGACATCCCAGTGTCACCCAGCACAGTGCAACTCCATTCAGTCAAACCAATCTAGCGCTGGCTTCTATCCCCGGCCAGTGAGAGATGGCCCTCAGTCAACCAAGTGGCAAGTAAAAGGCACAATAAGTCTCATATAAGAATTTATGACACAACTCATAAATTGAGTGTGTTGTCATAAGTGTTGTCCATTTGTCTGTCTTATTATCTCCCAGGCAAGGGCCCAACTGATATCCCAGTGTAGCTGATGATAGGACTTTAAATTTTGGAACATTTTCAGCATCTTATTTTGTTGATATGCAGAAATTAATCTAGTGTAAACCAGAAGGTTGGTTTTTTTTGTTTTTTTTAATCTCCTAATATCACAGGCAGACATGCACTTATAGCTCAGTAAAGTGCCCAGAGCAATACTGAGACAGATCAAAATGCGGTATTTTACAGGAGACAGAAAATCTTTCTGAATATCTCAGACTCAAAATGTGACTTGTGTGCTATATGATCAGGTGAAATATAGAATTAATGTCTTAATCTTATAGAATATCCCGAAATGGCTAGTATACCCAGCTAAAACCACTATATTAAATTAATTGCTGGATTAAATTTAAAAGGTCACTCAAAATACTGGATTTGAATACACAGAAAGTGATAAAAAAATTATCCACTTGCCCAGTGTTTTCTAGTGGTTGTAAAGATTCCAAAAGATAAATAAGTTATATGTTATTGTAAAAGTCATTGTGATCACTACAGAACAGGTCTATAGGAGACCAAAGAGGAGTACAATAATAAAAAAATTGCACTAAATAAAATAATAAGGAAAGGAAAATGGCGATTTCAAACTCTGTGAATTTCAAGTACAATGACAATATTGATTTGCAGCCCAGAAGTCAGAGTAATAAATAAAAATCATGGGAAAAATTTATTCATTGTCTCTGATTTGGAGCAAACGGTCCAGTCCTAAAGGAGGCTTTTAATTTTTACCAAAAGGAAAGAAATATGTGAAGAAAAGAGGACAGTTTACTTTTTGGGGTTTTTTTTTTTGCATCTGGGACAGTTGCATAGAAATTATTTTTGGATACAGAAAAATACATAAAGGCTTTGCAGTAAAAAAGGGGAGAAAAAATTTCCAGTGTTGAATTTTTAACAAGATAACTAGATATGGAGTGGGCAGTGAGCAACTTTCACTTTAGGGGGGAAGACAGAAGGTAACCACCACATTGACTAACTGAGATTCACAGAATATTCTGAGTTGGAAGGGACGCACAAGGATCATCAAGTCCCACTCTTAAGTAAATGGCCCATATGGGCATTGACCCCACACACTTGGTGTTACTAGCACCATGCTCCAAACAACTGACCTCACCTCCTCATTCTGAGAATAATTTCACATTATATGAGGACATTTGAATTGACCCACATGTATGTAAAAGGGCTAAAGAGAGTTCTCTCATTTTTTAAAGTTTTGGAGAAAAGTGAAAATGATTGATTTTTTTTTTTCTTGAACCCCAAATTTAATTCCTTATACACTGTAGATGAGGCACAAAATAGTTTATCAAAGAAAGAGATTAAAAATGTAGCTGGTTGTTTTTCACACAGATGAACAAAGATCTCTCTGTTCTATTATCAGTGCTCATATCTGTTCTGGTACAGGATGTGTCATTGCTCCCTGTACCAAAGTGTTACTGCGTATTGTAATGTTCATTGAGAAAAATAATCAAAAGGAAAACTCAGGATGTGGTTAAACCCTACCCATGTCAGTCTGGGCTTTACATGTATAAATCACATCCAGTGTTACGGAAAGAACCCAAGAGACTAAATTAATATTCTGTTACATCCCTGGAAACTTCTGAAGACTTTGGCAAATTCTTGTTGATTTTATTCAAATTCTGTCCTAATGTTCAAATTCATGAAGCACATGAAGATGCTTTTGATTTATTAAAATTTATTTGTACTCAACATCTTTGAAAGTCAGGTCACTACATGACTATATATAAAGAAGCTCAGTAGGCTGGCCTGATTTTTGAAAGAACCAAGTTACCACAGTTTTTACTGAAGTCAGTGAAAAATATAAGTTCTCAGTAATTGGAAATCCACTAGTCTTTTGCTCAATTTTTTAGCTGTACATGAAAGACTCTGGCTACCTAAAAATGAAAAACTGAGGCTTGATCTTTTAACTTCATAATGGAACAGAAAATTGGGTCATTATATTAAAAGAAAAAAAGAGCAATTGGGTCATTGAGATTGAGGTAGGAAAGCAAGTTTGCTGAATTTATCTAGTGCCTTTAACATTAAGAATATCTCAATTTTCAGGATTTTTTCCTGAGGTTTCATTTCAAATGTAATTAAAAAAATGCATACTGTCCCTTGGGTATTTCAGACAGTGGTGAGATCTGGTGTCATATTTAAATACTTTTCAGAATAGAAAATTTGGAGGGGGAATGAGGATACAGGGTGAAAATTTCACTTGGGAAGCACTCTAATTTCCACTGAAGTCAATGACAGAATTCCTACTGACTTTTAAAGACAGCAAAAGCAAGTCAGCACAAAAAAAGTGCATAAATAGAAGCATCCCAAGCCTGCTGAGATTTCATTACATAATTTTTAAAGTATGAAGGATAAATCTAGGCATCTAAATGGCATATACATGTGTTATGCACCATTAATAAGTTATGAGAAATAAATAAATTAAACCGAACATGCCCAGTGCACTGCTAGTCTTCCCAGAGATGAGAGCTGGAGAACCTAAAAATAGAAAAGATGATTTTATGTGCAAGTGCCATGAAGGAGTAGTGGTTCAGCAGGGGAAGATGTAAACAGAGAACCAATGCAGTCCCAGTGGGGATGTACAAATGTGAGGAAGGGCACAGCTTCTGTCTCTGTGCATAACATGAAGACATCCAGGTAAGCCACAAACTGCACAGATCTAAAATATAAGCAGTAAAAGCCATCCCACAGTGAATTATAGCTGAGTTTTTCTCCAATTTTTATTTTTCTCTTCTCCCTGAAAAGTTGCTTTTGGCTAGTGGCTGTATAAGTGTCTTTTATATGTCCATTTGATTCCTATTTTCTGTCTTGCATGTCTGCTGAATAATTTATGCCATGAAAAACAAGTTAAGCAAGCAAGCTTCTTCTGTGCTTCATTCAGGAAGCAGTGATGTTAGTGGCCACTGACTAGGGAAGGAAAAACAGTCCAAGCAACAATTTGAGCCAAACACTTTGATGATCAAGAGCAGATCCTTAATTACTTGATAATAAAGACCAGTTGTTAACTTCCCCCATTTGAGAATGATATGTTCATTCTGTTTCTAATTGGCAGCTGCTGTAGGGACCCATGGCTCTGCAGTGATGTCAGTACAACAGCTCCAAGCAAGAGCAAACAAAGCATCAACAAATGTATACGCACAGAGCACAAGTGTTTCCTCTTAGCTGATGATTTGCCTACAAAAATAAATCCCACTTGTTTCAAGACCCTGACACAACAGTGAAGCACAAGTGATACCAAGCACCTTCACCATTTCTAGAGTAGCCATGGGAGCCTTCCAACAGCCCCCTGTGACTGGCTGGTGGGTGCCGAAAATAGACATGGGGATGAACATGTGCTAGCTGTGGTTATTCGCTATGTGTTGTATGAGTAGACTCTGTTCTTTAGGAAAAATGTCATAAAAAGTAAATCAGATTATCCTGAAGAGCATTGTCTGTTGTGATTATAACTTTAATTTCTCATGTCTCAGGGTATAGAGGGTCCCATATCCAATCCCAACAAAGAACCCCTGCTGGAAGAACTGCTGGAAGCTGCTCAAAGCAGAATGTGCAATCCAGACTCTTCTGTTTACAGTAGAATCCAAAATAGTTAAATATAAACATAGAAGTTAAAAAATAAACATGGAACTTACTCCTTAGTAATGACACTTAACAACACCAATTTCCTTGCAGGTCTTACACGTAGCTGGATTCTTCCTGTGTAGAAACATCTTCCCAGGTTAGGTCAATTGTGTGCCCTCAGCAGATCTCCCCACTCTCTCAGTTTTCAAGGTGTTGTGGAATAAATGCAGATCTCATGTCAGTATTTTATTTGAGAAGTAAAAATTGGGAAAAAAATGTTTGAATGTCTATTTCAAAGGCCAGTGTGAGAATCAAAACCAAAGCTGGAGCATAGTCAAGGGCTATGGGAATGAAGTAAACCTCAATTCCAAAGGAAGATATAGAAAGGGTAAACCTGCATTTAGAAAAAAAAGGTTAAAAAGCACATGATGGGCAGTTGATTTGAAATGTGCTCTGAGGGAAAGCTGAAAAACCAGAAGATCCTTTTCTCAAGATGCTGAAACTAACTGTGAAAGCTAACCAGAAAATGTGACTAGAACTAGAGTCCAGCAGATAAGGGAAAGATGGTGCTGTAAAAACAAGGCCCCTACTTGTTCCAGGGTACATCATCAGAGATAAGAAAGTTCCTAGTGATGATTGTGCTTATCCCTTCCATCTCCAGTTGTGGCAGTCTGGAAGTCATGAACAATATGGAAAATCCTAAAGGGTCTCACATACAAGGCCTGTAGTGAAGAATTCAAAATCCAAAGACTGGGACCTTGGACTAAAACTCATTGTTTAAAATGAAAAGCAAAATTTTAGTTTTACATTTAGGAAATGTAAAGTAGAACTCAAGCCATAAGTCAAGAACACAGTGCACACCTACCCTAATGCCTGCTGAGAGATCCAAGGGCTGACTCTGCACATGATAACCTTGCGCCAGAAAATGTGGGGAGCTGTCTTACCAAAAGACATGGCTAAGAACATACTCAGCATTGAAGCATGACAGCAACATTTGCCATATCCCGCAGCTGAATAAAGCATATTGATTTACCTGGCTTTGCAGAGACCAAGGTTATCCTGATTACAAAGCTCAGAATATCATTCTGTGAATGGAGTTTACTATATCACGTAGATTTACTCCCACAGTCTTACCCCTTTTCAGTGATTTCTGCACCACACTTCATTTTGTGGCATCGATGTGTTCTCAGAATGCACAAAACAGCAGAGATCTGTTTTGAGTTGAGGCAGCTATGCAGATTTGTACCATCTGAAAATCTGGACTATGGTATCCCCACATTCCTTTCCTACATGCAACATAATTCTGCTAGGCTGCAAACAGCTGTTGGAACTGACATGTGGCAGCTAAAGGCAACCAAATTTCTTCTAATGAAACAAAACCCTATCACATAGAATGCGCAGTTACTTGAGATTTTTCCCATCTCCTCTGGAAAAACAGGTAACATTAATACAAGCAATCTGGGCTGCATCAAAAAAATTTATTTTAAACCAATAATGCTCTGCTGATAATTGATGCATTGTCTTATCAAAGAACCAGTATCTACAAAAGTGAACACACTTGTTGCTACCATAATTAGAAAAACCCACCCAAAAAGTCTGCATTGATGGAAATGCAAGTAGGAGCCATCATGTTCTCCCATGCAATACAAATCTTGCAGCCAATCTTCCTTTCTACATGAAGTTATTAGGCAATAAGAGCTCATGTATGTGAGTAGACCTTGCATCAAAGGTCATTTTCAATTCAGAATGTTCCTAAAGTCTGGAGTAAGTAAAATAGCTATACCTCTGCTCATCACTATTGCTGTAATTCTTTTGTTTGACAAGGGTTTTTTTAAGTGGTAAAAGCCTTTCAGCCTGTGCAGCTGAGATGCTCAAGCTTTTCAGAAGCAGGACACCTTAGTTCATGTGAAAGATTTCTTTGTTCCTGCTAGAAAGCAGGAAAGTCTGTACTAAATAATCTGAGAAATAATTGCAATCTTGATACTTCTTCATGACTCCCACATTGGAAACCTCTCTTTCCTGGAAAGGGGGTTAGGTGAAGTAGATATGTATCTATTCTTAACTTGCAATGATCCAACTTTACTGAATTTCTATATTGACCTGATCCAAAGCCATAAAGCTGACAGAAAATTTGAGGTGGAAAATGTAGTCTAACAACAAATGACAACAAATCATTTACAGCAGGAAAGCTGCTTGTCTGCCTGAATGGCTACAGAGATCAGAACATGGACAATTTACCCAGCTAGCTGAGACTTCCGCCTTCAACACAACCCCAGAGTCGAGTCTTGCAAACAATTTAGGAGTGTTTAGAGGTTTCCATGAAAAGCAATGATGGTTAAATGCCATCACTAAGGGATTCAGCAGACAGACTGAGAAGGAAGGTAAAGCTGTAAATCAAAATCAACAGTTGGCATTTACAGGTTTTAGAGCCTTTCAAAGTACACATGATCCTTCAGAGAAAGACTCTAATCATATTCATCTGAGTGGTAAGTGATACTAACAAGTTGCAAAGTGGAAGCTAAAGGTCAGCAAGGTCAGACAGTTACCCTTTCTAATAAAGCTGCACTTAATGGCTGAGATTTTCTTGGCAGTCCTCAAAAACACTTCTTAACAACCCTAGTCTTTGGGTATCTCAGCATAAAGCAGAGGAGTTGTTTGATAGATCAGGCTTAAGAAGGTATTCTGGTGAGGACAGTCTGGCAGTAAAGGCAGCAGATAAACTGAGGATCTCAGGTTGGCTCTACAGACAGAGCACAATGTTCAGAGTCTGTTCACTCATTATTGTGATGATCTGCAAAGTATTTCATTTGAACACAAGAAATGTGAAAGTAGTCTTGGAGGCACCTAAATTCCCAAAAGCAGGGCTGATTACAAGCCTCAAGAAGTAGCCTTGCTTTAAAATCTCTATAAATCACAAGCTAGGCAGCCAAAGAGAAGCAGTATCTCTGCAATCACAAGATACCTTGCAATCAACACAAGTTTCCCTTTAATTCATTACAGCATTCCAGCAGAATTGCAACAGATGTCAGCAAGAGATGATGTTACATATTGTCTTTCCAAATCACAGGAATAATCCTAGCATGTGGAGTAAGATTTAATTAGGAAAACAAGCAGAAGAATTAGTTTGGGTTATGTAAACTCTGGGAAAGAAGCAACAAGAATTTTTTTCCTTGATTTTAATGTCTAATAAAGGCTATCAAGAATTGTAGTCAAAGAATCACTCTTCGATAATTGTCCAATTTTGATGGAGATATATGTATTCTCACCCACATGGATATTTCCTTTACTGTGTTTGACAACTTGCTTCAGAATCAGATTTAGTGAGCACATCTAAAATAATTTTCAGTTAAAGAATTTCAGAGGCTTTACCTGTCACCCTTACAGTGTTCATTTTTATGAAGGTTTCAAGAGCTTTGTTGCATATTTGAGGCATTGCTCTCTGACCTGTTTAAGATGGTTTATATGTTAGCATATGAACCAGTGA
This sequence comes from Ammospiza caudacuta, assembly GCF_027887145.1. Taxonomy (NCBI): domain Eukaryota; kingdom Metazoa; phylum Chordata; class Aves; order Passeriformes; family Passerellidae; genus Ammospiza; species Ammospiza caudacuta. The sequence goes on from NC_080595.1 coordinate 81,140,466, forward strand.
AAGAGTTTCAATTTTGTAATACTGCTCTGTGGAGTAAAGCTCTGAGTACCTGCATAGTGAAGTATTCATGGAACACAAAAAAATGCAAGAATTCTGTTCTACATCTGGAAAAATGGCAGTCTGGAAAGTTGAATTAGTTGAATTTAACTGAGGTGGTATTAAATTTCTAAGAGCAATAGTAACTAATTTAGGTTATGCAAGTTCAAGCATCTGAACACAAGAAGTACAACAGGTCCAGTGTCAAATACCTTCTCTGACCTTGTTCCAGATTATTTTTTCTCGCAATGCTTCTAATTTCTGGATCTGCTTCACTGTATATAAATAGTTGACCCATTAGTTATCTTTTCCTGACCCAATACAGTGTCCAATTATTTTCTTTTTTTCTCTTGACCCAGAAGAAATCTTTTCCAGGGCTGCACACTGCTTATTCAGGGAGGGAAGATGCATGTATCGAATCTTGCCAAAGTGCTTAGATTTCACAAAGCTGACATAGGTACTGAAAAATAAAATAAATTAATGTAGAATGCAAAAGGGAAAAGTTAAGCCACAGCTCAATATGAGAGTGTGAGACTGTTTTCAGAGAGGTTTTTTGGGGCAAATAATGGCCTTAAAGCATATCAACTTCTACTGTGTATTTGTTCTAATAGAGCAGATTTCCTGAAGCTGAACTTAAAACTTATGCTATTTTAGTACACAAGGGTCAATTCCACTTGACCATTTCTACTGCGTATGAATGGTTGGGAAGCAAAGGACATTACGTACAGGGGATGGTATGCTACTCAGGCAGGGAGTTTATGAAACAACTCCTAATCAAGTCTTTAAAAGCAAATTAAAGAAGGGCTGAACATAGCTCAGATTGCAATAACCTTTGCAGAATGTTTAGGAAAAAATCCATTTTATTTTTAGGCTTTATTCTCATTATAACTTCCCATAAATTTCTTCAAGGACTGGAAGGTGAGATAATAGCAAAATATAGCACACTAAATATCCCACGAAGTCTTTACTCCATTCTTTACACCAAGTCCTGCTCAATTCACTCCAGTTCTAATGCTGCTGCTGTTACCACAGTGTCTCAGTGCCTTCTAGAAATGCACTAAACAACACATCCAACATCTGCCAAATGTTTGTGCTCTCTGTTTCTCTCCTCAGGGGAAGATGTGTGTTCAGCAGAGTGCTTTCTTTTCAAATTTATTTTTAATAAATCTAAATGGCTGTGCTATTTGTTTGTTAGACAAGTCAAAGAAATATGACTTGCACTCAGGACAGAGGGTACACAAGATGCTGTAGCCCACAGCTGCCTCTGGCAGAAGAAGTGCAATTTATGCCCAGGAGTGGGAAGAAGCTGTGGGTGGGTCCTGAGGGTGAAAAGGTGGGGAGTGCTTAAAAGGAGCTGTGACAAGGGGTTACTCATGCAAACTGTGAACGCAGGAAGGAGAAGGTGAGACTTTATTTTTGCATCTTTTTTTGCTTGCATTCAAATTTTATGTTGAAAATGCAAATGCAGAAAAAAAGCTTCGGCTGAATTCCCTCAAAGTGTCATCAGAGCCATTCATTACTCACTTTGCTGCTGCTGCTCCTCCTGAGCATCCCAGATTTGAAACAAGAGGGCTGTGACAGGGATGCCTGAGGAAAACTGGGAGGATATGTTTGCACATTTACTGCCTACACTCTTTTAATGTCCAGCTCAGGAAAACCTTAAGAAATTCAAGCATATCTATATCTCACACATGTATTTTAAAAGGAGAGTAAGAGAAGGGGGGAAAAAATTGCCAGGACCTTGCAGCCAGTGAGAACAGGGGTGCAAAGCTCTGTGTATTGAGAATGAAACACTATGCAGTTAGAAGGTAAGCTTATATGACTTTCAAGACAGTGATGTGCTCCATTAAGAGGAATCCTAAGAGACCTATGTAAAGCCAGGAGGGGCCAGCTCCATCCTCCTCCCAGTAACAAGTGAATTTACCTTTGACTGGAGTACATGCATTGATGGCAAATAAATAATTGCAGTAATTTATTCAGTGGGTTCTTCTATTCTTCTGAAATATGATTTTGTGCAACTGTTTCTCACTTAAGCATTAAGAATAAACTCCTGTACCAGCTTTCACATAAATAGTATACCTAGTAAATTGTCCTTCCACTGTTGTAAAAAGACTTTAACTACAGCCCTGTAGCTAAACCAACCCAATTCTCAAGGAATATGCTTAAAATAAACACTGCAGATAAAACATTAAGTTGTCTTCAGGTGATATTTTACTATCCTCTCTATCATAATCATCACTTTTGTTCATTCCATTGTTAGCTTTTTAACAGCTAAAACCAGCATGATTTAGAAAGTGAGACATCTCTTGAGCTGGAAAGAAGCAGAGTTACCAAACAAAGCTTTAAAAATATCATTGTTCTCTGGCTGCAGAGACACATGTGCATTTCCCTTGTTACAGACAAATGTTGTCTATAAAGGAGGATTTATTTTTCACTGTTCTAAAACCTAAATTTAGTCTCAGTGCTCTAGTCCCCAAAACTCCCACACATTTCATTGGAAAATATACCTGAACAAAGACAGCAAGTTCTGTCCTTGGGGAGGCCAAGACTAGATTTTTGTCTTAGATTTATACCAGCAGCATGTGGAGACAGAAAATGTGCAATAAGTCAAAGAGATTTTACTTATCAGAGATTTAGACAACCATTTGTCAGTACTTAACTGTATTGCTGGATGACTCATTCCCATTTCTAATACCTAGGAATACAGGGCATGTGTGAGAACACAATGTTTGCATTGATTTTAATCTGGTCTCTTTTTGTACTGTCTACAAATAGCTCAAAACGAACCCAATCAGATAAGCAGAGCAGAAAATGATTGCAAAAACACATATAGTAAGCTGCTCACAGAGGCCTCAGAGAGGCCAAGCAACACACTAAACAGAAAACACCAAGGTAGCAAAGAACAGCTCAAGAAAGGATGCAGTTTCTCTATGCCATGGATGAATAATTTAGGTAGGGAAAGGGATCAGGCAGGGAAAAGAAAGATTTTGATTTTAGGTGCAGAACCAGCAGCTGCCCTACTCGAAGCCTAGCGCTAGCAACACATCCCTTTTAAGCTCTTCAGCTTTGGATTCCAAGTTTCATGTCAAAGTAAGAATCCATTATTTACACTTGACAGGTTGGAGAAGGCAGGCTCTCCTGCTATTGCACTAACAGTATTTAAAACATTCTGTGTGCTCTGGTCCTCACTGAACTCCCTTTCACAGATGCCTGCTGAAATCCTTGGCTCCAGGAGAGTGGGTGTGGTAGACTTCTGGGAAAGAATCTTCCTGTTATGGGAGAATTTTTCAGCTTTTGAATTTATTTCTGATACCAAATGAAACAAAAAATTGAAATTTTTGTTGTTGTTTTGCAAGCTGTTTCTCTGAAAAAAACTTGAATCAGGGAAATTGAGAATTTTTTTCAATAACAAGCTCTTTGTTTTCAGTCTTTACATTTGCTTTTTTGCTCCACCTTTTAGTGAAGATCAAGATTAAACACTCAAATATAAATATTAACCAAGCCAATCATTCTGTTTCAAAATTTTCTAAATAGGTTCTTTCAGTAAATTCAAAAGCTTCTGCTATTGGAATATTCACCATAGATTCATGCCTCCAGAGTATCCTCATAGCCTTGACAAGTCAAGGATGTCCAACAAAAATTCCTTTCTGGTCTAGCCCCTTAACACATATTTCTTCTGCCATCCTGAGGGTACCCTTTTGGGACCCAGGGTGGAAGGGGAGAAACAAACATGTGTTGTGGGATAACAGGCTCACCCCTAATCCAGAAGGGATGATAGGAGGAAGAAGCAGTCATAGAAGCTTATACAAGGCAGAGATGACAATCTATCTGATGTTAAAATAGTCAAAGAGTCAGAGTAGCATCTTTGACTATTCATATACAACATCAGTTCCTTTTTCTGCATCTGAAGAAACTATAATCCCCTAAGGGTACTGCAATTACACTGATTTTACATCAAAATAAATCAGAGAACTGTCAAAATTGCTATAACAACAAGGATCAGAATTTCATCTTGCCTTCTCTGTTTGGCCACATATCTGCCCTTCATTCTTTCTGATAGGCAACTTTCCTTTGTGAACCATTTGTCTGAACACAATTATGTGGAAAAATGGAGAGAGGCTCACAGAAGTTCCTGAGGCAGTGCAGCTGAAGGAGGCATACATTCCCATAGCTCAGAGAGCCAGAGCTGCTGCATCTCCCTTTCCTGATCCTGGAGCAAGTTCTGTTTACAGCAGCCCAGGGCCCTCTCTGCCACATCCCAGGCCAGAGCACATCCTGCAGTTTGCCATCCTGGGACAAGTCTCATGTAATCCCACGTAGTTCACAGCAGGAGGAGTGCAGTCTGCAGAGAACAGCCACATAATTCATGTGTGCAGCTGTCCCCTGCATGCATTTTCTGAGCTCATCCTAGCAAAGACCTATGAGTTTCCCCCAGTTTGCCAGACCAGATCTGTAATATGCTCCAAACTGGGAAAAACAGTGTTGTAGTGTTATATCACAAAGATCTTCCCAAAAAGAACACAGGAACAATAAGAAATATTAGATCTCCAAAAGCAAGTGGGAGAGCAACTACGTATTTGGAGCTGTGGCAAGCCCAAATAAAATTTGACTGTATTTTCCATCTAGGATGGATTCAGGTTTTTAAAAAGCTATTCTGAAGAGAGCGTAGGGTTTCACAGCCTGGAGGCTTTATGTCACCCTGTGTCCTGTGACGATGACTACCTCCCTGTTTACTTCGAACCGAGTGGAAAGTTGCTTATGTACCTCCTACACTTTTGCTAGCATCTTGATCCTTGCCTTCCAGCAGCCACAGGGAAGGATTATGAGATAAATAATCCCCAAAAAGAGGGAAAGAGGGCTTCCTAACCCTATTCCTTGGAATAACTTGTTCTGCAAGGGCAATTTATTTCCTTGATGGCAGAAGAGTGTTGTGGAATGTCTATGAGGAAATGGTTTCAAAACTCTAGTCCAAATTAATTGCAGATATCCCAAAGCTTTGTGTAACACCAGGAAAGCTCAGGGATTTCCCAGAGCCTGCTGGGTTTACTGGCAGTCTTGTACCTTCCTCTGCCAAGTGTGGATCTGTTGAAGCCACAATGATGGAGAAATACCTTAATCTTCTCTTTACAGAAACACTAATCTCACCTTGACCACATTATATTCCTCTCATTAATTTATCCAGGTTAGACAGGTAACAGCAAGCTTTTCCTTGCTGCAAAGCACAAGACACTGAAAGCCATCAGAATCTCATCTTCTGCACAGAGGGGCTCATTGGAGTCTGTGGAAACCCCATTGTACCCAGATCTCAAGGACAGGAAGGCCTGAGGGCCAGCAGGATGTCGGAAGAAGAAATTCAATAGGAAGCCACTTAAAAACCAATAATTCAAGAGGATAATCACCTTAGAAATCAACTACATGGAGCATATTGCTTGCCAAATAAAGAAAAAATGGGTTATTTATTGTTTTAGCAAGGATTTTCTATTAAAGCAAATGCAAAGTTTACTTTATTCAAGTAATAAAGATAGCAACAAGGAAACATCTGAGATTAAATAATCATCTTCTTCAAGAACTAAATTGCTGTTTTACTGAGTCTTTTCTTTCATTTTTAAAGTGAAAGTTAATTTTAATCAAATGATTGAATATTGGACCTCACATTTTTTGAACAGGCTGCTAGAAGTTGGTGGTTTTTTGCTTGGTTAGCTGTCAGCTGGAATAAGTATCCTAAGAATATGAAAGAAAAAGATATAAATGCCCCTGACTTCAATCTGTACAATTTAAAGTCAGGTTAGATAACTGCAAATGTGAGGCTTTTATTCCCCAACTCTGCACACATACTCAAGTTTACTAAAAATAAATATTTCCTCTGATTTACATCTGTTTCAGTTTTTTTTTCTGTTGAGCTAAGGGTTGATTCTCCACCCACACATGTAACCGCAGCTAACTCCCAATTAATTTTAAAAGAACTTTAGTAAAAAAAATAGGCTGGAGAGGGAGTGAAGTTACCGGAAATTAAGAGTCTGGACTACTCCAAGTATAAGGGTTTTTCCATCATGCTAGAAGGTAATTTGACTTCAGGAAAAAATATACAATACTTGACTGGTTGATAGATTCTGCTGATTCATTTTGCATGTAAAAACATGCCCACTCTCACCATTTGAACCAAACACTAGTTTGTTATGTTTCTTAAACAGTGTGAAATGGCAGGATTTCTAAATCTATAATAGTTGCCAAAACTAGATTAAGATCAACCTAGCACAGATGTAATATGACTTTCCATGGATGCAGGATCTCCAAATGACAGGAGACTTTCCTTTTAAGTGCTCAAATACAAGAAAGTGAGAACTCTGGAAATGGGGATGGGAATAGTTCTGTTATACAACACTACACAAAATCATGGAGAGAATAAACAAGCAGACTGGCCCCCCTTAAAGCCCTACGACAGAGACATGGGTGTAGGGCACGTTGCTGGTGTCCCATCTGGCTTTCACAGTGCTTGCTCCAGCAGATGCATCCCTTCCTGCAAGTGCAGAGTGCACCCATCTCCTGGGGACTTTCCTCAGCTGTATAGCAGTGAGAGGGACTGGAAGCAATTCTCAAAGGAAGCAGTAGTTAAACAAAGCAACCCTGAGGGAGAGATGTCATAAGCTGCATCAAAATTCAAAAAAGGTTTCAAGGAGATGAATGATCCTGAAGCATTCACACTGAGCTCAGCTTCAGCACAGGGGGAGAGCATTACCTCAGGTCTCTGTGTCACACCTAAAGCACATCTTTAGCTTTTAGCATTTAAAAGTTAAGTGTCTGCATTAAACCAGTAATGGTAAAGAGTGAGGCATAGCCCAGGGCTCCCTTATCTCACTGGAACCAGAGTCCCAAATGCATGGATAGCTGCTCCACACTGGCCACAGCCTGGCTCCTTTCCTGGCACCTCACACACACAACATCACATAGCTCCATGGGGTAAAGGCACGCCATCCTAATGCTCAGCCTTCATCTGCCTTGTCTTTGTATCCAAATAAATTATTGTTTTATTCTATACATTTATTTTTAAACCATGTCACTTTTAACATACCAGGGTTAAATGGAGAGATCAAAACAATTTGTAGGGATGGTGTGCAGTCAAGACAGCATCCATGGTGCTGCAGCAGAACAAAGGGAAGCATGCAGGGAGACAGGGCAGAGAAAAGCCTTAGAAAACCTGCAGTGCAGCAGGATGAGAAAACTAGCTAACGAAACACTTGATATCTTTGTACAGCAAGCCACAGCAAATGAGGCATGAAAGAGTAATCTGGACATGCACTTAGTGAAAGGAACGGACTGAAAAAGAAAAAACAGTCATATAGCTTCAAGCTGTGATATTGAAAAAGAAATAATAAATTAAACAGTTCAGGGTTAAAGAAAAAAATTAAGCATATTTGTAAACTGTGAAAAAAACTGAAGTATGACTCGCTGTTTCTTTATTTCACGGAACTTAAAGACAGAAGAGGCCTTTGTATCATCTATTTTGACTTCCTGAATAATACAGGCTTTTATATTTCTCTCCTCTTTTAATACTTAGGTTACCTTTTCAGGTACAGTTAAACCAATGCAATGCTCAGGTGCATGAAAACAGGTACCCCTGATTAACTGTGTCATTGAACTACACTGAAGGACAGAAGGATTATTTCTGTCCTTCAGGGAATAAACAGTTCCACTCCACAGGCAGAGGACAGGGAAGACAATTCAGCTCATAACTGAGGCCATGCCAAGAAGATAATGATCCACACCACTGACTGAAAAACAAAACCAAAACCTATTAAAACAGCTGGATTTCCCAGTTGCAAAATTTGTATTTTCCCCAAAGCTTACTAGACTTTAAGTGCACAAAGAAAGCTGATCAGTATATGTAGCTCCAGAGCAGGCTTCCTGTTTTTATCCTAACCTCTGCTTGCTCTTTCCATTTTCATTCTCAACAAATGGCTCCCCTCATCAGTTTTGGAGAAATCAAGATATAAGGTAAGCAAAAGTCTAAAATAAAAATGGTCTATTGTTCTTAAGGAAAAAGGAGAGGGAGAAAAAGAAAGAAAATATTCTTCTCTACTCTTACAGTCATAAAAGCCCTGAAGCATAAGATTTGATTAAAACCATATCTTTATTTAGAGCTGCAAGTGCTGTGGGCATACCTAAGGCAATGCTTAACCCTCTGTTCCCTAAACGAGGCTCAGTGATTTCCACAGGGCTGCCTGAGTGCTGCAGCAGAGAAGACTCCAGCATGAAATATTACTGTGGAGAAAGAGCTGCAAATCCTGTAGTTACAAAGGGAGAAAACAGTGGAAAGGCTAAGTAAAGGTTTCAAAGTAAAACAAGGAAAGAACGGGGGAATGTAAGGCACCTAAATACACAAAAGGCTAGCCAGTTTAATACTTAACATAAAAGATGACAGGAATTTGCCCAAAGTTGAATTCAAAGCCAGAAATGTATGTAAATCCCATTTTAACAACCTCAAACAGATAATCCAACACCGTCTCGAATCCTCCATCTATTCACCCTGACCTGACATCTGGATTGAACACCAGTTCCCTGTGTTCAGTATTCCTTTGACACATACAAAGTTCACTACAGACAAGGTCATTTTCCTCTTACTTAATACTCTCACATATCCCAACGCAGCATCAGTCTTTCTTAATAAGCCTTTAACACAGTTCTGGTAGAGGTAGTTTTCTATGAAGGCATTATTCCTCCTTACTGACTAACAGGGGGGGGAAAAAAAGAGAAATAAAACTAGAAAAAGAATGTAAAGAACATCAGCATCTACCTGTAGACACAGTCTCATTATAGGATCTTCAGATCTACCTACCTGGCTGTCAGCCTACCAGTCTCTAAGCTGGCACCTCACACCACCGTGTATCATGGGACTATTCTCATGATTTACTACAACTTGTTATGTCTTCCTCAGGCTTGCTATTAGTGATCTAAATAACAGTTACAGTTCTTCTGTCTATCAGAGATATATATAACAAGTTTATCTGTTCTGAGGTAGATATATGTCACAATGGATTTCTTTCCTGATAGGCGCTTTTTTTTTTCTTTTAAAGTGTCCTATCATTGACTTCAAGTACAACAGGGTTTTCATTTGTCTTTTAAATGGCTTATTATTAAAGCAATCAGTTTTCTGGATTTTAAGGAGTTATCACTTCTCACTTTCTTGGAAGGAAGGCTGTAAAATATCCCATCTTTTTTAGTACTGCCTACAAGATGGTGATAATTTCACTACACCAACAATAATTTCAATTTTGAGGAATATTGCCATTCTTAAAGCTCTAGATACATTAATAAAATTTTGTGCTATATTCTGCTCACATAAACAAGCAGAGAACACATGAGAGAAAAAGGTGATTTGTACAAAAGCAAACATCATGCATTTAGGCCAGAGACATCCTTTTTGTCCACAAAAATAAAGTGTCATGATCTTGTGCAAAATTATGGATCTTGCATTAGGGAAAGACTGTATATTAGTATATAGTTTGCTCCTGGTCACATTGAACCGGCAGCAAATACAATACAGGCTGGAGTGTGTGAAATTATTGTGTCTATATGCTTGTAGCTGCCATTTGCAGGCAAAGGCCACTTTTATGTTTATTTACAGTTTGTATCATCTTACCTCACCATTATCTGCATTGTTCTGCCCTGGCACAGATTCACTGCCTCCACCTGAAACACTCCAGGCTTATACAGGGGTGAGCATAGAAGAATCAGCTTTACAAGGTTGCTGAGGAAAGGATGTAATAACAGCACTTGTTGCCACATAAAGAAACTGGAAAAAGAACTCACCTGAAATACTGCAATAGATACAAGGGAAGAGAAAAGAGAAGAGATGAAAAAAGGTTCATTGCAATGACTTGAAAACTAGCATAAAGACAAGGATTAAGCAGTGGTTTCCTAGGAAAAATAAGCAGGGGGCATAAACTGCTTAACCTAATCCCATGACATAAAAAGGAAACAATGGCCAACTGACAGAGAACAAAAAAGGGGAAAGAGAAAACAAGGGTTTCTTTCTTTTCTTTCATGTCTGTGGTTTATCAGATACAACACACCTTGAAGAGCAGTTTAATTGGATGAAGAGCTCTCTGTTATTATCCAACCACATAATCACATTAAAGTTTGACTTATTCACTTCAACCAGAACAAGTAGGTAGCAAAGGGTCAGGGAATTATGTAAATTGAAGCATGCATTTCTCCATGAACCCTGAAAGACTGACTTAAACTATACTAAATGCTTTTCATCTTCTTAAAAATGCTTTTCCAAAAGTAAAACTCCAAAACAGATGTAATCAAACATGTGCTGTTGACTGTCCTCTCTTAAACAAATCAGCAAGTAAGGTATGTCACCACAAAGCATGTTAGCTATTTTCAGCAGCTTTTCATGTGTATTATTAACTGATCTGTGGCTTATTTTAACTATATGTAACAGCAGCTGTGGGGTAAAGAATTTGAGATGTCAACACCCAACAGAAAATGGTCTCCTGTGGCTTTTGTGAACGTCATGCAATGGCTACTCTGGACTGTAATTCTTAATAAACATCTAATTCCTTCCAGTGTGCAGGCACAGAAAGGGGATGAAGCCTTGGTGAGAAGGGGAGATAAACACTTCCCTGCAAAGCGGCAGTGAAGAGAAAGGAGGCAGGAGGACAACTGAGAAGCAAAATGTGCCTAGTTCTCTCCACCAAATCTACCTAGGCACCAAATTATGATCTCTTCACATTCATTATTTAGTTTCTGTGCTTTTTTTGGCTGAACCCACACTTTTGTCAAGATGCTATTTAATATGAGCCTGACATTAACACCTCGTTTCATCTTTACTTACGTGGCCACCAATCACACTATTGACAGCTGCTATGTGCAGATCGATGATCCTGGCCAGGCATGCCTTTATCACCATTTTAACTTATTTCATGCAACTTAGAAGATCCCAAACCATCAGAGTAGTGTGAGAACTTTTTGGTTTTTCCAGTGTGCAGTAACTGAAACTTGATATGCAGTAGTGAAAAGTGAAACATAAATGCAGTTGAAAATTGTGATCCTTTCCCTGTATTACTAAAACACCAGACTTCCTTACTAAATTAGAAAGTTTAATTGGAGATGAAGTTGTCTTTCTGCTATTGTTTTGGTGTTCACTGCCAGAATTATATATGAAGACTTTTCCTGGCTCAGTGAGATAGAGCTTTTTCATTTTATTTTAAACTTCCTGCAATTCACCATAAAGATATATTCACTGTTTAACAGGAAATTGTCAAAGAGTCTGGGAATTCTTTCTATTCAGGGCAAAGGGCTGAATCTTCATGCACACTAGAGATACCAGGTAGCACTGGCACAGGAGTAGGGAAAGGACTGAAGTTAAGATGACTCACACTAAAGAGCTCTCACTGTCTCTCTCTACCCCCTTCCCTCCACTCCTCCCCTCTCTCCAGTTTGGCAGACAAGAAGGTAGGCAAGCTGGAAGCTTTCAGTTCTGCCTGATAGTCTAACAAAATACCTAGTACAGATGCAGGGAGCCAACATAAAAGTGTGGTGTCTGATTAGATGAGATACCAGGAGCCAAGAAAAAGATTGCAGTGCCTGCTGAGTTGAAATGGAAGTCAGGTTGAAAGGAGGTGTTCCTCGCTCAGGCAGGCAGCACAGGCACTGGGGAAGAGCAGGAAGTGAAAGATGAAAAAATGTAGGGAATGATAATGTTTTAAAAGAAAACCTGAAGCAGATAGAAATTAGAAAGAAAAAATATGAGACAAAAAACCATCAATTGCAGACTCTAATCTTATCGCTAGGCAAATCAGTATCACTAAAAGACACTTCAGGATGTATGGAAGTAGCAAGCTCCATTGAAGGCCAAAGAGGAATTTCAGATACTTACTGCCAGCAACAAGGCTGTCCATATGGTTTAAAATATATGCATCTATACTTGAACCCCTCCCTGCACAAAGCTATTGCATTACCAAGCTCAACATTCCTATCATCTGTAGAATAGAAAAGAATAAAACAGAAAGAATAGTTCAGTTGGAAGGGACCTACAACAAACATGTAGTCTGATTACAAGGTACATCAGCTTTTTCACGAGTTATAAAATATGACAAAGGTATTAATAAGCCTAGAATTTTACCCAGCTTGCTGTAGAGTCTTCCTTCCTCCCTGATGCACAAAAATAGGTGGGTATACTAAAACCAGAAAATGGGTGAGCAAGAAAAGTAGGACTGAAAATGTCACTGGGGTTAGCAGAGAGAGTGAATCCTTTAAATAGAAAGAGGTGTATACAGAGTCAAGGAGAAGTTCTTAATCAAAAAAGAACTAAGCACACTACCCCCACTGAAGTGATTTGTCTTTGTTCCTCAATGCTATTACTCGTGCTGGCTGTTCCATTTAATTACGATTAGCACTTGTGGGAGCCAGAAGTGGGTGGTAGGCAGGAAGACACAGGAGTGCCTGTAATGCAGCAAGTGACTGATCATTTCAGGATCCTCCATGACCTCCTCTGTCCCTCTTAAGTGGGAGGGTGAGAGCAAGCAATAAAAGGACAAGCCATTTTTTCTCTTTTTCAGTATTATGCATTCCACATTTCTAGACTTCCTTTAACTCCCACTAGACACTTGAAAAAACCACAATCTTAAACACCAGGCTTTAAGAAATTTTAATTTAATTTTCTTTAAAAATAAATATTTGAAAAATAATTCAAAAATGTTTGCAATCATGCAGATGAATCTTGATCAAATCGCTGTTCAATTCCTAGTCCCTGTGTAATTACTTGCGTAAAACACCTCTTGTGAATAGCAAGTAAATCATTAGTGATTAGATTTTTTTGATTGTTTTGAAGAGACCCAGCTGCTGTCTTTATGTCAAAGAACATCCATAAGGCACCAGTGATTAAACAGCATGGTATTTTTGCATGTCAGACATCACATGCTTGGATATTAATCACTCCTAGTGCTTTTCAGATGTGAATTGTGAAGCATCTCAATGAAAAACAGTTATAGTCCCTCTTTACAGACACGAGGCACAGGCCAAGTGACTTGCTCATCTCATACAGCAGATCTGAGGTCACAGCCCAGATTCCAGCAGGGGAAAATTTCCCTTTGTTTCTTGACTTTTCATTCACCTTTCATTTTCCAATTCAACTGCCAAGACAAAGAAAAAATCTGGATCATTTGATGATAAAGAAGACAAAAACCCCAAATGATGACACAAAAAAAACCCCTAACACCCTAAGAACAGGGCAAGCATATTGCCAAGATTAGAATTGAATTCAAATTAGAAAAAAACTACTAGTCTTGTGTAATCTTTTTTTTTTAAAAAGAAAATTTACCAAAGCTTTTTCCAGAATAAACAGCTCTTCATTCGCCCTAAATCAACAACTGAAAAATAGCTCTCCTGTCCAAAAATTGTCATATTGAAGCATAGCTCTATCATCATTACTGAGATATCTATGTAGAAAGAGAAAGGGAAGCATGAGGATTTCTTTGCTCAATTGTGATAGCAGCAAGAACTGTTTAGTATATCTGCAAGACATGTTTTCTGCATAAAATATGGTGGCTTTGCAAGTGACTCTCAGAAGTAATTTTTCACTGTTTATATATAAAAATATACATATGAAACATTCATTGAAGCATATATATGTTTCATAAGCCAAATGGAACAACAGCTGTATATCATTACCAAAGTGAGAAATTAAAACATTCTTTTGTGTCAGCTCTTATAACTCTCAGAGGGCAGAGTTATTTATAAGATACCCTAAATATACAGTTGAGTTTCCTACTGAACTCAAAAAAAGGTACAGAAGCTACTCATAAAGCTGAGTCAGTGACTGTAAAAAGATGAGTTTGTGGAGAAGTGCTGAGCTGGACCAGAGAGATCGTGGTGACATTTAGTGGTTACAATACCACTGGAACAGCAACCAACTCCTCCAGAGGAAGTGGTATTGTGCTTACTCACATTTTCTGCCCTCCCTCAGGTTCCTGAATTCGCAATCTGAAAGTCCTCAGCAGGCTTAAATCCGGAGACAATAATGCTCCTCCACTTCCTTGCGCAGGAAGCTTTAAATTACAAGGATGGATTATTTTAATTGCTACTGTTTGGCTTCTCTTCTTGAGCTATTGGTAAACATCTATGGCAAAACATATGCATGCTGAAGTAATAGTTGTATCAGACCATGGTGTTTTGCAGCCACTGCATTATAAACTTTGCACCCAGCATAATCAATAAAGAATATAAGTGAAAATCTTCATAAAGAACTTGTAGCAGCAGTAGTTTTAAGTCCAAATCTTAGTAAACTGCCCACTGAATTAACCAGCACGCGTCATCAGTAAGCAAGTCTTGAAGATATGGGGCAAGCTTTGAATTGCTGCAAATGGAAGTCAGTGACCCCATAGTGCTAAAAATCTGTTTAAATTATTTCTGTTTCTGCATCCTTCTGACAGCCAAATCCTAATGTGAGTGCTCCTATAAATTAATAAATAGAGAAAAGTTCAAGCTCAAATTCTGGATCCAAATGTGTTTGGATTATGATTTTTTCAGGCTCTTTAAATGAGAATTTGGGTCAACAAATGTTATCAAGAAATATTTAGTAGAATTTAAAAGCACCATTCCTTACTATGGGGATAACAAATCAATATCCTCAGTGCAAGAGAGCTGCATAATAGGGAAAAATATCCTGCAATCATCTCCGAGTCTTGCAGAGCCCTTTGCTCATGGCCCCTTTTCCAGGCTTTTCCAGACTGTCCCGTGCAACACAGAAGGGAACAGGGCATTTACTCCATCCCCATCTTCACCAGCAACTAGCATGGCTGCATGCTGGCACTCTTCCAGAATCTTGGTGCTACCACTTCAGATGCCATACAACATGTGCTCCCTTTTTAATCTTAAACTACCACAGCCTCCATGGACAAGCCTGAGAAGACACAACACAAAGGACAGGAGAGGAAAAGAGAAGGATGTGAGAGCTCCTGTGGCCCAAGAGGAAGTCAGAATCAGTAAAAGCTTTCCCATTAGTTTCAACAGAGGATGCAGCTGATTCTTCTTTGCCTCCATTTTCTGAGAGACTGCACCTCACTTCCTCAAGCCCTCAGCATCCAACTCCCTTTGAGACCTGGGCTCCCTAGGCCTTCTTTCATTTGAGGGTAAGAAGTCAGCCCTACCTTGAAGTACATATTCCCAAGCCATAGTTTGTAATAGTGAACAGCACCAAGCTCCTACATGAAACGTTTTACTCCCTTAGGGATGGAAAGAAGGGCAGGTTTCACTGTTTCTATTTTACAGAGGGAAAAATTTAGGTTCTAAAGAAGTCATTCAGTGAATAGGAACAGAGAGATTCTTGGGCCTTACTGACCACAGCTGAGGTGTCTTAGGGTCCTATTTCACTTTCAGTTTGCCTTTACAGCAAGGCATGCATGCAGCATACAGCTACACATCTGAGTGAGCACCTATTTGTTCCACCTCATGACTTTATGTCAGTTAAATTTCAAACAATGTGGTGCTGCATACAGGGATGCTGATCAAGGGCTGTATAAATTGCAGTGCTCTTCCACCCACCTTAACAGGCAAACTGCTGTGTGAAGGCAAGAGGATTGCAGTGCACACATGCACAAGTCCCAGCAGACAACTGAGTGCAAACGCAGCAGATGGTGACAAGGCAGTAGCAGCAAAGAGGTAAAACTGTCAAATTTAAAGCTAAGCCTAAAGGCATCTCTACTGTGCTTTTATTCTCAGCGATGCTGAATTCCCCAAAGTTCTAATATACAGTTTTAAAGAGGGTGAAGAAGGAAATACTGGCTCTTTGTTAAGTGGTGGGGTTCAGAGTTTGCTCTAGCTGGGCAGCAGCTGTCCCCTCTGAGCCAGCCAGGGTGAGTGTGCCAGTGCCATGGTGTGCTGGGACCACAGCTCAGGAGGAAGGGTTTGGTTGTGCTCCCTCCCCTCAGCCACTCCTCAGGCCAGAAGCTGGACAGACCCAGAGCTTTATAAGGGAGGAGGACATACACAGGATAGGTGTAAAACACACCTGATACCCCCCTTGGCCAGAACAGTGGGTAAACAGCTACTTGGTTAGGGGTTTGTGCAGCTATGAAACACCACATGGAAAACCAGGGTGTTCCAGATAGTCCTGTGTTAAATAAAATATAAACCCAGATTAAAGAAACATGGGAATGTGTATAATTTCAGTTATCTTCATCCATTTTCCAGCTAACCACTTAATCATAGAACTAAATAGTTGATATTTATGGATTTGTTGTAAGGGGAGGCTGCCACAGACAAATTGTCTTCAGCCTTATTACCAAATATTCTGGGAAAGACAGGAAGTAAGTGCTAATCTAATTGTGCTGTTGCCTGATGCCAATAATTATGTACCCAATATGAGAGCTAAATTACTGGGATTTATCTGTCTTTTCAGAAAAATATTAGATTAGCTTGTGTTTTCAGCTAAGCAACATTGCTTTTAATTTTTATAGTCTTGTTGAATCTCTTTGGTAATTTTGCAAAGGATTAAAACATTTTGCTTGGCTAAACTTGTTCTGGTTGCATTACTATCTATAAGCAGATTTCACTCTTGTTTTGGCGTAGTTACTGCTTTCAGGGTAAGAGAGCTTGCTCATGGGAACTCCTGGATAAGGAGCCAATATGATCAACACTCAGATCCCTTCCCCAGACACTACATGTGTAAGGTTTAACAGCTTTTTCTGTTCCTTTCTTCTGTACAAGGCCTGACAGTGAGCTTTGCTTTAAACAGCTCATAGCCGCAGTTGCACCCATATTGCCTGTAAGGACTGAGTTTGACCTTACACAGGAACTTTTCCCAGTCTATGCCTGAAGAATGAGTTTCCTCACGCCAAGGCTCAGCCAGGGTGGAAGGCAACACACAGGCTGTGGGGACACAGAGGGTCTAAAATAGCAACATAGACATTCCCACTGACATGGGAATATGCTTCCTTCAAATTATTAACACAGGATTCAGATTATCAGTCAGCCCCTTTTTCCCCTAATCTCCTCCCCTTAAAATGTGGCTTAAAAGGTGTAAATACACACACACACACACACACACACACACACACACACACACGCTAATCTTTATACACACACAAATTCTTGAACAATAGAGTTATCTTCTTAACCTACTACCTTTTAGAACTATTAAGCTTTTCCTTATGTTTTCTTGACTACAAGGGGTCTATTCCTCACTGGAAAAAACCAAATCAGCATTTTTGTATAAATGCCTGAATCCAGAATTTGAGCAAAATTAATATGCTACAATGAGAAAAAAAAAAAAAAACCTACATATGGGTCTATGTGCTGTATTGGACTGTGTTCAGACTGGTATGAATGCAAACCATCAGTGTCATACCTTCCAAAATAGGGAAGAAACAGGGGCCCATCCTGTAGAGTAGTGATAATAAAGGAATTTTTGCACTACAAGCTAGAGTTAAAATAAATTCCAGTGAAGAAATCCTGGCTATTAGAAGTCAGTGAGGAATCTGCCATCACCTGTCCAGACAGAATGTCACTTTTGAAGTTAAATGTAGTCAGCTTAATGTATTTTATTATCATTTATAATTTTAAAACTTTTGCACTGGTAGTTCATTTATCTAAGATGAGAATTAAAGGTTTTCAGTTAAGGGAAGTAAAAATATCAGCACTATTTAAAATCACTATAGAAAAACAATTAAAAGCTATTAAAAAGCATATTAAAGGAAATAGTTTAAATTAAAATTAAGGTCTGGTACATGTTTTGCATGTTTAAGTTGCCTTATTAAGAGCCAAAAAAAGACACTATCCTTCCTGCTTATCTACATCTCTTCATTTTCATATCACAAATCCCTTTTTAACACATTTTTCCCTCTAGTGGCTCAACTACTTTAGAGTCTTTAGTAGTCATTCTTTTCTAAAAACACTGCAGCAATTTTAATCCTCCAGACATGTAAGACTTCACATAGCAGAGTAGAAATGTCCTACAGAACACAAACAAGTCACTTTTATATAAAAGCAGCCCTGACTCGATTAAATCTCTGGCACAAGAAGCTGAGTATATAACTATTCAAGTAAACATCCATTTAGGTTATATATTAAGCCTTTTTATCACTTGCTGTATTATAAGAAACAATAAACTATTATAGCATGATTGCTACAGTCCTGTTCTCTGGGAAGTAGTTTAAGGCCTCTTTCCTCCCCACTGCAATTTTAAACCAAATGATACTCATTTCCTCAATGGCAGGCTTCTTGTATAAAACTCAATAGCAATTTTAAAATCATTCTTATGCATATGATTCAAAGTAGATTTACAACTAGAGCACGTGCATAGAATATTTAAAAGTATTTATCTTGATAACTTCCAGGAACTTCTTTTTGACTTTTTACTTATAAATTATATACAATGAAGAGACTTCATAATCTCTACAATTTTTTTAACTAGAATTCTCCATTTTATACATTCCTAAAGTTTCAGGGATGGAATTCTGGAGGAAAAATATTTTTTACTTTCACATATCACCATCTAAGACACTCACATTGACTGGTAGTGTCATCTTAACATTAGAAAGTTTGTATTTTTGTCTGTCACACAGATCTACTGATCTTTCTGGAAGCACTCAGTCTCTGAAGAAATGCACAGGATTGTTTGAAATTCCAGACTCACAAAAACCCACATTTGATGAGTTGCTCCAGTAGTAATGAAGTTAAGGATGACAATGTGCATAAGCATTCACAGCACCAAACTCTATAAGATCAAAAGTGAAAAAAGCTTGACTTTGCTGGACATAATGCATGCTTGTGCTGTCTTGAGGGAGAAAAAAGAGTGCACAACAAATGGCATCTTTTGTCAGTGCTTAAGATTGCCACAATCCACACTGAGGACTGGGGCAATTTTTGTAGAGCAGCCCTGTTAATTGTTGCTAAGATCTTCTGAACTAACTGGTGCCTTCATTCACTAGAGTTATTTCAGTTTAAAGTTATAAATGAGCCCCAAGTTTCTGCCTCTGCACTGTCATGGTCTTCCAAGAAGAATGATTCCCAGGGCTCAAACAATACACTGGATGGAAGATGGAAGTGCTGTCGCAGGAAATACTAGGATGGTTCAACACTTCCTCTGTGAAGTTAACTAATAATAGGTACAAACACCTGCTTTCCAAAGAGCCCAACAGGCATGAAATGAGCTCCTGCCATACAACTTGCATTCCCAGAGCTTGCCCATCATTTGCTCTGAACCAAAAGCCAAACCTCCTAAATTTTTTTTTATTTTTTTTTTTTTTTACCAGGTGGAGAAAATTAACTGTTTCTTTCACAGACCATTCTCCTTAAGGGGCATGTAATGCATTCCATTACAACACTATCAGCTTGTCTTTGTGACAATGAACTTCTGGGTCTGAGGGACAAACTCTGAAGGAACAAAGCTTTTTCTTCATGAAGAAGGAACTAAATGGGCCTGAGAGTCTCCAACCTTCTGCTGTAATGGCTCTTTCCAGGCCACTGATCATGCTATCAGCCAGTGAGGTTGGTGTAGGACTGAATTCTGGCACAAATCAGGGACTGTAAGCAGCTGCAGGAAGAGACCATGTTCTGATGGTGTCTATTCACCTGGATCAGTTTCAATTGCTGCAGACATTTGATCAAGGCAAGGAGGTATCTTGGTTCAGTTTTCCTCTGGAGTCAACAGAGAGAAACAGGAAGCTCCCCAAGGCAAATCAAAACTTCTTAACTCCTAAGCTTCTTCATCCCTTCTAAAAGGATGTGATATTCAGGAGTATCAAGGCATTACTGGGTAAAATAACTTCTACAAATTATATTGGATGTGGTGCACATTTGAATGTGCTAAGAAGCATCTATCTCAAAATGCTTCTGATTTGCACTTCCTTTATGACACACTGTAAATCTTTTCAAGGAGTGCTCCTTGGATGGCATAATTATGTGGCTAATTATTAATGCTTAATTGTAGTATTTTGCCCACATCCCTCTTGAGTCATATCTTCTGTGTTACAGACTATCTTTGTTTTTTGCAAGATGACAAAAGACAGACTGCAAGTCAATGATGAGACAGCATTGCTTATTTTGCTCTCACTGTGGCTTATTCCATAATGTGAAGTGGAGCAGGTGATGCACCTATTTTAAGCAGAAGAGAGTTCCTTGCTGGCTCCCACTGCTGCAGTACAGATTCCCCATAAGGAAACAGCTCAGAGGAACAGAAGAGACACTGGAGAATTAATCACACTGCTCCTTCCTGATGAGAACACCAAGCTATTAGCTGACTTCAGGTAGAAAGCCCTGGGATTTGCTGCAGAAAAGGCTGGGGGTGAAGAGAATAGCTCAGGGATGGAGAGCCTCAAGTTAAAGGAAGAAAATTATACTCTTTGAAAGCCTTGGCAGGGGCGAGCGAAAAGCCCCTGCAGCAAAGACTGAGACAGCTACTGGTATCTCAGGCAACATTTTAATAAGCTCAAATCTCAGGAAGCTGAACTCTGCAAGAAATAATTTGAGGTTCATTTCAGTACTGAGAGAACCTGAAGGAAAATTTAGCAGGGAATCTCCATGGGAACGTTCTTTCCAATGCTATATGTTTTTCCCAGAGCAGTCTGACCCTCCACACACCCCTGCCACAGAGATCTCTCTCAGCAAGCCTCTTTCCTGGTAAGCAGAAAGGTGCTGACTCAGATCAGACAGGAGGAAGAGGCATTGGGCATGGTGAGTAATAGGGTAGAAGAATGGCAGATCTGAGCCGTTTGTGAAGGAAGGCAATGAGTGTCTTTCCATGAGAAGATTTTGAGCCACAGTTTCACACCCTGTGACTGTAGACAGGCTGAAGTGCTTGCATCACAAGACAGATCAGGGGGACCAGCTGGGCCACCACAGAGGATCAGAGCCCAGCAGAGAGGACCACTGAAGACTTGCTGGGTGGGAGGGAAACATGAGAAGAGAGAAAACTGTGGGAGCAAAGGACTGAAAGGAGTTGACAGGTCTGGCTGGTGGGAACCAGGGGACAGCATCTTTATAGGCTTTTCAGAGCTGTTGCAATGATGGTGTTAGAAGCAATGTCCCAGTTGCTCAAAGAAGCTGAACTCAGATTTCCCAGCTCTTAGTGATTCCTGAATGCATGCCTGAATGCTGGTCTTCTGCAGGGCTCTTCCAACAGCTGAAACACTCCAGAGGGTTAGGTCGCTCTGAGTGCTGGAGATCATGAGCCCATCACACCAGATTTCTATCTGTCCCAGATGAGATACTGTATTGAAAACCTTTCTAAATCTCAACCTCTCTAACTGCCTCCTGCTCCCTATAACTGCATTTATTCAGGTTTGTAAATTAGCAGGTGTACCTAGAAAGAAAAGTCAAAACAGACTTTCTATGTATTCTTGAAACTAGGTTTTGGGAGCTGTTTTATCACTCTGCCCTTATCACCCAACAGTGCCTCCTCCTTAATTCTGTTCATTATTCCTTCCAAGAGGGCTCTTGCCCATGATAACTCTTTATGAAAGCAAATTCACCTTTCACATGAGGAAGTAAACATATGGTTGTATCCCTAGAAAAAGCACAGAGAGATGAGAAGCAGGGTATTTTAGGAAACCCAAAAGGTGATGAACATTTCATGACTTAAATTAGATATAAATGTTACTTGTACATATCCCAGCAGGAAAAGCCAGCGCAGTCGCAAAGGGACTGACCCCTTCCTTGCTCTCATTCTGACACCATGACAAAAACATCAGAATCATATGGATCCACTGAGAACACAAGGACATGACCTGCAGTCCTGCAGCTCCAAACAGCCATGACTCAACTTCCTGTACTTGAAGGAGAGTCAGAACAAGTGTCTCTTGGAGTCATGTTTCTGAAGTTAGAGAGAAATGATTATATGTCCACTGCGAGTCTCTGAGGTGAATGCAGTATATATGGTGCCAGGTCTGATGTGATCATGTGTATTCTCAAGAATTTGAGAGCCCCAAGTGTCAGTGAAGAGGTAGCAAATGCTCTGAGCTCATGATGCTGGGAAGCTCTGAACATACACTGATGTGTGCACTCACTTTGCCCTCTTTCAATACAAAGCCACTCTGCTTGGATAACATGTATTAATGGCACACAAAGCAAAAAGAGAATTTCTGACCTGACATCACATTAAAGGAAATGTTTAGCAAATCTGATGCAAAAACTACTTGGGAAATTTGCCATAGAACATATTCAGCCCAACCTCTTTACTCTCCCCTCTAACCCTTTAAGCAAATGTCTCTTTGCTTTTTGTCCCCCCTTTTTAGTTTGCTTTATATTTATAATTTAAAATAGGAAACAATTGCTTGACAAAGGATTTTTTGGTGCATTATGAAGAATACTATTACAAATTCTAGTCAGGAAAATGCTCCTTTCAGTAACTGTCTTATTGAAAAGAGGGTAATGGGAAAGAAAATATTTACCCCACACATTTGTGCCTCTTACCCAGAAGAAAAAAGCGTCATGGCTAGAAACCTTCTGCAGTCCAGGAAGAAAATCGTGTTATGTACTGAGTGGAAAAACAAAACTGAGCTTTCTAATCTCATATTCTAAGCTAGGTCAACTCTTCAAGCTGAATGGGGTGATCCTGGAGTAGTCACAGGCAATGAGCAACATCCTTAGATGAAAAAAAAAAAAACAAAACAAAAGAAAGAGAGAAGAAAAAAAATTAGAGAAGAGTAAGCAGTCTGGAGAAACATTTGATCCATCATCCAATTAATTCAATTGATCTACTATGCACCATGAATGAACACTAGATCATTCATGGGCTGACCCAGAATCTCTCAATCTGCCCTCCTATTAACTTCAGCTGGCTTTCAGGCCCACAGATGCTGTGCATTGAGATGCAGCTAAGTAAGCACATATTTAACCTTCTCCATGATAATTGTTCCACTGAACTCCCAGAATTACCCCACTGCTTACACACTTGCTTATGTGCTTTGCTTCAGTCATTGCCCAGAATTTCAATAGTATTGCTCCAAACATTAATTTGGCTCAATTTTTAATGAAATACTGCAGATCTTTGAAGGTGTTTGAACAAAATTTAGCACCAGTTTCACTGCAACAGTAGACATAGAATAGCAAGCAGTAGTTATGTCTTTCAATTTTTTTTTTTGAAGAAGGCTAGAAAAAGGTCTCTACCCAAAGCATTACAGTCCATCACTGTAATCATGTCTGACATAATGGGAATTTCATAGCAGGACTTAAAAGTGGCAAACACAGATCTAGTGCTTGCCAACTCCCTCCTGTAAATCTTACCTGCAAGTAAGTTTCATTTAATGTAGGGGAAAACTTGCAGTGTAATTGTCTTTTCCTTTTATTTTTCCTCTTCTTTTTAATAATTCCCAAGGAAGTACTTCTTTAGGATGACTGTTATTTTTTCATGAATAGGATTGTAAATATGTAATGGAACATAAATATTTTGTATTTAGAGTAATAAAAAATTTAGCTCTATAAAAGATTTATCCCCACTAAAAATAATTTGGCCTCAAATAGGAATCAGTGACAGTAACATGAGGCAAATGTTCCTTCTGTAAGAAAAACAGGGAAACTAAGCAAATACTCCCAAACACACTTGGCAGGGATTTGCAAAAATGTAAAAAGGAGTTTGCAATAGAAGCATCTACACCTTAGACAACAGGGAAGAGTCCTTAAAATCCTAAGACCCTCCTTTAAGGGCAGGTATAATAAGATAGTGTTCTACAAAAGTATCCATTAGGGAGAATTACACCTCCCACACAGAGATAATTGTTTTATGGAAACAGAGCTACAGAACAAATACATTTACCCTCAGTCTGGTCCTGTCTTCCTTTTACACTAGTTAAAGCCCACATATTTCAGAGGAACTGTAAAGACCCTTCTACCCTAAAACATTCTCTGGTTTTATTATTCCTACACACCAACGATTTTTTAGTAACTAAAATAATTCCATGTATGCAGATCAGAAGCCCATCCCAGACAGAGTTCATCCCAAGGCAATATTTCCTGTTGTCAACTGCTTTCACTTCTGTTGTACCCCTGCCATCTCATGTAACTACTTATGGGCAATCACAATTAACTAACACAGCTCAGATTTTCAGTTCAAGTACTTGAAGCAAATTCTGTGTGATACCTCCTAAGCATAAAAATAAATTTTCAGGAGAACGCCAGGCAAACTAAAGTCACAAATAAATGTCTGGAAATTACAATCAACCTGCAGACTTTCCATGAACAGAGAAGCAGACTAGTTTTGGCAGGTCCATCTTTCATGGTGAATTATTCACCCCTCTCTTAACCTCTCTATTTTAATTATTTTTTATTTCATTGTAGGGCAGAGGTGTGAAACCACAATAATGAAATGAAAGTCGCCTGAGGAATTTCTCTATATGAGTCAAACTGAAGGAAAATGCCTTAAGAAGTACTGACCTGGATGCTTTCAGTACTTTTTCTTTGCTAGACTGAAGAAGGGTGCTTCACCCACCCATGCATGGCTGGTCTATGTGCACTGGCAGCAATTACACTGCAAAAAGCCTGGACAGGCAAGACAGGAACTAGGAAAGGTATCAGGGCTCCAGCCGCTGCTAGAACACAGCACATTCCTGCAGTCCTCCACTAACCATGAACAGCTGATGTACACTACAGAGCCGCTTCATATCCTTAAGGAGTGATGAACTCCAGAGAAGATCTGTAGCTACAGCACCTCACTCTCTGGAAGCAGCTGGGATTAACTTCAAGCACCCTGTGTTAGCTTCAAGACTTCCTCTGAGGACTAACTGGCTGATTTACAGGTTGAGTATATTCTGCTGCAAACAAACTGGCAGACCCTGAGTGGATTGCTTGGGTCAACCTCCTCAAAAGCACATGGGCTGGGAGTGCTTGAAAGGCATCCAGCACCCATGGGTAAAATGAGGTACTGGATACATCGTTCAAGTAGGTATTGCCCCCCACAGCAGACCATAAGAATCAGAACAATGCTGTTCCCTTAAAGCTCTGTAACACTCCTGTGCCCACAAGAATTTGTTTGACAAGGGCTGAAGTTCCCTATCTCAGAAGCAACTCATTGAAATGGCAAGTCCTGTTGAAAAGACAATGCTCCAAACACAGCCTGTCTTCAGGTTTTGCTCACCACTGCTATGATATCTTTGAAGGAAACACATCATATTTGGAAAGAGCAGGACAGACTTTCAGCTTTGCATTTTTTCAAAAAACAAAATTTTTTTTCGTTATAGTATATTTTTTTAATGAAAATTGAGGAAACATCAGAGTGGAACTTATGGAAACTGCTAGACATTAATCAAATCCTTACATAAACTAATTCCTGTCCTCCCACATTGGATTTTCACATGTTCAGGCTGCAAGACAGTGTGACATGAGAGGTTTCTGATAAGGATGAAAAATACTTCCCACAGATTTCTTCTTCATTATATTTACAAATAGAAATGTTAGTTTCCTCTGGAAGATCATAAGAATATTTATAATAGGTGCCTTTTTAGCACTAGAGCTGTTATACTTTAGAAAATAAAATGTAGTTTTCCATTGAAGATTCCATCCATCCTGCCCAAAGACCCAAAAAGTACAATACAAAGAAATGAAAATGTCTATAGCACTGTAATTAATTTTAGAAATCTGAATAAATTATAGATTCTTAAAGCTACTGACTTTTTTGTAAAAAATATTGCTGAAATTAGGGCTTAAATGCTGCATTTTAATGAGACATCTAAAAAAAATGAAGATAAAATAATTATTTCATGGTGATATCTTACATATTTGAAGCCTAAAACAGAATACTAATATTCCAGTCACAAGCTACATCAGTTCTGAATAACAACCCCTTAATATTCACAGATTTTATTTGGACATATCTACTTACATAAATCCAAGAATTTTTTGATATCTACAACTCATCAGTGCCATATGCAAACTTATCAGACTGAGGACAACATCTGTCTAGCACATGCTTTTGGGTCTGTAAAGAATCAACTTGCAATCACAAGCTGCAAAACTATTTTAGCTATGCTTCTGCATTCCGAGTCAAGGCTGTGACAGAAAGTTTAAGAAATGCCGTCTGGTTTTACTGGTTTTGTAAGCAGCTCGTGGCTCTCTGAGGGTCTGATGTTCTCACCATGATGTTATTTTACTGAGTTGCTATTCTCAGAGATAATCCCTGTATCTCAGGTGCTCTGGCCTACAGCTTTACAGCAGAATTAACAGATTTCATTTAATGCATAGTATTCTTGAGAGTGGGCAGCCAGGAAAGCAATGAACTTCATTGTCATCCCTTGCATAAGCACTAGGTAAAATACATGAAATATGAATATGTCTCTGAAAGCAGGATGTAGAGAGGAAGACATCTGATTGCTCAGTGAGTATTTAAGCACTGTCTGTACTTTGCTAGAACTTCATTTACCCAAAATTATGCTTGTCCTGCTAATGGAATGTCATACTTTTTTCAGTGACTGTCAGCTCCAACATTTTCCATTTCCTTCAAGTCCACATGTCCCTGAAGAGGTACGAGACTAAGAAAGGGGAAAGGAAGTGGACAAAAGGTAGATTCAGCATTTTAAAATGTGTTTTCTCTTAGGTCAAACTGACTAAATTTCCGATTGGAGCCTGAAAAAATGAGAGGAAGAAGGAGATCCCTCTCCAACTGAGTTTAGAATAAATGAGGATTCAAGCCAGTGGGTCACTCGTCAACAGCAACTTAAACTGACCTTAATCCAGTGTTAGCACCACAAAGGCTCAGACTGTTGCTGAAGAAAACATACCAGTTTGGTTTCCATAAAACAGGCAAACTGCATATGCAAATGCAAGTTGTATGCAAATACATACAAAATTCTCTTTGGATACAGGAAGGACCTGGAAAAGGACGTTCAGGAAACAGCCCCTTTGAAAATGCGCACAATTTATTTTTTTTTTTCTCCAGATAATATAAGTTGTCTTCTTTTCTAGAAGAGTAATGCACTTTTCCACACTTGGAATGACATCTGTGAAAGTCCATGTTGAGGTGTGGCTTCAGTTGTTCCTCAAAGGAAGGAGAAGGCTGTAGCCTGCATCTAGAGTTCCCTGATAGGTCACGGATGGAATGCAGTTATTCCAAAGAGATATGCGACAGAAACAGTTATCTGTCTGTGCTTTGTTAGGAGGAACAGTTTACTTTTGAGACACACAATGCTTTCCAGCTTTCTGTTACCTATTAAGGTTCAAGGTTATATTACCACCGAAAGCAGACACTAGATTACTCACACAGTTTTATCAGTGCATTTCTGCAGTGCATTACAATACCCTTTCTGTGCTTCTAGCAGTCCTTTTGTGAAACGGGACTGTTCTGCAACTTGGACAAACAACTACAGCCAGATTTGTTTCATTCACAATTTAATGTGACCATATCAACCCAGTGCAAAAGATTTCTATTTTGATTCTTTTTTTCTTTTAGCTTGAATTGCTTCATCATACATGGAAAATCCAGAGAAAGAAACAGAAATAGTCAGAGATCACCTATAAATATCTTTCCAATGTATTCCAACCACAAAAAAAAACCCAAAGGAAATTGTTACCTTGGCCAAGAAGAAAATAACTATGCAAATGCCCTGAAGCACCCCTAAATTTCAGTGAGCACGTCAAGGGATCATGTGCCCACGTCTATTACCTCAGTTACACAATCTCCTTTTCACAAATACTTTTTATAACTCTGCATATGGTCTCTGGGTCAAAACTACCCTTGGAACAGAGGAGAGCAGATCCCAAGGGAGCTGAGGCTGTTTGGTTATGAGCATCAAGTAGCCTGATCAGATGTTGTCACCTGACTGCCCCTGACCTCCCATGGCAAATGCAATCACGTCTCTTCTGCCAAGAGCGGAAGTTCCAGAAAGTTGTTATTCCTCGTTTGCAAAAGAACTTCTAACCGTCAGTATTTTTATCACATGTTTTATTAGTATTCCAATGTAGGTTTTATTTTACTTTTGGGATTGCACCACCCCATTTCTGATTACTTTGTTTTTCCTAACGTGTTAGCTGCTAAGCTATGTGTTTAAGTCCTGAGGAAAATATTAGCTCCTATCCTCTGTGATAAGAAAAGGCAAAATAAGCCTCCAGTAGAAACATTGTCATCTCCAGGGCACTGCCTAGCATTGCATCATATCACTGAAAACTGAATGTGCAATATTGGAAAGCTCCAATATTGCACGTGACAGTAGCCTCTTAATTTATGTAAACTAATGATAATAGTTGCCTTTGAAAAACTTTCCAGTTGTAACTTATATTTACCTCAGTATCTATAATTACCATATT
The DNA here is from genome assembly GCF_027887145.1 of Ammospiza caudacuta. Lineage (NCBI taxonomy): Eukaryota > Metazoa > Chordata > Aves > Passeriformes > Passerellidae > Ammospiza > Ammospiza caudacuta. The sequence continues at coordinate 81,168,738 of NC_080595.1, forward strand.
TCGTGTACTGTTAAATTCAGCCAACTGAGCAGACTGTTAAAGTTTACAGAGGCTGATAGCGACAGAGATATTTTACAAGGGATGTACAATTTCAAAAATGAGACTTGTCTCCCAGCTGGTGACCATCTGGCATCCATGACTGTATGTTTGAGTATTAGGCTAAGTCATTATTGTGTCAGTCTCGCACACACAGACCACCCAGCACCTTACTGGCCCTTCTGCTCATGCCAGAACAGCACCTTTGTTTCTCCCTCAGGAGTGTCATTTGTGCACTGCAGATTACCTAAGAGCTGTTTCCTGCCCATGTGTTCTTTGGCCTTCTGCAAAAACACAATCCCTCCAGGGAGAAGAGTGAGGTTTAATATTGCTGAAAAAAAAAACCACTTTAGGAAATATATTCAGAGCTATAATTAATTACATCAATATATGTTTCCAGTCCCTTTTGGAATCTAATTATATTCTTACCCTTGACTCTCTGTAGCTGTGACTTCCACAAGCTAATTACAGGTTGGCTGAAAAAGCATTTCCTCCTATCTCTATCTCTGCTGTTGCTTTGCATGTCTTTTTCACATCAATCTCCTGCTATGAGTGGTCTGTTTCAAAGTCTCTTGAGCACTTTCAATTTGTTTTGAATAGCTCCTCAGAATGCTTTCTTCAGAAGACAATAATTTTATTTCACATAAATTACAGATGAAGACATTTCTGATTTATAGAAGAGTACATTAGTGATCTCCATTTGGATTGTACAAAAGAATTAGCTAACTGTGTTTCTGATCTTGATTTCAATTTGAGATAAAATGTTATGGCTGAACTATCTGTGAAGTGGTCCAGTTTATTCTCTTGAGTCATATTGATCCAGCATCACTCCTAGGTGACAAGTTTTTGTGCTGTAGCAATTTCAGTTGTCAGTAATCAGAGCAAAGTTCTCCATAAGTGTTAGAGATCCACATTTTAATTCAGACAGAGGCAGACCTGTGGCCACAGGTAGGAAACTTGGTGGCCTCTAAAATGAAAGAATCTTCTCAGACTGATTTAGTAGCTACTAAAAGTCAAGGCCAAAATACCTAACCTCTGTCATGCGCATGTTTCTGTAGCTACAACTATACCCCTCCAAGACCAAACTCTCTCCACTCTGGTGTAAATTCCTTTATTACTCAAACTGAGAGATAAAACATTTACTTAAAAATGTATTCCCCTACCCAGGTACAGTAAAGAGAAAATTGCTCTCCATACCCATGCATGCTTTTTCCATACAGACTTAGAAGACTTGGCATCACCCACATCTTTATATATTTGATTTATTTTGATAACTTATTCATTTTTCCCTAGTTCCTCATCACCAAATAATAAAGGAGAGTTCAGTTAATAGAAAACAATCAAAAGCTAAAAGCAGGGAAAGAGGGGCTTTGTTCTTGCCTATAAAATAAAGAAAAAGGTTCAATTAGGAGTGTATTTAAAATACAGTTCCAACTTTAAAGCTATATATTAGAAACAGATATGTATATAAATGATGTTCATCTTGTACCTTATTTATATATTCTCATTTACCATGCATGAAACTGATGACATTCAAATTTTTAATATCTAAGGTAGAATTGCTAGAGATTTAAGCACCATACTGAAGAAAATTTACTTTTGGCTGAGACCTCCATTAGCCCACCAGTGCTGACCAACACACCTGGAAATTTCCTTGAAAGCACATGAAAGTCAGTAAGGAGCTGTCAAAGTGCTGACAGAACGTCCCCAGTTCGTGTTGGATCTGTTCTGTAGGATTTTTACAAGAATCCCTCATGATCACCATCCAAATCTCAAATGGAAAAGAAGCAAACACTGGCATCTGTCTCACATGAGGTGTGGAAATTATTATAACAAAATAAACCACTACTCAGTGGGAGGAATAAAAAAGGGTTTGAACCTGGCCACAAAGGCCTTGGGCAAGCACTGTGCAAATAGCAAAATTTGAAAACAATGAGCACATCTTTATGGTCCCAGAGCCAGTTAGATATCTAATGGCATGTTGGGACCTTATTTATCCAGCAGCATGTGTGGGCACCATCTTCCTCTTTTTGGAGAAAGATCAATCAGACTCAGACACATTTCTTTTTCCCTGTCCCAAGTGAACAATCACACCAAGTTGTCTAGAGCAGAAAATCAGGCTAAAGAGCCTTGGGTCCCAGGAATACTAACTCTCACACAGTAAAGGCGAAACCACGAGCAGATATCACTTTAGAGATTTCCTCTCTCCTGTTTTCTGTCATAAAACTACAATCTCCCTGTCTCTCCTAGTTCCTCCACAATCCCATCAAGACTGCTTCATTTGGGGAAACAACAGCAGAACTACCAGCTGCAGAAGCCTGAGTTTTATGATGGTCCCCTCCATCCCAAACTAACTGTACATCCACACTCCTCAGCCTACCAAAAAAACCCCAACCTTCCCCTCCCACTCCCCAGCCATGCTACAGAACATGCAAGAGCACAGCTCACCCTTTTAGAGATGAGAGAGCCTGGGGCCAGTCAGTTCCACATACTTATAAGGGTCAGCTGTTGTTTACTGCAAGAAGTATTAGAAATGGGATTGCAAAAGAGAAACAGGCTCATAACACAGGCCCTGAAGTACAGGGATATGAGGGAGGCTTTCATAATAAATGGTAGCATTTCATCAGGGCCCTTCCCTAATTTTCATGGATCAGAAAAAAATCCCTTTGAAAGAGATGGGATAACAGCTTCTCTTGGTCCTGGATAAATAATCTGATTGCTCCAAAGGTAGAAGGGGCATGTCTTCCACTTTGTTCAGTGAGAGACATGATGAACCCTTGGTCCCAGGGAAGGGAAGAGATTCACCTGGACCTGACCACTTTAGACAGTACATTCTGTGACAACACAGTCAATGTTTTATCTGCTCTGGTCCCCATTTCTAAGTAACATGTATGTTCTTAATTTCTGCACACTTACAGGGTGTCAGTTTGCGATCTTATTTCTCTTTACTGTGTGCATTTTTATTTTTATTTTTCCCCACAGGGGCTTCATATCTCTCCATCTTCTAACTTTCTTACTCCTCTGAAGTAAATAATGGGTCATTTTTTAACATCTTCAGCTCCTCTTTTTCTCAAAGTCCACTGCTGTGTGAAGTGACATCAAAAATAGAGAAAAATGCTGGTATATCTGTGTAAGAAACCAAGAAGGAGTGTTCCAAACTGCTCATTCTCTTATTATACACTTCCATAATCCTCCAAAAGGTCAGAGACTGTGTCAGTACACTGAAGAATTTTTGATGACTCCATGGTACTCTCTGCATGAGGTGGGGAAGGCAAGCACAATGACGGGATTTTCTCACAATATTTTTTAAATCCAAGGAAGGATGTAGCCTTTTCCTGTTGGGGTGATTTCCAACAGCAGGACTCAAAATCTCATTTCTTGTGTGTATAATCTCTTGAGTCAGTAATATCTTACCAAAGCAGATAGAAAATTGGTTTTGTTTCTTTTCTGGCTGCATTTAAGCTCTCAAGTTTCACTTTGTTAGCATATTCAGTGGGCATTTCCCACAGCTTCCAGGCATTTCAAAGCAGGTTAATACACTTTGGGACTGACCTGAAAACAGGGCCTGAGTGGTCCTTTAAGTCTCTCTTAATGGATCAAATTTAGTAGGTCAAGTTACTTACTATGCACAAATGCTTGGGTTTAGTATGTTTATTAAGATGCTCTTTTTTTGCACCATGATTTTGCCAGAAATGCATGGATATTAGATGGCAAACAGCACAAATGGGATTTTGCCAGAAATGCATGGATATTAGATGGCAAACAGCACAAATGGGGAAGAGTGTATTGCAGAAGCAAAATAAGGTTGCATAAAATTACACCCTGTCAATTCTTCCCACTGGAAATGGAGAATTAGTAGTCTCAGCATATTCAACAGGAAAGGTGGTGGCCTGCAGGACTTAGCAAATCAGACTAATGCAGCTCAAAGGTGAATTTGGTTTTAGTATTGTAATAAAAAACTAATCCTCCTTTTATAGGCAATTTTGTGTTGGTTATCTAATATAAGCAAACTAACAGCTCTTATCTCAGGTGCTATAATTACAGAGCTGAGCTAATCCACAGCCACTGAGATCTTTTCCAGCCTTCTATTCCAGGACCAAGAGGCATAACAGCTTGAATATAGCTACAAATAGCTATAGGCTTTGTCCTGTTTTCATGCCTTTATGATTTCATCTTAAAGTCAACGCTGTTATAACGTTGTTTACTGAATGTTTAATTTGCTGAACACACAGAATTCCAGCTGAAGCTAATGTGAATCGCAGGTGCTCAAACTGCTGAAAAGTAAACTGCCCCTTTTGTATTTAAATGTATGTTAATAGAGATCCATCAGGTTGCTGTGCTTCCACAGTGATTAAAATATCAAAGAAATCAATAAATACATTCAGAAATAAAAAATTATTTGGGAAAAACCCACCTCACATTACATTTTACTTCTTGTCCTTCATCCCAGCTCCTCCCAAAGGACTAGAACACAACTTCCTGAAGTCAGTTAAAATCTTTCTTTTGCATTTCGCAGACTTTGAGCCAGGCTCTGTGTGCCTGAGAAGAGACATGAGCCCGTATGACCCGCACGACGCCAGTCTGGGCTCCAGGCTGCAGTGCAGGGGGAGCACCGAGGGTGGGATGTGGCACACCAAGTGTGGCTTTCTCAGCACACTGCTCCAGCAGCTAACACGGAGATCTTGGCACACACTGAAGGCTGTGGTACACAGCAAACCACAACAGGGCTGCAAAAACACGTTTGTAGGCAGGGTCTTGCTCACCCTGCCAGCTCTGCAAGGCAGAGTTCTTGGGCTAAGCACAAGGCTATGTTAACAGGATGTCAGGGGAGATTATGTATCATTTCTACCATTCATTTCCTTTCCTGGACTTCAGCCTAACTCTTCAGTTCTTTTCAGGACATTTCACAAAGCATTACATAAAGTGAAAACCTCAGGCTTGTATCTAAAATCCAAAATTAAGCTGTTATTCATATGTCCTGGTCACCTTCAGATAAAGAACAAACAATGCCACTGGCCAATACATTTGCCAACTTTTGGAGGTCATCTGGCCTTGGCTGTGTGACTGAGAAGCTGGTCAGGCATTTAGGACCACAAGCAAGGGAGGACTCAGAAAAAAAGCTCCCCTACCCATCACTGTTTAGTGTAGCAATGCTATGGAGTAAATTTGTAGTTTACACAGTAAATTTACAGCCTTGTCTGTGGCAATACATCCTCCAGCCCTCCCCTTTGGCTCACTCCCCTCACCATACATCATGGAAAGAGCTACAGGACACAAGGGTAAAGAGGTGGATGCTTTGAGGCAGGTTGTTTATTTTAAGGTTTAAAGCTGTTGGAATAGGATCAGCTATTATCCTGTCATATTTTTTAAGCAGTTATTTCTATATCTGTGAAAGAAACAGAAAATTAATGTAAGTTATGGCCTTTCCTGAGACCTTTCCAACATGTTCATTTCTTGGCCTTTCTGAGCATGAAATCTCAGCTGCTGTGCTGTGTCCATCCTAGGACCAAGTGTTCACTATGCCTCTCTACTCATGCTAAATTGCAGGCTTCTGAGAAAAAAATTTATTTATTGAACAGACAAGAACGTATTGAGTGAGTCACTGTGTTTTTCTGTTGTCTGCATTAAACTGGAGTGAAATTGAAATCATGCTTCAGCCCTTATTTAAATGCCTTTTCTTGGCAGGAAGAAGGAGAGTTTGGCCTCCACACTCTGATTGGCAGCATGCTGCTTGGTTGGTAGCTAACACTCAGCCTCACTGGGTCCTCCCTGTTGTCAACAGGATGGATCTTTTCCAACAAAAGCAACATCCTGTCAGCTACTCCTTCTTCCAGGAACCTGCCTTTCCCTCCCCTGAAACTGCTCTCTTGCTCCAGGTTCAGGCAAGAAAACAGTACTGTGTGAAAGTGAGAGCTACAGAAGGAATAGCCATCAGACTTTAAATTCATGCTTCCTATGGGCTGGATAATATTCTTCCCTGTTCGGAAGGTCATAAAGAGTGAACAAAATGCAGCCTTTGTCTTTAACTGTTAAGGAGAATTAGTTAAAGGGGAAAAGTAGTTTTAATGTGAGGAAGTAATAAGGAAAGAAGGGGATATATTCATAGGAATCTCTCCAAATACCCCGTGAATATGGTCTTGGGTGTGCAGGAATCCCAGAAAGGAAAACTGAGTTATTTGGGACAAGGAGAACAACCAGGCAGGTAGTACAAAGACAATGATTGGCTTCTTGCCATCATCCTGCCACTGAGACAAAATCCCACACTTAGAGGCTCTTTTTAAGGGCATATAATGATATATTTCCAGATGTTAAAAACCAGCTGTGTCAAAGTGGAGCATTCTGGGAAGAGTGAGAAAAGGAGGAGGGAACAAGGATGGCTGCAGATGATGTGTCAGTTTCTCATTGCAGGCTGGACAGGCAATAGTCCTTTCTTTGATGATCTCTTCTCTGAGATTCTACATTCATCTGTCTTTAGCCCAGATTTGGAAAGACATCAGAGAGATACGGTTCATCAAAAAGAGAGGAAACAGAGCTGCTCCTGGGATGAGAGAACTACAAAAGTCCTTCCATTATCTCCAAGGGAGACCCAGGACCCCAGGCTGTAAGGGAGAGGCAGCAGACCAGGTGTTGGCAGCCAGGACACAAGCATATGTCTCTTCATAAATGAGAGGCATGGGAGAGAAATTGCTTTCACAAGGGGAAAGGAAAAGGCTGAAAAGCTGACCTAGAAACAGGGGATAACACACACAATGGGGAACATGCAAGAGAGCTGATGACAGCCTTAGGCATGACTTCAATATAGCCTAATAATTTAAAGGAATGGATTAGCTGAGAACATCCCATAAAGAGTGCACAGTGTTTTCAATTAATACTTAGGTATACTCTATAATTATAAAATACCTTTGGGCTATCCATTTTTCAATGATGTGTCTATATTAATCCTGTATATTTTTTCACTAAATGATGGCTGCTACTGACTGCTAAGAATGTTCTGCTTCAGTAAACTTTGATTTCACTTGCAGTTGTGCATTTATTAGGCAAGATTATCATCATCCAAGTTTCCAGGGTTGGGAATTCATTTGAAAAATATGGTCTATTTGCATTTAATTATCACATATTTACTGAGGAAAAATATAAACACGCCTGTTTTAGGCAAGGAATGGAGCCAGTAATGTACTGCAGACTTGGGATTGTGCTTTTTAATATAATCAAACTACTGTTATAAATAATTCACAGTTTCCACTGTGGAAAAAACTGAATATGGATTTCATGATAGGTTGTTGTGGAGATTTTTTTTAATTAAAAAATGGACACTTTACAAAATACTAAAATTACTAAGATTGTTTGTAGCACATGAAATGTTATTAAAATTCACCTTGAAAAAGGATGTAAAGGAGAAAAGAATCTCTCTATGAGAAGTAACTACCAGCTGCAGCTGCAAGGAGAAGAAAAAAGAAGAAATATATTTTTTTAAGACACCAAAGCAACACAACCAGACAAGAAGAGGAAATGTCAAATTAACTTTTGGGAAACAAGTCTTCTGTTCAAAGTTCACATAGTTCCAGACACTCAGACGCTCATGTTTTCACCAGTATCATTGACTCACAAATTGCAGATGAGGGATTCCGACCTTACAACAGAAAGGCAGAATTATTGAACAGGTATTAGAGAAGAGAAAGAAATCTCATGGCATTTCAGAATTCCTGCATGAGTTATTTCCTTGTCCATCTGCTGTGGTGTCCTCTGTACAGAAAGAACAATCAGCTTCCTTTCAGCAGCAGATCCTCATCTGGACTGGCACTGGCGCCTGCCAAGCTATTAGCCAACACCAGCACTCCAGTTGCACTGTTGGAACAGAGAGAGCCTGCAGGGTACTGGGGGGCTGATGGGCAGGTATTTGCTGCTGAACTAAGGAGCAGGTAACCTGGGGGCACGGCTGATCTGAGGGGCTACAAACTGCTGAGAAATAAAGCTGAAGATGTCAGTGTTTGTGAGGCATGTCAGGACCACATGGAGGTGACCAGAACAAGATGAAGCTCTTTGAACTTCACTGGTAGCCCAGATACCAAGCTCACTTGTAAAACTGTCAGAGACCTAAGCAAGTATCTTAATCACACCTGAGACACACAAGTCATGCTGCTGTGAGAGACCTTACATTGATCTTAGAGAACACCTGCTTTGTCTCAACCAGCAGCTGAAGGCTGGGCAGGCCAGCCCAAGGTGTCTCAAGCAGTGCTAGACTCCTGTGTTTAAGTAACTGAACCCTACCTTAGGTGAGGAGCACAGATTTTGCTTGGTGGTCCCAGAAAGAGACCCTGCAGCCTTGGAAAAATTCATATTAGGTAAGGAGAAAGGAAACATGCTGCGTATTAAACAAGGTGGGGAAGCATGCCATGTAGTGACTGCTGTGGGAGTGGCAGAAGACCTTCATCATAATGGTAAATTCAGAAGTCTACACATGACCCTTCCTCAGATACCAGTCATTTCAAGCTGATGGTTCCCTTGATATGATCTTGTAAAATTACAATAAATAATTATTGCCTGAAACTTCTACTTTAAGTAAGTTCAAAGTGGGTTTCTCCCTTTTTAGCTTGATTTTGAGACTATCTGAATGTTTGCTTGAAATGTATCGTAAATTTCGACAGGTTTCATCTTTTATTATTGAACAAACTAATATGAATTCTTGTTTCTGCTACTGCAAGAAGTATAATATTCCCTTTCATTATATTGCTCTCTAATAACTATTTTTTACTTTTTAGCTTCCTTCCTCCTCTTTAGATGGTGTCTGTCAAATTTGTCATGTCTGTCTTCCACAGCCTTGAATTTGAGAGTCTGGTACATCAAGCAAGAGAAAAATCTCTCTGTACTAGTATGTTCTTTTTAGCAAAATCAATACTCAATGAGATTCTAATAGCATGAGACAGATCCAATTTTATATTTTTAGTAAGCACATCAAGAGCCTCCATCTTTGCCCTAAACACATCATCCCTTGCTTTTGAAATTACTTGCAAAAATAATTTGCTACTTCTGAATTTGATTTTTTCTATCCGCCTTTTTAAAAAATAAAAATTGTATAGGAGTGCATACATTGCCAAAAGCAAGTAAATATACACCAACACCTAAAGATTTGTGACAACTAGAACTTCAGTCTAGATTTAAAAGATGTTGCACAACCTTGATTTTTTCCCACCTTCAATTCACCACTACTGTCAATAGGCCTACTTAGGTGTGTAAGACTCACTTGTATGAATAAGTACTTGTAGCTATGTCCCATGAAGAAAACAAAAAAGGCTTCAGGCAACTGGCCAGCTGATTGTTGATGACTTGACATTTATGCAACTCATTCTCCCCATGAACAATAACATTTATTGTATTGAGAGTTCAGGAACTGGGTATAACAGGAACCAGCAAAAGATGACTAAAATTAAAGCTAAGCAGAAAGGAAGGCTATAATGTGGAGCCATGGCTGTTATTTAATTTCCCTTCAGAAATGAGAGGAAAAAACAGGATCGTTCTTTTATCCATTCTTCTTCTCTAAAAAAAAAAAAGAAAACCAAAACAACAACAATAACAGTAATCCAAACAAACAAAATCAAGCAAACAAACAACAACAATAATAATAATAATAATAATAATAATAATAATAATAATAATAATAATAATAGAAACCCTACAAAACCAACAAAAAAAAAAAAAAAAAAACACAAAAGAAAACAAAAAAACCACCCCACTGTTACAGACCACAGAAACTCCAGATCCAAGGTTCTGGTTTGCAGAGATTCAGCTTTTGCCAAATGGGTGTAATTAATAGTGTGGGATGACTGCAACTGAAAGCAGAATATGAAATGAAGCTGAATATGAAATATTCCAAAATCCACTAAAGAGAATGATATCCTGAAGACAGAAACACCTCCTCACCTACATCCATACCCCAGGATTCAAAGGGAATTACATACAGCATCCAGGTAGAAAGAGAACAAGGAAACAAAAAAAATAGCCTTTTTTTTTTCCTGAAAAAGTACATAAAAAGTTAGTTCCTATCTTCTTGCTCAAGAAGGAGCCAAATCCTGAGAGAGCAGATTATCATTACTTTTGAACTTACTGTGTACATTACTGATGTACATCACTCTGTAAGCATTTCTAAAGTTTTTTAAAATCTTTAGATTTTCATTTAGAAATTAGAAAGAAAAATAATTCAGTGGCCCTATAGAACATCTAAAATGAAAATCTGGTCCCAGCGAGGTCAATGCCTGGGCTTTGATTCTCTTTAGCTGGTCCAAAATTTCTACCACAGAGCTTTTAAGAAATCCATGTTGAACCTAGGCTTTGTTTTTCTCAATATTGATGAATGTTTGAATAATTTGCTTGTGATATTCAACCAAAGCATTTCTCAGAAAATATGGGTATGTGAAACCCCAAAATAGTAAGCAATGGGCAGTAGTCCCAAAAAGAGAGGAATCCGTCTTATTTTAATCTGGAATAGCTGGGATATTTTGATGCTGGTTTAAGAAGGAGCTTTGTGCCAAAGACAGTTTCTCCTTCAGCTCCTTATAGTGTCTGGTCTGCAATATAGTAAAGAGAAACAAGATTGAGAAAATCAATATAAAAAAGGTTAAAGTCAGCAAACCTTTTCCTCCACCTGGAAAGTATCTTGGATATGTATGGTTTCATATTTAATACCTTTCCTGATGGTGATTAGTAATTAGCAACATCCTATTCAGTTAACCACACAGAGAAGTTAGCACGTAATTATATTGTCCAGAAAAGATCAAAAGAATCCTTCTTGTGGGATTTCTGGTTCATTCTTAGCTAGAAAAATGATGTAAGAATTCCCTGTCCCACAGCATTTCACAGTCCTGTTTTCAGATGCTCTTGGGGAAAAAAAAAGCCCAAAACAAACCAATAAATAGCTGTGAAAAAATAAGCTACAAAAAACCCACCCCAAACAAATAAGCTAAAATTACCTGATGTTTTTTGATCTCATTAGATTGAGGTTGAGTAGTTTTGGTCAATTCTTCTTTTATCAGCACGGTTCACAGGTTGCTACCAAACATGATTTAATGCAGTGTATTTACAAATTCTCTCTCTCTAAAACAGAAAAGCAAAGAAAAGCTGTTAGAATGAGCTTATTCTTACTGAATGCACAGCAGTCCTACTTCAGCAAAGAAAGCGCCCTATTGTTTAACAGATTGAGACATGCTAAAGCAAAATCAAGTGACTTGCTGTCTGTTGGACAAACTATTGACTGGAACATTATAATTTATGCTGATTTCAAAAGGCCAAATCTTACAAAATCTAAATGAAATTCTGCTACAGTGCGTTCAAGTGTGATAGAATGTAATAAGAGTTGGGGATAGTGGTTGTGCTACAGCCTAAAGCCTCAACTGGCTTGCAGCAATTACGAAAATCCAAAATTGCTCACTCTTTTTAGTTTCTGTGTGACTCCCCAAACATGTGGGGAATGGAAGAGGGGATATTTCCCTTTCAGACTGTGGATTTTGAAGAGGAGAAACTGTACAATAGGGTGTTGGGGGTTTTTTTAACAAAAATTTATTTCATCAGATCACTGCACTCTTCAATTCATGATTCAGGAGCCTCAGCACCATTCACAGGACAGGGGGAAGGGAAGGGAAGGGAAGGGAAGGGAAGGGAAGGGAAGGGAAGGGAAGGGAAGGGAAGGGAAGGGAAGGGAAGGGAAGGGAAGGGAAGGGAAGGGAAGGGAAGGGAAGGGAAGGGAAGGGAAGGGAAGGGAAGGGAAGGGAAGGGAAGGGAAGGGAAGGGAAGGGAAGGGAAGGGAAGGGAAGGGAAGATGGAGATTTGAGTTCTTTCAATCAGTTTGCTGCATTCCTTCCACCTAACATTTTCCTATTTCCTGTAAGCATTGGTACCATCAGCCACCTGAGTCATTCTGCCCTAGAAACTCCTCAGAATGAAAGGAAAATCTGTGCAATGAGGCATCTGCAACCTGCTCCTTTGTCACTAGTGGTTCTGCTTAGCCCTGTTTATAGGAAAGGAATGACAGAGCAGCCTGATGAAACAGGCCTTTGTCATGCAGCATGAGAACTTGTTCCTTACCTAGCTGAGCAGAAGAGACCACAGAATGGCCTGTGGTTTTGTCTATATATAAATGTATAGCTTTAAAGATGTAAGCATTTTCAAATTACACTCACACAGAAATATATTTTATTACACTACATTGCTTTAATATATAATATGTATCATATGGTATTAATTATAGGCAATATTTAGATAGATGTTATATATTTTTAAAATACCTAATTAATAGAAATAGATAATGATACAAAATACTTCTTGTATATTGAAACTCAGCTTCAGACAGTTGTTTCTGAACACAGGTCTGGAACTTCTAAGCGAACTCCAACATGTCATGGGCCAGAAAAGGGATCAGAACAGCATTACTTCTGAAGGTTCCTGGTGTGAAATGGTCATCTAAGTGCTTTTCTGTTCTATCAGTTTTGCTGATAATGTGCATTATTTTTTATTATCTTTTATTTCTGACATTTGAGATATTTTGCAGAGGAATACTGATTTGTAAAACAATTATGTATATTATAAAAACCACTAAACCACAAAACTTTTAAAATTCACTGCTCCTAAAGAATATAATTTCTGAGAAGTCTAGAAATTACATAGAACTTCAGTTTTCTTCTCTTTCCTTCTGTATCTTACCCGGGGTGATCAGTGAAAATTGACTTTGAACATAGGTAGATGAAAAATGGTGATGGCATGGAACAAATTAACATTTTTTCACCTGAAAAGTACTCGGCCAGGACTGCATTCCTTTCAGTGGCCATATAAGCCCACAGCAGCTGAATGAAATAAAATTACAACACAGTAGTTAGAGCTGTGCTTACAACATTTCTTGGCTTTTGTAGTTCAGTTCAACTTCAGCACCAAAAATAACAAACAAGTCAGGCCTCCAAAACACACACAGGTTGTTTAAAAACTCTGAACTTGAAAAAAACCCCTACATCCTAAAATACTTTATTACATTTCTGTCACTTCAGTTTCACTGTACAATCATGAGACATAAATACAGAGTTTAAATCAGGGGCAGAAGAAAACACTCCAGAAGATGAGATCTTAAAAAAATCCCTAAACTAAAAAATCTTTGTTAAAATATGAGAGGAGAAAACACTACAAACAAGCTGGAAAGACATTTGTGTGAATGTATGAAATACTTGAATGCATTGACTGGGAATTATGCATTGCAATGGGAGGTCAGACAAGTGACAGTAGCAACAAAAAAAGGAACCTGGAATGTATCAAACTGTGAGAAGGGATGAGAGAGTGCTCTGCATTCCTCTCTCTTTGTCTAATTCACCCTTTTTTTAAAAAATAAATTAATCCTTCTCTTCCCGTTTCACAACCTCCCCTTCATGAAGGCCATTCATTCTGAGCAAGGAAGAGGGATTTGTTATAATTAACCTACCATAATTAATAGATCAGTAAATCTGTGTTGCAATAACCTCCAGCAAGCACTAAGTACACATAATTTTCAACAATATTCCTTTACAGCAGCATTTCCTGTTGCAAGAAACACCATACTGGGTTATAAACAAGAAGACATACCTCCCCCTCACAAAGGTACTGAGCTTGCCCTTGCCACACTTCTTTTTGTGTGAAACCATCTGAAGGCTGGGCTGGGGGAGTGTAGCAAAACCAAACAGCAGCACCTCCTCTTCACACTGTCCTAAACTCCACAGCCCTTCACACAGTGGTGCCCACCTGGGTCTGCCAGTGCTGGCTTTGGGTAAGAAGATGCTTTGGGACCCCAAACAGAGGCTTTGCAGACTGACTGCAGACTGAGGACCCTTGAAGAAGAGAATTCTTGTTCTGGAGAACTTGCAATCAGGTCCAGACATTGGAGATGGATCAATGTGGGCAGCTCACTAGAGTGGCACAGGCACCTTCCTAACAGAAGTTCAAGGCTATTGGCTATCAACATAAAAGCCTTGTACCTGGCAATATTTCCAGTACTTGTCAGGACTGAGCATAAATAAATAAATGAATAAATATATTCATAAAATTAACAATAGCAATAAACCAAACAGGACTGTACAAAACATCAGCGCAGATCAGAAAGGATCATTGTTGACACTGTCTCACTCAGTTTGGTTTTATAAACCAGTAAACCATGCTCATCAAACCTGTAAATTTAAACTTAAAAAAACACTTCTATCTCCTTTAGAGCTCATAAATCTGTTATGATTGCTTACTCTGAAGTGTAGTTATACAGCATGTAATGCACTGTCTGATGTAACTAAAAATCTATTTGCTTTAAAGAAAGCCTTCAGAAAACATACTGTATGTTTTTCTTGAACTGATCTTCCAAGGTATACAGGGAGCATCTAAAATGACAAACAATACCTCAGTTTACAAGATTTTTATGTGACCTTTCATCTGAGAAAGACAATGGAAGGAAAATTGCCCTTAATAGATTGCTTTCTGAGTCTAGTTGCTGAAGTAGATTATTATATTTTGCTTTCCTTTCAAAAGCTGGGTTAAAACCTGCTTAGGTTCTGTGAGAAATGGGTTTTGCAATATTAGGTCAGTTGCAGCTAAAGTTCATAGATAAAATTTGAACAAAAAATCCACAGAGAATTCAATTAGAAAAGAGCAGAGGCCTTGTCTGAAGAATACCAGGAGGCTGCTGATCTCGTAAGATAGGACATATTGTACTTGATCCTAAAACTATTCAACCATGCTAATATATTAATTTTACTTCAGTAGTCAGAAGGACCTAGGCATATCCTTTGTTATGCTGCTATGTACAAATATAGAGAAAAAACCTCCTGTCCTCATCCCAAAGAACTTGCAACCCAAGTTTACATTTTAATAGGATTAGCATATGAATAGATATATTCTACCTTATTATCTTTAAATGCATACTTTTTCATGAAAAAAAAATCTTTTTGCACATATGCTTCTTTTATTTCTTACTTTTAATGTCCTTGTTCAAGGCCCATGGAAACCAATGGGGAAGTAAATTATCACATTTAATTTTTTAGCCTTTATGTCAGGCTAAAAGTAGGATACAGCTCTCCTGATTTCTGGTGATGACAATTTTGCTTTCTATATTTGAGCTACACATTTTGGTCACTGTTTTAAAAATCAAATAGGTCTCAGGCAAAGGGTGTAGGGCACCACTTTTGATAAAATAATTTTGATTTGATAAAATATCAGTGCCTGCTTTGGGATTACATAAATCACTCTCTGGGCTCCACAGGCTGGACAGATTGGGTCTCCATGAAATTTCAGGAACTGAGACATCCTTCCTGCAGAAACCTAAAGTTCTGTGTGCTGAAACCCACCTGAGGGTATTTAAAGAATCTAAGAACTGAACTGGTTGCTTTCCTTGTTATTCTTCTATATATGCACAAGGTGACATAAATTTTCAATTACAAAACCTATCTATCTGTATGGACAAGGATCTCCTGAAAAGGTGACAGCGAGGATGTTGCCGTCCCATCAGCTCTCTCCCATTCCAGCTGCCAGTGCTGCTTGCTGGAAATCTCCACCCTACAGAAGCACCAAACCTTTCCCAGCTCCTCTTGCTGGAGAGAAAAGCTAGGTTGCTCTGAAGCAGCTGAGGAACATGTCATAATTTCCTGTTTCAGCTTCTTACTCAGCTTGGTGCACAGAAGCAGAATGGTGCATGCCCATCCCCCTCCCATTTGGGACTGTTCATTTATGCAGGAGCACACACAGCCTCATGCTCACATGCCAGCACACAAACCTGTTCATTTCCATCCTGCCTAAGATCCTGTTTGCCAAAGAAAGACAGGGATAAAGTTCCAAGCCTTTATTTATTCAGAATACAATTTTGCAAGAGTTGCATGTGTAATTTGTCATGGGTGATGGGGTTGCAACATCAGGCATGAACCAGTCAACCTACAGAGAGCCAGCTTGAAGGAATTCATGTACTGCTACACTGCTGCCACAGAGGAACAGGCTGCAGGGATTTTGAGGCTGTTTTTGTGGGAGGAGAGAGTGAAATATACAATTTCTAGGGCACTATATGCATCAAGGCTGAATCTTACAGATGTAGTCTTTGATATTCTGCTGGTAATGATTAGCTGTGCCAGGGCAACACAGAGGTATGCATGCACCAAACACTTGAGCTGCACTGATACTGAATGGATTTTTTTCGTGCATCATTTTAAACCTAACATTACACTGCTTTTCATTGCTTATAAAGATGCATCTCCACAACCACCCTGAAAAAAAAAGACCATCTCACACCCTACACACTCTTGAGATAGGTATGTGATTTCTCAAGCTGGAAATCCAGTTCTGGTCTTCAGCTGGAAGCCAGATATAATTTGTTGTGTCCATATGTTTAAATCCCAGGAAGCAAACACATTTCAAGTTACCATCATGACACTGTTTTCATTTTTGCTTTGCATATCAAAGAAATTAGTGTAAGATGCTTAGCAAAATTGTAACACCAAATGAATGTTATGTAAGGGCAGTACATAAATGGGTTCTAGAAGGGCAGGATAACATCATAAAGGGAAAGTATTTGTGACTCATTTTTTCTAATTCTTTTAGGAGTTTTCATGATGTGCAGCACACAATTGAAATAAATGGAAACTTTAAGAAATATTCTACATAAGGCAGAGTCCAAAAATGTAGAAGGTTATGCAAGGCTAACTGTAAAAATAAGCAGACGAGTCCTCTAAAATAATATTGCAACATTTTTTGGCTTCCATTTATTGGTTGCCATAGGATTTTTAGGCAGTGAGCAACTGCTAAACACAAGGCTGCCTCATACCATAGCTTGGCTTTTAAGAGAAGAAAAACATTAACATTGTTTCATGAACACCCTTGTCTGGAGAAGTACTAGCAAATGCTAGGAACTCATTTTCCTACTGCCTAAAACCGGAGAGATTTGCAAGTGTTGTGTTTATGATGCTGTGCCCAATTTGAATCTTCTTCTCTGACAACACACAAATCTCCCTCCCAAGTAAAAAACAACTTTTTTTGAGGGAAGTTGTTAGAGGAGAAAGTCCAAGAGCAAACAGGTTAAAGTGCCATGTACACAACAGAAAGGATCACAAGGCACTTTTAATGAGCTATTTGAGTTACACCAGCTGCTTCTGGGGCCAGAGAGAACATCCACTGGTGGACACTAAAGGGAAGAAATGGAAAATGCTTTTCTAAAGCATTTAATTTCTCTACTGAACAGGTGGTTAAGTCTGCTCTAAGTAGCACATCCTACATGGAGGGGTAACAAGAGGAAAATAAAATAGTGACATGCTATAAAAAGTAAATAAATGCATTTGCTCTTGATCTTTTATTCAGTCTCCCAGTACATCTTGATGTATCAACATTCATCATTAGTATTTTTTATGATGCTGATTTATGCTCTCTCTGCATTTGGGTTTATTTCTGTATTTTGTCCAATGACTGCTAGATGTAGAAAGCTTAAAGCAGCCATGTGTATCCATGGCTGAACATTTTCTCACATGTTATATAAGGGTCAGGCTCCTTTGGCCTGAAACCCTTCTGGGCCAACAACATTTGCAAGCTTGTTTTCACAAGTGACCGTTTCCAAAGAGGGAAGGAAAGCATTTTCCCACATAAATTATACATGTATTTACATTTTTCAAAATACCCAAGGGCTAACACCTAGAAAACTCTCAAGCTAACAAGAGAATCCTGTTCTGAGACTTGGGTTTATAAAAAGGTTACATTTTTGAAGTCTTCTTGACCGCCCTACATAGACGTCCATATAGATGTGTCTACTGACTACCATTTGAGATGTCTGAGGGTACCCCACCACACCTCCATCTCTCTCTTCACAAGAGGTTCCTCTTCCATAGCCTTTGTCTCTCATCTGCAAGTCTTGTGTAGATGTCTTGGATACTTGGTGTATCTCAAAGGGAACAAGACTTTTCTGTGTATGCAAACAAATTGGGCTCTGGCAAGCAGGGAGGATTACTCCCATTTAACTTGAGACATCTATGCCTGAGCTAGTCATGCTGAGCTCCTTTTATAGTCAGCAGAGAGAAATATAGTTGTCAACACGTAGCTGGACTAATCCTACCCCCAAATTCCAGTTGTGTAAGCCCATTACTTGCAGCTTCAATAGCATTAGATAGTCTGAGTCTTGTCTTTGTCCTCCCTGTTACATGTAAAGCTGGCAGTGGGTTTCTCTGCCCCTCTGTGAGGAGCTTGATTTAAGAGCTGAGGCAGAACAAAGCTCGGGCTTGACGATACTGACTTCAGAAGGGCGGTCAATCTCCCCTGCTGTGCTCTGACAGGGTAACCTTTTCTTGTGAAAACAATCTTGGAACAAGCTTTAAAACTGCCCTAAATATCGGAGTCTTTGGTCTAGTTCTGCAGCAAGAGCATGATGATTCCATCCCAGACAATGAAGCCTATAGCCTGTCTACTAACCTCCTGAAAGCAGGTCTTTCCCAGCTCTCTGGGGATTATATCTGTTATTGACTCAGCTGACTGGACCACACAGGTAATTGATGGTGTCAAAAAGTTGCAAAGTATAGAAAAATGCAGTTCTTTCCACTTCTCTGAACAATTGGCATCCAACAGCTACAATGTTGGAAACATTACTTATGGATGGGAGCAGCAACATTCAGAATCTCTTAACGCCATCTACTATTAGAAATAAGATGAGAAGCCTTCTACCCTTCAGAAAAGCCTGGTGTTTCTGAGATAGATAGCCTTTGGATATAACACACAACACATGCATTTCTCCCTTACTTGTATGGTGTGCTCACCATGGTGGCCTCCAAATGCACTCTGAGTGACCTGGCAGCACAAACCCCATGGTAGCAAGTGTCACTTACAATTGCAGTTGTCCTAGATAAAAGCAAAGTGTATTGGCAGGGTGGAAAGAGTCAGAAGATAAAACTGTTTAAACAGAATCACCGTAGGATTTTCATTTTTGTTCTGTAATTTTAGAAAACAGATTACCAAAAGTCTATGATTGCTTACATAAAATATTGTTATTGTAATTGTTATGGTTTTTATCTTTCAGACTTATTTACAGGCAAGACTATCTGAAAACTAAAAACTTAATTTCCCCAAAAATTACTAACTACAGAAAATGGTGATGAAGCTGTTGAAAAAGTACTGTGCAAGAAGGAGCAGAACTTGTTAAATTGCATGGCTTTTTTTGAAATTACTTGTACAATCCCAGCATGCTTGATGGAAAAAATAAGATACACCCCTCCCCCTTGCTCAAATGGCAAGTAAGTAGAGCTCAAAATACCACTTGGCTCTTGATAGGTTGGTGTGAGTATTATTCTGGAACAGATCATTAATGCTGCTACCACAAAAGGGCCAAGGGGCATTATCTTCCCTACCTTTACCTATGCAGAAAGACCACTCATAAGGGGGGAATAAAAAAGGAGGAAGGGCACAATCACTCTGCATCTCCTGTGCTCTGAGGATATAAATGCAACCTTGACCTTGTTGCTAAATTTATCCAGGAAAAATGTCATCCTGCAGTAAAATGTGGGTTATCCTCATGGCCTGATCAATCAGCAGGCATCAAATCAGGCAACGTTGACTACTCCAGTTTTATCAGCCGCAGACAATAGCAAAATGTCACTGGATTTCTCTGAATCATACATTTCTTGTTGCTGATGTTCATTTTTAAATTACAGACAGCACATTGCGAACTTTCTGACAAATCTCACTGCTGTCCTGAGGTTACATGAGATCACTGGTTATTCATGTTAGCAGCTCCTCAGACAAGGCACAGACTCGATAATCTACACAGTACAAGGAAAATGGATTTGTCAACATTTCTCATCAAGTTGAATAGAAAAAAAAAGAAAAAAAGATTTTTTTGTTCTCTGCTATGAATTCCCTGTTGTAATCAAGCTATTGCTCTTCCAAGATACGTTCCTTTGACTGAATTAGAGAGTTTCTAAAAAGTAACAACTGGTAAAATATGCATATACTTACTCATCTTGAGCATCTTGATTTGATTGGCCTTGATTTGAGCTACCAAGGAGAGTAGGCATGTTATGTAATTTTTTAAGTAATGTTTATTCTAATAAAAAGTTTGTATGTAGTAAAATCCTTTTACCCTAATGCAGCTGGAGCCCTGTCAGAAACTCAGTACCCAGAAGAGCTTCAATTTTTACCCACAGATACAGTCCATCTTACAGCAGCTCTAAGGGCTGTTTGCAGAGATCAGACATGCTTCTTGCTAATGTGAAAACTAAAATTAGCAATTAAAACCGCTTATAAATTACCAATAATCTGCTGTTGGGATCACACATAGGAGGAAGCATGAATCAACACAATATGAAGGAATAAAATGCCCATTGATGACCCATAAACCAGAACTCTCCCCTTCCTGCAAGTTGATACAGAGCTTTTAAAATTAAACCTCAAGTGCATGGAATTTGACGACACCTTTTTCAACCTATGATATTCTAATTCTGACTAATTCTAATTCTGTCTATATTTTTTCCTTATTTCCAGGCACTGAATTAGACCAAATTTTAGCCATACCCTGTTATGAGAGAAACAATGAACCCATGTGGAATTTAAAAAAGAGTCAGGTCTCAGCATGAGTAGAAATCAGACATTTAGCCTGCTCTGCCCCATACCTTGAAGGAGTTGGCTGATCCATAGACCACACTATTGCTAGGTGTTCCTCTTGGTCTGTCCAGCCTGGAGGGGGCTGAGGGCAGAGCTCACGGCAGTTACAGCTTCCTTGGGAGGGGAAGAGGAGGGGCAGGCGCTGATCTCTGCTCTGTGGTGACAGGGACAGGACCTGAGGGAAAGGCCTGAAGCTGTGCCAGGGTAAATTTGGGTTGGATATTAGGAAAAGGTTTTTCACTCAGAGGGTGGTTGGGCACTGGATCAGGCTCCCCAGGGAAGTGGTCACAGCGCCAGCCTGACAGAGCTCAAGAAGTGTTAGGACAATGTTCTAAAGCACATATACCCATGGTCTCTTGGGGACAGTGCTGTGCAGGGCCAGGCATTTGACTCAGTGATCCTTGTGGTTCTCTTCCTACTCATTTATTTTGTGATTCGCAGTTACAGTGGCGGAAGTCTCTGTTTTGAAGGGCACATTTGGTCACAGATGAAGGAAGATAGTTGTGTTCTGCTGCTTTACTCCGCATCTCCAGCACATTGCTGCAGATGGGGGAAGCAGAGGCCATGTGGCCTGGCCTGCCATGGCAGCAGCTGGCACTGTCAGCGTGCTCTGCAGGGCCAGCAGAGGAGGCTGCCGGGGTAGCGGCTGCAGGCAGGGCAGTGGGCAGAGCCAGCAGCCTCCCACCAGCCGGCCAGCAGCAATTCCTGCTGACCAGTGACCCATGTTTGGGTGAGCAGGCCAAAGAGGAGTGTTTGTGTCATAGCATCCCTTCTTGTTTTGTCACTTTGAGAAGGCCAGAAGTTCAGACCTGGACTCCCCTGCAAGGAGGGGCTGCCCAGCACACACCTGCAATAAATTGTGTGCTCAACCCTCATTCTTAGTGATTTGGATGGGAAACAGTCCAGACCAATGGCAGCACTACAAATTTTCTCATAAGCCTTATCAACATAGGAAAGCCTTTCAGTCTTTCCAGGACTGATTCTGATGTCAGGGCAAGTGGGAAGCAGGGACAAATATTTTCTTTCTTTGTGTGCTGCTTTCCCAGTACAGCCTAATCAGATGGAGATAAACACCTTGCCATAGACTGTGCAACTGACGTCAGCTTTTTGTGTGCTTGGAATGATGTCAGCACCAGCTTTGCAAGGCTTTAACCTCCTGAGCAGAAAGAAGCAGAGCAGCAACTAACCTACTGCTTTGCACAAGCTGCCATGCCAAGATTATTTCCTTTTGCCCTGCTGGCTACAGATGCTGGGTGAAGGAGGCAGGAGAATCAGAACAATGGGATCCACTCCTGTACTCAGCCAGTTTTTAAGAGGAATCTAAACAAATTCAAATTACCTTATATAAATAATAAATGACACCTCTCAGCATAGTAGTGAGGACCTTAAGAAATGGATTCCACTCATTTACATCAGTGCAAATAATATCAAATTAATTTCTCAGAATTTACAATACCATCACTGTAAATGTATTTCCCCACATATTTGCATACACCCACCAATATACATAAAAATTTACAAGTTAAATACAGCCTAGAGTTTCAAACTTGTATAGAGGCCACTGGCAAGGCATTTCTAGAGGATCGAAATTTCACACTAATAGCAATTTAATTCACATGTCAAAAAAGCCAAAATGGAGGCACAGAAACCGGTACCAAGAATACAACTGTCAAGAATGTTGGGAAATACAAAAATCAGTGGCAGAACTGCCCTGATTTAAGGGGTTTTTTGGTTTCTTGTTTTGGTTTTCTTTAGAAATTTTCCTCAGCAGTTTCTCCTGTTCCAGGGGAATTTTACCATATTAGAGGTCATTTATACCCCACTTTACTTACACTTTGATTTCAACTTGTCTCATCGTGTTACCAATTTTAAACATTTGCTTCTACTGAAAGAATAGGAAAGTTACAAGCTAGTTAAGTTGTTAGCTGGACTGTCACTTATTAAATTAGCAAGTTTTTCATAGAAATCTTAGCCAAGACTTAAAGAATAAAGAACTGATTATTACTAATTCTTTTGGTATTCATTATGGTATTAGTCACAGAGCTCACTCATACATTTCCAAATTTCAACACAATCATTTCAGGATGAAGAGTATTATTTTTTTTCCCTTCTTAATTTTTCCTTGGCATCAAGTTTCATGCCCTTCCTCTCCAATTGCCAGGAAAGCAGAGTTGGGATTCAATAGTCATGGGCTGGGCTTTTTTCAGTTTATTTTTTTCTTTCCAGAAACACAAGTTTACCAAGGTTATTTCAGCTACAAGAGAATGCATTTTTAATTGACTTGTTTATCTCCATAACACATGCACACCTCAGCAAGACTAAGGGATCAGGTTATATGACATCATGGTGCCAAAGGAATAATTGTCTCTTGTTTGTGCAGTCCTGAAGAAAAGCCTGTAGCTTGGGATCGCACAGAGTGCTGCACTGACAGAATACATGTATTGTAGTAAAAGAGAAGTACAACTTTTTTCTTTTTTTACATTTGGGAAGGGTAGACAAGGAAGGGCTGGAGGGATTCCAAAGTCTGCCATGGGGTCATATTCTGTGAAATGGTTTTGTTTGTAGACATGGCTTTTCACCCTTCACATTTGTGAGATGATCATCCTTTTCCCCAGGACTGAGAGGCAGCTAAAACTGTGTGACAATCTGCTCAGCAAAATCCCAAATCCCACTGCAGTTGCTACCCAAACTGAGGGTGGAACAGCACTTCTTAAGAAAGCTGTCTCAAGTATTTCTGCAGCAAGCAGCACTATACCTGTGTACTTAACTAGCAGTGCCCGTGAAGCAGAAATAACAAAAAGAGCCAGAAATCAGAATCACAAATTCCCCTCTTGGGTTTAGCTTTAAGAACAAGGAAGCTCCAAAAAAAAGACACCCCTTCAGCATTTTATAAAACTGACTTCAGCTGCCAAAGGATTCCTCTGCAGCTTAATCCTCAAATAAAAAATTCACTGCAAACGAGCAATCATTAGTCAGCTGCATTTTTCGTATAATTACTGGCAGTGAAAAAGCAAGCGTGCAGGTTGCTGGAAAATAAGGTCTAACTACTTCCACCCAAACAGAACAGAAGCTGTTCACATAAGTTTTAGTGGGGGAGAGGGAAATCCTCAGTGCTCCCCTTCTCTCTATGACTGATTACAATCTGTTTTTTTTCTATAAAGCACATTTATTGTGGGAGTTTGATTTGAAAGAATTTCAAGAAATTAAACTTTGCTGCAGGCATACAGATCATTTAAAAACTGATCTTCAAGTGTTTCTACATGTTAATAACATTTCTGTGAGTGCTATAATCAAGTTCTAGTTCTCAATCTACCAACTGAAACACATGCCAAGAATTACCTAGGAAAAATTTATGTAGTTCCAAGTTAGCTAGGCTGACAATAAACCCTGTGCTAGCACTTTTAGTGCAATAATCTTTATTTTGCAATGTGCAGTTTTGAGGCTGGGGGGTTTTCTTTAGGGGTGACTGTCAACCACCTACAGCTTTTTGAAACTACAGAGGTGCTGAAAACAGCCTGCAGTGTGGCTGTTAAACCAAAGCCCAGTCTAAACTGTCTTTTCTTAAGAGACCAGGATTCATCTATTCTGCCTCACATTCTCAAAGCATCTTATTACCCTACATGCTCTTATGTATGTCACTGCCTGCATCTGTTAATTATTAAGGTGAATGACAAACAGAAGCTGACCTTAAAGAGAAGACATTAGATTAGGAGATGCTAATTCAGAACCATTCTTTCTGGAATCAAGTTGCAAATGCAAGATGCACATTGCCCCAGGATTTTGGAAAGTGCAAATACCAGCTCACTCCATTTTGGTATCTCTCTTCATCGAAGGGTCTCCCAGCACCAAAGCTCTCACCACATTTCAATATCCTTCTTGAACAAGATAAATGGGTTTGGTAAGATGCAGGGACAAGCCAAAAGAAGAGAAAATAAAAGCCAGTTTTGTTTATAGCAAATGGTAAAATTTTTGATGAAAAGGTTTACAGTGTTACCTTGTAAATAAATATAAATGCTAAGTTTTCTCAGCTCACTGGACTAGGCAAGAGCCTGTCAGCATCACAAAAATTATCAGCTGAATGATCCTAACAGAGCAAACTTTTGCAGCACCTCAGATACTCAGTAAGAACACTGTTCACCACTGAACTTTAGTTAAATATGCACAATTTTATTTATTGAAGAGATTAGGACAAAAACATTAAACCAAATACATGACAAAGCACCAGAGGCAGTAAAACCCCACCATGCACATCACCAATCTTTCCTCCTATAAGGTACTTATAAAATAAAAAAAAAGTCCTTCTTGACACAGCACCATCTTCAGAGTGTAAAAACATTACTCCTTTATATTCTTAGTTACCAAAATAGAACCAAGGCAGGTCAGCTGCAGCTAGCTTTGTCTCTTGATAAAGAACTGTGAAACATCCTCTTGAGAGTGGGACCATAACTTTCCTGCAAGGCAGGCAAATAGCATCCATACGTCAAATGCCAAGTAGCTGTACGCACATGCCACATACTATAATTAAGCACAAATTCAAGTAACATTTACATACTACAGAGTCCACATGTACCTACCCAAAAAACATGACCACTTCACAAAACGTATACAGGCAGTAATATCAGAACAACTGAGGTACTGGAAACACAAATATTTATGCCAAGAGATTTCAATATCATACAGCAATATAAAAGCAGTAATAAAAACATTTGCCAGTCTAAATCAAATAAAGCTATCTAGAAAAAAAAAAAAAAAAGAAGCTAAATAAAAAGTTATTTAGGGACAGAAATACCTGAACAGAAAAGAAGTGTGTTAACTACAGCATGTAACATGTCATCCCAAGTCAACCCGTAATTGAAGTACTGGCTTAATACATCACTACTGTGACATTTTCTTCAATAAATAGAATAAGTCTTGACAATACAAAAGGTGCATATTACTGTGTATGTTTCAAGAGGAATATCTGTAATATAAATGCTCAGCTTATTAATACCCTCTTATTTCTTAGTCTGGACATAAACAAAAATGAAAATCAAACAATTCTTTTCCCAAGTTTAAAGGAATTCAAAGAAAAAACCCACAATACTCTTCCTCAATAATAAAGAGCCCTCTATTTACACGTGGGCTAGTCAGTAAAGAAGAGATTGGTTCTCAGATGAAGACACCGTTAAGGGCTTTCTGCCCTTGCTAGTCATATACGTGCAGCATGGCAGATGTGGAAGCCAGTATCTCATATCTTTTAAAAAAAATTATACAGTTTTATTCTTTTTTTTTTCTCCTATTATAGCAGTAATGCAGTTGAAAGTTCGAGTTATAATAGCTTCCTGCAACAAACCATTTGACACAAAACAGAACAGCCTGTTAAATGACAGTTACTTCCCCTTAAGGGAACAACGCATTAAAATGTAATTTCCTGACAAGAATATTAAGTAGTTTATTTAGAAGAAATGACTTGAAAATAGCTATCAAGAGACATGAACTGAAATTTTGCTTTTTTTTAGCACCCACTTTTCATGTCCATCTTTGTGCACCTAATTTTTTTCTTGTATTAATCCCATTAATTATTAGACATCTGATTAAAAAAGTTAGCCAATTGTATTTTCCCTGAATAATGGCTGAAGTTGAGTATCTAACAGTGCGATGCCAAGATGCGAGCTGAGGCAAAAAAGTTTCTATTTGTTGTGAGTTACCACTGTTTTTAATAGAACAGAAACAGGTGTGATACAGCTGCACCAGAATTGGCATGTGCAGTCTCCTTGGCTCCAAAAAGGTGAAGCTACAATTGCTCCATGCTGCCTTTTCTCCTCCAAATCAATCTAACCTGATAGCAAGCTCCCCCCGCCCCCCCAATCTGTCCCCATGCTACATTTGTTATATTAGCTCCTTGTGGAGGTTCCTTCTCAATCCGAGGACCTCTGAGTGTCTTTTGCTACCAAGCTAGGCTGATGCAGGATGTGATTGAACGCGGTCAGGAAGGGCTCCTTCATGTGTCCATCTCCAGGTTGTGTACCTTCTGAACACCAGTCTTTGTGCTCAGTTAAAGAATGGGTCCAAGTCTTCTTCCATGTTGACATCAGGCACCAGCTGATCTGATACTTCCTTAGCACCATATCCTGAATTCGATACATTAAAATCTGTAGAAAACCATGGATGGTCCAGAATTTCCTGTGAAGTCAGCCTTTCTGATGGCTCCCGACGCAGTATGCTACGTATGAGGCATTTTGCCTTAGGGGATAGAGTTTCTGGAATGTTAAACTGCCCACGGCGGATCTTGCTGAAGAGGGAACTAGGCTCAATGTCATGGAAAGGATAGCGTCCAACCAGCATGGTATAAAGCATGACACCTAGACTCCACACGTCCGCTGCTTTGCCAGAGTAGCTGCCATTTGTGTTCAAGATCTCTGGACTCACATAGGCTGGGCATCCATGCTTATCAGAAAGAGAGTCATCATTTCCTCTTAAAATATAAGCATCTTCTAGGCTTTCCAATTTCACTCTAGTCCTGTGGGGGGGAAAAAAACAAAACACAATACTATCAAGGTAAGCAAACATCAAACACAAATTCTGACTGTTGCAATTGTATGGTTATAATAGTCATACTATCCAAAATTTGACAATTGCAGAAGCGCATCAGTTTAAAATCCCACTCACAGCAGTTGCTACAGATAAATTGATATTGTCTCTTCCATACTGGTTAGAGGTATTAGACACATATAGGGAATACTGCCACACATACAGCTAGAGGCTTTCAAATACAGTCACATCCAGTAAACTCATTAATAAATTTAATTAATAACTCATTAATAAGTTTTCTTAAAAAGAGAATAGGAACTGCCATATTCATGCTTTTAGTTGATTTCACATAGACATGATTTCTGAAATCATAAACCTCAAGGTCTTTTCTGAGCTGGATGCACTCTAACCTACCCATGTAGGATTCACACTCAAATACAAACCCAGTCCTAACTACACAAGGTTATTTTGACACCTTCATGCTGGCAAAGCCACTCTGTACACTTGTAATTCCACAAGGTTTAACAGCAATAAAATGGTCACTCTGACCCTAAATGATCCATCCCTCTGACCAGCCAACATTTTCCTTTACCCCAGCAATTTTAAGAGAAATTAAGAAACAGCACTTCAAACAAATTCCAGTCTTCCCAAATAGAATTTTTGGCAAAGGGAGATCAGGTGAACTGAAGTCCAAGATTAACAGCAAGCTTATCTACCCAGCTGAGCCAGAGGAGCTCCTTGCACTGGAATGAACAGAGAAGCTGGCAAAGGACTTGCAGAGATGACAGGAAAGCCTTATCTAGACTGCAAACTCCTGCTGCCTGCAAAGCACTGTGAACTTGTCATTGTGCTGCAGTAATTATCTCTGCAAGAGAATTTTCTTCCCTTATGGATATCACACAGGAGCAGAAAAAAAAGATGCAGAGCTGCTTGTCATAGCACTAGCTGAACATAACCTTTCCTTCAATTCTCACTGCTAGGCTTTTTATCTATATTTAAAAATCTGTCCCTGTTGGATGCATCCAAAGGATTACCAAGTACCCTTCAGACTAGTTGTCAGCAAAGGGTGGTTTAGAGAACAGTCACTACAATGCAACAGGGCTTGTCCAGTGCCTTGGGATGGCAGAGTGACCTAGCAGTACTGCAGATTTTCCTTTCAACAATTTGGGGTCATAACTCAACTTTGAGTTTTAGTGCCCTCATCCCTGAACCCCACAGGTCTGTTGCCATCACTCCTAGCCCTGTGTCACGGCCCTGCTCTCATACCACAGACACTCACAGGCAGGGACTGGATTTCATCCCAGAAGGCAGAACCTGCGTCTCTTGACTAAACCACGTAATTTAACAGGCATTAAAATAGACAAGGAGAGCCTTGTTTCTTAAATGTTTACTGAAGACAACACCGATTGAGCTTGAGCTGCGAAAGACATCTGGGCCAGCTTTGGCTTAGACTTAGTTCCAGGGCAGCTCAGCCCTATCTTTTTTGAACCAACAGAAGAGCATTTTACTCCATTGAGTACTCCAGAGGCAACTGTGCCATAAACTTTCATGACACTTGGACCTTTTCAACAGCTAAATACGTTTACTAGCAGAGGTGAAAGCCCCTCTGGCAACATGCCTCAAATGAGGAAGTCATAAATACAGAATTCCAAATACCTGGCTCCCAAGCACAGTGTGTCAGGGCAGCTCCTTCTCTCCTGAAACAGGCCAGTGTTTGCTCCTCCAGTTCAATGCTGATGGGCATTGCTCAATACACCTGCTTCCTCATTAATTACCACTGCCATCCTAACAGTACTTCTGGCCTTGGACAACCCCCTCATTAGCACTCAAACAATACTTTACAGCAGCAATGCACCACACAGGAAGTGGGCTGCAAGGAAAAGCTTAACTACAATTACCAAGACCACAGAAATTTCCCTCTGTACACAAAGCAGAGGGTCCACAACAGGAGAGTGACTTGAGGAGAGTCCTTTCATAGCGCTCAGCTTTGACACATTCCTGCACCTGCACAGCGTAGGAAGAGAAGCAAGGAGAAATACCCGGAGGGAAAGAACATGCCAAAGAGGGCAGAGAACAGAGAAGAGGAAATGAAAGGGAAGGCAGGGACATGAGTTGTGGTTCCATTTGCATTGCCCACCTCAGTTTTTCCACAGAAAAGCATGTGTAGCAATAAAACAGTGGGGCCAGATACTCAAACATGCATTAAGTCACTGAACTGCCAGACAGGAAAGCATCGACTCACTCCTGCTAACTAACAGAAGCAGAACACACACACAGGGAGTGGGGCAGAGCAGGCTATTTATAAACAACTTCCAGGAGGGAATTCACCCCCACACACACTCGCCTGCCATCCCAGTGTCAACAACACAGGGAAATGTTGTTTACTTTCCTATCCTATTTTACATTTCTGGGAGTTGCCAAAGACTTTAGAAAAACAGTTCAATAAGAAGCTTTTATATTACATAAAATTATTGGCATTCCCTAATCTCTCATTTCCTACAACGGACACAGTACAAAACCACAGAGAACAGACTGCAAGGTGTGTCAAAAACTCCTATTTTTTTCCAAGAGAAGAAATAATTTCTTGATAATAAAAGAGAAGCAGCACACAAAAGCCATATCCCCATCTTGCTTTCCTTGCAAGGTGCTGCAGCCTCCACACAAAACAGCAGGTTTTGTTTAAGCAAACAAATGGAACAACAGCTGGCCCTTATCTGCCTGCTCCTCTGTAAGCTGTGGGCAAATGAAAACACTCAAGCCTGGTTTTTCATCCTGCTGAGCCGACAGGCTTTGAGGAAACAAAGGTCCCAAATTAAACAAAAACACAACCTTCAGTCCTCTTCCTCCTGGTCAGCCCCAAACCCTGAGCCAGAGACTCCCTTGGGTGCAAGGTGCAAGTGGTGAAATGGCTCCTCTGCAAGCAGGCAGTGCTCCTGCAGCACCGGGCATGCATTTCCCTGGCAGACTGCAGGGCCTGCATCCCCTGAGCACACACTGCCAGCTGCATGGCCTCAGCATGGCTTTCTCCTCTCCCAGGTACACCCAGGCACAGCCCAGGTGTTCCCAGTTTCATTTGTGAAGTCTGGTGTCTTTGCACTAGATGACAACACAGACGGTCCATCCGCACAGCAAGGAGAGCACAGGGATGGGAAGGGCCGTCTGACTTGACATAGCTGGCAACAGAAAGAGCTCACAGGGTGGTTCTGCCAGCACCCCTCACCACCAGGCAGGACTGGGGCTGGGCAGACCCACTGCAGCCCATTTTCAGTGACTGACAGACCTCACCCACCTCAGCTCACAGATGGAACACGGTCTGTGCAGTGCTACCACTGGGTACTGCACAGGTGTGTGTACACAGCAACTCTCAGTCCCCTTTTGACAGTCATTCCACATCTTTTCAGGCAATCAAAAAGCAGTAGCCTGGCTCAGAAGCTGCTATTTCCCAGTGCACAGTACCCCATCTCTATGAGAAACAGCTTCCAGTTCTGCTGGACTTCCTTTACACTGCATTTCAAGCATTGGCTTAAAGACCTCTGCTTTCTGCAATCCAGTGATGTTTAGGATTTAGTTTTTGGGTTGTTTTTGGGAGGGGAAATCAGGCAGGGAGTATGGAAGGGAATGAGAAAAAGGGGAGTCAAAGTCTAAATACAGAGAAATGCAGAATGCTGAATGAGAAGCAATCTCTCTCCCCCACATGCCTCTCTCAGAAAGCACTGAAATCAAATAGCCATGAACAGGAATAAAAGCCAACAACAACAAACAGACCCTGAAAACTACAAGTCGATTCTGAGAATACAGAACCTCCACAGAAAAGGGTGGGGAGTGCATCCAACTGCAGATTAACTGGACAACCCAAAATTTGACATTTGTTAAGGCAAAGGACAGAAAAAAAAACAAACATGAAGGTGTGAAATCACAATCAACTTTGAAGTGCCTCCCATCACAGAGAGGAAAAAGGACAAATAAAAATAGTTCTCTAAAAACCTCTCATTCTCTAAATAATTAACTCACATCAATGCCCACAAGAGAAAAAGGATTCTCACAAAGGATCCCCAGAAGAGAAAAAAGTTCTCCAAAAGCACCAGCATTTGAGCTTGACAAACAGTTGCAACAAAATTAATCCCTAAAGTTCAAATGTAAGCTACTGCCCCAGCCGGATGAGAATCACTTTACTGCAGGGCAACAAAGAGTTTTGCCAAGGCTTACGTAATTACAATACATAATTTCAAGTTTTAATGCAGATCTCGAATAAGCACTTGGAAAAAGAGCATTATGCATCTATCAGATCATTGATAAAACACTGCATTAGTTTAATGCATTAAAAAAAAAAATACAACCCTGAATCATGGCTATTTAAAAAGGGGAAGCTATTCTGCCTATGAATGCTTTCCCATTACTGGTGAATGAAACCACAGAAGTGCAATCAGAGGGCAGCAGCAGCACTCGGACGGGAAATGCGTCTTTGTCCCCATAGAAACCATCAGGGAAACCCATGAAAAACAATACCACTCTGAGTTTCTTATCAATATGCCATTCATTACTTGACTGCATTCAGACTTTGCTCTTCAGTAATGTAACAAAACATAATCAATTGTCTTCCAGAAGGTTCTCCAATGCAACCTTTGGAGCACTCCCCTCTGCCTTTGCTGCACATCCCACACATTTTTTCCAACAGATTCACATTACTCTTCCCTGCAGAGCTTTGGGACTACCAGCAAATTGCTATCCTGCCTTTTGACACTGAAACCAGGGCGTAAGAATCCAACATTCACACTTGCTCTCCAAAAGCAAACAATTTCCATACCAAAATCAGTTGAATTATTCAGAGGGCTCTAAACTCATAAGGCAGGAGAAAAAAAAATCTTTAACATTTAAGGCAGAGACAACAACTGATAATCTGAGTGTTTCAGAAGAAAATATCTTCATTGCAGTGAATAAGCAGTCAGTAGTAAAGGAGCCTGCACCTGAATCAATGAAAGCACTTGCCTCTAGTCTGTCCCCAAAGCCATCTGTATGAGAAGTAATATCTGAGCAACAGCTGAGCCAACCTTCCCATTTTGGAAACACTAACTGCAGACTGGGCCCACAATTTTTGCACAGCAACATTCCCCATATGACAGCCAAATCAGCTGCTTTTGGAAGAGACTGAAGGAGCCATCCTGCTCCGGACACGCCAGATACACCATCCAATTGTTACTCAGGCTGGGTAAAATTAAAAGGTCCAGATTTACAGATTCAATGCAGCAGACACTGGAGATCAGGAAACAAACATCATTGCCATATGAATGACTATTTTTTTCATACAATTGCAGGTAAATATAAAATGGCAATTTCTAAAGGTGCTTCACAATATTCCTCCAAGGGTAAAAAGCTGAAACCACCCAAGAAATGTTATCTCATATTTCAATATTATTCTGAGACCAGGAGAGCCTTTCCCTAGGTAGAGGCATTCAAGCCATTGACTGCCCAGTGGACCAGGGACTGCTCCTAGGTGGCCAATAATTTACAGGTCATTTAATCGAGGTCAGTTGCCCACACCTCATCATAATGATGAGAAGAGCATGCATGCAATTAGAGTCACAAGGAGGCAAAAAAATAAAAAGGGAAGCTCAACATGGGAAGCAGTTATCTTTTGCTAATCGATTTTTATTTTTTTTTAACCAAGGGAATCTCTCCTAAATAATGCAGAAGTAGGCATTCTTCATCAGGGAGCCAGTGAGACAGAGAAGGCGGTAATGGAAGCCCCGGCAGATGATTTGCAGCTCTGGTGAAAAGACTGGCTCTGAACTCACAACTACCCAATCTCCTTGGGGGCAGAGGGGCACACAGGAGCAGGGGGAAATGTTATGCCATCCATTTAAATCCTGCTCCTTTCACCAATAGATCCCTTTCCAACTTGTAACAGCACAGAGCATGGGCGTTCACCACACAACGTCCTACACAATTTCAGAGAAGAAAAAAAACCAAACTCTGCACAAAGGCTGTTAGACAGTCTCTTGCATAATGAAACAGGCTCAAGGATATGTTTCAAAAGACAACTGGGACTTTCAGGCAGCACAGGTTTACAGGATGAACCTTGTTCCTAAGGGAAGATTCCTTCACTGGTACTTCCGCACAATGAGGAAGCCTCTAAAAATTACATCTCCCCCACCCTTCCTCTGCAGGGATGCTAACAGCACAGTCAGCCCTGCCTGCACCCCCCTGACATGCAGTACCCAACAACTTAGAGCTTTTTAACTTGTTTTAAGCTGATCTGGGTTTTTTCCCTACAGAATTCCATTTACAAATGCTCTGGCTCACCTCCAGGAAGGACTGGTGCCCCAAAGACCTCAGTTTTACAACACTCAAACAGGATTGCTGGGAACAGCCTGTCCTGTATGCCATATACTTTGTTTCTTCCATGCCCTTATTGCCTAAGACAAAAGATACTCCCCAGAGAGTTGGTAGGTAGTGATGCTTGTGTTGGGGTGCAGGCTGTGAAATCCTGCAGACCCTTCCACAGAGGAGCTCTGTTACAATAATACCCTGAGCAATCCATTCTTCTGTAAGAATCTGAGCCAGGGCAGCTACTTCATCACCTCACTTTCATCTTGTTAGATCACACTGAAGATCAGAGTTTTAAAAGGCTGTGCTGTCAACCATATGCTGTGTTTCCCATCTTTTCTAGGTCTTTTGATACAATGCATGATGAAGCTCCACAGGGAAAGAAGACCACAATTTTTTTTTTAACACAACTTCATGTTGTGAAAAGAGCCCTGCACTTTCTGAGCCTACAATGGGTGTTCAACATCTCTAAGGCCATGCCATTATTTCACAACCTTACTGAAAACCTTTTGCTTAGATGTCTGCAATCCTGTCTCCAAGCAATACACATTGACCAAAAAGGCAGGTGCTCAAGACTAAATATGCCTCACGTGTGCTCCTCTTTACAATCTCCACTTTTTCTCTCCCTCCCAAGCCTGAAGTAATCTCCAAGTGTGATAATAAGAACAACTAAGAGAAGGCAGCAGAAGAATTTCCCTCTGACAATGCACTGCAGCTGTGACTAGTTGGGCTCCTGCCCCTCCTTCTCACTCACCCCTAGCACACACATCCAGGTACCCTCAGTCTCCACTCGTAATTCAAAATGGACCATTTTGCAGCAAGTCTAAGGATGGAGGTTTTCAAGTCTTTAAAAGGACCAGCTATTTAACTGAATTTGAGATGCCCTGAGACACATCTACTCCAGGGGCTACAGAGCACCTTTTGTCAGAGAGATCAATCCCACAATGGGCATCTCAGGAGAGGCACCACCCATGACTGACATGACAGCCAACACACACCACAGCATCCTGCCTGAACAGGGAGAGTGAAGAAGACAAGGCCCTACTATGATCTACATAGTGCAAAGTGCTTAAATGACACTGCAGGGGTAAAACCTGCTGCAAACTCCAGTGCTAGTTACAACAGCAAAGCCCCTTGCCACCCCTGGTCTCACTGAAAGGCCTTGAGCTGACTCAAGCTCCATCTGAGTTCCCATCATCATCCCAGGGCCAGACAGCAGCCAAATCTTCCTTCTCAGCTTTTGCATTAATTTATAACCTTTGGCACAGCAATTAACCTGTA
Organism: Ammospiza caudacuta; assembly: GCF_027887145.1. NCBI lineage: Eukaryota > Metazoa > Chordata > Aves > Passeriformes > Passerellidae > Ammospiza > Ammospiza caudacuta. Next base: position 81,203,496 of record NC_080595.1, read on the forward strand.
TGACTATCTATGCCCTCAGGGGGAGATTTATGCACTTCACAGGGTGGCTGTGATGTTCACCACCTGCAGACAGCCTCCCTCTTCCCTCCTGCTGGGAAGGGCACCAAACACATCAGTGTTGCTCCAGGAACAGGGTGAGAACAGAGACTTAGTAACCAAACCACATAAAGGCAATGGGGACACAAACCCTTCTGTGGAAAACAGTTGTGCAACCACTTCATCTGCTACCCTAAGCCTCACAGCAGATTTGCTGTCCATTAAGAAATTCGCCTTCCTCCATATTCTAAGAATAATAATTTCTGGTGTGAAATCTGACCTGTGAGTCTCTACTATTGAAGAACTTGTGCTCTTTGGTCCTGTGGCCCCGTTCAGGGTAATGCAAAGCGCTTAAATAACAGCAAAGTGCTTAAATAACAAAACAGATGAAGACTGTTTTTATTTCTAAATCTTCAGGTATTTAAACAGCACTCCCATTTTGTTTGATTTTCTTCCACTTTAGGACTCTCTAGGACTTAGAGAAAGCATTAACTTACATGTTCTCTACCGAATTGTAAGGGTAACAGCAAATTCTAACACATTGATGAAAAAGCTGCTGATCACATTATACTCTAACAAATGCTGGGGAGAAAAGCTTGCTACTAGCTATAAGAAAATAACAGGTCTACATGCAAAAAGGTTGGTATATACATTTGTATTTTTTGTGGGATCAGGTTTGTATCATGAGGATTGGAAACAACATAACTAGGTCATGTTAAAGCATCATCCATTCCAAGCTGAGAAATTAAAGAGGAAAAATTATTCTAAGAGCGCCAAGTAAATATGTTATGCTAGCACAGGCTTTCTAAATTAGTGTATTGTACTGGCTGCATTCCCCTGGCATAGAGCAAAAAGTGTCAAATCTTGTTTATTTTTATTGAATCCCACCTGCCTCATATTTACTCAAAGAATAGAGGAAAATTACAATATCTAAATACCAAAATTATTTTAATTTTTCCTTCAACAAGTATGATGAATGTACAAGGTCTTTAAGCTTCAAATATTACGACAGCTAATATTTTAATATAATTAAAGGCTTAAAAACACACTAAAGAAATTAACAATTCCCTGACAGCAGAAATGTTCTTGTATTAAGCAAACCATTGAAACAACCAACACAGAAATGCTTCATTTAATTCTGAGATCTTTCAGATGGCTCTTTCTCAAAGCATCTGCTATGTATCAGACTGATGAACTGCTTTATTAGCTATATACTGTGCATGGCACTATTTTTAGCACAACCCAAAAAAACCTGCCTGTTCTGCAACATCATTATGGGACACCAGCTAGGAGAAGGGCACAGTTCTGCCCAAGGGCCTACTATGAGAACAGGCTGTGCATAGAAAATGGTAAATACCATGACACAAACACAGATAAAATACTCAAAAGCAAGAGCCTCACAACATTAATACCAACCTGGCTTCATACCCAGGACAAAAATTTTAATAACACAGATGGAAGGAAAAAACATACAAGAACACAGGTTTTATCATAGGTCATTCACTGTTTTGGATTCAAGTTTCATTCTGAAGTGTAAGGACACAGTTTTTGAAGTACCTTAGAGGCACTTTAGAAAGTCTGTTGAGACTCAGCATGGCAAGTCAGTGTTGTTTTCCATATATTCAGTATTCTGGAAGCCACTACAATCATTTAATAGATGTGCTGCTGCTTGCTAACCCAGTCTTACAAAACATTTCCAGCCATGCTGTAATGTCTTAGAACTTCTGCTTCATCAACATCAGCTGCAGGTTTATGGAGTTTAACTCTGAAATTTCAATACTACAAGACTGGCTATTTCACTTATAGTTTACCAAGGGATCTACAGACACCTCCCCCTAAAAAACACAATTGCACTACTTTTTATAAAAAACAAAAAGCCCATGTAGCAACAGCACATATCATTTTTATAGAATGCAATTCACCCTATCTTCAAATTTCCTACAGTTCAGGATTTAAAGAAACTATAAATTACCTTGAAACACAGACAATTTTTTTCTGTTTGTTTCCACAGTGGAATTCTGAGTTTCATTTTAAGTGCTAATGTACTTACACACATGCAATAGTGTAAGACATGATCCGAGTCTCTCATGGATTTACCACATTAAGGAGAACACCTCTAGTACAATTAGGAGCCCCACAGAATGCTCAGTGCTACCAGCCTACAACAATACTTTATTCCACCTTCTTACCTCCCAGTTCATTAGAAACATCCCAAGGCACTGTGATTTGCAACATCCAAATAACACACATTTTTAGTGGGGACATCAAGTGGAAGCTAAGAGCACTCTTGGTGCTGCTAGATCAGGAGCCCAAATCTTTGCAAATGCCAGCTGTAATTTAGATAATGGGGATGGGGTAGAAGACTTTTAACATGTATGCACCACCTGCAAAACTTCAGGAGCTCTGTTTTTCTATTGAACTACCAGGATCTCATTAGGATCAATGAAAGATGATGTACTAAGAAATGCTTTAAAATTGATTTTCTTTTCTAGACAAATGGAACTACTTCTATATAACATTCACATTCCCTCTGGCTCCTCCAGTCCAGCAGCTCTAAGCCAACAGCAGACAAGCATCTTACTTAAAAAAAAAAATAAATAAAATAAAAGCACCAAGTTTTCCATTCATGTGTTGCCTGCCTGCTGGATTTCACATCTTTTCTTCTACCAAAATTAAAGCCATGAAAGTCTTCAGGAAGAGGAAGTTCCAAAGTGGTAGGTACTTAAAATGAACTGCAGAAAAACAGCCTTGAAGAAATAGGAAAAGAACTGCTAAGAAAGAGCTTCACTGAAGAGCAGGTGACACACAGCAGCAGAGTTCACACACATTTCTCAAAACATCATTTTTATCTCTTCTCTCCCTCTCTGGTTCATTATGAGCATCAGAGAGCAAGGGATGGTGCAGCACCCATCTGCCAGGCAGCTCCTCGAGGACTGCTCAGCACACAGGAATCCTCAGCAGCAGCCTCAGACACATGGGAGCTCAGAGGGATGCAAGCAACACACCAACACCTCTGTGAACTCAGGAGGACCAGGAAGATTTTTCATTTCTAAATATAGCAGGAGACTGAAAGTGATGACTGATTACAGTATGATGATCAGAGGATGTGAAAAAAGGCAGTCACTGCTGTTTGGTTCTATTTCTATCTCACATTATTTCACCTCTGTTTATTTAGCAGAGAAAGGATTACAATACCTTCCTACTTACAAGCCAACATTACATCCAGAAGAAAACCGCATTATGATTATCTTAAAAATAACCAGCAAGTCCTATTTGACCTTTAAAGTGAATTATTGTATAATTAGAAGACAATGCTCAAAACTGAGCAACAGTGTCATTTTGCAAACAACAGCTAAGCTAAAAACATTCATAAAAGCCAGCACTGCTATTACAGTACACACCACTTTTCTTGGGTGGCTGAAGGATTTGGCCCTGTGCCTCCTATGCTGACTGTGTTCCTAGTAAGCAGCAGGGTAGGAGTTCAAGAGCATCCAGCACAGGCCTGTGTCTGCTCCCACTGCACTGCTCTGAGCTCATGCTGCCTTCCCTTGGAAGAGCTCCTCCAAGTTCTGTTCTTCATGCAAAACCACACATGTTTACATACATCCCCAGGAAAAAAAATCCACTTAAACATTAGGATGTTATCAGCTACAACAGAGAACAACCGCTCAACTACTTTGAACAAGTTTCCTTATCTTCATCAGAGGCTCTAGAATGATGCTTAGTTATTAAGCTGGGAGTAAAAGTTGTGGAAGTGCAGTTTATATCTACCTGCTCTGCATTTCTCTATGAATGGACATTAAGCTCATTTAATTTCATGGTTTTTTTATTTGAAAAAGATGAGGAATCAGACATTGGGGCTGCAGTAGGAAAATGCTCCGTAGACAATCATCTGAACTGAATTAAGAAGTGAAAATATATATTATTTTTTAGTCTGTAAATAGATTAAAAGGAGAAGCCTATATTGCAAAACTCAGCTTGCAATAAAATGAAAGTAGAGAATATTTAAATGGGATAGATTGTCATCTTTATTATGTCATTTTTATTTTAAGACCAGGAACTTTTCTTTCCTGAATGAATTGTGTATTAGTTTTTTCTAATTTTTAGATCACCAACTTCCTGAGCCTGTGGAGAACTTAGAGAATTTGGCTGTTGCTTGTAATTCCCCCATATGCACTGGTTATTTTTAACAAAGCTCTCCAGAACATCCATTTCACTCTGCAGCAGTTTGAACAAGTTTTCAGACAATTTTTATCATTCAATTAAAAAGGTAAAACATCTCCCCATTGTCTACCAAAACCAGAAGAAGCACAAAGGCAGGTTCTGTTCCCATTTAGATGTTTGGGGTTTTTTTAATGGTTATCTTCCAATTTAATCACTCTATGAAAGCCTGACATGATTCTGACAGTATTAATTGCTCTGATACCTTATGTGGAAGTTGCAAATAAATTCATCACTCAAGACAAAGAAAACTGGTAAACACAAGGAAAGAGATAGGAAATTTCCACAACAGTACAGCTACTGCTCCACATGAGAAAGAGCACTTCAACAATATACCCAGAGCATCCAGGGCTATTTCTTCCCCTGTCTTCCCATACTCCTTCCCCAAATCATTTACACAGGAGGGTGTCTAGGGAGGAGGTTTTTTCTTTATTAAAAAAAAAAACCAAAACAGTAGTTCCCCAAGTACTACAACAGCTGGTACTACAAACAAGCACCCCCAGTGCAAGGCAGTTTCAGTCTTACTATGATTAGTGACTACATAATACTCTTACAAGCAGCCTCCAGATCCTCTGAGCATGGAAAACAAGATGTCCTCAGAACAGTCCTACAGAACACTTGACTGCTCTTCCTCTTCACACCTCCTCACTGGAACGAGCCATTTCAGTCCCCAGTCCTCTTTAACATCCTCTTTTAACACCAGCAGCCTTTATAATAGTGCAGCTCTTACACCTTTTCAGATGGATGTCTCCCAATAGGAATGAGGAAACTCCTCTAGGTGGAGGTGCAGGATGCAAAGAGCTCTCTATACTTTACTCCAAAATCTAAGCCAGAAGGTAAAATGGCACATCCATCCCACAATCAGGTTGCAGAGGAAAATAAAGTGTACTACAAACAAAGGCTACAATATCCTGCACCTCCAGCTACCTGACCTCAGGTATAATGAGGGAGACTTACCTTTCTTCATCCTTAAAAATAAATTTCCGCAGCTTGAGATCCCGCAGTACCAGTCCACCATCATGGCAGTGTGCAACAGCAGAAGCTATTTGATAGAAGAGTTTGGCTGCCTCCTCTTCTTTAAGCTTCTTGCAGGTACGAACAAACGAATGCATGTCCCCATAGCTCCTTTCAAAGAACACATATGCTTTTGTCTCCCCAAGAATTATTTCAGTAATTTGGTTGATATTTTTATGCGCAGGCAGACAAAAACATGGTGCTAATAACTCCTGGTAGCAGCCAATATCAAACACCTGCAGGAACAATGACAGTAAAGCCAGGGTTAGTGACAAGAAGGACAGTGAAGTCATGGTAAATCTGATTCTGCTAACAGAACCATCCCTAAGTACAATTTATGTCACTGCTGAAAGCTGCACCAATGTAAACAGGATGTCACAAACTCGCAGCACTGAGGACAAGACAAAGCAGACTGCACAACCCCACACAGAAGACACGTAACCTTGACAGGAAAGGCTAGTCTTCAAAAATGGTAGCAAGCACAGTTACATTAGCTAACACCTGATCAAATCCAGAATGCAACCTAAATTAAGCTGTAAAGACCAGAGATGTATAAGGGCAGTACTCAGAAGGAAGCATGTTTCTTTTCAATTTTCCATCCAAATAAACTCATAAAAAATACAGCCAGTAGCTTTGTATTGAGAGAAGCTGTCACATTAAATCCCCCCTGATACACATGCCTGGCTCTTTTGATTTTATTAACCCATTAAAGCCTTAAGGATTTTCAGGCTTAAAGTATCATCTATTGCTATTCCTATTTACTTCCTGCCTTTCTTTCATGTCTGAAAAACAGCAAAGTCACTTTCATTTTCCAAGTCTCAGTTCCACAATGGCTGTTTATAAGATCAGAAGGACAACCCGGGAAATAGCTCTGCCTGTTGGAGCACAGACAAACACCCTTCAAAAGGCAAAGACAAAACCACCCTGAACTCTCTGCATTTCAATCAAGTGCTCCATTAAAAGCGAAGTGTCCCTTTACTACTAAGTATGTTATCACTGATCTTATGAATGAGCTGTAAGAACTAAAAAAGCTGCTGGGAAACCCAAATATAAAAAGTTACTATAATCTAGTGATGACGAATGAATCAGTATTTGAGTCAATTGAGAAAAGACCACATTACAAGAAAATGAAAGACTTCATTGAGAATAACAGAAGTCAGTGTACTAAAAGAGACTGAGCAAAGTACTTGATAGGAGTGATTTTTATTTTTAATTATACTTGCTGCAGAGGACTGCAAAGCAAGTATTAGCATTTCCACCAGCATAAAAATTCAATTAATATGTAACTTACTCGTGAGTGTTTTGTTACTTTAGTAAAAGGAACTAAAGGTATTCATGTGTCCTTCGAACGAAATATAAAAATTAAGAACTGGTCTAGTTCTCTAACCACTGTTTTAAACTGCAATTATTTTTTACCTTTCTGTATTATAGTATTTGTGTTCTGATAGTGGGTATTTGTACCCTCTCTGAGAAGCAAATATCTTCCTGTTCTCTCTAAAGCTTTAAAAGCCTTTAAAAATTGAGTGAGAAAGATACAGTTCAATCAAAATTTACCTGAGGCTCCAAAACCTGCATCCTTTAATGCTTCAGAGCACAATCCTAATAAACTCCTTCCACAGAGGAGGGCTCAAGCCCCAAGAAACTGGGACACCCCCTCCTCACAGACCTCCCTTTCCTGTCACCTCATACCTGCGCTGCCTTACCCCGGCATAGGGAAAAACAACCTTAAAGGCAGACTGCCAAACAGAGCCAGCGCATTTTACGGGGGGAGGATTAGCACCGAGGCATTCTGGTGACATGGTGCACCAGGGAAGCAGAACCAGGGCGCGGAGAGGGTGTTGCTAAAATCCCTGGTGTGCAATTCATTCCAGAGGAGAATTCATTGACATTTGGATCTCAAAACTCGTAACTACTACGTTATAAGTGAATGGCTCTTCTACAAAGCAGCTGCTATAAAATAAAATTTAAGCAGGAATATTCATGTGGCTCAAACTCTCATGCGAAAAGACATCATTCCAGAATTCTCTCCTAAACCACATTATCATAATGTAAATTAGTTACATTTTGTGGTTCTCAGACTATGTTAAATAAGTAGCTCTGGTTATGTACCAGTACTGTGTTTGAACGGGGGGGAGGGGGGGGTAGATAGGAAGCACTATCATACTGCTACAGTGTCAAATACCTTCTATAAAGGGCTTCTTTGTATGCCAGCTTTTAAGATCCCTGGCCTCAATTCAGCAAATGTCCAATAAGCTGCAGTTTGATTTAGGTCTCGCTAGGAATTAGAAGTGAGAAGTTACCATTGTTTGGATGCCACAGAGCCTTGAAGCAAATAACGGCATCGGTACAGCCGGTGGGTGCAGCCAAATGAATCTTGAGAATCATCAGTATGTGTCTGCTAGAGCCAGCGTTTCTGCAAGCAATCTCTGAGAGCATCTTCAGTAAGATACCAGAGAGCACCTCTCTTTGCCGGAAGGCTACTTGACAAATAGTTGTCATGACACTGCAGGCATTTTAAAGCACACATTAAATTAAGCCGAGTTCAGGACTGACAACTGCACCCTCAGAAACTAGCAAGCCAGGCTAAGATCGTATTTTTGGAGCACAGCTAGTAGTGCCTCGCACATATGGAAAAACTGATACTATTCAAATGTCAGGATCAGCTCAAAAACATACAGCTTAAATAGAAGGGAAAAAAAATAACGGCCCAGTCTTTGTGAGCTGCAGTTCTACTGCTCATACTGTTATCAACAGTGCCCTAATCCTGCAAAGCAAACAAGAAACAAAGAAGCGCAGAGCCCCTGCTTCACTACTTGCCATGCAAGTTCACCTAGAATTTCATGCAGAGCAGCAGCTTTGTGAGACCTGTTCATTTCATGATAAGATGCCAATGTCCTAGAGTGCAGCACTGTACTACTGCGTCGAGCTGGGCTTTCATTCTCGAAATTCTCATGTCCTATTTCAGTTTGGTAACAAAGCATCCAGTTCAGCAAGCAATATTAGTTCTTAGCAAAGCCATGGGCCTTTTTTCCCCTAAATAATCACATGAAGGTTTCATCAGGTTTTATAACTCAATCAGTAAGCATATTTAAATTGCCCTCTGAACTCCAATCTTCACAAATAGCAAGGAGGAGCAATTATTTTCACTTCTCTGCTACAGTCTAGTCCATAACTTTTTATGAATCAAGTATGAGAAAGTATGAAACAGTGAGCAATACTATTATTAATCCCTGGAATACTAGTAAGCTATAATACATCTACTTTTCCATCTAGAAATTTGCCAAATGGCATTAATTCCGTGTTTTGGGAATAATACAAACACTGCAGCATGTGCTGCAAGGTTGCAATTTGCTATGTAGTTATAAAAACTACTACTGGGTACTGTTTCAGTTTGCTGGACATAAGTCTGTCTCGTTACAGACAATAAGAATCACAATTTAGGAACAAAGGATAATATTCCCTCAGCTCAAAAGGAGAAAAACACCCCTCCACAGATGTGCACGCATGCGGATTTCTTTTTCCCACAGCTCACCTTTTAATAGTAGGAGCAAATTGGGAGGAGACAGAGAAAAGCCGGCAGGCTACAAAGAGTGGGATAGCTATTCTGTCTGCACTTCTAAAAACCGTAGGTGTGCAGGTTTTATTCTTGCTCAGTTGGGCAGTGGGGGAGGATGCTGTTTGCAAACAACCTCCACCGTGAGGGAGCTCAGGCTGATTAATTAGATGTGGTTCTTCTTTTTTTTAAATCACTTTTAAGATAAAGCCGATGGCAATCTGCCCACGGGCCCCCCGCTTCTCCATCCTCTTCCGTAGCCAAAGCACAGAATTGGGGGCAGTAAAAATCGAGGAAGTCAGCAGGTCCCAACACCTTAAAATTAGCTGGGGATTCCCTACTCCATTTTGAAAAGTGAGTATGTGGAAGATGAGGCTTTCTCCTAGTCTGAACTCACGTTAAAACCTACTTCAAGAACGGCTCTTTCCAGAAAAATATCCCCCTGCCAATAGAAGGCAGACCTGGCTCCGGGCCACCGCTATAACGTGGCCATTGTCTGGAGAGAGGGAAAAGTTACAGGATTCGCCTATAATCCCGTCTCCCTGCCTTTTGTTTCTCCACTATTCAATAAACGAGGTACACGGCCATGCTCGCCCTCCTGCGAGACACGGGAAACCCGGGCGCGACGGGGGAGAACCGGGGGAGGGGGAGAACAAGGAGAGGCATTACCTTGCAAACCAGCTCCTCGCCGCTGTGCAGATGTACGGCTCGGAAAACGTGGTCTCCCTCGAGAGGCTCCAACAATAAGTATTTCCCGATGCAAGAAACGCAATGCGACAAGTTCGGGGTCTCCGGCGGGCTCGGCGAGCCTAGATTCGGGCTAAAACTCTGGCTTGGCTCGATGGACCGTATGGACGAGAGCTCTTCAAAATCCTGGGTTTTATTCCGCGGTCTCCCATATCGTGCTATCGTGATAGGGGTTGACCTTTGTATGTTCATGAGTATGGAGAAGACCAGCCGAGACGCTGCACCGGAGCCCTGGCGTGGAGCGCGGTCTCTCGCCCGTCCAGCTGCGGCTGCCTTTGTGTGGCGGGGGGGGCGGGAGCGGGAGCGCGGCGGCGGCGGGCGACCAGCCTCAGCGCCGCGTCCTGGGCACAGGGAGAGAGCGCTCAGCCCGCGGCCCTTTGTTCCCGCCGCCGGCCGGGCGCGCAGCGGCGCGGAGCAGCGGGCAGCGGCGGGGCAGCGGCGCCCGGGGCCGCGGAGCCGAGGGGCGGGCGGCGGCGCGGCCGGGGCTGGGCGGCCGCCGCTCCCGCGGGGCGCGCAGCGCGGGCGGCAACAAAAGGTCGGCAACGCGGTGTGCGCAGCGGGACCGTCCTTCCGCTCCCCTACGGCCCGGCAGCGCCGCGCTGCCGCGGCTCGGCTGTAGATGGCGCGGGAGCCTCGCCGCTAGCGCCCGGGGCGCTCCGAGAATGCCCCGCGAAACAGCGAGGGAGCATTTAACTTGGGCCGACAAAGGAGCGGGACCGCGGCGGGCGGCCCGGGGGAGCCGCACCGGCACCGCGGGAGCGCGGCGGGGCGCGGGGCAGCGCGCACCGCTCCGCGCTGGCGGAAAGGAACGGGCTGTCGTTGTCGCGACAGAACAAAAAGTGCAACCGGAGAAGAGAGAGCGCTCCCACGCTCCCCCTGCACAGCGGAATTGTGAGCAGGGGCTCGCTGCCTTCACCGCCTTCAATGGAGTTCACGCACAAAGAAAAGAAAAACCGGCGCGGCGAGAAAGGCCCGAGTTCTTACTGCAGGGGCTGGGAGGGCGATAAGCGAAAGGCCATAAGGGACAATTAAATAGAATCGCTCAAAAAAAAAAAAAAAATAAATGCAGAGAGCAAATTTTGTTTGATGGGTTTTTTTTTTTTTTCCTCTTGGGGATAGAACACAGGGAGCAGAAGGTAGCCGCGCCGCTCCCCTCCACCGAGGCACCGTCTCCCCCCAGCGTATCAGTAACTACTTACGTGGCGGGGACGCTGGCTGCCTCCGTGCTCGCTGCCGGCCGCCGCACGCCCGCACGGTGCCCAGCGCGCAGCCCGACTGCCCCGCCGCCGCCGCCCGCCCCGGCCCGGCCCGGCCCGGCCCCGCCGCGCCCCGCCCCGGCCGCCCCGCCCCGGCCCGCCCCGCAGCCCCCCCGCGCCGCCGCGCTCGGGGTAAACAAGGTGAGACGTCCTTCCGCAGCCCTGCGAGCGCTCGGGGGCGGCCCGCCGGCCGGCTCGGGGGCCCGGGGCTGTGCCCGTGTATCCCGGTGTATCCCGGTGTATCCCGGTGTGTCCACCAGTGTGAGCAGCGCTGTACAGCGGTGGGATGCTGACCGCGGCTCCCCCGCTGACAGAGCTCCGGCAGGTCCAGCCTTTCCAGGGGTTGCCCTTGCGGCTGGGGTCGAGATGGTGGTACTAATTTTAATATCAAATAAAATAATAACAATAATTATGGTAGTGGCTTATGCTGCCCTAAAAGCAGAGTCCGCTGCGCTGCCGGGCGCGGGGGCTGATGCGGTATCTCATGTGCTGGCCGAGCTTTTTCTCAATGAAGCAATCGCTATTTTCCGGGCAGCGCGGGGCCCCGCATACTTAGGGGAGCACTGGCGCTTGTACCCTGGTGCTGCCGGGTGGGAGGAGTTCCACCGACTCCAGACTTGTCTTAATCCGTCCCAAAATTAAAACGGAGGGGAGGAGGGAGTGCGGGGGAAGGGAAGACCGGGGGAAAACGTAAACCTTTTCACAGAGAAAGCCATGAATGGGGTCGGTCTGTCTCCGCCCAGCACCACTGCGGGCTGTCGGTTTGGTGGTTTTTGTTTTGTTTTGGGGGTTTCTTTTGTTATTTTTGTTTGGGTTTTTTGTTGTTGTTTTGGTTTGTTTTTTTACCTTTTTTGTCTTTTTTTAAAATCCGTTCCCTTTTGTTTGAATAACAGGAGTTTAGCTATATATTGAAATTTGCTGAGCAGTTCCCTGAACTCCTAATGAGCCTGATAGTCTCCCTAGTTTTTGTCTGGATGTTGGTGATTTTCTCTGAAACAGCGACCAAAAAAAGCCCAAACCAAACCAAATGCTCAAACCTCTTCCCCCAGTCCCCTCCTGCCCCCCAAAAAGGGGAAAAAATAAATATACAAGCTAACAGTAAGAAGAAAATAGGTCTGTGAGGAGAGCACAGCTCTGTCCTGGAGCTGCAGCCTTTGCAGGGCAATGCCAAGGGACTGTCTGTGTCTTGTGTGTTCTTTCCCCCCATCAGCACAGGGGAGGATCAGAAAATGGGAGAAGGGTTGTTTTGGGGTGAACACCTACAAATTTGGGTGATACCTGTTTTCAAGGGGTAGAAAGAAGTGAGTATGACAATAATGAAGTAACCAATGGAGGAGTCAGTCCCAGAGGTGCCTGCTTTGAGGCAGAGAAACAAGCTCTGAATAGGGCTCCAAAGGGGCTAGGGATGCTGCAGTCAGACTCCAGTCTTGACAGGGGAGGCTTTGGAAATGCCTCTCTATAGCATTGCACCTGCCTCGTGTCTTGACACTAGGAGCTGTAAGTGCCCTGTTTTAGAGTTTATAAGATAAATACCACAGAAAAGGGTTGTCATGATTTTAAATTTGGCATGGAGCAGATGAGCTTCTGGCAGCAGAGATTTAACCTGGTGAATGTCACTTGGGTAGTGAGGAAGGGCACAGATGCAGTCATCTGCAGCAACCCCTAGGACGACCTGCAGACTCAGTGTTTGCTATTTGCTGTAAAAATGAAAAGGTGCTTTTCCTGCCTTTCCTCACTTATTCCCATCACCTCTGAATAGTTTGTAACTTTTCAATACCATTTTTAGAAATGAGATGAGCAGTGCCGGATACTGAATCATTGCAAATAAGGACAAGCCATAAAGTTATGCAATACATTCTCCAGTATCACATCCTGTGATCCAAATCAAACATTCTTTTCTTAGTAGATGGCTTTTTACACAATTTCTCCCTTCCTCTCCCCCTGCATACTCCTTCTGACTATGACAAAGACCTAGGCTCTTGCATCAACCTTTGTTCTGTAAATAAATGTTTTCTGTTTAACTTTCTTAGTTACCCAGCATCAGCTGGAGCCACAGTCCCTAGCAACTCTGGAAAGGCTATCCAGAGCCTCCAAGGCCAACAGGAGAAAGGAGTGAAAGGAGAAAGGGATGAAAAGTCTAATTCATCCTAAGCCTCTGGTTGGAAATTCCTGATTTTTATCAGAATTGGGATTTACATCTGAAAAAGGGATTCCATATCCATTCAAGTTTGGAATGAAGAGATTATAAATTTTGAGTTCTGAATTAAATCTACATTCTAAGGCACAGAAGGATACGTACAGTGTGTAATGACACAGTTACCTGTCCATCAAATGAGTTTTACTCTTTCAGAATATTTTAATTATTTCACTCCCTTTGCTATGGGGTCCCTCCCCAGACCTAATACTTTGTAAATTTTGCTTTTGCTCTCAATTATGTCAATGAAGATACTGCCATTTCAGTCCAATGTTAAAGTAGTAAGCTCTAAATGAGCAAACCCCTTTATCTGCCTCATAGAGACATTAGGTGTCCATAATTCTATGCCCATTGTTTTAGTCTGTGTCAGCTGAAGTTGCAGAGGAAAATCAACATATAACATGTGAGATGGGAAAATGAATGAGATCATAAAAGTCAGATCAAAGTCTGAAAACCAAGTCAGCATTGAGGCTTTGCCTGACTGCATCCAGTCTCCCATAGCTGTCGTGCTGAACCAAATGGGAGAGATGTGACTTGAAACACATCAGTCAGAATGTCAGGGCTAAAGGGGTGCCATTGGCTGGTCCAAGTTTAAATGTCACGTTCACGACATTTAGAAACACCAGTTTGAAGTAAATTGTGTTGGTAGTTTCGTTGTATTTTCTCATCCAATTGAATGAGAGAAATTTTCTCTCATTGTATATTGTATATAAGCATATTGTATATAAGCATATGTATGATTAAACAGTTAGTGAATCAGTGGTACTACCAAAGAAGTAGCCAGCAGATTGGCATATGAGAAAACTATCATATCTCCCCATGATCTTTCTGAACACACATCAGAATGAAGTTAGTTAGGAAGGATTCCTTTTAGGACTGCCTACTGACTGCCTTTTGCTCTTTGGACTTCATTGTGCTGATCTACCTTGCCTGGAAACTGTCACCAAAAGAGACAATCCAATTAGAAGTTTATCTTTTAAACAGACCCTACAATTATCTACTTCTTTGATGATGATGTCCAGTAGTGCAGTGCTGAGTGCTTGCTCTGGAATTGCTCTTTCTGCAGGAAGTGCAGCTGCAGGAGTGGAAGGGGGGAAAGGGGGAGGTGAGGGTGTGTGTGTGATGTTCTCCCTGGAGCATTTTTCCTATTCTTAACTATCCCAGAAGAGTCTATGGAGAAGGCCTTACATTTTCATGCCATGGAAATCATCCACCAAAACTCTCCCCTATTCTGTATCCAGAGTTTACCAGCAGGCAAACAGCAAAACCAGGTGTAGAAATTGGAGTTTCCTGTTTCAGGGACTGAGAAAAAAAATATTAAATTAAAAGTGTGACATAAATCTGACCTTGTGAAAAGAAAAGCATCTTTTTCTGTAACTCTAATTTTCAGTCTGTTTTATCTTTTAACATCTGCTTTTGCAAATATGGACTCTGTGTGGACAGGAGCCAATCCTCCCCTCCAAGCCAATAGCAGTCTTTCTTCCATTGATGTCAATGAGCTTAGATCAGAGTGCAAGTCTTGTGAGTGATCAAAGACAGTCCTACATTTAAAAGACTTCCTTTTCCAGGTCAATCTGCTCCTTGTCCCTTTACAGAAAATATATTGTCAGTGTACAAACACAAGCTAGAACAAAAAGGATAATAATTTTTGAAGTGGTAAAAGAAAGACCCTAATTTTACTTTTTTGCTGATTTACAAAGTGCAGAGCTGAGCCTACTGGGAGCATTAAACAACTATTAAGTGCCGAGAACTGTCATAGTGAGAAGACAGTCTTATTTCAGCAAAATTAATCCAAGTAGCAAGCTCAAAATATGCTTGAAAGTACCTCCCCATCAGTTGTCAAGGCTAGATCCCCATGCCAATTCGAATATGTTTTTTCTATTTTTTGTAATTATTTTTACTTATGCTATTACTCTAGTATGTTAGTAAGGAAAGCTAAAGAAAGTGATAAATCATGGGACAGCAAAGGGACAAGTCTTTTCACCATACATCAAAAAGGCAATTCAAAGACATAGAGACAAGCATCTCTTCTTTAAAAAATCTTATGATTTTGACTTTTGGTATGTGCATCCTTTTTTTTTTTAATGAGCTGCTGTCAAGAGGTAACTTGACAAGAAATGTACCCATTTGCATGAACGGCGTGTGTGGGGCTTACGTGTGTGTGAAATAAGGATACAATAAAGTATGTAAGGATAAATACCTATGTGCCATATCTGCAATCAGAATCAAGCCTTAGGCTTCATTCTTCACTCAGACAACAAAAAGAAAAGGTGTTGTTGAATAACTCAGTGCAAGATTTACAACTATCTACAGTGCAATAAAAATAATAAAAAAAAAAAACTAAAATATAATTTATGTACAGAAGCCAGTTAAATGAGGTAGAGAGAAGCAAGTCCAACATTTCTGTGAGCTGCCTTCTTGGTTAATTGTACATTAATTGCAAAGAAAAAAAAGCAATTAATAAAGGTTCTTTGAGGTTTGCCATTATATGTTTCTTAATATGGGACCCAAAAAGTGTCTTTGTTGTCCTCAGAAAAAAAATTTCTGTGTTTGAAAGAGTAGTCTGCTCAGGAAGCAAAGAAGTCCTCAGCTCAAGAGTCAGTGATCTTTCTCTCTGGTTCTGGATTCACTTAAGTATTGGGTATTTCCAAGCAGTAGTATTGCATCCCCAGGTCCTAGCTATGGCTGTGACCACAGTCTGTTCCCAGCCTAATCATCCCCAGTAGTTTACAAGTCTCCATATGTTGAATGCGTTGCTGATGGGTTTCAGCATTAGCAAAAGCAAATTGACCTTCTAAATCACAGCACTGCCCTCCAAATCTGACTGTCAGGGCTGTGGGCTGTTGGCTCCCACAGCTAGACCTTACATTTCTCTGTTACCACTAACTCTCATTATTCACAGATGGCACCATTCCCAGAAATTAAAAAATGGTTGTGTTATGTATATCCATATCAATCCTATCCCTTGCTAATTTAAATCAATCTTACATAGTGGAATTTTCTTTTGAACATCCCTCTCTTTTAGCTTTATGAAATAACCTGAGGAAAAACACTCCCTCATTGCTCAGATATAAGTACCATTTCTTTTATATTTTCCACATTTGAAGTTATACTGGTACTGCTAAGAGAAGAAAAAGGGGGGTGGGGCTTATTTCTTTATTTCTTTTGTAATGGGCCAGGTGAGTAGAGCAAAGCCATGGATGTAAGATCAGGAAGAAAAGTGCTGTCTTTGCACATCCCGTATAGATGAGAGAAGATATGAAATGCTGTTACTATTTATTCCTAACCTTTTGAGATTGAACACAATCCAACCAGTTGCCATTAAGGTCTCTTTTCTTTTAGGGATGTATAAGACTCATTTTTCACATGAGGTTTCCTTGGGGAGTTGTTTTACAGACAAGTGCATGACCTGAACCAAATCCCTCTTAAGCAGGTTTTGCTTCCTCAGTTGCACCCATCAGCATGATGCTGGTGGAGGCGAATGTGAGATGGAAACATGACAACTGGATGTGCTTCTAGGAGCTGCTCTCCAAAACCTCACTGTAATCCTTTGTCTTGCCAGCTTTTTAGGTAGCACTGAAAAATAAGCAGGCTCCCAAAGCAGAGCTAGAAAGAAACATCACACTCATCATTCACAAAGTCCTTCTTGATGTGCACAAGACACTCCCATCAGCTAAATTTGTATACCATTCTTCACTGAGAAACTTCTTTTTTTTTTTTTTTTTAATTATTTAAAAATGTATGTTACAGCTGCATTCACAGATGTAAAAGGTGTAAACCACCTCAAGACCATTTCTGACTCTTCAGCATGAGTAATTAGCTTACCTGGAATTGATTCCAGTTGAACAATAGAAGGACTTGAGAAGGATGAGATAGAAAAGACGTCCATCTTTAGCACAGAAAATGGTAAATGTTTGCAGCAGTTGCCTATCCTTAATGTAAAAGAAATTATGTGTCTTCAACTTTCCATTGGACTTACTTGTATATTTTTATACCAGAGCAAAAACTCCCCTATTAGGCAGTGTGTGTTCCACATGAAAGCACTTACAAACCATAATCAAGTTACTCCTTAGCCTTTGCTTTGATATACTAAATCTAAATAGACTTACCCTGTGGAGTCATTCCATTTTACTGCCAATTTTTTTTTCATATTCCTGTGGTTCTTCTCTGAACTACCTCCAGTTTGCCAGCATCCCTCATGAGCTGCTGATATGAGGACCAACATTATCCCAGTACATGATGCAAGGGTCAACCTGCTTCAATGTCAAATGCAGAAGTAACAGATGCCCTTTACTGCCCTGTGATGGATAGTATCTCTGCACACCAAAAAAGATTGCACAGGCCTTCTTGGCAACACGATTTCAGAGGGCTCTGAGGCTGGGGGTCTGTCAGGACCCACAATTTATTCTTCAGTTTCAGCTTCCCGAAGAATTCTTCTGTGAAGTAAGGCCTGAGGTACTTGTTTCTTAAATAAGTTCTTTATGTTGGGTGACCTAGAAACACCTGGTACTTCTTTTGCACCTTCTCTTCAAACAATGCCAAAAGTCATTATTCACTTCTGCCCACTTCCAAATTTTGTTTCCTTGAAAAGTAGTAATAGCAAAGGCTACTACTGCTATTACTACTGCTATTACTGCTTCCTTTGGTATTGCTGGAATCATCTTTAGCATGGGGCTGATAAGCAGTGCCTGCAGAACCCACTCTTTGAGCCCCACTTTAAGTTCAGGTCTTGGATCCCCTGCTAGCCAGCTTTAAAACAGGTTAGTTATTTTGGAGAGTTCATCAAGTCCGTTATGATTCCTGTCAGAATCCCTCATGGTACTGTGTGGCAAATGCATCCAAAGTCAAAGTATAAAATACTACCACAATTCCTTTTATCCACCAAATTTGTAGTCTTATAAAAATAGCACATTAATTTGATAAGATCTTTCTTCCATTAATCCGTGTTGATTGCCATTAATTAAATTGCACTGTTTTAATACTTTATTAATTGACTTTCCTATCAGCAACTCCATCACTCTGCCTGGAATAGACGTCAAACTGACAGGCCTATAATTACCTGGTTGCCCTATTTTGTCTACAGAAGTATTGGCAAAATATTAACTTTCTTCCAGTACTTCCTCAGATGACTGGTTTTAGCTAGTGTGTGCATCTTTCTCAACTGTGGCTTTTTGAAGATCTAATTAAAATTTTCTGAGTTGCTATAAATTATTATTCACATTTTTGTTGGTTTAAATTTTCTCCTCCAGGCTGACTGATACATCTTTTAATTTTTTTGAGCTTTGTAGAACAGGATCTTTCAGGATAATGATATAAATTTTACTGGTTATGACTCTATCCTGCTTGCATGTCAAACATAAAATGCATTCTAAAAACACAGAAAGCAAAGTTGTTGCAACAAAGTCATTATGACTTCCACTTAAACAAACTCTAAATTTTGTGATTAATACTTCCCTGTCAGGATGAGGTCTAATGTAGAAGTTTCCCATGCCAGATACAGCTCTCTTTGAGTCAGGAAGTTGTTTTGTGTATTTTTTCTTGAAAATCCAAGAATGCCTTAGTACTTGCATCATGAGACATCCCTTTGCTCCCCCTTCAGATTTATCTTGCCAAGACTGAAAGTGCCATATATAGTGAAAGGCTTTTAAAAGGCTAATCATGAAGGTCACCCTACACCCAGAGGTAGGGCTGGTTGGATGAGCCAGTTCTGTGTTGTTTGGAACAAAGCCTTGCTTCATGCTACACATTCAGCGTAACCATGCTGCTGCCACTGAAGACTGGAGTCCGTGAGAGCACGAAAATCTGAGAGTTTTCCTGAAGTGCTGGCCTGGCTATCATCAGAACATTAGCCAGAGAGAGTTACTGTCATGATTCTGGCAGTTCTGTGCTACTGCTGCCCAGGTGTGTCACAGTCTTCAAATGATAAGCATCAGATCTGCCCCTATCTGGAGAGAGAAAAAAAAAATCATGTCATTGTCCTTCTGGCTGAATGTAGCAGAGGTCCCTTTCAGGTCCCATGGAGCATGAAGAGTAGCAGCTCTGCAGGCACCAGCCTGTACCTCTTTGTTTGCAAAGTGCTTCCTGTTTGGATTTCCATGAGCATTTTTTTACCCTCCATTTACTTAAGTGATGACATTGACCAGACAAAAAGATATATGATCTTACTTAAAATTAGCTTTTCTTCTCTTCAAGCACGGAGTTTTGTAGGGACACTAAAACCATAAAATGACTTTAGAAAGTCAGAACAGTTGTCCATCTCGCTCAGAGTCTTCTCTCACACACAGGACAACAGTGGATGTCCATGGCAGAGGACAAGAACAGTGCAAGCACAGCCTCAGAGTGGTCTCTCTGGCTCCTCTCCCAGTGATTTGCAGTCCATTTGCTTGCTGAACCAGTAGCAATTCTTTTCTATTTGATGGCCATCACTGGATTTCTCTACAGCAAATCCTTCTGATTTGCTTTTGAGCCCTCATGTGCTCTTAGCAACTGCAGCATCCTGTGGCCAGGCATTCCATAACTTAATTGTATATATGAAGAAGTAACTCTTTGTTTGAACTTGTGTCATTCAAACCTCTTAATTTTATGTGATACCCCCTTGTTACTGTGTTAGAAGAAGCAGCAAACAGTAATTCTGCACTTACTTTCTCCCTGTTGTTCATGAATTTTTAGGCTCTGTATTATATCCCATCACTTTTCCCAGCTGAAAAATCTCCATCTATTTAATAATTCCTTTTATAAAAGGTCTCATTTCACTTTTCCTTGTCTGCTTCTGCTATACCCTTTGGGATGGGAAACTGGAAACCTACTCAATATTCAGGATATAGCAACTATATGGATTTATAGTGACACACTGTTTGTTCTGTATTTTTTTATAATAGTTGTTGATACTGAATTGCATTTCTGATCACTACTAATTGCTAAGCTGAATGTGACAGTCTGTGCCTGTGGCTGTATTAATGACTCCAATGTTTCTGTAAACCCTCCATGATCAGAGTGCATTGCTGGGTCATGCAGTTCAGGTTATTTTCTCTGTTGTGAACTGTTTTGCATTTATCAATGTTGGATTTCCTCTGCACTTTTATTACAGTTGCTCTGTAGCATAAGGCCTCTGTGTAGCTCCTCATTTGTTTTCCTTTTTATTACCCCACATGAGCAAACATTGCAGACACATTATTTACTCCCACTTCCTGATCACTTTGAGTGTTACCTACAGGACAATGTATGTATTAGGCGTTCAGTATTGGGAGCAGCTGGCACCACAGAGCCTACCTCCAAGGGGATGCAGGGTATGGAAAAAAGGCCAGACTAGAAAGAGTGAACTCAGCCTTCCTGCAAACTTTTGGGGGGGGTCAGAAGTAGCTTTGTCACCTTTTCTTCTTGAAAATGAAGTATGTACCTGAAGAACCTAAGCAGAAATCAGTCACCTTGGGCTCTGTCAGTAGTCAGCAATGGCCCTCCTTAAGGATAACTTAAATACTAGATGAGCTAAAAGGGAGTTTTCTGTCTCTGCATCAACAGTAGATGAAAATTCTGTTATTAAGCACCTTTTTAGTATCTCCAATGAGATGAGATAATTCCAGAATTCAGTTTGTAGGCTTTTTTTGTGAATTGTAGTTGTGCAGTTTTGCAAGCAGAGGGAAAGCATAGTTATATAGTATCACCTAGGCTGGAACACTGGCTATTTGAAGCATGTTATAGCTGATCTATAATTCACATGCTTATTTTGACAGGCTGGCTCTTGTTAGTTTTCAATGGGTGTGGGAGGAAATAGCAGTGCATAAAACTTGCACATTACTAATACCATTGCCATATAAAACAAATATTTGAATAGGAAGTTTCAGAAATGATTCAGTGCTCTAACTACAGAATATCCTACAGGAATTTTTTATAGTAACAGAATTAATGAAAAGCAAATCCTATTTCTCCACCATGGGCATAGGGTAGTCCCAGTGCAGCAGAACCAATGTGATACTCCATCTCAGGGATAGAAAAAGCAGCCTCTACAGATTGCTGGCCCCCTGGGTGACTGAAGCTTGCTTTGAAAGGGCTCCTTGAGCTGAGAGGTTGCTATATGCTTTTTAAGTGTCTGTACCAGATCGTGTGTGGGTGCAGCAGACAGGGGCTAAAAGCCCTGAGCTGCAATACAGAAGCAATTGAAAGACACTCTGTTGTTGCTGCTCTACCAACTGCAAAGGAAAACTCTCTTCCCACCCCTGCGGACTATTCTAACCACATCCTTTGAAGGTACTGAAGTTATTTCACTCACTTAGCCCACAGTTTTCTCAACATTAAGTCATAACTTGAAAGCTATGGGGTGAGGAGATAATTGTTACGTCAGTAACAACATTTCATTCAGACACTGTCATAAGCAAAGGATTTCTAGGTGCTGAAAACGTCACATGATCACCAAACAAAGAAGCCAAAATATAACTGTAAAAATAACCATCTTTTCACCATGGATTTGTAGTTCACTGAGAACAATTTGCACGAAGCTCAGTCTCAGATCTCTTTCTTATCTGCAGTATGGCTGTTCATCTGTAGTTAGAAACAGCCTGCAAAGTTTGACACAGATGCTGTGTCTTCTCATGTTTTGTGCTGACTTTATCACAAAATAACTTGGAGCTTTCTCAGTTTGTGTCTCAGATCTCTATTGGAAAATGAGGGAGAAGCACTTTGTTAACTCCTGGAGAGCTGTGATTGTTCCTGATGCAACACTAAAAAGGGGACACATGAATTTGTGAAGCTGAAACAAATTTGATGCATCCCTGGCACCACTTTGGCAACCCTTGCTATGTGCAGTGACAAAACATTGTCTGTGAATTTCAACAGCTTGGTCAAGGAAAATTTCTTTTTTTTTTCAATTTCCAGTTACTTTTACAATGTTGATGAGCGTGTGGTTTCTGACTCTGGAAAATCCACCTCAGACTTGAGAATCCCCTTTATCTTTTTGAAAGAAGAAAAGCCTGCTTGTCCTGTCTGCTTTGTTCCTAGAATCACTTTTAGATTGAAATGTATACTACTGTTTTTCACTTGTATCTATTTTAATGATCACATATATATGATACTGCAACAGGTGGGGTTATTTATACACATGGAAAAAGATGTTAGATCTCTAAGTTGTTCAAGATCTTAAAATAACTTATGAATGAAAGGAATCCTTTCTGTTAACCTTAGAACCCTTAGAAAAGGGTGGAGGTGTGGGGAGGAAATAAATGTAAAGTTATTTTGTCTCACAAGGCATGAATGAGTAACTGTTGCCATCTAATCTTTCTATGTGTGTCTTCAGTGTGGTACTTTCTGGGATTTCATGTTGTTTTCTTTTTTTTCCCTGGCTTCTTCAGCTAAGATGGACAAATGGTTATTGAACAGACAAGTTTTATATTTTCAAAGTGCAGTAGACCTGAGAAGTAAATATTTTTTCCCAATCTTAAGTATGTAGAAATTATTGAAAACAATACTAAGACTAAAGAGCTCAAAAACTCAAAAGCTTGTAACATCCTGCAGTGATGATGCAACAGTTCACAAGACTGAGTGAATAGCCAAGTGTAATTCTGATCCCTTTTACTTTGCCAGGCTGTGACACTGGCAGACTTCCAGAATAAGCCAATTTCAGAAGAGTGGAGCCTCCAAATACGATCTTCTGTCAGTCACAGAGATTTCAGCTCCAGGACAGGAAAGATTCATCTGGCAGATTATAATCAGTACTGTACAAGATGGTGAAAGAAGTGATCTTTCCCTAAGCGGGATGCCAGCTACTCCAGGACCAGTCAACACCTTGAACTGTGCTGGGAAGTGGTGGTGACTTAGTTCAAGTATCACTATGTCTCATCCCACTCTTGTGGTGTAAACCACTGTTTTTTCAATAGGTGCTACAGTGGCAACTCCCAGCCTGTGCTGAAACAATCAAAATGCTGCTGAGTTTCCAGAGCCATCCCCATTCTGGGCTTTCACAGAGGGAAGTCAGCAGGGAGGCTGACAGTCACACCTGATTTTTGGGCTCTTACTGCAGGACAGAGCAGCCATCCCCAGACCAGTTCCTGGGGGATGCTCTGCTCCATCCATCCCATTGTAGAGTAGCAGCTGCAGGTTTCCATGGCTCAGCCCGGACGGTGTGCTGCCGCATGAGAAGGCAAATATAACATGTAAAACTATGCTGAAGAATTTGACTTCTCCATGTATTACATTTGAATAAGGCTTTACAAACAGGATAAAACTCTACCTTGTTTTAAAAAAAATAGCATTTTTTCTCACCTTTTGAAATAGCCTCTTCATGGACAGTTGACGAGTAGTACCTTTTTGGTTAAGACTTCTTTTTGGTTAAGGCTTCTTGCAAAGCCATGGTCAGAGGGAAAGCTTATAACCAAGATGTGCAGTAGCATCTCACATCTCCCCTAGGGTTTCTATCTCCATAGGATCCAGTGCCAGCTTGCAGGAAGTGGGGAGTTTGGGAAAAGGTTGGTTATAAATTATGGGTTCCTCAACATAAGGTGTGGGAACGAGAATGTCTGCATGTAATCAAATAACCCAGATATACTGGCTAGCTGTGGTAATAAATAGACCTGAATATATTACAAAACAACTAAATGACTGTTGTTATTTAGGCAGAGTGATCTTCATAACCTTTTTCTAGCCTGACTAATCAACCCCCCAAGTTTTCTTTCCTTTCTAATTCTACAAAATCATATAAAGGAGTATAGTGTGTCTGTGACAAACCTGAGTCATTTGGGTGATCCTGATAACGGGATACTTCATTAGATATGAGCTTTAGTTTTGGTGCATTCTGTGGCTCCTGCCAACACCTAAAGAAGATTACCATTTCTGGTAAGGGCTCAAAACATTAAAGGAAAACTAAAAAGAGAGCAAGTTCTTTCAAGAGAATAAAGCTGATGCTGTGGGCAATTGGAATGAACTACATCAGCTTTCAAGATTAAAGAGAAAAACTGCAAAGAAGATTTACCAGTTGAAACTCTGTGTCATTAGAGATCCCCTTTTTTGCCATCAAAATAAAATGAATTTAAAAAATGAAGCTGTATGTGTTTACTTAGGAGCAGGAAAAAGCAATGATTCCTCCACCTACCGCTCAGCTGCTGCTTTATATAATGAATGACTACTCATTTTTAACATTTTTGGTATCTTACCTAAATTTAAAAAATGAAAGGGTAATATTCATTCAAAGAAAGAGCTGCCCATCTTGATACTTGTAATTATCTATTATAACAATATTATGGGCAAAAATGTAATAGTCTGGCAGTCAGTAGTTCTTTATTACAATTATGAGCAAAGTTAATTGACTTTCTGATGTTAAGGTTGACAACTGTTGGTCAAGGGAAACACTGTTTTTGTTGTTTATAACCTTATCAGACTCCAACAAACTGAATTGAAAATGCTCATGCCAGACATCTGTCTCGGCCTCATTTTATGTGTTTCCTTTTGGAAATATTCACCTTAAATGGTGCTTTGGAAAAAAAAAAGTAAAAACAAAATTTAAAAACAGACAACAGAGTCTGTGTTTGGCCTCGTGTGTCATTCATAGCTCTTTAAGCCCTGTGCTTAAACTGGGAAGAAAAAACAAAAACAAAAACAAAAACAAAAACAAAAACAAAAACAAAAACAAAAACAAAAACAAAAACAAAAACAAAAAAACAAAAACAAAAAAGAAGCAAAAAAGAGAAATAATTTTTTTCCTACCACTGGAGAAATATTTTTCGTGGCCCCATGAAACAAACCCACCTGGCCTACCCTGGGAGACCTAAACTCACTTAAGAGGCCTCTGCAGTGGCTGTGTTCTGCCAAGAGCTACTGAAGCTAAACAGGATTTTCTGCACATTACAGGGGATGTTTTAGAAATGTCAGACAGGAACCATTTCCACTTCTTTCTGGACTCTCCTGTCATTCTATATTATCAGATAGGTATAAAATGACAGTAAAAGTACATATTTCTCTTGCTTTAATAAAGTGTTCAAGTTACTGAAGCGTTGATCTTCCTCTGCATTTTTCTCAATGCCTCTTGCATGATTATCTATGAAGAGATAATGACAAAGAGGTCAAAATGAGTTTAGTATAAATTGTATACAAAGAACAGATTTAAGGTAATTTGTTAATAAAACTGAAGTCCCTACTTTGAACAAAAGGGCTATAAAATAATCCTGCACAGCTAGCATCTGTTACAAAAAGGAATTACTGAGGGGAAAAAAAGCTAAAAAGTAGTAGAATTAATGTTAAAATTGCTAACACTTATATATGATATAACAATATTCTTAAAAGATTTATCTCTTGGGAATTTTAGTGTGTAGCAAATTTATCTGTAGGTGTGACTAGCCTGGCTCACTGTGGAGAGTGTTCAGCTTCATGCCCTTAAAGAAGAGGTCACTGTGTCAGTGACAAAGAAACTATACCATGTACCAAAAGTTCAAAATATTTATTGTATTTACCAGTAGGTTGGAGGAAAATAGTACATATAGCAATTAGACACAAAATGTCCCCTTCAAATTTAGTGACACACATCTCTCAAATTAAAGGGTCATGTAGCAGACTATATTCCAGGAAAAGTTTGGATAAAAGATCAAATCTAGAGCAGATTGCTCATGAGTAGCAAGGAGCTTGAATGAAAATTGCAGTGCTTTAACAACTGAAAGGCTACTCAGGGAATAAGGTAAATATTCTGAACAGACTATTTTTTTTAGAAGGGAATAAAGGAGATTTTGAAAGTTAAATCTCTCAGCTTTCTTATTACATCGTGTTTACATAATCATATCCAGATGCTTTAGGCAGTTGTCGCTTCCTGTGCTTACAGTTTGCTGTTGTCTCATCATTCCTTTATTAATCTTTGTGAGGATTAGCAAAACAAACAAGATAACTGTGAAGCTGAAAACAATTTTGTGCTGCTTCCTATGAGAAATTGTTTCCGAGCAGCAGTGTTATTTTTTTACATAATCTGGATTTCCTCACAAAATGTGTTGTGAATTTTTTGCTGTAGGTAAACCCTTCAGTCTCAGGTAGCAAGGCACTCCTCTTTCCTCACTCTCAAGCACAGGTAGGATTCTGCATGCCCATGGCTCACAGCAGGAACAAGGCATTGGCATTTTAAAGTCTCCCACCCAGCCTTTGTATGCAAGACCATGCACTCCTACAGTGGCCTGTAAAGAACAGCCCATTTCACATTATTGTCTAGCTAAAAATAGGCCATACACTTACTATAACACAGCATTTACAAAGCAGCTACTTCCTCTGCCTGTCAGTAGAATAAAATATACATAAATAAAGTATTTTCTACACACTGAAAATAGCAATATATAATCATCCCAGGGCACAGGATGGAGTTATTGTGCAATGACAGCACACCTTGTTGAGTGATAGTACCGAGCTTTTG
This sequence comes from Ammospiza caudacuta, assembly GCF_027887145.1. Classification (NCBI taxonomy): domain Eukaryota; kingdom Metazoa; phylum Chordata; class Aves; order Passeriformes; family Passerellidae; genus Ammospiza; species Ammospiza caudacuta. The sequence continues at coordinate 81,229,886 of NC_080595.1, forward strand.
CCATTTGCTTAGCAACATACCAGAGCATGGGATCAGAGTCTACACCCGGCCTTATTGCTCAATGAGGACCTGGCAAACGTCCCTCGATGTTACCCTGGCCTGTATCCACATATTTTGGTAACATATGTAACTTCATATTAGTGTTGATAAGGACAGACATGGTTATGTGTCTTCAAGGTCTGAGGCTGTTTGTATCTCGGGTTCTCTTGTGGGGATCAGAGCCATCGAAGGAAGAGAGACTTTCTTGGCTAATGCAGCACGGGTAGCATTTAACAGAAAGTCTTAACTGTTTAATCAAATTAATTAAGTTGAATATTGCCCCAAAGAGTTGCAAAGTAAAGAGGAAGTTGCAATAACCCCTGCAATCTCCTTGATGAAATATCCTAAATATTATATATGTAAAGTTACAGTTTAAATTGAAAATATGTATTCAAAGCATATAGTTTAATCTTTAGAAAAACCTGCCTTTTTTATTTTACTGTAAGTGTATGCAACTGAAAGGCAGTGATTTTAAAGCACTGTCATCCCAAGATTATAATTATTCAGGATTAGGTGGTCACTCAAAATCCCAGGGAAGTAGGATCACTACAGTCCTTCTTGTCATGGGAGCCACCATCTCGTCTCATTTGAGTCAGAGGAATGACCTATTTGAATTCAACTTTTGTGTTGAACTTGCAGCTTCTGGGAAATTTCTCTGCTTTAAGACCAGTTCAACAGTAAAGCATGTCTCATTTTTGTGAAACAGTAGTCACACAGAGTAAGGAATGGCAAAATATCTAAAAACACTCTAATATATAAAAACACTAAATTGCCACTTCCTCTAGGTTTATCCTTCATTTTCTCTAATTAGTATTTCTAAAATTGGCTTGAAATAATTGTTATAGCTTCCTGGCAAGATTTGACCAGTAATTAAGGTGACACTTCCTCTATCTTAAGAGTTAAAAGTACCTATTTGTACACTGGGGTTTAGAAGTGAATTGGACAAGATCTGAAAAAACAGAGCTCCCATCTAGTCCCCTCTTTTCTCTAAACTGAGAAAGGTTGTCTCTCCCAATAGGAGCAGAAGCTCAACATTATGAAAATGTCTCCACAGATATTGTCTTGTATCTCAGAAGACCTCATTTAAAGGGGTTTTTAAGTGGTTTTTTTTACAGTTTCTGCTAAATGATGTTACAAGGCCTGGTAATCACAGGATCATCAACAGAAGTCCCAGAGTGCCACTTCAGCCATTCCTTTGGCCTGGATGGAGCTCAAAGCTGGAGTGGTGCCTGTTTCCTTAGGACTGGGTGACAACCTACCTGAATACTGAAAAAAGCTGAGGTTTTCTAACACACACTGATGCAGGAGATCCTGAGTTCCTTAAACATGGTCTGTCACATTCATGGGACAGAAATCTGTAACAGAAAAAGTTGTACACAATCCAAATGGACCTAAAACTAGCATATTTACAAAATTATGGAAATATTTTCTACCAATAACCAGGAAATAGAGGACGACTTTTTAAATGAATTCCACGAAAATTTCAGCCCTTGTTAGAGCTCAGTGAAACCATGCCAGTGGACTGATAAATAGATTTTCTAGCATCAACTAAGGCACAATCTCCTAGTGAAATTTTTGCAATGATTGTGACACTTCTGTTTTGTTTTGTGGATGCTCTGTTGTGTAATCAGGAGGGAGTTCATATTCATCCTTACTCCTACTGGGGACAGCTAACATCATAGCTCTGTCCTATGCAGTTCCATATTTTCAAAACAATTCTAGCAATATGATAACTGTGAAATTTCTATTTCTCTGAAATTTTTCAAGAGATCCAAAATGTCTTTGTGATTTGAATGCTTTGGGAATTTGAATGCTTATATGTTTATATTCCACGAGACCATCACTCTCATGGAGGTACCTTTAATTCAGCTTGTAGAAGATGGATCTTCTACACTTGTCCTATCCAGGGGATTGAAAAAAGTTGGTGATGTACAGAGAAGGAAATTGTAACTGCATCCAAAAAGTTGGGGCCATAAAAATTACCTTCCTATGTTCCAATTAGTTTGTCGCTTGAGACCAGAAAAAAAAAAAATAAATTACAGGCTTGCACATACACTCATTAGAGTGGTGCATGACAGTCAACAAGGCTTTCATAGTCTCATTAGAGTACAACAGAGAGTGCTGTGGCCAGACCCTTCAAAGCAAGGTTTTCAAATGCAAATTACCCAAGTCATTGAGAAACTGATCCTCAGAAGCTCTAAGCACCTCTGACTTTCATCAAAACATTGAAACTGCCAGATATAAAGATTGTAGATCTTTGCAGCACAGGGTTTTCCAGCAAATCTAAGCAATTTCAGAGTCAGCATTAGTTGCACTACCATTACCACTGCTGTTATCAGTGCACTGCTAATCAAGCCTCTTACACCGGAGTAGACACAATATCCTTGTTTGAAAATCTTCAGAAAAAGGACCAAGAACAAAAGGATCAGCATCTTGTGAGAGATAATAGGCCCTGCAAATAGCTGTACCCCTTTGCTGTGTACTGGGGAATGCTGGGACACTGCCCTAAAATTCACACACACACCTTCTAAAAGCCCATGTTTATTTAAGTGTCAGAGTTCATCTGGCCTCACACTGAGCGCATGAGTGCCAGTTCAGGGTCCATTGGCTTGATTCATAATATTCTAGAAAGAAACTGTGGTGCGACCCCTGGTTTTGCAGACCCAGATATAATTGTACCAAAAAGGAGTTATTCCATATAGGCTACATTCTCATATCACCAGCATAAACAAGCCATCTGAGGGCCATCATCTGCCCCTACAAGGAGATATTTGCTCTGTGTGTTGGTTGAGGCAAAGTCTAGAACTGCTTTGTGCATCTTATTAATAGAAGAATCTCACTCTAGCAAGGAATATTCCATGTTGACACAAGTGGTGATTATGACAACCCTAGTTCCAGTTCCATCCTTTAGATGGGTGCATTTAACTGTAAGATTGATGCCTTAAGTTTTAGCTTTTATATTTTTCAGATCAGTAGTGCTTTAGTGTATAACTCTAAGACTCCACAGCCTGTCAGCTACTGATCTCCCATTTTATTTAGACAAAACCATTTCCCCCTAGGCCTGAAACTCAAGGACACCTTACTGTCTCAGGCCCTGAAAAATGTAAACAGCAGTGGATTGTGAGAAAACTTGGAGTAAATTACTTCATTACATGAAGCTGTAATTGGACAATTAACCTCTGATATGCAAATAGACCAAACTTATATCTGTATGAAAAACTCTTTACCATCGTCCATTTTGGATGTAGGCTCTGTGAGGGCTTTTGCACTGCCCAAAGTGTACCCTTTGAAGGCCTTTCAATATTTTTGAATATCATTATATTATGAATATTATTATTCTTTTTCTAACTCTGTCTATCCCCTCTTCTAGGTAGCCTCTCCAAGGCAACAGGATATCTGTGTGCAGCTAGGCCTGCCACTGGCATTACATGTTTCTGCATCATGTTGTGATGGTTTCACTGTACCATCTTCCTTTGAGTTTGAATCTGTGTCTTCTAATAAATATTGAATATTTACAATACCACTCAGTCAGTTAAGAATGATATATAAATTCTGTAGCCAGCTGAACTTGGAGGTTACCACTATTGTAAGCAATTCCTGAGTTCAGTGCTAGTATTCACTTTTGTGTGTAGCATTTCCTCTGTGTGTAGCATTTGTACTGTCATGGCTTTAAATGGGATCTTTGTCACCTATTAAAGAGAGCAAACTGTTTCAACCTTTTTTCTTAGCTCGATTTTAAAAGAATAGAGTGCTGCAAGGGAAAATGTTACTCAATACAAGGCTTCCAGGACTGCTGCATGCTGCTGAAATGTGGAAGTGGATAAAGGGGTGGTGGTGTTTTTCCATTTCATTGTAAGTACAAACTCCTTCTGAAGGCGTGTTGCAGTTGTTTATGCTCTGAAGAGAGCAATATTTTTAGCTTTACCACTTACAGTACTGGGATGTATTGCAAACTTTTTGATTAAGCATCATAGGCTACAAGAAAAGCTTGGAGCTGTAATGCCTCTAGCACATTTTTAGGCAGTTTCCATGCCAACCGTAAAAATTATGAGCAGAATGAATACAAGAAGTCTTTTTGAAAATAAAATAGTGCAAAGTTAATGCAGAACCCAAAGTTTTGGAACATGGTATTATATTGTTGGAAGATTTATCATGATCCATATATAAACCCACTGGTTGTATCAGGAGCTTGTCAGCTGTTGCTAACTTAGTCTGCAGACCTGCAGAGCTTTCACTCAAAGAATAAAGCATCTGTTTTAGCCTTTGCAGAGTTTGGAATTACTGCAGAAGCATGAGCAAACCTTCAAGCAAAGAATCACTCCAAACTTGAAAACTGTATGTTTAGATGCATGTTAAGTAGAGCATGGGAATCACGGGGTTCCATTGAAATTCCTAGATAAGATCTCCATTATGCTGGATGAGAGTTAGTATGCACAGAGAAGCACAAATACAAGCTGTAAGGACAGGAGGAGGTCATTCACCAGTTACATTCATGGATAAAACAGACTCCACTTGGGGAAATTAATGTAATTTATTGCCAGTGAAATCAGAGTAGGATAATGAGAAATAAAATGAAACCTTAAAACACCTTCCTCCACCCCTTCCTTTTTCAGTTTCAGTGTTACTCCTGATCTTATTTCCCTCCTTTTCTCAAAAGGCACCATGGGACAGAGAGCAAGGGTTGCAGACAGTTCATCACGTTGTCTCTGCCACTTCTTCCTTTCCTGGGAGGAGGAGGGCCCCTCAAGCCCTTTCCCTGCTCCAGCTTGGGGTCCTCCAGGAGCTGCAGGTGGATGTCTGGTCCCACAGCTGCCCCACCATGGGCAGCACCAGGAGCTGCAAGAGAATCTCTGCTCCAGCGCCTGGAGCATCTCCTGCCCTCTTTCTGAAATGACCTTGGGGTCTGCAGGGTTGTTGCTTTCACATATTCTCATTTCTCACTGTGGCTGATGTCTGGTTGGTTTTTCTTCCTTTTCCTATCTATGCTATCCCAGAGGTGCTACCACTGCCACTGGTGAGCTTGACCTTGCTCAGTAGTGGGTCTGGCCTGGAGCCATCTGGCCTTGGCTCTATTGGACACAAGGGAGGCTTCTGGCAGCTTCTCAGAAGTCAACCTGTAGCCTCACTGCTACAAAAACTTGCCACCCAAACCTAAGACATTGGGCTACCATATTTTCCAAGTCAACTGTTTTCAGAAATTTGGGATACAAGGGTGAAAAAGAACCAGTTTCAAATAATGTTCACTAATGGCAGATATGCAACTTCATTCCCCTGGAAAACAGTGAGCTTTGAATAAATAATTGAAAAAAAGAAGAGAATTTGTGGAATTCTCAGTGAAAGCACAATCAACTCCAAGTTCCTGTTATTGAGGAGCACAAATGCGTAAATATATATCTATCTATATATTTGTGTGTATGTATATATATACATAAAGAAGACATTAATATAATAATAATTATATTACATTATGAAGACTAAAATAATTATTAATTTCAGGAAAAAGTAATTTGGCTCCTAGTTCTTCCACATCCCTTGTTTGCAGCAATCCCTTGTTGGCAGCTGAGAGTGAGTTTTGGCTGTGTTAGTGGTTCAGAGCATTTGGATGTCCACAATTCTGGTCGGTGCAATCCACCTGCCTACATCTGGAGACTAGAAATGAATTTGCCAATCAATGAATTTAATATAAAAGAATACTAGTTCTTCTTATGACACCAGAGATTGATCTAGGCGAAGAGGAGAGAAGCAGAAGAAATATATTGTGATACTTTGTCCTGTTTTCTGCATTTCTATTTCAGGGTCAGTTTCAGCTAAAGGTGACAGTTTGGTGTTTGTTAACACCCTGACTAAGGACAGATTGGAAAGGGAAAATCAGGGAATGGGATGTGTTGGGTGTATTGCTTTGGCAAACTGGACCCATCTCTCAGGCTTGGGTTTGATATTCCTCTCACAAACCCTCTTACAAAAGTACTTAAAAAAGAAAGATATAAAGTTCTTAAAAAGCTGTGTTTGAAAATTAATTTAAACTTACACATATATTGATTTGCCTATATATTCTCAGGCATTTCAGTCTGAGTCAAAAACAAAAGTGGAAATGCTGTACTTTCCATATATTTTCATAGTGTGTTGTTCAAAAATCTGTTATATTCATGCTTTAAGACCAATCTTTATGAAATCCCTGAAGGAGCTCCTATAATAGATCTAGAAATCTTTGAATGTTGACCAAAATTATTTTTATAGATTTTTTTATTCAACATCCTGTTCCAAAATGTTATTTCCTAATAAGTTTAAGTGATAACTGTTCCCCAAAATGGTAAGGAACAAGAACTGCAAGTATTCTGCTGTGTTTACTTCAAAACGAGGACTTCAGCTCCTATTAAACAGAAAGGCACTTTTGATGCTATTTTATTTTTTCCATTTTGATATGGGATATTTGATTTTGGATACTGGACAATGAGATTACTTAGGATTCCTTCTATGTGATCAATTCCAGGCCACTGATGAGGTCTGGCCTTGGGAGGGTGGTTTTAGAGTAAATTTACATAGTTGTTAAAGATGTAAAGTGGCAGAAAATCCAGCTGCCTTTCTTTATTCATGGCTTGAGGTGGAAGTGGAGGAAGAGGAGGCAGTGGTGGTAAGTGCAGGACACTGAATTTTGCAATAGGTTTAGGAACACAGCCAACATAAAGAGGAAAAAAATGTGAGCAGCAGCCAACACACAGGCTACTTTACTCAAGTTAGATGAATGTTGATCTGTGTCTTGCACCAGGTCATGTAAAGCAAGAGCAAGGGTAACATTTCCAGCAATACCCTAATGTAAAATAATTGTGGTTTAACAATCCACACAACATATGTGACAATAATTAATTAACAGTTAGCCCTTTGTAGCACCCACAACACAGTGCTTCTTAAGTATGGGCTTGGAGCCCTCTGCATTCATTTACCAAAGCCTCTGCACTTGAAATTCAAAATAATCAGTTTACCCTTTGATAAGTTAATCCTCCTGCTCCCTCTCACATCCTCTCTCCCAGACCCCACAAAGCCTCAGAAATCTGGGTTATGGAAAATTGCCAAATTGAACCCATTTAGGTCTCAATTACCAAAGTGATTGTATCCTAGGATTATACTGGAGTTGAGCTGCTCCCCTCTTGTCACACCACACTGCACCTACTGTGAATCTGTGAGTCCCTTGGTCTAAGCTAAATTTTACTCAGTGACATAGCTCACTAGAAATGAGAGGAGATTCTGGCCCTGGTTTTAAATATTTGAACAGGGTAAAAGCCAAGAAGGGTTGGAAATTATTTAGCCTGCTATTAGGAGATATAATTAGACATAGTTGGGTATAATTAGACTTGGATTAAATAAAAGGGGAAAAAAAGCAGCATGCAAAAACAGCCTTGCTAACAGTAAAATCCCTTATACACGGAAATAGGGTGAAAATGTGTGAAAACCACAGTGGAAATTAAGTAGGTGACAGAACAGTTCTTTTATCTCCAGTACTATAGAGGATCAGTTTATACCCTTTGTTTGCTGAGTGAGGAAGAAAGAGTGAGCCTGGTAAGCCACGAGCACAGGCCATGGTTTGTGCTCGGGGCTGCCCTCGTACCTGAGGTACCCCCATCTGGCCAGGGGCTGCTGAACAGGATGTGTCATCTCTCTCCAGACCTGTGTGGCTTTCCTTGTGTAAGGCACAGTGTTATATTGGGCAAGATCTACAATGAGCCTTTTTCACTCCTTCAGCAAAGGTGGGGCTGTTTCTCAGAAGGCTCCTTTAGGAGAATGGCATAGGAAAGAATGATGCTGCTGCATCAAGCAATGACCCAGGAGAGAAAATCCTGAGATTCTTATGGGGATATGCTGAGAATTAAGAATTTTTAGCTCCACACAGAAACCATTCACAACTTAAGCCACAATTTTGCAGTTCTAGTAACTGAAGTTTACAGAAGTCCACCACAGATATTTTCTCAGAAGATTAGCGAAAATAAAAACAAAACTGCATAGAGAAGATTACTAAGGTGGAAAAAAAAAAAAACAAGCACACAAAATTTAGTGAATTCAAGTAACTCAAATTCAACTGCGTGCAATCCTAATTCTACCCTTTTGTGTGTTTTGATACAGTCTTTAATTGCATAATCACATACTATTTGGTGAATAATTCCAGACCCAGGGCTGATTTGGGATTGTGTGAAGTAAATAAGGCATGAGACGACACACAGTGAATGAAGTGGATAAAAAGGAATATTGAACAGCTGCCTTGTTTACTGAGTACCACCCACTAAATGAGGCAGCAATTCTGCAGAATTTAAAAAAAAATTGTACATGATCAATATAATTAAATACTCAATCATAATGCTTAAGTACAAGGAAGAGCAGAAAGGCTGTATGGGGAAATCAAACCCCCTTCCCTAAATCTGTCATTTAGTCAAACCACACTTGTTTTGCTGTTCTTCACAGGTTCCAAGAATGCCTGTTCTCAATCTCTCCTCCCAGTGACCACAGTGCACTTCTGATTCAGTAAAACTAAATCCAACCTAGCCTCATTATAAAAGTTGGAATTGCTTTCTCAGCCTGTTTTTCTTTCATATGGTGTTACAGCAAGGGTGAAGTTCCATGACTGCATAACAAAGGGTATATATATGCCATATATAGAACAAAGTGCATGTGATCTGACATTTCTGACATTCAGATAGTGAATGTCACTCAGCACCAGTAGCTTTAGTATTAGAATGTCAGCATGTCATTTATTGTCAAACCATTTCTTTTTCCATGCTCTAAAATAACATAAATCTCCATAGATAGTATGATGTATCACTCAAACATATCATAGGAAAGTTTCATCATTCCATTTGCACAGGGATGTTTTGGGAGGATCTGGAAAAGTTTGCAAACTTCCTACCAAAGGTGTGGGTTTTCTGAAAGTCTTCCACTTCAAAAGCACAGAAACATAAACACACCAAAAAAATCACTCCTGAATAACCAAAATGTGTTTCAATCTGCATGTTTACAATTTTCAAAATCCTTTTCCCATGCCTGATGACTTTTTAAAAAGTAAAAAATAAATCCCAGATCAGAGTGTCCCGCATTAAGATTAATGCATGTCTGCAAGTGGGGGCCAGAAGCCAACAAGGTGTTTCTGTTTGTGTCAGGCTTTTTTTTCTTTTTTTTTTTTTTTTCTGCTTAACCTTTGGAAATCACATAATCTGTTTTTGCATAACATCCTCCCTCGTAATACAGAACTAATGTGCTTCATAGCTTTTATAATGCATTTTGAACTCTGATGAAAGTAATTGAAAAATTGCAAAGTATTCTTAAAATTTGTCCAGAGCTGAAAACTCATCCATGTTGTCTGGTATTTTCTTCAGATATCACTGGGAGTGAAGAATCCATTGATCCTGATTTCCTAAAATATTTGGTTCTTCAAGGTATAGAAGCGAAACTTTTAATCATCTGTCATTTTCAGAACATGTAACTTCAATAAATTTACACATCTAATTTAAGCACAAATATTGAGTATTTTTCTTGACCTTTTGTGCAGCACCTTTCCAGATCAATGTGTTATGCTGTTTCAGAATAATCTGGAGGTACATTGCTTTTCAGAAGTTGCTATCTTCTGCTTCAGAGATTCATACATCTTCTAGTACATGAAAAAAAAAAATCTCTGGGTACTTCTTGCCTTTCTCACAGAGGTGGTGTGAGCCTTAATGTGGTATTCTTTGAGCTGCTTGGATGAAAGATGTTCAGTGAAGGTATTTTTATGTCTCATTAAGCATGAAAAGGAGGATAAAGTGAAACTAGAAAACAAAGAAAAGAGAAGAAAATGTGGCTTTAAAGGGTATATGAGTCAGCAGTGTCAGTCATGCAAGTTTATTGGTAACTAAAATTCTCTTCATGTTCTAGAGCTTTGCTACACAGCAGGGAGATGCCTAAACAGATACTGTACCTACCATAAGAGTACACATGATGCTTGAAATCCCCTGTCTTTGCTCAGTGCCATCACATACAATACATACAGTAGAACTTTGAATTGTTGCTGAATGGATAATCTATATTTCATAATTCAGACTGTTGGTATTTCCTTTGCATAATTATAACAGCAGGAAATATATAAGACCTTTGTGGAACTTGAAAACTCTATTGCCTTGGGCCATATTTAATGTGCAATAAATTATTCAGCAACAAAGCACTCTTCATTCTATTTACAGTAAGTTAGAGCTAAGTGTGTGAGGTATACATAACTAACACGAAACAGAATTCACTATCGCTGCCAAGGCTGAAGTTTTTTCAGAAGCCATTAGTCTCATATTCAGTGAGCCAAATCCCCATCAGGTGAAAACTAACATAACCTCATTGAATTTACCTTGCAAGTGTGAAGAGTGACCTCTCTGATCTCCATCTGAGGTCAAAGGATAGGTGGTGGGGAATCTCACATTTATGTAGATTTTAGGATATTCCTTGTGTTTCCTTCTCTGTTCATCTACATATAGTGCTCTTGAATGGCAGTCTGTCAACAATACTGTTGGAAAAGTAGTACTAGCTTCTCTGAATGGATCCACCAGTTTTTTTAGAAAATGCCTTAGCTCTGTTTATGGATAGTACCAGAAAAGGTGATGTGCCATATCCAGCCTTTGCTCCTGATAAAAAGATTATTTTATGTTCCATGGAAGCTGTTTATCAAGATCTACATTTAAGAGACCCGTTTGATCCACATAGGTTTTCATATGCTCAGACTGGACCTGAAACAACTTGTATATATATAAAATTATTTTCTGCTAATGAATAAGCCATCATCTCTAAATACCTTAATATTGCTCTAGATACAGCTAGTAAGGTACATGTGCTACAAGCTAGTGATGCAACAGGTAAGGATTTGCTTTACTGAGTAAGAGTTCAAGGTAAAGTTACAGAAATCAGAATTAAATTAAGGTGCGTGCATATCAGCAGTTTTAAGAATGGGAAGGTTTTTTTGGCAGATCAAAGGAAAAATAGAGAATCTCTGGCTTTTGTCTTAAATATACCAAATATTTGCTGATTGCTTTGTTCCCTGAGTCTCATAAAATAAAAAAATAAAAGTTCTCCTTGTATATGTTTCTAGAGTCACAGTTTCCATCAATTCTCTTCTGACGCCCAGCACTGTCCCTGTATTTGCAGTCTTTGAATTTCTGCAGAAAAAAAAACAGTCTATTTTTCCTCCAACTGCTGCCAGAAGGAGGGTAAAACTTTCTTAGCAGAAATCCCATTTCCTTTCCAGTTTCAGCATATTATTGCACCTGACTGTCTTCACTAGTGGGCATAGGAAGCACTCAGCCTTGCCAGGAGAGCTCCTGCAGGTGTTCTACCCAAACCCTTGTGCTTTATGGGGCAATTTGATGTTCCTGATCATTAAAATGATTTGAATTATAAGAAAAACTGTTGGCTCATGGAAGGAAAAAGGAGGCAAGTTTAATGTCTGAAATGGTCCATTCCTGGAGGTTTCAGTGGACCATTAAGTAAATAGATTTTTGCCAGATTCTGAATAAGAAAAGGTGGAAGTCAGCTCAGGTGCGAAAAAGCAATTATCTACTTGCGCTCAGTGGAGTCAGCTTTACCATGTGTATGGTCAATAGTCTGGGTTCCTTAGAAGATGGAGGCAGCCTGGGTTGTGCTCCTTGCACAAAGCACAAATTCATATTTTTGTAATAAGAACTAAGTTCATATCTTCACACTCGAAAGTAACTTTACTCCATTGTCTTTAATGGATACAGGCCCACTGGAGTTTCAGTGAGGAGGAGAGAAGAGTCTGCCACGCACCCCTAGCACGGCAGTCTGCAGGTGGGTGTTGAGTGTTCTTCCCTAGAAAGCAAAGTGTGGATTTCATTTCCTTCTGTAAGCAAAGGAACTCTGCTTATTTAGTTGAAGAATAAGCCACTGAGGAAAAATGAACTCTCTGCCTCTGGTAGAAGGAAACAGAAATCCCTTGGGTGATAGAAAAGGGTTTGTCTAAGTCATAATATTGCTGTAGGCTGAGTCCTGAGCTGGGTATTGAGTTACTTAGCACTTGGAGAAAGGGATGAGGCTGAGCGTGGATAGAAACAGAACTGGCCACAGCTGAACTTATCGCTGGCTCATACCTCAGTGAGTACGGTCTTGTGTTTTCCACTTAAATCAAACTTCTGGACCTTTCTCTCTGATGCAGCCAAAACCAGCATTCCATGAGCCCTTTTTTGCAGACCATCTGCTTTCTCAGAGCTTGTGGCATGAAGAGGCAAGTCCTAGGCCAAGTTTGCTCCTTAAAACTTAATTTGAAAAACTCCAAATTAAAGATTTTGCTTTCCATGGAATTCTGATGGTGTGGAACTTGACTGTGAGCAGAAAGGAGCCATTCAGTGTAACTCAGCTTTGATGCTGCTGCTTAAATTATTGTAAAATTTTATTACTAAAGAAGGATTTGCTGATGTAATATGTGTAGGAGCAGATACACTAAAATAATAACAATAGAAAGCATTATTTGGTCTTACAAATAGAAAAAAAACTTAATGGAATCAGCTCAGCACGTTTTAAATGTACTTACAGCAAGAAAAGTCTCTGCCTACCAAGTTCATGGTGGAAAATGAGAATCCTTTGCAGCTGTTGCTATGTTATTTATAATACAAGTTTGGATCAAAAGATGGTTTTTAAAGAATTCCTAATGCTTTACTCTGGTGCCAAATATGTTCAGCTTTTAACAATGTTGAAACAGGCATTTCTGCAGTGGCAGTTCCTCTAGGGTGATAAATCCCAGTTTATGTTTTGTAGACGGAAGGTCTCCATGATCACTCTGCCTGTGTTCAAAAGCCAGGATTCAAAAAAAATCACACAAAACCAAAGTCTAAAATTATATGTGGTATTTGCCTTCATCCCCTTCTACTCACTCTAATTAAAAAACAGGCATTCTTTCATTAAATATCTTCTATTAAGCATTTCATTTTCATTACATTAAATGCTCCTTTCCACTCACATGCTTGGTATCAATGGTAGCTGTAGTCAGTCATTATGATCTGTGTTTCTCGTGATTTTTGCATACTGAATCCTTTATTGCACTTCTAAATTCCTCAGAGTTTGTTTCTGTCTGACTTTGACAGTGCTTTGCAAGAAGTTCATGTGCTGGACAGTATGACTGCTAAGCTGAGATTTTGTATGCAGCTCTCTGAGCTGTTAAAGTGCCACTTTCTAATTCAAATAGAAACACATCAAAGCATTGTGTAGTATTGTTTTTCTCTACAGCTAATCCCTGTGTCTCAGTGGTGCCTTTCTATTACACTGATTACAAAACAGAGTTTTAAGTCAAACAAGATTAAAAAACATAGTACTGTGACTCCCAACCTAATTCCTGACAAATTGGTGATGCACCAGATGCTCCTTCCCTCAGGATGAAATGATACATGGCTCTCTTTGGTTTATCACTGCACAGGCATGTTTACTCCACCCAAGTTGCTCACATGGGGTAGAAGAAAAGGCTGTTTAGAGAGGTGTACTTTCAAATGCCTTTGGGAATGAAAAGGGGAGAAGTCAGATTTCTTACTTCTTCACCTTTTGGTGCCCTTGTTCCCATCTACTTTATTTCAGTACTTTGGAGGAAGGAAGGAAGTGGTATGTTGAGGTTTGAGCTGTTAAATTGTGGGAGCTAATGCTTATTCTGTGAGCCAGTCAGGAGAGTCTTCCCTGCACATAAAAGAAGGCCAAGAGCTGTCAAATATCATGATCTAAAAATACGATGAAAACTTCAGCTTTTGTGCTGTGAACTTCTCAAAGAAGCCAGGAAGAAAGCAAGAATAATTTCAGAACAAAAGTAAAATCCTTCTCAAGCTATCTTTTCAACTCCAATTGCAGGAAATTGCAATTATTTATGGACTTCATTCAATTAAAGTCTGTGAAGTCCCTTAACCTTTGGTAAGCTAAAGCATATCAGGAGTGCCAAGGTGATTTCCTTTCCACATAAACAGCTCCTGAAGGGACAGGGATTGGCAGGGACACCATGTGGCATTCTGCAACTCATGGTCTAGCTAATATTTCAGGAAACATGATACCTGTGAGCTACAGGCCCAATCCTGCACCTATCAGTGTTAGTGGCAACATTACTAATGATTTCATTAGGAGCAGGACCAAGCCTGCTTTCAGCATTAGACGCTCTCAGTGATTTAAAGGTGTGCAGAGGAATTGTGAAGAAGATTGAGACTCAAGAGGCAGATTTATGTCAACAGGAAGAGTGATCCCGTTTGGGTGTCTGTCCTGTTTGTACTGGGGGTTGTCATCTGCCTCTCTGTGGGCACAGGGACCCAGAGAGAGCCGCTAGATACGAGCAGTGATTTGCCCTTTCTGCCTGCAGCCAGTGTGAGCCTCCTTTGCCCATTCCCCAGTGCTGACTGTCGAGCCTGAGGACGGTGTTGGTGCAGCAGCTCCATGGCACGTTCCCAGTGACTGACAAAGGAATAAATCCACTGTAGATATGGCCCAAGGCTGTTTGTTTGCCAGTTTGATCTGTAATAGTTATTGCTGACTGTAAACTAGGTAGCACCAGAACCCAAGCAGAGGTTTGCTCACCCATTCTCCCTGTTACAGCTCCACAGCCTGGGGCTCTTTCAATAAAAGCCTGAGCCTGAGCATCACTAAATGGAGCCATCATACAAATGAACTCTTTTACCTCCCTTATTAGCTAGGAAAAAAAAAAGCTGCAGCAAAACTTTCTTCTGTGCAAGCTCCTCTACAACCTCAGGCTTCATTCAGTCAACACTGAACATAGAGGAAAAATATTTAAGGTTGAGAATAATGGTTTTTAAGACTTAAAGCTCCATCATGATCTCATCAGTAAAATAATCTTTAAGTATTTTAAAAAATAGGAGAGGCATCTCTGTTGTTTTGAAGCCTAAGTCTATAAATGCAGGTTCAAAATTGGTTAAAATGCCAGTATTGAATTCTCCTCCTCCTGGGCTGACTCCTCATCCTTTTCCTTTTTTGACTATATATGGTTATTATACATGTCTTAAGTTACAACTAAAAGAACATTTTTGTTTAAAAAGAATGTATATTTTTTACTTGTGAGGTAAAATAACCCCTAAAATTATATACTTTTCTTTGTGCAGATTGCTATTTTTTGATTTGATTTCAGGTCCTAATCTCAATCTAGCAACTGTCTCCTTGGTCTTGGCTGAAAAGTGGTTGAAAATTCAAGATCCCCTAAATCAGCAGCAGTAGAAGGGTACTTCAGTTAATTAGCCAACATAATTGCTTCAGCAAAGGTCATGAAAAGTGTGCCTCTGGAACACTAGATTGAACCAAAAACCTAAATGTATTCATCTCTACAAATACTGGCAAAAGAAAAAAATTCCTCTTCGTACAGTAAAGACATCTCCCAGCACTAAACAGCAACTTGATCATTTGGAACCATCAAAACAATGGCAAGGGTGCCATAAAAGAAAAATACTTAAGCTCTTTAGAAAGAAAAGTTAGAATTTAATATGAATTAATGTGGTGCCGCACAGAATAATATGGTGACAGCAAGCTAGAAAGGGAGAAAAAGTGAAAGAAAGCAGTGCTTTTGCACTGCTGTTCTGTATTCCTGGTATATCCTTTCTTAACATAAGTGTTAACACTAAATAGAATGCAACATGGTGCCAAATGCTTCAGAGTTGATATGGACTGTGAGTAGGCTCTGTATGTAAATGTATCATTGCAAGGATATGTGAGAAGAAACTGCTCCGCCTACAGAGAGAGGTGTAAATGGGTGCATATACTCCACACAGGACCTGATGATAGCATGATTCTCATCTATAATCATTAAATGGTCTTAGTTGTCATCTCAAATGGACTTGTCCATTCTTTCTGAATTTTCAGTAAAGATATGGAAAGTGCCTGTACAAACTGCCTGAGACAATTTTGCAAAATGGGAGCACAACACTTTAAATCTTCCTTGTATGAAATGTTCGGGGGAGTATAACACAGAGTTTGAATAAACCCTCAGATTCACTGATGACACATAATGGTAGGAAGGGATGGATTGCATTATAGGTTAAACAAGTGTATTTCAGTTGGAAAAAACCCAGCAATTAGAAAACACTTTCCTTCACATTATTGAAAATGTGTGTCTGCCTGCCTTTTAATTACAGTGTGTGGAGACACTCTGCTGAATCACCCAACTTGGTATGTTCTAGAGAGATTATTGTCATCATCTTCCTCCATGGACTCCATCTCTCTCCTGATAAGAGAGAATGAAAACAAGAGCTATGATCTGAGGCTGACTCATTAAAAATTTCACAGACAGACAATGCATTATAGATTTTCAAATCATTAGCCTAAGCAAATATTAGGTTGCACACCAAAACAAATAACAAAAGAGACCAACCATCAGATGATTGGTCTCAGCTTTAAGTCAAGCCCTTGGAAATCATACTCAAACAAAACTCTGTCCCCATTGTGGAAGAACCATTATTCTGTCCACTCATGCCAGAGGTTAAAAGAGGATACCATTTGTTAGGAGTTTGTCCTTAATGCATGCAAAATTAAGTGGGTTTGGAATGTGACCTTCTGTGAGCAGTTACAGGCAAACCCTTCAGTTCATGAAAGATAGCAAGGGGTGTTAAACTAGATTTACAGCATGGATTTGGAGAGCAAAATGTGACTGTGTTGTATCTACGCTGCAAGATGAATAGTGCTTTACATGAGGAAAAAATGGTTCTGGTATTTTTACTAAAAAATATGATTAGCAATGATGGTGTTTGAATTCTGTCTGCTCAAGAACTGCTTTCTGTCTGTCTTTGAAGTTTCATCTTCCTATGTTCAAGTTTGCTCATGGCCATCTCTAAATTTCAGTGGCAAATGAATGAGTTGTTGCTAATATGTTCAGAACTGTAATTTCATAAATGCAGCTTCTCTAATCTGCTTTATTTCTTAATATGAAGAACTTTGAAAACAGACAAATTCCAGTGCACACTAAGAAGAATGAAAAGCATGCCAAAATTAAAGAGAACTGAAACTGATTTTGCAGATTGCTAGAAGTGAATAGCAGAACATAAGTAGCAACATGCTATTTAAAACTATGGGTGCCTCCTTTCCATAAGTCAACATATATTTTCATTTGTGAAAATGCAAGTGATATGGGATTGATCCTTTTGAAAAACTGGAAATTACCCACACACTGATACTTTTCCTTTTGGGTCAAGTTTCAAAAATGCATACAGAGCATTCTGGTTTGCAAATTTTTGTTATAGTGTCATTTGCCTAGAGTTTTTGGGAGCTTCTTGTGCCCTTGGGATCTTCTTGGGAGTTTTCACTGTTACGCTTTTTTAAAAATATACAGTTGGCATTTTTATTTTTGGAAACAAAGTCTTTTTTGTCTTTGAACATCCTGAACTACACACAATGGAAGTGATCTCTGCAATGTGTAGAAGGTGCATACCTGTATTACCTTGCTACTATTATTTTAGTTTGGAAGTGAGCCAGTACTTGATTCAAATACATTTTTGTGGGCTGAAAGAACATGATCATACCTGTTGACTCCACTGAATTTCCTAGCAACCATTGTTACTTGTTTTTCCCCTTGTATTTTTTTATATATCATGTTCCCCCAGTTTCCAGTAAACTGAAAAACTTTCCTTTCTTGGGAACTAAGCACATCTCAAAGCATTAAATCAGAGTGGTGGCACACATGCCACTCTTCTGACTTGTATCAGTGACATGCAAGTCACAGAACAGATAGGCTGTGGGGAGGAACTAGTCAGATACAAAGCATATTAGTTGGTTATGTTGCCCACTCACATAATATAATCCTGATTTTGATATTTTGTTATATTGGCCTTTAAGTTTACTGACTAAAGAGAACAATTATGTAACCAGGATCAGCTAAATCAAAGAGAGCAAAAAAGTGAAGACAGAATTCAGACGTAGAAAAGTACTAGTACAGAAATATAAAGTGCTGCTCAAAAATTTCACTGAAGGACCAGTTTATTACAGTGTTAAAAATGTTTTCCATTTAAATAGATCCTCCAAGTATAATATAGTTCCTTTTAGTCTTCTGTGTTAACAAGTTAGCTTACTTATTTTGTTAGAGGTACTAAATGGTCCATGAGTCCAAGTGGATGTGAGAACAGATGGGCAGAGGCATGTATTAGTGCTTTGTTTCCTTTTTTAAATTTACTTTAAATACCAGCAGGTGTAATATGCTTTTAAGTAGAGCAGGCCCTGATTAGCTGAAAATAGCTAATGCTATTTAAAAACATGGCCCTTCAAAGAGCAGGTAGTTCTGGGTTAGAGTGGGAAAGAGGTCTAGGCAAAGCTGAATGGCTGCCTCTGAAACCAGATAAGATTAGTCTGGGTTGGGTCTGGGATTTTATAGTGGTTGAGTATGTTCCTAAAAAGTTCTTTATGCAATGACTGCAAGAGGAAGAGGACTGAGGACAGGAAACAGGTGTGGATGTGGTTGTAAGACCTAGAATGACTATTCTGAACACAGAATAGTCTGCCTTTTAACAGGAGAAGTTGAGAGGCAGAAGAGTGTGGAACCACAGCAAAGGGTTAGCCCGTGAGCAGTCATGGGGAATCTGAATTGTCCTTCTCTCCTTATCAAGTTTGTTTTCATCTTCCAAAGGGTCATTATCTCAAATAACTCAAACTCTCTAAAATGTACTTTATCTTCCTTGTTTTTCAATCCTGTTTTCAACTATCAGCTTGATTTTTTTTTTCCACTTCTGTGCAGTATTTTTAGGTTGAAATCTTTAGGATAAGAGTGCTTTGAGCCTTAATGGGCTGAAAGACCAGTGAAGCTATGGTGGGAGATCAAGTGCTGCTGAGGGAATTCATGGCTGTTTCCACAGCCTCTCTCCTGGAACTAGCTGTGCACATACTACACAGTCTGCTTCAGGACATCACCCTGGAAAGCTGCCACCCAGCTAGCTGTAGAGCTTAGCTGACTTTGCCTTGCTAGGAATCACCCTTTTAGTTCCCAGTTTATTTGCTTTTTTCCACCTGGGACAATTCTGTGCTGCAACTCAAGCTCAGAACAGAGGCTGCTCACTGAGGAAAAAGGAGGTCAGAGGTCTGATTCCAGGGGGTTCAGAATTTCACCCAGATGGATTTTTACTAGGATATGCAATTAAGTAGAATTTATTTTTACTGAAGAAGAATGTAAAGGGGTTTGAAGTGTCTTTTCTGCAAGAGAAACTTAAGCTGTGACAGACAAGCTGCCATGAGTACTCAAGACTATGAGGAACTCTTAGGTTTTTGTTTTGCCATTTGAGTTACAAAGGTCAGGCCTTAGGAAAGAGGAATGAACACACAGTGCATGTTCTACTCCAAGAAGAGTGGGTACTTCTGAATAGTAAGCAGTGTGCTTCAGAGACCATCTCTTGGACTTCATTAGGGCTTTTGCTCTCTGGAAAGAGGGCAGTAGTTTAAAAGCCATTTGTTTGTTTGGGGTTTTTATTTAGAGAATTCAAACCTAACACTGGACTAATGCCCAAGAACTGAGAAAGGAAGAAGCCTTGAATTAATCTTGAACACTAGACAGAAGTGGTAATAAATGTAAGGCTTTGTGTTGTATTATAGAAGCCAGTTGCCATTCAGCAGAAATGCAAGTACCGTGTGTTGTGGATATTGTTGTACCCTCTACTCTTTCCCAGTCCCAGCAATTAACTACTCCATAAGTCCTCATTTCTAGTGCAGTTTGTGTAGCTTAAACGTACTAGCATTTTTAGAATAGACTGAAAAAATCCAATCTAATGTTGTACCTACATCATTTTGGCTACATATCACTTCTACATGGTATTTTGCACCATTTTCCTTGTTTTGTATTTGATGTGCTATCGACTGCCTTGACTTGCAGATATGCTTCACTACCCATTGATTGTATCTAATGTTTTCCCTGTTCTTTTCCAATGTTTCTATTTTTCCACTTCATAGTCCTTTCCTCTATTTACTTGATTCTTGTCTTCAGACCTTACGTCTTTCCTGATAGCATCAGATTGCTTTTCTACTGAAGGATAGGAGCTGTCAGGGCCTTACAGATTATCTCACTGCTTAAAAAAAAAAAAAAAAAGAAGTTGGATTTGCTTGTAGCTCTTGCTCAGTTCTTTTGTCTACACATCTACACATCAGTCATGGATCAACAAAGTCAACATGACGAGCTAGTAATGTTAATTTTTTTTGTTGTTTTTACTTTAAAATCAAACCTTCTTGTCTGGATCCTTCAGAGTTTCCATCTTTAACATTATGTTTTGCCCAGCTGCTTGTTATGACTCCTCTGTAGACATTTATAAAACATCAGGTATTTTTCCTGAAACAAAAACTTGCTTGCATGCCAAGGAAAATAACCATTAAGACTACATGTAACAATGCCATCTGGTGACTCCTGCCATAACAAGCTTCTTCCTCTGTCTTTGTCTCCCACTGCTTCCCCCCTCCCGTTACCATTCATGTCATCACTCACCTCCCTAACTCTTCTTTTCCTTGTCTTTCCTCCTCCTCCTCCTCAATCACAGTATTTTTGAGAGCTGTAATCACCTTTTACTGTAATAATAGGATCATACAATCACAGAATGGCCTGGTTGGAAGGGACCTTAAGCATCATACAGTTAAACTCCCCTGCCATAATGCCTCCTTTTAACTCACTGTATCTTTCTATAATGATGTCCTTGCACCAACACAATATAGCTCAGTGCTCGATCCTCCCTCTCATTTTAGTCTGTATTTGCTCTCTCAGTTTGAAACTTTCCCAAGTTTTTGTACTCAGTGTTCATCTCTAATGTGGCTTGTAGCCCCGTCTACTGACAGGACAAATCTCTGTATTGACTTCTATTGCTGTTTATAACAGAACCACTTTCTGCTGCTTCTCCTTTCCCATTACTCATGTCCTCTGGAGTCCAATGCAGAAGATACCTTATTACTAGGAAATAAAAATAGCAAAAAAATGGTATTGGTACAATACTTCAGACAGTGATTCATCAGCCTCTCAAAACTTATGCTTAACCAGAAAAAAATCAAAAAGAGATATAAACTTTTTTTATTCATATGAAAGATGTCCTCAATGGAAGAGTTAGATCTCTCACCTGCCTCATTTTAAAATATATATTAAAAAATTGCTTTATTGTGTCTTATGAGGACCTAATTAGAAGAGTTTTCTGGCAATAGATGACTGAGAAAAAAAATTGCAAGTTCAGACTACAAAACCATAGCAAAATTTTATTCATGAAGAAAAGCTGCCAGTGGAATAACTGAAGCTAGGGGCCTAAAGGCCTTTATTATCACTTCTGAAAAAATAAGATACAGTTGAAAATTCAGGCCTGTAGTGCTGAGTATGTGTTCCTGACAGAAGTCAAACAAATTATGATCTGCATGGTCAACTCTAGCCCTGAACCTGTCCTAGAACTAAGGGGTCTTGATGTAGTCATGGTATGTATAGACAGAAGCTGCATCTCAATGAAAATTCAGTTGCAGAAATTGAAGAAGAGGGAAAGGATCTTTCAAGAAAGGTCTTCTAAGCCCAAGTGTGAAAGAAATCAAAATGTGAAATTATGAGTGAAGTCTTTAGCTTAAAAATTTTCAATGTGAGAAAACTCATCTTGGGATTTCTCTGTACTCTGTAGGGCACTTTCTAACTCAAAAACTGCTTTTTCCCCAATGATACCCTGAGTGAATCTGGTTATTGATGTCCTCTAAGAGCTCTACTAAATAGTAATTCTATCACCAAACCTTTGTTCCTCTCTCTCTCCTATTACAATCTTTTCCACTTATGTGGTTCTGTTCTGTAGTGGTACCTCTGAAACAAGCTTATTCATGACTTTGAAGTCTTCTTTTCATTCTAACTCTTTACTCAACTTACCATCTCTCACTCTGTCACTATAACAAGGTGAAATGGATGGGACCAAATACAATTTTCTTCCACATTTCCTTCCAAATTTCTTTGGATGAGATCATCAGCTAGTGAAAGTCATCATAGTTCCAAAACTACAAAATTCAAAATTGAAAATTGGTAATAAATGTTAGCACTGAAGGTCTAATGATTCCCTCACTACCTTTCTTTTCCTACCTGTTTGCCTCCATGCCTGAAAGCATTGCCATTCTTTTCACTGCTCAGCACCAAACTTCCCTTTCCCTTGTTGGAAGTGAAATGCAATGGGGACAGACCGTGCAATGTTAAGGAGCTGAAAGTCCTGTTCATTTTTTTGGCAGATTCCAAATGAACACTCTCAGGCACGCTATATGATTCTTGGGGCCAGCCTGTGCAGGGCCAGGAGTTTCACTTCAATGATCCTTGAGGGTCCCTTCAAACTCAGGACATGGAGTCCATGATTCAATGTAACAAAGCTCCCTTTAAAGAATGACCAACCACCCATTTTTCAGATTGATAACAATTTGCTGTGCTTGGCTTTGTTTTGCAATTTAACTTAACTGCTCTGCATCATAAGTGCTTAAAAAGCATAAAAGACAAGAGGCTATTACAAGTATCCAATGCTATACATTACATTTGTATGCATACCAGGGTATAAATATGCAGGGCACGTGTCTGGACTATTAATCAAATTCTTTATTAAGGCCTTAAAACAGTATGCATCTATGAATAATGCATTATCTCATAGCATATTGTTCACCTTATTTAAAAACATGGAGCTATCCTGCATACGTAGAATTTTATCCCTTGCATGTAGAATTTTGGGGGTGGTTTTCACAGGAGATTTATTAGAATGTCTGAAACAATTCTAATAAGCAGTGAGCCATTGAATCGGCCACTTCATGAATAGAACTGGTAGTAAAGCATCCGCACAGCTGCAGGATCTATCTACTCAATAATTTTAGTTCAAGTGTTTTGTATTTGCTTACAAAGCACCCTCTGCTGTTTGAGCTGCTACATGCTTTGTAGATAAAGCTGCTTTTTGGAAAGATCAAAAATCTTTTTGTGGGACACTATAAGAGCTACAAAAATATCCAGAGAGAATCTTATCAATCTTGCACCTATAATACACATTGTTTGACTGGCATTTGGAAATGTCACAGGGCTAGGAAACATGTTGTCATATCAGTAACCTGCATTCTTATCCAAATAAAAACAAAGTTGAAACACATCTAACATCTAAATTCATTAGATGGGACAAATTCTTACATGTTTCATAGATTGGCAGAAGGACAACGGACTCTCCCCTGCTGTAAATGCAACTCCTCATTTGAAACTTGTATCTCACATGAGAGGACAATATAGCGTGGACATCAGCTACTTAATATAATTATTATTTTATGGTTATCACTTGAGGGTTTAAGATTTGCATGGATCTTTCTTTGGAACAGGAGTCTGGAGATGGGCTATAGGAGAGGTTTTTCTGTGCCTTTTCAAGGGATCTAAGTGCTTGTGTGTAGAGCTTTTTTCAAAGCCTCCATGAAGTACTGGGCTGTGCAGCTTGCTTCATTTGTCCATCTATTCTTGTGATTGCCAGGAGAATCAGTGGGACACTGTACTAGAGCACAGGTTCCAAAGGAAAGGAGCAAAACATTTACTTGCTTTAAGAATAACTTATTCTCCATGTGCACTTCAAAGGCATTTGCAATACATGTTGATGTTCCTTGCCATGATTGAGCATGTCTAATTAATAAAGTTGCTTGGGAGTTTTTCTAAGAAAGATCACTTCAAAAGCAAAAGCAGTTTCTGCAGAAATTGTTCCATGAAATTCCATGAAAGAAATGAAAGAATTGAAACAAAATACATTGTTGAAGGCCATTGAAAATCAAACCATTTCAGTTCCTTGAACTGAATACAAAAATAACTTCAGTTTATCTCAGATGCTGGGCAATACAATAGCAAAGAGTTTTCAAAGGTTTAACTGCTCAAATTTGATTTGTGACTTTTGGCTACGAGACATACTGTATCTGGTAATCTCCAGGTTGAACACCTGTCCCAGAAGATGGACCTTATTATGGAGCCTTGTGCTGGATGCCTGAAACCACAAATGATTCCTGACAATTTGGGTCAGCACGTAATAGAGACTGGGCTGTCAGAAATACTCAGTACTGATCTAGCTCTGCTCCCATTGACGTCACTGGGAGCAAGTCAATTTGACTTCAATTGGAACAAAGTGAGGCTGATGCTGAGTTGTTTTGAGATCTCCACCCCATATCTTCCTCATTGCATTAATTAATTATTGCTCAAGTTGCAGCCTAATTTAATAATGTCTCCCAAAACATGATGAGCTATGCTATATGTACTTCTTTACCATCTCTCTGTCGGTTTAGCAGCAATGTGAAATCATAGTGCTGTCAGAGTAACAATTTTCAATTTTTTCCTCCAGAATTAACTATTGTGAAATGCTGTGTATGTGAGAAACATTGAAATAACCTTATGTATATCTCATTTAGTCTACAGGTGTCTCTCTTTAGGTCACTTTCTGTGTATTTTGAGCAACCTGAATAGTCACATAACTTCGATGTTAACAATACTGTGTTTCTGTTTCAAGCAGTGTTCAATAGGTAGAATAAAAGGGAAAGCAAATAAAGGAAAAATCTGAAAGGACAATATTGACAGACTCCCTTACCAATGTGCATCTGTTTGCTTGGAAAAAAAAACAACACACACAACAAATTACCAGAGATGCCCATGTAAGTTTTGTGGGGTGGGTGAGCTTTTTTTCCCCTGAGCATCGTTTACAGTAGATGTCTCTCTCTTTCAAGCAGTAAAATGAAGGCCTCATCCTTCCTTGCACACCAACCTAGAGAAGTCAAGTTTTTAAAAATTGATACAGTTTAAGACACAGGTGATGGGAAATGGTCATTTC
This sequence comes from Ammospiza caudacuta, assembly GCF_027887145.1. NCBI lineage: Eukaryota > Metazoa > Chordata > Aves > Passeriformes > Passerellidae > Ammospiza > Ammospiza caudacuta. The sequence goes on from NC_080595.1 coordinate 81,254,683, forward strand.
TGCTATTGTTATCTTGACTCTTGCACAGTTTTGGCAGAGGCCAACTTGTACTCAGTCAAACATCACCCAGACATGACTCAGGAGCCAGCACAGGCCAAAAGTTGACGAAGGGAAGTATAGGTGGCATCAGCCAGTTCTGGAGGCTAAGAGATCTAGAGTGTGGCTGCCAAGTACAGCAGCTGGGCTCAGGGACAGAGCATGGCCTGCAACTGCTTAGTTACCTGGTGCAGCTGGGGACTTAGATATGTAAATAGGTGAAAGGAAGGAAAGTATAACACAAGTCAGCTTGAGAGACAGTGTTATACAGTCTTGTGAAAGGTCCTGAGCTGTGATTAATGTTTGTGATGCGAAAAGAACACATTATCACTGCAATAAAACACAACAATTTATGTGACAATCACAGCATCGTAAAGGCTGGGAGGGAGGGACCCTGGGCCACTCTAATCTCTTGTTCCTACCAAGTTCAGCACAGCAGAGTCCTCAGGGCCCCATATACCTAAGGAGGGGTTATTTCCAAGGATGGGGTTCCTACAGCCTCTCTGAGCAACCTGCTCCAATATTTGACTACCCTAATTTTAAGTTTCCCTTCTATCAGGTAGGAATTTCCGGTGTTATAGCTGGTAACTGCTGCCTCTCCTCCTCCCAGTCTGCACCTCTGGCTCTGTCCTTTCTACATGCTCCTAACAGATTTCTGCAGACAGCAAAAGGATCCCTCTCAGCCATCTCTTCCTCAGGCTAAACAAACCCCATTCCCTCAGCTGTGCTGCTGTACTCTGTATTCCAGCTTGATGGTCTGTCACTGCAATTGATACAACACAGCAACCATCTTCTCAAGGAGCTGCAAAAAGGACAAAACATCCAAATGTGGTCTCACATGTGCCAAACAGCAGGGCAGGATCACTGCTCTGGATGCAGACCAGGATGTAGATGGCTTCCCTTGCAACAAATTCACCCTGCTGATTCCTGCACAGCTTGCTCATGGCCAAGGCTCACAGGGCTTTTTCTGCAAAGCTGTTTTCTTTAGGAATCTTCTTTCTTGAGAATCACAACTTATAAGGGTGACACTAAAATCTGCATTCCCTAAAGTCTGTACAGTGCTGCTAGTGTCCCCCAAATATTTGGGTGTTAGTGACCACATCCTGTTTCACTGGGATACCCAGTACACAGAAATACCACACCCAGTGAGTCTGCAAATTACAATAAACAAAAGCACTATGATATATTGCCAACCACCTTACCATTCTTTCCCTTCACTCAAGCAGTCCTTGAATGAATGAGGTGAATCATCCCTGTGCTACAACATATGGAGCAATTCTCAGAGTAAGCATTCATTGATGTGGTCCATCATTCATAAAGCTTCCCAGTAGAGAAGATGCTTGGTCAGTGAAATCAAAATTGATGATCTGTGTTCTGCAGCAGAGATTAGATTGATCTCAGCCCCAGCATAATCAAATTACCACTGCACTGGGTTTAAAGTGGGTAGAATAGAGCCTAGTATAATAAGTCTTTTCTTGTACACTTCAGGCTATTGATCATGCTACTGCAAAGAGAGAAGAAGATTGGTGTAAAATGGTAGTAAATCAGAATAGTGGTGTTTTCCATGAGTTTTGGTAACACAAGATCCTCTACAACTAAGGTTGGACTCTTTACATCTTTTTTATTAAAGTGGAAACAACTGACAGAGGTACTGACTTTCCAGTTTCCTACTAAACTAAAGAATTAAAGCCTTAAAAAAATAATAAAGTCAGTAAAATATGTGAATTTAGGTGTGAGGGAAGGCTAGTCTTGAAAAGGAAACCCAGACTGTCACCACAAAGTATTTACCCAGGCATGTCGAAGATGCTTTGTTTGCTTCCTATCTCCCTGGGAACAGCTGGTTCTCTGGGACACCCAACTAAAAATAACACTGAGAATATTTTTTATTTCAGGGATAATAGTCTGTAGGCTTCTTGAATTTTACATTGCTGTCTTGTGAATAGATGAATTAAATTTCTTAGGACTGTGGATGTTTGGAATATTGGAAACATTGGTAAGCCTAGGTAGAAAATAATACTTTTGAGTCATAACCCAAAAACCTGACTGCAATCAGCAGAAAAGAGCTTCTTTGCCATAAGACCAAATTTTGAGGACCTTATTTAGATCAGTGTTGGAATAGATCCCATTTTCTTACCTAAAATTTGGCAGTTTAAGGGCATCAGGATTTATATCCCTGGTTCAAAGGAGATACTGTCAAGTATACTCTGTGACCCTCAATAGGCAAAATGAATCACACATTCACACCTACATATCCAAAACATGCAGCAAAGTTTTTATCTGACTCTCTAAGCAATCCCTCTTGATTCCCAAGATAAAGGGATGGGTGGTGCATAGACTGGATGCAAAGAAAATTTTTTTGCTTGTGGAAGGAAGTCAGAAATAACCTTAGGTTGGATCAGCAGGTAATGGGATGGTAGCACAATTTCCAAACAAAGGCAGATATGCCTAAAATTGCTGACTGTTGTCACTCTGAGAAAAGTGCCTTTAGATCTTCAACATGATTGTAAGAATCTTTTATAGAGGGAAGGTGCTGAAGGGACCAAAATGTCTTTTTGCAGTTCCAGGACACCTTCAGAAAAGAGAAGATGAAGGAAGGGCTTTTCCCAGGCAGGGTCAGCACCAGCTGGCACAGCTGCCCAGAGCTGAGGGACTGTGTGGTGCTCCTGTCCAAAATGCAGAGTCCTGCCCAGCTGTCATGCTCTTGCTGTTAACTAGAGATATAAAGAGAAGGCCATTCTAGTATTTCTACTTTCTTTTCCATTATTGGATATCCAGCAGCTGAGAGAGAGATATTCTGGTCTTAAGCATGCTATGGTATAAAAAAGCTGCCAAAAGACATCATGGTTACATGGAGTTTGATTGAACAATCCAAAATATTTGCAGTTCAGTATTGCCAATTAAAAATACTTGCCAATTATCAACTGCTTGTAGCAGGGAAAATGTTCATTAGCTTACAAATCAAATTGTGTGTTATATACAAATAAGTTTGTATTGACAGATTAGAAGTAAGTGATTCTCCTCCCTACCTTTAGGATAGTTTGCTTAAAATGCTATTACTAACAATAAAAAATCATAAATATTTGAAAAAAGTGGGCACATGGTAAGTAGAAATCATGATGTGCTCTCTCCCTTTCTCACACTTGCCAAAACCTCCAGGGTAAGTGTTTACTAGCAAACAATAAAACATTACACATATAGACAAGGTAGAATGAATTAATTTCATTACTCTAGACCCAAGGGTGTTTGTTACAGTGATAAAATCTTCAATGAGATGATGTTATATTTCTGTTACTTCATATTTGCACAAGCACCAAGAGTGAAATTTTGTTCACTGTTCTTTTTTTTGCAAAATGAATTTTAAAATCTATAGATTTCTGTTGCAATTTCTGAAACAGGAAGGAATACAGCAAAACTATCAAGCAGAACAACAAGCCATTATCATCACAAATAGATCATTTTAGTTGCCATGGGTAACCAGTGCCAGTAAGGTATTCAGGCACTGTAGCCACCAGCACTGATACCCTGCTCTGAAAGTGCTGACTGTGTGTAACACAGCAAACTTCAATAATTATTATGTGTGGGAGGGTGGTGACTCCAACAGGATATATACTTGTAATGAGTCATTCCTTAAATAGCTTAATTTATCATCTTCAAATAAAGGGGGAGGGATTTATCCTGTACAATGTATTTTGAAAAGCCTGAATTATTAATAAACTGAAATGGCAGCACGGCAGGAAAGACTGGACCAATACACACACACAGATGCACACATAATATAAAAGCTTAATGATAATAAGACTGAAGGAAAGCACTTCTGCAAAAGCACAAAGCATAAATCAAGTAACATGCAGAAGTATTGTCACAAGTTTGCAGCCATAATCCAGGTACTCATGAATGTGTAAATGTACACAGCCAGCAGATAAAGTGTCAGTAACTGTAACTCAAGGACATCCAGACTTTCACAGACCACTGGCTGCGAATGTGCTCAGCACAGTAGTTTCAAATAGGCAGTTTGTTTTTCCTTTCACAGGAAAAAACACAAGATCACAAAGACTAAGGAGAGTCATGACATGAAGAGGAAGCATCCTGAGGAAACTTTGATTTTCTGGTGGGAAATGTTGATAACTCAATATATAATACTCCTTATTCTGTGGCAAAATTGAATAATGCATGTTGTTGTCCCTTCACACACAAACACAGCAGGTAGCAAAAAGGTGGATGTGCACTGTGAATGGGAGCAGTCGCTCATTCAGTGAGGGGATTGGAGAGATCTTTTTAGTTTGATTTTAAAGTAGACTTATAGCAGGAATCATAAATTTTCAGGATGAAAGACTCCTTCCAGGCTGGAGACCTGAAGACATCAAACAAGGACAGAGAGCAGGTGACCAACAGTCCCCCTGCCATCTCCTGCTGAGGTGCAGGGCAGGAGAATCAGAGGCATGAAGAGAAGGGAAAAACTGAGACCTTGTTCCAGGTTCCCAGCTGAAGTTGCAAAAGTCTGAAGGCTGAAGGATTCAGTGTGCTTTATATGCCTGTTTATATGTAGGTATATATATATCTAAAAAAAACCAAACCACATCAAACACACCTAATTCACCACATTGAGGCAGATCAACTGAGGAGGACAAGAAAACACGAACAATTTTCAACAGACATCCATATCCAGTGATGAAGTGGTTGATACATCACTTGGTTGCCGGGGCCTCTCAAAAGGACCAAGAACAAATTACCAAGAATGGATGTGGTTTTCCCTCCTATGCTTCCTTTGTTTTTTCTGCTGAACATACCTTCTTATTCTCTCCATAGGGCCACATAAAACAAGGGATTTCTATCCCCTTGCCAGGTCCCTTTGTGGCTGAAGTCCTTCCTTCCATATTGCTCATCAAGCTCTTCTAGAGACTCAACTCCCTGTCCCATGAGCTTTTCTTTGTGTGTTTTCTAAGTTTTTGTTTGTTGCTGTTTTTTCAGACATCTCTAGGCTGCATTTGTAAAGTCTATTGCTGGATATGTTGTTTAAGCAGCTGCATCACTGGCATCACTGAGTGCATCAAATAGAACAACTCTCATATGCAACATTCAACATTCTTAACATATGGAGAGGATTCACCTTTTTTTACCTTGGCATTGTGTTGATTTATGTTTTGATTGTGAGCAACAGCTCGTAAGTCTCTATACTGCTATACTGCCAAAAATACAAAGTTGAAAGTACGTGCTCTTTGTACTTGTCTTAATTTCAAATTGTTATTTGCTGAGGAAATCTCCTTTTTCTTTTTGTCTCCTGAAAGATTCTATGCTTTTACCCAATTTTTTTTTCAATGTCACACTCAAATTTTATATTTTTTTCCAAAATCTAGTTGACAGCATTGGTTATGACTTGTGTAAAATAGATTGTCCCGTGACCTTCTCTGCTCACATACACACCAACCCAAGCTGTTTTATGGTAAATTATAAATGCACCTGATAGACATTAAGTGTAAAACATAATTCTTTGCCTTGTGTGGGGATGATTCATAAGACAAAATGAAAAGTCCTCTTAAATTGAAATGTATCCAACCTGTGCCTTCCATCATTCCAGTTAGGCCAGTTAAAATACTAAATTAAAAAAAAATATTCTACTTATGTGGTCTGTTTCTGCTGCTTCAGTATTGGCTGCTTTAGTCACTTTGCTGCCTTCTAGGTCAACCTGCCCATAGTTTCCAACATTTTCTTTTAAAATTTTTCAGAGGTTTTAAATTACACCAGTCAGTCTATAATTTCTGAGGCTTACCATGATCACATTTTTAAGGCCAGGGATATTGCTTGCTTTTCTTCAACCTTATGGAACTTTCCCTACCTTATCCTCTCCTTGAACAGATCATTGTCTCAGAAACTGCTTCAAGGCCATCCTGAAGTATTCTCCAATGACACATTAGGACCTGCTGAGTTTAACAAGACTATCTTATCAAAAATATCTTAATTTGGGTCATCTCTAGCCCATAGTATCAATATTGAGGAAGGAGTTTGCTGTGGCAACCTAATAATTTGTTCTCATTTGTCTCAGTTTTATTTATGTCCAAAATTACCATAGATGGAATGCTTTGTAGTTAAGTATTTTGCCACAAGCTATGGAATTATTTAATCTTTTCCTTTTGAACTTGACTGGACTTCTCTCTTCTGAAATGGCAGTAGGTGCATCATTTATCTAATTAAGATTTAACCCGATTTTTAATTTCTGTTGTTATTATTTCTAAATTATGCTCATAAGGAGTGCTGTAGCTTTCTCTGAATCACTCAGTTTTATAATTTTCCATGTTGAACTGGATAGTTACTTCCTCTTTGTTATTTTCCTATTTCTGGTAGTGTTCTACTCTCAAAAGCAAAATGGGAAAAGAATTTGTATTTTTTTCTTTGGTATTTTTTTTTGTTTGGTTTTTGTTGTTGTTTTGGTGGGTTTTTTTGTGGGTGTTTTTTGTTTTTTTTTGTTTCTTTGGGTTTTTATTTTAGTTTTACATATTTTCCCCATTTTACACTTGCCCTTCATTATATTTGTTTCTATGCTTTAGATGATGCTTTAAAAAAAATTCAGATAAGCACTGAATAGCTAATGCAGCTTTGTAAGTCTGCTTTTATGATTACTCTCTCATATTTGTTTATTTTAGGATAGTTTGCCATTATACAGCAATAGCCTGATCTCATATGGTTTACTAATTTTCACAGTACCTTATTAAGAAGCCCTGCCTGCAAGTCCTGTGGTTTTGGGTTTTTCTATTCTTGTATCATTAATTTTCTATCTTCCAACACCTAATTTTCCTAAGCATAATTATTTCTCCATTATAAGTATTAGCAAAACTCTTTCTCTTCAGTTCCCATTCCGGCCAATTATCTCATCACAAGCCTGTATCTAGGCTTTTGTAGTATGAGAAGGAGAATTCAGCAGACTCCCTGCAGACACTACGAGAGGTGAACCTTAGAGATGAAGGGATAGTTTTAGAGTTAGGACCCAGTAATTTCAAACATTCATATTCACCAGGCCTGCTTTTCCCTGAATAAAGCTCTTGAACTGAAATTATAAGGACTCAAATATACATACACATATAAACTTCTTTTCTCAGTGGACACTACAGAGTGTAAAAATACCTCTAAAGTGTTCCGATTTAAACACAGCAATTACTTTAATGAGGCTATTGAATGACTGTTATCTGTTGCATTATTTACCTTTGATATCTACAGATGCTTTTGAAATGCAAACTATTCAGAGACAGGCATTGAAGTTCAATACATTTTCTTTTCAATATAATTTAAGAACTGCACACTGTAAGCAAACACAGGCAAGAAAAATGTAGTTTATTTCTATCTGGAGACATATCAAATGGGAATGCAGCCCAATATATACTGGGGCAGTTGCAAGTGCTCCTTGCCCTACTGGCCAGTACCTTCATTATTTTTTTTGCATAAAGAGGAGATTCCTCCCATTCCTCCCCATTTCTCTCCACTGTGACCCTGTTAAGATATTACAACTTAGAAAGAGATTTTATCTTTTCTTTCCTAAGAGTTTGAAGGATGTTTTTTCTCTTCCTATATTTTCTTTCCTATTAACCAGTGTGACACAGCTTTCCATTTCTTCCAGTTACAATCCTTAATATGCTTAAAAAGAAAGGGATTTTTGATTAGGTGATCCATGGTGGACATTTAGCTTGATAACTCTCCTTTTTTAAGCGTTTGTCTTTACTGAAAGATTTTCAGCAAATCCTCTTCTTGTATCCTCTTGAGCTTCTTAATGGCTACATATAATCTTAATTAGATGACATGACATTTCATCCCATTTCTTCTATCTGTATATATTAAGCAAGCCAAGCTTTCCTGTAACAGTTCTATGTTCTGTATCACCATGTCCTGGTGTCATGTACATCATAGCTTTACAGATGTTCTCAATCTTGTAGTTCTTTCTGTTAGCTTTCATGCTTCTGACATTTCTGCATAAACCTATTAGTTTTCCCAATTATTCTTCCTCTCAGTTATCACTACTGTAGTCTCCTACTTCCTCCCTTTTCCACTCCAAGTCTAAGCATAGGAATCTACCTTTTAATTTCCCATGCATATTTATTCCCAGTCCTCTCCAAATCAAATTTAAAGCTATCTTTCATTTCATTACAATTTGCTGTCTAAGCATGGTTTGAGTTTCATCTCATCTTTCATACGATTGATACCTATTTTACAGCTCTTAAACCGTGAGTTGGTTTGGGTCAAGAACTCAAGAATTGTGCTATGTTGAACTTATACTTATTTTCTTACTTTTTACTTTATTTATGCCCATACTTTATTCCTTTTAAGCCTATATTCAGTTCAAATAATTCTCAGCATTTTCTTGATTGTCTTTGTAATTAAGGAAGACTGTTTGGAAACTTGTTATTGAGTCTGTGTGAGGAAGTAGGTTTAAAGGCCAAAAGAGGAAAAGGATTTTAATAAGAAAAGGCAGTTGCCATTTAACACAGAACAGAGCAAGTGTGCAATATCAAGGAAGAAAGAAATATATATTAGAGTCACAGCTGACAAATGAAACAAAAAATAATTGTTTCAACATATTTAACAAATGAAAGAATTGCAAGGCTCTGGGCTGGTAAATGATGGCAGCTAGCTATTGAGGGAAAATGGTAAATAGCTTCATAGACTCTTGGGAAATAATTCGTTTTAATTGTGTGCAGTCATATTCAAATCAATATCTGAAAAATCCATTGGGATGCAGAGAACTGGAGTAAATCAGAATTTCAGAGCAACTCAGATAATAGATTATTCTTTAAGGCTGACAGGAGATAAGACTTTCATATTTACATACATTTTTGTTTCTTCTGTTATAAAATTTGCTCATATTAAATCAGTTTTGCCTACTATAATGATGAAAAGGCACTTAACATTTAAAATAGGTGCAAGAAAAGACTATTAATATTGGTGCTTGTGCTTTGTCTAAGTAATCATTACTATTGCCATAGGTAATGGTAATCAGAATGTCATCATGCCCCACTCTCTATATCTCAGTAATTGAAATCCCTTGCAAAAAAAGTATTGGCCAAGCAATTTTGGATCTAAAGTACAATAACTTTTACCAATACAGTAAACCTGGAGAAGAGCAATGAGGACACTGGAAAAATTTTCTTACACTTTGACAGATATACCAGCGTGATAGAGATTTGCCTAACTTACCCTAAATCACTGTTTGAAGAATACATATGTGTGCACCTCACAAGCAGCACCAGGAGGAAGAATTTTAGGAGCATATTGACACTCAACCTCGAGCAAGCACCAACCAGAAAGCTCCAACTAAGCATCCTTGGGTTTGTGATGTCCACATGCGTGGTATATGCTTGATGTGTTTTATAAATAAGATATCTGAGGGAGAGTAGGCTAAACTTTTCTTTCATGGCTAATGAACTTGTAGAGCATATTAATGAAATATGCTACTTAAGTTTCTGATTAAGGAATCCATTAAGATAATGGTATATAATTTTGCATGAGCCATTTGATTTATTCAATAAAATGTTTTACAGAACTTAAAGTATTATTTGTGAAACACTTTCCCAAGACTTATTTTTCAGTATTTTACGCATTTCCTGTAGACACGACTGTGAATTAAATTTAGCATGAAAATATGTTTGGCAATCAGAATTGTGTGTCCTTATTTCATAGGTAAGTTGCTTGTCCTATCTGCACTTCTGATATCTATCTCCCAGATAGGGATAAGGAAATATGTCCTGTCATGTAGGACTATTTCCAGGCTTAATTAAATGCTTATAAAGGAACATATAATTAGCAGGTATCATTAAAGCCAGTCAGAAGACAGGTAAACAAAACACAGTTCATTGAGCTTTTAGCAAGGAGGAACAAGGTCCCGACTTGATAAAACCCCTCACTAAATATTAGGAGGAAGACAATCTGTTTGTAAATGGACAAACAGTGTCAGATGTTCTAATTTCAATCACCATTATAATTTAATTCACAAATATTTGATTTAGGTACTCTTATGTATACAACAACAACTTGGTTAGGAAGTAAAAATAGTGGGAAAGATCAGGGACAAGTAAAGTGCTTTTATCCTGTTCTGCCAATTTTCACCAATCACAAGGCTGCTTTTGCCCTCACAGAGCAATTTACTGGGAACTTGGTGTAGTATTAGACTTTATTATATATAATAATATATACATTTTATGTAATTATATATATATTATAATAAAATTCAGATGAGAACTTTTTAAATGTTAATGCTTTACCTACCAAGAGAAAGACTGAAGAGAATTAAGTGGCTTGCCCCAGCTGCCTTCAGACTGGTTTGCCAGACTTTTATGGTATAACATCTGCGAAGGACTTCACATTATGTGGAGAACCTTTTGCCCAGACCCCCTTGATTACTTTAATATCAGGAGATCTGGCTAATAAAAATCTCATGATAATAACTGGCAAGCAGATGGAAAAGACTGTGAATGCTAAAAGATATTCTTGTACACTTAAATTGTGGGGAGGGGGGGAAATTATGTGAGAAGGCTGTTGTGTCTATTTACCTTTTGTAAGTTTATTTTTATCATTGTCTGCCATTAGAGAAAATGAGCATGTAACTTAGCAACGTCATCTTCCAGCTTTCTGGCTGTAGTTTGTCAAAGATGAGCTATTTTCTCAAGTTTCTATCAACCAAATCAGTATACTAGCAATTAAAGAATCCACATAAATTATATCTGTGAATTCCAGGCCCACCATTTACCATTCATTTGGAACTGAAACAATGGCATGATATTAGAAGGATGTTTCATTATAAACAGAGTAGCATTTGAAGTCTCCCTAGACTGTCAAGTGATGAGTGCAGTGTCATGAATGCCAATGCTTTTCTGTTGCTGATTTCCCCACCTGTCTTTACCTGGCGATTATCAGGCCCTAAATTCACAAAATCCCCAAAGCCCTTTCAAAATATTTTCAACTGCATGTTGCCCTAAACATGACTGCATGCCCACACCTTTTAAATATCTGCCTGGTAATGCTGCCTTACTTTTACTGAGTAAATAATTTTTAATCTATTTTTGTGGTGTTCCTAGTTAAGAATTTTAGAGTTTTTTTTGTTTGTTGGTTTGTGGTTTTTTTAAAATTTTAAATAGAAATTAAAAATCCCAAGTAGAAATAAGTATCCAGGAGATGGCTTAACATTCCATTAGTCTCAAGAGACTAATTATAGAATCTTTATCCTAGTTGTCTATTAATGAAAGTATGCTAATGTACATATTAATACCCTGTTTTCAGAAATATTTTCCCAAAGCTTTAATTTTTTTCAGTGATTATAATGTGTCTCTGTTTTCTTTTTTCATATTCAGTAACTTTTAGTATTTTAATAAAATAAACATACATGCTGCATTTCCCTTTTTTCTCTCCGAGTTCCTCATCTGTCCAGGTATTAGCTTATACTGAATTCACTAAGTTTTATCATTACTCACTGGACAGATTGTTTGGAAAAGGGTCCTTTAATCTCTCTCCTTTGTACAGTTCAAAATCAGCTGCAAGCACAGACTACTCTCCAGAAAAAAAAACAAATGTATGCACATTTCTCCATTATCATTTTAAATGGCATAATATCTTATTTTACATCTAGATGGATCTTTTTGATGTGTACACATAACAATGTACATTTATTTTTTAAACTGTTCACCACTGTGGCAATGTGAAACTGTCTCTCAACATGGTAATTAGTCCCTGGTCTTTCACAGATTCTTGCACTGCTAGTTTTCTGAAACATTCATTTTGTCTCTGGATTCCCCATTGTGAGTATTTATCTGTAGGGGTATTTTCACCATGGCCTTCATTATTATGGTATCTCTGCACCTACATCCCACACTGGGTTCCAAACCATAGGTCAAAGATTATAACTCAACCTTTAAAACAGCATGAGGGACTAATGCATACATATGAAAGGAGGAGCAAAATATACATTCCTTTTAGATTATTTTTATTTTCGATTATGGAAACTAACCAGCAAGGAGAGAAGACAAAACACATGGAATCTGATCTGTGAGTTAATGAGTACCACCTGTCTCTTGTGCTGTAATTTCAGCACCTTTCAAGGACTTGAGATTCTATCTATGGCTCATGCTCTCTCCCTTAATTTTGTCAATGTGTAGCACTTTTTCTCAGAGGTAGATAGGCTTTTTGGTCCACGGATGCATTATTATGATTTAAGAAAACTTAGAAATCAGAAGAGTTTCAAACAGGTCACAGGATTATACCTCACGACACTTTTGTTGGTTTAATCTTGTTAATTGACAATGCTATAAAAAAAAATTACTGGAAAAAAATTCCTTGTGAAAGCCAACTTCTTTAGGGTTGTTTTTGGGGAGCTGTGCTGTAGCCAGTGATCACACTGTTGTTCTCTGGGTGCTGGAGGGGAGCTGAGTGCTGCCGTGCATTTGCCTGCTGGCAGCCCATGCTCTCTGTGCAGTGTCATGGCTTTTCTCGTGCACCCCTGGGTCACTCCTCAGGCTCAGCACTTCTCCTTGGCTGCTCCCTCAGTAGCTTGAATGAACACAGCTGTGAAAAATCAGTCTGGGGACTGTCATCTGCTAAAGACTGGAGTGATCAGCTCTCTTGCATTCAATAAAGATCATGTACCTTTTAGAGGGGATGTCAACCAAAACACCACAATGCAGCAAGTCTGGGTAAATGTTTAACCAGGTAGACCAGGCAGTTTCTGTGACAGGCAAAAAAACAAGCCTGAGGAGTGTAAATACAAGGTAGAGAAGCACACTGAAGCAACTCGCAGCAATTAGCAAAGAAAGTTTACTCTCCTGGTCTGCCTGTGCCCAGAGGTGTGGAGCTTTGCACATCAAAAATGTCAGGCTTCATGATCTGTTTTTCTTTCTAAGGAAGGAAGACTACTGACCCCAGCTTTTCATTAACCAAGTGGTTCAAGAAAGGGTAGCAGTGTTTTAGGGGCTATTTAGAAAGGAGCAAGCTGGCATGCTGTTGCCTCACTTGAATCTCTACATTATATCCATTGTGAAACTAAAACTAACACATAAATCCCTTTAGAATATGTTTGTTTGCTTTTTCCATGAAGAAACAGTGGAGGCTCAGGAACAACGAGTTCCTTTATGGACCTTTGACAAACAAAATCATTGAAGTTAAATGGGGAAAAAAACCCCAGCTTCTGAAAAAGAACACTATATTATTCCTTCTTATTCATGTAGGATCACTCATGATTTTCCCAATTTGTCTAATAAATGCATAAAAATAAATAAGTCCTTTAGTGTTGTGATTTGCTACAGATTTGGTTCAAATGTTGCTTTCAACTCATGAGCAATTTCAAGGCTGTAATGGAAAAGCTGAATCAGCTGTGAAATGTAACTTTTGACTTAATTATATTAATTGACATACCTAGGTATAATTTTTTGAGTATTTGGTATAATTGCTTCAAATGACATTTAATTTGTCACTTGAAGTACAATAATTAGAAACAGTTCATGAAAGAAAGTAATTTCAACTTCAAATGAAGTATTTCAAAGGTATAATTATTTTGAATGTTATAATACTGAATAGCTACACTCATAGGGCTGGGGAGCCAACACTGTCAATGTTAAAGTCTGTGGACCAGTGGGTCTCCTTTGCTACACAGGCTACATACTCACTTATTTGCAAGATTTGGGGGAATAACCCTATGTGAAAAGGAGAAACCACATGTTAATTTCTCCCCCCTGTAGCCAAGAGACAGGGCCTCACTGCAGAAATGCTTATCATCCAGATCTCATTAGAAATCAATGGAAAACATTCCATCAAACTCAGTGGGAGCTGAATTGATCCACAGGTTTATTTTTGGCTCCACTGGAGATGTTCAGGAGGCGAGCATCTGGCAGAGGGAACAGCTGCTGGATGTGAGTGGTCCCCACTGAAGCACTCCAGGACAGAGCTGGGGTGGCTCCCAACGCCCTGCACGGCACCAGCCCCTGCTCCTGGGAAAGCCTCCACTCCCACCTCACCTCACAGAGAGACAGGAATGCAAGACAGAGGGAAGAAATTAGCAGCAGGCTTAATAATGTCAACTGGCAAGAACAGTGACATAGCTAGGAAGGTATTGCTCAACATTGCACAATACATCGCACATAAAAATAAATAAATCAAAACCACAGAAAATTAAAGAAAGAAAAAGGAAGGTGAATTTCCTCTTCTGCCCCAGCCAAAAGATTATGCAGCCATTCCACAGCTGGAGGCTCCACTTATTTGCAAGAAAAGCAACTGTAGTCCATGCCATGCAGGTTGGGAAATAGTTCCCCAGGCACTGGCAGGGAACTTCTGAATAGAGCCTGTCCTTTGGAAATCTGTGTGAGGAGTGGCTTTCTTGTCTTCTCAGCCTCAAGTAACAAGATCAGGTGCTGAAATGTGATGGGGAAGTGCAAGGGGTCCTCTGGCTAAGCTCTGCAAGCTCCTGAAGGACCTAACCCATACCAACCCAGTGAGTGTCAGAGACACAACTGGAGTAAGTGAGGAACTTCAGCACTGGGAGCAGAGAAACAATTTAAAGTTTACTGAATTGCTGAGCACAGCATTTTTGTGAAGTTTATGTTTTAACTGGGGGTACAAGAGAGAAAACTTTTAAAAAATATAAATTATGTATAGCTGTGTTTTCAATGTTATCAATGAATGTTGGCCTAAAAATTTTAAAGAAACTCCTAACATTGAAACCACACCTAGAGACTTGAAAACCCCAAATATACCCAGAATGAATATGCCACCTTCTGAGAGGAATTTTTCTTTGGATGATAAATCAAGTCAGAAGCTGTGCAGCAGGCAGGAGAGTAAGTTTGCAGGAGCCAGAAAGCACAGGCCAGGTCTCAGGCTTCTTCTATCAGCCTTATTTAAAGTTATCCCTTTTCTCTGTCCCTGGTAGTCACCTTCAGCTCTTTACAATGAGTTATTGGCACAGGGAAGGAGGAGTGAAGGGGTTCTCTGTTACTCCTCTGACTACTGCTGCACTCTAAAGGAGTGTGTTTGTTCCCTCACCTCTTGCAGCTCCGGCTAAGGTCACTGACATGCCATTAGGAACCTAACAGATGCAGACTGACAAGTAAATACAGTTCTGTTCCAAAGACAACTATATGTTCTATTTCCTTCAATGACTTTGTAATAAGAATCAAGG
Organism: Ammospiza caudacuta; assembly: GCF_027887145.1. Lineage (NCBI taxonomy): Eukaryota > Metazoa > Chordata > Aves > Passeriformes > Passerellidae > Ammospiza > Ammospiza caudacuta. Next base: position 81,269,855 of record NC_080595.1, read on the forward strand.
CTAATGCTATATGTTGTGTGCAGTTTGCTACATATTTTTTGCGTGGCATATACTTGACAATATTATTTTTGTTTTGGTATCTGCACCAAACTTTCCCTATTAATCTTGGTTTCAGAGGAGCAGGCTCCTGCTGGGTGATGAAAGGAGAACAGGAACAGCAAATTTGGGGAGCTTTTTCTTCTGAATAGCCCAGTAATCTCTGAAAAGCCTAGTAACAGAGCTTTCATCAGAACTGCTCACAAAAAAAGCCAACACTGGTCTGCAGAAGCGCAGTTCAGTTATAGCTAAAGGCCAAAGTAGCCAGGCAGGCTCAGATTTACATCACTGCGTTCCAACAGCACAGCTGCATCAAATTGCTCTCTTCAGAACAGGAAGGACTGGAAGCTTGATTACAAGTGCTAGAGAGACAGGGAAACACAATCTCATCTGTACATTGTGTATGAGAGCTCTTTTTGCCCCCGGAGAAATTATTAGTGGAAGGAACTGCTGCACACAGGAGAGGTCCTAGTCCTCTGCAAACAGGTCTGCCTGTTTGTTTGTCAATATGATTGTGCAAAATAAACTGTGCTTTCAGAAAATGGTGAGCTAGAGGCAAAACAGTTTTATTTTTGTCCATGAAGGATCAAGTTGTCATTCAGCTTGCAGACAACAAATGGGAATAACCGATACATAATGCTTCAGGATCTTGTCCCTCCAGCCTCTGACCTGCCTGAGCTGATTCCTACATTTGCATATTGATGAAATAACTTTAATTGATCCTTTTACAGGCAGATGTCCTAACCAGTAAGACAACAGGTTCAGGACCTTTGTGTTTGTTGTTTTTGTTTTCCTAACAAATTAGGCCCCTACCTCTAGATCACGTACATTTTTTTAAATTAGTTTTTTCATTAATTCATTTTTTCCCATTGATTTTCCATTCTAAGGGTGTATCACAAAGGACTTTCAAAAGCCCCGAGCTAAATATTATTTAGCTGTGTTAGTTTAAATGCAAAATATTACACTGGTGTAATCAATTTAGGCAGTTGAATCTGACTTCATTTTCATTAGCCATTGTTTCTTTGGATTGTTATTATATTTTTGTTAGATTTTTGAATAGTTGCCTAAGATGTCATTGTTTGTGCAGCATCCAAGCATGAATGAACAGAAGGTTAAAAAGGAAGTTTAGAAAATTAAACACCCAACAAAATAGAGGGACACATCCAAATGGACAGTCTCAGAAATTATTTTTCCTTTCTATACCTATCAGGTATCTGATAATTTCAAATATTTTATCCTTTCCCTTTCCCTTTCCCTTTCCCTTTCCCTTTCCCTTTCCCTTTCCTTTTCTCCTCTTCCCTTTCCCAAGAAGGATGTAACATCAGGGAAGCCCATGGAGATCCAGTAAGATCGTGACTAAACACAAAAGCTCAGACAAAGACATCTCAGATTTGTGATTGGAGCAGGGACATAAGCAAAGTGCCATGCCAGAGAACCAGGACTAGCACCTCATTTCACTCAGTATTGATCTTATAGGCTGTGATATTTGCTCTCATACAGCTAATGAATATTTGAATTAGCTGGCTTTTTAACAATTCATACTGAAAGTATTTTGCGATCATTCAACACTCTCTCACACTCTCCTTTTTTTATTTTTTTTTATTTTTTTTTTTTTTTAAATCCCATGGCTTTACTACGTCCTGATAGAATTTCTCCTGTAGAGATGCAGAATTTGCCAAGGCAAAAGAGTTTAGTGCTGTGAGCTGGCTATGTTCAGCAGAGGTCTGCACAGTACTCCACTGTACTTCATGTACTATAAGCCTTTTAGAGTGGAAATTTACTGCGGTATCTCACCTTGAGAAGAGAACCAAAACAAACTTACTGGAACAGTAATTTAAAGACTGAACTTTAAAAAGAAGGGAGAGAAATAAGCCTCCTACCACTCCTTCTCTTAAATGGCCAGGCTCATGTGAAAATCAATAGGCTGACCCCTTTCTTCCTTTTGTACTCAACACTATAAAAGTCCAGCTGCAACTTAGCGCGGTTGCTTTTAGCCAGAAGCTGCTGAAGGGAGAGCGAGCGTGGTATGGGCCTGGGGGGCAGACCCCCACTGCAGGGCAGCAGCTGCATCCAGCAGCCCTGAATGGCACAGCCACTGCCGGGAGCCCAGGGCAGGGCTCCGGGGCCACCAGGGCTCCTGCCCTCCCCGGGTGCCCATCTGCTGGCACTCTCCTCTCTTACCTGAGCTCGGGCGGGCGGAGCTGGAGCTCCCTCGCTGGCCCCGTGGAGCAATTCAGAGCAAGCGAAACACGATCTGCGAGGTGGAATTTCCTGCCTGCTGCACAGGCTTGCTTTATACATGGATTTCAATTAAATGTTGAATAAAATTTCCTAAAGCCTCTATTTTCTGAGCTCTTCTTTAAAAATTATACACAGAAAAAGAAATCCAAGATATCTGAGAAATCCCACTGTGACATTTGGAGCTTGTCTCTATTACAATAAGCACCAGTAGCCTATCCAAAAAACATAATGTGGAGCTACTACCTTCACAAAGTCTGGAGGGTTTGTCAAAGAACCAATAACAGCTGACCCTGCTATGGAGTTAAAGCAAAAATGCTCTCCCAACAAGAGGTGCTGAAATGGGGGTAAGCAGCAGAGGTTTATGGTTTAGGTAAAGAAAATGCAGAGTCCAGGAGCAGCCTGGCCAACTGAGAAGACCTAAAATAAGCTTGTCAGTTGGTAAGGGGACTGTGCTGCACTGGTCCTTGTGTGGAAAAAGAGGTTTCCCTGAGCTTGGATGATCTTGAACAGGGTTATTCATTCATGGCTGAGTGTGTGTGACCAGACCTGTACATTTGCCAGCAACTGTTTTTACACCAATTTTCTTAATAAATAATTCACTGACATTGAAACTCTCCTCAAGAACATAGTAATAGTGATGTAAGTCATCAGGAGTTGTGTGCCAGTTTTGGGATAGTATCCCTGGATTAAATTTTAGGAAGTGAGACTCCTGAATATGGCCAGCCAGTGCAAAGATATATAAAAACAAGGTCACCAATTTTTTTTTTCTGAGATATATAAAAACAAGGTCACCAAATTCAAAGGGAAGTTTGAAGTTAAGCTTCTGTGTCTCAGAAAATTGAAATATTTCCCAATATGGGAATTACTCCCTTGAGGAAAAATTGTGCAGAAGTGGTTTCTGTCCAGTCTAAACCAGGATATTTTAAAAATTCTGAGTTTGGGACAGCTAGGGAGTTGTTTTACTACTCAGTTCAGCAGTGTGTAGGTATCACTGATGCACTGCGAGTGCACGTTGTGCAGGCTGTGTGTGAAAAGCATCCTTCTACCAGTCTTACCAAATAAACAGAAGCAAATTATGAGATTTCACATTTCAGACAAACTTTGAGGGCTGTTTCTTTATTCTTCCTTTCCCCTTAGAACTTATTAAAGCCTAAAGCATTGGATCTGGGCAGAGCACTGTGGCTCAGTCCAGTGAGTGCCTTTCTGATATGCTCCAAGCTCTATGCAAGGCTGGCAGAAGTACCCCTTGAATCTCTCTGAAGCTTGTATAGTACCCAAACTTTTTTTTTTCATTGGAAGATTGATAGAGACTATTTTGATTAAACAAACACTTGCACAAGAGAGAACTTGAAAGCTGCTATTTAAGAGGAAAATGAATGGCCTATAAAGGTCTGTATTGAAATGTATGTTACTGTGGCTCTGGGTATTACTTTTTTAAAAGGAAAGGTAAAATAAAATTTTATGCACATTTTTAGCTGCTCCCATGAATTAATGTCCAAGTGTAAGACCAAGGTGTTAACAGTCACAAAACAGAGGAGCTGTTTGCACCTTTGGGAAGCTGATATGGCCTATGGTACCTTCCTGAGAACAAAGATGTGGGTTTGGGTTTGTTAAATGCTTTTATTCAGAAACTTAAATGAGTGAACCTTTTAAAATAAATCCATTGAGCAAAATAGCAAACTAACTTTGCTCACAGGGCAACGGGAAAATGGCTGCTTTAATAAGAAGCAAACATAAACCACTTATTATGTTCTTTCATGTCTTTATATTGTTTCTGAATGCCAAAAATTACTTAAAAACTGTTTCCTGAAGTAAAAGAAAATGTGACATCAGAAGCATCATTCTCATTTCTGCTAAAAGCAGCAGCTGCTGGCATGCTGTTGGCACTTCTTAAACTTATGTTCAGTTCTGTTGATAGCACTGAGGAAAAGGATTATTTTCAAATGGTAAGGGAGAAAGTGTTAGTGCTACTGTTGTTTATGAGTCTCACAGTGGTTAGTGTAAGTAGTCTGTGTGCTGCCTTGGCTTGTTATTGCCACTGGGAGGCTGTGGTATAACTGCGTGTTGGGAGAAGGATTACTCCAAACCATAATGGATCCCTGGTGGACAGTTGGACATTATGTAAGGAACGAGAATTGGGCTCCAAATATGTAACAGAGAGAGCTTAGATTATAAACAGTATATAACCAGTGCTAACATTAGAAATCAAAGAATATTTAAAGAAAAAAAAAGATTTCTCCATTTGTATAAGGCTGAGATCAATAATAGTAATAAGAAGGTGCTCTTCTTTAGAGCACTTTATACACTGGTTGTACAGAAGATCTACTTGTTTGCTCTCTGGTTAGTTCTTCTTCTTCTGGATGTTTGGTTAGCTTAGTTTGATTCTTTAGCACAATTCATTTATTGCTCCAGAATCTGAATTCCCTGGAGATGAGAAAAGGGACACTGAAACCCCTGTTAGAACTGGAAGGGTTGTCAATATAATCCACTTCCTATTGGTACTGCTTCTGCCTGCCAAACAAGGGATCCTCTAAGTCATGCCTTTGGATAAGACTGTAAAAGGGGAAAAATAATAGTTTTGTTTTGAGCTCTGGATCCTGGAGCATCACTATGCTCTTGTGCTCCCCAGGGACTCCTGTGGAGCAGAGCGACGTCGTGCAACCATCAGCCTTCACCGCTGCAGGGGGACTGCTCACCTCCAAACCATCAGGAACTGCTTTCTCCTCAGCTTATTTCCTTAGAAAGTTAAATTGTAATTGTGGTTTACAGATGGATGGCAGCACTTATATTTGCCTGCTTGCATTCATAGCTCTATGTTAGTTCAGCTATAGGGCTGTGTCTGGGCAGCAAGCAAGAAACTGCCTTCCTTCTGTATCCTGCATGTTTGTTCTGGGGAAGGTGGAACCTCTGCAATAGAGACTGGGTTAACCAAAGGCATATGAACCTGATCAGCAGGGAGAAGCCTGCAGTAATGGGGAATGTTCCTGTCCTTTGACCTGCCTGCAGTGCAACTGAAAATTCTTGAGAGGAACAGGGAGAAATCAAACACCTCTTCACTGCAGAGGTGACAGAGAGAACCCATTCCTATGGGCCAGGAAGGGACTGGGTAATTGATTGCAACTTTGTAAACTACCAGAAACCGATGGATCAAGCAAAGACTGGAGAGAAGAACTCCTCTCCACACACTTATTTTTGAGTCTTGCAATTTTGCTAAAAACCCCATGTCTCAAGGGTTGTTTGTGGTCTTAAAACATATCTGTAGCAAGCAGATATCCTCTTGGGTGCCCTCTGGCAAGTCCAAAAAAAGGACACACCATCACATATCACAAGAGGACACACCATTACAACATCACTAACACAGGAATCACTTCCAGCATGTCATCCAGCAGAGCAAAGCATCACCTGTTAGATGTAAGACCTATAATGGAGGAGTGTGCTCCTTTTTTGTTTTAGCATCAACAAGTCTTCTCTGAAGTCTCTTTAAATGTAGATGTACACCATTTCTAAGTATATTAACACAAAAACACAAGATCAGGGCAACTTTTAGACCCTGCTGTCAATCTGAAATAAGCTCATGAAGACAGGGAGCAGTTAAATATGTGAGCTGATATTTATCTTACCTAATAAAACTAAGCCTAGAAAAAAGTGGGAAGTAACTACTAGAAACAGGAAGATTTGTTGAGGAAGGAAATCACCTTCCCCTTGGGAAAGATAGCTGTTGGTTTATGCATTGTGTTTTATTTTGGACTTTGTTGATTCCACTGTGGCGCAGTGTTTGGATGAAGACCTTGAAAAGATTAAAGCAGTGATGTTTAACCTTGCCAGGGAGATTCAGAGAAGCTTGCAAACTAGGAAGACCATTCCTGCAGTAGCAGAAACTCTGTTACCCTTCAAATACTGATTTTATGCCCAGAAAGAACTGAAAACTGTGGCTTGGAGAGATCAATAGAAAATAAGGTCACAGTGAATAAGGTTCTCAAAAGTTTCCAGCACTTGCTCAAACCTCTCACTTGCCTGAGGCCTACTCCATCAGCATTTTCTCAGGATGGAGCAGCTATGAGCAGCATACTGTAGGACAGTTCTGCTGTGATTAGATGTAAGGGAATACAGGTCTGTCGGTTGTCAAGGCACTGCTGGTATTTTAATTTGAAGTGTCACTCAGACTCCTTGAGTGGCTTTGCATTGATATTGAATAAATTGGAGAGGAATGAGTTTTGAGAACAGAGAGAAATTGCCCAGTGGGCTGGAAGAGGAAAGATTTCAGAAGCAGGCGTTGAGTTTAGAGGACCCAGCCTAGCCTTGCTACCCTGAGCAGATTTACCCATCTGCAATGTCCCTCCACCCCCACCTCCCTAGAACTATCCTTGTTGCACCAATGCAATTGCCTGTGCAAGGGCTGGCACAGTTTGATTCCCAATGAATCACATAAAAACTGATTTAATGAAGTGTCCCTTGATCTTACATGCATTACTGAGGCAGGGTTTTTCCACTTGCCTGGGGCTTTCTGAAAAGGCTCAATTGCTTTTCCACCCGAAATCTTTTCCAGCTTATTCTCCTAGCATTGGTTTCTAATGAACCTTTGACATTTATCCTCATATCTTTCCACTCTCAAATTCCTAACTTCCTTTCTTTCCCGAGGTGAAATTTTATCATTTTCTTTATGAGGTAAAAGAGAAAAAAACCCCAAAAACCTAGAGAAATGCTCCAAGAGCTAGCAACGTCTTCTAATTCTTTCTATTATGACAATATGACAGATTCTTGCACTTCCCTGGCTCCCAGTGGAAATATCAGGCTCTGAGGAGACAAGAAAAGGGGTATAAAGACAGAAGGCATTTACTCTTAGCAGTGATTTTTCTAATGAGAGTTTTTAGTGGTGACATTAACAAACTGTTCTTCTGAAGAATTTCCTGGAGGCTTCAGTGTCACTACATGCAGCATCAGCTAGGTGACAAGCTCTCACTGCCACTCCAGTCACTGCAGAAACAGCATCCTCAGCAGGAGTGGTTCTGCACTCTTATTTTTGGCAGAGAGATGGTGAATGCTAAATGAAGTGAGCAGCACAACAGCTTTCTTTAGGTGTTTGTTTACATCTTTCACTTGTTATTTTCAGTGCAGGGGACATTATAAAAGAAAGAAAGAAAAAGAAAGAGACCAGCCTCATATAAAGGGATTTAAACATTTTTGCAGAGCTTAATTAAACTTCTAAATCTGTACTCTAGACAGTTAAGACTTGCAATAGGTAAGATGAAGTGTAGAGAAGTCAAGGGATTAATCCAAGGTCAGTGACAGAGTCAGAAGCAGCCCCCAGGGGGTTCACTCCACTCCTCTGCTGGTGGTAAATCATTGACAGTAATTCCAGTCTGGCCAGCAGATTTCCCAGTCCAAGACTAGGGAGAACAGGGAACTGGCTTTGAATCTCAGCTGTCTTTGTCTGGTCAGCAGAAAGCCTTTAGCTCCTGATGATAATTGCTTAATGTATTTAATTACCATAACCCTTTTTTATCACAACAACTAGGATAATGCTGATTTGGTTGAGGAAGCACAAAGAGAAGCAAGAAAAGTCAGTGCATATAAAGAATAGGTGGCTGTGGAAATGGGCCAACAATCTACCTGCCTGAAATGACGTTGTAGGAGCTGCATCAGGAAAACAAATATCTAAATAAAAAGATACCAGGTTCAGATACTTGGAAAACCTGTTTGGAAAAACCAAGGGCCCTGTGAATTTGTCATAAATCCTCTCACAACAGTCTGTGATCTGTCCATTCGTGAAATCAGCTAAACAGCCTGCATCCTTACACAGGTGCATAGATCTTGCACAGCCCCACTGCAGGAGCAGCCCGACAAGTGTGTCCCAGCCTGCCCTGGGGACTGGGGCACAGGCACACACTGGAGTCCTGCAGGAGATGATATTGTGGCTACTCCTTGGGACTTGGATTTTGGGAGCTATGTACAATTTGAATTGTGGTTTTTTTTTTTTTTGTTTTGTTTTGTTTTGTTTTTATTTTGAAAGAGCTTCCGAGTTCTATTTTGCTTTCTACCCCAATCTTGGGGGTATGAGATCTTCAGAGTCTGAGAAACCCATTTTCTATCTTGCTTGCTTGCGATGCTTATTATAAACCATACATTAACAAGTGATTAAAATTGCACTACAGCAAGTATGTAAGTGTAAATCTGAATGATGCATGATTGCTGTGAGCCAGCAGACATGTAGAAATAATTGGCCTTTAAAGTTCATTAGTCAGTTTTATTACAAATAGTGCATTTGCATGATGTTTGTAAATTTATGCACCAGCGGCCAAAAGTGATGACAGCATTCCACTGACAAGGCAAAGCAATTACAAAAAGCACATCCATTATTTGAAATGTCTATGCAAAACACTTGTTTTAGTAATTGGTCATAGTGTTTCAATCCTTGGAGTGAGAGCTGCTAAACTCTTTAGTTACAGCAAGCAGCATAGCCAGACAAAGTGCCCCAACAAGCTGAACAATTGCTTCCAAGTTGCTTTTATTGTTGATTCACCCCCACCCTCAGCATGTCTGAATTAGAAGTACAGAGCTTTTGAATGGGATGCTGTTAGATTTACCTTTTCCTTTGGTGCCTGAAGAGCCCCTCTTGACTGTCGCTGAGGATGTAGCTATATACTGCTGTTCTCCATATGTGAATCCACTGAAAACTGAAAGATAACTGGGGAGATTGTAGAGGTTATAATGTCATTAGTACTGATCTGTTCTTCTCTGGGCTTGATGAGAAGAGTAGTAGTGAAGATAAGAGGAAAACAGTTTGAGAAATAACATGCATTAGTTAGGGAGACAAGATAAACCCCTTCTCCCACATATTTTCTTAGCCATCACTGGTATTTTTAATGTAGCACATCTACTTTTGAAATTCTAGAAAGTGACCAGAAATTTCTGGATTACTTAAAGAAGAGATTAAGGCCTACATGTGGTTACACTGAAGTGTGGCATGTCCCGAGCTGCCTCCAGATAAGGACGATTTCAGTATCTTTCCCATCCAAGGAGCCACATACTTTGGGATACCAGAATTGATACTTTTCTGCCAGCTTGAACGTGTTTCCTAATCACTTGCTCACCTCAGCTCCAGTGTGAGACAATTAGCACACCAAATGCTGTGCTCTCCATTAGCCGGGGTGTTTGACAGTGCTCCCGAATGCTGTGCCTGGCTCAGCTCTCAATGTGCTCGTGCACAGCTGCATTAACAAGCCCTGAGGAGGCAGGTGTGTGTGTATGTGTGTGTGTGTGTGTATGTGTGTGTATGTGTGTGTGTGTGTGTATGTGTGTGTATGTGTGTGTGTGTGTGTGTGTGTGTGTGTGCATGTATAGATGTACCTGGCAGCTCAGCTATAGAAATGGGGAACACTCACAGCAGGGACAAACCAATGACAGGTGAACCATAAATGGTTCTGTTGAGAGAAACTTATAGACCTGAAGGGCTCTTTGAAAGTGGATTATACGCTCCCAAAATTTCCATTATTTCACTGCAATGGAAAAATAATCTTGCATTAGGTTAAAGATCTAGCAACATTCTGCTCTGTGAAGAGAATATCTCACATTATCAAGTCAAATACAGTTCTTCCAGTTAAATTGCTTCATTGCTTATGTTTATTAAAATTTGAACTTTAACACAGAAAATTTCCAGCAGCTGGATACCTGAGCTTCAAGAGCAAATTCCTAAATTTGTGATAGTAGCAAAAATATGGGAGTTACTGCTCTGTGCTACATTTTGTTCTCATCTTGCATTGCACTCCACAGTTTAACTGTCAGGTAGACTGTAACAGGTAACAGTAGTGCCAGGCATAAATGCCACCTTAGTACACTACAAAGCACTCGTCCAGCCAAGTGAGTAAAGTGCTGCAGGCCACACAGCATCCAAAAAGCTACTTCTGTTACTTGAAGTGCTCACCTTTAGTTTCTTGTCCATTGGTGCCTTGCCTAATCAGGATGTTAGAAAGAAATCCTTTACTTAGAGGACGGAACATTTTCTCCAGAGAAATTCGGTATGCCCCTTACCTGGGAATGTTCAAGGCCAGGTTCAATGGGATTCTGAAGAAGATGTCCCTGGCAAGGTGGGTTGGAACTTTAAGGTTTAAGATCCTTTCCAACCTTAGCCATTCTGTGATTCTGTAATTCCAAGGCACTCTGCAGTGCATGCTGCAGTGGCTCTCCCAGCATCATGGACACTTCTATATCCATGTCCCCTTCTGAGCTGTGTTTTATGTTTCTATAAGTCCTATAAAAAAACTAGTGGGATTTTTTGCTTTCTGAGCAAACATGCTAGGAGTATCTGATAACAGAGCTGCTTTTAGCTTGTCAGATTAGCCAAAACTAAGCTCCTTGAAGTTAAGGATTGTATATTAAAAAACAAAACAAAACAAAACAAAAACAAAACAAAACAAACAAACAAAAAAACAAAACAAAAACAAAACAAAACAAACAAACAAACAAAAAACAAAACAAAAACCCAAAAAACAAACAAACAAAAACCCCAGAAACTCTGTTCAGGATATCCCATGGGAGGTCACTTTTCAGAAAAATCTGATCTTCTGATCTCCTCGAGTCTTCTTCTTAGCCCAAGTACTGCTTAGTCACAAATGCTCCAAGTGATAAATGGGGTCTCAGTGCCCCACCCATGTACATAAGTGATGGAAATATCCTGGGCTGAGTGATCCAATACTGACAGATCACAGTGTGGGCAGCTGCACTGTGCTGCCTGCAGTGCCTTTTGGATAAGCAGGCTTGATAAACTGATGCTTAAAATTGATGACCATTCATTTAATAACTAGGTGGGTACAGAAAATGAATGCTGTCTCTTTTGCAAAAGGAAACACTTTACTTGGGCCTGAGCCACGACTGTTGTGGCTAAAGGATGACATTACACATTACTGTACATTTTGTGTTTTCACCACAAGGGAACAGATGAGTATCTGAGCAAACACAAACACAGCTGAAAAATGCAGGCTCTCATTTCAGATGCTTTTAGTGTACTCACTGGGTAATCATCACAAGCAAGGAAAATCTTCTCCCTTTTCTACCTTACAAGGTTTTCCAGAAGCATGGCATTGTTTTAATTGCCTGGAGGCTCTTATCATAGGAAAAGATTGATATAGATACAGTGAATCATTTTCTGATGTTAAAGTCATCATCTCTTAAGTTTCTAACAAAATTGCCCTTGCAAAATTGCTATGGCTGTTTTGTCTTTTTGTCTTGCTTTTATAGCGGGCTGCTCTTCTCACATAATTCTCTCATGTAATAGGTGTTTTCTAATCTTGGCTTTTCAGTACGGGGAGAAAACTGTTCTCCAGGTGAAGATTTTGTCTTGTGAAAGCACAATGAGCATCATAAACTCATTTGTTGCAAAGATAAATTTTTGTCAGGCTGGAATTGAATTGATTTTCTGCCATGTAGATGATTGTTTGGGCATTCTTTGCTTTTATTTTTTTTAATATGTTATTTTTTCATGGTACATATTCTCTAAAAATTATCTTCTAGTAATACAGCAGATATAAGAAGAAAACAGAGATTAAAGGGATATGCTTTATTATCCAAAGGTTAGACTGAATTTAGGATGATTTGTGAAGGCTGCATTTCATGGAAACCTTTTATGTACACTGATGTATTTAAGGTTTTTCATGGAACAGGTGTCACAGTTTAGAAATGGAATTCCCCAGTTTGGTGATCCCCCTTCCCCAACTCTCCAAAACCACACACCACCCACTCGCTCCCCCTGCTTTCTCCTTCCCCTTCACACTCCTGGTCTGGAGTTGAGAATTGGAGACACAGAAATATGTAAAATACAGGTGGAGATAAGAACATTTTACTGGAAACAGCAACAAGGTAAGAAAACAAACACTAACAGCAATATTGGAAAACAAAAGTGTGCCAAAAAAAGAGGGTGATTTATCTGCAAAATGGTCACTGAGCCTGACCAGACCTGACGAGTCATGACCACAGCTGGTGGCCCCAACTCTGATGGTTTCATCCACCACTCCTGCTCCCGAGTGGAAACCATTTCCCTTCTCAGAAATTACAAGGAGTCCTTTTCCCCTTCCTCTGGTTGTGACATAAGATGATACCAAATAACAGAACACCCCCTCCTGCTGATCTGGGCCTGGACTGGGACAGCAGCTCAAACACTGTGCCAATAATAATTTACCAGGTTTTGGTAGGATGTCCAGAAGGCAAAGCCAATACTTGTTAGTAGAAATATGAAGAGTGAAGCAGCCCATTAAATTCTATTTTCTGTGAAATTTTTGTTTAGGCCACTAGTTGTAGCATTCCTGATAGATTTGGATTGTGCATTTGCTTTTCAGGAGAAAAGCTTTTTCTCTTCATGCAGTCTTCAGCACACTTTATTTCCTGCAGTGTAATCATGACACCCTAAAATACCTCATTAATCTGGACTGATACTAATCATTCTCAGAGAATCATCTCTTTTTCAACCACGAGTAGCAAAGAAAAGACCTTCATTTACTGCTATCATCCCAGTTTTAAGGAGCTTTTAATGTCTTCACAGTTGCTGTGTGAAGACTGTCAGGAATTTTCAAAGCTGTAATCTGCTTTACCTTTACTTGTCAAATTGGAAATAAACACACAAATCTATTTTAGTGACTTTGTCATGTCTTCTTCAAATAAAAGCTTTGTTTGTGCTACATTCCCAGCCACCTTAATCACAACTGTTGGGCAGGCAGTCGCTGTGTGCTCTTGCCTGCAACCTTTTTGGAGCATCACGCTGTTTGTCAGTTCACCATGTCCTGGCCAAGGCTGTTAGCTCAATTGATGGGACTGCCAGACCTAAAATAAAATAGCCACCCTGCAACTTGGCTTTTCAGAGAAAACCAAAGCAAAGACAATTTGCTTTTGTTTTCCCTAAAGACTTTAATTTGAGGTGAGAGTCTGGGGAGAGGAAGTGGGGCGGAAGGAGAAAGTGGGGGGACATATGTCCAAATGCCTGGATCTTATTGCATCTTGCAGCAGGGAGAGCTTCTCTCTTCTTGGCAGGTCCACCCTTGATCTCACTAGAGCCAAAGTCCTACAATATTCCAAGCTCACACCACATCCAAGCTCACACCACATCCAAGCTCACATCCTAATGTTATGCAGCATTTTTTTTCTTTTCTTTTGTTGTAAATGAACTTTGTTTATAGTGATTGCACACACACACTCACAAAAGCCTCATTATTATTTCAGATTTTTTTCTTTTTAAATTCCTGCACTGTTGTTCAGAAAATCCTATAGGAACATATGCAAACCTCTGGGCCTTGCTCCAGACTGGCAGCCTGGTTATAAAGGGGTGAAGGAAAGGGCTTCTAAAACTTCACTAGACAGCCACTTTAGTTAATAGTTTGAGTCTTGATTATTCACCCCACTGTGACTTCCACTGTTTTTTGGGAGGGTTTTACTATATCCCGACTGAAGGCAGGAGGTTATGTTTCTGCTGAGCTCAACAAAAGATGGATTGTGCACTTGTAGTACAGTTGCTTTGAATAGAATCTGGACCCATATGTTGAAACTGTTCTGGCCTCTAATTAAAGACTAGTATCTCTGCACTGCACACTGAGTTATTTTGAGGCAGTGAGAATGCCACAGCAGGGAGTGTACTTGGAGAGTTGGTACTGAAGGCCTTGTTACACCCTGCGTTAAAGATTTGTGAGTAACTGTAAAAGCTTCAACTTCACCTGAAACTGTTCCTTTCTGCTCCTTTATTTATTTATTTTTTAAAGACAAAAAAATCCCACAAAACCAACCAAAAAATACCAATAAAACCCCACAAAAACCCAAAACAAACAAACACAAACAAACAAAGAAGCAAGCAAAACCAAAAAAAAGGCAAAACCTAAACCCCAAAGATCTTCAGTAATCAAATCTTGCATTGGCTTTGAAACTTCTTTAGATTCTCATTGAAATTAAAAAAATAAAATGTAGGAACAAGGCTTTTAAGGATATTTAGGTGCTGCTTACAGAAGAGGAACTAATTGTGCTGATGCCTCTGTCTAAAGCAGAAGGTGCCATTGGTTTGTATTTTCTGTCTTCCAGAAAAATCTTTACCTTTCACTGCAGTCACTTCAACGGTCTCCTATGTGAATCATTTGTAAACAGGACCACTGTTAGAACAAATAAAGATCTTCTGTCTGACTTCCTTACTCCAACAGGCTACTTCAAGACTTTAGGTCTCTAACAGGCCAAATAAAAGAAAGACTTTCATAGTTACATGCTCCAGAATATTTTTAGTTTGCATCATGTGGAAATTGAACTTGTTTCCCCCTAGGCAGTAAAAGGGAGTCCAGTCAAATCCAGTGTCAAATGCAGTGTACTTCATCTCATGTACCTCTAAATGTGACAAATTTTTTGGGTCTCTTTATCAGATGGCTAATGCTACTTGAGATAAATACAAAGGAATCAAATTTGTTTGTTTCAACAGTGATGATTATGAAAAAAGACTGCATTTAATTGTAAATTTATACTCATCATGATTAAACTAGCAGTTTCTGGCTATAATCAAGACTTTTGCTGAATAGATTAAAGAATATTTCATTACTTAGCTTTTTAGGAGCAAAATATCCATTTTACAAAATGTCTAGCCTTGTTTCCATCTTCATTTTGAAAAGCTCAGTCAAAATCTTTACATAAGTCACGTTGCTCTGTCCTTGAGGTGCTTTGGCTGTTCAGGTTAGGAGCAGCCTGCCATTTTTGGAGGCAGCCCCTCCATCAACGGTGCTTGATCTGTGGGTTCACAGAGCAGTGGTGATGTGTGCCAAATTAACAAATTTAAGAGGAAGATCTGCTCCAGTTGCAGATGAAATATATTCCACCTCCTTATGGGAACATCAGGTTCACACTAATCCTTCAGACACCTTCAAAACACGTGACAGTTCAGGATAATTTAGGAAATCTTATTTAGGAATTTAGTTCTGAGTAGATTATGACAGAGATAGTGACACTAGCAAGAGCTACTTTGATCTACTGACCCACTACTATTGCTCTGAATTTCTCACTACTGTAGCCATTGCCTTTGTGGCTTTCCTCTATATCTTCCTCAGCTTTCAGAGCACTTTTTAGCCTGCAGTCTTAGAAAGCAAAGCCAGCTGAAACATAGAGAAGATATATAGGCTTACTTCATACTTGAAACCAGGATTGGTCATACCTACACCAAGGTGTCAATGGTTGTTTAATCATTGTTTTGATCTGCATTTTTTAGTTGTTTGTTTGGGGATTTTTTTAACTTGAACAGTGAGAAAGTTTCCACAATCTCATGCTGATAAGACGCAAGGACACTAGAACTGTGTTTTGCATTCCTGTACTTGTCCTTCTAATCCTAGTTCTTTCTCCTTCTTTCATTATTCAGGACATTACACAGTCCTATTAATTATACTTGTCACTGTATTGTACTAAGAGCTTGTGATGAATTTTTATCCACTGCCTCACCAGGCTTCACTTTGTTTATCCCATTCTGCAAGTGGAGCCTGCATGATGGGTATTTTATTAAAAGGTATCAAAGTTACCCCACTGTGCAGGTGGGGTTCCCATTCCTGTTCTACACCTGATGTTGTACTCTCAACACACTTTTCCTGAAGAAACCATTTTACCAACCACTAGATGCTTGATAAAAAGGTCAAATTGTATGTGACAGAAGAAGTTAATATAAAGTGTATGTAGTCCATACAGTTCGTATTAAAGACACACAGTCAAGGAGTGTGTGTGCTGCTCTCTGTAGCCAGAGAGATGCTGCCACAAAGGAATGTCTACTCACTACAGTCTTCAGGTTTCTTAGTTTGGAAAATTGCATTTCTTATGAAAGAACTAGCAGAAGATTGCTTATTTTTATAGGTGGTTTGCTGTGTACCAAAATTTACAAACTATCCTTAGGAAGCTACGAGAGGTCTGCTTCTGCTTGGAAACACCAATGACAAAAAAATCTCTCATCTTTAGACAGCCTGATTTACCTCAATCCTACATATGGATTAAAACTTATGTAAAGGAGAAACTGCACTTAAAATTAAAATACATTTTTCTTCTTCTAGTTAAAAGGACTAAAGCTTTATCATCCATCTTTGTAAGGATGTTTTAACATATTGATCCTAATTTTGTCCTTGTGAAAGAAAAATCTGGACTCTACAGTAGTAAAAGTGCTTCATCTCTCATCTTCATCATTGCATCTCTGAGTACTCTAATCTGTCAGGAATAATATTGTTGCTTTGGGAGGGTTTTTTTTGTATGATTTAAAAAAAAAAATTAAATTCTGTAGATTATTTACCAGTGTTCTGTACTTCAGAACCTACCTGTGTGTCTCCATCTGCTGACAGCAAGAAATGAAGAAAAAATGTGATACAAGTTTTTTAGTTTCATTTATGCAAGTTTATTTTGTTCTCTGCGTTTTCACCAGAATTGTTCCGGTTTGAATGCTGTGTTTCTGGGACAGTTGCAAGATGGATTTAGATAGACAAATCAAAGCTGAAGTCCATGATTTTGTATTGTTTTACTTTATCCTGCTCTCTTTTGCCATTTAACTGAAAAAATTGAACCTGGAAAGAGTCAATCTCCTGGAATATTTAGATTAGGTTGTATTTGGGTTTATTTTTTCATAGAACTCTTCTGGTTTTCCATGACATCACAATATGCACTGAAAGTGATACTGAATCATTCCTGCCTAAGTCTACAGTAAGGAAATAAAATTTAATTACAGGCAGCCATTCATACATCTGTGGTTTCTTAACTGTATAAATTTCGCACAACAGCAAATTGTATCTTTCATGACCCAATATTCTTTTAAATGGTTCTGATTTTGCTTGGCTTGAAAATAAATGTTACTTGTGAATACAGAAGATACTGTGGTCCCATTTCAGCAGGCTGCTTGTTCTA
This sequence comes from Ammospiza caudacuta, assembly GCF_027887145.1. Classification (NCBI taxonomy): domain Eukaryota; kingdom Metazoa; phylum Chordata; class Aves; order Passeriformes; family Passerellidae; genus Ammospiza; species Ammospiza caudacuta. The sequence continues at coordinate 81,287,006 of NC_080595.1, forward strand.
GGTGTGTGGCGGTTATCGGAGAAAGGGATGGCGTTTCTCGGAATAAGGCTGCGTGCTGATGCATACTTAAATGTGTTGCTGAATTAGGGCCTCAGGAGACAAGGTCATGCTTAAATGATTTTCCATTGCAACCTGAATAGTTGATAAACACAATGGTGAGGGAGGAATGTGACTCAGTGAACAGCCATCTGGGCAGATAACTCGAATGCTTCGGAAGAGGAGGGATGGAACTAATAAGCTAATTTGCTAAAAGCTCTTCTTAGGTAGCTCCTGTTTGTGAATCATATGTGGGAATCTGAACTTTGAAAAGATGATTCAGAGAAGATGGTAGATTTGATGTACCCTGGATGAACTCCCTGGAAATATTTCAAGTCCTGGTTCATGGTTCTCTTAGTGGTAGGTTGATGCATGAAGAGCAGGGCTAAGCAGTAGCCTGACAAAGATTGTAATGAGATTTGAGGAAAGAATACAGCTATCTCACAGAAAGAAGGTAGGAAAAGAGAGTCAAGATCCCAAAATAAAAATATAGAACCACAGGAAGCAAATGTTGAATGACTTAAAACAAAAGTCAACACTGGGCAGCACATCCTTTATAGCACCCCACCTTGAAGGTATCTGAGGAGCCTTTGGATACTGCCCCAACAGGGCTCAACCGAGCTGGGATTCTTCCTAGAAGGCTTCCTCTCCCTGGCACTATCCCAACTGTCCCAAATTTGGCTGCAGCCAAGAGCAGGTCAACCAGGACTCTCCACCTCCTGGGATCAGGTGCTGAGTTAGAGGACAACTTGACTGGATCCAGTGTAAGGATTCCTCTTTTCGCACTGTGCACAGCCCTCTGGGAGCATTGTCTGACCTGCCAAGGGCACAGGGTGCAGTGCACAGGCAGCTGCCTTCAAACACCCTCCAGGAATTAGTCAACTTTCTCCCTGTGCCATTGAGGAGAGCCCAACATGCAATTTGTAGGACATAAATTTGTAGGACACAGGATGCAGGACTATTTTCACTACTTCAATATATCTTGAGTAGAAGAGTAAATACTTTGCTTTGGGCTGCAGAAGCACAAGGAGTTTTCACCTCATTCATGTGCTAAAAAGGCAGTTCAGCCACAGATTGAGTACCTCCATACAAGGAGACAAAGTGGAGGCATTGGACATGAGATCCTCATAATACTTTTCTGTTTGTGGTGGACACAGACATTGCTGTTCTAGCCTCATATAAAGAGAAGCCAAAGTCAAAACTGACTGAAGGCATCAAAAACATAGTGAAGTAGTAAGCTGACAATACAGCTAACAAAAACAGTAGAGGTCTCTTTATAATATTGAAAAAAAACCCTTAAAATATAATCATATAAAAATATTCTAGCCTTTTTCTTTTTCTCTACCTTGTCACCCCTGCTCCAAAGTTTGGATATTTAAAAGAGAATCTAAAAATGGCAGAATTTTTACAAGCATTAGCAATGCAAAAGAACTTTGCTTTTAGGGATGATCAGTTCCATCAATGCTTCCATGAATACACAGTATTAACATCTTGGCTGTTACGTTTTGGTTTGGTTTGGTTTGGTTTGGTTTGGTTTGTTTAACTATGCTGGTGAAATAATTATTCAGATATATTGGATATTTGTATAATTTTGTATGTATGTAAAATGCACGGACCTTGACTGGAAAATATTGCAAATGAGATTTGAGATGTTAAATAGGAGAGGCCAAGCTGAAATGTGAAATCCAGCTTGCATTTACTAGCTTTTGTTGGAAGTATCTGGGATCTCCCACAGTGAAAGAGTTAGTTAAACATTAGCCATTCAGATACTAAGGACAGTTAAAAATATCCTGACTGTAATAACTGATGAAGAAACAGCACATTTCAACTGTTGACATATTGCATAACATATGTTAAATACAGTATTTCATTTTCACAGGTAACTGGAATCACCACTTTTTAATTAAGAGCTTATCTGTTAAACTACTTACTGTGAATATTTTTTCTGTTTCAGGATACTTTGCTGCTCACATGGTAAATGCATTATACATAATTCTCCTAATTTCTATACTGGTTCTATTTGAAACTACCATTATAACTTCCTGTAAAAAGCTAGACTGTTCCCCTTAGAGAGCTATAGATTGTTCCCCTGTCTTGTTTTGTCAAAGTGCTCTTAAAATCTTGGAAGTTTATAATGCTTAATTTTTAAAGGTTAGTTCAACCTGTGCAGACAATTAAATAAATTTATGGTCATAATCTGTTTCTCCTCCTTCCCTTCAAGTACAGGCAATTCCAGCAGATAGGTTTAAAAAAGAAGGGAAAATAAATGAGAGTGCTAAATTTTACTGTCATTTCTTGTCCTCCATTGTAGAACATTCTTCAACCTTAATGCTTCTTTGAGCAAGAAATCACCTTTCAACCCAACACAAAGAAGGAGAATAGAGATCTCTGAAAACGTGTCATGATTTTATAGGTAAGGAACTTTAAATTTAGTCTTATGCAAATTCTTGTGATAAAAAGGTCACCAGGTGGCAAATGACGGGTCTGGGGACATAGAAGTTTGAGGAGAAGAAAAGTTATGTCCCTGAAAACTTACACTGCTTTGTAATGACTCCAGCTATTTTTAGCTTCCTTAGCTAGTTTTCTCTCAGGGAAAACATCTACAATGAGAGCTTATATATTATGTAAGGTACCATGAGGATTTGAATGAGCCAGTCCTAATAAGCACTTCCATGGGACTTCACATGCTGCTTAACCTGAGTTGCAGCATTTCTTATCAGAAGCAGCTTGATTTTAGATGTGAAAAGGGTGACTCTCTAATGTAAGACTCTTGGGAAAGAACCCATCCTTTCTGTTTTAAATGTGTGTCATTTTGCACTCTGCATGAATAAAAGTAGAGGTTTTTTTACTATGTGAATTGCTGAAAAAAAGAAAGGGGGTGGGAGTTCAGAAGACAGTAAAAATAAGAAGTAAATTACTTTCTGTGTGCTAAACCAAATTTTATACTTGAAGTCTACTTCTTTCTTTGTAATACTACAAAGGCTCTATTGAAATCATTGTAGAAGCCTGCATTTCAGGGTTGTTTTCAAATGGGTTGGGTTTGGTTTTTTCAGTGCAAATGCTTCCAAGCATGCTGCTTCTATCTCAGTGCTGATGCTAGCTCCACACAAATAACTCACTGTGTTTCTGCTCTGCTTTTGATCTGAAGAAAGGGTTGTTTCACACCGAAAGATGCTGACTTCCGTTCTTGGTAATCAGAGTGGAACAGGTGCTCCTTCTTCCCACAGATTGCAGGTGTTCTCCTGGGTAGCTTTGTAAAATCATTTTGATGTCTCCCTGAGTGATGTTCAGACAGCTAAAGTGAGTGATTTTGCAATAGACTCTGTGTTAACTGGACTGGACTATACCTTGGTTAAGCCTGTGTAAATGAAATCATTGATATTGTTACCAGGCCTAATTTTTGGTTTTAAGACTGCCAAAATCCCTGATTTAACACACTGTCCCCAAATGATATCAGTTGACACTTTCCCAAGAGCCTTCTTGTTGCAGGGACTTTTTTCTTCTCTGCCTCTACAGAGAGAATTAAAAGGAGTTTAAAGGCATTAGTCCAGATTTAGCACTTTCTGTTGAAGGTCTATTAAACCAAGCAGAAAACAGGCCTTCATCTTGGCTTATTAAGAAATGTTATGAGGACAGTAATTTTATTTCGGATTTATCAACTTTTTTACTATTCTGTATGTGTATAAGAGGTTATACATTTACCACACACTGAATATTGTTTTACAGTCTACTATATGAAACATTCATCCAAACACTCACACAAAAGTTTTACAACAAAGCAAGTTAAATCATTTACGTTGTGTCCTTCCTCAATAGCAAATTTTTTATGAGAAAAGAAGTACATAAAGTCTGTAAATAAAGAAGAGGTATTTACTTGGCAATATACATTAAAGAAAGAATATATGACAGTGCAAGATTCAATGTTTTAAGGGATTGCTACAAATAGTTGTACAATCAGAAGTAAATCAGAGATCATAAATAGATACTGATAGATCTTAAAAATTTTCTTGATTTATTTTGAGATGGCATGTATTGTTGAAGGATGCTGTAAGAATTTGCAAAATAATTTAAACATTTTTGGACTGTTTAATAAAACAGACTAATTTTCTTGTAAATGTAGTATTTATAATTTCAAATATCTCATACAAGGATTAAAGATTTCATAAGGAACAGTAAAATGCAGCAAATGTGACCAAATAATAAAAATCTTATCAAGACAGAAATGTATAGGAAAATCTAATATTGCTGGGTTTTTACCTCAGAACATTGCACTTGAAAAGTCTAGTTGCACAACAGATTGTGTTACCTGCTCTGGTCAGCTGACATCTCCATTCCCGTTCCCCTCCCCTCTCCCTACCAACGCAAACTGCAGAAGATCTCGTCTCAACTATTCTCAATTTTAACCTGTTTCTCACTTCCCCCAAAATTCTAACAACTTTGAGACTCCCTGCAGCTGAGGTCTCCTTAAGATCCATGAATTAGGGTGCTGGTATCTGATTTTGCTTCCCGACCTTGTTGGGAAGATGTTCGCTGATGGTTCTCACCGTGCTGGTCTCCACAAATGCACAAGGAGGAGCAAGTGGTGGAAGCTCCTCTTTAACCACAGGGTGAGAAAAACCAGGGCAGTCATTTGAGAGGCTGCACATACAGAACAGGACACAGAGACTTTCTATGGGTGAGCTTACTCACCATCTCAGATTGTGTTATACACAGCAAGGTCTAAATTGGTCTTCATCTTACCAGGATAGGTGTCTGCTTCAGGGGGATTGAAATTTCTCTCTAAACATTATTGATTACATCAGAAGTTTAGAAACAGGTTCAAGTATAGACATCTGAGCCATCAAAATTTGGAACTGAGTTACCCTCCCAGAATTTACATGTTCTATAGGGTCCTGAGAGTCAGCCTTTGTCTTCCTATGGCTGTCCTTACAAGGTAATTTTTGAGTCCTTTTTGTCCCTATCCAGTGTCTTTTGCTGCAATGAATATTTTGTTGTTCAACCCAAGGTGAAAGAACTTAAAAAGAACCTACTGAAACAAGAGTTCCACTCAGCCAGCTTTCCTATACCTCTTGAACAAAAATGCAGTTTTCCATATGGGGGTTTCATAGCTACATCTAAGGCAGAAAGAACCTTAACTTAGACCCCTCACACAACAGAGAATAAAAAAGAGGATCATCTTTCCTTCAGGAAATGTTCTACATGGAGTCTGATCCAGTTGGCATTATCTCAACTTGGGGCTGCACCTAACAGGAACAATATGTAGACAGTAGGTGATAAAGTGCTAAGGACTGGGACAATGTCACCCACAGATGTTAAGGCAATTTGGCTGCAACAACAGACATGTGCTTCCTACCAAAGAGTAGACTCTTCAGTAGAAAAAGACATTTTTTGTAATAGGCCTTTTCTATACAAATGCTATTTCTAAGAACTCCCTAAACCGTCAAGGCATGTGCATGGATTCTGCCATTGACATCTTCACCTCCTCTGCCCTCCCCAGTGGTGTGCATGGTGTGGGAGGCATAAGATTCCTCCACAGATTTTAAGAAAAATGCATTAGTAGTAGAGAAATCTGGAGAACCCAGGCTGTGATTCTTGAACAGCTAGTCCTGTTACAGCTGAGATACCAGAGTGGTTTTTGTCTTTTTGTACTCCATAGGGTTATTTCAGGTTTCCACTGGTGTAGAGAGAATCTGGGTCACAGCTCAGCCATCTGTCTGTAGATGACTTTTCTTCAGAAATGCTTTCTGCCTCATTTTAGTCTGTACCTGTGATAGGAAAAGCAGATAGAGCTGGGTAGGATATTTCCACAAAATTTGTTTTCATTTCATTCATTTTTTGACAAATATTTATTAATATTTTTATGCTCTAGGGAGAGATTTCTTAAGGTTTCTTTTCCAACCTGACTAGTCCACAGTAGCCTAGTGATTTGAGTGCTTCCCTGAGGCCAGGGTCAGATCCCTGCTTGATGTGATTTGAAGCACAAACCTGAGGTCAGGTTAATTGAGGAGGCTTCACAAACTTCCTTCTGCTCTCCCCCTAGAACAGGGTAGTCTCTGGGTGTTGTTTCATGGTTATTGCAAGTTAAGGCTAAAGGTTAAATATGCTGATTTCTTCTGCTAATATAAAGGTCAAACAACAGGTTACAGAATATGGAAATAGGTTTACAGAGTAGAATCAATAGACTCATAACTCCTTTCCAAGTTTCTGCTTCAGGAACTCGAGGAGTGCTAATCACATTTGATGTTGAACTTGTCTGTGTTGTTATGGGAATTACTGTTCCCAGTTGGACAGAGCTTCCCAGAGATGAATTTTGCTTTGGTTTGAGGCTCCAAGTTATGCTTCTGCCTTGGCAGCACAGTCTTAAATGGCAAATAAAAGGTTTCTGTGAGGGCTTTATGTCTGCTGTGGAAGTTCTTTGGACATGCTTTAAAATTTCTTTTTCCTGCTAACACAGAGGTCTTCTGTTCCAATGGATGTGACTTTGACCATTTGACATCTCTGACTGCTACTACAATTTTCTTAAGTTTATTCAAGAAGGGTTTTTTGAGTCCAGAAGTGTTCTGTGAAGTATTGGTTCCATGTTTCCATTCCATACCAAATGCCCTAAGGAGTTCTTTTGTTTTCTTGCAGTAGTTTGCATTTGGGCTCATCCCTCTAAAACTGCACGATTTGTAATTTGAATCTCTTCATACATTCATGATAAAATTCAACTTGCCACATTAAAAAAACCCTTATCTGCAAAGTATCTCTAATCTGTTTCACAACAGATGTTAAAGACTTTTTCCACAGGGCCTCCACATAGCCTGTCAAGGTAAGATACATGGCTGATTTGACACTAGAATGCCTCTGTTCTTTCTTTTTTATAGAAAAAATACCAGCACTACCATTCAGTTAGCCTCAGTAACGGACAGATATTCCCACAAGATTTCCCTAGGATTGTCTTCCTGAGGTGAGTTAAAGCTCCTTTCCAAGTCAGTCTGAAGACCATGATTGCCTGGCCGTTTTGAAAGAGTGATATTGACTTTGTATTGCCCATCTTAAAATTACATCTCTTTTTATATAGTATAATTTTATTTTCTATTTCAGTCTCTTGAGACATTTGTCAAGCTTTTCTTTTAATCCTTAGAAAAGCAGACTTTGGCAATATTTCTTTTCTGATGTTGATTCTGATGTTTTGGAAGAAAGTGTCAGAATTCCTGCAAAGGGCCAATTATCTTGAAACTTGCCCAAAGGAAAGTTTCTTTGTTACATTAGGCATAATTCTTTAGAATTTGTCCCAAAATATGAAGATTATATATTTTACTAACTTGATATTATCAAAAATTACCATAGATATAAGTGCTGAGTCATATGAACGTGTAATTTTCTATGTAAGACTTTAGTTTTGAGTAAGGACACAGGAAGATGACTGTGGCAGCCTGAAAACAAAGACCAAAATCATGCTGATCCCCAAAGGATTCTGGAGCAGTGAGAATCACAGGTTTTACACTCATTATAAAGTAAAATGCACACTGAAATAGAACCTAAAATAAGATTGGTATACACAGTGAGAGCAGTTCGTTAGAGGACAGCTGGCAAAAGGATGGCCCTGGGTTGGGGCCAATCAGTTCCCCTTACCGTGACCAGGCAGGCACATAAGAACAGCAGAAGAATACAGTGATATCCCCCTAAATTGTTCTTTCCTGATCATGAAGCCTGGGGATGCAAACAGACTAAATCATCACATAATACCCAGTGTCAAGAGATTTCCACAATATAACCATGTTTTTTGCAGGAGGAAAATACCTCCATTTGCAGGGGGATTTGTGAACCTTCACCTGAAAACATTAGCTGAAATTAAAAAATTTAAAATAATTTTCAGATTTGTGTGTGTGTGTGTGTGTGTGTGTGTGTTTATACATGTTTTGAGGTGACAGTTGTTTTGTCTGAGAGATGCCAATGGAATCAGAATGACAGAATCAATAGTTAAGTTTACTTTAATTTTCTTTTGACAAATCTGTGAAGTTCACTGTCAATGAACACCCCTGGTATACCACATATCTAGAGAAGTTGTCAGAGCTTAAATTTGGCTATCTGTGACATGTTGCTCTAGATTTTAATTCAATCTACACATATATATTAATGGCATTTTGGAGGAACTGCAGCACATATTGGAAGAAATAATGAAAGAAAAGGCAGTCATATTTAGATCTTTCTTCTCCTTGCCATTTCCATTTCAAAATTTTCTGCTTTCAAGCGAAGAAAGAAACTGCAATAACTTTCTCTGCAAGTATAAAACACCTTTAGAAATATCATATACATATCAGTTTTGTCTGGCAGAAGATTTTTCTAATGCAGTTCTTGCTGTTCTTGCTCTTTTTATTTTGAGATGTATGCAGTTTCATATGTAAGTTCTGGAGTATGTGAATACTGCAGTCATAGCTGGCAATATCCCTACTACCCACCTGAAAGGGTTAAAACTGCCCAACAAAGACAAAAAACAGAAAACAGAGCTTAAAGCAGGATAAACACCCCTCAGCTGCAAGGCATCGTTCTCCCCCCAGACTGTAATCATGTTGTTGCCGTGAATATCCAAGGCAGGTGGAAATACCCTGTGCTGGCTGGCGAGGTGTGCAGTGCTGAGGTGACAGCACATGTCCTGGATGCTCCTACGGAGAGCACAGCACCAGCTACTTCCCCCTGATTATTGGGCTCCAAATCCTGTCACATGAATATTAAAAACAAGCAAACAAAACCTGCCTAGAGACCAGAGCAGCCTCCACTTTGGGCTGATCTGAAAGGCTTACAGGCAGGACCACAAGCCTGGTACTGCTGACCTGTGGGACCAAGCAGAGGGCGGGGACAGCTCTCTGTGTGACACAGCTGTAGGATTTTGGCTGGATTGCTTTCCCACCGCTGTGATTCCAGGGTTGCACTGTGCTCCGGACACCAGCCCCGACAGTCCGGCCGTCCCAGGCCCGGCGCTGCCCGGATGAGAGCGGCCGAGAGCCCATCCGAGAGGAAGGGGTGTAGCCTGATATACGTGTCCCATTGCCGGCAAATGGCTCTGCCACCCCATTGTTCCCAGTGTCTCAGTGGAAGTGGGTCAGGAAGCTTATCTGGAGCCATCCCCACCCTTTCAGCGGCAGCCCTTGTTTGAAGGAGACGCCGCACATTTCCCTGCCTCTCCCTCCTGCCCTCACATTTCCCTCGCTCTCCCTCCTGCCCTCACAATTCCCCCCCTCTCCCTCCTGCCCTCACAATTCCCCCCCTCTCCCTCCTGCCCTCACATTTCCCGCCCTCTCCCTCCTGCCCTCCGCCCTGCTCAGGGCAGCCCCAGTTGCTCCTGCAGCGCTCTGCTCACAACCCTCCACGTGTGCTGTAAAGAAATCTCATTTTAATTCCTCGAGCACTGCCTGCTTCCTTCGCTCGGGGCTCATGGCAGGTGCCCCTTTGTTCTTTGGTTTGATATTATCTCAAATAGCCTTGGAGCTTCAGCCAGGCTAAAAAACTTGCACAAGCAGCAAACTGCCCAAATTAGCATTTTTGCTAATTCCGGAGAAACGCAAAGTTGCTGAAGCCCTGCCAGGAACCTGTCAAATTAATTTGCAGTGGGAGAAGTGGATATGGGGTGAGGAAAAGGTTCAATTGAATATTACACAGAAAACGGCCTCCTTTATAGACTTTCCTATTCCTGCTTTTACAGATAGAATCTTGAATTGGAAAATCAGGTGAAATAGTTTAAGATAGACTTTTATTTATAATATGGTTGAAAGCCCTGCATTTTTCTGAGATCCCTATTAAGTGTCATTTTCATTTTGTAAGTAAACCTTATGCTTTGTCTTTAAAGAACTGAAAATTCCCAATATTTTTGGACTTCCTAATCTCAATAATATAATATTTTTCAAACACCTTTATATTTTCTCACTTTTTGAGAACATGGTTCTCCTATATTCATTTGTCTGTACTCTGAAGTTCAGAGTCATTGGGCTTTTTTTCTGTCTGCCTTGTTAAATATGATTTATTCTCCACAACCCTTACTTAATTTGAGTATCATTTTTACCCTTGTCTGAAAAATGTATGCCCAACTGTTCTCTAGGTAACTACCTGGCTATTGTTCTAGACAGAGGGAAGTAAACTAAGTCCTTGGTTTTGCTTTCCTGTCCTCTGCCTTTGTAACATATCTGGAAAACACAGGCACAGTGAAGGGTTATATAAACAGTAGATGAGCCATTGCAGGGTGGGTCATATTTTACAACTGAAGTAGCTCAGGAGTGAAATAGTATGTGCCAGAAGCAAGGAGGAATTGAGGAAAGATCTGTACATCTGAGTCACAGAGTCACTCCCAGTATAGTGTTGTTCATGCCACACCTTTGCTGGAAGCACGAATTTTCAACCCAGTCCTTTATGATTTTCACTATTACTGCCATTAAATGTCCATTACTCATTCTGAGTAATGAACTTTACTATTTAATTTTTGATTACCAGTAATTTTTTCTGGTATTCAAGAAAGTAGAAGTGAATTGTCACATAAACAAGATTAAACATATCTTGTTTATGTGACAATTCACATAAGCATATTTTCAAGGAGGGGAAAATCAAGGAAGGGGATAGAGTTTCTGTTAATGAAACTGCTTCCTCTTTTACATTGCCAGACCTCGACATTCCCCCCATTACACTGCATGTCTTACTGTGGTGTGTCTGAGGTATAAGCTAACAAATCACTGTATCATAGGTAGGAAAAAGTTTTAAAATACTGGGCTGGGGAGGAAATGGGGAAAATTACACTGTGATGCTTTCCAAATTGAGGGGTTTTGTTCTGGCCATGGCTTGCTTGCAGCAGACTACCAGTGAACGGTGGTAGACCCTGTCTGTGCTCAGGTGTCCAGCTCCCAGTGTTCCCCTTTCTTCATTTCAATCTACACTGCAAGCAGAAAGGTGGCAGAAAAAGAGGATGAAGCTATGGATAAGCTGTGTGTCACAGTGAGAAATGCTCTTTGCAAGCCAGATTTGGATAGTAAAGAATATACAAGAACCTAAAATTCAGTTATGGATTTTAGCTGAATATGTGTTACTGTTACCTGCTATTTCTATTATTTTGTAGTATAAAGGCTAGGCAGTCTCTCTGGCTCTGTTATCAGCGTATTAAGCAACTTGGACTAGCTTTGAAGGTAGTTCTGCTCTGAGCAGGAGGTTGGACTGGATGACCTCCAGGAGTCCCTCCCAATCTGCTGGAGTTTTTTTATGACTTTATCAGCCTTTACAGAAACTTTGTCATCTGATGCACTGACACACAAATGTGATCACCCCTCTGTCCTCCCACCGTTGTCTCTCATCTCCCTTTACCTTGGCCATGCCTCTGTTCTGCCTGTGCAGGCTGGAGTCCAGCAGGTGCAGGTACATGTCAGTCAGAGCCTCCCAGAACCCTGCTGATGGCACCTGTGCTGACCTCACAAGGCAGGGTGCCTTTCCTGGGCAAAGGGCTCAGTAACATGGCTTTGCAGCATTAGCTGCATACTCAATAACCTGTGCCTCAGTGCTTTATCACCCTGAGACATAGCATGGAGGGCAAATAGTTATATGCTGGTATCTTTGGTTATTCTCTTAAATAAACTAGTCCATATTTTAGAGACAACACTAAGTGACAATAAACCTGAATCTGAGACTCATATTTTAGCAGATTGGTATTTTTGGTGTTTTCCTAAAGCCCTGATGCATTCTTCTGCTTGTTTTCTTAAGTATCATGCATCTGGGAACTGACACCCCAAATCTGGCAGCCTATTAATTTGCCTATAAGACACAGTATAGGACACAAACTCTTTGGTGGCTATACTCTCTGCTTTACTTATTAGAGACAAACCTAGGGTGGGACATTGCACTGGATATGTTGTCCCAGAAGAATTTCTAGAAAAGATGAAGGGAAGAAAAAGACACTTTTCTTTCACAAGACATAACACTAGTTAAGAAAGAGTGGCTGAAACCTAAAGAGCAATTCTGTGCTTCAGTATTTCTTGGGTAGAAAGAAATGTGATCTGTTGTATTAGAAGTACAAAAGCTGGGCTTCAGTCTTCCTTGAATGGCGCTGCCTGGCAGAGTGAGTTCCTCAGGGCTCGGTCTGATGCTGGCCTGGGAAAGAGGCAGCCCAGCTTTGGCTCTTCCCGCCACCACTGCATTTGACCAGCTTCTGCTGAGGTTTGTGTTTCCTTGCAGGGGCTTTGGTTCACTTCTGTCTTTCATTCACTCATTTACCTGTCTTTATCCTAAAGCTGATTCCCTGCTTGTCACCCACAATCAATGCAGTTAAGGGGAGCCTTATCTCCAGTATCCTGTGCCTTATCTTTTAGATATAATTACAAATGCATTTTGTAGGATATCTTATTTATAAATGTGCATTTCCTTCTTGGTGCTGTTTCTTCTTCTTCTTCTTCTTCTTCTTCTTCTTCTTCTTCTTCTTCTTCTTCTTCTTCTTCTTCATCATTTAGACAATAACTGTCATGTTTATTGTATAGTATAATATACAAAACTTTTTGGAATGTCCATAGGACTGAGCATTGCAATAACAGCCATTGTTAAGATTTGGTGCCTATACACCCCTGCACTTTTAATGTGTTCTTTGCATTGCTCAACAACTGCATGTGATGTCTTTACACTCATTACTAGTCTAGGTGACAAGCTCATCAAAGAAAAACCTTGAATGGCCTCTGAAGATCCAATGTTTTCACTTCTCTAAGCAGCTCCTGCCTTTTGGGTGTTCTTTTGTCATAGGGATGTTATGAATTTTAAGTCAATCTCTTCTCACCTCCCTCATGCTCCCAGCCAGAAAAAAATCAGTCAGAAAAAAGGCAATTAACCAGCACTCAATTTGCTGCAATGCCATAATAGTAATAATAATGGTGTTTGGTCTGGATGCCCTTAGGGACACAAGAAATTCCTTATCTTGTGTGGTTACTGGAGTTTTAATTTTCTTGTTTTCACTTCATTTTCTTTTGCATGAAAAGGAAAACCAGAAAAGCCAAGCACACTTGGGGCATTCTAACAGTCTAATAATAAATGCTGTGTGCTTGTGGTGAAGTTCTGTTTGGAATTCTGTAAAATAAAAAATATTTGGAACATTTGTATCTCCAAAGCAACAGTAAAACTGTTAAAAGAATTATTTTCAGAATTTTATTAGCTGAATTTGAATAGCATGAGTTACTGGTAAGGTGATTGCACATTCATCCTATAGGATGCCAAAGGATCCGAACACATGATCTGCTTAGAGAGAAGATAAATATGAATAGGCTCATTCAGTAAAACAAATATTATCTTTAGATTCTTAAAATTAATAAAATTTTTCATTAACTTCTTGATACCAAGACAAAAAGAGTTGGTTTGCTTGAGTATCAGTACCATTTTCAAACTCAAAACAATCAAATGCATTTATTGGAATAATAGTTGGAAAACTACCTTGAGATGGTCTGGCTTTTCCTTTCAAAAGTGCATCAATGGTGGCAAACTTACTGAACTGGCAAAATTAAACCAAGTGAAAATTTCCACTTCATCAACAAGTTGAATCATGTCATGCCTTATAAAGCATGAAGTTTAAAAATAAAGAGTGACTTATGTTCATAACAACTCCCGGCTGTGATGCCACTTCTGCTTTTATTTTCAGCGTAGTCAGCTTCTACAGCCTGGAGTTCTTTTGCCTTGTACAGTACAGTTAGTTTCTTTCTTAAAACATGCATAGCAGAAACCAGAGATTTAAATCTCCTCTTTCCTGCTGTGGCCAAACCACTCAAATAAATGGAAATGGAAGTACCATGTGTAAATAAGGAGAATTATATCCCATGATAAATTATTAATGTAACTGGGTCATCACCTGTTGAGGTGAGCCAGGGGTGTGAGTTTCTTTTCATGGATGTTAATCTGGATCTTGTAGAACACCCCATTCCATTTCCTGTTCTGTCCAGTTGCTATTAAGAACATGACTATGCCTGGAAAGATTGAGAAAAATGCTGGTTTTTTTTGAGAATCACAATAGCATACAGAGGGAGTCAATTATCCTCGGACAGGCACCATTCAAATTCCCAAAAGCAGAATAAGTGCCAAGAAAACCCCAGAAAGTTCAGCAGCTTTGTTTGACTTGGAAAAACACTCACTCAGAAATTTGGCTTTTCATTTATCCATGATCCCTACAGCATGCTTCAGCTGGAGCCTGGCTGAGGTCACAATGTGTTTCCTTGACCAAGTATACCACTGGAGCCACATTCAGGCACGGGACTTCTAAATGCATTTCAGACCTGGGCTTCAGGCACAGGGAGCTTTTCTACTGACTTTAGGGTTTTCAAGTGAGCTCTGTTTGGGGGGTGATTTCCTGCCAACTTAATGTACAGTTCTCATAAGGTTTACAAATCATCCTCTTACTAGGTGGGCACAATAACTCCAATAGAAGAGTTGCTTGGAATCTGATGAGTCTTCTGGACTGGAAGCAGGATCAATCAAACAGAAAGAAAGTCTTTGAGAGGAGACAGAATATACATTTCAAGGCTGTGAGCAGAGCCAGTTTCAGCTGACTACTGGCAAAATTCCACGTGTCCTTATTTTCTATAGACAGGTTTATCTGCTCCCATGTGTTAGGCCCTGCTTCAGCTCCAGATTCATCCCCTTTCTTTCTTTTGAATGCATCTGTCCTGTTAGTGCTCTGCTTTGGGAATTAAAAGGCATTAAACTGCAACCTGTTACTTCTGTGATTTCTCACTCTTAGAATGTGACAAACTCGCTACAAAGCTTTTTCTGTGCTTTGCATGTGCGTACCAAACGTACGGAAGCCAAAGCAAAGAGGCAGCACATGTCCTAGAAGGATTTCTTGGCTTCCAGAGTGGTTATGACTTTTCAGAATGAAGGATTATTGAATGTTTCCCAAAGCAGCAGCTGTACAAATGGCTCCCACACCAGGAGGAGGAAATATATGCACTAATTCTTGAATTGGTGATTCATGCCAAGACATCCTGGGGACAAACTGAAACCCCAGAGGGAAATACCTGTTAAATTTCAGGACCATTAAAATGCTAAAATCTCCTCAGGGTTTTGAAAGTTTCTCTACTTTCCTATCAGTTTTGTTTGCAAAGCCCATTTGTTGCCCAGGGGCAAGTATGCTCCTAACAGTTTACTGACCTCCAGTAAGCATAAATTGACCTTTGAATTCAGTAGTACCCTGCCAGACTGATGCACTCCAGACTGGAGTTTAATATACTACCATATGTTAAGAGTCGTTATCTTCTCCCCACTTTGCAATATCAAGCTTTTCCTGAAAATTCACACCCTTGGATAAATGTATGATAAAAATTGTGGGGAAATGAAAAAGAAGAGAAATTATGCAGTTTCTTCATTGTCAGCCTTATGTCAGCTGACCTTTCAGCATTGTTAGCTCAGGTTTGGAGTTCTCAAATGTCTTCCAATGCTTTTCCATCCCTGACCCAAGGGAATGCCAGGAGCAGTGTGCCTTTCTCAGCCTTCCCCAAAAGCATCAAGTGCATGATCTTTTATCCAGCTACATGGGGGAGGCTGTGCAGCAATCTAATCCACTTTTCCATTTGTCTTGGAGGAATACAGCACCTGATCACATGGCCTTTAGGTCTATATCCTGCCAGGCAAAATAGGGTCTATATATAGGTTCTAATTTTATAGCGGGTTCTGTGGAAGATCACAACTGCTATTATATGTGCATAGTTGATTTAACATCAGGTGGTCTGACATATTTTTACTCTTGAATTATGAATGAAAATTTCTAAAACTTAAATATATCATTAGAAAATTACTAAGAGCAATTTCCTCCCTTTCACATTTGCATAATGAAATTCACCATGGAGCTGTACTCTCTCTAAATATATAGACCCTATAGAAAGGTCAGAAGGTGTCTGAAAGTTGCATAAAAGGAGCAGGATGTACATGCAGGAAAGGTACAGAGCAGCAGCACTTTGCCTTCCAGATTACCACTTCTGAATTATAAGCATTCATTGAAGATTTCAAATATCTTTAAAAAAAACCTAGGTAACTCTCAAGCAGACATTGTCCTGAAGCATCTGAAATATATTTATTTGAAGTAATTAAAATTTTCCATGAACATCAGGAAAAACTGAACTGAACTGGAAATAAAATATCTTGCATTTTTATTTGCCTTTGAAGCACTCATCTAAGTCAAGAATCTAAAAATAATACCTTAACTTTAATTTCTACAATCTGCAGAAATTGCTCTGTCCATTATGCTTTCATTTCCACCCAGTTCTGGCACTGTTGTTACTTCAAGGATGCATCACTGACATCTAAGCAGAGCTGATACAAACCATTTACACTAAGGCCTTGTTTTTGTAACTTAATTCCTCTTTCTAAAGGTAGGTGCCTCACATCTCCTGCTCCCTCTTCCCTGTACACAATTTTTGTGTTCCTCAATGACAAGTTCACCTCTGCTGATCTTTTCACTTTCATCCCTGGGCTCTTTGTGTCTTTTCCTCCCCCTCCTCTGCCCACTGAATAAGTGAAAGAAAGTACCTGGGTGGCTGGGATAGCTCTCTCAGTAATTATAAAAAAGCATGCCTGAGGGGTCATATAGGATTGGATGATCTTGTCAGTGGCCCAGCTAGACTGCTGAGGTCCCATCTAAACCTACATCTGTGGGTTTCAATGAAGCTTAGAGCATTCAGTAAATACTCAAAGGATCAAGGTGATCTATGTAACCTCTTTTTATGAAAGACATAACAATTTTTAAAGGTGATCAAATATGGCATCAATAAAATATGAAGTGTCACTTTTTACTGCTAAGTTTGTTAACATAGCAGAAAAGCTGTAATGTACAAACCAGAGGCATAGCAGTTGTTCTTCCTATTTCAGTAATAGGGACTCTTTTTTTAGGGACTGTCAGTATTGGTTGAAATGTTTTATAGTCGCTGTCCTGTATAATTTGATCTATAAGTTATTACACAACTATAATAGTCACAAAAGAATACTGTGGTTTACAGGTTATTCTGTTAGGGTATTCAAATGTGGACTGAATGCTTTAAATAAAAATACTGTACTTATGTCATTAAAAAAATATTTTGTGATTCTTATCAAATAATTATGATTGCAATGTTTGATAGTATATTACATTACCTTTATAAACAAACTTTGAAATCAGATGGTGAGTGAAAAGTACTTCAGCTATAAATATAGCCAATTATTTCAATTTGTTCTGTCATTCTAATTGTTCTTTATCCCTCTAAAAATACACTATGGTAGGTCAACCTTGGCTGCCTGCTTACCCACTCCCCCTCCTCAGCAAGAAAGTGGGAGAAAATAAGATGAGCAGAGGTCATAGGTTGAGATAAGGGCAGGGCAATCATTCACCAATTACTGTAATGGGAAAACAGATTTGACTCAGGGAAGATTAACTTAACTAATTTCCAATTAGAAATAGACTAAGCTGATGATTAACAAAATCAAAACTATAGCCACCTTCCTGCACATCCCCTTTCTTTCCAGGCTCAAGTTCATTCCTTTTTTCCTGACTCTTCTATCTCTTCCTCCCCTTCCCCATGGGCCACAGGACAATGTGGATGGCAGATTGCAGAGTTTGTAACACTTTGTCAGTCCTTCCTTCTCATGCTGTTCCCCTTCTCCAGCATGGGGACCCTCCCACAGGAGACAGCCCTTCATCAACTGCTCTGATGTGGGTCCTTCCCATGGGCTGCAATTCTTCAAGAATTGTTCTAGTGTGAGTCCCTTCCCATGGGCTGCAATTCTTCAAGAATTGTTCCAGTGTGAGTCCCTTCCATGGGGTTCAGCCCTTCAGGAGCAAACTGCTCCAGCATGGGTCACTCACAGGGTCACAGGTGCTGCAGAGACCTGGTCCTGTCCACAGGCTACAGCTCCTGCCTGGAGGGTGCTCCACCATGGAGCCTCCTTGAGCTTCAGTTTCCTTCAGGAAATATCCAGTGCTGTGGCATGTAGCCCTGGATGGACTGCAGGGACTGTATCTGCTCCCCTGTGCACCTCCATAGGCATCTTGGTTTGGAAAGACAGGAGTCTACTAAGGAAGGCAGGAGCCTCCCCTGAAATGGAGAATGTAAACCCTCCCTACCCCTCCAAATTGCTATAAATTTTAAATTAAGGGGCTCACAGGCAAAAATATGGAAGCAGAAAATAACAGTTCTTTAATAGGGGAAAAAACAAACAAACAAAACAAACAAACAAACAAACCAGTACACTAGAACAAAAAAAAAAAAAAAAAAAACCAAAAAACAAACAGTATACTAGAACATAAAAAAACCCAGTACACTAGCAAGAAGAACCACAGTACACTAGAACAACACTGGCAGAGTCAGAGCCCAACCTGACACCCTGTGGGGTGTTAGTGGCAGTCCACTTGAAAATGTGGCTGTAATCCTCCTGAAATATCAGGTGTGGTTCTGTTGGAGCAAGGGGGTCCTGAAGAGAAGGATGTATTCTTCCTCTGAAGATCCAGTGGAAGAAGAGGCAGCTGCTGTTTCTCTGGGGAATCCCGTGGAGAAAGCCATGCTGATGTCTCAAAACCCCTCAGGATTATATCTGGGTAGCAATGCTTGGCTTCTCCCTCTGGGCGGAGCATCTCACAACGGGATGTTACAGTTCTTATCAGTCATGCAGTGACATTCAATAGTCTGTTATCAGCAGATATCCCCTCCCGAGGGAGGTGTGAATGTGGTCACTCAAAGAGAGAGATAAAGCAAACTGCCCAATTGACAAAGGTAATCTGCCATACAGATGGTAATTGAAAACATCTTGCATTGCAATCTTCAACAATGGGGCAGCTTGCCTTGCAGACAGCTTTGTCTCAGGCTGCATGGGAATCTCCTCTCCAACCCCTGGAGCACCTCCTCTCCCTCCTTCTGCACTGACCTTGAGCTTTGCAGGGTTGCTTCTCTCACATATTTTCTCACTCCTCTGTACCTCACAGCATTTTTACTCTGTCTTCAGTATGTTACCAGAGAGGTGCTGCCAGCATTGCTGAAGGGTTCAGCTTTGCCCAGTGGTGGATCTATTTTGGAGTCACCCAGAACTAGCTCTGGTTGACATGGGGCTAACTCCTGCACTTTTTTCAAGAAAGCCCCTCCTGTAGTGCTGCCACTGGCTTACCAAAACCTTGTCACGTAAATGCAATTCATAAGCATATATGGAAGCTGCTTCTACTTTCTCCCAATATTCTGTGTAGATTCATGAGGAAAGTATGAAAGTTTAAACACATTTATCTGTTTCCAGGCAACTTACAGTTCTATAAGTGTTTTTCATTACTGATGTTGGCATTCCTTTTATTTCTGTGGTGAAAACAGGCTGCAGACCATTTTTCCTGTATGTTATAGGATACTTTGTACATTACCTACTGAGAATATGTTTTTGTGTTCTAGAAAGATCTTATAAGTTTTAGTCCTCCCCTTGTCTTCAAAAACTCATATTGTCCTTGAGGGCACCAATGGTTCCAACAGTTTACAGCCTGGCTGTGTTGCAAGTTTGGTTTTGCAGTGATCAGAAAGGATTTATCAAAAAAAAAAATCATAGAACATTTTAGACTGTAATAATTCACATTTTCTCTGACTGCTGAAATAAAGACAGAACTGTCTAACTTTTGTGGTTGTATGCAATAACCCCATGGATCAATGAACTTCAAGGAGCTGGTGGTAGTGAATCTGATTCATGTTTTTTCACTGAGCCTGGATTTCTTTGATGACACTTTTGTTTGAAGAGAGAAGGCTAGAGTGTGGTCACATCCTCTCTATTTTTTCCCTCAAAATATATATGTTAACACTGATGACAATGATGATAGAAGATGGACTTCTTTTGGAGGAAACCTAGTATCTTCTGAATTTCCATGAAGCCTGAGTACAGAATAAAAACATAATGTTCTGCCCATTTTCTTCAGCACAACCAGCAGAAAAAATTCCTCCCGCTGTGGCAGATTAGACTAATATTTGCTGTGGGAAGGAAGTTCTGATAACTGTTTCTGACCATGCCAAAAAACAATTTTGAATTTACACTTTTCTTCAAACTTAATTATTTCTGCTTCAAGAAGTCTGCTTCATTACATAACTTGTGATCTCAGATAGAATTATTGTGGGGTTTCTGTGGTTTTTTTTAAACTTTCTCTCTTTACCAAACTTGATAAATGACATTCATTAGAGCTGCAAGATTTTAAGTTTTTGAAATTTAATTAAGAAGACACGACTTCAAGGTTATTGCAACTAAATAACATATATTTACATATAATCATTAATATGGAAGTTACTTTAATAGAAATTAAGTATTTGATAGTTGATGTAAAATAAATATTGTGATTCCACAGGTATCACCAGGTCTTGTGTAAACAAGACATTGATCAGAGCTTTTCTCTATTTCATTTAATTAGTCCTACACAACATCTTGAAGATAATGTTCACTCTTCCTAAAGGATTATAGCGTCAGATTTTTCCCTTTGTTTTTAGAATATCCTGAATTGGAAGGGACCCAAAGGGTCATCGAAGTCCAATGCCTGGCTCTGCACAAGACAGCCTTAGTCATGACACCACATAGCTGAGAGCATTGTTCAAATGCTTCTTGAGCTCTGTCAGGCTTTGTGCTGTGACCACATCCCTGGGGAGCTGTTCCAGTGCCAGCATCTGGGTGAAGAACCTTATCCTAATATCGAATCTAGAACTTCTCTGACAGAGCTTCATGACATCCCTTAAGCTCTGTCACTGGTCACTGGAGAGAAGAGGTCAATGCCTTCTGCTCCACTTCCCCTCACAAAGAAGCTGTAGGCTGAAATGAGGTCTTCCCTCAGTCTCAGGCTGAACAGTCCAAGTGACCTCAGCTGCTCACCATATGCTTTCCCCTCCAGAGCCTTCACCATCCTCATTTCCCTCCTTTCAACATTCTCTAATAGTTTAACATCTTTCTCATATCATGGCACCCAGAGCTGCTCCCAGCACAGGAGGTGAGGCTTCCCCAGTGCAGAGCAGAGCAGGACAATCCCCTCCCTTGCCTGGCTGGTGATGCTGTCCCTGGTGTCCCCAGGACATGGGTGGCCCTCCTGGCTGCCAGGACACTGCTTGGTCAACTTGCCACTGACCAGGACCCCCAGTTCCCTTTCTGAGGCCCTGCTTTCCAGCATCTCATTCCTCAGTCTGTCCATACATCCTGGGTTGCCTTGTTTCAGGTCCAGGATCCAGCACTTGCTTTGTTGCTTTGTATCTGAATAAATTGCATTGAGGAAGCTAACACTTTGCTTGACAGTAAAGTAAGGAATTTCAGTTGAACAGGATTTCAGCCCTTCCAGGACACAGCTGTACCTTGTTTAAAGCTCCTCTCTTCAGTCTCTGTTTTCTCCCTTGTCAAGTACCTGAGACCTTTTACAAGGATCCATTCATAGCCTCCTCTTGGCTCTTTCCTGTCTATGGCCCTAAGCCTATGCTGACTGTGGCTTCTGGGAAAGAACAGTGAAGAAGAAGATAAAGCAACAGCAAAATTCACCAATCAATCAAAACCCTATTAGTCTATCTCAATACTCTTTTTCACCTCACTGTTTCTCACTATTTCTCTTTTAAATCATGAAGGAAATGCTAGATCAAGGATAAGCATACTGAGTATTAGAAAAGAAAATGTCCTGAGAAAGAGATAGGAAGCAATGCCAGGTAGACAGGAAGGCAGAAATGAACAGGCACTCAGTGGTGATGGAGGTAGGGGAAAAAGGAGCTAAGGAACAAGTGTAAGAAAAGTTGGAGATGGGGAAAGGTCACTAATAGACAATATGTCTTGCAGAAGCTACCCAATTTTGCTATTTGTTTCCTTTACCCCTTATTCAGTAGTTAAAAGATGAAAGCCAAACTCAGTTTCATTATTTGAAAAGCTGATATGATTGTTAATCATGATTCTAGTATTTTTTTATTCATTTATATCTGTAAATATAAGCTTTCTGAAGAGTGTCTAATTTCAGAAATATCTCCACTGATGTCATGGTATTTTACCTCTATATGAAGTTAAGTGTTATTTGAGACAAGTAACTCTATTACTATCTCCTACCTTTCACAAGTCCATTGCATGAGGCTGCCTGCTTTCTCTTACAAGCTTGCTTGTACTACATAACTCTATTAGGCTCTCCTTATGACTTCCTATTTATAACAATCTAAGTTTAGAAATATCTGATCACATATTAGCAGTGGTATAATGTGAGAAGCTATTTGTATTTCTGTATCAGCAGATTAGACATCAGCTATTTTCTCTCCTACATGGCACAGTAAGCTGCAGTGCTGCAGTACTTTGTCAGGAAGTACTGATATTTTGGAGGAGATATATTGGGTGTACAACCATAACTGCATCTAATGGAGAGATAAGAACACAAATTTAGACTGTTGTACAGTGTACTTTGTGCTGACAATCAGGTGTCCTTTCATTTTCCAGCAGGACACATAAATTGTTTTACAAGTTCCCTGCCTTATTAGAAGTACTATGAGGGTTTAAGAAGGATCGCATAAAACATATAGTGATTTATTGTATTTAGCATAACAGGTAGATGTGGTAACATTTAAAGCTCACTGCTCTAAACAAAGGCTCTCAATCTATTGTCCAAATTCTTTCTCTTACAGTGTTATGGGAAGGGTACAGATTGCAAGATGTGATGGGAAGAAAGCCTTCCCTTCTGCATGTACAGCTACTGCTCTCATTAGGTTTCAATGTGGGATCAGTGGGCTTTGTTTGGCTGAACACATCTGATATTTTCCCTCTCATTTGAATAGAGATATGGTCAGACTTCAATGACTGCATACACTGCAGTAGAGGCAAAATAATTCAGTCTTCGATCTGCAGATTTCCGGAGGCAGCAAGGCAAGTAGAAACATTTTTTTCTTTCCCACTCTTGATCAGTCTTTTTATCAGCCATGTGGAACCACTTTTGTTTGCTCAGCCCCATTTAGACTGAGGTACGTTTTAATAAGATCCATGTGTTAGGTTTTTTAAGCCAAATACTGGAGACTCTTCTCATTCCATGTTGGAACACAAATCCTGCACATGTATATCTGTATATGCATATATGTGCATGTGTTTGCATGCATACTTGTCTGTAGATATGCTTTCTTTTCCAGTTTTTTGGAGATCTTTTCCTCACAAACTTCAACACTTTAAAATTTCAGAAGTATTGTAGCTTAATACCATTCCAGTTTCTAATTGTTTTCCTAAAAGGACTGAAGTTAGATACTTACTCTAAACTGTTTGGTATGGGTGGAATTAACAATTTTTCCATCTGATGAGGAAATAATCAAGGAAATATTATTATCCTGTTTAGGGGTGGATTTGGCACAGTAGTATTGTGGAAATGCAATGGAATGGGTGTTTCAAAAGTGAATGTGGCCTCAAAATATGACACATTAATCCACTTTGCTGAATGTGTCCTCAGGAAAAAAGTCAAGATGTGCAACTATTTTTCCATGTTTTGGCAGTTCAGACAACAAGATGAAATATGATGAAAACACAATACTAAAAAGAATTAAATATGCTTTTATACAGAGAAGAATCCTTCCAGTATTTCATTATTTCCAAGATTTTCCAGGACTGTTTCTATGTATAGAGGATGAGTTTTGTGGTGATGTAACAGCCTCTCAGTGGCATCAGCCCAGCAAAGGACAGTGTAATGAAGAGAAGAATGAGGCCCATTGTTCTCAACAGAAAGACAGTTTTTTGACTTATATGATCAGAATAACTGAGTGATTGCCTTGTTTCTTCTCTGAAAGAGAAGACACAGCTGGAGATAGAGGAGCACATTCGCAGCATGTGGCTACCTTGGTGCTGAGGCTAACAACAGCTTCACTAACAGGACTGGCATGGACAATATCCCCAAATAAAGTCAATTGCTGGGAAAATATTGCAAGTCAATCCATGGTGAGGAAGTTCATCACTGCTCACTGCATTACCACCAAGTACGAAAAGCAGTAGCTTTGAAAACTAAGCCAATCCATAATTTTCTGAACAAGGAACTATCTCATAGCTGAAAGAGGAATAAGTAAAGTAAGTGGAAGTGGAGGAAATTTACTGCTGTAGATACAGAGCTAGTGAAATTGCTATTTGTCAAGAACTGACCTTTTCCTCTTCAGTGGATCTGCTTCCATATTGACCTATCTTAAAATCTACGTAATTGTTGTCCACTCTGTTTTACCTTGGGATTAGAACTTATTCTGCCTGACTTTTGTGTATTTCAGCTACTGTTCACAGTCTGGCAAGTAAACAAATTGAGTTTTAGACTATTTGACTCAATTGCTTCACTGAAAGGAGTCAAAGGTAAGAGATTTTCCTTGACTCTACTCTTCTTTTTTACTTACTGCAGTGTTTCCCTTGGTCACTTCTCTGGAAATGAGATCAGCAAGCAAAATAGAATTTAATAGCATTTTTTAATAAAAGTTTGAAAAACAGAGGAGGGAAATGCTTCTTGAAAGGTGAAGGGAGTGGTGTTTTTCTTCTGTGGGACTGAAGGAACTTGATTTCTAAATAAACATAATTTTTGAAGATTTCATTCTTTCTGCAGCTGTGAGCAGGACTGTACATTTATGTTGTGTGTTCCCTGGGCTGATTCCTGCAATACAGGAGTTTCAAATGATACCTCATGCAGAGTAATGCAAAACCAACCGAATAGGGTCCTTAATATGCTTGACAGCAGCCAATTTATGTCAACAATGGAGTGAGCCTGTTTTGGCTGATATTTAAGAGTTGAAAATAAAGTCTTCACAAATATTTTGTTTGCAACAACATATCTCCCTACTCTGAACTCCTATGGTGACTGAGGTGTGTTGCATTCCTGTTTTTGTCTAGTATAATACTTAGCAATTTTGAAGTCCAGGATCTGAAGTTCAAGGCCATCCTGTGGTATGAGTCAGGAGACTTTGGACAGCCCTCACTCTACTAAATTTAAATCTTAAAGGATATGAGGCTTTCAATTTTTACTTTCTCAGTCTTCTTACCATGCCCTGCTGGTATAAAGAGATTCAGGGCTTCCTTTTCAATGCAGTGAATGTTTCAGGCTATCTTTGTTTTTTTGAAATTAGATTATCTCATGGTCCTCAGTTTCCAGAGACCACCAAGGCTGTTGTTCAGAATCAGTCTCCAACAGTTCATTCTTCCCAAAGCAATTTTTACCCCCTGGCACCTCCCTTTACACAGAGTTCAGTAAATGATCACTCTTCAATTTTAGCTGGAGCTTGCCATTCCCCACCCCCTCACCCTCAAATGTCAGTATTTCCTGTGGAAATAATTTTTTTTTTGTTTTGTTTGTTTCAACCAGGCTTTAACAAAGAATCTAGCTGCCACAAAACTTGGTCAGAGTAAACTGCAAGCCAAACTGTGGAAACTCTTCATGCCAGTGCTCAAAGTAACCCAAACCACAGTCATCCTGCCTAGAAATTAATCAAAATAGCAAAGATAACACTGAATATAACATTCAGATAGAGTTTTACCCACCTCCTGGAAGTGAAGCACACATTGGAACTAAATGTTGTTTAAATCAAATGAGTGATTATAGCAGGCGGTAAGACACGAGGCATGCTCACTCATTAGTGATCTACTGGAATGTATTTGTGGCTTGGACATCCTTTTGACTCCTGAGAATCTTCATTCTGTTGTACTTCCCACTATCATTTCTTTTTCCTTTCTTGGCAGAAGAGCCACAGACATTTTTAGTAGCTATCTTTATATGGGTTAAACAGATTTTGTCTGGCCCAAATGCATAAAATGCTAAACCAGATTAATTATTATGAAGTTTGTCTGCTCCTTCTGACTGAGAAGAACTGTATTAAATCACATTAAAAGGGTCTATTTTAGAATACTCTTTCTACTGTTTACTTGACAGGGAAAAAAACCTGTCAGAAATAAACTCCACCAATTACACTGAAAGCTGCTTTCTTTTGCGTTTATTTTGTCATGGAATCACAGATTTGTTAGTGTTGGAAGAGACCTCTGGAGGTCGTCCAGCCCAGCTTCCCTGCCAAGGCTGTGTCACCTAGAGCAGGTCACACAGGAACGGGTCCAGGTGGGGTTTCAATGTCTCTGGAGGGGGAAACTCCACACCCTCCCTTACATAAGGTGTCCTTGGAAAGTCCTGCTGCTGTCTCCCACGTTGTAGCTACTTTAAATTTGCATTTCACAAAGAAAGATATTCTGTGTGATCAGCTAAGACAAAATCTCATCACTGTGGTCTAGAATTTTCCTAAAAGGGTGGCAGGCAGCCCTATGTCTTGAAGCAAGAATCTTACTGCAAGCTAGGCAAGACTGGATGTACTCTTTTCATATAACAATAGTTAAGAAAAATGACAGTGGATATAGCACTAAATAGGAAGCGTTTTAAGGTCCTGCAGTTGGCAATGACAGCTCTTATTTCTGATTATCTCCTTGTAAATTTATGGAAAACTAGTTGAATTATCTCTTCATAATTTGAGAAGGTTACTGGCAGCTCACAATGCATTGGACAGGTTCCCTAAATTATCTATAGCTTTTTATTGTTTTCTGCATGTTTTCATACAGTCAGATCAGTTGAGAATTTGTTTTGCTGTTAAAAAATCCAAATCTCCACCCTGTCTCATCACATAAATTGGGTAGCCCTGAAATGCTTTCATGAAAGGTGAATTAAAAAAAAATATAAAATCTCAAAAAGTCAATGTTTAGATTTTTCTATATAAAATGGTAAGTGTTTCTTCCTTCAGAATTTCAAGAAAAAAATCCAGTCATCCAGCAGCTCTGAAGTAACATCAGTTATTTTCATTGCAGATTGGAATAAATGGTGATGTGTAAAAATATTTATTATAAACATTTGCTTATGGAACAAACATTTTTTGGATATTGCTGTACTCAGAAGTATCCAAGAACAATTGAGAAATGAGTCCAGTGAATATTTGGTGTTTGGCAGCTTAACACTCTTTTAGTAAAAGAAACTTCACTGGTGTTATCTCACTTTCTATATTTCTGTATAAATGAAACAGAGAAGAGCTCTGCTGTTTGCCACGCATTTTCTCTAAATGACTCAAACATGTATTTCCGTTACCATAAATCCATATATTTATATATATTTAGGAATACCATTCACACATAACTTCATTTTACCACTGTCCCAAATCCAATCCCAGAATTTAATATAAATAAAAGTTCATTGTGACCTCTTTCAGAGATATCTTTTTTCATTTGTTTCTCATTAAAGCTAGCAGTGTAAATTCAACGTTCGTAAATTATGTAACTTTTTCAAGAATGTTTTACATCAAATTTATAAAGGAGAATGTTTGACCTTGAAAAGACAAAGTTTATTTTCATCAATATTTTAAAAATTAATGAACAGGGAACAGTCTGTCCATTTTCCCATCTGTACTCCCGCATGGGAAAAATTTTGAAACATCCTAAAAGAAAAAAATTGGGAAAGGGATAAACAATTCTTAATATCTTCATGTCCATAGTGTTAATAGTTAAAAAATAAAAGCAGAAATTGAAATTTTAATTTAGTTATTTTAGATCTCAGTTGCAATTTTGTAATTAAGAAAACCAACACAATTAGCATAATATTTTGTTAAAAAATATAATGCTTTCAGAACAACTAACAGCTTTGGGGTTTCAGTTGTAATTTGACAAAGACAATCTAGTAAGGTCTTTCAGTGTCCTTATCCCTTGAGAAAAGGTACAGGACATTTCATTATCTCTGATGTTCTCAACTACTGCATGCCCAGAAAAGGAAAATCAATATGGAATATACAACTACAAGAAACAAATGTATGTGTTAATACAATAGGTAGTGCAGTCTTGACTCTAAAAATCCTGTTCAGGATGGACATCGCATTCTTCACACATTCTTGGAGATCTCTGGTGTCTTTTTGGCACTCCAGATCCAGACAAATCAAGGAAAATTTATCAATAACCCACCAAACCCAAAAGTGTCCTCCTCAGGTCCAAAGGGTTGTAGGAAAAATACAGCCAAAATGCACATTTGAAAAAAATTATACTGTGTCCCTTCCTCAGTAATTCTTGTCAATGCTAGTACTGTGCTGAAGGGTCCTTTATCAGCAGTTGCCTCAAAATTTTCTGAATCTATTTCTTTGAGAACTGTACGATGCAAGTTGCTCATTGCGTTGGGGTTTTTTCATCAGCTTGCACAGTAGTTCCCATTTCATGTATCTGAATGCACTTCATTTACTACTTAAACAGGATTCATTTTTCATATGGCAGGAGTTACACGGGTAGCAACAAATCCTGCCTAGCTCAGGTGGTGCCCAGCTGGGTTTGCTGTGAACACCCCTCTCTCTTTGCCCCTTGGCGTGGCTGACCTTGGCTCTGGCTGTTGTTGGCACGGCCACTTAGCAGGAACTTGTTGCAGGTGGAATGAGAAAGCTTACTCACAAGAGTGTTAAAAATTAACTTAATAAAATACAGTTTTAGTGGAGAAAAAAATAATAGTTTGTAGTTGCAGCAAATATCTCCTACTCATACTAAGCTGTGAACATTTGTATCTTCAAATATTCAGTATTTGAAAGGGAAATTCAGAATGCTAGGTAGTAACAGCAGCTGATACTAATCATTATAGCAATTCCACAAAACTTCATTGCAGTACTTTTGACTTGACGTGTTGTCAGACTTGCTTTTCATATTTTGAGGTATAATTTGATGAATACAAAAAGCCGTACTTAAAAAAAAAGTACTAAAATTGCAAATGAAAGGCTGACAGCAAATCTACATAAAAATGTTATGTAGATACAAATCTACATAAAAATGTTCTTACACTTCTGAGAGGGCACAGCATTAGACTTTTATGTTTTAATATTTTGATGTGAATTGTTGCTCACCCAAGTGATTATTTAAAATTTGGGACATGGCCAGTTGCAGCCAGGATGAGAAACTGGTGATAGATGCTCTCCAATTAATTTGCAAAAGACATACAAAATTCCATTTCCCGTACAACAAGACTCCAACAGCAGATAGTTTATTTGCTCACAGCTTCAAGTCCATTTAACAGAAACAGAGAAAACCATAACCATATCTGTCTTTTGGTTTTCCTTACAGCTGTGCTGCCAGCCCTTAATTAGGTGGTGTATTTGGCATTCTGCTCCTCTTCTCCAGCATTCTTCATCTTTCATCTCTTCACATAAACATACAAAACCCCATTAAAACTATAAAAAGGCTATAAAGCTCTTCCATTCAGATAGAAATTGTACAAGCCTTCTTTTCATACTGCATAGCAATGTATTTCAATGTTTGGGATATGTGTCTAGGACAATTTGAAGAACTCCTAATTCTTTTTTCTTGTTACTCATTACATTCATCAAACTTTCTGTGGTTTGATATCAAGCATAGCAGATGTGCCATGTGGTTCTCCTTAGCTGGCTATATGCAAACATAAGTGCACACTGCTTCTGAGTCTTCATGGGGTGGGCTGGGTACAGAATTGCTTGTCTCTGACAATAAGCAGCAGTTAACCTGAAGTGGAAATACTTTATCTAAACCTGTGATCAGGACAAAATATCAAAACTTGTGATGAGAACAGTATCTCTCTTTCATCCCATGCACAAATACACTTATTTCCCTCTTTTCAGTGCTATATCTTTACCTCTAATGTGATGAATTTGCTGTTAACTCAGCTGAACTGGTTTATCAGTTGGAAAAAAATCCTTACTCAGCAGATGCCTCTTCTGGTTTTGATTTGCAAATCTACTGTTGGTTTGAAAAGAGACAAAGAAATTGAGGAAATAAGCTTCTTTAGAAAAAAGCATCTAGCTTGGACAACATCTTGCTGTTCTGAAAAGATAATTTAAAAGTTATGACTTTGCACCAGGATAAGAGATAGCTGTTTTTGTTTTGGGACCTAGAAAAGCCTGTGTGGGTTAGCTGAGGACTTAAAATAGCTTTATTCTGACTGAGATGATGATTTAATTTGATGCTTACTTAAAAACCCCAAATAATTCATCAAAAGCCTTTCATACAACTTTATAACAATCACTGGATGTGATTACATACACATAGAAGAAATATATTCAGTCTGTTGTCTCACAGTGTCCAGTTCTGGTCTAGAGGAGGCAGAGTTCAAGGCAATCAGTGATGCTGTTTCCTCCTTGTCAAAGGTAAGCTCTTTAATTTTACTTCTTCACACATCTAAGTTTTACCTCAATCCAGAATGCATAACTTTCCAACTTCAATGCCTTCCTTTGTGGCAGTGTAATTTTTAACCTTTGATTTATAATGTTTACATCTTTCTATATAGGCATACACACATTGAGTGCAATTATATGTAAATTTGTATGTATATTTAAACATGCGTTTTACAAAAGCACACGGCACAGAGAACACTTTCATTCTAGAACCTGAATTAAGCTGAAAATGACAGAAAGTGAAAATGAAACAAAAATAGGCATTACTCTGTTTCACTGGTAGTTCATGTTCACATTTCACCAGAACCTCTGTGTAAGGTCATTGATCCCATTATAATTTACAACTTATTTGAATCCCTTTGAGGCCATCAAGTCCAAACTCCTACTCAGTGAAAGTCCATGAGATCCCTGAAAAAGTATTAAAAGGAAAAAAAATTCCAAGGCTTGAAACTGATGTTAGTCTTAAAAACTCTGAGCTGTGTGTTCTCCCAATAGAAACTGCTAACACAGGAACTCTTCTTTTAACAGGAATTAAAACTTAATCTCTTTTGCACTGTAAATCACAAAGTAAAAAGGCCAGTGACCAATGTAAATACTTCAGTTAGATTATTCTAATCAAGAAATGCTTATTGCTGTTTTACTACAAGCTACATTTAAAAATCCATATTAATAATAGCAACTCCAGGGCATGTTTCAAAACTTTAATTTATTTAACTACATCAAAGGAAAATATTTTTTTTTGGCTTTAAATTTCTATTGTTTGGCACATAATAATGGAAGGATGCATAAGATATTAACAGCAGATTAAAGAAATCAAGGGATAAAATATTCAGAATAAATTACTCTGCTGCAGCTTGCTATGTATCTCTTTCTAGAACAATCCAGCTTATTTTTGTAGTGATGGAGAAAGCAGCTTTGGAAACAAAAGCCAACAGCTCATCCAGAAGTTTCTGCACACACAGACCATGTTTAGCTGCAGTGTTACCTGTGCCTTGATGTTCCTGCTATCTTGATTTCTTATGCTGTTTTCCAAGGGCACATCTGTTTCCAGGTACCAAATGAAGTAAACATTTCAGACCATTCTAAGATTTTTTTTTTAAAATATATTAGGAAAAGCTAATGCTCCTATTTTTTGCCTTCTTGTTGTGCTCTTGGCACTCACCTGGTCAGGTCTCTGTTCTCATCAGCCACTCGGTTCTGTCTTTGCAGACAGAAATCTGTGTAGGATGCAGGAAAAGCCCACTGAATTATTTTATTCATAATGAGAGCACTACTATATATCTGATGAACATATGGGCCTCGATGGTTTGAGGACAGGGTTGGATTTTTGGATGATATCTTATTTGCTTACTTCAGTTGTTCCTTTCAAGATTCTTTAAAGGCAAGTGATCTTTAAAAAGCACTTTCCTTGATAATAAAGCTTTTTTTTTTTTAACTGGATATTAATATTAAAAGTCAGCACTTATCTTTCTCAATAAGTGCTTGAAGCAAGGACCTAATATAAAAATTGATTTTTAACTTTTTTTCCCCAGTTCTCCCTTCATGGCTGTTGGATCACAAAACCAGAAATGTTAAAGTGCTGGTTAATATACTTCAGGAGTTGTCCCACAGTTTCTGTGTAGAATATGATACATTTTCTATTCCCTTTAATCTGTTAAAAATCTGTTCTTTTCCAGGACAGATAAAATCCTGAAAGATACTCTTATGAAAGAAACATGAGCTGCTTAGCTGAACATAATTTTTTGCCCTTCATAACTACTTGAAACAAAAATCATTAGCCCAGATTTTCCTTCCTAAATCTGCAAAAAAAGAAATTATTCAGTGTAAAACCTCCTGAAAGGTGCAATGTGGGGATGGAGACTTGAAGCTATCTATATTATTTGTTAGTGCATCATCTTGCATTTTCCCTCACAGGATTGTCAGAAATCTGCAGGGGGTGTCCAGAGTTTAGTGCAGGGTAAGGGGGAAAGACAGAGAAGAATTGAGAGAGAAATGAGCTAGATGTGCTCGAAGGGAAGCAAAGATCATGTCTTCCTCATATCTCTCCATCATCATTACACATGGCAGGAGAAAGGTCTTGGACACTAATTTGGTTTCAATTTCTGTAGAATATAATAAAGGTTGCAAAGAAGCTGTGTTTATCCCTGCTAAAGTCCTGGGAGACTGACTAGTCTGTAATCACACAGGAAGCCTGTGGCAAAACATAATTTGAACTTGTGCCTTCTGGCTGCTAGTTCAACCATTGACTTTTGCATTTTTTCTCTTTTTCTGTGGGGCTCTATGGGGGCAAGGCAGAGGGATCAGTTGGTGGCATGGACTGTAAAGGGACACACAGAGTCAGTTCAGGAGACAAACATGCCTGAATCAGCTTTGCATTAGAGAAAGTCTCAGATTTACTATAACTTCAGAAGGCTGGAGTAAGCCTTCTCCACAGTAGACCAACAGTGAAAATGAAGCTAGCTCCTTCACAAAGACATTCTAAGCTAACATATTTAGAGTGTGCTTTGTGAAACTCCCAGTGTTTTGTTCCCTCCAGGACCAGTGTATGGTCTTCAGTTGTTTTTGTTTAAGTTAACAACTGGAAGAAACGCCCTTCCTCTGAGATCATTGATGGCATGCAAACTTTGCCATAATGTTCTAACTTTCCCCTTCAGAGCAGTATTTACTGTGCCAGCAGTCAAGCTGAGTATGGTAATTTCATTATAACTCTATCAAATGTGAATCGTCACAATCCAAACATGAAAAGGGTCGTGTTATACATTTTAAAAAATACCTGTTTTAAATAATCATAATCAGATTCATAGAGAATATAAAATTTACAAAGAAATCTTTTCGTTTGGTTTTCACACCAGGAAAAAGTCCTTCCTTTGAAATCTCAAGCATAAGCAGTCAATAAAGGCTTTTTGCAAAATCTCTTATTTATAGTGGTTAGAATTTTTTTATTACATCAGTGATGTCATACATTATCATGAAGTTTATCAATCATTTAACCTAGGTAAACTTATTATGTCTGATGTAATTCCACTGAGATACATCTGGTGTGTGCTTTATGTGCTATTTCTAGCAT
The DNA here is from genome assembly GCF_027887145.1 of Ammospiza caudacuta. NCBI lineage: Eukaryota > Metazoa > Chordata > Aves > Passeriformes > Passerellidae > Ammospiza > Ammospiza caudacuta. The sequence goes on from NC_080595.1 coordinate 81,320,207, forward strand.
GCATGGGGTTTAGAACTATGTTAATTAGAGGTAGGAAAGCTTTTTTTTACTAATTAGCCCCCTATTATTTTGAAACCATGAACTGTATTCTCATTGCCCAACTTCCTGAGAAGGCTCTATTGTTTAGAAGAAAAAGTTACAGAAAATGACTTATGACTCAAATCTCTTATATTTCAGTGTGACATATGGCACATACTCATATTGCTTTCTCCGTTTCAGCAAAAAATATCACGATTTTTCACTTGTCTGCTCCTTAATGTCCCATGAAATTTCAGAATGAAATGGCAAACACAGAGTCCACTCCTGGATTTTCTAAAATAATACAAAGTCGTTCATATCTGATGCAGCAAATATTCCTTCAGGTGAGTTACTGTCTGTGAAGTTCAGTTTATAAATAAAGTGATGGCAGACTCAGGAGACATTACTATTCTTTTACTTTCCTGATGCTCAGCTCACATTACCCCTCGCATCCAGTCACATAGATTCATGGAATAATTTAAGCCAGAGCTTCATGGAATAATTTAACCTCTGGAGCTCATCTGGTCTAGCACCCTGCTTAAAACGGGCCCAGCTTTCAAGCTGGGTTCAGATATATCTCATGGTCATATTCAGTCAAGTTTGGAATCACTACAGTTGAAGAACATAAACCTTCTCCGAGTGACCCGTTCCAGGATTTGATTGCTTTCATGGTGGAAAAAAAAATTCCCAGGGAGGCATGGTTAAAGACTCAGAACATGAATAAAAAACTGTCATGATACAGTATCAGTTGTTTGGAAGAGGGAAAGAGTCTGAAGCAGACTCTGCAAGGGGAATTATGGCTTGGGTTTTTTGCAGTTATTCCATTCTGCTGCTGGGTACCAAGTACAGGTAGGAAGTTCAGTTTTCATGGGATACTATTAAAAATGTGACCTACACGTTCCTGAGACACCATCCCAGAACTTCCCACTTCACACATAAAAATCCCCAAAAACACATTTTATAAGTGCTTGGAATAAGAAAACTGCTCCATCCTCTGAAATCAAAGTGTGGAACGGTGGTCTTTGATCAGCAAAGCAGCTCCAGGTTTAGAAGACTTAAAAGTTGGAGCTTGACAGTAGCTGAGACCCCCTGAGATGGAGAGTTCAGGTGAGACCCCTTTATTCCCACATCTGTATATTTTTATTGCTGCTTTTTGGGGCTATTCCCATTCCCATTCTGCCTTGACTACAGACATCAAAATAATGCTTCTTTTTGTTTGCTCCTGTGCTACTGCTGTAATTTCTAGCTCTCTGTTGCCATTCAGGAACTGATTGTAGTTCCATGTCCCTGCCCATGTGGAGTTAGTCAGCTGTTTGGGGCACTTTTTCTCCTTTCTTGTGGAAGACAGTACAAACCAGCAGGATTTTATATATTTTGTGCTGAGTAATCACATATAGTAATAATACACTCACTGCCAATCTGCCTTTTTCTAAGAGACTATTTACAGAGGAAAGAGTTTTTAGCCTTAGGCATGTAGATGAAATTTGTAGTGACAATTTAAGACTTTTTTTCCCATCTGTTATATAAAGTAATGCCTGGTAGTCAGAGGAAGGAGTAGACATTCAGAGAAGGCATCATTTATCCTTCTCCCATCCCAGCAGAGCTCACCAGGAAAGACCCCACAGTCTGTCTTGAATTTGTAGAATTTCCTTGGCTTCTTTCTTGCCATTCTGACTGCATTTATTGAGGGTGGATAACAGCCTCAAGTTAGCGTGCACTCCTTTTTTATTGTTTTACAGTGCTCCCTAAATTTGTCTAATCCCTTCTGCTGTAAATTAATGAGTAGAACCCTAATAATCTATTTATACTAATAATGATGCTTTACATTACAATGGACATACTCATTATTATCTGTAGCCACAGCAAAATTATAAAGAACAGCATCAGAGTATCTTTCAGGATGAAGACCATTTTCTGTCTAAAATGAAAGCAGCAGCTGAAAGAAAATACAGAAAGGGAAAGAGGCTTCTCTTCTCTTATTTGAGTCAGGAAAGGACAGGGTTAATATTTTGCCTTTCAGGTACTAAATGTGCTCCTTGAGTACTTCCTCTGATGACCTAAACATGGCCTACAATAGTCCTCATAGTTTCCTATCTTAAATAACTAGCAGCTTGATTGTGATTTTATCTTCTTTTCACTGAGACAGTTATATGAGAGCGCTGACCTTCAGCTAACTGCCTGTTTCCTCTGCACAGGGTACACAGGACGTGAGAACTGGGCTTAATCAGGCATGGTGAGCCTCATGCAAGCCGAGGCCTTGATCGCCACAAGCGATAGAATTGTTTTAGTTCACAGGTTACGGTATCTTTGTGGTCTGCCTGTTACAACAGGGGAGTCCCTGACTCATTTCTGCCTTCACAGTGTACATACAATGACTGATAGAAAAAAAATATCACCATGCTTGCCAGTGAGGCCAGGAGCAACCACAATTGTTGTAGCAGCTCTTCAGCATCTCAGGCTGCATTGTTATTCAGCTATTTAAAAAAATTAGTACACAAACTGAACAGTTAAATATGCCATGACAGTTGACAATGCAGTGAGTGTCTTGACATCCAAGGGGGGAGCAGCAACAAGTGATATTCCTCAGGGATTGCTACATGGAGCAGTGGTGTTTGCCACCTTTAGAGTGGATTGAGTGATGAGAAGCTGAGTATGACCTGGCAATGGGCACTTGCAGCCCAAAAATCAGTTGTATCCTGGGCTGTATCAAAAGCAACATGGGCAAGTCAAGAGAGATGATTCTGCCCCTCTACTCTGCTCTGGTGTGCTGCACTCAGCTCTGGAGCCCCAGTATAAAAAGGTCGTGGACCTGTTGAAGAGACACCAGAGGAGGCCATAAGGATTATCAGAGGCTTGGAACATCTTTGCTATGAATACAGGCTGAGAGAGTTGGGGTTGTTCAGCCTGGAGGAAAGAAGGCACTGGGGAGACCTTATAACACTTTCCAAGAGAAAAGGAGAGGGACTCTTTACAAGGACATGCAGAGACAGGAGAACGGAGAATGTGTTTAAACTGGAAGACAGTATGTTTAGATTTGATACTGGGCAGAAATTTTTTACTGGAAGGGTGATGAGGCACTGGAACAAGTTGCCCATAGAAGTTGTGGATGCCCCCTCCTTGGAAGTTTTCAAATTGGGTTGGATGTGGCCATGAGTAGTCTGGTCTTGTGGAAGATGTCCCAGTCCATGGCAGGGATATTGGAACTGAATGATCTTTAGTGGGTCTTCCAACCTAAGCCATTCTATGGTTTTATTGTTTCCTTTGGGAGAAGGAAGGATTTTAACCTACAAAGGGCAATTGTTCTCCAGATGAGGGCTGACCAGGAGTTTCTGTACAGGATGAAATGAACACAGGGATAGGGCTTTTTAAATCCTAATATACAGATAACTGAGCCAGCACAAGGCAAGTAATGTTGTAGACAAGAGTTAGATTAACTGTGAACCCAAGACTCAACTCCACCAAGCAGACAGCTAGACATAGACATTTACATCCACAGCAGGTCTTTAGGTTCTTATGGCCTGCATTTTGGAATATCTAATTTTACTCAAAGATTGTGCAGAAGCACAGTTCCCTAAGCCAGAATAAGAGATGCCACCAGAGAGATGCCTAAAAGTTATAACTGGATAATACAGTGCTTGAAATTTCAGTGCTTATTTTAGTTGTGTATCTGATCTGCAAGACCCTCTATGCCTGTCAGGCTGGAAGAGCTGTGACTAAATAAGTTAATTTCTGCATGGTAGACTGTAAGTTGGCCTCTGTGCTTTTGGAGAGAGCCCTTGTTACATATACCAGGTGGGGAAGCAGACACCCTTAATTCTGCTCCCTTGATTTCTTAAGGTTGTTTTCTAAATGTTTTAGCTTGCTGACACAATGCTTTATAGTAGGTCTATGGGGAATGAGCCAAGACAACAAAAAATATATAAGCAGCAATTTATTAATTCTGTCATTATGGCATAAATCAGTCAGTCTGTTGGATTAAAGTGGAATGGTCATTCCTTCTTTAATGATATATTTTGCTTTCACTGGCTCCATGATAATTTTTAATTACACTGAAACATTCCTCAAGGGTGTTAAACATTATATTCCAAAGCTTTTTAGTGTTGCATGAAATGAGGCTTGATATATTTTGTGGATTGTGTGCTGTGACAGTAGGGTAAGAAGGGATTAATTTTCTCTAATCATATGGCCCCATCTTACAGCAATGCAGACAGGCAGACACTATAGTAACTCCAGCCACCTCTGTCCACTCTGTTCTACAGGACTTAATAGATCAATATGAAAAAGGAAACTCATAAATGCTTTGAAGAAGAAATTTTGAATGGATGGAAAAGAACAAAAATTACAGAAGTCGCTGTATACATCACCTCATACAGCTTAAGTAGAGGTTCTAGCAGTAAAACCTCCTTAATTTATAGGGGTTAACTGAAAAATTAACTGACATCTCTACTCTGAACTTCTTGAAAGCAAAATGTGCCAGGGCCACCATGCATTAATATTATTTAGTTGCTGGAGAAAGGCAATCACAGTGTTTCATTGTTATCTTTCTCCTTGTCTCATTCTATTCTGAGTTCCTCAGGCTAACAGCATTCCTCAGTAGCAGCAGATACTAATATCTTTCAATATCAGATGTTAGCAGTGAAATGTGATTTTACCTATTTTCCTTGGACTGAGTTTTCCATTTTCTACCACTTCACTGACAGGATGAACTGATGAGCCTTAACTTACAGAGTTCATAACTTAAATCACGTTGGTTAATTTTAATTTGTCTGTTCAGCCTCATAATCAATGAAGAGGAAGCGTGCTGAAAGGTCTGCTTCCAGAGAGCAATGATCCCATTTGCAATCTGAATCAAGGTCTGGAAATGACCATCTCTTCTGACACTGCAGAAACCCAGAGTGATTAGGTCTCTTTATGTTACTAACCAAAGGATTGTACTAGGAAGCCATGAATACTGAAGCCTTTTTAATAAGTGCTAGACAGTTCTTGGTAAAGGAGATTATTTGGAAGGTCTTGAAGAAGTAGCAGTAAAATAATATTGTAAATGTTCAAAAGCATTTTTGTGCACTGTTCATAATCATTGATCATATGGTATCAGTCCATTGCAGGAAGCTTTTCTATTTGTATTATCTCATTGTAAAATCAGTTTTGGTCCTGTCAGATCAGCAAATGACTAATACATATTTCTGTTTCTCTCAATCAAGTCTTCCAGACTCTTATTGTGCATTACATAAATATTGTTGCTCTGAGAACTGGGATGTACTAATAACTTCACAAGCTAATGTCAAATGCTTCAGTGAGTATTCAAGGGAGAACTACATTAGCTAGTACAACAGAACTGGCTGTCAGTTAAAAGCCTATCTTAGCCTCTTTAAGAACAACATGAGATCAACTGTAGCTAAACTGTGCCTTTTAAGCTTTTCTTAACTGCAGTTTTTCATCTTAATTACTGTACAGTGCGTATCACACACTTTTGCAATAGCATTTTACCTTAAACTTCCTTACAGTGGCAAAAAGCGGCAATATAATAGATCATAATGTGTTAGTAAGAAATTATAGGATTCAAGCAGTATTTTCTTATCTTTCTAGGACTGGTTTATCATTATCTAACTGGTTCATCTTTCATTTTTAAAACTGTGGTTGAATTGTTTAATCATGATTTTTCCTACATTGCACACACTGTTGTGGTTTCCTTATACCTCCACTTAGCTTTATTCAAAAGAAAACATGAAAGGAAGACAATAATTAAACAGGAGAAAGAAGGAGTTAATGTGAGAAACAAAACTAAGAGACTGATCTGATTAATTCAACTTGCTTTAGTATATCTGTAAACAAACACTGTTTCCTCATCCCCAGATTGTAAAACTGATAAACTCACCAGCATGTAGGCAGAGCTGCAATATCACTAGCATGGGCTCAGATTAGTTATTGTATTCTGTTTGTTCCTTTCATTTCTACAGGCTATAGATTAAATCCACTTATTAGTTCAAACTCCTGGGAAGGTGGCAGGGGATTTCTTACCACAAGTAAAACATTTGTGTAAGATGTCTCCTGCAAAGCACATGGGATGTTGTTAGCTGTTAGATCAGCTGGTAGCCAGTACCGAGTCAGCTCGGAATACCCACTGAGACAAATCCCACTGTGGTGATATCCAGTCAAGAATTTGAGGTGTGGAATTGTTTTGTTTTGGGAAGTGGGGTTTTTCTTGTCTTTAGGACTACTCTTTGCTTTAAAGTCAGTTTGGCATATTGTCTGCTCACAAGTTTCCCAGAAATTCATTTTAACACTGGAGCATGTATTATCATATACCTAGCGTGATTAATGTGTATATGAAAATGAGCTTTCCCATAAGTGAAGAAATATAAAACTAAGATTGCCATGACCATTTGTGATTACAAAGACTACATCCATCTTATTCTGGAAATCAATGTAATTTCTCAGCAAATAAAAGTTGGTGTGTGCATGCATCACATTTAACAAAGGTAATATACAAATCACTTTGTCATACCTACAGTGAACCAGTGTTACTATATATTATGTCAAAATCAATATGTAAACTAAATATTACAATATGGCTTTAAGTACCAACATTTTTCATATTTCATAGAAGAAATAGTATTTTTAAAATGCATGTGCCTATCATTAGATAGATAGATAGATAGATAGATAGATAGATATACCTATAGATGATATAGGTATAGGTATAGATATAGATGACATAGATATAGAAAATAGATATAGATATAGATAGATAGATAGATAGATAGATAGATAGATAGATAGATAGATAGAGATATATTAAAATGTTGAATTGTTTGCAGCTAAGACAATTGTGTTATTGTGTTAGTGCTGTGCACATTTAGACAGTGAAATAGAACAAAGTACCAGTAGAATACAGACAAAAGGAATACTTTCTTGCCTTGATCTTTCTGTTAAATAGTTTTATCAATATATTTGGATGATAACTAGAGAACATGGGCTATATCTTCACACCTGTAGAATTCACTCTGACTTCGAACTTCAGGATTCCTGCCACCCACTGAAGCCAAACTCAAAACACCCTACTCAGAAAAAGGTTAAGCTAACAAAAAAAAATGGCTAGCCAATAAGGGCTAAATATAGAATTCTGCTCAGTGTTATAAATGAGTGTCCTCTTACATTGGACATCTAAACTTTATTGCTGAAAGAGGAGCAGAGACTGATCCCAGGATATTCACCAGTCTAGGGTCTAGATCCTGGCCTACAGGATTCAGAAAATCAGAATTACAGCCTAGATCAGGTCAGGGACCCAGACTCACAGCCTACCAGTTTGTTGAAAGCATCTTCTGGGATACAGCTACAGACAAATCTTGTCATCCCTCGGGGGAATCACCATGTCCTCTGCCCCTCTGGCAGGTGCCTCCAGGGCTGTCCTGACCCCCTGTACTGTGAGATTGCTAGGATGAATCTGTCTAGCCTCAATTTCCAGCTCCAAAGTTCCTGTTAATAATTTCTCTGCAGAATAGTCCCTTTCTTTTGGATAATTCTGCCACATCTGGGCACGCTACCTTCATATAATCAAGCTGTCCCTTCTCTCTGCCTTTTCTTTAAGTAGCTGAGAAGACTGAGCTCTTTCTCTGGGGGAAAAAAAAAAAAAATTAAAAAAAAAAAAAAAAACAAAGAAAAACACTAATTGTGACTCTCTTTGAAAACTTCTGGAAGGTTCTATGATTCCCAGACTTTTTCACATTAGTAATGGATACAATATTCTGGTAAAAATGTTACCAGCTCTGTGTGCAGAAAAAAGTTCACTTCCTAATTTTTAGATATCACCATTCAGGCACCCAAGAATTGCATTAGGCTTTTAGCTTCCACACAGTAGCTGAGAGCACATTCAGAGATGATTATCTGTGATAATTGCATACACTTTAACTGGAGATCTGTCTATGGTATGTTATACTAGTGTATTTTCCTACCATTATTTCTGTTGGTTCCTTGCTTTTAAAAAATATTGTGCCTACACTGAGTTTGCTTCTATTCCTTACAAGTTCTGAATTCCCAATCAGATGAAGCAAATATATCATATAGGGTTCAATATTTTGTATTATCATAAATACACAGTCCAGTACTTCTGGTACAAACCTGTTCTATAAGACGTTTCTCAGATTTTTCTTTCAGAGTGCTAGTGGGGTCAGTATTTTCAGAGATAATTTTAAGTTATGCATCAATGCATGAATCAAGACAAATCAGATCTAATTCAAACCATCTCCACTAATTTAGAGGGGCTTTAGATATAGGATGAAACAGACGGATTTTTCAGAACTCCACATCTGCAACAGTATATACACAAACTAGTGTACTGCCCACTGAAATACCTCAAATCACTTGGCAGTCTTCACCCAAAGTTTTGCACAGCATGCTTGGTTATTATCATTCTGTAATTAATGAGGTAATTTTATTAGTATTAATTTTTTCTGTAAGGCTTACTCAGGTTACTGGGACCTGATTTTCAAATACATGAGAAAGGAGCTGTGTATAGATTTAAACCTACTCATCTTTGGTAGACATTTAACAAGAACATGATGTCTCCTTCAGCCTGTTAAGTCTTTAAAAAACAATAATTGTGAAACCTGAATCCTGTGTTTTCTCCTTCTTCCTTCACCCTATTTATAAGAGAGATACAGAATATATCTAACACACTGTGGTATGGATACTAGCCCTGTTTTAAAGACACATTAGAGAAACCACCAGCTATTGCTGTTTGAAATGAACATAAAATTGCTTTAATTTTTGTAGAAAAAATGTTTAGTTCTAGACTTGGGGTAAGCAGTAAAGACATCTTTTAAAAATTTCTTCATTCTTCATAATGTCCTTTTTGCAAAGGTCTATGTAGCAGCCTTGCATCTTCTATATACAGCAATGTGTTTAGGTTAGTGGATGTGATTTGAGGTTATTCAAGGGCACAACAGGTTTTGTGTGCAAGTATGGCAAATAACTGAATTAGTTCAATCTAATAAGTATTATGTAATTACACTAGCAACTGGTGCAAATTCTATATACCCTATCAGAGGCAGAATAATTGCATTCTATACAGATATCTTAATAATTTAAAACTAGTTGAAAATGGGAACTTATATCATTTGCCACTGAACAAGGCTGTGATTTATTTTTTTTTTTCAGCCTTATATGTCAAGACCAGATTTAGAACTCAAGAAGTAATCCAGCCATTTTGGATCAGATCCAAAATGTTTTACATATTCAGAAAATCCTATGGATAAAAGTATAGTTCAAACATATCATGTGATACCAGTAATAAAGAGCCATGTTAAGAAAGAGTAGGTAATTTTAAATAGACAACATAAGCTAGAGAGTAATTTTTGCCTCCTATTAAATTTCAGAAACCAACCCATGGAACTCTGTTTTGGAAGAGTTGAATGAGTTTCAGTTCTCAATAGTATCATGTTAGCAGACAAAAATCCTTGGCAAGTTTGGACTTGCTTTGGCAGAAAAAAATAGCATCACTCTAAATGCACAGACTTGACTGACAATGCTGAGTCCCAGCAAATTCTTTACCAGAATTAATACTGTTAAGTGACGTGGTGCTGACTGATTAATGTTCTAGTGCTCTCTCCAGTTGCACCACAGAGGTGACATTTCTGAAGAGGGGCACATCAATACTCAAGAAAATGCTGTTATGTAAAGTTATTTTATAGAAATTGCTTTTACAGAAGAATAGAAGAGTCTGGGTTAGAAGGATCTTTGGAAAGTCATCTAGTCCAAACCCCTGTCAGATCTCAAACAAATCAGGTAGCTCAGAGCCCCATCCAACCTGACCTCGAATGTGTTTGCAGTAGAGTGCTCAGCTGTTTTTGTGTGCAGTAGCCTTTTAAGTGTCTGCATATACAGCCTTTAAAAATTTATAATATATGTTTAAGTGTTCCATTTTCATATATAGGCACACTGAGGTACTGGGCTTTGCAACAGGTTGCAGAAGATGTTAAAACAGAGACTGGAACCCACATTGCCTGCCACCTGTTCACCAGCCACTCTGCCATGAAAACTTTCTTTCTGATTCCCAGAAGTGGAACTGAAGTTCAATTGTATCAGTAGACTAGAAGTCAGATTTTTTTTTTTTTTCATTTTCATCTTTTTAAAATTCTAAATGATAGCAAGTTGTCATTCAAGAATTCAATCACTCTATTTTTACAGCACTATCACTATTGTATGCTGCCTCATTATACAAAGGCTAAGTCTCCTGTACACATTTCTCTTCCTTATTTTCAGTGCCACATGAGCTGTACACATCCTAATGTTTCCAGAAGTATTTTTTTCTCTACTTTTAATCATTAGAACAATTTTAGAAGTTGTCTGCTTTTTCTTTGTCCCTATTTGTTTTCCTATATCCACACAAATATTATTTAGTTTGTAAATCCTTTAGGACTCCCTGCTTATTTTAACCTTATTTATATTTAATGATAATAAGATTAATTAATATTAACCTTATTATTATTGCTATTTCTGATACCAGAAATAACAAATAATAATAGCAGAATAGCCAATTTAGACACACTGGCAGTAGAAGAACCCTTCCTTTCTTTTTTGTTTACACTATGTTTTACTTTGTTAAAAAAGTTGATTTCTATTTTTGTGATCCTGGTATGCGAACTTGTTGGAGCTTTTGAAATCTTCATTCTAAAATAAAAAGGCAAGTCTTCCATCAACAGGACAGGCAATGTGATACACTGTTCTTCTGTTCTGAATGCTCTTAAAAATATCAGGCAACATCCAGGTGTGTTTCAGGGAGAGCTGTAGGAGTGTGGGTTTTGTTGACAGAGTGACAAAACTATCTTTTGTTTCTTTAAAAAGAAAGAAGTTCAGAAATTTCTTTCTTCGATTAAATGAAAAGACACCTCAGAGGACTTAGGAGACTTCATTTCAAACTTAAGGATAGCTAATTAGACAGAAGTTAAAAAGTCTCGCTTAAGCAATTTAGTGGAAAAAGAGCCACCAAAACTAATATTAAGGAAACTTTCCTGTCTGACCATTCAAGAGCCACTCTTGTCAGTCACTCTCACACCACCTGAGCTGGGACTGAGGCCCCTTTGCAGCTGCACACCCACACTCACACACCCAAGGTCCCCTCACCAGATAAACCCATAGCAGAGGCTCAGAATTTGGACCCTTAAAATATCTTAGTCTTGGTACAACAGCTGGAACAGGGACCCCAAACAAAGGAAACCTTGGGCTTTCATGTCCCAAAGTTCCAGCATGCAAAAGTCCAGAGCCCTCAGCCCCTGATGTATCTCCAAGTGTCCAGGGCCATTGCCAAGCCACGGATCCTCGTGCCCTTTGTTGTGTGAAGGGTCAGCAGCTCCCAGCCTTTGGCATGGGGCTCCCACAGCCCAGAGCTCAACCTGCAGCTTGCACTGAAGCTGCTCATGAGCTACCTGCCCTGAATGCAGTCCTAAACACTAAGTATAAAGAACCCTGTTGAACCCACAATCAAATTTCATTCCCATATTTAAAAATCTGAATTTAACCTTGATGAGTTGGAAGACTGCCCTGTGTCACAATGGGACAGGATCCAGCTATTAGAATTGAACATACTATCATTTCTGTTCTTCTACTTTAAAGTCCTGACAATTCTCTTAACACTTCTATCTAGTATTCTTAGATAATATGTGTAAAAACTTCCTCTGGAAGGGCAAGAAGTTCCCTAAGTACTATGGCTGTAACATAAATCTGAGAGAGATAGCTGAAGAATATATAGCTTACCTATTTTTTAAATATTCCATATTAATGGACAATGGGTAGTGGTAACAAAACGTCTTACAAAAAAAAATTATGACCCTGAAGAGGAAAGTGTTACAAATCATCGCTTTATTCCTTTCCCGTTGTTTGCTTTAGTGATTCTTGAAATTCCAGAACTCTGCTCAGGTTTGTAACTGGCAGAGCTATGCAATTCACAGTAAGAACATTTTGCATGAATACCCAACCTCAGTCAGGTCCACCAGCATGATCTTACCACTTTAGTCCTTTCACTAAAAAAAAAAAAAAAAAAAAAAAAGTGGGAATCAAGTGAAACTAACAACAGACTCAAGCTTAAATTTGGTTTGAGCTTTTAGTCAGGCTGATGGTTAAGCAGTAGGAATAGGGAAGGGCAGGGAAAATATTGGAAATGAGAAGATATTGGAAATGAGGCCAAGGATATAATGCTCAAATGGCAGCAGAATGTGGATGCCTGGTGAAGTCAAAGAGAACTGCTTTCTCTGCCACAAAGCAGAAAAAAAAAAAATCAGCCTTCCACAAAATCACAGCCATGAGAGCAAGGTTATAATTTGTCTCTTCAAAGAGAATTTTTGCTCACTCTTTACACAACCGCGGAAAGAAGAATGTCAGTCTTATTTACACAAACCAGGATAAATATTTATGAAAGGTTTTGACCCTCAAGTTTCGTGACATAAAGCATGCTAAGCTAATCCCATGATCAGAAAAGCTGACACCTTCCTCTGGAATATCTAGCACGGATTCTTGTTATTCCACAAGAGTGAATAACAATGACCATTGATCTGATTCACGGCAAACATTTCTGTGGCTTTGGTGGATCATGTGAATGCAAAGAAAGAAAGAGGTTCAGAGATCTAAAAAATGCATTATTATAGCAGAAAAGGAGATAAAGTCTCTATCCTGAATACTGGAAATCAAGCCTGTTCAATGATCCAATTTTCCACTTTGCTTTTAAAACACAAGTAGCTTTAAATTCAAGTATACATCAACATGTCTGCTGTTGCCAACATAGCTGATGAGGAAATGTTGTGAGATTTCTGACAACATCCAAGTAGAATAACAATAACTTCAGAGTTGGGCTTGAAATAAAGTGAAAGAAATAAATAAAATAAAGTTTGAAATAAAGTGCAGCAGAGGACATTCTGTGAGAGTTCTTCATCTCCTTTCTTTGTGTGAAAGTATTCCTAAAAACAGCATGAATATTCACAAGAGATGACTACCATCAGCCACACTGAGCTTCAGCCAGAGGTCTTTTATTAACAAATTGACACTTGTGATTTCTACCTCCTGTGCTAGAAAAGGTGTTACAAATCCCGGATCTTGTCTTCAGATAAAACAGTTGCAGCATCTGCTACTTGTCGTATTATTGTGAATATTGTGGTTTTTTGAATGCATTTGTAATGAACTTCTGACAGGAATTATCTCAATAATTAAAAACATAAAATTAATAATTTAATAATTAATAAAATTATCTTAATGCAGATAAAAATAATATAAGGAGACAATTTTTCCTTATGTGACACAGCTGGTATTTTTTTTTTGTTTGCTCCTTTACACTGTTCTTCACTCTGGATCCTTTCACTGTATCCTGAACTTATTGCAATACAAAACTAACAAAAAGAACAAGATATTTGCAGTGACCCAAGACAAATATTCATTGTTTCAATTACTTTGGTGGAGAAATAGTAAATAGAATAGTGAATAAGAACATCTGGAGCAGTTTTGGACCAAATTTCCAAATTACTGCAGAATTTGACCTGTGTATAATAAACTTGCCTCTGTCCCTTATATTTCAAACAGGACTTATGCCAGATCTCTGGGAAGGTGAGACAATCCATCTTAACAGGACTAACCCAGTGGGAAATAAAGGATTACTTTAATCACTTTAGGTTATCAGGAGACTTTATAATAAAAGATGCACTTTTGTGATTATACATCCTTGTCAGAAATACCAGGAGAGTGAGTTTTGTGTGGCTTGCATATCTGCTTTAAGGCTGCTGTGACAGCAAAACTTGGCAGAATTAAATATGAATTTTTGCATGTGGTTTCTATAAATCCAACATTTTCCACTTTATAATCCAGAAAAGATGATTGAGCAGATGGTAATGCAAGCCACTGGATTTATGCAATTTTTTCTAAAACTGGGAGTTTTCACTCTCAAGAACAGCTTATGTATGAGGGCCTGAAAAGGCTGAATACTAATTTTTTTGGCAGAGCACCATGCTCACATAACCTAGGTACACAAAGAGTAGCTATAAATAAGTTCACTGTAGGAGGTACAGAAAACAAATTCTTTCTATGTCAATGAATTATCTCTCAGTCAACTTCAGATATGCATATATATATATTTGTGTGCAATATTTTAATCCATTAAAACAAAGTAATAATGGATTTATGTAATCTAAATAAAATATGTTAATACCAAAAAAAATCCATGGAGCAGGATGCATGAAGCATGAGCAGGGACATAATAATGAATGCATTTTTATTTTAAGAATTCTTCTCAGGAGCTGTTGTAATCAGTGACTCAATGCATAACTTATTAATAATGCTTCATAAGACGCTCTTTCAGCAGGTTTTCAACTTTCCTACTGGGGCCCCATGTGAACTAAAAACAAAGCCATGCATTTTATTATTGCTCTGTTATTCTTGCAAGATTTCCCTGAAGACTGAGGTCTCTCTGCTCTGCCTGGGAACCATGCACAGACCAAGGAGGTCCCACAATATTTTCAGGGACTGTGCTTTCACTGTTACCAGATTATCCTTTTCGTCACAGGATTTTTTCCTGGGTATATGCCATGCTTATTCAAGATTTCCAGTCAAAAATACTGTATTAACCTCATCATAAGACCATGGAAGGATAATCCATCTCCTACTATCAGGCACAGCAGTATTGATGCTGGGGCATGTGCTTGTGCTCAGGGACTTCTGTAGTCAGCAGGAAGTGAGAGGATCTTCCTGGAAGCAATTCTGCCAATTAAAGGCCAGCAATACCTTCCAGCAGTGCCTTTCACTCTGGTTCTTACACAGAATCCCTGGATCACTGGGTGTCCCATCAGCACCTATGTTTTAACATGTCTGTCACGTGTCCTGTGCCGAGTCTTGCTGTGGATGGACTGCTGTGCCCTGTGAGAGTTAACCAGCATTTGCATAGACACACTGGGTGTGAAGAGAGTACTTAGGACCAGCATCCTAGACTGAAAAATCCTCCAGCAGGGATTGTCTTTATTTGCAGCTCATACAGAGCTGAGCACATTTTTTGGCTCTTTACACTGAGCAATAACTCTTAATAACAGCACTGTCTGCAGGCCAGAAATGCTCTGATTCATCTCAGCTTGTAATTCTGGAGTCTGTATTAATGTTTCTTCATCAGATTTTTTTCTGAATGGATCCTACATACTTTCATACCAATCAGGGTGTGATTTTTATTCCTTTTTTTTCAATTGTGGTTTCCAACCTCTGCTACCCTTTATAAATGCTTTCTAAATTTCCCATTTCCTGCTTGATGCTGCAAAGCCCCAGTGCACTAAAATGCCCACTAGCCTTGGAATGCATCCTGGTAGTGCTGCTCAGCATGAATCCTTGCAGAGCACTCTCTGGACTCCAGCAGTCTCCTGAAGATTGTTGACAATTGCAGGAGCTTCGTGATTCACTTCTGCCATTCTCATCAATTTCCCTGAAGAATCATTAAGGATCTTGTATGGGTAGAGTATTATAACTTCACAATCACAGACAGGTGATTTAAATGGAGGGCACAGCTCTTTCCTTTGCCATCAAAAACATGTCTGTTGCCTATTACCTCTGAAAGTCCCCCCCTCCCCTTCAGCCTTTGCTCAGAGAGTCCACATTTATGATCCATAGCAGATGGAAGAAAATGATTAAGCTTTCACATAAGGACCAGATCCTGCAGTCCTAGCTCCTTTCTTATTCTGGCAGATTTCCCATTGACTTCAGTGCCAGAGTAATAAACATAGAAGGACAGCTGGATCTGTAGCAAAGATATTATTGTCAGCTTCCTCTATATTTCTCAGAATATTTTTCACAGACTGATTACTGAGATGTAGGGAAGTGTATTTTCCCTACCCAATGTCTTGTTTGTATTCACTATGTCTAATGAGATTCCACTGTGTCAAACTAATGCATTTTAAATTTAACATTCAAATTGAAATTCATAATTTCTACATTGTAAAAGGTGCAACACCATCCAAAAGACTTGACATTGATCTGGAACAGGTCAAACTATTTCCTGGGGATTATCTGTGGGAGATTCTTTAACTATTTTGTCCTTCTGTTTCAAGATATTTTTTGAATATCTGGGTAAAATGAACTTTGAGTGCAGCAAGCAGCATTGTGAATACCATGAAGCATATCTAGATCACTTTGGGCACCATTGGAATGTAGTTTACATTAAAGAATAGTTAGAATGAATCATTCCACATGGACTTGCCTGCTTTGTTTCCAGAATTTAGTACACAATTCAAGTGAGTCAGTATTTTAACATTGTATACCTTTCCTGTTTATAAGCAGTAGTGGCAACAATCTGGAAATTATTTCAGAAGGCATTTTCATTTCTGCAAATATTACTCCCAGACTTTATTTTGTACAACATTCACTCTCCTTACACTGCAGATGGTTTGGAGAATTGGCTTTTCTTTTACATTTCATTCTAAACCCTTGGGGACAGATCTCTTGTTAAATTTCTTCATGCAAATAAGGAATGACAATATATCCATAAACAAATGTGCATTTGCTATGTATAAATCACAAAAATTCTAATAAAATCAGAAGAGGGGGGATCCCATGAGTAGGTCATTTGGGTAGAGCCTCCTCTATTCATGTGTTTCCTGCATGAGTTTGAAAATGTAAACTTTGTCCTCCCTCTCTTTTACTGACTTAATTGAAGTTCCTAATTTTTTAGGCTTTTTGTTATCAATGGAGAAAAATAGGCACCTCCAATGTGCCTGCCCATTATCTTTATTCACCCTTGAGATAGGATGGGACTGAAGAGGACTGAGCTGTTTGATTTGAATAGGTGTCTAGCAGATTTTGTAAGCCTGGTCATTATTTTCTCTGTGTTCCTTCTTCAGTTCTAAAATGGATATAATTTTAAAACTCTCCCAAGATTATCTTGGTGCTGACACCTAAAGAAATTATTACATGTGGACTGAAACCAGTAAAGTGTGGGAAGACCACTCACCAGCTTCTTAACACAGTTCTGAAGACTGGCAAAACACAGGATTTCAACATAGGTGTAGTCATGGCAAGAATTTAGCATCCACATTTTGAGAGCATGGAAAGATCTAGCAAAATAAAATCTACTGTGACCAATCTGGACACAACTGTTGTGGATTGGATGTAAATGAAATAGCTTAAGTTTAGCTGAAGTCCAAGCATTTCTCCAAGAGGAAAAATAAGAGGACTAGGTCACTGTAACAGTCTCAGTGCTCTTGTGTGTATCACCCCAGACCTCTTCACAAGTATGCAATTTTATTCTGCTCTAAAGCCAAACTTTCCCTCATAGTTGGTTTTTTGAGTTTGTTTTTTGGTTTTGGTTTTTCTTTTGTAAAATCACTGAACTGATTTCACAATCAGAAGTACATGGAGTCTTTCCACATGCTCATGGTGTTATTTAATGTTATGATTCACCATTTGTATATAGTTTCATGTGTACTTATGGTTTCCACCACAGTGTGTGCAGATGCACTCTCTGGTCTGCAGTTTTCCAAATTACAGACCTCTGAAATCCAGAGGTATTTCATTCCCTATAGCATAGAAATGCTTGTGAGATATAGAAATAAGAGGGAATAACAACAAGGAAGTTGGATTAATATCAGCCTAGATAGCAGGTAAATAGTGAGTAGGTAAAAGAAATTTAGCAAAGATAACTAATTTGGAATAAAACAGTGAGATGAAACTAACTAAAAGATAATCTAAGTTGCAAACCTGGGAATTTTCCTAATAGCGGGCTTTGTTACACTAGAAATTATCTCCTGGAGAAGCCAGTGGAAACATTACCAGATAAATCAATTTGGAAAAAAATGAAAAACTTTTGAGTACAGGGAGAAATCTTCCACTGGAAATGAGCAAGTAGGTTTACCTTCTTTCTTCACTGTGAAACTGATGAATATCTGAGCAGTAGGAAAAAACATAAACTATGAGGGAAAGATACAGGTTTGATTCCCAGGCTTTCTACAGATTTTCTGTGAGAACTTGACTAAATCACTAAAGTTCTCATTTAGAGCTGACTGGGAAACGAATTTCACTACTATGTAGAATGTCAAGGTTCAGGGAGGAAAAAAAAGAAAAAGTTGTCCTTAACCAGGATGAACTTTGGCATATTGCACCGCAATGAAATTCTGTGGGAATAAGAAATGCAGTGACCTCCCATTCCCTTGCTGCTGCTCAGCTCCCTGACTGTTCACGTGGCAACCAGCTGGAGCCGGAGCTCTGAGGCATCCTTCCAGCAGGTGCACTTGTGCTTGCAATGTTTCCTCTATTGCAGTCTGGTTCAAGCACAAATAAAAACACATACCCCCAGGGTTAGCTGCTCCGCCCAGGCTCTGCTTGCTTCGCAACAGCTCCTCTGACTTTCCAGTATATTTGGTTGGCACAGAACAAGCTCTTCCCAATTACTGCCTCTGGGAGGGCCACTTCAGTGAAGACTGAAGTCTGGTTTGAGCTGTGTTGGCTGCTGAGAGAGGAGACAGAGCCTTTACATTTGCAGCTTTGCTCCCTTCTGACTTTGTGCCACTGGGAAATCTGTATCCACAGCAGCTGCCAGGATAAGGGTAACTGCAGTGTTGAAACTCTCTCCCTGAGCTCCTTTGTGGAAAAACCATGGAGTTGTCATATAAAAAACCCACGCCGTGATCTGGTAATGAAGATCCAACACTTTTCCCCATTACTTGCGCTGTCACAGTTGCTGGGTTTCACTGCCTTATGGGCAATCTGTGAAATGAAAGCTTCTTGCAGTGTGCCGTCACTTGCACAACAAACAGACACTAAACATTTCACTGCCTCAGGCAACCAGCCTTTGACTGATAGTGTGAACTGGCTCTGCCTGCTTCTGCCTCCATTTGCTGTTCCAGGCTCTTCAGGTTCCTCGTTCTCTGCTCTGGTGGCGTCTGAGATGTCTCTCAGCAGACAGTCCAGGATGAAGCAGGTGTGAGAAAGAGGAACAAAGAAACTGATAGTTCTCAGAATTAGATTAACTCTCCAGCCTCCTGCTAGACAATGGCATTTTTGGACATACAATTTGCTTTCGCTGGCCTGTGCTCATTTGCAGGCAACCCACAATGGGAGCACCACTAACAGAGAATGTGCCTCTGGAACAGGGATTATTTTACAACCTGAAAATGGCACAGATCTGTTCAGCTGTCAATACTAAGTCCAATGACTTCCTTGGCTTAACATAGCTATATTGTTATACTGAAAATTTTCTTTAAGATGATCTCCTTCAACTGGAAATAAGTAAGATGTGAAGAGATCTGTACTTGGCTGTATAATGTAATCTTCTGCTTACTACCCATGAGATTTTAATAATAGTTGTGCTCCAAATTCCCATGCACAAAGAGGTGATTGCATTATGGGATTTTTCCAACGATGTAAGGACATTCTTGGTGTCCATCTAAGTAAGCAGGAAGAAGAATGGAAGTGTTTGCTAAATGCAAAGGTGAGTCACAGCAGTGAGTGACAACATACTTGACATGGGAAACAGTTAAATCATATCTCAGTGCCTTTACACCAAAGTCCTTCTTCTGCTCCAGCTTCATTCTAGGATTTCATTCAGCTGTGTTCAAGCAGGATTTATACATGCATAATATATTAAAATTCCAGCAATAAAGGTGACCTGCAAGAAGATTTTTAATACTCTGCTGTAGTGAGCTATGTGTGTAAATTAACCCTGAAATTAAACCTGTAAATGACTACATAAGGCTTTCACCTTCCAGTTTTTCTGCTACTTGGCAAAGAAACTTTTAGTAATGTCTACTGATTTTTTGACTGCAGATAATTCTGATAAAAAGAAGCAAATATTAGGAGATGAGTGAACATACATATTAAAAATTTTCATCTACTGCCCTGAAGTCTCATATACGAGCCTGTTTTTTCTTGAGGAGTCACAGCACCACTAGTCAGTCATTGCAAGGAGCTCTAAGCCAGTCTTGTTTTAGCAGTGGCAGCACGTTTGATTCCCTGGGTATAAAATGTGTCTTCAACCACTGCTAGAGTCAAGATCTCTGTATACCAAAGCACTCTTGTCTTCAGCATGTGCAGAAACAGACTGCAGCAGCAAACATCAAGGAACACCAGCATGTGCCTTGAACGTGTCCTGTGCGGATCCAGGGCTATTACTGTGATGAACTAAAAGCAGAACTTGGTGCCCTGCCATAACGTCATAAAGGTCACTTCCATGTAGTAAGAAGGATTGCTTTTGCTCTGAGTCGGTATATCTCACCAGCATGCATGGTAAGTGGGGTGTGCAGAGTTAAACAGAATCCTCCTTTCAGACCACTGAATAGCAACAGTGTCAATGTACTCTGCCAAACATACACCTCCAGAGTGTCTGTAGGGCATGTACTACCCAAGGAAATTTGGCTGGCAAATTTGCGTATTTTGAGTCTAGTAACCCATCTCCCTGTTCAGAATTTCCCAGTGTGCTGGGTATTTCAATTAAATTAATGTAACTGCAAGGAAACTGAAGTGAAATGCAACCTAAATTCCTCATCTTCTTCTAAACTGCAAGCACAGATAATCTGTAATTTGCTGTTAAACATACATGTAAGCCTCTGCAGCATGGAGTAAAGAGTTCACTCTAGATACTGCATTCAAAACTCCTAAAGCATGAAGCAAAACATGGTCCGCTTATTTTCACTTTTCTTTGGATTTATGCAAATTAGCTTGAATAATTTCCAAATCTCATTTTATACCAATAGGTGGCACCAACATTTTCTGCTTTCTTCATGACACATTGCCAGTAGCGAGATTTACAGTCTACTCCAGTGGTAAATTATCTACTAAATCATGATGAGTTCTGTACTGCTCCTTTCCCTGCAGATTGTGGCTGATCACTATTCATTGGTACATGTTTTGTTCTCCAAGCATTTCCATACTCTGAGTGGGATGTTTTGCTAGATACATTACCAATAATTCAGGCTGCTGTTCTCTTTCATGTTGTGGGAGTCATTTTAAAAATGTTTTATTGGAGTCTGGGTTTATGGTGGTTTGTTTTGGTTTGGGGATTGGATTTTTTTTGTGTTTGATGGCTTTCTTCAGCTTTTCACACAAAGATATTAGTGTATCAACTTTTTTTTTTCTAAAAATGATCTTGCCTTTCCCCCTTTGCAGGTAATAAAAAAATTGAAAAGTAGACTTTTAAAAAAGCTGAGTCTCTTTTTTTTTTTTTCATGTTTCATGGTTGCATGATTGCAGAATACAGCCAAGATTCTACTGAAAGTAATTTAATAGCTATTCCCTTTAAAAATTCAGTAGTGAAATTTATAGTTGTTTTGGAGAATATGTACTAAAACAACGAAGGAAATGTCACTGGAACCAAAAGCAAGAACTGCTGTGGCAAACTCAGTTAATTGATTGTGAGAATATTCACTGTCCTGTTTTAGTGGAGAATCCTTGTTCGCAATGGAGAGATCCACTAGGAGTAACATGTAACTCTTCATGAGAGTCCAATGGTTTTCATTGCAAGTCATGGTTTTCCTATTCCAGATAAATCACCAATCACCAAAGACTTTAGTTTTCCAATTAAGATTTCCAGACAAGATTGTTTCCTTATTCTCTCCTTTCATAATCATCATTACAAGAATGTGGTTTCAGAGTTGTAATAGTCATTTTGTGACTCACAATCCCAAATTTTGTAACTGTTTTAATTTAGGGATGTGAGATTTGATTCACAGATTCTTTCTTATTCACCTGAATTCATGGCACTTCTGGTCAAGAAACAAGAATGCTATTTCACCTAAATTTAAAGCCTAAAGCCTGCCTACCTACCAGCCTATATGCACAAATAATTTCAAAGTGTTTATCAAGTTTGCTGTTCTGAGAAACATTGTGAAAACAAAGCCCATCCTATGGATGACTCCCAAGATTAATGAAAGTTTGGGACCCAAATGCCATTTACATAGAAGTTGGTCTCCTTCTAACATAATTTATAACACTGACTTGCCGCATTTATGTCTTGCCTACCCATAAATCAAACCAAATCTCTTCATTGATTCTGCATTACCATGTTGCAGTCTGAATATTCTCTTGCCCAAGCCTCATGTTCTCAGAGTTCTCAGGTGCTTAGAGTAATTTCTCCAACTGAATACCACATCTGCATATGCAACATGAGCTGTGAACTGAAGAAATAGCTAAGACAAAAATTCTTTACATCAGTATTCTTTACATCTCTGGTAGCCTTGTCATCAACTTCTGTTCATGCTATATAGGTGTGTCTAAAATCCACTGGCAACATCTGAAAATGCCCTTTGACTTGAATTGAAATTCTTGAATTACTCTAGTGACTTCAGTGTTGTGAATATGACCTAAAACGGGAGACATTACCTTATCCAAACTTTTCAGGAAAGTCGATGTATTTAAAATAGTCATTATCCCACTCCTTAAATGATTTAACTTTTTGCTGGCCTTTATGCAGCCTTAATTAATGTCTCCTTTTTTATGCTGAACAGTCTGAAGTTTTCCATTTCTCTACAACTGAATGATTCCAAAACACACACCTATGGCTGAAACATGTTTAATTTGGGATTCTAGGTATCCACCCTGTATTGCAAAAGTAGACTGTGTGACGCAATATTGTTTTCAGCTGCAGACTTTGTAAAACAAGTATTGAGTAATCAGAATGTATCTTTATCCTTGTGTGTGCTTAGCAACCCTTCAGGTCTAGATGACAAAAAGAATTTGCCCTTGGACAGCAGTTTAACAAGACATCAAACACTCAGGACAAAAAAATAAAAACTTTGCTTATATTTCACAATGGGTAAGGAAGGAATAAAGAACCTCACAGTAACACTGGTTTATATTAGAGCAGGATTTTAAACTTTTCACTTTTAGACGTGGGCAGATGCTCTAGGGAGGTCTAGAAGCAGGAACAAGAAACTTTCTCTTTTTGGATCCTATGGAGCAGCTTTCAGAAGAACAGCTGTACAGGCACAAAATATGTATTGCCCTTGCCATTAGCACTAAATAGATGTTCAGTAATGATTGGAGGAAAAGGAAAAGAAAAGGAAAAGGAAAAGGAAAAAGAAAAGGAAAAGGAAAAGGAAAAGGAAAAGGAAAAGGAAAAGGAAAAGGAAAAGGAAAAGGAGAAAACAGAAAGAGAAAGAAGGAAAAATAAGAAAAGGAAAAAGAAAAAAAGGAAAAAGGAGAAAAGAAAGAAGGGGAAAGGGAAGGAGAAGAGAAGGGAAGGGGAAGAAAAAAGAAAGAAAATAAAATGCTACTTAATATGTTTTAATATACTCCTCAAATTAATAATAAAAAACAATGTGATGAATATGACACAGAAACCAAAGGGGAGGGGGGATCATATTAAGGCTTATGGAAGTAGTGATGCTTTCCAGAGAAGTCCATGAGGAAAGAGCTTGTTAACATCTCTGGAGTCCCACACTGTGTCCCAGAGTCCAGCAAGAAGACATGATGTGGTTGATATACACTCCACACAGAAATTAGACCAGAGGAGAAGATATCTGTGGTCATGGCACAGCTGGTACTGTGAGGTGACACACAGAGGTGACAGTGTTTAGGGAGCTTACATACTCAGGAGCAGAAGAGTGAGAAGGCACTCCCTTGAAGAGGACTTGCATGTCCCTTGGTAGCACAACCTGTCTTCTTGTGCTGCTGGGAACCCAAAAACTGTTAGTCAAATGAGCTGTGACTGTATTTAACTGGTTTGAGGAGGTATCTGAAGTCAGAATTGTTGCTGACCTTGTCATTGACTGCCTTGCACTGAGCCTCTATCCAGACTGCAGGCAAGTCCCACTCCCTCAGAGCAAGCCACTCTGGAAGGACTCTGATTTGTCTGCCTGTTAACTTTGTAGGAACAAAAGGGGCACATGAGGCCTTCTGGGTCAGGTACAGAGTACACCTTACAGCTCAATGTGTTCTGGAACAGATACTCTGCAGAGCAGGGAAACACAGGTTTCCAAATACACTTTCCTTGTCTAGACTCCTGAATACTGCTAAAGGCAAAAATGGCAAGGCCTGGCAGCTCCCATCTCAAGCTCACAGTCAGAGTCATGTGTTCCTTCCAGGATAAATGGAATTGTTGGACTTGGGCTTCCCATCTCACTCTGACTCACACTCCTCTGTGCTCAAAAAAGAGGATGGTTTTAGAAGAATTATGCACACAAAGATACAGTTTAGTACTTAGTAGGAAAGATTGCTGAAATTAAGTTCATACCCAATTTTGGAAGACAAATGCCTCTAAAAATCTGCTGCCTACAGCTAAATAGAGTATGGTTCATGAAATCCATCTCCTCTGACTTTCACCATCTATGCTCTAGGTAACTACACTAGAACTAGTGACTTAAGGCTCAAGAGAGGGAAATAGATGCTTTTAAAGAGTGAGTCATCTGACCTATTTTAGATATCTCTGTTAGGAAGAGACAAATGAAGGTCTAAAGTGCCTATTTCTTTCTACAGATTCTTAAAGAAACTCTAAACACTAGATAAGAAACTATTCATGTAGGTAAATCTGACCTCGTTCATCCTGGAGCACGCACTGCTAAGCTGCAATTCACATTATCCAATTTAGGCAGTGATTGACAATGAAAGGCTGACATTTATAGCTGAGCGAATAATCTATGCCGAGGTGGTACAGCTGGTTGGGAAGGAACAAACAAGCAATTAAAGGAGTATATTTGCTTCCTCTGAATTCAGTCTGTGTGTGGTTTTGATTTGATGACTTTGTCAGAGATGCAGAAGTCTCTGCTAACCTAAGTCTCACTGCAGACAGAAATGTCTGGGTGACAGCAGGCAGGAAAAATATTCCTGTGTTTAAGAAAGTTAGTTTCTAGAGGGAAAGGAAGGACAGCTTTCTTTTTGACAAATACTGCATTTATTAAATTAGGAATCTAGTATGTAGATTCAGCTGCTCCCTTACTGGTCCTTCTTAAGTAAATGCCTACAGTTTCAGTAGTTCAGTGGAGTGAGAGAGGCTTGCTGAACACATACACAGCTTAGGAAACTGCTCTCTCCACTGTGTATCAATGCTCAAGGTGATCTTCCTAAGTTCAGGTGGCAATCCCCTAGGGAGCAAGGAAGGTGCTGGAGTTCCTGGGGCTATCTGCAGAGGAGCCTCACCATCACATCAACTCTCCAGCAGCTGACAGGATGAACTCCCTCCCTGCCTCGTCTGGGTGGCAGTGCCACTCCTGCAGGAGAGATTAGTGCATATCTCCCCCTGCTTCTGGCCAAGTACAGGGGATTCATTTAACACCTTGGAATTTTTCAGACTAAGAGAGTTACTTCAGGAATAAAAAATCCTGAAGCAGTAGAAATCAGAAGATGGGATATCACAAATTTCACAAATATCACAAATTTCATTGAAATGCTTCAGTAAAAGTTGCAACCTGAGCTGCTGTTTCCAAGGGTCTGTTATATCAAATTGCACAATGATGTCTCAGCTTTACATATATCATTCTCTCTTTTTATAAGTTTTTCTAAGCCTTTCATTTTATTTTTAAATTACATTATTGCATTAGCTCACATGGGCCTGCAATTTCTGTGTTCTCATAAAAATCTTGAAAACAACAAATGCAACTGCTTTAGTTTATATTAATGTTGCATTAATATATGAGAGGATATTCTTGTAACATCAGATCTATCTTGTCCCATATTTGTGAAAATATTTTGGAATATTTGACATTGCTTTATCTTGTCCATCTTTGTTTTCAGCAATATAGCGTGAAATTATTCGTATTCATATCTTAAGCTCTTAAAAATGAAAGTCATCTTTGTATAGAATCTAAAGTAGTGATATCTTGGGTGGCTGCCCAAGTATTTCATCCATGGAAAAAATTTAATATTGATGCAGCATTGTTGCTAAATATAGCAAGTCAGTTGCAGTCACAGTCATCACATGTATTTTAAAGATGGTCTGGCACAAAATTTGGCATATCCTAGATTTCTCTAACAAATGTCTCATTGGGTGTCAGGCTGCTGTTATACTACTTTAAGACACATAAGGAAGTAAGGAGAGGGAAACTTGTGAAATGTATCCTTCAGTTTCTTCCACTGGAAAAAATATTAAAGAACACCCTACTCAGTCACATTTACCAAAATCTTCCGTCTTTTATTTATATGCTGGTCTTAATCATGTGTTTCATCTCTATGCTGGTTTTACTTATTTGCTAAAAATAGCCTTTGATTATCTGTTTTCTCTCTAGGCTGTTTGTGACTGAGCGTTCACTGCTCAAAATTTTATCTTAAAAATTGGTTCAATTCATTGGAGTCCCTACATTGACTGCTATAAAACTGTTTCCAGTTCCTTCTGCAATGAGCATGGCACATTGCTTAGTGTATTTTCAACAAGGCAACCAGTCAGGATATGAGAAGGTCTTGAAGTGAAGTCTCCATTGCTTCCCTCGATAGTTCCCTTAAACAATAATTATATCCATCCCAGGTAAAAATGCGTGCTCAATTTCTAATTTTTTACTGCATGGCTTTTTATCCCTGTTGTTGGCCCTTATTACGTCACTTGTCTATGAGGTGGATTGTGTGACTGACATATTTGTTTAGCTCCTGCATACTGCCAGCCCTTAACAAAGCATTGTCCTCAGCTGGATGTGGTATGGGGAGTGAGGGTGCATGGAACTGAGGTTGTTTCCACCTCCATTCAGCACTGACTGTGGAGGCCCATTCACAGTCGGTAACCCATGAAATCAGAGCAGGGCTGGATCCACTCCCTGCTTCTTACAGCTTCTCTCTCTTAAGAAAGTGCTACCAGTAAACTCTAAATATGGAGGTAAAAGTCCAGACTCATGGATGCTTTTACAGAGGCCCTTTCTGTCTATCTTGTGCCTGTAGTGACCCATGAAAAGCCAGCTGTGGTCAGGCACACCTGGGTAGTTTGCAGAGCTTTGTGTACAAAATGCCACCTGCTCTGTTTCCATAACTGCAGCTTGTGTGATCTATGACTCATACCAGCCAGCCTGCACCAGATTAAGGGGTTTAAAAGGCAGCCCTATTGATTTACCACTGTGTTACTGATAAGTGTGAAAGATTTATTAAAAAAAAAAAAGACTTGTAGCAAGTGTAAAAATAAAAGCTTATGGTTGCTGCCATTAAACAGCCCAATAAGGCACCTCCTATGGAAAGCAGTGAAGTTTCCATTCCACCCATCCTTGTGCAATTCACCTGTTTGGATGAGGAATTTCAGTTTTCCTGGAGCCATTTTAATTGCTTATAGTAGCAATGTAATTGCTTTTAGAGGAAAAATGAAAGAAAAAAAAACAGGAAAATTCTTTTGAAAACTGTGATGTATTTGAATTATATGGGCTAATCCAAGGTTAATTAAATAGAGGAAAAACAGCAGAAAGTCTTACTGAGAATTAAATTATGTCCTATTAAGTGTTAGCATTAGGAATAAACTAATAGATAGGATGGCTAAGATATAGCATTGGATTTATATTTGACCTATATAGAGGATTTTCATTCTTCAGAAATACAGTTTTTACAGAGAACAGCATATGTTATTATCACCATTATACTTTGGGGAGGCTACAGACTCATAAACTAAGACTAAATGAATTATATGCCAAAGAACAAAGAGAACTGCTCTTCTCAAACAGAACTGGGTCTCTTAATTCCCACTCTATTTTTCTTTTGGACTTCATTTAATGAAGTATAAATCACATGCATGCATTTTAAGGAATCTTTTTCTTTTTATCAGATATTGCACTTTCTATCATTTGCATAAATGGAAAGAGGAAGCCTTTCTTTGCTGGGTATACCTACTTTTTTTGTTTTTCCACAGACCTTTTGGAAATTAATTGAGACCAGTTAGAACTGGTAAGGGATGTTGTGCAGTGCTAATATCTGTGAATTCATGGTTCTAGAGTATTTCAAAATTTGAGTTCTAAGTTTCAAAAAAACAATGTTATAATAAAAAGGGAATTTTGAGTGGGCTCTATGTTAAGAAGCAATGCAGAGCATTTCTAATGTGCACATAGATAGTCTTGGTGCCCTGTGCAATGGGGTTATGCTACATGAAAATGACACCTGTCCATTGGACTGCCTTGCCCATTATATATTTGATCCTCAGACTGTCAGCTTTTGGTTTGGCTTTTTTTTTTTTGTGACTCTCTGTTCTGTCTGATTATAGTCTGAGCCTCAGCTGTCCCAGAGATGCCTGTCACAAACCTCACATATGTGCCTAAGAGCTGCCATTCTCTCTCATCAGCTGTTTGCCCCTCCTAATATTTCCTCTTTGTATCCTACTTGCTCCTTTTGTCTATTTATATATACACTAATTCATGTAATTCTAGCATATAGTTGTAATGCTTTAGCACAGAAGTCAGGCATTCTAATTCTGAATCCCCTATAGATATAACTTGTCTTTTCCTTGGCACTAACAGAATCTAGTTTAATTCTCTTTCATGCTGCAAAGGAAGGGCAATTTTTAAAAGTCTCTATGGAGCTGTTTGTTTTCTCCATGGATGCTTTTGTGGTGTACCTATCTGAGCATGGTAGAAATTTTAGTAAGGTTCTTTCCCCCCAACCCTGTCCCACCCATTGTTGTGCAAGTATTGGGACTCAGGGCTAGGCATATTTTATAAATTAAAAAGAGATAAGTCAGTACATTGAAGCAATTAGTGTAAATGAGTCAACAGACAAACAGGCAGACAGGGTTCTCTATGCTTTTTGTCTTTTCCTGTCCCCAAAGCTTTAAGTGTAGTACAAGAGCTAAATGAACAGAGTGAAAAATGACCATGTATAGTGGGCCAGGCTCCAACCTCACTGTCAGAGTTGTAAATTCAGAATAAGGACATAAAACCTGCCATTCTGGATGAGCATGAAAGTCCTTTTAGTCCTTTTAGTTCAGTCCTGGCGAACAGTGGGCATAAGCAAAGGTTCAGGACATGGATAAGGCAGATAAAATATATTTCTCCTGTTGCAGCCTTTGAACTGTAGCCTAATTTAAAGGAGACAGAGATTGTAGTCAATGGTTGAGTTTAATAGCCACAAACAGACCTCTCCTCTATGATCTAATCCCTTCTTAAATCTGTGGGTGTTGGGAGCCCCACAACATCCCAGTGTAGTGAACTCCATAACTTCAGTATGTTTTAAGTGAAAAATTTTTTTCCTTTTAACCAGCTTCCTGGTCACTTCACAGAATGCTCCTTCTTGCATTGTGAAAAACTGGGACTGAACTTTCCCATTTAATATTTTTGTGACATTTGTAATTTTATGGTAATTTCACTGATGCCACTGGAGGCCCTTTCAACTGACACTGCTGTAAGGCAAGGTCAGAGACTTGTTTTTAAGGAATCTGATTAATTCAAAAGTCCAGCTGCTACCTTGGTCAGGATAACCATCTCTGTTTGTGAGAGGAAACCCCTTTGGAGTTCAGAATGTGCAAGTAGAAAGGAGGGAGGTGAGGGGGATAAAGCCTGGGCAGTGCCCTGGAAACACAGCACTTCAACCACAGCTCTTGTCAAGATATCTGGACGGCCCAAAGCAGGAGCTTGTTCTGCAGGTAGAGCCAGAACCACAGGTGCCTACAGGTGTGCAGGATTTGCAGCAACTCTAAAACACCTGGGGGGTCTTTACTTTCTAGAAGCTGGGAACAAAGCTGTGCCTGACTCCTGGAGTTCATGACAACACTGCTTTGCTATCTCTGCACTCACCTTTGCAGTCCTCAGAAAGTGAGAGTATCCACACCATTCCTGCTGTATGCCTGCGCCCTTCCACATGTGGTGAGACTAACCCTGCATTTAGGATGGCTCCAGACTGAGGAAACCTGTTTTTTCCAATGCCTAGTCAGAAAGCCATGTTAGTGTGATCAGCATCATCCTCATGCTAGACCCCTGTGGCTCTGTCTTCGTATCTGCAGCTCTTTACATGTTATCAAAGCCAACACTGCCCAGAGCTCTGAGCCCCAGAAAACAAGCTTGTTTCAAGGAAGAGAACCATATGTTTCTGGCAGTATCATCATGGCATATTAGCTTTGATGTGACACCTGTGTGATGACCACTAGCTACCTGGCTGTTCTAGATATTATTAAAGCTTAGATTAGGATTGAGACCTAAAAAAATAATAATAATATCAAAAAAGAAACATACTCAATCTTCGAGGCTGAAGTTGTCGACTTCCAGTTGCTGTGAAGAGAACCAGGAGCACCTTTTGTTTTCCAACATTCAAAGCCTGGGACAACACACCACTGTAATGTAATTTATTGAAGACTGTTCTGAATACCAGAAAGGACCTCCAACAGTAAAATCCTAATGCTTTTATCCTGTTGACTATGACCTCCCATCAGCTGCTAAGGGAATTTTCCACTGGAAATTCCACTGGATTCCACTGGAATTCCACTGGATTCACTTCTTGATGTTCACCAAATGGTGCAACATTGCCAATTGTGAAAACTTTCTGCCAGTAAAATTTAAGTGGATACATCCTATAGCTGGACTTCATTCTTTCTGCTCCAATACTGCTTATCAAGAATGTTAGTTAGACTTCACAGGGCTAATTTGAAATAGCCAGATCATCTTATCTCCTGTGATGTTGCTTGGGCTGTTCAGTCTGCTTCAGAAATCTCCCTCTTTCTTAACTCCTACCCTGATATGAATAGCTAACTATTCTGTATAGCCATGAAAAGCTCTGGGAGAAATCAGTCTTCTGGAATATGTGTTGTACATGTTTATTCCAGAAGTAACAGTTCCCCTCTAACAAGAGGTGATGGTAAGCAAGATATGTCAATAGGTATTCCCAAAACCAAGAGGCACCTACTGTGGAGCATCTTTTGGCAAGATGCCGAGAGGGTTAGGACAGTAAATGTATACACAAGAATACATATATATCCTCACCTTCGTACGGTTCTCTTTCTTCTTAGCAGATCTTTGGTTGTGAATATGACATGCTTGTGTGACAACCTTCCGTTCACAGTACTTGCAACACGTTTGCAGGGATTAGGATATGTATTATCTATATTAGGCAAACACATTTATCCCAGCAGCTTATCGGACTCCTACTGAGACAGAGAAAATGGTCCACCACAGGTAGGAGTAACAAGCTCTCATGCTTTCTCCATAGAAACAGATGCAAAATTATTTCATTGGTTTTTGCATGAGACCAACTGAAACCAATGCTTAACCACAGAAACTGCCTCAATGCCACTGCTGAGATGGACTCATCAGTGTTAACAGCATGGCTATGAGGCAAAAGGAATCCACTGTGGTATCCTGAGAAGATGGTAGTCTCTTGCAACTGTAAATGCTTCAGAAACAGCTATATTACTTCTCCAGAATGAACTCCTCAAACAGGGCTGTGAATGCATCCTTCTGCATGCTGAAGAGCCCAGTATTGGTTACAAAATCAAAATAGCAGAGTAATCCTTGTGAAGACCGTTCAGAAGCATCATGATGCCCTGGGCACATATCAGCCATTGTCAGATATTGAAGTTTCCTTCCAGTGCCAACCAAGACATGGTAAATTTTGAGAGGAGACACATGTTTTAGACTGCATCAATGCTGCTGGTGCTTTCCACCTGTCTTCAGTAGAGAAAGTCAGTGGGAGGGATCAGCAGTGTGACATACTGACTAGTACTAGTTATGCATGCTTCCATGTATAACTAGTCACCAATACCAAACCAGTATTGGTAACTGCAGGATTAGTTAGTTTGTTTGGTTTTTTAACCACAGAATCACCAGGGGTGGAGGAGACCTCCGGGGATCATCTAGTCCAACCCCCCTGCCAAGGCAGGATCCCCTAAAGCACAGGAACACATCCAGGTGGGTTTTGAATGTCTTCAGAAAGGGAGATTCTGTGATTACCCTGGGAAGCCTGTTCCAGTGCTCTGCCATCCTCAACATGAAGTTCTTCCAGCTCATGTTGAGCTGGAGCTTCTTGTACTTCAGTTTATGGACACTGTCCTTTGCCTTGTTGCCAGGGTCATGGAAAAAAGTGATGGTAATGAGCTCCAGAATGATCTGCTGCAGGCAGGGAGGTGATGCTGTCTGGCTGGAAGTTTCACAGGTCTTCCTTCTTGCATATCTATTATCTTTTCTCCTAACATCTGATTTTTCTAACTATATTTCAGATAATCTCTTCCTATTTTCTCAAATCCCTGTTGTGAATGCATGTTTACACTGTTCCCATTTTGGAGATAAAACAATATAACAATATTAAAACAATATAAGCTCTCAGTAACTATCACAAACACAGTTTGGGAAGAGAAGACGACAATTCTTCCTCCACCCTGTCTAATTACACATAAGTATTCCATTAAGTAACCCTTCATCACTCATTTCTCACCTGGAAGAAAGCAAAGGCAATATCACAGAGATACTCATAGTCCATCTAATTCCTGAGCCTTGCTTCTGTCTGGGAATCTACTTTGTATGTACTTAAAACTGGTTCTCTCTTAAATCAATCGGGGAATATAATTCTGGTGCATAGGAAAGAATGATAAAAAGAAAACCTGATGACAAATATTTAAATATATAAAAATATATTAATTTAGAGATATTTAATCTATGTGTTCTGATCCAAAGGAAATGTGTCTATCATAATGGAAAGGATTAGGATCTAGGGCATATTTTCTGCCCTCCTAGTAGAGAAATCCATGAGGAAAAAGAGAGGAGAGCTGCATTTGTGTGTGTGTGTGTGTGTGTGTGTGTGTGTGTGTATATTTGAGAGACTGTTCTGTCTTTGATTCCTCTTAACTCCATTAATCCAGTCTCTTTCCCTTTATCTGTCATGATATTGTGTCTTTGAAGAGTTCAATGCCTGAGAACAGGCAGGTCAACAGCCCCTTGGTTGGGTGCTTAATACATACAAATTGAATAAACACCCCAGGAAATTCTAATTCCCAGTGAAAAAGTTTCAAAAAAGCCCTGGCTGTTTCTTGTGCCCAAGATAACATAGAGTGACACATTTTCATCAGAGACAGTGACTCATAGCTAGAGGTTGAATTGTTGCGGGGGATTATTTTATCTGTTGGCTGTATCAAGTTAAGAAAGATGGAGGTGCAACCCTGAATGTCTTATTAACTGCCAAAATAATTACATCATGGACAAAAAGGGGAGATGAAAAGTACTTACATCAATTTATACTCTTAGTTTATGTGTTCTGGAAAAGTCTGTATCTTGTATCAAGGCCTCAGGCAAGGTTCATGCTTTACAGTTTGACAGCTTCTGCCTTTCCAATGTAAAATATTTATTTGGATAAAACATACTGATGTTATTGTTATTTTCTCATTGTCTTATTCAGCTTTTTTTTTTTTAAATCCTTTCACAGGATCTTTAATCCCATGTAAATCCCATGTATACTTTGTTGTCTTTTAGAGTTTTACAATGAAATATGGCACTCTTAAATGCTGTATTCTCCATGCAATCGCCTTTCTTCAAGGAATCAGTTGTTTCTGGAAGCAGGCTACTGGTATGGCTATGGGTAAACGGACATTAATGGAATCAGAATCTAACTAACTGGAAATATTAAAAAAAAGAAAGAAATCAGAAGCAGAGAGTGTAATGATGGCTGTCCTCCATGAAGAAGGTAGAAAATATATGTGAGCTTGCACTAAACCCTAAGATCAGCAATTTCTCTACTATGGTTGCCTAGACTGCATTTTTTGTTCTTAACTGAAGAAAAATGGTATTGTCAGACCCACAGTATAAGTCAGAAAATGCTGCCACTGTGGGAGGTGGTGAGAGTCCCAGCTCCTGGCAATCTGAAAATCAGGAGGAGGCAGGATGCCACCATCACCTCCTCATAGCGTCCTGCCTCTGTGAGAGGTACAGTGCCCAAGCTCAGATGTGGTGGGTGCAGAAGCTGGTGCAGGCTGTCTCGGGTACCAGTCAATAGATTAGCACCCAGCCGGTAGGAAACCCATCAGTAGACAAAATTCCTTATAGCATTGGGTTCATTCAAAAGTATATTTTTCTCTTCCTCACAAACAGCTGAAGCAGAAGCAATTATTTATGAGCGGCCAAATCCTTCCATAACAGCACTCTCAAAAATCATTAACCATACAGCAGGATTTGGATGTGCTTTGCCATCCACCACTTTTCCTCTCATAGGAACAGTGGTTGGGATATCACTCAGACAAACTGGAGGGAAAAAATATTTTAGGAAAGTGGTAGGAAGGAGTCTCCTCCCTGGAGACAGTGGTGTGGGAATTTCTGCTGACAGGAGCATGAGGCCTCTGTGCAGGAGAGGGGATGAAAGAAAAAGCCTGCAAGTCAGCAGATGGGGAAAGCTCAAACTCAAAGGAAGCTGTTTGACTATTTTCAAAAGCAGACACTGTGCAAATTGCAGAAGAGAACAGGCAGGTTTGATATTTTGAGAGAAGGACTGGGGACTTATTGTCTGCCACCCTGATTTCCTTGTGAACATCAGGAATGACTGTGTCTGCCTCTTGATGTCTGAAATTATTTTCTAAGAGGAGGATGCCTGATTGCCCTTCCCAGCACTTATTTTGAGAATCAGCTGCTGCTGTAGCAAAGTATCAGCCATTCCCTTGGCTCCTATATAAAGAGAAGGAAAAAAAGGGTTGAAGATTTAACCCTTTGTCCTCCAGGAGTCCTCTCTTCTTTGATCACCACATTCATTTTACTGCTTTCTTGCCTTCCTTATTCTTTTTGTTTCTCTCTTTCACCCAGAAAAATTCATCACACATCTTAAATGTAGGAAATCCTCTGCACATGCTGCTTTAAAGTCTTCTGCTGAATGGAGTTACATGTTTTGAAGTGACTGACAGGTGACACTGCTTTGCCAGGTGTGGATCTGCAGAGTGGGAAGACAAGTTGTCAGCTACTAGTGACAGACACGAAAAAAAGGAAGACAACCAAAATCACCAGAATATTGCAAAGGACAGATATCCCCAAGCCTTTCTTTGTGTTGAATTAGGAAGCTTTACCTCGGAGGGAATTAGTGATTCTTACCCTGAATGTTTTATATTTAAATCTTCTCTATGTGGTGGTCTAAATCTTGAAATTTTACCATCTAAAGTAATTCATCTTCAGTGGTGTTATTTTGCATATATCTCTGAGTACAAATATATATATATATATATATATATATATATATATATATATATACACACACACACACACATATATGTGTTTGCACCTTTTGTGAATAACTACTGTGCTATCCAATCCTTTTAAAAAAAGAGTATTGCTGTAACTACTATACTAAAAATTATACCATAGTGACACCGGCCAAGTGTTTGACACTGAAGTGTTAATATCAGAATATTTCTTTGCTGCTGTAATTTGATGTCTGCTTTGCTCCTGTCACAGCCAGTCAGTACTGGTATCTGACAGCTGAGGCAAAAACAAGTAACATTCTGCATGTGTGTTTTGTCCCCCTAGAACTATAAGTATGGTTTTACACAAGAGAAAAGATACAGCAGGAAGGGCCAAGTCTGATAATCATTTCCCAGTAGAGAAGGCAGAGTGCTGGAAACACTGAAAGAGGGGAAAGGAGGTTTTTATGGTTGGGTCTGAGAAGAAGAACCAGAATGTCAGATACAACTGTATTTAGTTTTAGGATGAACTTTCCAAAAAAACTTTTTGAGTAGTAAAGTCCATGAAAATATGAGCTGTGTTTTGTGGGTTATTGTGTGACTGACTTCTTTTGAAATGTAACTGGATAAAAAGCTCTAGTAAGTCCTTTGGAAAACAATCATTTGGCACTAGGAAGTAGTAAATTACTTAATAAGATCTTTCTTTGTCAAATTTCTGTGGTTTCATGATTGACAGAGTCTTCTGCCTGCTAGTCTTATACTCACTCTTGTAAAATCCTGTATCATAAAATTAATGTGACAGCTGAGTTCAGTTAGGAGTGTGTGCAAGTAATGGCAATGATGCAGTAGCAAGTAGCTCTGAAATGTGAAAAGGAAGCTTTGAGATAGAAAATTAAAGCAAGGTAAGAACCTATTGGCAAGTTCTTTCTCCCTGCAGTGCAGTCAATGCAATCAGTACTCTGCACCTTAGGTTCTTTAAATCCTGAATCCTAAATTCATGTTCCTACCAGCATCCAGACACAGATGAAACTTGGCTCCCTTGAGGAGATTCATTGACCTGATTGGAGCTCCTCCTGTGTAATGGCATACCCTTTCTGTCGTAAAGCTGGGAGACCTTGCACAGACATTAATGATGCTGCTACAAATCACAGAGATGTGCCCAATGAGTCATTGGCACAGCAAGCCATAGAGCTCAGGTCTAGTAAATCAACTTTTTCTCTTCAGGAAGAAAATGCTTTAGGTGTTTTTGCAGTGTTTGGAAAGTTCCTTTTATTTTCACTGAAATAACAAAAAATCAAAAAACCCCTTAAGCATCCACCCGAAAACCTTGCTTTGCAAACGCTTGTTTAAATCAGCTCTACTGGCGTAAGCAATATAGTGTATATATTAAAGAAATTTATGTGTATTAAAGCATGAGATCAAATAGAAATAATTTTATGCCAATAACCTACAAGCATACAAAATGTGTACTAGGAAAGGCACAAGAGTGCAAAAATTGGAACTTTGCACAGCTAGTCTTTGACAGGTTTTTGGTAGAAATGTAGAAATCTTGATGTGCCTTCTGTTTGTATAGGATTAAGATCATTTGAGACTGTAATTTCCACTGATTTTAGCATGTGGCCTCAATACAGTTACCCCAAGAGCTCAAGTGACTTGAGCTATCACACCACCAGAAGCAAGTCTGAAACTCAAGTCTAATATTCCCTTGGAGTGTGTTGTTTTCAGCCCAGGACAGCGAAGCCTCCTCTGCATGGCCTCCTCCTCAGCTGCACTTTTGCAGCAGAGACCTATTCACACCAATAAAGTTTTAGGTTTTAGCAGGTTTTCCTCAGTGGCCTAGGCACACTACAAACAATTTCACCTCAAGGCAGAGCTATTCCTGACAATGCAAAAAGGTTGATTTAGCCATGCCTTCATGCTTTCATACAGTCTGTGTGCCTGCCAGCCACATGCATGTCCTTGCCAGGGGACAGGGTGGTTTGGCAATTGGGGCTGTGCAGTACTGTTGATGAACACCTCCCATTGACAGCATGACAGTCGTTCAATAAAACAAAGACAAAATGCAATTTTTCTCACACTTTGCAAGTATGAGGCTTACCTTTTGGAAGCTGGAAACAATAAAGGATGTTGTCAAAGTCACCCACTGCCCTGGGCAGCAGCAAGTCAGAAATGGGAGCACTCATCCTGGCAGACCTCTTTTGAAAACAAATTGCACAACAGAGCCGATAGCAGTTCTAATGGAAGCAACAACACAGATATTTCTTTGTGCAACTGTAACAATTAAGAAAAGCTAAAGCATTTTCTGCAACTCCAGAACTCTTTGAGTCAGCAAGAAAAATGAAAATGGCTCTTCTATGGAAGCCTCTGGAGAGAAACAAAGAAAATGAACCTGTAAATGCCACAGCTATCAATGCTTCCTTTTATTTCTCTCTCTTAATGATGGGTTTTAACCCTAAGAAAGAAGGAGGAGAAGCTTTTACTTTCCATTTTACCTCAGCCTAAATGATTTTTTTTTTAAATTTGGATGAGTCAGTATGCACTTTTACAATATTAGGACATCCCCTGGAAAATCCCACTTTTAGACAGCTTCCTATGGTAAGCCTGAAATATTTTTTACTGTGCTCTCCCTTCAACTGCTTTGATCACCAAATAAAAAACCAAGATAATTAGATTAATTACTGTACCCTACTTATAAATTTTCACCAGAAACAATTATAATTAGAAATAATGAATGTTTCATATTTACGAATTCATTGTCGGTCTCTTTCTCCCCACCATTTTTCTTACTAGAGAAGATAGGTTTCCTTTTCTAATCCATAGGACTGTCTTTTCTGCCATAAAATTTGACCATAAAATTTGCTGTTGGTCTACAGCAGGTAAGTTTTCCAGCGCAGCAGTATCAACTCAGGGTGTTTTTATTTTAACCATTTGTTTATATTGTCAGCAGCTTAGTGTAGATACAGTTACCCTGGGATGGAAAGTGTTTTTGCCAGTATTACTTGTTTCAATGGGAATGAGTGTTTTCTGTGCCAGTAAAATTAGTTTCTTTTCTTTTCTCCCTGGCCAGCAGAAGCTGCACCCACACAAGGATAGCTTGCCAGAGCAGTTATATTGGTAAACTTTTCCTCATGCTGACCTGGTCTCCAAAAAAGCATTGCATAAATAATAGAGGCAGGTGGGAGCAATCATAAGTGAATGCCAAAATACTGCAGCTGAGTTAATTCATATGTCAGAAACCTTGTGGTGGTGTGGTTCTGTCAAGGGTCAGCTACTTTGGGGCAGGTGGAGAGAATTGCAGAAGGAGATGACACACTTTAGCGTTGCCTAAATTCTGCCTTTAGAAATAACTTTACAGTTAAAGCTGCTTTGAAACAGAGTAGGGCCAGATTATGGCATGACTCCAGTTCCTAGGTGGTCAGGACCAGAAGGTAGGAGAGATGAAACAAAAGAAAAAGCTCTCATGGGAGTAGCTGAAGAAGACTTTTTTAGTTGAGCCAGGGATAAAAGGAAGAAAAGGATCTAAGTGTGGGGTGCTGGCAGAGGGAGAAAGGCACTTAGGTGGGCTGGGCCAGTTAGAACACCCAGCTCTTTGAACATGTGTCTCTGTGCTGGCTCACTCTGCACACTGGATGAAAATCAAGGTACTGGCTATAATTTAAAAGAGGCTGTTGGCTCTGTTCCTGGTGGTCTCCAGCACTGCCTCATGATGTCTTTCACTGCAGCTTCACTACTGGTCCCAAGGGTTGGACTCCAGTAAAGCAGTAGTATGTGTCCTTCTTGGGAAAGGACTTTTTGTCTGGAATTTTCTAGTTTCTGCAATGTGGTAGCAGTAAAGTCTATAAATTATTTCGCTTTAATATTTTTCATGGCCAGTTATCGCTTAATTTTTTGCATGCATTTAATCCATATGTTTTGGCCATGGTTAATTTTCAAGAGCTGTGTCTGGCATGCCAACAAATGATCTCTGCTCTGAACCAACTCTTTTGAACTACACCAGTTGTTAACAAATGTTTCTCTGAGCAGCTGTAAGGCACCTGGACACTGTGATGAATGTCACAGTCTAACCAAACTAAATAATGTCTTTATAACACATATCAGATAACCCGAGTATCTACTGCTGGTTATGACATTTGTAAACTTATCCACTGCTCTACAAAAATAATGGCTATTGTAAATATTTAGATATGATCCTTCTCTGTATGAAATAAAAGAAAGTGAACTTTATACTGGAAATTCTAGAAAAGCAGAGCAAAAATAAAAAATTGGGACCATTTGGCAATATTTTTTACTTCCTTATTTAAATTAAAACACTGGACTTAATCAGGTGCTCTCCACAGGTCTTCCATTGTTTTCTGAATTTATGGATATTTAGACTTTATTTATTGTCAACAAAAATCTATTCACAGAGTGTCAGTGTACCATTTCTTGCCTTTATATGAAGAGAGATATTATTTTTACTGCAGCAATTGAAATTCATTCAGAATGAGCTGGAACCCTTTGCTGTTAATGCCTAGGATCTGAAAAACATTTCTTGCAACATGTTTCTACTACATCCTGTTGAACTCATTTTACAGTTTGACAATGGCATTACGGATTGCTTAATCTTTCCTTTCCTAGTAAAGAAAAGTCAAGACTTGCCTTCCTACTAGATCAGTATTTCTTTTGTCAACAGAGGGTTAATGAATAAAACTGTTTTCAAGGTCAGATTGGCAAGTCAGGCTTATAAAAAATCACCTCATGCTTCAGCAGTGATAAAACAAGAATTGCAACTCAAGTTTTGCTTCTTTGTCTTAAAACCATCTGATTAAAAATAATGACAGATCACTCTGACATGCATCATAGGTTTGAAAGCTAATTCATACTCTTCCGTATTATTGCATTAATGACTAACTTCTGCAAAATAACATAAGGAAGCAAAAATCCCTCAACAAAAGATAAACTGCTAAAAGCAACAAAAGATAAACTGCTATTCATTATCCCTATCAGTTTAGTTATTTTAACAAAATATTCATAATAGAAAACTATTTTTATCTTTGGATATAATTTCCTTTCTATTTATTGTTGTTTGGTGTCAATAATTGAGATTATTTATTGTATCCTTTTAAGTCCTTATAATTCCAATTGAATTTAGAGTTGGTTCTTGGTCCAAAGTAAAATTTTATCAGTTAGACCATACCTGATGTCTTCTGTGGATACTTTTGCTGTTTGATCAGCAAGATCAAGACACTTAAAAGTATTTTAAAATGGCATAGGATTATTAAATTGCATGCTGTGAAAATCTAAGCTTTGTCATTGTTTTTTTCCCTTTTGGTATACTTGAAATAATGTATATCTCAGTAGTACTTGAGATTATGCCTAATGGTAAATTTAGTCAGGAATGTGTTTTCACACTGTAGGGCCATTCCTCATTACTGCATCCATGTGCCTAACTGCCTCAGCACAGCAGCAGGCAAACAGCAGCAATGATCCCAGTAACAGCCCTGATAATAATCAGATAAACATGAACAGAAAACTCACTTCTAATTTTTTCTCCTTTTTTTCCCCAGCTACTTATTGCAAGCAAATCTGATTTTTTGGTTTTTTGGGGTTTTTTTTCCAGTCCTCCCCATGAAACCTTGCTACTTACACCTCCCAGAGTGCACACAGGTGATGGCCATATTTTGATATCCAAATATTTATGGAATGAAGATTTCACTTTCATCAGTGAAATTGAGAGGTTGCTTTTTTGCTTTGTTTTTTGAAGCCACATTCACCATTTGTAGGCTGATCCACATACTAGTGTGGTAATGTAGCAATCAGTCTAAAAACCAGAAATAACCTGACAGCTCAGCAATAGGGAAACTTGAAGAAGTGAAGGTAAATCACATTGATTTCAAATTTTATGAATTGAAAAATAGGACATTTTTTCAAGAAAGTAGTGAGGCAAAATTAATTTTTATTTAAATTAAAGAGCTAAGTTTGAAATACATGTAACACCCTTGGGCACCTTCGTCTTGTTGTTATCCTTCATCGAAACCTTCTGATTCCAAAAGCACTCAAGGCTGAAGAACCTCCATTGTTTTTGCTTGTTTCATTGTATATAAGAATCTGCTTTTTTGTAAGCAAGGACTCAAATTATGAGGAACTTTCAATAACATTCCTCAAGCCATAATTTTCCTTAGGAGTTAATGGAGACTCGTCACTTTCTTCTCTCTTCTCTCTATTGAAAACTAATGGTACAGATAAATCATAAGCCTATTTAAGCATAGGATATAGTTTTGTCTCATTCTGCTCTTTGCATGGTATAATAAGAAGCATCTGAGGAAAATGGCATGCCTTGAGCAGTTAGGGATGAATCTGGTCATCTGCCATCTTCCAGATAAATTTAGTGTACAATAAGGATTTGAGAGTACAAAATACTGTGAATAGTAGGGGATAAATACTTGAGAATGGTAACTAAATCCTGCATTTTGGAATTATCACTGTGACCAACTGCCCATGAAATGTTTCTCATTTTAATGTATAGTGTGTCTGCATATAATTCTAGCTCTGTATTTATATCTGCAGCCATATGCTGTTAGATTACCATCTCCTGTTCTGACAAATTACTGGAGCTGCAGTTGCCAAAGCAAACAGAGCTCTTTTTTTTTTTCTCAAAAGCACCGAACACATAACACATGACGCGCTTCATTCTTTCTTATGTGATAACTATTAAAATAACAAGCTACTAATATGCACAATGTGTAAATGAGCAGCAAAGTTAAAAACAGAGGAGAAAATAAGAGTCCTACATTTGTTACTGGCTGCTAATCAGAGCAGCTGTTTGGGGAGTCCTTCTCGGAGAAAGCAAGAGACACAGGTGCATGCTCAGTCTATTTTCCTGCACCCTGATGAGTCTGGAGAATGCCATTGCTCACCTTAGATTGGTTAGTGGCAGAGACTGTAAGAAAGTTTTCTGTAAATCACAGGAGATTAGTGTCTTGCAATCTGAGGACCGCTGGGGTATGGTCTGTTGGTTTTATTCATTTTGCTTTGGTTTACTCATTGGAGTGGGATTCCAGAGCTGGAACCTAGCTCTTGAAGGAGAAGTTATTGGTTTAATCAGAAATTTAACAAGTTCAGAGATTAATTGCAAGACAGGAAATAGCAATAGGCTCATTGAGAATACCATCAGTATATCACTAAACAAAGGCCCAGAAAGGTGAGTGCCTTATCTCATTGAAATCTTGTGTTCATCTGCTGATTTGACAGCAAGCCTTTTTCAGTGGAACAAATCTATACATATTTTCCAGCCAAGAGTTATGAGTGGGAGTTTTGCCTGATTTCAACAACTTAGTAATCTCTCTTTTGGCTGACAATGAAGCAATATGAATATTTTTAAACAAATATTTGTCTTGCAGGGTCTCATTTATATTCCACTGTATGAAAATGTTTAAGGATAAATTAGGCAGCATTGTCAGATCAACATGCTACTTGTAGACTTGCCTAAGTTTTCAAGAAAAAGTATGATCACCTCCATTTACCTCTACATCCTTTGACACCTGATAGATGCTTGTATATGTCAGCTAGAATTCAGCATAGAAAGCAACAAATAGTAACAAAAAAAACTGTAAAACCTACTCATCAGTGTAATAGTCAATCTGTTTCTGGGGTAAAATTAATCTGTGTTAAAGGATATAAAAATTGGAGATTTACTTTAGCATAGATCTCTAGACTCTTTGGGGTGTAATATCCCAACAGGCTTTAATATGGACTACAGGAACTCAGACCCAGCAGTGGCCCCTGTCACAAATTGTTACCAGTATTTTTGACCAAACTCAATACTTTCTTCTTTTTCAAAATATTTGCAGTAGGTAATTCCCCACTGAAGAACAAAGTACAGAACAGTACAGTAACTCTCAAAGATTGTGCTATTCTGTGAATGCTGCTGGACTTTGAAAAGAAATTATTAATACCTTCCAGGGCAGATATGGAACTGAGACTTCTAATTTTGCAATGTTCTCACCCACTGGTATTTTTCATGTGGAATAAGGAAGCATGAAACACTCTGTTTGGGCTTGTTCAACAGAATGAAGTCCAAGAAAACATTCATTAGTGAGAAGGTATCCCTTGCTTCTAGAATCATACAATGGTTTGAGTTTAAAGGCAATCTAGTCCTACCCCCCTGCAATGAGTAGGGACATCCTCAAGTAGATCAGATTGCTTACAGCCTCATCCAACCTGACCTCGACTATTTCCCAGGATGGGGCATCTGCCCCCTCTCTGGGCAACTGATGCCAGTGTTCATCACACTCAATGGAAAAAATTTCTTCTATGTATGAGTTTTGAATTGACCCTTCTTTAGTTTAGAATCATTATCCTTTGTCCTATTGAAACGCGCCCTGTAAAAAAGTTCTGTTTTACTTGTAGCCCGCTCTGAGAACTGGAAGGTTGCAATCAGGCGTCCCCAGAGCCTTCTCTTTGCCAGGCTGAATAAAAGTACACACTTCCCTTTCCTATTTATGACTCTAGGCAGCAGAGGAGGAAGGGCACTGTTCTGAAGAACATTTGTCTCAGCTGTGCATGCACTGGCTGTATTCTCAGAACAAGGTTTTTCATGTGCTCTGAGTGGTGTAAAACACAGAGGTCTTACTTAATGTGGTCCTGTAGCTCCTTCTATAGTTACTAAAGAGAGATGGACTGCTCCAGCTTCTCTCCACCCTGCCACAGCCATGTCTTGCAGTCTTTCACACTGAAGTAATCTGACTTGCCCTCTGGAGGTGGCTGATCTTTCTTCCTCGGGCTGTAGATATAAACATGATTCCTGTTTTGTCCAGGGAAATTTAAGGAATTAAAGTTGGCTCAAGCGCACTCTAGAGTTTGTTAGTGG
Organism: Ammospiza caudacuta; assembly: GCF_027887145.1. Taxonomy (NCBI): domain Eukaryota; kingdom Metazoa; phylum Chordata; class Aves; order Passeriformes; family Passerellidae; genus Ammospiza; species Ammospiza caudacuta. The sequence goes on from NC_080595.1 coordinate 81,364,036, forward strand.
AACCTGAGTTGTCCCACAAAAAGGTTTTCCAGCTGAAGCTCTGTGTAATTATCATACCCTGCAGTGTAGGGCAATGTCTCTACTTTCTGTTAATTGCAACAAAACCTTTGCCTTGGCAAGCCTGTACTTTCCTGTTGAAGTAATGTTGTCATCTGTGCATGAGGAAGTTTTCTATCCATTCAGATAATTACTAAGGTCACATGCAGGAATTCACAACTAGGTCTACTCACATTTATTTCCCAGTTGATATAAAGCACAAATGTATCTAAATCAGGTTATAGGGACAGCCAGGGAAACTGCATTGTTCAGGCAGTGTGTGTCACACTTGAAAAAGAATGGGCAGAGATAATGGAAAGAAAAAGAAAATCTATGACATTTATTGTTAGCTACTCAGATGTAATTAAAACTGATGTTTTGATAGTATTAAATAATGAGCTGTGTTGATGTAAGAAGGTGCCATTATTCAAACTTAATTGTGTGTCTCTAGGTTTCTTGTGCCAAGTGAGTCCCCAAACTACTTTAAAATTAGGGGAATAATTGTAGAATGTCATTCAACTGTTAACTTAAATGCAATTCACAGAAAATTACATGGAAAAAGTTATATTTATCAACTTATTTGTTCCTTGTCTTCATGCTGAACCATATGTTTAGTAGCACTGGCATACTTCTAACTGTGAGGTGGTCAAAATTCCTTAAGCAGGACGTATGCAAAATATATTCATTTTAAATTTCCCAGATATGGTGGGTTTAATCATTAACATGTCTTTCGGTTTGGTCTTAGTAAATCAAACTGTGACCAGCTTTCACCAGATGAGAACAGAGGAGGCACAAAAGCAAGATATTGTTTGTTTCATTACTGCTGGTGGTTGAAAGCACAGTGACAAAGGTAGGCTTCAATTAGGTTTGTGCTTCATGTAGTGCCACAAAGTCATTGGTTCTCTCACACAGCTGGAATCTCTTTTGCCTGATGCAGTATGAAATGAACAATTGAATGAGGTAAAGTAGGGAGGAAAAAGAGTTCTCTTCTAAGGATACCATCTGCTAAAATTAGTGGGGTCTGAGCAGAACAACCACCACACTGCCCTGAACACGTCGGCCAGAACCTTTATTATTTGCCATGCTGTATTACAAAACTCTTGAACTTCAAGGAGAGTTTGAAGAGCTGGCAGTTAGGAGGAGAAAGATGTTTTTTTGCTTTACTTCTGACTGTATTTGAAAAGTAGCAGAGTCACTGCATAACCATAACAAAAGTTTCTTGTACAATCACTTTCCGTTCAGTCATCTATCAAAACTTTACAAAGTACAGCAGCACCTTCAGTCTGGATAAAAGGTTGAATTTTAATATTTTCATTCCTTTCATTTTCATCCCATTTAATATTTATTTCATTTAATTTCTGTGATTTTTGTGAAATACAAGATTTTTGTGAAATGCTATTAGTAATATGTTATTAAAACAAATTCTTATGCCCTTTTTTGCCTGTGACTCCAGTGATGGAAAAAAAGCATGACATTTACTTTTTATTTTACATACCTTTTCCCAAAATTTTGCCTTACTAAAGAAAGATCTTTCAAGAACTGTGATTCTGAGAAATCTAGACACCAGATGGAATCACTGGTTAGTTGGAAAAGTGAATCAGAGAAACAACTGTACAATCAGAGAGTCGTAGAAATAATTAAGGCTGGAAAAAGGGACCTCTGAAGATCACATAGAGCAGGATTTACTCTGAGCAAAACTAACTTGAAAGCTGATCAAGATGTTTAGGACCTTCTCCATTGAATTTGTGGTTCTCCAAGATAGACTTGACAGATTTTTGGGCTACCTCTTCCAGGACTTAAATCACTGTGAAAATTTTTCTGTATTCAATCCTTATTATGTATATTGTCCCTTGACCTTTCACTGTGCACATAAGTGTACAGCACCAAAGCCTTGTGCATTGATCTTCCCAACAGCTGTTAAAAGGATTTTCTAAAGTACCTCACACCACTTTTTCTATTCTTACCATTTTAGAAACCATTTTAGAAAACATCCTGGATGTGAAGGATGAGGGCTACTTGAATCTTGTGTTGATAGGGACCTCAGCAGTGTAAATCTAGCCTGTGAATATCTCTAAACCTCATGTCCATGTAGGGTACATACAACTGCTGTCAGTGCTGTGGTGATGCTACCAGAAGAGCACATTTTGGAATGATGGAGCATCTGGCAGACACTGACAAGTCTACATGGGGCCATACTGATAGTTTTGAAGGAGCCTGATGTTAAACATAAGATCTGAAAATGTTTTTGCTAGAAACAGTGTGAGGGACAGTTCTAGGAAGTGATCATGGGCTGAGAGGATTCTCAGTGTGGAGCTGGGCTGGCCAGAGGAAGGTGATGGTGCTCCCTAAGCAGTGAGAGAACCTTCAAAGTGAGGGTATATTATATTTTAAGGCAAGAATATCCTTCAGGAAGGTTTAAAAACTAGTAATGATTCTGAGGGAAAGAAACACTTTTTGTTCTCATTTGGGTTTAACTAAACTTCTCCTGATCTCCCCAGCAAATCCATTTGACTTGGTAGATTAGAAACACACAATTCTCTGTATTGAAAGTTCCTCTAAGTAGTCCCCAAAAGTTTGAACTTCTAATTGCAGGTTTTCTATGGTATCAAATCAACTAAAATGGCAACAGTGCCAGGGAGGTTTATAAAGGAAGCAGCCTTTAATCTCCTGTCCTGCCTGATGCCCCACTGACCAGCTCAAGCTGTTTTGGTGCAGTGGCCAGAGCTCCATTGAAGTACTCTTCTGCCTGTCTCACACACAGAACAAAAGCTCTCTGCTAATCATTTTCTTTCAAAGCAGACCATTTAAAAGGTTGCTTCTGTGTCTTCAGGTCTTGTCCTTACAGGTCCAGAAAGGATTGCTCTTAGTGGTTTGTGCAAAAATAACCTCTGGTTTTATTGGAGATTACCACCAAGATAAAGGCGCAGCAACAGGTCTTTAATTGTCTCTCTCACTTCTTCTAGTAACTTTCATTGGAATAAGAAGCAGCTGGTAGAGTCCATGGCAAGAAAATCCATCTTTATTTTTTTTGACATAAAATAATCCAGCAGTTTTGGGTCTTTTGATGGCAAGAGAAAACTTATTCTCTCTTCAGGTGGCATGGTGGCTGTTAATATGAGAGTATCTACTTTTCTACCTCCTCTAAATCTGTCTTTTCAGCTACCATTAGTTAATCATACTAAAGATTTATTGCTACAAGGCTCTTTGCAGCTCCCACAAGACATTTCAGACTTGAGACTTCTTACTGCCCTGCCTTACTTTTTTTTTCAGACATACTTTTTGGATTTTTCCACTTATAAATGCATAACCCTGAATGAATTGTTGTCAGCTTGTTTACAGGATCCTTTTAAATGCTTTTCCTATTGCTGGGAGCACATCTTTCTTATTCTTTGTTCAGTTTTTCCCTTGACAACTGAAAGCAACAATAACAAGAAGTGCCCAAGAGCTATTTTAAGTCTTTATAGTTATTATAATTGCAGTTTTCATAGGATTTCTCTGCTGTACTTTGGAAGCAGACGTTAGTTTCCATATTGAAACAAGTACACAGCAAAAGAGTGTGAAATAGACTTGTGATAACCTATAACTTAGGTGTTTATCAAAAGATAGCATTTTATTGTGTTAAAATCCATACCCTGCAGTAACAGTTATGCCTCCTATGGAGAAATTAATTTCCGCTTAAAATCACAGTACCAAGCACAAGGTAATACTCATCCAAAGTACAAAGAGGTTGATACCTACTGGATTTTTTGATTGAAATATCTGTCACACTTTTCAAACATATAAGGGTTTTTTAAATCTAAGTGCTTTTGAAAAATCCTTCTAGAGATCACCCTGCTTGTTTGAGCTGCTGAATACCTTTCAAAAGATAGCTAGTAGCAAATGCAAAAATTAAAATTTCACACATGGCCGATTGTGTAATGTTTCAGTAGAAGTATTAAGAATGGAAGAGTATTCATTATAGTTAGAGTGGACTGAATTTGAGAAAGAAATTCAGGAGAATAACTGAACAGATTTACTGAAATGTCAGTTTTGGGTTTCTTAGTCATTGAACTACTTTAGCTTAGCAAAATCCTAGCAAAAATCCTTTTGTTTGTATCACTGCAATACAATAGAAATGAATTATTTCTACTAGCATCTTAATATAACAATTATTAATAGCTAGCTTTTTTAAAGGTGGCACTTGCCTGAAAAGCAAAGTTGTAACAATCAATAATTCAGCCTGTTTGCATTCTGATTGATTTAACAATAATTTACTTGCCATAAATATTCTGTTGTAATTCTCCATTAAACATCTGCTGTTTTTTTCATAACAGTTGTCAGCACAAGAGACAAAACAAAGATTCTCTTATTTATGAATATGAGTACCATAGTGAAAAACCAAAAGAGGAAAATATATCTGTTTTACTATAGGACTGGTTGATACCCCCATTGCCCAAATAAAAAAAAAGATGTCTGTGCTTTTATTCAGTTATACCACTCTGTAGTGCCTTACTTTGCTGTTCCATGGTTGCTACTCAGGAAAATTTGCTATTCATTAAAAAGGCCAGAAAAACTTGGCCTCAATGACTGAAACACTGTAATGAAATGCATTTTTAGAGGAGCCTCTAGTAATCCCTGATCCGAACTGGCCCTGAGTTATTTACAGGTGTGGGACTGCATTAATCAATGCCAGGGGTAGCCCCGTTTGATGCATAGGAACGGTTCCATAAGTTTAATTTATTTGTGTGCTCTGTGAAGTACACAAGCACAGAGATTTCATCCTCCTCTTATGTAGGACATGGTAAAGTCACCTTTATTTCACTGGTGCAACAAGAGCACACTGAGATTCGTGCAATTGATCATTCACAATTCTGGAGATGGTCATCTTGCTGAACAGTGAATTTAAGCCCCAGTCCCGCATCCTCTAAAATTACCTGAGAATATTCCCACAGGCACTGAGGGCAAAGAATCAATCACTGTTACTATAATTAATGGTAGAAGATGCATTTAGTTCTGTGGGAGCATGGAATTGTTTAAATGCTGCTAAGTGCCTCAGGCTAAATAGCAACACAGGCACAATTCATTTTAAATACTCCATCTCAAACAAAAACAATATTGCTCTCCAAGCATTTTTAGAATTGATATTTTACTTATTTAAGTGAGCTTTTATGGCCATTCTGGAAAAAAAAAAAAAAAAAAGAAAAACCCAAACCAAAACCTTGGGCATACATAGTTTATGGATTTTGTATAGATGCTTTCATACACTTCTGGAAGATAGACACTTTCAAGGTGGGTGGTGGAAGACATCTAATTGAGCATGGCAGGAAAATACTAAAAGCAGAGAATACCAGATAAGCTGTAAATTATGTGGATAAGAAATGTACATTTGTTCTAGATTCACTCAACGACTGTGCAATTTTAGTTGATAAATTGAGTTTGAGCTGAGTATCTTCCAAGTAAAAAGAGTAAGCCTCTTTGGCTTGGGCTCAAAACTGTAGGCTCCTTGCCTGGGACAGTAATATCATATCCTTTGTGGTTCAGGCATGCGGGAGAAGATGCAGGAAACTGATCCCTACATATGTTTTTGTTCTGTGTAAGAGACTATTCCCCACAGTGTTGGCTGGAAACTGCCTACAGGATGGGGCTGCTGGGGAGTTCATATAGGTTTCTGATTCAATGTTCCTTCTCCAGATGGCCAAAGCGGTTGAGTGACTGAGCTTTAGCTTGGATCCATGAATAGCTTCCAAAGGACTGGCCATCCCAGAGTCCTTGGCACATGGACACTTTTCTCTCCTAGTGCACTCTCTGGACATTAGGAGGAGACAGTTTTACCACTGCTCTGCTGAAGACTCTATCATACAAGGAACTGAAGTTATCCTTGGAAGCTGGAACCCTCACTGCCAAATACCAGATCGCCTCTAGAGTTACAATAGAGAGCTTCTCTCAACGGACACATTTTTAGCCCTTCTTTCCAAGTGTGGTGAAATTTTGCTATGCAGAAGCATTACTTAATCAGGTTTGATTGCAGCCACAGCACAATTTAATCTCTTTTATATACTGCCGACTAGTCTAGACTACTAGCTCACACAATATTAATGCAATACAGATTAGAAGAATATTGTTGGAAAATACTGAAAGAGAGCCTTGTTTACGTCCCACTCCTACTAAAACTGAAATTAAAATGTCTACTCGTCATTTACTGAATAGTCACTTCAATAGCATTCATTTAAAATTGCCTAAAAATTCTTAGATTGACATGCTGCAATTGTAAGTTATAGAGAAAGGATTTGAATTATGCTATTTTTTCTGAACTGAGAAAAAACTGCATAAAATTTCTCTTGAGATAGAAAGAAAAGAAATTAATATATCCTCTTGGTAGCTTTTCTGAGTTTTGTTCTCTTTCTATGAACATACTCAGAACCAAGGTAAGAGAATCAGTGAATCTGGTTTAAATCCAGAGTCTATTCATGAGAAACTACTTCTGAATTCAGAACAGCAAATACCCATGCAGAGAACATGATTCTGCAAGAACAGAACCCTCTTTCCCAGTGTATTTTACTCTGTGAGACAGAATCTATATTTGTGCTTATCTGAAGGCTGAAGGTGTCCTTGCCAGGACAAACTATTCAATGAAATAGTTGCATTCAGTCTTCCAGGTCTTTGGCCTAAGAGAATGAATATAGTTTCCATAGAAATCAATGCATTTGAATTATGCACAGTTTGACTTTCCCGAAACTGTGTAATATTGCATGAAAGTGCAGAGGAGCTTCTTTTGGGAAAAAAAGGAAACCATGACAGAATTTTTAAGAGGTACAAAAAAGAGTAAAAACCAGTTTGTAGGTTTGTGGGCTTTTCATTGTTTAGATGATGATGATGATGATGATTATTATTATTATTACTATTTTAGGGCTAACAGTTACTAAGTATACCTTTCTAAAGAGTGAAAATCCCCCTTATTAAGTAATTTTAAGAATAGATGTCAGGAACAGGATCAAACGTGCTTCAGAACATAGTCTGCTGATTCAGGATAAAAAGTTAACATTAGTATCTAATACATTTCTCATTACTCTGACTTGATTGCTAATGAATTAAACTAATATCCCAAAGAGGAGTCTTCTTTGCTTAAGACTGGTCTCTGTCTGACATTTTCTTGACCCATGAGCCTTTCATTATGTTTTTACTCCCCTGCCCAGCTGAGAAGGGCAGTGATAGAGCATCACAGAGCAGCTTTGGTGGGGATGTGGTGTCCAAGCAGGGTCAACAAAAAATATGTAATTTTTTTCTTTTTTTTTTCAGTTCTGCCCTATTATTTCTGCACTTACCTGAGCTTTTCTGATTTTCAGTTACATACCTAAAAAAACAATACATAAGACTGAAAGTGAACAGACCTCTTTATCTGTAAGTAGAAGGACACATCGGAGAAGAGTGATTCAGAAGAGTGCTCATCAGTCTAATAGAGATTTTTCACCTATTCCAATAGTTCATTTACTCTCTGTTTGCATTCTAGCTTTCCCTGTTCTGTAGTATTCAGTGTATGCATGAAGTCAGTATTTCCTCCTTCTCTTTAATCCTCTTAGCTTAGCAAATATTATCTAGCTTGCACAATATTATTAATAGATAGGGTGTTAAAATAAACCTTTCAGTTCCCCATTATCATTAGGGATTCCAGATTTTTTTTTCTCAGATTTTTATTAACTCTATTTCTCCTTTCAGTTAATATTAATTCAATCTTCAGCTGGTGTTAGCCGTATAAACTGATGAAGCTTTACTGATTTATGCAGCTGAATCTTTAGTTTATGATTTCAATAGGTTACATTTAATGGTAACCTATAAAATCAGTTGCCTATGCACCTGAAAATTAATCCACACACAGTGTGGATTGAATATCCCTACCCATGCTGATAGGAAAAGGGCAAGCTGAGTAAACACACAAACAGCTAATCTTAGTGAAGACTTACAGAGAAATAGGGAATAATAGACAATCATGGGTATAAGGTTGTCATGGAAAAGACAGACTAAATAATTCATTTCCATAGCAGAAATTGTGCACATACCTATTCTTAAGTCATAATACATTGTCCCTTTCTCTTGCTTTCTTGAACCTGTTTGCCCATACTTTCTTGTTAGAGGTGTTCAAAACTAGCTGAACACAGACACCATTCTTTACCCTGATCCAGTACCTCTTTTATCCTTTTCTAGCAACTAAATGATTACAGATTTCCCATGGCTTTTACACATATTTAATTGCTGTTTCCTCTTCCCTGTTCTTGCTGAGATCTGGAGAAAGGTAATGAATCTTCTTACTGCCTTTTTCACCTCTGTATTCACCTCTCAGAACCTATAGGAAAGCGAGCAACAATCTATAGACAAAAGACTATGTAGTTTTAAAATTTCATTTGGGGTAGAGTTTTGTTTGTGACTTCACTTGCTATTTCCATTTTTTAATAAAGAAACCAATAAAGGGATGACTTATCATTGAGAATGCACCGGCATGTGGGAGACTAAGGCTCAGCCAGGACCTAATCAGTCACTAATTTCAGCTCATCTCCAAGCTTTACAGCCCCACTGTATTTTTGAAATTCTACTTTCCAAAAGATCATGAGAAGAGAAGTTGACTGGTAAAGTCAAGTGCAACTGTTCTACTGGTCAGAAATATTAGAATAGAGCAGAATAGACTAGAACTGAAAAGTTCAGTTGGAAGGGACCTACTAAGATCATCCCGTCCAACTGCGCGACGGCTTCAGAGCTGACCAACAGTTACAGCATTGTTTATTAATGTTATTAAGGGCATTGTTCAAATGCCTCTTAAACACTGACACCTTGGGGCACCCACTACCTCTCAAGCAAGCCAGTTCCAGTGGTAAAGAAATGTGGTACCAGTTCTTGGTACAGAAATGCTTCCTAATGGTCAGCCTAAACCTGTCCTGACACAACTTTGAACCATTTCCACGTGTCTGTCACTGAATACCAGGGAAAAATGTTCAGCACCTTCCTCTCCACTTCATTTCCTCAGAAAACTGTAGAGAACAATGAGGTCTCTACTCATTCTCCTTTTCTCTGGACTAGACCAACCCAGAGTCCTCAACCACTCCTCACAGCAGCTCCTATTAGTCATTGGGGATTTTCATTAATACAGCCTATGCTTGTCTGTTCACACTGAAGCACAAAAATAAAAATAAATATTAGCAGTGAAAAGAAAGTTAATGTTGATTAAAAATTTTATTTAATACACAGATGAGTGAAGAACATTCACATGACTTTAGATCAAAAATTCTTACTTGTTGATGTGATATTGCAGAGTAATACATATAATTACATTTAGTGCCTGCTTTAAAAAGAAAGAGGCATTACAGTTTTGTGGGCACAATTTGTTATAGGCACAAATGTTAATATTTTGATGGTAGTCAAAAAAACAAGCAGTCAGAGGTTTAGAAGTTAAACATTTGAACCTGCAATTTAGTGCAGAAATTTAAATGTGGATTCATATTTATTTTCATTTGCAAGGCTATATGCCTTCAAACACCAATTGTTAGCTTATTCATTAAAGCTTTTGGTAATTTAGACAGTTTCTCCACAAATTGATGTATGCCTGCATTGTTCTGTGGCCAGAGCAACAGAAAATATTGCATCAGATTATTATAAATGGTGCTCCTTAATTGCTTTTCTAAAACAATGCCTCACCAAACTATTTTCAAAATAAGAACTGTCTGACCACACCAGTTCAGCAGTTGCAGAAATGTACTCATCAAGGTTTGCAAAGCTGAACCAATATCAGGCAAGTCCATACACACATCAGTCCTTCGATGCACATCCATTCCTCAACCTACACCTGCACTTGTATTCACAGCTGTATAATTATTGTCAGCTGTACCAAGAAAGGGGACAATTACATTCCAAATGGAAATTACAAATATGTTAGTGCAAAGCTTTCTCTTTTTTTTTTTTGTTAAATACTTCAACACATCACTGATGTCAGAGGCAGCAGCGTGACAACACAGCAAACCTGACCAGCAAATGTCACCTCCATCCTTGTATCCTCATGTAGCACCATGTGGGACAAGGTCAGTGCTGAGAACAAGGATTATGCAATTAGCTTTATAGGAGAAGGCTGACAGCATGCAGATGGAGGGATCAGTAAGACAGATGAATGAATTTACAGTGATTAAGCATACTCCCATCTGCACCCCCAGAGAAATGAGGAACTGACATTTAGTTACACACCACCTTGGCATCCGCATGGAGATGAAGTGAAGGTAAGGAAATTATGTGCTCTGTCATGTTGTTTTCCTGAACCACTTCAGAGAGACCTACCAAAGAAAAGAATGGCTGGCCCTGGTGGAGGTGATAATATCGAAGGATAAAGGCTAAATGCTGTGGGCTAGTAGAAATTATTTTATAAGTAAGTCAAATGTATATATATGCAAGTGCAAGTGTGTTACAAACAACTAATATAATGAGATTATCATATTCACCTTTACTCAACTCTATCTGATTAAGACTTAACTTATAAGAAGCCAAATGCTAGTGCAGAATCTGATCTATGAAGCATGCTGATACCCAGGACTTCCTCTGGAACATGCAGTTTGAGTGGCTGTCCCTTTCATACATTAAGATTTTGCATGCAAGGAGAGGCCTATGTCACCTGGTGGGAATACTAACACTTGCAAGTCTTTTAAATTATTGTTTCAAACCAGTATTTCCACAGGCAGTTACATTTTTTTGGAGACGAAGGCTCGTTTGTGCTCACAAAGGACAGACATCCTCTCCTGACACTGGAACATCAAAGGAGAGCTGGTAATGAGATAGTGGTGAGTAGAGCTGTGACTGATTGCTTCAAATTGAGGGTAGCAATAATGGTGAGGTGTAATGACTGCCTGGTAGCTATCCTGAAATGCAGGCAGTCCTTAGGAAATTGGCAGTATCTACCCCAAACATCTGGGCCCAGAGGCACCCTCTGGAGCTCTCTATTTAGGGTTGTCTTGGGCAGGTTAGACGGACTGAGTCACAAGTTTATTTTGGATTAGTGCATAGCTGGTGCCATGTTCCCTGCTGCCCTGTCTGTAGTCATTGTGGTGCAGAGCTCAACAAGCAGCTTCTGCCACACTGTGGGGTCACACTGAGGGAGGGGAGTCTGAACATTGCTGCAGTGTTCAGGTGAGGATGAGGGGACACTGAGGACTGCAGTGGCAGAAGTCCAGGCAGCAAAGCAGGCAGCCCCTGAATCAAAAATTTAATTGAAAGAAGGCAAAAGTAGCTGCAGAAAGTAATGAAAATTCAGCCTAGTGCTTAGCAGTTGGCTGTCTCCTTCCAGGATATGAGCCCTACACAAGATGTTGCATTCTGCAGTCTTAGTTAGTTCCAACCAATAGTATGGGTGCTTCAGGGCTTGTGGGAAAAGAAAGGGCACGTGCACAAGTGGATAATAAGCGTTTCTGACAAAAAAAAAAAATCAATTGTTTTTTAGGACATTTCTTCTTTATTTAGTGATTGTTTGCCAGATCACACTTTGGAAAAAAACTTACATTTAATTTTTCCAGGTGTGCGGTATCTTACATCTTATGAGCTGGTGTAAGACTGTGGATTCCCAAAGTGTTGTCCATCTGGATCTGTGTGTTTGGTGTATTAACTGAAATGCTTTTAACTGTAGTACTGTGGGGGGAAAGTTAAAATAGTGTTTCTCTTAGGAAAAAAAGTAAGGACCAATAATCACCATCATTCAAAGATTTGAATTTCACTTCCTCTGAATAAACATGCAAAAGGTTCTATGAAGACAGCTAATCAGATGCTGATTCACCCATATATTCACAGGTTTCTTGTTCTTCTCCTGAGCATCGCTAATTAAAAGAGAGGAGATTATCAGTATAATACAGATATGATGGATTGGAGGTGTCAGAATGGGGTTCTTTGAAAACTCATTATTTCTTTTGATCTGTTTAAGAGCATTCTGCAAGCACTGTTTTGTTTTGTTGTTTTTTTTAAATGAAAACAGCACATCCATTGCTAAAGTAGTAATCCAAATAATTGTGATGAGAATTGTGGACCCACATTTTCCTTTTCAGGATCAGTTCAGGAGTCTTGGTTAAAGCATATGTGATGCACTGACTTCCAGAAAGTTCTCAGTATGACTCTTCTGTTAGCAATGGCAGCAATATTCAGTGCGATATCATTGGATCCGTCAATGGCAGCAATAAATAGCAGTTCTGAACACAGAGGAAACTTTTAATGTGCAAATTATCAGTTATAATAAAAAGCCCTGCCACTCAGTTGACCAGCCCTGTCTCTTTCACCCTTTTTTAATATATCCATGGCAGTCTAAATTTCCTGTTTGGTTTAATTGTTTCTGGGTGAGCTGAGCATCACTGCAAATGCCAAAATCTGTTATTGTATTTTCCATAGACTGAACTCTCCAAATTAGCACTCAGATCACAGTAAGCTTAATAACAGTTGGCCCAAATCCTTCAGATTTATTGAAAGGGAAGCTGTGATAGCTGGGCATGTTAGTCCTCCTCCACTCTCAGGAAGTTTCTAACAAGTTACTGAATTGCTTCAGGGACTTACTGTGGTGCTTTTGAGCATGGGGATTTGCAATTCAGAGGAGAAAAGGTTGCCAACAGAAGTCTAGAAATTATATGTGTTTTGAAAAAAAATCTTAGGCTCTGATAGACAAAAAGGGAGATCTTTATGTCAAAACACGTATTTAAAATGCCACAGTATCATTATAAGATTGTTCACCAGCAATAATGAAGTAAGATTATATATAACCTTGAGAGAAAGGAGAAACAGCAACATGTTGTGTAGCAGCCTGCCACTGATGCTAGAAAGAGTATTGCTATCCAATAACCACAGGGCTGAATTCAGGCATGATGTGTAAGGACATGTTGGGTTAACCTGCATGAAACACCTGACAGCTTGTCTTTCTTACCCTCTAGAAACACTTGTATAACTTGTCATGCCAGTGAAGTCATACTGAACTGAGCAAACTAGTTGAAACCAAATATGCAGAGAAACATATTTGTCATTACACTTAAGCTGACAGCTGTAGCAATTTTCTTTGTGCAGACACACACAGATTGGTGAAAAAGAGGGAAGCTTCTGTGGGTTTCTAATTTCAGAGCTCTGTTACAAAGGCCATTGAAAATGGGTCTCTGATTTTAAGAAGTATTAGGAAACAATCAAAACCAGGTGGTTTGTTTGGGTTTAATATTAATGAATCATTAGCAATTTCTAACAGAATTAGGGATTAAACTTTTCAGAATTTTCAAGAGGAAGCAGAAACTATTGTAAGATTCATAGTAGGATAGAAGTAGCATGATGAAAAAAATGGGTCAGTACAAATAGTATAAGAAAAAATCATTACAATCAGTAGCAGCAGTGGAAGAACATCTCCATTTTCACTGTAATTTAACTGATCATTGTGACACTGACAGCAGTATTAAAGGTCACTTACTGGATTAATCAGTAATTCTGATTTTCTAGTGTGATTTCACACTGAAAGTTCACACCATTAAACACATTATAAATGGGTAACTATCTATATAGGCACCTTCAAGTTCACATGAGGCAAATCAAATTTACTTAGCATATGGAAAAGAAGTACTGAACTAAGTCATATGACTGCATTTGCTCTTTTCAAAGTCACCCTGGGCTATCACCACAGCTCAGATGATTCATGTTGACTGGCTATTCAGCAGTAACTTGTGCATGTCTAAACAGTGACATTACAATATTTTGCTGAAAATGTCTTTATCTAAACATTACTGAAAACATAAACTCTGTCATCAAAAACTATTTTTGGAGTATAACTTTAATTATAACTAAAACACATGTATATAAAATCTCTTTGATAATCAATAAATAACTTCCTTTTATTCATGATACTTGAATATGTATGGTGTCAGTTTCCTTTAAACTACAGCTACTATGAAGACCTTTTACTGCTCAGAACTTACAAAAAAGTCCGCAAATATATTTTTAGACATTTGTCTTGTTTCTCTTCACCTCTAAATTCACCCAGAGATACAGTGTAATTTCTTTTCTCTCACTCATTGTTAAAGATGTCCCATTTTGACTTCCAGTGCAGTGACACTGCCATTCCACCCTTTTAGTAAGATTTTTATTCAGTTGTCTTGCAGAAACAGCCTTGTTTTGACAATGTCACTGCAGGTAATGCACTTGCAAAGTCATTTTCTTTTGTAGCTTCTACAGTTGTCTGCTCTTTCCTCTCCCTATTACTAACTCTCCAATTCTCCTTTAGGGGGTATGCATCATTCTCTCTTTGTTGCACAGTGCACTCCCAGGATAACCTCCCTGGGGAAAACCAGCCTATGCTACATTTTCACCTTCCATTTTTCTGCTGCTGAATGAAAAGCCTACCTTTCAAACCCGGTATCCTGGCTTGTCATCACGACACTTTTCTGCTCTAACATAAAATTTAGCAAGACAAAACTGAACTCCTAGCTCAGACACCAAGGATGGATACATTTTTTTCCCCATTGTGAAATATCTTGGAAGCTCTTGGACTCACTCCATCCAAAGGTGACAGCTTTTGGGCTGAAGCTTTAGTACTGCAACTGAAATCTGAGAGGATTCCTTGTGTGTTGTGGGGATCCTGGGCTGAATTATACACCTGATCTTCCTCCACTGAGGTGTCGGAGATGCTAGAGGTAATGTTCATCAGATCACAGGAGCTGTATCCCAGCTAGAGAAAAGCTTGTGAGTTACAGCAATCTGGGAGAAAAATCACAGTTTTCTGTATTGCAATCAGAAGATTTTTATCTTCTGCTGTGTTGATTGGAATAATTGTTTCATCCTCACTTCTCCTTCACATATAGATTATTCCCTCAGTTCCTGGAGTCACTTAGATCTCTTACTTAACATCTTCACCCCGTGTTTCACATGTACAGGCTGACTGTGAAAATTAAAGGGTCTTCTATTTGCGAATTTAAGTCTCTGAATGTCTTTGTGGTTTGGCTAACCATGCTGTCCTGTGGGCATGACATGTCCTCCCTAACAGATCTGTGAGCTCATTCCCTTCAGAATAACCTGCATCATATACTCTCTCCAAACTCATATTGTTTAACAGGAAAACAGACTAAGTGTTGCAATCTGTCTTTTTTTTTTTTTTTTCTTTTTTTTTTTTTTTCTTTTTTCCTTTGCCACTTGTTTGGGAATTTTTCTTTTACCCGTCAAAAATACTGGTTGGATATGAGGGAAGCAGAATGCAACTCAAAGAAGCAGGTGTATAGTCAGAGGCTAAGGGAGAATGGATATGATGAGTAAGAAAGTCTTTTTATTCTATAATCAGTTTTCATACTCAATCTCATTTTAATACATTAAATACTAAATTTGCAAGTCATTACCAGAAGTTATGATGATTTGTTCAGGTCTGTCATGAAAAATGTTTGTACTACCAATTGACAGTTACTGACAGTAGACTAAGTCCATTACAAGAAATCAATATTCTTTTTTTTTTCAGTCATCATTATAGTGTTATTTTATGTGTTTTCTCTTGTAAATTCAGTGAATTAAATTTCAAAAAAAATCACTGAAAACATTTTTTTCACCACAAATACAAAGCTAATGTAGTTTGTAGTGAATTGGATAATGCTGGATTAAAAGAAAGAAGAAAGACAACACTAAAAACAAGCTGCAATTGAATAGATCATTATTACAGCATATTCATCTAACATTATCTTTACACAACCTGTCAGCTTTCAGTTTGATGCTTCTTCCAGATGTTTCAAGCTCATGGAACATAAAACTACAGTAAAACCTAAATTAAGACAGCAATATGTGACATAATAACTTTGGTAAATTATTTCTTGTTCATAGGATGGTTTCAGGAATCGTGAGGATTAGTCCTTCACATTGAACATCAAAGAGTCTGGCACAGACAGAGAAGATAAACTCTGACCCTTGTGAGCTTGTTCACGTCACTTCTACCCATTTAAATTCCAGTTAGGTTGGTCAGAAGCAACAGAGAAAAGCTTTAAATTGCATTATTAACAATAGGTTAAATCTTAGACTGCTGATTAAATCAATTTCTCTCAGATAAAATCATAATAGGCCTTGGCTGTATTTGTCTGACAGGAAACATGTCATTGGTGATGCTTTGTGTTGCCTTTAATGAGTGTGATTGTCATCTTCCAGCAGGTAGAGTACAAAAGGCACCTGCAGGTCTGGGTGAATGGAATCACTTATTGATCAAGTTGTCAGGCCTGTCAGGCATTTACGAACAGCAGAATGAGTACATAAAATCAATGTGATCTTGTACTTGTATGGAAGCTCCCCAGGTCAGTCAGCTGATTGAAAATTTTGACTGAATTAGCTACACATAAAATATAGTTTCCAAAATTGTCTAACTCACAACTTTCATGCTTAAAAACAGTCAAGTTGTTGAATAGTATTGTGATTTTTTGAAGACACTTAGATTTCTTAGAAATCATTTTGGCCAGCTTTGTTTTGGGGTAGAACAGCAGCCTACACAATTATTTTTATCTCTACTGGAAAATTGTTTTTTAACTCTTATTTATTATTTATATTTAGTTTCTTCTCCCCATTTGCTGAGAGTCAGCTCCATTTTAGCAATGATCTTTGCTGCTGTTCAGCCATTATATCAAGTTGAGGCTGTTCTAGGAGGACAGTAAGCAGACAAGTAGGGAAGTGCCTCATCTTCCCTAAGAAAACTGCACATTTGCATGTGGGCTCTTCGTGGTCTGAATCACCTTCCTGGGGCTCGAGCAAGGACAAGGGAAGGAGAGCAACTCCATTGAGGAGGGGTAGCAGGAAGAACTCTCCACTACCTCCAACTCAGCCTGCTTTGGCAGCCAAGGTGGATTTTAGACTGATGAATGCCCAAATGAGACCTGAGTTACTGGCAATGGAGTTAATAACATCAAAGTAGCAGTCCTGTCTCAGAACCTTCTTTACAAAATACAATTAACGTGGTCATTTTAGTCTCTGATGCAATGCATTTGCATTTCCAGTCTTTTGTTAGCTGCTATCTTTTCTGTTTTCCCTCTGTCACTCCACACCCACATTTATGATTTGTTCACTGGATTTCCATTCAAAAGCTACCCTTCCCTCACTCCATTATTCTCCCCAGGGAGCCACTTTCTCCATACTATCTTCCACATCTGTCTTCTTTCTTCATTTGTTTGTCTTATTTGCTGTCCCTAAACTCACAGAGAAATAAAACTAATTCAAGACTGAAAACTGGCTCATTGAATTTAAATGTTTTCTCTGCTGTTTTGGATACATGACATTTTTTTCTTTACAGATGGATAAAATTCATGCTTGGACATGAAATGTATTATGAAGTCTGAAAGGCACAGTGCTTTTTTTTTTTCTTCTATTAAATCTTCAAATTTTATCACTGTATCAGTAGTCCCTACAATTTTCCCATAAAAAACTTGCTTTACTCTTGAGCCTTTGGAATCAGATTAGTTCTCAGTTTCTTTCAGTGGGAGTTAATCAGCTAAAATCTTGTCTATTTTATAGCTATAATATCACAAGCATCACAATGAGCAAGTTCATTATAAGTGAAAGTAATAACACAAAATTTTAGCATCCATTCATGTGTCAGAAAGAAATAACAAGAATACTGCTAAAGGAAATCTTTTCCAGCCCACAAGTCCTTCCCCAGAAGTCTCCTCATCTGTGAACAACTGAGGAGATCTTCAAGTTTTCACACACTTCAAAACCAGAACCCCTCAAATTCTCCCCTCTTTTACATAAGGGATGGCTTCTTCTGTGATTCAGGGAGACAGCTCCATGGATATGAGACTGAAGGTGTCCTAAGTCTTAGGTGTCTGAATTTTAGAAGATAACACACTATTTAAAAGCATGATGTATGAATGCGGATATCATTGTAAATGTTGTTTGAGAGTTAGACTGGGTTGATAGGAATACATCTGTGGTGGATTTAAACTTCTCAAAGTAAATTTTGAGAGTTCAGAAAATATTTTTGGTGATGAAGAGGCCGTGACTGTTGAGTTCTTGTCTGATGATTAATAAGAACTATAAATTAAATCTCTTAACTACGTGTCTTTATTATGACAGGGGCATGAATATACAGCAGAAGGAGTTGCTGAGGGGGAAAGAGAAAAGATGCTTACATGAGTTTATAGGTGACAGTTAAGAATCACTATGTTTTAAGTCACTTTATTCCACTTTACTCACAAAAGTAATAGAGATTCAGCTGAATCTTGCACAAATAGCGTATTTCATCTTAATTAGTGAGAATTTTGCTTCTTTGGCAAAGGCAGGAATGAGATCTTGGATTTTAGGCTTTCTTGGTCCATATAAAAAATGGTACCTAACTGCAGATGCATAAAGAGGTTCCTGAGGAAATGTGCACTGTCTAATGTTAGCACAAAGGAAAACACTTGTCATCTTATCATTGATTTGCTGAAGTATAGCATGAGTGCTTTTCTTCCTTCCTTGATCTTCCCCACCCAGTGCTGCCATACCTTTAATATCCTCCTTCCCTGTATTTTCTGATTTACACATAAGAATTTTTCAGATAGTTTCTCTGATTTCTGACCTGCAATGAGGTTTCTCTAATCTTATTGTTTTGATGCTGAAGGTATACATAAATCCTAAGCAAAAAGCATCTAAAATTAAGGGAGAGAGACAGGGGGAGTGGAGATAGTTTAGATCAAGATATATTATGACTTGTCAGTTTATTTCATCTTTGTTTGCACCTCAGAAAACCAAGCAGGAGTTGTACACAAGCAGAATGTTCTTGCCTCCAAATCTGCTCTGCACTTGCGCTCAGCTCTTTCCCTTCCCTCTCCCTCAGCCTACCTTTAAATGTAGCATTTCTGCTAATCAGGGCTTTTTCAGTAGTTCCATGAAGTGGTGGGAGCACAAAAGGAGCAGAGCAGCCCTCTGTGCCCCAGTTGTGCACGGAGCACAGAGGTTACAAGGCAGAGCACAGAGGAGCATCCTGCTGGGAGCTCCACATTGTGTAACTCAAGGAATGGCTGTGCTCTTTATTGCCTCTCAGCAGGCATCTGTAAATCAAACTCAGGAGGCATCTTTTCCATTTTCATATGACCCCAACAGCTGGATCTGTTCATAGCCCAAACTGGTCATTATCCTCTTTAACTGACTAAATAAAATTGGGGAAATATTTTAATTTTTGTGTGCCATAAATAGACTGTAAATACCAGATACACAGATTAGGAACCTGTCCCCTGAAAGACTGCTATCAAATTCTTTTTTTAACAAGTTGGGGCTTTTGTGCTAACACTGGGATCCTGTTTGTAATAACCTGGAAATTATGGTGTTAAAAAAATTTATCTTCCAACTGATTTGTGAACTATTTTGAATTTATTATAATTATTTCTCTAAGATTCCAGTAGTTATGTACAAGAATGAGAATTCATAGCTTAACAGGATGTGATATACAATTGGATATTTAAATTCTTCTGATTATAAAGACAGTTCCAACTCAATAGAAAACTGGACTTTAATAGGCACTGTCACACAGATTGCAAATTCCTACATATTTTAAAATGTATGAGTTGTGAAATGATCCAAGGAACTTTGAAACCACGTCAATTATTTTGCATCTGGCATTGCACACCACCTGCATTATGAGAGAGCAGAGGGCTTGATGATTTTCAAAACTTGTTTCAGTGAATAGTCACATGAGCACATTGTATTGTTCACCAGACAAATGGAAAGCTATCACTGTCCCAGAATTCCAAAATTACTTTTATTGAGTCTTGGCTTATATTTGGCTTTGTTTGTTTGCTTTCTCACTTTGGCATATTTTGATATATCAAAACCTGAGTATTTTTTCTAAAGAGAAACTTAAATTATATACAGCTATATCCTTTGTACATGCAGTTGGGCTGCCCCAGGGAATTTGAAAGCAGAATGTGATATATGCTGTCTGAAAGGGCACATTTTAATATGTGCAGTTTCTTTGTTTATCAGGTTTCAAAAAGACTCTGTAGCCAGAGTTAATTAATGCAAACCTTTGGCTCTTTTGTCATTCTTCAAATAGTTTTATTATCATAAGAGCAGTGTTCAGTGTTTCTGAAAATCTGACCCAGTATAGATGTGTTTAAGGGGAAAAAAAAATCAAGGGCCAGACCTGGCATAGAGAAGTTAATATTCCTATTGACAAATGCTGATTCACACACTGCAAATAACACAAAAATTCTTAATAGCAGAGTGTAGAAATTCTGCATCACTCGAACACAGCTTAGAGAAAATTTGGTGTGTAACTTCATAATTCAAAATTCAACAAAAAAAAATACAAAGGCTGCTTTCAAGTAAATTCATTACAGTCTTGATATCCTCTGCTCAGTACTTTTTGTGGCCATTTACACCCCTGTGAGGCAGCTGTTACAATATGGCATCTTACAGACTTTTAACACCTGTGTAAAGGTGTAATAAGCCTTGCGTCAAGGTAAATATTATGTGCAGGCCAGAAGCCACATGATCCTTAGCTTGTGAAGCACAACCTCCACCTTCCTCAAACCAGATGACTTTCACAGATGACCCAACAGGAGACAATGGCTGAAAAGAAGGACAGTGCTGCAATTGCCTTCTGACAGGGAAGAGCAAGGCCTTCAGGAGGTCTGCCTGAGCTACAATTGCCTGTCCTGAGATCTTTTGTCTTGGGTGTTTTCCCAGAATATTTGTACTCCTAAAATCTTAAAAATATTAATTTGTGTTACTGCAACATTACAGGAGACAATAAACTTAACTTCCTCTGGCATCAGCTTCTGAAAAGGTTTTGGATCTCCCATGACTATTTCAGTGAAGGTTTACATGCAAATGTGAATTTTTACAAGGAGGTAGAAGTCAACTCACAAAATCACATGAATTTGAAGGGTTCTGCAGAAGCCATCCGCTGGAACCTTTGCCCTGAAAAAGTCCAGTGAGATCAGGTTACCCAGTAGAGTATTGAGGGTCTCCAAGGATGGAGTTTGCACAACCCCTCTAGGAAGCTGCTCTGGTATTTGACCACCTTCCTGTTAGAAAACATACTTCTTGCATCAACATTCCAACTTCCTCATTGCCTTTCATCTTTCCATTGTGCATCTCCATCTCCTTTATGTTCTCTGAAAGAGTGGCTTTAGATAGCAGCAAGATCCCCATTTTATCATCTCTTCATAGGCCTGACAAACCCCATTCCCTCAGGCTGTGCCCATTCATCCTGTGCTTCAGCCGCCTCCCCTGCTGGTCTTTGCTGGACTGCTCTCAGTGCAGAAATATCTACCTTAGTTAGGGAGCCCCAGGCTGGACACAGCATTCAGTTGTGATATCCCAGGTGCCAAACAGAGGGGAAGGATCCTTTCTCTGGAGCTGCACACAACACCCCTGCTAATGCAGCATGTAGAGGGTCACCCTTGATGCAAGAGCTCACTGACAATCATGCTCAGCTTGTTGAATACAAGGATGTCCAGGCCTTTTTCTTCAGAACAACTTTTCAGGCAGTCTGGTGCCAGTTCTGGTGCATGGGGGTATCCTTCCTATTCCTTCCCCTGTGCAGAACTCGACATTTGCCTGTGCTGATTTTCATGAGGTTCCTCTCTGCTCATCTTTCTGAACTGGCAGGATCCCTTTGAATGGCAGCCTGGTACTCTACCACATCCACCACTGGATGCTGGTTAGCATCCAAAATCTTGCTGAAAATCTGCTTTGAGATACCTGAAAACAATGTACAGAAGAAGTCATCTGCAAGAGAGAGCAAGATACAGAGTTTTGAGAGGCGCATCTCAACCTGGAATTCCAGCTGCCCTTGAAGTGAATGTCAAAGCTGACTTGCAAGGCACCTATTAGAGCTTATGAGTTGCAAAAATGTCCAAGGTGACTCTTACTTGATGCACAAGGAATGCTGTAGCAGTTCTGACAGATAAAGGCAGTTGCATGTATTTCCGAAACCCATTCTCCATTTTTTTCTGTTCTTATATAAACCAATATAAGGATTTCTTTGTAGGAATAACTCTTCTGCCTCATTAATATCTGTTAATTTCCCAAATAAAGATATTCTTTTTCCCTGGCCAGCTCTCTCTTTTTGTCCTCCTGCCAGGGTAAAGTAGGCATAGTACAATAACTATAATTTAATCAAGTGAATGAGAAGTTCTACAAGATAGTCTTGTAGAATTTTAAATAGTATTTTAAAAGATATCTACTTTGGATTTTCTTAACTTATCAGAAAGAATCCTTTCTCTGTGAAAAAAGAAAGGCTGCCTACTTTTTTCACTCAATTTTCCTGCCAACTTATGAACATTGGAAACAAGGTGGTAAGAGAAGTACTGGCTGACCTTTAATGGGAAGCAGAAAAAATGGCTTATCTCTCATAATCAAAAAGATTCAAAAGCTTCTCAGATGCATATGCAAGTGATTTATTTTTGATATGTACTAATGAGACATGAATTGAATAAATTTAAATTCATTGGAGTGACTGTTAGTAATAGAATTTTTGTTTTAATTATCACCTACAATAACAATTTGGTTAACATCTGATGCTAGCCAGTGTTTTGAGTAAGTAAATAAGCAACGTCTTCTGAAACATGTAGATTTCCTATTAACTTTTTCTTGTTACTACATTTGCTTTATTCACTTCAATGTGAGGCCTTTTGATGACCTTATTCTCTTCTCAGTGTTATATTTTTTTAAAATTTAAGAAAAGAATCAACATTTTTATTGACAAGAAATGAAAAATCAGTGAAATGAACTCTTTGAGTTCAAGATACGTGATTCAGATAAATAGAAGAACTTCCCCAGGAATAAGGATTTAGTTAGGGGTTCTGAATAGGATTCATCTATATTTTGGAGGACTGTTTATGCAGATTAACATATCTGTGCTATTCTCAATAAAGTTTTGGTGATTTGTGTCAAATGAAACAACTCTTGCACTGTGTAAACTGATAGACCAAAATCATAGCACTTAATTGTCATCTGGCTGGCTCTGGGAAGATATTTAAGATGAGATATATTGGAAAGGGTTGGAAAGGGTTTCAACTCTAAGCTATCTTTATCTGTCGACCCCTTCTTCTCTCCCTGGTCCTACACTCTCCTTTTCATAATCAATGGAGAAAACCATTACAGAAAACAGGAGTATTTCAGAGGGGGATTTATCAGGCTTAGATGCATAATTTAGGATATAATTATTTTCAACCTAAACATGTCTGTTGGAAGTAGATACTCTTTAAGGTCTCTTCCAACCCAAATCATTCTGGCTTTTTATGGTTCTATAATATGATACAATTTACCCCAATAACTGTAAAAGGAATTTAGATTATTATTTTACACATAGATTGATATAATCCATCAGTTCTTAATCTTGAAATGTTCGAATTTTGCTTTGGGTGCCTCAACTTATTTGCAGCATAAACTTAGGCCAATTATATTCAACTGCATGTTGACAATCAAATTTTCAGTGATACTTCAATCCATCAAAATAGTGCTAGACACCAATTGTGATGTCCAGGCACATCATTAAAGGTGAATTAACACCTAACTTTTTGAGATGTTCTTGAAAGAACTATGACATGCCTGATATATCATACATTAGCAAAAATACATTTGAAAATCGACCCATAAATTTCTAATTTATTTTTGAAAATAAAATATGTCTGATACAAATTTTTATTCTAATTTTTCATATTTCCCTTTCTTTTAATTTAAACATTTTAAGTAATATCTATCACTAAAATTATGTAAAAGAGACATAAAGACAGTGGTTGTCAATAGTTAAGTACATAAAGCTTTTTGGCAGATAGCTACAGAATGAAGTAGGATAACAAAAGTATTCTTCCTTAGTTTTAACCACCCTCACAGCCCAGTTTGAAGGGTATGAGATGTGTGCAGTTTAAACAATTCTGTAACATGATAGAGTAGTCCAACATTCAGTGTTAGATCTGGCACTCATTTCGTGTTCAAAATTAAATATAACTCATTTCCTGCCATTGACTTATCATTAACATCAATAATTTCAATAATAACTTCTGGTAAGCCTTAATTCAGTATTTATTAAAACAAATGTACTAAGCTGATATTATGAGATATGCTGAGACAGATCTGATTTCTGCAAAATCCTTTAAACTAGTAAAATCATTATATACAATTATTAAGTATAATCATTATAGCAGAGATAACCCTCTTGGCTAAGACTCTTTAAAATGTCCTACTACAAAATAACTTGAAATTGTATGCCCTCATCTTTCAAAATGGACAGGAACAATTTTCTGTTTCCCAAGTCAAATATTCTTTCCTTTACTCTGTAATGAGCATTCAGAGAAATTTTTCTTATGTAGGCCTATTCATTTATTTCTGGTGTGTGTGGGGACATGACCTGTGGCTTTCAAACGTGAATTACTCTGCACCCTGAAACACATTTTAAAAGTTAAATACATTCAACTATTTTTAAAAATTCCTTCATTTAAATAGTTTTCATATAGGAAAAATCTATATAACTGAGCTGGTATCTGCAATATTCTGCAATTCACAGCGGCAATGGCTTTTTACAAGAAATATAAATGGCTGTTTCTTGGTTGAGAAGATAAGCAGAAGTATTAAAAAGGCAGAACTACTTGTATGATTTCTGGGAGCAGGTGCAATTTGCTGTGATTGTAGACATCACAGTCATTTCAAAGCCAGGCCAAATTTTACCCTGCTCTATACTGAATGAATACAAGGAGCTCCTTACCTTGATCCTTCCTAGACATTTCTGTTCTTTTGGCTCAGAAAATTTTCCAGACAGCTGGTTTTTGAATTGTGAAGAAAAGATTAGGAAAGGCAAAAGAAAAAAACAAAATAGCAAGTGTAGTGTGGGTATTTTTTTTCCTACCCATTGCTGTCTCTTCCCCTTCCTCTTTTCATAGCTCTGCCTGCCTTTACTGGAAGTGTCACTCGTAAGCTCTGAACTTGTTTGAACTCTGATGAAAACTTGCCATCTTCTGAAGCATTTTCCCTGGACAAGTCTCCCACTAAGAGCAGAGCCACTTGAGCCTTGTGAGTGGGGCTCTTAACATGGCCTAATGAAAAGCCATCGAAGCTTAGAATAGACTTTGCCTCCTGCGTCATCATGGTAATTGGGCTGTGGCAGTCATCATGCTGCAGATCTCTTAGTATACTGCAAATGTGATTGCTGAAAGCTTTTGAATCAGAAATACTTCGAGTTGCTTGGAAATACTTGGTCTTATAATTCCTGTGCTCCAGAGGATATGAAACAGAGGGCTGATCTCACTCCACTAAAGAAAGAAAGACTTTCTGTGACATTCTCCCTATATCTGAAACCTGTGGAAGAAAAACCTCTCATGGTGTTGTATTATTTCAGTGTCCTATACTGTGGAAGAGTAAAAGAGTTTTAATTTCTTTTTCCTTTAAAAGAGATTGTCAATTGCATCTTCAGACTATCAAATATTAGAATTTATGATGAAGGTACAAAGGCAGCTCTACCAGGGCAACTTTAAGTACACTATATACATTATGTACCCTACATATGTGAATATACTTGCCTTTGTAATCAGCGGGACTTTTAATTTAAGAAAAAAAAAACATAGCTATGTTTTTAAAAAAATTATTAGGATTAGAAATATTTTCTATCAGAGGTTTAAGAATAAATGTAAGATTTATTGTAATGAAGAAAATCAGAAGCATTAAAAATTACTTAAAATATATTGTTAGTGGGTTATCCAGAGAGTTGAAAACCAAACACCTAGAGAAATATCTTGAGCATTTTTCTGGCTTATTTTTGGTATGGTATCTCTCTCTCTCCCTCTGCCCTCTTCCCTCTCTTCTTTGCTTGGCCCTACTTGATTCAAGAATAAAATTCTTTTGAATCAAACATATATAACATATAAGTTCAAATTTTATTCTTAGTCATCCTCTAATTATAAATGCTTTATCAAAACTATAATATTTTAAATATGATAAAGCCTTAATCTGGCTATGTTTTTTTTTCATTTTAAAAGGAAGACTTAAGCAATTGGAAACAGAAACTGCCCATTATCAGCAACACCATCGTAGGGTTGAATTTCTCATCCTAGGTTCTAAACAACTCAAACTGCTTTCCTGAATAAACCACAGGTCATCTTTTTGCTTAACCACAAATTTGTTTCTCTGGTCTCATATGGGTATTTAAGGTCTTGTTCAATTATGACTTAGACAAGTCCTCCCTGAAACAAGCAGCTGCAGAAGTTTGATATTTTGCTTCCTACGAACAAGAGAATAACACCTCATCAACTTTGGCAGGAGAAAAGAAGCATGAACCTTCCTTATGTGTTTTAGCATGAAGCCTAGAACTTAGCTTCAGCTAAGGTCCTTTGGCATTTTAGTTTATTGGTCACTACACTGAAACAGCTTAAATGTGTTCAGACTCTGCAACCGACAGCCAGAGGCAGGGATCTGTGGGGAATATCCCTTAAATTGCTACCATTGTGCCATTTGTGAAGCAAATGAATGGCTAATGCACCAGGGCACACATCCCTGCACTTATGCAGACAGTCTAGATTGTCTTCTTTTCCTCTCCCCTGTCCTGTTTTAACATAGAGGAGCAGCTTCTTCACCTCTTTCTGCTCGACCTAATGGAATGGCCATGAAATTTTGTAATTCTCTGCCATGGCCTGTAGATGTAGTGGAAACTGTTCATACCTTCTTCTAACATCCTTCCAAAGCCACAGAGCAAACAAGGGCACACAGTAAAGATTCAGTGCGTCAGTGACAGAATCCAGCTTTAATAACTGTAAAGCTTTCCATGCATAAGTGCTGCCAAAGAGAGTAAAATATTAATGTGTGTTCCTGTGAATAATCCAGAAATGTCATCCTGTAACCTAAGAAAGTGGCTTCTGTAGTTTCCTGGCCTTCTGTAGCATCAGAACATTTGTTGTGCTGCACTTAATGAAGTGCTGCTTTGTGGTCTCTAACCCCAGGTTTTTTTTCTCACAGCACAAACCTTGCAGGGTACATGGCTATGCAAAATATTGCTATGATGAAATGTCCCTTATTACATAGTCATTGCTGATGTAATATGATCTCTAAAAAATAACTGGAGTATATTGTCTATGACTTCTGAAGTTGAAAGATTTTCTGAGTTGTGTTTAGTGCCCATGATGCTGCCACGTTCAGCCCAAGAAAGACTGTAAAATCAGAATTTTTCAAAGTCTTCCTGAGATGTTTTAGAAGCATTTGATTTCAAAAAGTGGTGTCACCCAGCTTCAGTGCACAAGTTTCCTTTCAGGTGACTCAGGCTGAAACGCACAGCCGCAGGCCAATCTTGGTGGTGTTGTCTCAGTGAAAACATAGCTGTCCTGCTTGAAGCCCATACCAAAGAGGTCAAAACTACCCTTCTTTTTACGTGGTGGAGGCAGTTTGGGAGTTAAAGCTTCTCCCTGTCCCAGTGTAATAATGAAACAAAGACTTTTGGTTATTACAGCTTTCATGTATGTGGAATGCAGCATCACCTGTTATACCACATACTGCCACATAATAAAGAGTATGTCTTCATGACTATTCACGGTCTTTTAAGTAAAAATCCATATTCAAAGTTCTCTTTCTCTTTAGTAAAGATGTATTTCCTCCTACTTGTCAAATGTTGTCAAAGTTCCTCTGCCTCTAAGTTAACAGCCAGCAACCTTAGAAAAAATGCTGCTCTCCTGCAGTGTAAGGACATGAGAGGAGTGTGACCATACTGCCTCCCTGAGAACACTTAATGGTGGGTGAAAAAGAAAGGGACAGAAAGCAGAGAGAAGACTTTAGACCAGTTGTGGCTTTAGGCTAAGCCTTCCCTTCCCTTCCCTTCCCTTCCCTTCCCTTCCCTTCCCTTCCCTTCCCTTCCCTTCCCTTCCTTCTCTTTTCCTTTGTTTGTCCCCCAGATTTGCAGTTCCTATAAAGAGCAAGGGACTTCCTGAAGCTGCTTGGTTTGCAAAGCAGCTGCCATCATACATCTTCTTCCTTATGCAAGAAAACACATTTTCTATTACTTTGTTGGTGTTGTTCCTATGACTGCATGAGGATTCTCTGCAGAAGTGAGGAAGGAAGGTCAGTAGCTAATGCTGATCAGGAATTTTCCAAAAGAACTTGGAAGTCTTTCTGTGCTCATCAACAAAAGGCCAACGGAAATTAGAAGGTTCCAAAATCTGCCTCATTTCCTGCCAGCTCACCTTCCTTGCTGTTCATCACCCATGTGTCTGGCTGTCAGGGAATCGAGTGCTTGGTAGCTCCTCCAGCAGGAGGGCTCTCAGATCTGAATAAGTCTACAGGAAGAAATATTTCCATCTCTCTGCCATTCCTCAAAAGGATTTTTTTTTTAACTAGGCTGTCTTGTTTTTTTTCAGGATTTCAAGTTCCTTTACTGTTAAACTATATTATCATCTACAAATTTACAATTACTTTAAGATTTAAAATAAACCCCTACTTTCACTACCTTTATTTCCCAAATGCTGCCTTTTACTACACACACCAAAAAAATTAAAACATTTTTAAAAGGAAATATGGCATTTATCTTTCCTTTTTTCCATGCTCCTCAGTGCCAGTGAGAGCAATTGGGAGCCCCCTTCCACCCCCAGACTCTCAGCAGGTAGTTGCACCGAGCATTAGGTGCACACATCTGCTGTGCCCATGATGTGCATTCTAAGTATGCTTAGAATTTTGTTAATAGGAACTCACATAAAGTGATTACATTCCTGTGTTTATTTAGTAATGGGAAAACAGGGTCAATTCCATTTCCAGAGCACTAAAGGTTTGAAGACTTCATTTGTAAAAAAATCTTTATTTTACACCAGTATGGTAACAAGATATTTTGGGTTGTATTGACTATTTAAATCTTTTTATTTCATTAATATTGTTAGGACAGCTTTGTGAACAATATGGGTTCATCACTTGGATATGAAGCCAGAGCTCACTTTATTTTTAAAGTACATTTAATACCCTAGAGAAAGATCAAAGAAAATTCTTCTTTCAAACTATCTGGTATTGCTATTTTGTTGTGTTTCAAAAATGTCTCGAAAGAGGGTCATTTTATGTTAAAAAATTGAACAAAAATTCATACAAGATCTGGAAATGTTTAATCATTTATCCACATTGGTAATGTATATTAAACAGTCTTCAGATATTCAGACTGTGTTGCTTCCAGGATACCCACTCTTGACAAAATAAAATATGACCAGATGCCCTGCAAAACACATACATTTTAGTAGTAAATAAACAAGTTCCAAATAGTTCTCTTGCAGTCAGCAAGGGAACTAATTTCCAGCTGCTTGTTTTCTTAAAACAGCTGAATAAATACATTCCTGGTATTATAATACCTTCAGCAAGAAAATGATTGCACAGTAACTTATACTACTCCTGCTGTTGTTTATCTGAAAGCAGGTGGGATATGGCTCAGGTATGTCTCAAGAATTTAATAAGATTCTGTAGATGAGGGATCTAAGCCAAGAAAGAGCTCTCTCATGGGAAGATGTAATTGGGATATTTCCCTTTCATTATTATATTATGGGTGTATTATAGGTGACTAATTTAATGTGACTGAACTGAAAAAAAAAATGTTAAATTCAATTAATGTAGCTTATAGAAAATAACAAAAACTTTAATAGATGGATTTTTGTGACATTATTGTGATCTCTGAGGGAATCATTCTTCCTAAAAATAAACTTATTGTTATTCTGTTTCCTGGGCTTTGGACTTTTAGCTTGCTGGTTTTTCAAAATGCATCATTATCTTTACTCCTTAATAGCTTTATAATCAGTCCTAATGTTAATGTTGCAGTATTAGACTTCATTTTCTCAGCAAAATAATGAGGAATGTAATCTCTTGTCTTTGCAGGAATTCTGTGCATTGAGACCACTCTCCACAACTGCACGTAACAGTCCAGGTGAGCAAAGTTCACATAGCAAATTTTAGTGCTGCTTTTATAAAGCAGCTGCCTAGATTTACACTTCATTCTTCAGAGGCATTGCATGTAATGTCAAGTCCCTTTTCTAGCCACTGAAAACACAGAATTTGTAACTCCTCTGCTGTACCTGAACAATTATGGCTGTGCTGAAATCAATAGGCTATAGGAATGGGAAGTCCTATGCCCTTCACTTGACCAAGATCTCAGGTTTTCTTGAAAAGCCATTTTCTGTGGAGGTCATGTTGGACTTAGATGGTAAAGGGAAATTTCTTAACCACTTATTTCTTTTCTTGCTTTATTATGCCTACGGTGTGTGACAGCCAGAAGTGAAAACCCCCTGATAAATAAGTGTTACCAAGCTCTGATGAGTCACATTTTCTTCTCACTCTTCCATTGGGGAGTACACCTGATGGCAAGTGCTGTGCTCATGCTGGGAACCGTAAAGCGTGGCCAGACTCTGGGGACACGCTCTTGCACAAGTCACTCAGCAAAGAGCAGATGCCTAGAGACTTTCTAACCCACAGTGTTACATTGACAGTCCTTGCACAGGACTTCTTCCAGACATTTCTGTTTTTCTTACTGTGGCTTGATTTTCACATCTTTCTTAACATTTCCTATAAAGAATTACTGTGACCCTCCAGCCATTTGTAGCACTGAGTCTGATTTAAGTAAATGTGCCTGACCAGGGCTCAGTGAAATCAGTCTTGGTGAGACTTTAAATATTAAAGGTGGATGCATCCCTCAGAGGTCTAGTGGTAAGATACTTAAATTTTAAGTTGAGAAGTAAGAAGCAACACCAGATGGTAATGTAACTAATTCTAAAGTGCATGTCTGTATATTACTGGGTGAGATGACCTTCAATAAATATCTGTTTCTGTCCATTGACCAGAGAGAAAGACAAGGTTTAGGCTTAGGCAGTTTATTGAGAGATGTTTAATGTTAAGTACAATGAATCACACTAGTGGTGGTTACAGCTAGGTCACCTAGTTTTACAGGTCATTGCCTAAAAAGCCAGCACCTGCCCTCAGTCAGCCTAAAATAGGAATGGGGAAGCTAGTCATCCTATATATAGATGTATATACAGGCAGAGTGTGAAAACTCAGTATCTCTGAAGAATGATTCATGGGACTAAGTGCATTTCCATTACTTCATTAATCATGGGCCTTAAATGCTTCTATAGGTGTGCCCCAAGCCAACCAGTGTGAAAATCTAAATTATGGTGCCCAGATCAATATTGTTAAGCCTTCTTTTGAAGAAAAGGCATAATTTTGGATAGTGGTCTCACAAAAGGAAATGAGAACATTAAGTTCTAGTCTTTTTCACTTTGAGTAAGTTTAGGCCCTCAAGTCTTGTGTCATAGTCCCTCAACCATCACTTACAAATGCTGTGTTCTCTTCAGAAAGTGATAGAACCATGCACACCTTTCCCATTTGCTTTATCTCCTGCTTTAAAAAAAATATGCCAAGAGGAATTTTAGTAGTGCAGTCCCAGTTTGCTCCACAAATTTTCTATTTAAAACAAAGGACCTTAGAAATGATGGGACTAAAAAAGGTGTATATTGTCTAATTTGTTAAAGTTTG
The DNA here is from genome assembly GCF_027887145.1 of Ammospiza caudacuta. Lineage (NCBI taxonomy): Eukaryota > Metazoa > Chordata > Aves > Passeriformes > Passerellidae > Ammospiza > Ammospiza caudacuta. The sequence goes on from NC_080595.1 coordinate 81,395,491, forward strand.
GTAAGTGATCAAAACCACTCACTGAAGCATGGACTGCACTTGGCTCATAAGTCTTAGGCTTCAAGAAGAACTTCCATGAATCATTAAATAAAGAATTCAAACTGTGCTTTCTTCTGAAAATGGTTGATTTGCAAGTATCTTTGTCTGATGTTCTTATACCACCTCACAGAGTATAAAATTGGGCTGAAAAAAATGAATGAAGAAATCTGTTCTGATGTCTATCTGATTAAATAGCTAGATATCAGATTAGATATCTAATCTGTTCTGATATCTATCTGTTCTTAGGGATAGGTAGTGCCCGGCAAACTGTACTTCAGAGGATTTGGCCCGTAATGAAATTCTTGATTCCTAATTCTGCTCCATATTTTCTGTTGGATGCCAGGGGATAAGGTAAATAGAAATATAAAGGCCACTGAGAAACTTTATATGTCAGCAAAACAAACCGTAATGCAACTCTACATACACATTTAAAACCAGACTTCCTGTATCTTAGGTATAGCATACCATATGCTGAATCCATTCTCAGACAGACAAAAAAAATCACCTTATTTAATTAGATATTAGAAGTGAATGACTGCAAAATAATAGGCCTGTAGCAAGCACAGATGACAATTAACATGTCCAGCATTACTAGAAGAGGAAGATTATGTGAGACTTACAAAAAAGGGTGAACTCTAAAATGTCTAAGTGGCATATCACCTTCCTATAACTTATTCTCATGCATGCAGAGGTGTCTTTCACACAGCAAGCTAATGGATGGCATCAGTTTCTCCTTAAATAACTTGATGATCTTGAACACGAGAGTTCACCTGCCACTGTGTGAATATAAAGTAAACAAGGTCAGGATGGAAATTATGAATCATTGGTTCCATCATTTGCAAGCCAACTCAAGCTGAAAACCAAATGCATTTACCATTGACTCAGACTGGAACTTCCTGACTCTGTATGCACATGCAGAGGGAGGAAATCCTATTTAAAAGTAAACCTCCTAAAAAGCAGATTAGTCTCAGCAAGATTTCCTGTGAGAGAAAGGTGGAAGTTTATCTCTCAAATTTTTTTTTTACACCTTTTCGTGGAAGAACTGAGTGAAAGACAAGAGATGATTTCATATGTAACAGCTGCATTGTTCATTGGGCTTCATGTTTTATTCATGTTCAGGTGGGTGAATGGAAATTGTGTCTCAGAACAACAAAAGGGGGTACAATTTTTAAGTGACTCTTCACATTTAAGGAGCAAATATTAGGTACATTTCCTCATTACCTACTAAAACAAATGCAGCAGGGCACTTTTCAACAGGAAATCTTCCTCTTACTGAAAGCTGTCTACTGAAAGCTCTAACATCTTTTAGGTAAACCCTTTGATTTAATCTTACTCTGTTTGGAAGTGATGATATGAATGCAAGACAAAATAGTTAAAACAATAAAATGGAGATTAAAAATAGAAGGACCTCTGCTAAAATATTTGGGTCTAACCCAGCACATCATGTACTCAGTAGAAAGGGTATTAATGCAGTATTGCATGATAGATTCGTAATTTTGCAAGGAATTATTGCCCAAATCCTGAGAGCACTTGCATGCACCAGAAACTTCCCTTGTTTGAGCATTCTTTTTCAGATAAATAATCATATTTATATTTGTAGGATCTAGGTCAGAATTCATAGCTGTCTGGTGTATCTGTGGCTCTCCAGGGCTGTCAGTGTAACTCAGCAAGCATAAAAAATGTTTGACATACTCAGGTATATTTTTGGGTTTTGTAAGAGGGACCTGTTTAAATCACGAAATATGTCCTGTATGTATTTAATCTGTTGCAGTTAATAGATAGATACGTCCAATGTTTCCCAATGAGTTAGAAATAGAGATGTTATTGCCTTTCAGTACAATATAGATGCCAACAAATCTAAATTTTTTTGAAACAGCTTTTGACTGTCCTGAATTACTGAGGGTAAGATTCATGACTGCATGTCTTCTTACTTTAGCCACATACAATTTAAGCAAAACATCTGAGACAGTTGTCTATGTTCCCTTTATCATCTGCAGGGAGAGACAGGCAATCTCCAAAGAGCAATGCCTCCCTCTTGTTTTAGATATCTATTTTAGGATAAGCTAAATCACACACTAGAGGTGCTTGTCTCTCTCCATTGACGATAAAAAGAGTCTAGAGAGACTTGCCTTAGATGCTTAACTATTAGATAGCAAGAGACAGACAAGGAAGACACTGCCTTAAACACGCAGGAAATTTATATTTCAAACTCTTTTACTTACTACCAAATGATGCCATTGTAAAGAAACATCCAAAAAACATCAGCCAGATGCTGAATTTGGTAAATAGTTATTCATCTATTAAAAGAGTAAACAAACAAATAAACAAGAAAAACAACAAACAACCAAACAGAAAAAGCTCTCACCTCTAAGATTTTGAGTTTTTAGAGGGGATGGTTTTAAGCCAGTCTGATGCTACCACACAAGAACAATTAGTTCCTAAGATGTATTGAGAAATAAAGTATCAAAAGAATGTAGGAAGCATTAATGCTGTTGTGCAAGAGATCAAGATGATTCTGTTCATCTGTGTGCCTGAAGGATGAACGGAGACTGGAACAGACATAGTGAGAGACTGCCAGGGTAATAATGGAGTTTAGAGTAAGAAAACAAAAGTTGAGCAGAGCTGTGTTTGTTTTATGGGGGCAAGAAGGGTTTCAGAAGAGCTATTTTAAGCTAAAGAACAATGCTGGCATTACAATACCCTAGTATAAGTTGTGCAGGAATAAATTGGTCTGGAAATTGAAACAGTCAGAGGAATGATGTTTTAAAACAGTCTTCCAATCAAAATAGAGGCAGAAATCTTAGCTGCTTGTTTAGGTGAAATCTAGGACTTTAATGCATGGGATAGTCAGACATGACATACAAAAGCTGAGGAGCTGACTCTATGTCCTCATACACTCAAATATCCAGAAGTTGATACCAAATCCCACAGACAGCTCCAAGGAAATACAATGAGAAGACCCTTCCTAACCATCTGTTTCCAGTGAAGGCTTTAAGACAAAAGCATGATAAATTAAAAATGTTGTTAACCATCAGACTTAATTTTCCTACTGAATTTAAAAGGTTCATGTTGATCATCAAAAACATTAGAAAAGTAGTATGACATCAAAGAACTGAGATCCTGAAGGAACATTATTTAACTCCTACTTTGAAGGTGAAGGGTGCTACCTTTATGAATTTACTGTTTTACATGGGTACTTGTGGTAGCAGGGCTTGAGTGTCATCCCACATATTGTCTCTTCAGGCCTGAGCTCCCCAGTTATTGCATCAAGAGGATTGAGTGTGACCAGACTCCATTCCAGAATGATAGCTGTGACATTTTTTGCTGCACATGTGAGAAGCCATGATCTAGGAGTGACCTTCTAGTCACATCTTTGGTTACTAACCTCTCTTAGGCTCACTGTGAATGGGATCAGAACAGTTTGTTCACTCACATACCTCCAGCAGTTGTGTGTGTATGTTGTGGTGTTGAACCTAAACAAAAGTTTGTATTACTATATATTGAAACATGGCCACGTGCTCATGAATGAAAGTATTCACTCATGAATCTCCTGGATCTCCAGTTATTATGTAAGTAGTTCAGGAACTTTCTTCTTTTACTGCCTGTGAATTATTTGACATCATAAGCAAAACATGCTGTGGAAAATGGAAAAGCCATCTTGTCACCACACTCCAGAAACATCCTGAAAGAAAGGACTGGAGCAATGCAGTTAATTTTGTTCATTTTACCCACATAGTATTGTCATAACCCTGAGCAAACACTGCTGTGTCATAGCCAAGAGTACTTCATATGTCAAATATATCCAGAAGTCCAAACATGGTTAAAAGGTGAAATTGCCAGTAGTGTTCAATGATCAGTAGTAACTTCAATCCAATTTCTTGTTTACTGCATCTACATGGGAGGATGTACATAAGATAACTATTTTTGAGGCCTTTTCCTTGACTGGACAGCAGTTATTTACACACAGAAGCCTAAAGGTTTTTAATTCTCTTGAATATTGTGAGATTTGTACACACTCAGATACAATGCAAGGGCCGAGGTCACAGCTACTCCCCTGGGAGGAAGCCACCTCTACATGTCTCAGCAAACTGTTCAGATATTTGTCAGCCTTTGACTAATATTTCAGAGCTACTCTGGGATCCTACATCACTTTTGTCCCTTCAGGAAAGTAGCAGTCAGGCTGACTGGCTGGAAAAGCAAGTGCACTCCAATCTAACATGTTGACATCTAAGCACAGGAGCTGAACCAATTTAAATTCATCTGTTAAAAGTTTGCAGCTTATTTAGTAGCTATGAAACAATGTTGGGGATTTTTAAATAAATATTCATAGAGTTTATTCTTTTTGATGGGAAGAGAAATATTTTTGTATTAGCATCATCTAACCATAAGACCATCTTCGGCACACTATTGATACAGAGTACTTTTGGCCAGCACGGTTCTAGCAGCACAGTATTCATAAACAAAGCAAAAGGGAAAGAAAAAGTAATTTAATCCTTTCCTTGGAGTATGCATATACCTACAACAGATGTGTCATCCACAGGGATCAAAGGCTCTAGGTGGCTGAAATAAGCCTTGCATTGCAGATTCAAAGCAGTGCAGTGGATTAAACATGAGTCCTCCAATAAAATATATAGATGATGAAGCTAAAGTTAAAGCTTCAGTGCTGTACTGGATGTGATCTAGTGCAAATCTATCATGCTTTCAGCATGATTTTCTCAGGAAACAAAAATATTCAGTTGCCCTTTCAACTATGAGTTCATCACTCTCCTGGAGCCAAAATATTTTCTTACTGTGAGTCCAGGATAGCCACAGCCCTGACAGTCTTTTCCCCATTCAGATTTAAGGGAAGAAGTTATTACAACAGTGAAGGGTTTAGCAGGAGCCAAAGGAGCCAAAGGTAACCTTTTGAAAACAGGGGACACTAAATTAGGAACCCAAGGTTCACTCTTTGTTCTTCCTTGTTCATCTGAAGAAAATGAGCTAATGAATTCTTCCAAAACTTTGATGACTTTTTTTTGTTTGCTTAGCTTTGGATAGCCTACACTTACTCTCTCCTTGAATTTGCTGGCAGAGATGGATTAGGTATTTTTAAATATAAACACTGGGGAGAGATAGGTTGGATGAGTTTACATGCCTAGTGGAAAAACTTCCACTGAAGTAAACAAGTGGGGTTTGCTCTAAGGTGATTTTGGAGATAAACTATACAAGGAGGAGACCTTGGAATGCAGCACATGAAGCTGTTCCATTTTTTTTATTAAAGTATAGCAAGATGTTTTCCCCAGGAGACATATTGTTATTAAAAGTCAGGCCACATAAAGCAGAAAACAATTACATTATCTTGCTTATTTCTTATGTTAAGTAGGTTAGGGCATTAAGTACAGAATCATGTCTTCAAAAGCCATGAAACTGTATCTTGAGACCTTGTAGGAATTGCCATGTTAGCTGAGTCCTGTCAGCAAGGTTTTAATAACAATGAATATAATAAATGCTGCTTATCCCATGATTTTCATCTGTATAGCTTGAAGCATGTTTCAAAGAACATATTATTCCACTCATAAATTGAGTAGCTGAATCATTAGAGAGATCAATTACTTTAAAGTCATCTGTAGAATGGGGTTTTGCAAATGGTCACAAAAGCCATTGCTAAGATTTTGATAAGTTTAAGAAAATGTGTTTTCTTTGAATAATCTGTATTTTTCAATTAGTCATTTGCAGAAACTATTTGATATATGTCACTGTTCCTTTGCTGAAGGAAAGCAGATTGTCATGCTATGGTCTGTCAGATTTTTGCTATGGAAAAATTAATGACATAAAACTAAGGGAATTTAGAAAATTCACAATGAATTCTTGAACATTATTCATAATATACAGTCTATGACTTTGATGACACAACTACATCCAATGAAATCACTGGCACCTGAAAAGTAATGAGTATCACTTTGTCATTAAATTTAAAGAATGCATTTTTATTTCAAACATTAACTATTAAAACAAAACAAGCAGCAATTCCCAGTCTAGAAGCAAGAGCTAAGATACTAATTCATTTGTTCTGTTGATGAGGAGCAGCTTTCCTCTCTCACTCTGCCTCTTGATTTCAGCTCAGTTAGTGTTGCAGTCTGCCTCCTCCTCCTTCCTGCAAAACCCTTGTGCAAAACCAGCTCTCAGGCTGCACAGGAGTTTTTTATTTTCTGTGTGAATGGTGGGTTTTACCCAGAGAATACAAGTGTGAAATGTTGTCTATCAAAATTAGGGTCAAAATTTTGGCAGTGCCTGAAAACATTTAAGGTGAGAATTAACTAAGACATATCTAAAATTTAGAAATTTATTTAAGCTTGTTGAATATGAATGTTTGAAATTGTTGAAACTGAATGTTTGTGCAATACAATGAGGGAAAGACACTTCAAGTAAGTAACCTAAAATAAATATATTTGATACATGGAATGTTCTCTTTATACTTCTATCTTATATAAGTGACATATATAACTAACAGGAAAAATTGCCCAAGGTTTATGTGTCCAAAATCAGGTAAAAAAAATTTTATCCTTTGTGGTAAATCCTTCACTGCACTCAAGAAAATAGCTTTAACCTGGTATTCTTGAAAGATTATAACTAGCCAAAGCCTAGCAAATATTTGGCCTTAAGACCCCAAGAGAGGGCCTTTGTTTCTTTTATATATCTGCAGAGAAACCTCATTTCACGTATTCTTCCTTTCAGCACATTAAATTTAATCAGGCCAACATATCCTAGGGAAAATGCATATTGTGTAGAAGCAGTTATTGAATTCCATTTCACATCTGAGTAGGCAGAGCTTTTGGGGACAACACCAGACTGGAACTGCAAAGAAACTGAGTAAGCTTTCTGGTGACCAAAAGAGAATGAAAACTGAATGCCTTCAACTTAACTCAAGTGCAGCGGCACTGCCATCTACTCAGTGAGCCAGATACCAAATGGGTTTCTGAAGGAACCCAAAGCTACAAATTCTGCACATGATAATAATCCTGATGGCATGGAGCAAGGAACATCCAAGAGAGGCATCTCAGCATCCTCATGGGAGAGATACATTATTGTTCATGCTGGGAAGAATGAAAAATAACAGGTTTTTTAAACTCAAGAATACAGCTGAAAACCGGATGGCAACTGTCTGAGGAGTCATTCTCTAGATTGGTTCTCAGTAGAAATAGGGAGTGGAGATCAGCTTTTTGGTTTTTTGGTTTTTTGGTTTTTATTTTCTAGTGTAATTTGATCAGTTTTGGTGTTAATAGTGAACACAGCTTAGGACCTGTTGAAAGCCCTGTTACGACAGACACCTAGGATAGAAATCAACAGAAGTCACATGGACAGTAAATGCTGCAACATTTCACTGGAGTAAAAATAAATCTGCAACAATAAGTTTGGTAAGAGCTTGCAGCAATTGCAACATTCTTCCATAAAGAGATACCACATGGAATTATGCAAATTATAGTCTTCAGGATTTTAAACAGCATTTGACCAACTTCCCTGGAGATACTTTCACTTCACCAGTGAGAAAGCAGTTGACTGTTGAGTATAGATTGGGATTTGGGGAATTTTTCATAACAATTCATAAAGAAGAGGTTTGTAAAAAAGGAGTACAAACCAGTCTCCTTGGGCAATGCAAAATGAAGTAATCTGGAAGATTTTATTAATAGTGATGACAATGATAACAATTTTACCAGTAGAAGTTATAAAACCAATGTATTCAAATTTTTCTCTTTTTTTAAATTTTATTAAACTAGGGTAGAAATAAGGTGAAGAAAGTACTTTTTTTGTTCTCATATTTAAGCTAAAACCAACAGAAATTTCTTGGAAAGCAAAGTGTGTTTTAGTTGGCAAAAGTATGTTATAGCAAGCATGTTTTGAGTGATCACAATTTTTAAATACTTGACTACAAGTTGTAAGGACACAGTGGGATTAAGCATGGAGATGTGGCAAAACATTTGGGGATTTTGGGAATAGGGTGATTTAGGTCCAGAGATGATGATACCAAAGGTCTGTGGCAGGTCAAAGAACTACACCAGAAATCTCTACACATACCTTCTTGTCATTTACAGAAAACTAATTATACCCTGTTTGGGAAGAGAAGGCTGTGAAGCACAGGCATCACAATTTCTAAAAGTTATAGAAGATGATTTTCTGCATAAATTTTCTGGTACTTGATAGTGGCTTATTTTATCTGCTGTTAAGAAGGACAATGTTTAATTGTTTACAAAGATGATTGCCTACAGAGTGGAGACCATGATCTGGTTCTATTGAATAGATAATTTAACAGAGGACAGTCCTAATCAGGTGCATACATAACTCTTCTAAACAACTAATTTCCCAAAACCAAAGAATGAGTAATATTGAGTAGGTGGGAAATGCAAACAAAAAGTGAGAGAACCTGAAGGGATTATTAGAAGCCAAAAAGCCATTGCTCCACAGTCAATAAAGGAAAATTTGGCCAACTATATTTTGGTGATGGTATCACAAGTCTATTGATGAAATGAAGCAAGTAAATTTGTTAATAACTATATAGGAACACAGTTTTCAGAACGTCCTAGTTTTAATCAGAAGATTTTGAATATCCATCACTGATCAGCAAGGTTATTAAGCAAGTATTTGTTAAGAGTAGACCTTTAAAAACCAAGAAAACAACATTACTTTTATCCCAAAGCTAGAGAGATTTCAGACAACTAGTCTGCTGGTGCTCCAATATAATTTAGTTTCCTAAGGAAACAGTGCTTATGTGATCATGCTGTCTGCCTTTTGAGGTGTCTGTCTGCTAACATTCCTCATTTTTTCCAAAATTTCAACTACATTTGAGAAAAGTGGTAAAAGATTGAAACATTAAAAAAAAAATCCTGAAACTTTCCAGAATAGAAGTGCTATTTGGGAGTTTCAGTTCTAAAGTTGTGCACAAAAAAAAAAAAAAAAAAAAAAAAAAAATCTGTCCACATAGTTATTCAGAAGATAGTGCATCAGAAAAAATATTGTGGTAAATTTAGAAATGTAATAATACCCAGAGATCAGATAGGCTCAGTATTTAGCAGTTTGCCAAAGAATCATTATTTTGATTTGAACGACACAGTATCACTGATTTTTAGGCATTTTTCATTCGGTTCCTGCAAAAGTGGCTGTTATTTCCTCACACAGAAGCAAGGCAGCATCCTACCTGTAAAGAAAAATAGATCTTGGATCTCTGGGTGTCCAGCTTGGTAGGTAGGAAAAAATCTGCCTCATACAACAATAGGAAGCAGTTTTAGCTAATCAGTCCTCACATTGGAGACAGTGACTTCCAGTTCCTAATGAGTTTCAGTTTAGCTGGATTTGTGATTGTAGAGTCACTGCTGCAGACAGAAATGGGAGACTGTTTCAGCTTTCAGTGCAAGAGAACAATCCCTTGAGCTGCATAAATTCAGTTTTATAAAAGGAATTAATTCATCCATTCCTCCTCCCTTATTAAAATTTCCAGAATTTTGAGTCAACAAAAACCAGTGATTCTGCTACCCCAAGCCCAGCAGAAAACAAGACCCTGGTGTGCTCCTGATGTTGCACATTTCTATTCAATGGTGCACATCTCTGCAGTCTGCTTGGGTGTTTCATCTACACCTGCCAATGTGATGGTCAAACTTTGAATGACTTTCCTGTTCCTAGTTGAAAAGGTCACAGGCTGGATGATCACAGGCTCAATGATCTCAAAGGTCTTTTCCAACCTAACTGATCCTGTGATTCTGCAGTGGTCAGGTTGATGAGTGGGCAGCACAGGAAAAGAAGCACAGAGCCTCTCATGATGTGGGAACTTGTACAGTATTACTGAGAGCACAATGGGATGAAGAAAATAAACTGTAAGTGTCAACACCTTCAGAGAAATAAGCCAAGACAAATTTCTCTCACAAGGGAAGTGTTCAAAAGTTTGGGGTTTTTTTAAATTATTCTCATGTAACAATTTTTCCATAACTTTTCAATAGCAAGAACTAGAAGATCAAAATATATGGCTATTGCAAAATGTGAAAAGAAGCTCAGCAGCTGCAGATCTGCCCTGAATCTACAGCATTAGAAATTACTGACACATTCATTTTTCATTCAGAGCCTCTCCTCTGGAAAGAGTGCTGCAGTACTTTACTGAGGGGTTGCTGAAATGTTTCCTTTCATTGTCCTCTCCCATGAAGTCATCTGTGGACTTCATCATAAGAACAGATTTGCACCCTGTGATCTCCAGGGGGGTGGGCCTGCTGTCACACAGTGTTCAGTTCTTTGTCTGAGGAAACAGGCATCGCTCCACGGACGCGCCGTGCGTAGGTTCCTGCAAGCCGGGATGCCAGCAGGCAATCCGAGCTGCATGAGGACAAACAAATATGAGTCACAGCAGCCAGAACTTAATGCCACTCCATTTCACACTCCAAAGGCAATGGCTCCAGCAGCAGCCTGTTCTTAATGTGCAGGGGCATCAGTTCAGGAAAAACACAGCAACCTGCTGAATAGCCAGGGAGGGAGAAGGGTTGTCTGAGGGTTTGGAGGATGTTTTTGGTTTAGTGTGCCTTAATATTTTTTTACTGCAGTCAATTACCCTAGATACCTCTGATTATAGTTAAACCTGTTTAACTTGTAAGCACAAGACAGAGGGTAAAGTTAGAAAGTTAGGCACTCAGTTTTCGATGAATTTAAAACCTGTTTTCCCACATACTTCATGAAAGGGTTCTCTCCCTGCAGCCTTTCATAATACATGACATTGCCACCAAGCAGGACTAGCAGTTTAGCTTGAGCAAGCAGTGCTGACAAGAAATTTGTTTGCTCAGGTCCACAACTTTTGCAAAGGCAGCAGACATTTCTGGCTGTACATTTTGGAGACTGAGACCAGAATCAGGCCCTGGTGGTATTTTTTTAGGATCCATACAGGCTATTAGAATTTGGTCGTTCTGTGCTGCTTCAGGTCCTTCAAAACATTTGCATGGTTCTTTGAGGGGAGGTTCCCTTCACCACCACGACCTGGAAGTAATCCTGTAGCACCTGTGCAAATTTTTATGTGCCTTCAGACAATTTTGCCTTCTGTTATTCTATTAGCTTGGTTTTATTCTACTATTTTTTTTTTTTATTTTTTCTCATGGAGTCACTACCTAAAATATGAAACATCAGGTTGCACATGACTGAAACACAGGTGATGATCTCTTCTGTGATTGCTGATGACAATCTCTATTCTTTGACTTTGTGAGGAAAGGACCAGAAGCTGTTTGCAGTGCTGCTTTGGACTACATTGAGCATCCTCCCATAAGGATATAAATTTTGCTCATATTCATTTTTGGAAGCAAACAAATGAAGCATGAATTCCCTTTAGAGAAACAGGAATGCAGGAGGGATTTCCAAGAATGGTAGACTTGGCAAACATCACATGTAAATCCAGACAATTTCTGTGTCCAACACATTCTTGTTAGATCCTAGAGCTGGCTACATTTTATTTTTACTGCTATATTACCAAGAGAAATCTTATTTTATGGTACAGTCAGTCAATCTGCATGGTTCTCACATTTTCCTCCCTTTCAAAATCCCTTTCATTTCCAGAAATAGCCACATCAATGATTAATTCTACCTTCAACTTTTCTTAAATCAGCCAATGTCATGCTGGGCTTTCTCTACCTGTACAGCTGTTGAGGCATACAGAATTATACACTATTATTCTGAAGTGTTTCCTAATGTTATGTCTCCACACTTCTTTATCACATTTCAGTTTATGGTTCTTCTTCAGCCTTGCCCAGTGCACATTTCCATATGTTTGACAGTGTAACTTGTCAGGGAGCCTCTGAACATTGACCATTGGGTTACAATATGTTGCTTTATTTTTTATCTGCTGTTATGTAAAAAGACTGATGGCAGGATTTGCTCAGGAAGAATGTCTCGGGCAAGAACAAACAATGCATTGTCAACCAAGATTCTGCTTTGCTAACATCACAGTCTTTCCAAAACATAGCATGCTACGTTAAGATTGCTATTTTGTGAAATAGATCTTTTCCCTAATTTCACTATTTATGCATAACATTATGTCAGGACAGAGACATTCAGTTGCCTACTGCAGTCATAACTAAAATAGGCAGTCACAACAAAAAAGTTAACCTGGAAATTCAATAAGAATGCATCTCTAAATGTATAATTTAATTATCAAAACTAGATTTTGCTGCCCAAAATATTATGCAGGATTGTGGCTGAGAAGATAAAGTACAAGTTGCTTTCAAATATACAAGGGCACCACAAAAAGAAGTGATCTAATATGTCTGCTATTCCAAACATGCAGGCCAAACATTTGATACTCAAAATCATTATCTTTAAAATGACATATTAGTTTTGGGCTGAATTCTCTCTTATCAGTGTTCAGCACAAATAAGTAAGGAGGGAAAGTGAAAAACATGATCAGGATTGGATGGAAGGATAGTCAAGGAGGACATATGTTATATGTCTCTTCTTAGACCTTATTTGCTTGTCCATATTAGTCTTTGTACTGTTTTCAATATACAAAAGAGATGGTAGTGGAAGTTTAACTACCTCTTGGGAAGGAAGTCTTGAAAAGTGCAGTAGTTGCTTCTTTCTCACTATGCAGAATGAAAGCAGGAAGTTCAGCATCTGATATCTACTTGCTTACTTTGTATTCCTAATAAATACACAGAGCAGCTTGCTGCCATCGTGAAGGCCAGGCTCCAAAACTGAGTTTGGGCCACACTTTAATAGTCTTAAAAGACAAAAAAGGGGTGGTGTGAGTGTAAAAAAGGGGAAAGGTGACAAAATCCAGTAAACTGTAGGATATATTCTTCAAAGCTTTTCCAGTTCTTTGACTATCTCACATTCTTAATGAATAATTTAAAATTATTTAGGCAATATTTTTTCTCCTTTTAGCAGTCAATTTTAATATATTGAGTTGTTAATGATGCTTCAAAAACCATTAAAGTGTTTTGGTTTTTTTAATAATTGTTTAAATGTCCAATCTCAAAAATACAATCTATTGAGCTAATGTGTGTTCATTGGAGAGAAATTAAATATCTTAAATCTCTGCACCTCATCTTCTTTCTGGAGAAACAATCAAAAAGAAACTCTGCTTGTTCAATTGGAGCCCATGTATATAGAAGGTTACCTTTCTTAAAAAAATAAAATGTTGTATAAACACATAAATAAATACAATTAGCTCTTCCTATCTCCTGCCCAAAGATCCTGTCCCCACACAAAGCTCACTTCATGTAGTAGAAATGCTTTTACAAGTAGCCACACTGCTTACCTTACAGGATGATTTGGTTTCATATGCAGGTAGCTTTTCATAGCTTTGAAAATAACTAGCAAACTTTCAGATTTCTGAAAAATCACAAAGGTAAATTTGTGTTTCAATTTAGTTTTTCAAAACAGTTTTCAATTCTTCTAAAAGATACATTTTAATCAATGTTTTATTGACAATCATAGGCAAACAAAGTAGGGTTTTCATCTCTCGGATATTTTCATTGGGGGTTTAGTCCTCCTAAAAGCATTTATTATAATTAAAAATATAGCATTCAAATTAGCAAAACAGAATGTTTTCAAGAAGCCTGTATTTTTTATTCATTAGTTTAGTTTTCTTGATTATGTTTAAAAACAAAAACAAACACCTGAAGTAATTTAGTCCCTTAAAATTCCTGGATTTTACTACCAGCCAGATACCAGATCTGTTGGTAAATTTGTTCTCTTTGTTGGTTATCACTCCAGACAAAAAAAGAAATTATTCAGATCATTTTCATGAATCTCTTCAACAGAAACTCATTTAAAGTGTTTATATAAGAGCTATCCATTATTACTACAGCCAACATACCTGAAATGTCAAGTGCTCAGATTGAAGAGCTCTTTCAATACACATGCCTGTTAGAAATTTTCTGTAAAATGTGAATTTTGTGAAAAATATGTTTTTTGTGATAATTAAGTTCCTCCCAAGAAATATCTCTAATTTGTGAAACTCATGCTGGCTGTCTAGTTTGGCTTGGTTTCAACTGGCTTTATTTTAGAAAGGAGGTACACTTGGTTTCTTTTTGGTGCAGACTAACCTTCAGTGTTTTATTTGCTCAGAAAGGTTTCCCAAAAATTATTTTTTCCCCAAAAAGAAGAGAGACTTGAATTCAAACTGTTTTCAACAGCAGTCACCCATCTTTCCCTTCTCCTTTCCTCCCAACGACATTTTTTATCAGAAGAAATTACAATTCCCCAAATCATTCACTAATTGTCGATGACCTATTGTAAGAAAATACTCTACTTCAGCATTATATATATGCTTAATATTATTTTATATTTCATCTTATATAATTTAATCAGTTGTTGAACCATGTGGTTTCAGTAACCAGGCCTATCTACATGAGCTTTAGAGCACTATTAGGCCTATGTTAATTTTGGTGCAAAGCAAAAAATATTTCGTAACTATGATAGTTCTTGTAACTTTGCAGATATAATTAAAGAGAAACCACTAAAATTCAGTCACATACCCAGCAGGTAGTAATAGATTTCAGTCACTATTCTAATAGGTTTTTTGTTATTTTGACTGTTGACTTCAGAAACTTGCTGCTTCCTTCATTCTCGTTTTCTTTATTCAACATGCAAGTCCCATTAGTTTATAGTCATAGCAATTTCTTTTGATATAATGTCATCAAAATTACTTATTCAGACAAGCCACAATCAGCCTGCAGTTGGAAATGTGGTGACTGGGTCAAGCAGTGAATACATCACCACTAGAAGGAGAGTGCATGTATTAAAAAGTAGTTAAATATTCAATTCTGTATATTGCAATGGTCAAAAGGTCAGATACTTCATAATTTAGTTTTAGCCTAATTAATTTATTATTTCATAAGCTTTGAACTGTGTAAATATTTTTATTTTAATACATTTGGAAATGGAGAAGCATAAAACCAAATCCCAAAGGAAAATGAGTCCCTAACAGACAAAATTTAGAGTATTAAGTGAATTATTGTACACCCAAAAGGTCAGGATGGTCTAGAAATTCCATTTATTTAATAACTAGTCTCTTCATCAAGTCTAGCACTTGAGCTAGAGCATCTTTGAATCACCCCCTCAGCTGAGTCACAGCGAAATTCTGTACCCTTTTCTGCAAATTAGACTGTTTTGGCTGGAACTAACTGGACACATATGTTGCCACCTGCTGCACATTCTTTAGTCTGAAGTTTTTCAACAGCTTGGTTTATATCTTTGAATAATTTCTTCATTAGAGAAAGTAGGAGTGAGGAAAGGGCAGTTCTTCCTTTGGTTTGGTTTGATCTCAGCCTGGCAAATTACTATGAGGTTGCTCCTAGGTGGGACCTATTGCTGAAAGAGTACAGAGGTTTGTGTGTCAGACACCTATTTTCACTTCTGAAAGCATTTGTTGAGTTAGTGCTGGAAAAAGGTTCCTCTGCATCATAACATTTCATTCAGCTTTGTAGACCAGATATTAAATGTGCATATGCAGATTTTTCTCATATAAATTTAAACAATTTTCTAGGTTTATAAATGGGTTTGTAATTGCATATAATTGTGCGTGCATAAAATGAAGACTTAGAAAGAATAGTTGAACATTTAGCTTCTTTCATTTGCTGCAGAGATCACATCCAGTACCCTGGATGGAATAGCAACAGTCTCCTTTTTATCTGTAGTGTATTTTGTCACTTGTCATTCTTCTTATCTTTCTCTCTCACACACATACACCCTCCCCAGACATTTAAGCCAAGGAACAATAGTCATAGTCAAATGAAGACTATTAAATATCCATGATGGCACCCTTGTGAAATTTTGGTCAGTTTAATAGAACAAATTCTTATACATTATTTCAGCCAGCATCAGACACACAGTCAGGGAAGCCTGATCCACAGAGTCCCTGGGAACAGGGACTATCAGTTTGGTTTGCCATGATTGCGTCTTGCATTATTCACTGCCCACAAAGATTCCTCTCAAGTATCTAATGTACTTTCTATGCCAAAAAGCTGTAGCATTTTTATCACCCATGATTTTTTGTTTTTAACCTCCATGATTATTTATAAGGAAAGTTTATATCATAGTTTTATGCTCCATTATTAGCTCTACTGTCAAAATGATTCAGTCATCCACTCACAGTGTTTTCCATTACAAATAAGAAATTTGGAAAGATAGGCAGAAAGTTCACAAACAAAACATATTGTTAAAATGGTTATTCATAGTTTTCAGGAGATACTTATGAATAATAAATGCACACGTCGGAGGTAATCAGTCTGGACTTGTATGGGATAGGAATAGGTGATGGCCTACTCATAAAAATGTCTAGCCTTAATGTTACATTAAGGAAAGCAGACTGCAGGTCTTTGGTTTTCAACTCTGGTTATTGAATTATGTATGAGCTTATCTGGAGAGTTCTAAACCAATTTTTTATTCATAAATATTTATTAAGCTTGTTCACGTACGTCATCTTGGAAACCCCAGCTTTTAATGACTGTTGTTCTGAAACAGTTTGACCAGTTTGTCTTGCAGTCCCTTCCACCGTCACAGGAGTGTGGCTGCAGTCACCATTGCCTGTGCCTAACAAAGCTAAACCTTGGTAACACCAGGCATCCACAAAACATTCATCGCTTCAGGAGCATCCAGACTCCAAACGACACCATGAGCCACTGCAAGGCCTGACCAGGCCCCAGTACATGGGACTGGAAACAGATTTTGGTCTTGTGCTTCTTGGGGTGGCCCTCGGGAAGAGAAGGTACAGGGGAAGGAATCTCCCAACCTGGAGCAAGCTTGGGTGGAGGAAGGAGGTCAGGGAGATGCCAGGGAAGGGAGGGCTGGTGACGGTTTCCAAAGCCAAACAGAAGCAGTCAAGTAGTTGAGAGGGAGCCCCTGATCCTGATCCTGATCCTGATCCTGATCCTGACAAGGAGGGTATTTCCAGAAACCTTACTAAACAAAGTCTGTGTAAGACAGGAGGAATGGGGAAAAGAGACTGTAAAGCAAGTAAAAAAAGCCTAAAGGCATTTAACTTACTTTTTAGCTTGGCAGTATTGAGTAATTTAGCAAGTACCTTCTCCTTACTAATCAGAAAAGAAAATGCAAATAAATGAAAATAAAGCAGATTCCAGCCAGAAATACTGATTTTCTCTGTGAGTTTTTAAATGCAGTTGAACACTTCTGAATATTAGAATAAAATTTTAAGTAATAATTACATATATTTTATGTTAACAGCTGTTCACATAATGTGAGAGAATAGTCTATTATCCACTCTTTAAAAATAAAAAAAATATTTATAGTAATTTAATCTAATAATTTTAACATATTATGTTTTGGCTCCTGAGCTGGAACTTCCATAGAATTAAATGGACTTAGATCCATTTATGATGGTGTTTACTATGTCCACAGGGGCTCAACCATAAACAATTTATCTTATTTCTATTATCATTGATATAGCTTAATCAATGTAAGACATAACATAAAAAGAACAGACAAAACCAATTTTTAAAATATGCATGCTTTTTTACATCATCAGGAAAATAAATCTCTTTTCAAATATCATTGAGAGGTGCTGGAATAATATCTCCCCGTCGGCCTAATGGCCAGGTCAGATAAATTTTCAGATAAAAATTCTTTTGAAAAAGAAAACCTTGCAGTCACCCCTGAAGCAATGCTTATTATTAAACATTAATGTCTCCCTGTGAAGTATTCCATGGTCTCCCCTTCTTAAGTGAGAAAGAAAGGTGCATTTATAATGACTGGTGTCAGGCATAAGCAGAAACATAGTAAATTAAAACTAGTAACTTCTTTTTATTATCTTTTTACCTAATCTGAGGATATCTCAACAATGCTGCATTTCTGAGGGGCTTGAGGTTTAACAACTGTAAATGCTGGGTTTGCTTTAGGAATAGACAAACATGACACAACCACCCCCCCCCAAAAAAGAAAATTAACAAAGAATATCAATTATAGAAAAATGGAGAGTGTTCTGGGAAACTTAAATTACAAATCCCTAGAGCTCTGAAAAGAAGAATAAGGAAATTGCTTTCTCCCTTTGGGCATGACCTTTTCTTTTGAATGGATTCCACAGAATAAAAAGAGGAATCATCTTTTATTTAAACAGGAAGCAACTTGAGGCAGTTTGGGGCTCTTGGGAATATTTAAACACATGCTGAGAAAGAAATTGAAAGCCATGACTATTTCAAGGACAGAACTTCAGCGATCTATGCCGTTAATGTGATACCCAGTCCTCCTGACACCAAGAGCAAAAATAGCATTTATCCTTTTATCAATACGCAGCATTAGCAATGCAACTGCCTGTGATAATGTCTGAAATTATGGAGTGAGCTGTTTTCCGGGCCTTCTGGAAGGACTGGACACTGCTGGTAGGTCCATTAAAAGTTACATTAGGGTAATTTAATTCCTCCAGCCCAGCTCCATTCACAGCTCCTCCTTTCTTCCAAGTTACAGTCTTTTGAATCAATAGCCATTAGAGCAAATCAACCTCAGTGGGAAAACGCCCTTGTCAAGCCCCAGCCTGACTCATTGTCATCATTTCAGATCCCCCTTAAGCAAGAACAAAGTCACTTTTGAATCCTCAGATGAGATGTACTCTATTTTAAAGCAATGCCAGAGCCAGCAAGCAATGTCATGGAGCTGTGATACACATAGAGGAAACTCCAGCAAACAAGGTGCAAAACAGCTGAGACTCATTTCAGTGTCTCTTTTTTCACTTGCTTCTGTAAGAGCAGCTGCAGCCTCCAAAATGAGACCCAGACTCCTGATTTAATCTCTTGTCTTGTCTTTGCTGCTAAATGACATTTTACATTTGTTTTAATGACAGGGTATGAGCGTGTGGCTCTTTGTGGCATTCTGGAAGAGCTGTCCTTTTACACCATTCTGCTCACTTTTACTGGCACTATCACACAGCAGGATAGTAGGGTCTAAATCCACTTTAATTTCCTCAGGGTGTTCACCTGGTCAGAAGAGCACGTCCTGACATAACCATGCACATGAGTAAGAGGTGCAGGGGCCTTTCAGGATCAAGGCTGCATTACCTTCCCCTTGGGAGGCAAGACAAAGAGTTCTGAAGCAAGCTAGGAACCACAGTCTCCACAGCACAGGACATTACAAGACTTTGTATAAAATCTGAATGCTCTCTAATCCACAAAGTATTAAAAGATACTACCTAGGTTTTGGAAAAATAACGTATTTCCAAGGAGATATTGGCCACCAAAAAAAAAAGATTCTATCACAGTCAAGCTAATAGTATACTCTCTATGAATATATTTGTGCTTACACTTACTAGGTGGAACTCTATTAATAGATTATTCACAACTGAAAATGAGTTTTATTTTTGTGTCCTTCATTGCATCTTCCTCTTTTTTTTTACCAGCCCTAATGTACTCTTCTCTTTTTTCTTTTTTTTTTTTTAACTAATTAACTGAGATAAGTGCCAAAGTCCTGCGGCTTAATGTACACTAATGAGTATGACATGATTTTCAAGTTGTAATATGGAACATTGAAAATGTGTTATTCATGTAGGGAAAAGCATTCCATACCTATTTATAAACCTCCCGAAATGATGAATCTTTCAATGCCGCTACCTATTTATAAACAACTCAGGGGCATAAAGTACACTGACAATTTGATGACCTAATATCACATTATACTCTGATTTTGTTTGATACACATGCATTTTATAATTTGCAAGCACTCACATTTTAATACTTTATGGCATATTCTGAATATAATAAATTTGCACTTTTACAGATAAACCACAATAGTCACAATCAATTCTCTCTTATTTACTTTTCATTGCAAATTATTTGTTTACTTCTCATGCTTATGTTTTAGATTCTAAGAAACAGAATAAGTCTAAGGTCCTAACCATACTTTGATCACACATTGTGAACTTTTTTCTTGCTAAGAGTGCTTTAAATACAAGTAAAAGCTGAGCATGAGACAGATGAAAATGGATGGAAAGTATGAAAGCTTTGGTTTAATATGGCTCAAGGCTGAGAGGAATAATAGATGACAGGGAAATAAAAATTGATGCAGACTCTGCTATTTTAAACAGGGATATGAATGGCAATAAGAAACAGAGGAGATGAGCTGGAACAAGTTCAGATTAAGAACTGCTAGGCTAGTATGCTTTTTTAAGCATTATTGTAAGCTTTAAAGGATAGAGAGCTGTTCTTCCTTGCTACAGTGCATAGTGATATCTTATTAAACTTGGGCTGATTATTGGAAATTTACTTCTGAAGGAAATGCACCAGGATGATGACATGAGATTCATATAGAAAGACTGAGAGGTTGCAAAGAGCCATCTCACGAAATCCATTTTTGCCTTTTCTACACACAGAAACCCTGATCCTTCAGAGACAGACATGTTGCTTCTAGACTGTAAATATAGGAGTGGGTTCACTAGATTTGGGATGCTTGAAATTGGTCAAAGGAAATCTTACTGACTTCCAGCTAAATGTGCATTAATTCTGATACACTCAAATCAGTGGATTACAGACAAGACTTTTTAGGGTTTGAAGCATATTTTTCTTTAAAGGTTTTGAAAGCAAGACTCACTTCTCTTGCTCTTCAAAAATGAGCTCTGATACAAGAAAATCTTGACAATTAATGACTTAATTGCAGGAGTGGATGGCCACTCATTTATTTAAATTAACTTCCAACCAGGGACATGCTGCGATTCCAGGTAAAATGTTACTTTTTAAGAAAAGTATTTCTTAAGTTAAGCATCGATTTCAGAAGAAGGGACAAAAATTTCCATCGTGCCAACTTGCATGTTTTCTGAAAATGTTTGTAAGTTATATGTAATAGCTTTGCAAATGCAGGTAACTGTTTTTACAGTCTCCAGGTTTCAGGGACAGAAAGCTGTTGCTTTGCCACTGTTTTATTAATAATAGTTTTATTAAAGAGTTTGTCTTAATTTCAATTGAGCTTCTACCTTCTAAACTATTCTACAGTAGTCTAAAAAAGATAAAATACTTATTGTACATAAAACTTTCATTTTAGAGGAACTTATTCATTCCAAATGGATGATAAATATGAACAGCATTAAATGAATAAGCATTGTTATTAAAAATTCGTCTTATACAATTTCTTCCACCTCTCAACTCAGCACTAGAATGTGGTTAAATACAGATGATCCAGATATCCCCCAAAGTGCTGGCAGAGCAGTGTGAGATGAGGGTGAGGTACTCAGCTGAGGTAAACCCAGAGATTCAACACATCCCTGCTGATTTTTTCCAGACAAAGAGCCAGCCTGTTATTTTTAGCTTGTATATTTTACTGGAATTTATCAGCATTTCAACTCTCCAGTGGAGCATCGGTGCTCCCATCTACAGGCAGAGCATGCATAGGGCACTAACTCCTCTCCCACACAGCCTCAAATTGCTTCTGCCACTCTTCCATCCAGCCATCCCTGCAGCTTGCTGACAAACCTCTCTAAATTACAATGAGACAGCTGCCCACACAAATGTGCTGGCTGGTTTGTTTCGCGCAGACCCAACATACCACCTCCACAGGCACAGCAGCCTGTTTCAGCGATTACAAGTGTGAAGGAACAGCAACAAACTGAGCTCACACACAATGATCTCAGTTTCACTGGTGGAGGAAGAGTGGGCTTTATACTGAGATTCTTGTTCTCTTCCCAGTGATCCATCACTTCTTCCAGGACTTCCTTAGCAGAAGGTTCATAAACCAAAGCCACAATGGAAGTTGCAGCTCCTCCTACACAGTGCATGGTGCCCTGACACCAGGGAGGCAGCTTCAGGAGTTTGTTACAGAATCAAGTAATACTTAAGTTTTGTTGGAGGTTTCAGCATGCAGATGCCACTACATGAAGATTTTGGTGGTATATTTGTTTTTTTAAATGTCTGTATTGGGTTGGTGTGGCCAGGTTTTGGTAGCAGGGGGTTACAGAGGCAGGTTCTGTGAGAGGCTGCCAGAAGCTTCCCCCATGTCCAACAGTGCCAATGCCAGGTGGCTCCAAGGTGGATCTGCTGCTGGCCAGGGCCAAGCTCATCAGCCAGTGGTAGCACCTCTGGGATAACAGCGTTAAGAAGGAGAGAAAGGTGTTGCGTAAGATGATTGCAGCTGAGATAGGAGTAAGTATAAGTGTGAAACAGCCTTGCAGACACCTAGATCAGTACAGAAGGAGGGGCAGGAGGTGCTCCAGGTGATGGAGCAGATTCCCCTGCAGCCCCTGGTGGAGCCCATGGCGAGGCAGCTGTGCCCCTGCAGCCCATGGAGGGCATGGGAGAGAAAATATTCACCTGCAGCCCATGGAGGTCCATGTAGGAGAAAATATTCACCTGCAGCCCATGGAGGGCCAATGCTGGAGCAGTGACACATGTAGGAGGCTGTGACTTGGTGGGAAACCTGTGCTGGAGAAGAGCCTGTGGCTCCATGGACAGAGGAGCCCACACTGGAAGAGGTTTGCTCGCAGGACTTGTGGCCCCATGGGATGGTCAGTAGCCTTTCAGAAGAATTCATTGAACGTGTCTCTTTACAAGGGAACAAATTTATTTCATGAATAACTATAAATCTTTTGAAACCCACTGACTGACCACAAATGCAAACTCCATAAGAGATAAAATCCATACACAGAGTGAATATATCCAAACACCTATACTTTATAGATGTATTAACCTAGAGATCTAGTGTAGGTTAAGTGGGAGTTGGAAAGTTGCTATCAGCCTAAGCTATGTATACAGATGTTTCTTAAACCACTAATTTACTCCTATTTTGCTCTATTTGCAACATCAGATGGTTTCCAACATCTTCAAAATTCTATAATTAAATAGCTAAAGCTCTTGTATACTTGTAGCTAGATATGTTGGCATTTGTGTGTAGTTTGTTTCAGTTTCAGACTTACATCTGCATCTGGATTTAACTGTTTTTCACACTCAGGAAAACACTGAATATATATTTTTAATATTGAGAATTTCACAAACAATGCTGTAGATCCCTGCCTTGGAGCAATGAGTCATGAGAAGTGGCTCGAGGACTGAAACGATTACGTTGAAAAGTGTATTTTTAACTACAGGAGGAAATAACTTTCATTATCATCATATTGGCAAAGTACTTGAAGGTAATAGCTCCATCAGGCAATTTTTTCCCTAGTCCTTATGTCAGAAAATAAAATTTTTTCAAAAAGCCATCTTTTTTTCCAAAACACTCTTCACAGAAGCAGAAAGTTAGATGGAAAGGCAAGATATAGACATTGTCAAAATAAAATGTGTTGAAGAAAATAACAGGTGCATTAAAGAGTAGGAAAGAAAAAAATCTATCAGGATAAATTAATTTCATACGGTACTCGTTTAAAGAGCTGTTAGGACCAGAAACCTTAAGAAACCTAATTAATTTTTTAATTCATAAAATTTAAAAAATATAATTTGAAGAAAAAAAATATGAAGCCTATACACCTATAATTCTGGATAATAAACTATGCCTGAAATCAGGCATCTTTCCCATCAAGAAAGGAATCATTTTCACTGTTCTATTTGCTATAAGACTTGAAATACATAAACAAGGACTAGCCTTGGGTTGTGTTCTCCTTTGCAGTCTGCCATTTCATCCAAGTGCATGAATTTCTGTATTCAGGCACTCCAGAAAGCAGCAGAAGAGCTCAACATGACTGTGTCTCTGGCTGTGCAATAACAACAGGACCTGTGCATTTTAAGGTTGTCAGTAGGAGCCCAGAAAATTCACATATCTGATACACAAAAATCAGTCTCCAGTGTTGCATTTTTCGTACACTTCTTTGCAATATTTGGAGCTAGATTGAGTGACAGGATATCTTTTGAATCAGGTAGATTACATATGTATCTGTAATCCAACTTGGCTGAGTTGAAATATGGGCTTTTGTGGTCCTGTCAGCATAAGTACAAGCCCGCACAAAGCCTCCTTACTCAGTGTAGGTCAGCAGCCCTGCAATAGACAACAGTACCTGTCCTAATTTTCATGCCAAATTTTTATAGAATTAGTCCAAAGCCCCTGCTTGCAGGCAGCCTTCTCAAAGAAGCTGGAACAAGAGCTGCTTGTAACAGAATAGGCCAAATCCTCTATATCAATTATAGCTTCAACACTCCATTTAGCAGCCACCATCTGCCAAAATCTGGCTAGAGTTGGGGTGGTCCCCAGGCAGAGTTTGCCAAAGTAGTGACAAAATGCTTCTTTCAGCTCCTGGATGGAAAAATCACTGCTTAATGAAAACTTCAAAACACTTTAATTCTTCTGACCCTTTCAATGTAGGCAAGGATGTATGCAGAAGTTTCACAGAGTGGTGGTTGCTGCTCTCACTGGCTGATAAGTACAAAACAGCTTAATGCAGTGCATAATCTCTTTTAAACTGTTTGATCTGAGAGAAAAACTGTACATTTCCAAAACTATTTCATCTATAAACTATTTCATCTATATTTACCTCACAACTGGCCTAAAATGATAATGTGCTTAGGCTGCCTACAATACACTGCCCATTGCAAGTCCCATACTCTTCACGTACTCCCCTGCATGTCCCAAGTCCCTGATGGATCAGCACAGCTCACTAGAAGAAAGAGCACCAGACCATGTCCCTACAGTAGGACCATGCCAGGACACTGTGGCCACCTTGGGGGTTCAATCCTTCCTAATTGTGGACTCATCCCTGTGCAATGCATGTAACATTGTACCTGTTAAAGTGTGAATATATGGCATAATGTAAATACAGAGAACACAAAGGGCAATAAGCCTAAATTGTCCCTGGTTTGTTTGTGTTCCTCTTAGGCACACCTACTTCCTTATTCCTGACATATTTCTGTTCACTTTAACAGGTACAGCTTAGGTTTGAAAGGGCTGCTCATCTGAGGTAGTGACATTTTGACCTCCAAAAACTTTCCCTGATTTTAATTGCTTTAGAAAGAAAACTTTAATATGGATTAATATTTAGTATTTGTTTATATGCATGCTATTCTCTATATAAACCTGTTCTTAATATGCTGTTCACACAATGTAAGGAAATATTTCTAAATTTTCCAGAATGTTTCATTTTCATGACATTTTTATTAATTACAGTGATATAATGAACCGGACCCATTTACAGCCTCTGCAGACTTCCCACGCAACCAGAAGGTTTTAAAGTCTTTGATTTGCAGTGTGGTTACGAGTGTAATTAATCAATACTTACTAATAAAATTTACAGCAGGAGAAAGAAAATGATTGAAGTGCGTTTCAGCTTCAGCAGACCTAATTGCTTTCCCTGTCTCTCAGTACTCCAGTTCAGGTGGTATCTAGGGGGGGAAGAGGTTTAGATTTTCTGTGAATATCAAAGCCAGCAGTCATAGCTCTATATGTGTTATTTATTTGAGCACAGGGACTGTAGTTCCTCAGTCCTGAAAATTCTATGGGGCAGAACAGCAGGGTGACAGTCTCCCTCTGAGGCTGTTGAACAGCACTTGCTGAGAAAGACAAAGCAGACCCTTACAAAAGGAAGACATTCAGGTTCTTACATTTAAGTAGATGTTTTTGTGAACTGGATTCTCTTCTCCATCACTTTTAACATGTGAGAAAGAGAAAATACATTTTGCAAATATGTGGTTAACAATACAAAGAGCAAATAGCGAGGCTACAAAAATATTACTGTGAGATAGCTGTTTTATGACTTTTTGTAGCCAGCACAGATTCCTCTGGTTTGACTGGTTCCTGATCACAGCATTTTGACCTATTTTCCTGCCTTGTTTTTAAAAGAGATAAACTGCTTAACTTTGCTAAACACGCATCCTGTTGATCACCAGGCTGTCACTCAGCAGCTCTTTTTCCTTCTCCTCACAAAATTAAACATTGGTTTTGGTTTTTTGCCTTGGGGAACTTGTATCAACCCTTTCACATCTTACCAAAGGCAGAGACCTAAGAGTGATGTAATCTCCTGCCTTGACCTTCTGGGTACCCTTTGGCTTGTCCTAGAAGTTTCCATGCTGTTTCAGTCCATGTTTTTTGTTTGCCAGGCTGCCTATTCCTAGCGCCATGCTGGGCAGCTGCAGGTGATCTTTGTCTCCTGGGCAATGGGCTTTCCAGTTTGGTTCTTTTCTGGACAGCTGCTGTTCTTCCCTCCAGCTGTTACTCTGTTGGCCATGTTTGAGTGCATGAGATAAGAGAAATCAATATCTAGCAGAATCAAGAGAGTCTTGCTGGCTGTTTTTCATCTAGAGGATTCCATTATTTTCATTGTTTAAAATGTACTATAAAATAAAGTTGGCTCACAATAATGTTTAGTCAAATAAATTTTACCTTTAAAAGCTACTGTTTTGTAAATCAATAAATATGGTCTCTATATAGGTTAGACTTTTTTCTTTAAGGAAAGTCTAACCTATATAGGTTGCACCTTTTTTTTTTTAAGAAAAAGCCCCTTCTTTTCTCTTCCTTTTTTTTTTTTATTATTATATAATGATTCATTTACCTGTTCACCTGTTCACTCAAACTGTCTCTTGGCTTCCCTGTTGTATTGAGAGACTACCTAGGACAGAGGCGAGACAGAGATAAAGGAAAAAAGTTGGAATTTACTAAAAGGCCTTCAAAGGATACACCCTGGGCAGTACAAGAGCCCGGCCATGGCTCCACCAAAGATGGACCCAAGATGGACTCCAAGTCACGAGTTTTCACACTTTTATAAGTTTTTGGTCCATTTACATATTGGGGTTAATAATCCAATTACAGCTTCAGGTTATGAAGACCCATCCTCCCAGTTTGCTCTCCTCAATTTTCTCGTTTTTATACTTTTTGGGCCCGAAGCTGCAATGGTGTCCTTGGTTCTTGGGCTGGAGGATTGTTTTGTCTGAGTAAACTCTGAGGAGAACTTGCTAACACTTTATATGAAGTTCAGAGTTACACACTAATGCACTACAGAATCTGGATAATATGAAAGCTGAAACTTAAGGCATTCAGTTTTATTCCCAATGAGCAAATGCATGGCAGAAGAAATAGATCTTGTGCTGGACTACAGTTAAGCTCCAGTGAGACAAATCTCCCCACAGGACAAAGCACTGCTATGTTTCACTTTTGGGCTTCTGCAATTTTCCTACAGAAATAAACTATAGAGATAGGTGTTACACCACTTAACACTAAACATGTAACTCCTTCTTTTTCCTCAAGCATCTTCCCAAGAGGTGGGAGTACAGAGCTGACCCCAGTGTGGGAAATGTATGTTCATAAAAGTTCATGCATGGTTGGGTTTTCTGCAGAACACACTCTCTGAGTATGCATGAAATATATTTCAAAGTCTGAAAAATTAATTGCCCTTTTTTTTACCTCTGTCTTCCAGAAAAATGGAATAATGGCTCCAATAAAATGTTTGTGACAGAAGCTGCCATAGATAATTTATTTTGGATTGCTATCTTTAACTTTTTCCACCACATACTGTCTGATCCCATAAGGCTTTTCCTTATGGGTTTATAATCCACGAGGCCTTGGAAGTAAAAGTCATGTTTTTCCTTTCATGACTTTGCCAGAAAATGGCAAATTGAAGTCTTGACTATGTCTGGACATGTGTTTTCTAGTTTCATTTCATCTGCTCAGTGATCTGCCAATATTTCATAGCTTTTCCTATACCCTACATTCATTATGATATTACACAACATTTACAGTTCATCATGTCTGTTTTTGTAATTAAAGGATTATACTTTTGGTACTTATAAACTGATTTTTTTTGCTTACTTATGTCTTTGGACAATCCACCTAGAAGATTAATTTCCTCTGTGCCAATTTCTGGGAAAATATCACTTTTAGAGCTTGAGAAAATAAAACATCCAAATTTCTTTATTTATAACTCTATTCCAAGACCACCTTCAAATGCAAT
The DNA here is from genome assembly GCF_027887145.1 of Ammospiza caudacuta. NCBI lineage: Eukaryota > Metazoa > Chordata > Aves > Passeriformes > Passerellidae > Ammospiza > Ammospiza caudacuta. The sequence goes on from NC_080595.1 coordinate 81,423,323, forward strand.
AGAATAGATTTGAAAAATGAGGCTGATCAGAATAGTTTAGACATATGTGTTTTTTCCCAAGCACATAAGATTGCATTTGATTTAATCTTATAATCTTTTGAGAATTTCTAACATTGATTATGAGAATATTTATACTCCCTACAAGTGTGTCCATCCAATTTAAGGGAATTTATCCAATTACTTCAACACTCTTTGTCTTGTAAGCAGATTTTTCAGGTGAGATAATTGATTCCGGGGTGAGGGAGTTCAAGGTGGGTGATTTTAAAACCATATTATAAAATAGTAATTCAATGGGAATATTTAAAATGAAATCATGGTGTGAAAAATGAAATAGTTGATTTACTTATTCACTGCACATTTAAAAAATTGGTTTTGTATAATTTTAGAAAGTCAGGAAATAAAATCACTTAAATTAGGTCCAGGGATAACAAGCATAATGAACTTCCAAACTTGAATGAGCATGGTATTTTCCTCATGCTTGAATCTGTACTATAATCTTATCTACCTAATAACAAGATCTACTTTATGAAGTTTTCTGAAGTCACAGTGGAGCCACAGAGGTGAAAAAAGGGTCAAATATTAACCTCAAGCTTTTCCACTAAAAGCTAACCTGAAAAAAGCTGTGCTTTTACACCAAAGAGAGATCCTTGTCAACAGTGCTTTCTTCAATTATTTTTGTCTAAAAAGAGACCTGTGATATACTTCAAAAAGAGACCTGTGATATACTTCTTTTGACAAAATACATACAGTGAAGGTATCTGCACCTAAGCTAAGTGCACAGACCCCCTTTGTGGCCAATGGGCAGAACTGGAAATTTCAGAGTGCATCTTGCCTCTCTTACAGTAAAGGTACATTATGAGATCAGATACATACCAGAAAAATTCCATTTCTGTTCACTGTCTGCAGGCAAGATCAAACCCCCTGATCAAGTGTTTGTATTGTACATAAGTGAAGTTGAGTTTGTTTGAATCTTAATATTTTACCTCAATTTAAAAAATTTTTATCAGAACCCTTTATCTCAGTGTACCAGGAAACTTCAGCAATTTTTTTAAGGACCTCCTTATTTTGCAAGTTTCATTTATGCCTTTTCCTCAAAAATTTCCTTTTAAGTCTCTTTCTGTTATTGCTGAAGTTTAGCTGCAAAAATAACACAATTTTCCAGAAAAAGCTTTGGAAAAGGGTTATGAGAATATATACTATAAAATGCATATTTTATTGTTATGAATTGGCCTTTTAAAATATTTACACAAAAGTTTCCAATTTGCAAAATAATTTTAACAGAGAACATCTTAACAGAAAACAAAAATTTCTCTGTCTGAATGGAAGAAACCATATAAAATATATTAAAATCGCAGAATGTATTTATTTCATCATAATTTGCAGGATGATGTGTCCCCTTTCTCACTGCACAGTTACTCCCTCTTTGACAAATGCAGCAGCACAATCATATGTTTTTCAGGGTCATCCTAGGGCTGATTGGCTTTTCAAGCTATGTACATGCATTGATCCCAGCTCTGAAACATGCCAGTGAAAACAAAATCCTGGTCAAAACATTTGTCTTCATGAGTCATTTATTGACTTCGAGGGAAATTATTTTAAACTCTGTTTCCAAGAAAGGTATCTTGAATGCAAGCAGACTTCAGAAGAAGAGGGAAAGTTTCCTGCCTGAGAGGTTCTTTGAATTGTGAACAGTTATATCAATTGTGTAGGCTTGTTCCAAAGCTCCACCTACTCAACCACATTATGAAAATCACTTTCTGGATTGCTTCAAGGATGAACTAAGACAGATTGTCCATTGCTGTTATTGCTGGAAGATTTTTGCCTTGCTATTGTGCTCTGAGAGAAATGAGTGCTGAAAGTGCATGTCCATTCCTTAATAGGTGAGCACTCCTGAACTCACCTATTAAGGATTGGATAAGCACTTTCAGCATATCCATTCTATATAGGAGAAATCCAGTGTCCCACAAGCTTCAGACCCAGTCTAATGCAAATAAAAGTGGGTGATGTTTCTGGATGTCTGTATGTACCTGAATTCTATACAATCTTTTGAAAGGTACTTCCAGAAATACTGTCAAAGCCTTCAACAGGCTGAATTCCTGACATAGCTTGAGAACAGCTCACATTCCAGACCTTTTTTTTTTTTTTTCCCAAAATGAGACAAAGGTATTTCTCTTCAATATGTTTATTTGACACTGACTTCAAAGAATTCATAATGAAACATTTGCTGCGGAGAAGTCCGATTGATAGAGTAATGGAGATAAAATTGCTGGGTTCTTTTGGTGCTCATTTCCAGAGGAGAGATTTTTAGAACTTTTTAGACTTCCTTGTAATGGTATTGCTACTGTAGCACAACATAAATTACCTATTTTCAAGAAACAGTATGTTCACTCAGCTGGACTTCTCTGCTACATGAGTCATATAACTTTAGTAAAAGATATTGTCATTTCTCTGCTGTGGTTTATTGTAGTTATAGATTTGAATATGCAAACCACCATTTAATATGCATTCTCAAGCCATCAGAAGGAAAAGTTCAGAGCACCATATGTTTTTCCAAAGCGCTCCTTATAAACATCAGGCACACAAGAGAAGCCCAAGCGTCAGTTCCTGAGGTATTACTGATATGAGTGGGAAACTTCCTGTTCTCACCAAAGCCACAGCAGCATTTGCTCATGTGAGTCAAAGGACATGCTGTGTCCTAACCAGAAATGTCAACTGCACTAAAATCTATCACTGAAACCAGAAGAAAATACTAATTTTTATTACGTATTTCTTTTTCTTTTGATTCTACTCTCACAGAAGCTTTACCTTGCCTTATTTCTTGGTAATCTTTCTGTCAAAATTACCAAGAAACCACTTATACTTTTTAAACATATTTTATATACATATTTTTTTCTAATTTTACATTTGTACTTTATTACACAATTTATTTTGTGTTGTTGAAATAAAAAATGTTTAACATCTCCACCTTAAGCCCCAGCCCCTTGCCATGCACTGACTTGGTGTCAGTGTTCTTCTGAGTTTTTTTCTGCTACTCCAAAACTAGAAGTTTTACTTCCTAATAATTTTAGAATTAAACACAAAGCTCCTACAATTATTAAAGAATAAAACGTGTCCAATTCTAAGCATTTATTTGTGTCACATACAGACAAATACGAACTTCAAAAAACAGAGAAATCAGTGCATAGCAGTTGAGCAATATAAATGCAGGGCAACACATCTGAAATTCTATCTGCAGGTCTCAGTTTCACAACCCTTTTGAATGCAATGATGTTGCACAAGTATAATGCAAGACAGAATGTAGTCTTCTGCAATCTGTAGTCAAGAGCCAAGAAATTACTTCAAGTGTGTGTATAATAGCTTTTTGCTGGCCTCCAGGATATCAAAGACACTGTGCAAAGAGCCTCATAATTGTTGCATTATAATATTTTTAAGGGTGGGATTCAGTGCAATTGTTTTAGGAAACTTTTTCTGACCAAAATATCTAAAGACATCTTTAATGCAATACTTCTGATTATGAAATTTTTCTAGGAATTCAGGAAGTAAATTCACAGCATCCTTCTCCACAGTAAAGGAGAAACTAGATAAAATCAGTTCAACTCCCTAGAAATCAGTGTTACAGCAGCCAAAAATTAGGCCCAGTATGTTATAATGCCTGGAAAGGACACACAAAGTTTCCATTTTTCCACATTAAGGATGAGTCATTTGTCTTTAGCAGAAATGCTAAATAGAATAGAGAAGGTATATGCCAGAGGTAAGGGAGAGGAGAACTTGAATAATTTTGTATTGTTGAAAGACTCAGTTTAATACGAAATGAAAAAAAAATTACTTTAACAATCTGCAAATGAATGAGCCATAGATGAGGGAAAGCCATACTTTTTGTATTAAATCAGTCCATTCATTTAACAGTTGGATGTGTTGATAGCTGAATTACCATCTGCCATAAAAGCAGATGTTTTTCATTCGTGTTTTAATGAATCTTATTTTTCTAATCAACTTTGTACAGAGTAAAAATCTGCTTTTAAGAAGCACTGTATCTTCCATACACTGGACTACTTTGGCCTGTCAAAATTACAGACTATCTTATCAAATGAAAGTATTTATGTGACTGTGCTTTCTTTTATGGTCTGAAATGCATCCTTGCTTAAGCAGTGATTCTATCCCATCCCTTTCAAAATGAAGTAGTGACACTTCAAGCTTTCCTAGAGCAAGGCTGTGGCAATCCATCTGCAATTTGAGTAAGACTATGCAGATATTGAAATAATTACATCCCACTATTATCCATCGGCTCTCAAGTAATTACCTGCTTCCATTAGCATTTTATTTGATTCACTAATTACCTTGAGAAATGCTGGTAGGATGTGCACTACCTGAAAGGATTACATTCAAATTAACCAACAAAGGTTTTGTTAAGATGTCAGCATGAAAATAGAAGTCAAAGTGGTGTATAAGAATTGTCAAGCAGTAAAGTGCAAATCCTTTAATTTCCATTGGCCAAAGTCACAGAAAGTTTCATGCAATGTGCCCTTGCAGCCCAGAAAGCCAGTCATGTCCTGGACTGCACCCAAAGCAGCGTGGGCAGCAGGGCAGGGGAGGGAAGTCTCTCCCTCTACTCTGCACTCATAAGATCCCATCTGCAGTGCTGCATCCAGCTCTGGGGTCCCCAGCACAGGAAGGGCATGGACCTGTTGGATCAAGGCCAAAGGAGGTCACCAAGCTGATCAGAGGGCTGGAGCACCTCTCCTCTGCAGACTGGCTGAGAGAGCTGGGGTGATTCAATCTGGAGAAGGCTCCAGAGAGACCTTATACCACCTTCCAGTACCTAAAAGGGTAACAAAAGAGCTGGAAAGGGACCTTTTACAAGGGCTTAGAATGGTAGCGCAACAGGTGACATCTTCAAACCGAATGAAGGCAGGTGTAGATCAGATATTAGGAAAAAACTCTTTAGTGGAAGGGTGCTGAGTGACTAGAATGAGTTGCCTACAGAAGTGGTGGATGTCACATCCCTGGAAGTGTTTAAGGCTAGCCTGGATGGAGCCCTGAACAAGATGATCTAGTGGAAGATGTCCCTGCATGTGCCAGGGGAGTTGATCTTTAAGGTCACTTCCAACCCAAACCATTCTATTATTTACAAGCAGGAAAAAAACAAGAGAATGACATCTCTCTCACATCCATTCTGACCCTACAACCAGTTTACTGCGGAACAATATTTACATCACTTAGGTCTAGTTTATCACACAAAGGGTTATATGAACACTCTGGCACAGAGTTTATTAAAGGATAGACCTCTGAAGTGTGCATGGCTACTGTCTTATTATACACTATATGTACTATACTATATATATATACATATATATATATAGTACTACATGCAAAATATATATTGTACTATACAATAGTTATACTGCTGTTTTAATTTTTTGACTGATACAAAGAATCTAGCCCTGTTATCTTGTGAATGGAACCTCCTAGTGCTTTTCCTCAGTCATATATTTATACATAGATAATAATATATGGGTAAAATGCCAGGCCTCCTGATACATGTCCGTACATTGTTATTTTGCAAAACCTTCTCTGTGACCCTTCCAGAGCCCCCTTTAGTGAAGTGTTGACCACTGAGAGCCCTCAAAAAACCTGTGTAAATTTTCACTGCAAAAAGAAAAGATTATTTGGAGTAGGTAAATTTACCAGCAAAAGTAGTTTGAGTTTGGTGGTAAGGTGTTGTCCATATTGTCACAAACCTACACAGAACCAACACAACTACCTAAAGGGTCAGAAAATTCATTACAATATTCTTGAAAGGACTTTTTTTTTACTCCATGCTGCCCAAAATGGACTTAAAGCTAAGAAAAAATAAATTGAGACAGTAACAATTCTGCTAATAACTTGTTCCATTGGCCCTTTTCTAGCGCCAGTGGCACTTCCACATCTGATGCTAGCCATCTGAAATGTAGGCATCCAGGCCGTATTTTAGTCAATAAAGAGGAACATCTCCATTGTGATATTCACCCTGATCAGTCCTGTTCACTGATATTGCTACACTCATTCCTACTGTCGGCCAACTCACCCTCTGGAAGTGGAAGTGTCCTACTTCAGCAGCAACCCCATATTGCAATCTTTATGCAGCAAAACAATCTATAGGTAACATCATCTCAGTCCAGCAAAACAAAACTCCTCGTGTCCTGGTCCTTGCCTGTTCTCCAGGCATGAGCTCAGGTAATCCTGCTAAAAAGTATTGTCTTCTGGTTTATATGTTATCGTGGATGTCAACATAGTAAAACTGCAAAGGTCCATTGGGTGATTGCACTGAACAATAGCCTTGCACTTAAAAGGACTATTAAACATGGCATAGGCAGTGGTTTACATGTTTTAATATTTTACATGTTAGTCTAGCAGTTTTATCTTATTGGCAGTTTCTTCTAATGTACGAATTTAGTTTCCTAGCTACCCCATCTCTCTCATAATTTAGAAAACAAAAGTAGCTTTTGTTATGCAAACATGGCAAGATGTTCAGAATTGTCCCTTCCAGTCACAAAAATCTGTGAAAGACCATCTCACATCTGCTCAAATACACCTTGTCCTCCCTCCACCACTCCCAAAATTATGTTCTATGAGATCTCATGCAGGCTATAAAAAACAGACATTTCTTATGCCATCTGTGGGAAATAGACATTCACATTGTTTCAGTTCCCCAGTGCCTCACCTGCAGTGTGGCCCGTGGAGCCCCTATGAACTTGCTCTGAGCTGCCAAACCAGCAAGGAAATGTGACAGCCCCCTTATCCTTCTATCTAATTTTCAATATATACTCCTTTCTAAGGTTTTGCTTTCTGTTATACTTTAAATAAAAAAGCAGCAAAATATTACCCCTTAGTATGTATGTACATGCAGATGACAAAAATCAACTTGCCATTCTGAGCTGCACAGCATAAGGGGGAATTTTAATTTGAAAACTGTAATATCAAATCAGCAGATGAGGCTGATTTTCCCTTTTGTGGATGCAGAGGATCTAAGACAAGAATGGAAAGTAGAGTTTAGAGCAATCCAAGTAGCTTGACCAAGATTTGGCTCCCATTGTGAAGCACCTGCTGCTATTTAAGTAAAACACTTACCAAACCTAAATGAGAAAAAACAAGGACAGAAAAGATTTCCTTCATGAAATTGTCTTGGGTATTTTTAGTATTCACTATATGCATAAATCTCACTAATATGTATCAGTCAAGCAAAATTCTAGGATCTCATTTTCTATTTTCTGATGGAAATCCTGTCTCTTTTAATGTAAATAGATTCTGTTAGTTCATTTCCTTTGTATCAGGTTTGTCTAGACTTTGCTATATTTAACAGTCCAAAGTCAAATGAATCATTACTTACAAATAATATTATATCTCTGATAGTACAGATTAATAATACTGGAAACAGCTTTCTGCAAAAGCAAGTGGATATTAGCTGTAGATGGCACTGGCCAGATTGTTTGCTGTGACCTACTGATTTGGTGTAAACCAATAAATAGCCAAGGCACTAAGATCCAAGCCGACGGAAGGTTTTAAGAAAAAACTAAAGCAAAGCTTCAATAGAAATTTAGGGGTATAAGTCTTCATATATGGCTTGTATAACACACATCTGTCCAGTTAGTCATATGAAAAACAATTCCTGCTCACTTCTTACCAGATAGATTTCTTGGGTCTGGTTCTTTACAGAACAATGTATATCCCAGGAAACTTGGCCATGCCTGTTCCAGTTTCATATGTAAGTCCAGTGATGCATTAAGTGCATCACAAAACTCCCTGGAAATGAAGACTATGACTCAAAAATATGGCCAGCTTTTGTCCTTTGTATTAAAAGAAAGAAAACACAGAAATGCATCATGAGGACCAGAATCCACCACAGTTCACTCTATCTATGAAGTAGATAACTCTTGGGTATCAGCAGTAGATAACTCTTGGGCAGAAAAAAAATTTAATTGTTGTAATTTCTCTGACCTGTGATATCATTTCAATGCATAGAATTTGGAGAACCAGGATTTCAGATAAAATGTTGTGAAAGCCCTGATTTTATTTCCAGTTAGGTTCATTGTGCTTTATTTGTACTTATACTTAGAAAAGAAGAAAACATAAATTTCAGCCTTGTTTCACAATGTGCTGAGGATCAAAACCATTGGTGTCAGTTGTATAAATCACTAAATGAATACATCTCCAAATGGTGTGAAAGCAACACAATTTTTTTGGCAATGCTGGCTGTTGCCCCGATAACTGCTGGATCCTGTCTATCACAGAGGTAACTGAGAGCCTCACAAGTAAATAAACTAACACTCATGACTCCATGGAACCTCTGAGTCTCCTGGTTTTAAGAGTGGGAGGTTGTACTGGTAGCTGTTTTCTAATTATGGAAGATGTCTGGATGATTAAGAGCAATTGAGGAAAAATAACATTTATTCTGTGTTAGCTACTTAGAGAGCTCAGGCAAGATTCAATCAAAGGATAGCAGCATCCACCATGCTGACAGCCCCTGACACAATGCAGGTTAATTCCATCTCCTTTTTCATGGTTTTCCTAAGTGCATGGTCGATTTAAATTAAAATGTTCAGCAGAATAAGCTTGACTTGATATTTATCTGTAAATATTGCAGATGTCACACAAGAGATACAGTGGCACTGGTGAGGATGACAATGACAGACTACTTTGGGACAGTCATGTAAAATACCTGTCCCACTGGAAGAATGATAGTCAGAATTTTCTCAAGTTCATTAATTTGTTTCAGGCAATCTCCACGGGCACATTGTTTTGTAATTTAGCTAATGCTTATTTCTTTTATTTCTGCAATAAGTGCAATAAATATTTGCTTATTGATTTACTCTACTGACCAAGCATTGCCTGAAAGAAGCCTGAAAATTCATGTTAATTTGTTATGGTTGTTTCACAAGATGAAGAAAACTCTATTTCACTGAGCATTCCAAAGAAAAGCAAACATTCTTCTCAATGACCCTAAACTACAGGTGAGAGATCTTTGTGATTAATTTAATGAGGTATCTAAAATTAAGGAAGATAGTTGTGATATGTAATATCACAATGTAATATATGAAATATATGTAATATATGAAATAATCTGACTTTTAAAAAGTAAAACAAATAAATTAATTGTGCCAGAAGTTAAAAATGTAAATTTTTCAAAGCAGTAGAATGCAATCTGCTTCATCTTCATCAAGTGGAAAAAGTGCCTTTTGTTGGTCATATCGGGCACAGTGTCATGGATAAATCCCAGCTGAAAATAGCCACGTACTCACTCTCCCCCACTGGAGTGGCGGAGAGGATCAGAAGGGTAAAGAAAGGTAGCCCAATCTCTTGGGTTGGGATTCAGACAGTTTAATACGGAAAGCAAAGGCCGTGCACACAAGCAAAGAAAACAAGGAATTATCTCTCAACTTTCCATGAGCAGGCAGAAGTTCACCCACCCCCCAGGAGAGCAGGGCTCCATCATGTCCAGTGGTGAATTGGAATGACAAACGCCGTGACTCTGAACATCCTCCCTTCCCTCCTTCTACCCCCAGTTCCCCATGCTGAGTGTGACACCACATGGTCTGGGATATCCCTGGGGTCACCTGGGGCCAGCTGTCCCAGCTGTGTCCCCTCCCGAATCCTTGTGCACTCCCAGCCTTCTCTCTGGCAGAGGAGTCCTTGCTGCTGTGTGAGCACTGCTCAGCAGCAGAAACTAAAACATCTCTGTAGTATCAACACTGTTTTCAGCACAGATCCAAAGCACGGCCCCATAACAACAGCTACGAAGAAAATTAACTCTACCCCAGCCAAAACTATCACACACAGCAACTTATTCTTAGCTATGTCATAGGAAATATCAATCACTCGTGCAGTAGAAACAATACATGAAAGAAAAAGCAGCACTATGGGTAATATTGTTTGCTAAGGTAAAATACCTTTTTTTTGTGTGTTTAACAATATAGTAACACTTAAAGGACCATATCAATTGACTCATGCCTAGTTAGAACAAATAGTTATTAGCATTCTATTTGTATGAAAAGCTAATCCCTCAAAGAGACTTTTAAAACTACTTTTTTAACTAACAATTCTGTTTAAATATAATTTTGAGTTCAAGGAGCTTTACTCAACTTTCTTCCAAATTTCTATATCAAAGTAGTAGAAAGAGGAACACACATTCTACTTTCAAGAAAACACTTTATATCAACTAATATATAGAAAATTTAGTAGACCTTCTAGAAAATTAATCAGAAAAGTTAATTTTTTTATCCAATTTAATAAAATCGTCCTATTGGGAATGCCTTATTTTGTGATTATGGCTAGAATTATTCCTGCTTGAATTGAGACATTCAGTCAACGTGAATAAGATGGAAGCAAGCTGACTAAAACTTCAGGGATTATGACCAATGGAAACAGGCATCTGCTTGTACATCCTATGTCTCAGATGCATTTCAAACAGAACAAGAATGACTGAATGACACTTGAAAAAATACAAGTACTGAATCAAATTTAAAAACTAAGTTCATGGTCAAATATGGGGGTTTTATATATATATATATATGTATATATATATATATATATATATATATATATATATATCAGTAGAAACTGTTCTATTGATCAGTGAGAACATCATGTATTTCAGCCCAGTCACATTTCACCTCTGATGTGGTTTAAGCCCAGATGGAAATTAGCCACCACACAGCCACTCACTCAATTCCCATTCTCACCCCCTGTGCCAGTGGAATGGGGAGAAGGACTAAAGAAACCTAATAGAAAAAAAAGTTCATACAGTAAAGGGATACTTGGATAAGTTTGTTTTGTAGTTCAAGGTAGACTAAGGAGCAGAGGATGTAGAATTTGAAGAACGTACTTTGTGGCAGGAGACTGTGATTCAAGCATGAGAAAGAGGTTAACATGGGAAGGATTCACCCTTCTATATTTGTTTTGTCTTTTGTATCCAAGGGAAGGACATGTTCCAATCTACCAGAAATTAATTAGTTCAGTCACTCTTTTTTCTTTAACTGAAGGTAAGGCATCCTTTTTTTTTAAATAAATTGCAATTCCAGTGAGGAATTTTTTTTATTGTAAAGTACGAACAGAAAATGACAGATAAAGATATGGAAAGGCAGCAGCAGTTGCATGAGTCCTGAATTCAAGCCTGAATGAGTTGGAAAGTTCAATCTCCTTCACAGATCATTGAGTCTGATGACAAAATCTCAGTATAAAGCTTTATGACCTGCAAAATAAGTAGTCCAGACAATGAAGAAGCTGTCCTGTGTGTCAGGGATAGGAGGTGTGCAGAATGGAGTATAAAGAGCAAGACTTTTGTGTTGTACCCAGTCATAGTGCAACTCAAGTCATACTGACAATGTTGTGCAGAGGCAATGATTCCTTTAGGACTCCACCTCTCCACCTACACCTATACAGCGTGGAACCACAGAGAAAGGAACTATTATTTATAGTTTTATTCCCATCTTTATCTGCCTTATTAGTTTGAAAATTAGAATTAATAACAGAGTGTCTGTATAAGACAAAAATCAACGCAGTCACTGCAATATACTTACAATAGAAACTTCTTCCCAGTGAAATGGGAATAGATTCTTTTATTTCAGAAAACAACTGTGTTAAACAAAACTCAAGGTAAGAAAATAATTCCTACAATGGCCTCAGTGGAAGCATTACTGCCTAATTACGGGAGAAACTCTTCTAATCCTTTCTGTATCTTTCAATAGCACCCAGTGCATTCTGGACTTCCACCAGAGTCTCTCAAATGACAGCACACAGAGAATGCAGCAAGGAATGTGAAAGACGTGGAACATAGCCAAAAAATCCTCAGTAGCTTCCCTCAAAAAGAGTAAGAACTTCTTGAGATTTACCCTTCCCTTGCAGTACTAAAGATTCTAATAAAAAATTCCACCACATTACTACTTTTTATGACAGTGATGCATAGGTATTCAGTAACTAAGAAATATGTACTTCTACGAAAAACAAAGATGGACACTGATTTTTTGTTTTCTAATTCTTGTTTTCAAATGTCCTCTGAACTATCTGATACCTTGAAACAGCATTTTGTGTATAAATCTGATCCTTCCTAGAAGAATGTAAAGGAGATCTTATACCTGGGATTATAATTACTATTTTGGAAATTCAGAGTATTTTTCTCAGGAAGGTTAATCATGGAAAAAAAATCCTAACAGAAATGTTCCTTGTCCAGCTTAGGCAGTTATAAATATGACCCACAGTACATTGCTACAGATGTAAAAGCTATCAAAGGATCTGGGAAAGTTTTTCTTTAAATGTGGCTCTGCAGATGTCGAACCATTTGGCATTTACAAGTAGAATAAATATGGTGCCTATAGTATGTATTCCCATTGGCCTTCTGTGACCCAGGTTAGCTTTAAGGGTAAAAGAAAACATAAAGCACTGATGCAAAATTGCTTTCCTTTCCTCTGATATTTAATAAAATAATGATAAAACCATTTGCTACTGTATTAAAAAAGTAACATTTTAGGTCTCAAGCAATGTAAGGTCAGAACTAAAAAATAGTTATGGGCAGTGTCCCCATTTTCTTTTTCCTATGAGCTACTACATGGAAAGACTTTTAGAATGCATACCTTCATGTTGAAAAAAATATGAAACAAAAGGGTTTTTATATAATTAACACTCAGAAACATTGTTAAATACATGTAAATTTGTTTTTTTTGTCTATTGTGCATTCCAAAAAAGGTCAATTTTATTTCATGATAATTATTAGACTGGGAGAAAAATCCAAGGTCAATACCAGCATGATTCAAGGACGACTTCTGAGTGTCATCAAAGAGCTGATCCTTGATAATTATTCAATGGTATCAGAGATACAGCTGTGTGTACATACTGGTCTGTGTGTTTATATCTGCAGCATGAAAGAAGCACGATTCATATGGAGGTTTTCAGTGGTGACTGGCAATAAGTGACAAGAATTTATCTATTCTGTCATGCAAGGTTAGTTATTCTATAACAACTGTTCTTAATGTCTCTACAACTTTTTACACAGGGTAAGGACCTCTTACTCTGTTTATATTCATTCACTGTGAGAGGAAACGAGAACAGAGATATTTTTAATATCACATTGTACCTTCAAAGGAATTAACTTCTGTTTGTAGATAAATAACATCATTGCAAGACAATTTATACAGGTGCTTACTTTAGAAGTTCAGTTGTTGATTTTGGATAAACTTGTTTACTATCCTGTCAGAATCCAAGGGAACCAGTAAGAATCCTATTTTTTTGAAAGATAAATGTTTTTAATGATTTTTTTTCTTTGCTGCAAGGTAGACATGACTATGTTTAAAGATCACAAATATATCAAGCTGAATAACTTAGAGCAACCTGAAAACTCAGAAGAATGGGGAAATGCTGCTGTGTGGATCAAATCACGCCCATCCTTTCCTTTGGAAATATAGGTGATAAGTTCTGATCATTCCATCCCAGCTTTCCTCCACGTATACTTCTCTGTATTATAGAATTGGATTGTGGTAAGTAGGCCATATGGTACATTGTAGGAAATATGTTTTAAGACACAAAGGGATATCAGGTGTTTGGCTTTATTTAATAAATTTTTCCCATGACAACTGCATTAAAAAAAAAAAAAAAACCAGAGTGGACAGAGTGACAAGACAAGCAATAGTGACAGGACTATAAGCGAGTAAATTTAGACTAGATATTAGGAAGAAATTCTTTCTTGTGAGGGTAATGAGACACTGGCACAGACCCCCCTGAGAAGCTATGGATATTCCATCCCTGGAAGTGCTCAAGGCCAGGTTGAGTGGGGCTCTGAGCAGCCTGGTCTAGTGGAAAGCATCCCTGCCCATGGCAGGGGGCTTGAAACAAAATGATCTTTAAGTCCATGTCCAACCACCCAAGCAATTCTGTGATTCTGTTATCACAAGCAATTCTGTGATTCTGTTATCACAAGCAAAACAAACTAAAAAACCACCACAAATTCTTCTTTTGGCAATGAAGTTCCAAGAATCCTAAATCTAAATTAGCAGAAGATGAATTTAACTTCTGTAGAAACTTAACGTTAATAAAGAAGACTCTTAGGTCTTGTAAACCTGCATCATTTTGCTAAGAATGATCTTTCTTAACAGTAGCTGGATGTTCATGACTGAAAAATCAATAGAATGTCACAAAATAAAAATCTGCAACATTATTTACTTAAAAAAAAAAAAAAAAAACAGAAAGAAACAGCATACCTCACTTGATACCTCGGTGTTGATTTTTTGGGTTTTTTCCTTTTAGGAATACACAATTTTTGATCCATCTTACTGCTCATTTTTCCCCATGTTTTCTTTTTGATAAGAAAAATTATAGATAATTTCTTATCAAAGTCTGTTCTTCACAGTTAAAATCAATAAATCAAAATCAAGTGAAAATAATAATATTCTGCAGTGTGAATAGAAATATGCATTAATACACCTGTTATTAAAAAGAGATGAAAATAAGTATGTGAGAAAATTCACCTATTCCTTATATTGAATGTATTTGGAATTTCCATAGCAAGTTCTGCAATGCCTAAGCATCAAAGTCCAGTAAAGGAAATTGTTATCATTTATTTGTTTTAAGGCCATTACATGAACTGATTGCTCACCTATATAATCATAATTTCTTCTCTTTGTTGTATGGCAGCTCTGTCTACAATTCTTTTTTTCCCTCATTCACAACCTCTATTTAATTTTGTCTTGTCTGAACTTGGAAAACACTTTCTTTAGGTCATTGTTAATACCATTTTTGCACAATGACACTTATGTGCACTTATAAAATAATACCAAAAAGCAATAATGGAATGTTAAGATTAATATGAGAAACAGCTTTTCTTAAAATTCTGTCCTGTGCTGCTTTCCAAAAAGTGATAAAAGGATCATAATTTTATCACTTGTTTCAAATTCCATCACCCTCCAAGGTATATAAAAGTTGATTTACACTCTCTGCTTCCCATGTCATATCTAGCAGCTTTCTAAAGCATATCTCAGCAAGGGTTTCTCAGTGCAATGGCTTTTTTGTGGTCAATGACATTGAAACACATCCACAGAAGTATAGCAGCTTGAATTAAACTTGCACTGGTCAAAGTTACTAAAATCTTTTATTTGTAATAAAATATTCCAGGCAATAGTGTGAAAGACAAAAGTTCAAGTAATCTTCACCTTGGTTTAAAGCAGAAATTTAAAATTTGATGTCTCACACTGTGTCTTAATTTGACCAATGGATTGAATAGAGCAGAAGTGCCATGGAGGAATCACATATGAGGATCAGATATCTGTTCTTTAGAGTGCCCCAGTTTCCATAGGGCAATAACCCTCCATTTCCTGTATGTATTACAGGCACTTGCTATACAATACAAGAATGTTAAGTACCATCCTGGGCTATGGAACGCATTTATTCCAGCTGTGATAGGCTTGTTAGTTCTGCTTCCCTTTGCTTTCCATCCATTCCTTTGGCAATATCTCTTCCCCCAGACCTGTCACTCTTTTGACTCTCATCTCTGTCTTCCGTAATCTCTCTTCTCATTCTTTTCTGTGACCACTTTTGTTGGCACTGATATCCTCAAGGAAAGCATCTAGCTATTTTTAGACTTTGACTCTGAAAATATGTAAACAGAAACTTCTAAAATCCTGACTATTCAGTCATATTTAAGTAATTTTCAAAAGACAGCAGAAGGCAAATTTCTGAAATTATGTTGGTTGTGGCGTTTCTCCCTCCCATACAGATTCCAGGTACCTATCTAATCGCACATTAAGGTGGTAGAGCTTCACAAATAAGCAGCTGTAAGGTTATCTTTAGATGGACAAGACTAGGTATTTTCAGAAAGGGAAGAGCTGATTTATGTTCCGAATTACAAAACTATTTATACTGAATACAAGGTTTCCACCACATAATGAGTAATTTTCAGAGTTTAAGAATCATAAGACAGTTTTTCATACTGAAAAGTTTTGTATAATATTAGCTACTAGCAGTTAATAGGTACTGATAAATCTTTAAGCCATATGTGAATACAAAGTGTTCTCTTTAGTGACAAAAGTTCAGCTTGCTCAGTTTAGCAGAACCATTTACTCCACAATATGTAAGATTAAATCAAGACTTTCACAAAGACTTTTGCAGCATCTCCATAAAAATAATTGCAGTAAAGCAGTCTAAGAACAGTGTGACTGATCTAGCTGTGCCATTAGGTGTGGGAGAATACCTACAGAAACATGGCTCTAAGAGAATAAATTCAAAAGAAGGCAGAACATCACATCTCAATAAGGAATGCTGTGCATGACAGTGTTCAAAGGTGATATGAACTATTAATCTTGTGAAGAAATAATGTAGGATAAAGGAGGATGGTATAAAATTGTTTGTAGCCACCAGAAATTAATACAAATTTCTTCATTAAAATCTACATTATATTATGGCTGCAAGCTGGGAAATCACTTTTACTGAATTATTCATTTTGATTAAAGAATTTCAGCTATCTGCACAGTGCACCTGTTACTTGTCAGGCCAGGGGTTATTGTGTATAGAATGGGGAATGAGAGGCTGGAGAGCAGTGCCATGGAAAGGGATTTGGGGTCCTGGTCAGCAGAAAGCTGAACACGAGCCAGCAGTGCCCTGGCAGCCAGAAGGGCCATCCCTGTCCTGGGGACATCAGGGACAGCATGGCCAGCTGGGCACGGGAGGGGATTGTCCTGCTCTGCTCTGAGCTGGGGCAGCCTCACCTCCTGTGCTGGGGCAGCTCTGGGTGCCACAATGTAAGAAGGGCATGAAACTATTGCAGAGTGTCCAAAGGAGGGAACAAAGATGGTGAAGGGCCCTGAGGGGAAGCCTGTGAGGAGTGACTGAGGTCACTTGGTCTGTCCAGCCTGGAGGAGGCTGAGGGCAGAGCTCACTGCAGTTACAGCTTCCTTGTGAGGGGCAGGCTCTGATCTCTGCTCTGCGGTGACAGTGACAGGACCTGAGGGAATGGCCTGAAGCCGAGTCAAAGGAAGTTTGGATTAGACAGCAGAAAAAGGTTCTTCACCCAAAGGTGAGCCCAACCCTTTAACAAAAACATGGCTGGGCACTGGAACAGGCTCTCTAGAGAAGCGGTCACAGCGCCAGCCTGACAAAGTTCAAGAAGATTTCGAACAATACTTTTGGGCACGTGGTGGGATTCTTGTGGGTCGTCCTGTGCAGGGCCAGGAGTTAAACTAGATGACCTTTGTGAGTCCCTTCCAACTCAGTGGAATCTGTGAGCTGCTCTGCATAAGGCTGCTCTGCATCACTAAGATGTGCAACAGTAGAAAAAAATAATAAGTATGTAACCATGTGATTCACCTTGTCCTAGTATAATGCAAAGGCATTTATTCTTCTTCACAGTAGAAACTAACATAGTAATGAAGTTGTCAGAATCCCATTGGAGAAAAATATATGGTAAAACAATGCTATATTCTAACCTTGGGACCATACTCTCAGACATTACAAATTAACATCTATTTAACTAAATGGCTTGTACTCATTTGAACCTCATGAAGGTTTCACAGGTGACATAATAACACTGGAGGTAAAATAGAAAATTAATATCAAATTTCACAAAAAAAAAAAAAAAGCCTGAAAAAATATTTCTGTTAAGTGTCCTTTTATTTACATTCTCTGAATAACCTGAAGAAAAAATATAAGCTGGAATCTGAATAAAATTATACACAATATCTTGACATAAGGAGAATGAATGTTAAATTGACAAGCAGGTCAATAGTGAAGGCAAAACTTTATGGAAAATGAATACGTTCCCAGCAGTTCAGGAGTCATAAGGCAATCATAACCAGAGGTAACATGAATGAGAATGGTGTCTATTTACATCTAATTTGCAATGCCTGGGGTGAAGGAGGGTAAAGGAACTGGAATTCTAAGAAGTAGCAGTAAAAATAAGGCTCAAAAAATGTATTGAACCCACACTGAATCTATTTGTCAATTTGAAAAACTCCATGAGCCAGAAATGTTAGATAGGAAGTTAGTGACCCTATTTGTTTTAACAGCATTGGGTATGAAATAGCTGAATCTTGTGACCATGCAAGTGTATTATGAGACTGAAACATACAGCTGTGTTCAGCATTCCTGTAAAAATAGCTGGACAATATCACACACGCCAAACAAAATTTCTTCCTCTCGTATGTGAATTCTATTTGAAATGAGATAGCAAGGCTGGATTGCACATAAAAATCAAAGAGACCACAACCTAGTATTTTATTTCCAAATTCATCCTACAGGTAATAACACTGGAGAGGAGGAAAAAAAATTAAGTCTTATGTTACTGAAAAATATGTGCCTTTTTCAATGGCTTTCATCTGAAGATCTCAAAGGTTTTTATTAACACTAAGCCTGACTCTTCATTATTTTTATTTTGATGGTAATTGATGTTAGTACTGAAATGTATAAAACATGCTACTATGATTCTTTGGACAAGAGTTTATATTGATTTTCTGCAGCTGTTGATAACTTCATGTCTCCCAAAGAAATCAGTGGAAACCGGTCCAGCACTCTTTGAATACTGTCATCACCTCTCCCACTCCCAAGGGATAAGTGTCCTAATTGTGACCTTCCAGTCCCTGTAGGAGCCCTACAAGATGGAGAAAGACTCTACAAGGCCATGTAGTGACAGGCACAAGGGGGAATGGCTTCCAAGTGTAAGAGAGTAGGTTTATATTATCTATTAGAAAAAATGTCTTCACTGTGAGGGGGGTGAGGCACAGGAACAGGTTGCCCATAAATGTTGTGGCTGCTCCATACGTGGAAGTGCAGCCAAGGCCAGGTTGGATGGCACCCTGAGCAATCTGGTCTAGTGGAAGGTGTTTCTGCCCATGGCAGGGGGGTTGGAGCTAGATGATCTTTAAGGTCACTTCCAAGAAAAATGCTGAGTCTATGATTCTATACGGCATGTGCAGGTTTCTTTTCCTAAACACGTTAATTTTTACTGTGTACAGTTACTGCTCCACCAATAGCATCAACTTCCTTGAATCTGGAAGCCTTTTCCCTTACACACACATTTTTGTGATGCTTTTTCACCAAACTATTAATATTACTGCCTCTCCTGAACTTTCTCTAGATTATCCCAAGATGATCTTAGGATTCAAACATGAACACTGTCCTTTTTCATTACAAGTTACCTCTTGACATCTGACAGAATTTCTGCATTTTCCCACCAAATGGGGGTATGGTATAGCATAGCATTCCCAGTTGCCCATGGTTGGTTGAAAGAACCATATTGGATGAGGACATATAAACAGATACTGTGGTTCAGGTCATCTGAAAATTGATAATGTGGTAACTTTCTCAAAAGGACAAATAGGCCCTTGGCATGTTCAAGAAATAAATGTTATTTCAAATAAAGCTTTCTCTGCTGCTCTGATAAATTAAGCAAAACCATATTCAAAGGAGAATCAGACTCTCCTTAATGACATGTGTAAAGGCATCTTGCAGCAGTTAAAAATTCCTAACCATGTGACCTTGAAAAGGATGATTGTTGTCCTTTCTTTTCTCACCATGTTTGACATGTCATGTTTCCTCTTGCTCATTGCACAGTGACTGCAATTAGTCCTTAAGCTCTTTACACCAAGGAGTCTCTTGTGCAGTTTTATTTGCTGTTTAATACCAATTAAGATGGATTTGTTCTTCTCTTGCCAAAGTTATCCAAGTCACTCTATAAATATTGGAAAATAAACATGCCATTCTCAGGGCTTCATTGTTTGTTCAGGACTGTTGTAACTGTTATTCAGGATGCTGTCTAAACTAAGGTTGAAAAAAAGTAAAATAAGGATTTTGGGCTTTGTGGAATACTTACATGATGCCTAAATCATCTTACCACTTAATCTTCTTGGGATGAATGAAGGCTTCTTGATTGACTGTTCTCAGCTGATTGACTTTCTCTCAATCTGTTTTTTTTTTTTCCAAGCTTTCCTACACTAACAATATGCCTCTGATATCTAAACCACAAAGGAGATATTTTATTTATGCATATTTATAGGTGATTAAAGGAAATTGCACTTGTTTATTTTGCCCTTTTGAATTGTAACATTATCCATGTTGATTCCTGCCTTAGAAAAAGCTTCTTAAAAGTCATGTGATAAAAGAGCAGGAATTCCCTAGGTCTCTTCATGGTTAATTCAATTTTGAAATAACTTTTATGCACAAAAGGCCCATTTTATTTGTTACCATAAGAATAAAGATTCATACTTGTTATTATTTTATTGAAATGA
The DNA here is from genome assembly GCF_027887145.1 of Ammospiza caudacuta. NCBI lineage: Eukaryota > Metazoa > Chordata > Aves > Passeriformes > Passerellidae > Ammospiza > Ammospiza caudacuta. The sequence continues at coordinate 81,443,557 of NC_080595.1, forward strand.
TTTTGTAATGCAAATTAAACAGCTTTAGTATTCAATTACTTTTGTGCTAATATAAATTGTAAGATTAACATAAGCATACTATAGCTTCAGCAACTGGTATCATAAAAATTTAGCCAATTTCAACAGCTGCAGTTAAATGGTATCCTGTGGTCCAAATACTGAAATCAAGGTAATAGTAATAGAAATGCTTCTTTTGGACACAATTGTGATAATTAGAATACCTCACAATGTCTGAGTCACTGTCATGAATAAAAAATTTTTAAAAATAGGGTAAAGGTACAGCAGATATAAACCTTTGCAATGCTATGTTCTCACTGCCATGATGGATCAGGTCAGAGACCACAGGCAAAGGGATTCCTCTGCATCACCATCATGTCCACAGAGCTGTGGGTACTTGAGCTATTCTGGGATCACGTTGTGATGAGGAAATGGATGGTGGAAAAGAAATCAGCAAGAGCTCAATCCCATCTGGAAGTGGTCCCTTAGGTGCTGTCCTTACATACTGTCTAAGCACAAAATAGATGACCTGGATCATCCACAGGCCATATTGTTTTGTTTCATTTTACTTTGGTTTTTTTTAATTTATGTTATTTTTAACATCAGGGAGGACAAAAAAAGGAGTGAAAGACATGGATTTGACCACAGAATCTCTAAATAAACATAGACTGCAGAGCATCCCAGCTAGAAAGGTCCAGAAGCATCTGGAACTAATATGACAGCTACTGAGACTGCTCATCTCATTCTGAAGCTGTCTGGGGAAAGTCTATGGTTGAAAAAAAAATTCTCATTCTCCCGTTTGCAAGTAGTAGGAGACAGAAGGAATTAATTAAAAAGACCCCAAAATTGTGTTCATTCTAGAAACATACGCAGTGTAGTCATTAGCTAGCCAAGGTAACCACTGTGAGGGGATGGATTACAGTTCTTACCCCACTACTGATATAGTGGGATGCTCTTTAAGGAAATTGCAGACCATGAAACAATATTTTATGGACACATGTTGAAGCTGAGAGGAAAGCAATAACTGCCCTTATAGGCTTGACAGTCCTACAGCTTTTGGATTTAGTTATTAGCTCCTGAAATAATGCCTCAGTTAAAGAGCTAGCAGAGCCAGGTCAGAATGAGAGTGGCTAAAGATCACATTATGGATCCTCCTAAGACACCACTCCAGCACATCCTTGGATCTGCTCCAAGGATCATTACTCCACACAGAAAAACGCAGAATTTAAATTTTTCTCTATGTTTCTACCTCATGCTTTACACCTCTCCTCACTCACAAATAAACATGCACATGACTCAAATGAGGTTTCAGTAGTTCAAATAATGAAAAATCTCCATCATGTAATTTGAGTGCTACCTGAAAATATCAGTTTCATGTACTCTCTTTCATAGTACATGAAATTGATATTAGTTTTCAAAACACGTGGGTAATTAGTTTGCACATCATAGTTTTTAACTGTGTTATTGTTCTTGCTGTTTTAATAAGTTACTGAACAATCAAATTTCACAAAGAATAAACTCATTTTTTTTAATTTTATACATAACTTTGACTGGGTTAAAGTACGAAGGATAATGATCTTTTCTATCATATCTTCTACGTGATTTCTGTTGAAATGGAAACTTGGAAAGTTGGAAGATAGAAACTATTAAGGGTCTGAAAATTCATTCAAAATTAATTTGATTCCATATTATTCCATTTAAATGATCCTTCAACATAAAATAACTAGTTAGATATCCTTGTGTTTTTCTTCATTTGTTATAGAAAATCCTTGATAAAACAAAGTCCCTACATTTGTCACTTTCTGTGGTACTGTCTCATCTCAGTTTGCCTGCTACACAATAGCCCCTATTTCTTATTTTTGAATTATTCATTTGGCAAAAGGGGATTAACAAGGGAATTAAATATAAAGATGCCAAACTGTTGAAAAATTTGGTTTATATGCAAAATGTTAGTTTACAAGGTGATGAAGCATTTGAGCCTGAATTTCTTGGGATTCATTTCTCATGCAGGGAAGCTGCAAGCATTTAAGTAAAAGTCTTATAGAGACATTTTAAATCTCAGTCTAGCTCCAAATTTTGTACAAGTGAGCTGTCATGTGGGAGTGTTTTGGCTGGGTGTTTTAATCTGGTTTCATTGTGAGGAGTGCACACAGTTGCTTAGAAATGAGCCATGCTGACCTCACTGGGGTCAGCCCAGAAATCAATATAAGCCAGCCCTGTCTTGTGCTTCACAGTGAATGAAGAGTTTAGCACCAGCCAGCAGCACTGGATGGAGGCCACTTCACAACTCAGCTCTCACAGCCAAGTGCCAGGCTCTCAAAATCCTGTCCACTGCATATACATCTGCCTCTTGTATTCACAATTGCATCATATACATCCATAGATTTCTAGCACAAGTATGCAACAGAAAAAAAAATGGGGAATTACCATTCAAAAAAATTATTCTTGATGGGAAGAGTGTTATGAATGAGGCTCAAAATATTACACCTGCAAGCAAAAACCATTCTACCTGCTGTCCAGTGTCAATAGTAATTCCAGGTTTAGAAAGAGACTGGGGAATTCAATGGACAGCACTTTGGAACTGGATAAATTTTTGAGCAAATGAAGCTATAGAAGTATGTGTGTTTATGCTCTAGTCTTCAAGTCTGTGTTATCCATTTGCTCATTTCAAGGCAAAATAGGAAAAATAATTATCCTTTCAGCAGAAAAATACTAGAGCTGTAAAAATTTCCATTGATTAATCCAGAAATTACCCAAGAACCTGAAGTATTTGTTCGTCATAACCTGTAATTTTGCTGATGGGCTGAGCGAGTCTCTAGGAGCCAAAAGGGTTCAGCTGAGGTGACGCAGTAAGTGCAGAAACATGCTGCTCCAAAACTGCAGAGAATTTCAACTCACATCGTTAGCTTCAAGGATAATGGCTTTGAACTCCAGGGCAAACTTTCCTCACAGAGAACTAACGAGGTTTTGCAATACCTCAGAACATCCTGTACCTGCTGTTGAGCTCTGAGTTAAACAAGCAGAGAGGAAAGTGTCTCTCTTGTCTTCTTCCAGTCCTGTGTTATATATGACTATATGGTAAGTCATTTCACCTCCAGATAACGATTTACAGTGCTGATTCAAATTCTCCTCTCCACAAATCTTAAAAAGAACAACTGAATTGAGGCATTGTGAAGATCTGGATGTTTTCTATGCCTTATATTCTTACTAGTTAATTTCAAATGTATGTTTGTAGTAAGAATGGGGGAAAATATTCAAGAGATGGATTTTTTATCAAACTACAGTTTTATGAGAACAATAAAATAAAAAATAAATGCAGCTCACTGTAAATAGGATTGAAGCCTTTTCATATTTCACTTCAATTTATTATTTGTTTCTTTTTCAATCTGAATTGCATATCACAGCTAATTTTCAAAGTCAGATGTATTATAATTAAATTAATTCTTAGTGTGTCCTACTCAACATGCCAAAATGAGATTAACTGAAATTACAAAACACAGCAATTTGACATAATGAGAGAAAACTGTACTAGTGATTTAACAAAAATGAATTCCTATTCTGTGGGAAACATCAAAATTTTGTCATTTCTGAAAGGAAATCTGATGCCAAAACTCTGTAATTATGCACCTCAGGGGCTGTTGTGGAACACAGATACACGTGACATCAGTTTTCTGATAATCAGAACTTCACAACTTCATCTGTAGTTTTCCAACCTTGCTTGGGCAAAATGCACACACAAATTTCAATTGTCACAGCTTTAGGTTGATGGTCCTCAACAGAAATAAAATGCATTGCTCAAGGTTCCTCGTGACTGCAGTCCCCATGCAAGCAAGATCTTCTTGCTTGTGTGAGGTGTATTTCGTGAGATTTTTACCTTCACAGGATGCTGACCCATGCCATTTAGTTTGGGGATAAAGAGACACTATCATTTTCCAGGGGGTTTGGAGAGGGTTTCTTGCTCTAGACTCACAACCATGTGATACCTCCATGAATCCCACAGTTGTAGCTTTTGCTGTGCCCCTCACGGCTGCAGCAGGTCTCACCACAGCCTTCCTTTCTGGCTGCCTGCACACCTCACCTTCCCCTGATGCAGGCAACATCAGCAACTCCAGCTGGGACCTGCCAGAGCCTGACAAAGGCAACAGAGACTGCATAAACAGCCAAGACCTCAGAGAAAGTGCGTGAAGCACATAATTCACAATAATGCATAGGACACATCCAAGATTTGTCCTTGAAAATCACATCCAGACCATTTTTACAATATGACTAAGCACCTCAGAAATCTTAGGTTACAGCTACATTGGTAAAACCTTCTGATGCACACAGTGCTGTCTGGCAGCAAAGCCTGGTGGCTCAGGGTGTCTTGTGTCCACATGGGCTCTCTGAATCAGACTGGACATTTGACCAGGGTCTTCCATACACCTCACATTGTACCTCTTGATGCAAGTGTATATCTAACAAACTACCTTGTCACAAAGCTCTTTTCCTGGCCCTGAGAACTGGCCTAATTCTTAATTTTCTAACCTTTTTGTAGAGTGATAGCATCCAGGCTACTGGGAACAGAGCCCAGATGTGCTTCTGAACTTTGATTAATAGTAATTTCTGTTACCATTGGATGGTCTGAACAAAAATTGTGCAGGTGACTCTTAACTACTTTAGCACTCAAGATGATGAGTGCAAAACCTGGTCTAATCCTTTCATATTTGGTGCAATACCTGGAATTCTCCCTGTGTTATTTAGTTTAAGAGAAACTCTGAGACAAAATTAACAATTAGGGGTTTTACATTTGATTTCAAAATGCCTGCAGTAATGCCTGCAGTAAAGCAGGTCTGTTATTGTTAGCTAGAGTGTTTTCTATATACTCTGACAACTTCTCACACATCTTGGGATGGGGCTAGAGAACTTGAGAGGGTGGCCACAGGTATGTTGTTGTCCTGCAGAAATACTGACAGGCTGGAGGTGAGGTGACAATATGTGAACAGACAAACCTGGTTGGTGGTATGATCTACCCAACAGAAACAATCTCTGGACAAAACCATTGCTGAATCCATGTGCCATCCATCTATTCATCACAGAATACATATTTCCTTCCTCTCCCAAGAAGAACTGAAGTACACTAACATAGATTAGTGTAGGATGCCTTCAGAGCCCTGACCTCCTCCCAAAAGCAAATAGGAGAGGTCACTTGTTTGCCAGTACACCTCAGGCAAATTCCAGGCTAAATTAAAAAAGCAAGTTTGGAAGAATCTTTATCTTTTCCACAGCAGATTACAGAGATTTCTGTTTCCCCTCAGAGCATCAGAATAGTGATATGACATTAAAATGGTACATTTGTCCACAGTGTTTTGGTGTGACTTTGTATTTACACTTTTGCCATGTTTTATAGAACCATTCCTAGATTACAAAAGTCTAGAGAATTGCTGATTAAGCTGTACAGTAAATCTGAGCCTGAAATATGAATAATTAACCACTGCAGAGGCTGCCAATAACTGCAGGGCAAGAGCTTCTTTTAATTTTCCTTCAAAAGCTGAAGGAAGCAATGTTTGATTGTGAGACTTCAGCCAGCTACAAAAGAAAAGAGAGTATAGTATTTCTTTGCTTTTGAAATAACATGACAAAAATTACCAGTGTCTGCTTTGTGAGACAGAGAGTTTTAAACGAGGATTCAAAAGATAAAGAACAAATAAGTGTGATATATATATATATATGTTTCTTAGAATAAGAAACAATAGTTTGAAGACAAGAAAAAGTAGTTGGGAGTCAAGAGAGGACAGAACTGCAGGAGGAGGGGGAATTCCAGCTTTGGTTCAGACAAAGGACCACTGTGGGATCTTGGAAAAGCCACATGCCAGAGAATTGCCTCAGTTCTTCATTGTATTCTAAAAGCTAATGACAATAAACTTGCATAAAAGAATTATATAATGTGCAAAATATACATTATTCTCTAAGGGCATCAGCTATTAAATATGGAAGCATGAGAGTCAGCAATATTTTTCCAGTATATGTTGCATTTGAGCCTGCAAGACTCATTTACTCAATGGATAAGCACTCGCCCCTCTGGCTCCTTTTTTACTGTGAGACCAAATCAAGAGGTAATTAAAAATGTCAGTGGTCTGCCCTTCAGCAATATCTTTCAATCAGTGGACACAATGAGGTAGCAAAGGGAGACAGACTTTTCACAGGCAAATATAGATTATTAGCTACTAAACTAGATTGTTTAGATTTTCCTTAGATGGATATGATTTTGTTTACCTTCTGGAGTTCATAAAATGGCAATAGGTACCTTTTAAGATTTTTGCAATACAATGTCCAGATTTCTGGAAAGCCTTCTAAGTTTATCCTAGCATTATTGTACAGAAAACATACAGGAAGAGACTGAAAGTTCAAAGACTATATTCTCTTTCCTCTGGTGAATGACTTTATGTGATAAATTCCTGTATTGAGTAGTGTGTAAATTAAGATTTGGTCTGTTCTAATACTTAACAATATTTTTCAGTAGTCTCTTCAATTTACTGCTTTAAAATCCCTGCCATAATGCTTTCTAGTACTGCATATATATTAAGAGAAAGGCTCAGCTCACTCACATCAGATTCACATGGGGCATGCCATGCCGTAGAACACAAAATGGTTTCTTCTCATCCAAAATCTTCTGTTATTACTACATTAAATTGTGCTAAAACTACATCTACAGGAAAGCTGAGGAGATCATTACTTGCTCATGGTGAGACTAAGTTGTCACTTCATATTTTGTCCAGATGGTTAAGTGACTGAAAGATGTTAATCGTTCAATATCGCACATGAAATGAGATGTGTGGTCCCAGACTGCTAGAGAAGTGTTTCACATTACAAGAACACCACCTCACTTGGCACTTGCTGGAAACTTTATTGTCAGCCTCAGCTGATATGCAAATAGAGGGAGGCAGAGACTGACCAAGCAGCTATTAGGATGATGATGGTGTGTACACAAAGAGGCCCTGGAAAAGCAAGAAGAAGTGGAGAATTAAATTGCTACTGTTTATTTTATATCTGGTTCATGAATTAATAAAAGGCTTCTTAGGGCTGGAAATCCACTATCTTTGACTAAAGGATAATTTGCTTCAGAAAGGAAATCCCATTTAGGAGAAAACAAAAGGAGACATCAAAGCATTTGGGGAGATTCAGCTCTGGGACAAGTTGCAGAATTGAGTGAGAAAAATCCCCCTGTACAGATGAGGGAATTCATTTGGGAAATTGGGTATTTTGGGTCACATTTACCCTTTAGCTATATAAAAAGTTGGTAATTAGTTGCAAACAAATTATTTGTGAACTCAGCGGAGAGAGAGAAAGAAAGAGAGAGAGAGAAAGAGAGAGAGAAGAATTGAACCAGCCTTTTTATCCTTAACACTCCTATTGTTTTATTAATTACAGAAGAAACCTAAATGATAATTCACTGTAGGTAGTATAAGGGTTTGGATGAGTCACCATGAGTTTCCATGCCTGTGTTGGGAGAAATTGCTATAAATCCTTATTTTCATGAAATAACATTTTTTTAGCAAATTGCCTTTGCTCTCATTTGTCTTCACAGAATGCTGGAATTGTCCATGGAGGATACTGAACCTTAGTCTGTCCCTTCCTTCAGGGACCCCAAGCATCTTGGCCACCCAGATATGGAGGGGAGCAAGCCTGCTCCCACTGTAATGCTAAGGGAAAATTATGAAGTAGAACTGGGAAAAATAAAATACGTTTAAAAAAAAAGTCAATTTCAAAAGTCTGTCCTATGAATATGCTGTATTTTCTATAGATTGTGTAAAAAATTCACAGCTCATCTAAAAAACAACAGATATAAGACAGTGGTTTTCATTTTTCCTAGTCATGACCCATGGTGGGGTAAACTCAAGAGTCTCTGGCTACTAGTGAATATAGAGAAAAATGGAAAAAATAAGACATGTATAAGGTGTCTGACTCTTGATCTGTTCTCTCAGCTACAGCAGCAACCAGTTTGAATATTTCCTGAGCCAGATATTGCATCTGGGTTACTTATGGATGTATTCCCATGAATTTCTCTAAAGTCTGTTTATGTCCATTTATATTTTTGGCATCCACAACATCTCGTTGAAAATTACCTCACAGTGCAGTTATGCAACAATACGGAAAAGTGTTTCCTTCTGTTTCTTTTAAACTCACTACCTGATAACTTTATTGTGTATGTGTCCTCCTGAGTTCTCATGCTGCAAGAGATCCAAGTATTCCCTGTTCTCCACAACAAATTTACGCAACTGTCACATTTCTCTAAGTTGTTCTTTCCAAGAGGAAGAGATCCATTCAATTTAGTCTCCCTGCATATGGAAAACATTCTCTATATCTATCTACCTCATTGCCTTTCAGTCCTATTTTAACTATTACAATATGGTATTTTGGTAGGGGTTTTTTTCCCACAAAAACAGCTAATACTCACAAATTGTGTACTATTTCTATATTAGTGCAGCCCAATATTTTCATATTAATATGTTTCTCTTCAGCCAAAGCATTCAATAAGACTGAATCTTCAGTAACTGCATGTGACATACAGTAAAAGAAATCCATTCTTTCATCTCTCACATGGCTGCAGTTGTATTTTATTGAAGATTTTACTTATAAGCATCTATTAAAGTTTTTTACATATTATGAAAATTATCAAATAGTCTTAAAACTCAAGGTAGCCTTACGTACTGCTCATTTTAGTAACATTTCGATACCTTTTGATAGTGTATTGATTAATCCATATTTAAGTATAAATATGAGATCTGCAAGAGATGTTTATGCTAATATTTAATATTAGTGTATCCTCTCTACATCTCTACTCTGCTTAATGCATAGGAACAGCCAATTTTGTCAACCCATAAAGTGTCTTATCAGGTTCTATCATTTCCTGTGGTAGCAATGCTATTTATAAGTGACTTAGTGAATGCAGAAAAGAAAGAATTAAAAGGAAAAAGACAAAAAAAAAAAAAAAAAGGAAGAAAAAAAAGAAAAATAATCCTTTCATGTTATTTATCTGAAAGATACATTCCAGGGATGAAATATGTGCTGGCAAATGGACTAGGTATAGGATTTGTATCATTTACTGGAAACCTTCTAGTAGCATAAACAAGAACTTCATCTAACTCACACTTCGGAGTCTTAAGGCTGACCTCACATGCTCTTTGTATCAACAGATGGGTCTCTCTGACTCACACTTGTTCCGTGTGCTCGGGAAGCATTCTGCCTTAACAAGCCTGAGACCCTGAGGAACTACATGAACCACTCTCTGAGCTGGAATACATGTTTCTTTTTGATGTTTGTTGCAGATGAAAGTAACAAGTACATGGGATTTGGGGGAATGCTGCTGACGGAATTTCAAACAAACAAAAAGTGATACAGAGTTCAGGAAACTTCTCTCTCCACATCTGATTTCTCAGATTTTGAGTTTATAGGATGTGGCTGCTATAACTTTTGGTGTCAGTAAAGGTTTTTGTCAGTGATTTTTTTTTTCTTTCTTGAAAATTAATTATTTTAATTCAGTGAGTTAATCACCAAGCCAGAGAAGGGAGATTAAATACTTCAATATTGGCTTTTTGGTGATTTTTGTACTATATACAGAATATTTTTTACAATTCTTATGTCTGAACTATGTGCTCCAGTATACTTTCTCATGACGTTTCCAACAACAAATTAAATAGAAAAAATTAAAATAAAAACAAATAGAATTCATATATCCATGTAATTCTGACCTTTTTTCCATAGGTCAAGCGCATTTAAATGACAGAGACATTTTATATTATCAGAGTTGTGAAAAAAGATCTTTACATGTGTTCAATCTAGATCATATAACTACTTCCTAATTGCCAGTCATATGCTAGAGATCAGTTTCCTTGGTTCTTATCCTTGACTTAAGAATAAAAATTGTGGTTTAGTACTTAGAGATTCACTATGAAAAACATATTCACTCTGAGAGGCCATATGGATGATTTGTGAAGATTAAAACTTATTATATGGGGCCCTAGGTTCTGTTCCAGCAGCAATCTATGACCTTCCTTTTAGCTTATTTATAAAATATGATAGCAGTTCATACTCAAATGTCCCCAGCTTAGAAGGCAAGCATGGATTTATTCAGTATAAGTGGTAAGTGCATGAAAATAAAAGCCAGGGTCACTAGATCTGACTAATATAAATCCATGCCCTCAAGAAGTTTCCCATCAAGTAGAAAGGAGTAAGTAGCACTGCCTTTCTTCTTACCTGCTGTAGTGAGAAAGGATTCCCTAAAAAAATACCATATTGCTCAGGTGAAAGCCCAAAATTTTAACAGGGTCACACAGGGCAGTGCAAAACAAATCACCCAAGTGGCACAGCTCTCTGCAAGCAGCACAGTGCCTGCTGCCCTCAGCATTTCCCACTCACTGGAAATGAGTCCTCCTGAGCCTCACAACAAATTCAGTCCTACCCTGACTTATAAATTTATTTTCCTTCCCACAGAAAGAAGCAATTAACTACTACTCAAGCAATTCTTACTATATAGAAGTTGTTTATACCTGATGAGTCTCAAAGGGCAGGCAGAGTGCAGTCAGTCAAGAATGAGATTCCAGAATTTCTCTTTCTGGAGAGGCAGGCAAAAAAACGAGGCATAGATCAAGGTAAATTCTCTAAAGGAATGACAAAAACTAGACAGACCTGCTTTGGATCTGCTTTTCCATTCTTAAGCACCTTAATGAGGTCTTAAATTTTACATGCCCACTGAAAAGGTATTCTTCATGTAGGAGCCTACGTGAAGAATATTTTCTTTATGCTTAATAAAGAAAAACAGGTACCTCAGGAGACAGATTCATTTTACCTATCTTTAAACATTCTTCCTTACCTATATAAGCTATGTGATTTCTCTTACAGCCATCACTTTATTAGGCACTTTAAATAGTGCACAAGTTAGCCGACAAATTCAATGAGTTGTATCAGGAGAAATAGCAAATAATATTGAAATGTTAAGTTCAATAGCTTGGGAGCTGGGTTTTTTCCTTTATATTTAAACAAACAAACAAGCAAGCAAAAATGTGAAACACTTGTTAAACAGAAATCTTCTGCAACAACTTTACATGAAGTATTTAAAGTGCCTTCATGGTGATAAATGTGAGTTTTAGTCTGTGATAAATTTACTCACAGTGGACAGATTATCTCACTTACTATAGCCAGAATCATTCTCATCAGGACACAAGGTGACAGAGATTATATGCTTTAGAAGTTCATTTTGACTGTTTTATTTTTATCTCTTAACAAATTCAAGCCTATTTTCATGGATGTATTTTCTTTTGACCTCTTTTTTGCTTCTTTAGTTTAGGAGTTACAAGAATTTTAAAAGTGTACTTTTTGCTTCAGAGTTCCTTTGACATCCCATAAAGCGAGTGCTGATTGGACTTTTAATTAAGTAGAATGAAGGCAAAACAGGCTCTAGTATTAATGGGAATCACAGGATATACATAATAATGACTATCTAATAGGCTACAAAATTTGCTTTTTTACAAGAAATCTATGATGATTGTCTCATCAAGTGAGTTCTACTGTTTGTTCAGCATCAGTTTTATAGTCTTTTAAACCCTGCTAGGATTTGAACCTAGAGATGCCAAACGTAGAGTGATAAAGATTACTTAATGATTCTAAACTTCTAGGTGCATTAAGCCAGGGGTTGGATACAAGAAAATTGGCAGAAAGTAGATATGTTTGCAGTAGGGTCCTGAGATTTCTGCTGCTGAAGAGATGGACTGACTCTATGTGTGTGTTTGTGTGTGTGTATGTATACATACACAAATGAGTGTTTTAGAGAATCTGGATCTGAGGCCTTTTTTGCCTCTGTCATCTCTCAGAAGATAGCTCTGCCCCTTCTCTTACTGAAACATTTTTGTAGCTATTCATATTTTTTCTCACCACAACTAAGGAAGTACTCATTCATAGCACTAATTTTATATTTTCTTTGTTTCTTCTCACCTACCTCCATCTACTGTTAGAGACATACCTGCTGCTTTTCCCACCATCCATCTGATGACTGTTATACTTTTACAGACCTTTACACACTAGTGTCATATTTTACAACTTCAGGTTGTAAATTAAATTAATTAAATTAAAACGCTTTTTCAGAGTAGAAATAAGGTTGACCATAATCCTCTCTACAATGGACAGAAAGCTGGTACCAATGTTTACCAGTCTGAAATTTTGCTTTGGAGCCTGCAAAAAATTCTTTGTAGCCAATGATAAAGTTCTCATCCATAAGTGGGTTTTTGAATAGTCATAAAATGTGAATTTTTTGCATGAAAGTCAATAGTTTCCTCTGGCACAGGGAAGTTCTGCATCATTTTAATCAGACATGGTTTGAACAAGGAGCTCTTCAACCTCCAAAAAATTTCTACATAACCTGGTTAAGGCAAAATTTTTCATCTGTTTTGTAAATCCAGCTTCTTCTTCAGCTTCCAGTTTACAAAAACTGACTTAAATCTCTTTTGAACAGTGCCCTTTGGTTGTGCTTACATGCTACTGAGTGTAGCTCCTACTAAAGCTGCTGCTCCCTGCTTTCAAGGATGAAAACTCCCTGCTTTTTAAAAGCATAGTTCTTATCAGGGTTTCATTCTTTGTTTCTTTCCAACCCAACCTTGATCCAGTCAATGCAATGTCCCTGTTGTGAACTTGTTAGGTGATGTTGCCTATGTTTTCTGACATAAGAGCTTTAGTCTGGGAAAAAAAAACATTCTGAAGGCATAATAAGAAAAATAAGCTTACAGTACAATGGTCCAGTATTTAAATTTATTTCTTATCTTCATTTTCACAACAGCAAAGCAGATGCTCCTTAAAACAACACAGAAGTTAAAGATGAATATATTTTAAAATGGGTGCTTTATTTTCTAGGGAGTGCTGCTGCTATTTTATAACTAAAAGCAGGACTGCGAAGGTGAAATTGCAGACATAAATATCCAGACGTAGCTCAACTTTATAGTACTTTCTTTACAGTCCCTTGATTGTTTCCTTTTTTTCCCCTTTGAAATATAGGACTACTATTGCCAGCATTGCAATAAGATTGTAAATATTTTTTAAATCCTTTAAGGTTCATGAGCTACTGCAAAGGTGTTCAGCAAGTGAAGGAGGCTCTTTGAGCAAAGAGGGTTCTCGAGTTCCCAACTATATGAAATTTACTTTGAGCTTGTAAATAAATTCAAGTGGGAACCAAATTGAAGACACAAATCAATGTCCCCAGACTTTGTCACTTGAATGAAGAGCATATTAAGCACTTTAATAATTTTTACTGTTTCACCTGGTGTTATTAAAGAAGTGTCCTAAGTAAGAAATCAGTAAACAGTTCAAAAAATGAAAAATGTTGACAAACTGTTATTTGGGTGAAAAAATTTTGAATTTCTACCCCACCCAGAGTACTGACATTTCACTCTTTTCTCCACATTTATAGTGGAGAATGTTCAAAGTCATTTATATTACAAAATTTCTGTGCAATGGGAATATATACATGCATAAATATTATGCACACTTAAAATTGTTCCATTTGAATATTCAATAATATTGTATTTTAACATTTCTGATTTTAAAAAAAAACTTTTTGCAAGTTTTTATTTGTTAAATTACTCAAAAATATTTCTCAAGCAATTTTAACATTAAACTGTCTTTCCTTATAGCCTAGAGAGCCTATGACTACCTTTTCTTTAGCTGAAATATTCTTCCCTTGTGCAAGCAACATGTGTTTCCTATTGACCATGTATCTCAGAGTGAAAATTGTTGCAAATACTTCTGGAATATTAAATTTCCTGGGAAGAATAGTAATCAGGAAAAACAGGGTTTAGAACCCTCACTTCTGCTAAGAAAGTATTACAATAGGAAAATTTAGCTTGGTGTTTCGCTGATTTAATTTAGACAAAAAATTCTGGTTTACTTTGAAAAAATAAAAGTGAATGGAATAATTAATGGAAATTTTCCTTCATTAAAAAGTTTTTAAAAAATTGAGATACATGCAAGATTTTCTAGGTTATTTTGGTTTTTTAGAAATGGCATTTTTCCTTACAGAAAATAACTTTGAGGAAGACTTCATGTATGGGTGATATCTGGATCCAATGGCAAGTATCACGCTGCAAGCAGGCTACAGAAAGTACTCTCCACCAAAGGAACAATTTATTCCAGCTCTGTTCCCAGAGCCCTTTGAAACTACAGCCGCCTGCAACCCAGCAAAGAGAGCGCCAAGTGTGAGTGGGCACCGGGAGCCGCCAGAGCTGCTGTGCTCCACCGCCGCCCGTCCGCGGGAAGCCCGCAATTCAATCCCTTTGTTCTCTCCCCACCGCTCAATAGTCTGTCCTTTCAAAGTGAAAATCATTCTTTCTAAAACAAGAGTGTCTGTTTGAGAAGACCGAAGCTGAAGCCTAGAGTGAACATGTGAGAAATTCCCTTGCCGGTGTAGATAGTCGTCTGTTAATTAGAGAAACCAGGACAGGAGAGAAGAATGGAAAAAGATTTTCATCTTTAAAAAGCAAATTGTGACAACAATAATGGTTCTAGATACATTAAGCCAGGGGTTGGATACAAGAAAATTGGCAGAAAGTAGACGTGTTTGCAGTAGAGTCCTGAGATTTCTGCTACTGACAAGATGGACTCACTCTATGTGTGTTGTTAAATGAGGATGGCACAGCAGAATCATAAAAGTTGTCTTCAAAGGAGTTTTAGATTTCATTTATGTTGTACTGAATTTAATTTTTTACATTTACTAAATGAAAATTGAAAAGGCTGGCACTTGAAGGTAAATCAGTAAATGAAATGAAAAAATTCAAAATGTCATTCATTCATTGCTCTAAGATTCTCCTGTCAAATAGCCTTTCTTTCACCTGTTTTATGACTCTAGATTAGATAGAATTCCATCCTAGAATTAGTTATTCCAAAAAGTGCAGTTCTTTTATCCCTTAGACAACTCACTATAATCTCTCAAAGGAATAAATCCACATACAATGTCATTGCAAAACATCCTTTGCCTGGAGAAAACTATTCTAGCTGCAGCACAGCAAAGCTCAATAAATTTGATTTTTTCTTAGCAAGCTGATCAAAATAAAGTTTGCAGGTGACAAAATACATTTCAATAATGAATGTCTACAGGCTTCAGAAGATGTGAAATTAGGATGTGGAGAAGCAAGAAAACAGAAGTTTTGCCAAATTATTTAGTCTCCTACTGTTGCTTTCATTTCTTACAGAGCAAGTGCAGTTGTGATTCTGATGCCTATGTGAAACTGATACTGTCTATGACTCAAAAGCCCTAATGAATGACTCACCAGTGCTGAGAATAGCTACCAAAGGGTCACTCTGGGACTGGAAGGCTCCTTTCAGGAAGCTGGGAGAATAGAAATGTGTATCAGTTCCTGCTTGACATGAAAATACTCTGAAATTATAAAAGGGAATTTCAAATATAGCTTTTGCATAGAATTAAAATTATATTTTTATAAAACAAACACAGTATACACATAAACACAAAAAGACTTTTAACCCAACTGTTGTGGTTTAACCCCAGGCAGCACTTCAACCCTAGAGACTCATTTGCTCATCTCCCTGTGGTATTACACCTTCACAGTGGGATGAGTGATAGAATTGGAAAGGTAAAAGTAAAAAAACAACATGAGGGTTGAGAAAAAGAGAGTTTAACAGGTGAATCAAAAGCTCCACATGCACACAAGCAAAGCAAAGCAAAGCAGAACAAGGAATTAACTCACCACTTCCCATGGGCAGGCAGGTGCTCAGCCATCCCCAAGACAGCAGGGCTCCATCGCATGTGACATTGACTTGGGAAGACAAACACATCACTCCAAATGTCTCCCCACACACCTCCCTCATCCTTCCCCCAGCTCTATATGCTGGCCATGATGCCATATGGTCCAGGATATCCTTGGGGGCAGTTGGGGTCCAGAGTTCTGGCAACCCCTTGTGCATCCCCAGGCTCCACCTTGGTGGGGCAGCACAAAAAACAGAGAAAACCTTGAGGCTCCATGAGCGCTGCTCAGCAGCAGTAACAAAAACACCTCTAGATTATCAACCCTATTGTCAGGACAAATACAAAACAATACAATACAGCCCCTTACCAGCTACCATGAAGAAAATTAACTCTGTACCAGTCAAAACCAGCACGCTGGGACACAAGTGCTAGGAAAAGGAGAACTGAGATCTTAGATTTTGCCTCTATAGATATGTTCATTGCACAAAGGACAATCTTTAATGTGGAAGTAGATCTATTATGAAATTTATTATTTACATCTCACTACTCAACAAAATACTGCAAAATAGAGCCAAAGACCTTTCAGATTCTGAATTGTATAATATATTCTGACATCAACATGAGTTTCAGTATAGCTGATGGCATCAAAATGTAGAGAGAAGAAGATGCCATAGGATGTGGACATGGACATTGTGAGGAAGTTCAACTGCTTTGTTCAAGAGGCAGTGGTCCTAGAGGAAGACAGACTAAATACATTTTCACTGGAGATGGAGAATCAGATAAGAGAAGAAGTGAAGTTTGGGCTGTGGCAGATCCTGGGGTAAACAAGAAAGAATGCTGCAAGAAATTCAGTAAAGAGCAGGAAGAGGGGAGGAGATGTGAGACATTAACCCTGGATGTCCTGTGGTGGAGGAGAAAGAGAGAACCAAAAGTGAAGTCCAAGTTGTCTCCTACTTGGAAGCCATGGGAAAGACAAATGAGCAGGCTGCATCAGATGAAATTTCATGTGATATATTAGGTTGTGCTTTGATTACCAAACAAAAGTCAGCACCTTGTGGGCCTTTCTCAGTAAAGGCTTTAAGGACATAAGGAATCTCTCAGTTCTGGATAGGACTGAAGGTCAGATGAAAGCATGTAAATGACTGAGTAGGAGTCAAAGAGATTAACAATCACCTGAATGAAAGTTGACACCACAAAAGATTAGGCAGAAAGATACATTATCTCCTCACAGCATGGATACGGGTTCTCTGAAACAGTAGATCTTTTCCACCTCAAACTGCCTCTCTGGGGCCTGGTAGTTCCCTAATGCTCAGAGCTGATACCACACCTCTGGTAGCTTATTACTGTTACAGCTGTGCACCTAAAGCTGTGCGATATAAAAAGCAGAGCCCTGCCTCTAGCCTTCAGAAACCCTAATGTGTTCTTTCATCCATTGTGAGTCTGTGGCTGTAGCAGGCTGTGATCTCTGATCTCTGACAGTAAGCAAGCTCCTCTGACTATAAGGCCAGAAAAGGCAGTGACAGCCTAATAGAGATTTATGATTGCGTTTTGAACATTTCCACTGTGAGCAGAAGGCTCCTGACTCAGATATATTTATCTTCTGCTTAAAGAACAATAAAAAATAACAGGAAGGAAGCAACAAGTCATAGTAAAAATAACTCAATACCTCTGCTACATTTCCTTCTGCGTTATTTTCATGTGAAATTACCTTACTGAAATACAGTGAGAGTAATTTGGGGGTTCTGAAAAAGAGGTCAATATTTCCAAACCTGAGTAGATGGCCAGCCTGCAATTATGAAAAGGAGATTTTGCTCCAAGTATACCGATGACAATGAATAAATGAGCCAAGCAGAGTAAACTGAACTTTGAAGGAATCTTGAGGACTGAAAAAATTCTCTATAAGATGGTTCTGAAACAAAATAACTTCCCAATCAAAGCTTTAGGAAATCTGAGGAAAGCCTGTGAGCATGTGCCCACACTGGGGCAGAGCCACAGCACATGTAGGAATGGCTGGGCTTTGGATCCCTCAGTTTAGGAGACTTGTGTTCACCCATCTAACCCAACAGTGCCTCTTCATCAGGAAAGTTAAAATAAATTTTAATTTACTAAATCACAGACATTTTTTTTAAAATAAATGTTTGTACAGCAGTTTGAGATTCTTGCCTGGCTGTATAAGCACAAAGTGTTATTAAATCATTCAGCATCAAATGTCCTTTACCTCATTATATTTTATAGCAGTAACTTTTTATTATCATCTGATGGCAATAAAACATGACACAGCTCATCTAGCATGCTGGGGCAAGGTCTTGATTGAAGTTCATTAAAGTTTTGTCTGACTGAGAAGTGAATAAAAATTGAGTTAAGGACTTCAAATTTTCATTTCCTAATAAGGCATTAGGAACATATACATGAAAAATAAAAACTTCTAATATATATAGGTTGCTAATGTTTTAGGCTCAATTGACTCCTTGACTCAATTGACAGGGATATAAACTCTACTAAATTTCAATTAATTTTTAATTATATTTTTTCTCATTACTGTTTCTGTCCTCCACATATCTCCCTCATTCTGCCTTTTTTATGTCACAGCCATAATTATTTTTACTAAATAGTGAAAGCTTTTGTTCAAAAATAATGAAGATAATTATTATCATTATTGGCCAATTGAATGGAAAGTACATAAACATGTGATGAAGACAATTTTGCAAAAAGAACTTATGTTGTGAGGAAACTGTGTCCTCAAGAGTTGATTTCTAATTTCATCCTGTGAAGCAGTAGCCCTGGAGGAGCTAAAGAACAGTTAAGCACTGGAAGAGCAATGGGAAGAGAGGTCCATGATACAATTGTCACACGATGGATAAGACATCAGTGACCTGGGCATCTCTTCCAGACATTGGCACATAGCTAGGGACATCATAGCTGAAGAGGGTGAGATAAATCAGGGTCCATTCCACTCCATTTCCTCTTTCACTTGCTGGTTTGTTTTTTTTTACATTCTAATATAAGTAAATTTTGTATCTTATCTTGCAATGTGATATAATTTAAAGCACTTTTCAGCTTTTTGCCTCCACAACCTTACTCTGAATAAATGCCAAAGCTTCCCTGACTTGTACCATTCAACTGAATGTGTTTTTCAACCATGGGAGTTTCCCCCCAGTCCTGATTAATGTTTTTTCTACCATCCATCACTTCTTTTTGTGGTACTGGAAGTATATGTAATCTAAAAACTCAATTAAATTAAAGTATTTTTTGTGCACTAAGCTGCCTTTTGGTCTCACTTCTCTCTGGTTATTATTAATTTTATAAGCCACTCATAGAGATTTTTTTGAGGAAAAATGAAGGAAAACAAGTTAAAAATAACTAGCAGACAGCACCACCACAGCAAATGGTTTCTCCAGAAAACTCAAGCCATATAGAAATCCCCTATGTAGGACCAAAAAGAGCAGCCTGGGTCACTGGCAGTAGAGAGAAACTTCTCAACACAGTGCTGGGGGGAATTGGTGCAGCAAAAGTTGGTGAGTAAATACATTGCAGAGCAGAGACTCTGATGGAGTCTGCAGTGTGGTACTTGGAGAGAGGAGGTTCTTGCCTTGGCCTTTTTCAAAAAGATCACAGCTCCATCAGAGAGACCAGTCTGTGTGCTGCAGGCACAAGCCAGGCATGCTGTTCTTTTGGCCAAGTGTGCCTGTGTCAGCCCAGCAGTGGGATGCTGTGATAGATGAGGATAAAGCATCCACATTGGCTGAATAGCAGCATTAATCGTGGGGGCCCCAAACTGCACTATGAGACAAGCTTGCCTTCTGTTTCAAAATTATATTCATGACAACAAATCTGTTAAACTCCTCCGCTGACATGTTTTACTTTCCCAGGACAGGAACGCTGTGAAGGCTGCTTTTTGGCTCAGCTTCAGTTTTCATGACAGAGTTCAGGCAGTGACCTAACTTAACTCTCTTTACAGGAAGCAAGATGGAAATTTAGACTAGCTATAGGAGCTTATTGATAAACTGACCACTGATATTTAAGAAAATAATGTATTTTCTGTTTATGAAAGACTATTCACTTCTAAGGTTGAGTTCTGCATCTTTAAGAGAAGGAAGTTTCCTTTATGAATTAGAAATCTGCTCCCAAGGAAGATGAGGAAGCTACTAACTTCTACTGCTTATATTTCCCCCAGGGCACCCATATAGCCAGGGCCAGCTGAAGAAGGTGGCCTAGGTCACTGGCAATAGGTAAGAAACCTCTCCATCCTACAGCTATTTTGATTACTCCTCAGATCAGGATGGGGAAAAATGTGGGACTTCTATCAGATGGTTGCTTGCTGGTGAACAATGGTAGACTTTACTTAAAGAGTTCTTTTTCCCAAGTCACTTCTTCCAAAACACACATGGTGTTCACAGGCAGTCTTCACAACTCACCAAAGAGACAGGAAAAGTTTACTAGGTTAGGAGAGAAAATAATCTCCCACAATTTAATGTCAAAGTCAAAGCAGGGAATTCTACAGTATCCCTGTTGTGCTGACTCACTAAGCAAGGGGTGAATCACATTTGTCAAGTCATTCAATAGCACAACTGTGATCAGCAGTAGACTTAACTTCTGTCCCCTTCACCCTAAGGGATCTCCTGTCTGCTCTTGAGACCCCCTCCAGACCACAAGAATAATTTCTTCTCTGGGCTGACCAGGGCTGAAGGATATCCAGCCTGTGAGAGCAGGAGAGGGACACTACCTCCTGCAGATAAAAACAGCACAGTCACAGGGAGCTGAGGAAAGGAACAGAACTTGTACAGAAAAGTACCCCTGACCCATAAATGCCAAGCATGTTTCCAAATCTCTGAAACCCTTGTCTTTCAAAACCTGGTGTCTTGTCATCTGCCACCCTACTCCAGGACAACAGTGAATTTGAGTAATGGGGGATGGAAAAAACAGTCCTAAATCCAAGCTGCTGCTTTTCCCTCTGCTCACCAAACCTGATGGCTACACATGAGCTGCACACTCAGTCCAGTGGGATTAGTTAGAGTGCACTGCACTCAGGCAATTCACAGCTTTGTTCCCATGAAAACAAAAATCCATTGTGTTCACATCACCTTAGTCTTTTTGCATACATTTTTAATATTCAATTTTAAGGACACCCAGGCAATCTTCCCTAAGACTGTGTTTCCAGCACAAAACCATACTTTCATGCATCAATCCATAAGGGCTCCAAGGGTGTCCAGCTTCCCTGTTTTAACCTGGTAACAGATGTGTGTCACTGCCAGATGGTGCTTCAGTGCTCTGGAGCTCCCTGCTCAAGGGCCCCTTCACTGACAACCCACACCCCAGCTCTTACTGCAGCTGGATGGGCAGGGCATGGTGAGCAAGAGGAGAGATGTTACTCAACAGTTCAGCAGCCTAATGTCTGTTAAACTTATCAGCCACATAATGTTAGTCCTTCTTGTACATCTGTTATGCTCTTCCCATGGGAGTAAAGCAGGACAGACACCAGATTGTCTATTTAATGGAAACAGAATGATTTCACCCCCCGCCTTTTTTTTTCTTTTTTCCCCATCAAAAGAAACAAATGCAAAAAACAAGTTGGGGGGGGGAAAGGGAAAATTAAGTAATTAGACATTTAAATCCCTTCAACTGCTTTGATTGGAAAATTGTGACATTTCACTTGAATTTCAGTCTTTTTAAATGTTAAGAACATTTTAGTACAAAATAATTAATTTGATTTTCAAAAACAGTTTTGCAATTAACATAATAAAATGTAATTCCAAGTGTGTCAAAATAAAATAGTTTTTCTGTGGCCCCTAAAGCACCTCTTTTAATGTGGGGCCTAAAAATCCATCTCAGATGAAAATTAAAAAAAAAATTATTTCTTCTTTTGCACTAAGATTGATAGCAACACTCAACAGAGTAATAAAAAGCAACAAACCCCCAAAAGTTCTTGGTTGACCATCAAAATTAGTTTATTTATCCCTGAGTTTTATGCAGGTAGCATTCAGAAGTTCTCATGTGGGCTAGGTCACCTTGTGATAAAACCTATATGGAAAATCTATAGAAAAAATCTGTAATGCTTATATATTGTTTAAAAGTAACAAAATGGCAGTGCTAATTTTCTGCCTATGGCATCAACATACTTTTATACCCCTTCAAACACTAAAATAGGATAATAAAAATTAAAAATAACTAAAAAGGATAATAAAAAAATTGCTCTTTCCTGTTTCACTGGAGTCTCTGATGTACAAGAAGAAAATGGTCTCAATTTTGTGAACATTGAAATGAAACAAGTTCCACTGAGTCAAGTTCCATTACAGGAAAGAGCAGCAGCATCTTGAACTGGTAACTCTGCAGCCCACAGACTCTACTCTGCAGTTATGCTTTTGAAATAGATCCATGTTTTTCTTAGCTAACATTGACGTTGCAACTTTTTTTCTCTTTATTTTTGGGATTAGGTAATTATATATAGAACCAAATATGCACAGAGAAATCGTGTGGGCAATTCTGCCCCACAATGAAACTGTATATGTTCCTAGAGGAAATTAAGTCAGCCAAAGCCTGTCTGACTTACCCAACCAATTATCCTTCCTCTACTAGAGGTAAATTATGAGTTCCATTCATAATTAAGCCCAGGTTATTGAGATTTGACTGATATTACCTACAGGACGTCTTTCTATAAGGCCCAAGCAGCCTGGAAAATGGGTAGAAACTAATTCTTCTACAAACACTTCCAATACAGTGGGACTTGAGCAAAAAATGTACTTTCACAGGGAGGGGGCAGCCAAATTTGTGATGCCTTTCTGCACAAGAGGTCACCTTTCTAATAGAATATGCCTGGATGTACCCACCCATTGCTATGATGGCATGTGGCTGCTCTGATCCAAGAATGTGAATGCCATGGCTACAAGTGCAGTGCAAGCACTCCAAAATCCTCCAGGTCAGCATTCCCATTGTGTCAGATTGTAGATAAAAAAGGTCAGATGTTGACAGCTCTACCTTACAAGGAGGTGCACTAAGTCTGCCAGCTCAAGTCATTCATAACATTCAAACTCTGTTGGAAAATAATGAGGAAAAATTACGAGAAACAGGAAATAGCCTGAAATCAAGAGGGCAAACCTCACCAGACACACGCCTGATCATGCGTAACTATTGACAGCATTTTACTGCAGCATAAGCAGAGCTCACTTGGGTGTGAGGAGAGGGGATAGCAAGCCTGTGACAGCTGTTGTCTGATGGGAGAGGAGACACAGAAGTTCATTTCTAGGATGCCATTTCGGCTTTTAGTTTCTTTTCCTGCCTTGTCACAGGTTTTCTAGGGAATTTCAGTCATGCCACCATTTGTTCCTCTAATCCTTCTCTCACACAGGTGTATGTACACCACTCTTAAATGAAGGACGTGACTCTCAGTGATTCTGAAAGGATAAAAGTGTTAAACATTATAAATACAGGAACTGACATTAGTGGAGGGTAAATGTAGAAAATGTGGGAAAAGCTTAGAAAATAAATATTTTTTCTTTTCTCTTTCTCTTTTCTATTGTTTTATACCCATATAAAACAATAGCTAAAACCAAAACTAAACAAAACTTCAATGTAGAGTTTTAAATACTCCATTTGCATGCTAAGAAACACTGCTCTGTAATAAATACTCAGGCTTCAGGACTAGAATTCAGAACATGTGAAGCCAGAATCCCAGTAGGGATCATTTGTTTAGTACAGATTATTTCAACATTCCAAAATGGATATTTTTTCACAAGTTAAAGATTTAGGGGCTGTTTTCTAATTCCCCTTTATTCCTTGTCTTTGTTCCATAGCCCCAGGGAGATTACACTTCTCTCATCCATAAATTTAGCATAATAATATTTGTCCTCTCTAAAATTACCTGCTAGATACAAGGTGTTCTTTTTTGCATCCTTTGCCATTAAAATTATTATTAATTTTCATGTGTCACATTTAGCCCCCCAGAAAAACCTGTTATTTTTTGAGGAGCACAAATCACCCCCCTAACTGATGTCCTGTCTAATCTGAGCACCAAAGGAAGGACTGTACTAACAGACATCTGATGCCATCTATAGCTGGCAGCGTGGCAGCTTTTCTGTGTTCACTGTGAGCGCAGTCCCCACTGGGATCAATTTACTTTTTCATTCACAGCACACAAAAGAATGTGTGGATAGTGCTGGAGATGACGTCAGTGCAGTCAGCTGCAGAGAGCCGTGCAGAGTGCAAGGGCTGCAAACAGGAGCAGCCATCGACAGCACGATCCCGGCAGGAAAACCTTCCTATTGGAAACCAGTGGGCACATTTATGAAAGCTTTGTTTTGAAAAACAGCCAACAACAAACCCAAACAGCCCAACACACCAGAGCAGGAAGTTCATCATGGTGATTTTATCCTGAAATAATTTAAAGAGGACTGAGCATCAGAAAATTTACAATTTCTAGGGAATTACTCTTTTGTGTATCTTAGTAATAGAATGCACACCAATTTTGGTGCATGATTCAGTATCCAGGGAACAAAGTGCTGTGGCTAGAGGTCACACTAGCCTAGCCTTCTGCCTGATCCAAAGAGCAATGCATATTCTGGCTGTAAAGGGAGCAAAATTTAGTTTGTTGCTTTAAAGAATCCTTTTTTGTTCTTTTTTTTCCCTGAATCTTCAACATCATTTATTAAGTGGTGCTCATAAGCTCTAATATTGTGCAATATTTTTGAAATCTATTTACTATAGAAAGGAAAGACCATTGTGGTTGTAATAATGATATTCTCACAACCCACAATATTTTATCAAGTATTCAGATGTCAGTTTGGTGCAGGTACTAATACTTTGCCTCAGACAGCAACTATGTCTGAATTTTATTCTAGTAATCAATATTTTATTTAAATGTAGAGATTTTAAGGCTGTTTTGCTAAAGCAAATCTAAGAGGGTGCTTAAGTAATCCCTTTCCACCTCACTCATGATGCTTGGGTACTTTAGGGGAGGTAAGCACTTCAGCAGGCTGATGAGCTGCGAGCCAAGCCCAGGAAGGTGCTTGCAAATGGGAATCTCTCCAGTGACTTCAACGCCCTGCACATCAAAGCCTAAAAAGTAGAAATTCGGGGCTGAAAGTGGCACTTTGGCTGGAGTGGGAGGGTTAGCACAGCACACAGAGCTGTATCAGACTGGCTGCATGTGGCCAGCTCAGGTTAATGGCAGTGACATTGCAGTGTCCCCCCGGCTCCCCATGGCAGTGACACATCCCGGCTGCTCTGAGCTCCGCGCCTGCATCGCAGGCTGAACACGGCGCACACGCTGCCTTGGGGACTGATGCCTTTCATGTAGGTATGAAAGAGAACAAGGTTTCTCTGCTGTCTTCCCTCTTGTGCATCCTGAGAGGACCAGACCTCAGAGAATCGCTGAGTCTCTGTGTTTATTTGAGTCTTTGTCTCGCTGCTGACATTTACTATGAGCAAGCTAATTTGAACCAACTGGGAGGGGTAGCAAGGAAGAAAAAGAAGCCAAAACCACATTAGTTGGAATAAGATAAAGGAAATAAGTATTTCTACTTTTTTTTTTTTTTTTTAATATGGAACTACTGGAATGACTACAAGCCCATTAAACTGCATAAAAGGCAATTTATTGACATCTTTAAGGTTTGGTTCAGTAACAAAATGAATAGAGTCTGATCCAGCATTTTCTAAAATGAATGGAAAAATCCTCATCACTTTCAGCTGAGGCTAAATCAGACTAAACCACTTGGGGTAATTTAGAGTTTGGGGAAAAAGAATGAACACCAGCCAACACAGACTGGCAGACCATTGACTTGTTAGAAATTCATTTACTTCTTGGTCTAGAGACTTCTCTGCAATATCTTTGAGGACCTTAAGAGATTCCAGATTTTTCAGTGAAGTGAGAGAGTAACCATCACCACGTTCATTCAGAAAAAGCCTAAAGCAGAAGGAGGGAGGAAAGAATCCTGATGCTTAGTATGAAGCTGCTACTTATAAAGGGTTTCTGACTTATGTACACTGGATAAAAGTTTCAGAATGTGGCCTTTCTTCTGTATACTTACAGGGAATTCTGCTTGGAACATAACTGTAGAGAATTTCATTTTGATTTGGTCAGTGAAATGGGGAAAGTCAATTGATGCCTTGTCTAGTGTTGCAAAGCAATGTTTCTCTTCCCTCTCTGGGCACGCGAGAGTGTGCTAGATCGTAACTCTTGATTTGTTGTTTCACATGGGCAGACAAGTTGCATGGAAAGGATATTCCCATTTCAAAGGCAGGTTGCTGTTCTCTATTTGAGAAAGAAGCTTTGTATTTATTGTCTTACAGATTCAAGACATTCTGAATAACCTAAATTTTAACAATTCAGTTCTATTTTACACTATAAAATTATAGCGGTTTATTAATAAATTAACTTATATGAAAAATACACAGAGAGACACAAATTCATTTATTTATACACACAAACACACTCACATACACACACATATATATACATATATATATATATATATATATATATATATATATATATATCACATCCAGCTGGGACTTTAGCCTCAGTAGCATTTAGAGAAAGCACCAACCTCAGGCCATGGGAAACAGCATACTGAGGGGAGACACCTAACCAGGCCATGGTGAGAAGAGTGGGGTCACGGTAATTCGTAGTATGCTAATAGAACCATCCTATTTTTGGTCAGATTTCTGGTTCTTGTTCTCAGCTGGTTTGCTTCCTGGTACCAAACAGGAACAAGGTCGTGTTCCAAGTTCATGTTCACGACTGGACCTTTGCCCTCAAAGACCCCCATACCTGGCTGCATTTGCCACGCCCATGGATCTTTGGATCTTACCCACTATACCCTGGGGTTCCCATGTTTTGTTATTTTGTTATTAAAGTTTTCATTTTCTGGGCATAGCCAACATTCCCATCCCTCATTTCACCAGCTCCTTCCAGCCAAGCCAAATAAAGGGGCCACAGTGAGCTCCAAACTGTGAGATACATATATATAAAGTGAATAGATACACCAAGGAGGGAAATCCATATACATTTAATATAGGGAGGATTCCTGTTAAAGAGCAGTCAGGGAGGCATTCAATCATTCTGACACTGTATGTTGCCAGAACATGTATCTGGATTTCATGTTGGGAACAAATATCTGAGTAGATATATGTATGTTTTATTTGTATATGTGAACATATGCAATGTTCATATAGAAGGTGTATAGAAGCATATATTAGGGGTAGACCATATGAAAGAAAATCCTATCATTTATCTTTTTGACATGCTGCAACACATTTTGGTTGGCATTTTGGCGCATATTCTAAGTAGTGATGTTTATCACAGTGATAACTGTGGGGGCACTTTAGCCTGCCAGAGGCCTTTGGCAGCTGGACAATATAGATGTTTAGTGTCCTGGCAGGCTGTAAAGGTTTTTAGCAGTAGCAGCCTCAGAACCATGCTGCTGCAGCAGGTAAGTGCTGCTGGGGTGCGAGGCTGTGTGAGAGGAGCACGGGTTGGGGCTGGCCAGCACTTCTGGAGTCAGTAGCTGTAACACGGGTTTCCTGGAATGTAGATGCAGGAGGATGAGAGAGAACAGAGGTGGCAGTAAAATCAATGGGCTGTTTTAGTAAGGTAAGTGATAATGGAAGCAGATCCTCCAAATTCAACCTCAGTGAATCAAAAATCCAGACTTTATGTAAGGCAAATGTAGTGTGTAGGAGAGGCTCTCCTTTGAGCTTCTGTCAGCACCCCAAGGCAGCGCTCAATCCATTCTTATTAGTGAGTGATTTTGCAGCTCTGCCAGCAGTTGATTTTATTTGCATAACACCTGGATCCCTACATCTGAGAATCCCTCAACGGTAGCAGCTACCCACCCTTTCTACACTCTTGGGAGAGTCCTGCTTTTCACACTTGATGTTCTTTGAAACAAACATTCTAGACATTTGGGGTTTTTTTTCCTTTTCTTGAGAAAAGCCATAGCTGCAGCCTTAGTACAGATTTCCCCTCTGTCTTGCATGCCTTGCTGTTATAAGCTTGCAAAACTACTTGTCTCCTCTGGGCTTAAAAAATGCACAAATACTGAGTAATGCTATGCCATAAAAATGTCTACAGAGTTACAAAAAGAGGACTGTACCACCCCTGTCCTATTGGGAAAAATGCAGTGAATAGGCATCTCCTTCTGCTTTTGGTGACACAGGAATGACCTAATTTACTTTTGGGCCAGGGGCTGAACCTGGAGAGAGAAGGGAAAAATGGCTGTCATTTAGGCAGGTTTCTAGCAGCAATCAAATGCTTAAACACTTAAATAGATATAGTTTCATCTGCAGCTAATTACAGGCTTAAAAAAAGAACCCAGTAAGGAAGGGATGAAGACAGGGTCCTAATTTGTCCTAGAGCCCATAAAGGGTTCCTTGAATGCAAATAAAAGAGGACTTCAAAGGCACAGTGAATGAAGCAGATTATTTATATCTATATAGGACTCTGCTTATCAATATCCCAAACCATTTTGTATTCATTATTAGATGGTAAGACTCAGGATCTCACAGCGTTATCAGAATTAAAAACTGTATCACGAGGCTCAGAGTTTAAAAGGACAAGCTGAGACAAGTTAGTTTTCTATACAATGACAGTGAGAGAAAGATAGAACAGAGTGATACAGATGAAATTGTAGAGTTACAAAAGTGACCTAGTGATTCTCAGTACAGGACAAAAAAATACTTAATCCTTGTCCACAACTCACTAGTTGCTGTTTGAAAGTATGGATGCTTCCTATGAGAAAGGAAACAAAGTCACAAACCAGCTGCTAAGTTATAAGTAGCTACATTTCATCGTGTTTACAACAGAGAGATATAATCCAACACGAATTTTTATTGCAAGTGACAGTAAACTTGGACAAAGCTGCATGCCATTTGTCAAACATTAGCTCTAAAAGATGTGCCAGAGCTTGTACTGCTGCTGCATGAATACTGGAACCATGCCCTTCCCATGGGCTTGTCCACGGTGGTCAGCAGAGTGTCCCTCTCATTATGCTAGAATGTGGCTTTTTGCACCAAACGTTTTGCAGGAAGACATAGATTTTTGAACAAAAATGCACTGAACCACTGAGAGAATTTGTGAACAAGGAAAGGAAGATTTTGGTAGGTTGGTTAGATTTTGTTTCCTCACAAAAATGGGGGAGGGTATTAGGAATTTGGTGCATATGACAGCAGATGAGAACATCACTTCTAGAGAAAATGTGTCCACTCTCTCTCTGGCATGACTCCAACAACGCTTGAAATCATTGGGAATTATTTCATCGACTCAATGTCTGATACACCAGGCTCCAGGTACTACACAAGAGCACACATGGTTTTAAAAGCATAGGAAGAAGGGCAGTTTGAACTTTTTCATCTTCAGTATAACAATCATTTGTGGGAACCAGCTGTCATTTTCCCCAGGACAAGACCTGTTTCTGCCTGTATCAAAAAAGACTACTTTAATATTTTACTTTAGAAGAGCCACAAAATTATAACTATTCATATTACCATTTTAGATGTCATTGATCTTATTAGTTCATGTCATATTAAATCACCCTGCCAGCCCCCATACTAATTCCTCAGATTGCCAAAGGATACTAGCAGTTATCATGAGGTTAGTTACATTCACTTCATATTTTGAACTTTGTATTCAATTCCAAAATCATGAAGTTTAGTATTTTTCACATGAGATTCTGAAGTGTGCTTATACAGAAGGAAAAACTATTGCTGAACAAAGCAGAAACAACAGTTCACTTTGTAAATACTCTTATTTGTAGGGTGAGTGTCTGCCAGGCTGCTTCTGGGGAAGGAAGTCAGGAACAGTAAGGAGATTTAATACTTTATCATCCTTCTGTTAGTAATGACAGGTTTAGAGCATTTTTTCAGAGATTTCTGAATGTCTGAAAGATTGAAGGAAATGACCACTGCCTACTTGGAAAAAGCTCTGGGAGGTTTGTTCCACACCAGACCTAATTGACATGCCAGAGCTTGGAATGATGCAGCTGAAACCATCCTGACCTGCCCACCAGTACAGCATTCTTCTGCCACACATGGAGATTAGACTGGATTCACTGCACATACACTGTCAGACTTCTGTTTGAAATTTCCATTTGATTCAGGGATCTATAAGGGTGCAAAAACTGATTCCATAGAGCTGGGTTCAGAGCACAGGAATACATTTACGTGTGCTGACTGAGCACAGAAGAGCAGCTGAGTGTTGGCTACACCCTCTACCACAGACTTTTGAAATTGGTGTTGGCAGCACAAGATACCTTTGGCAGCAAATGGTCTTCACACTATCAGCAGAGACATGGTAGTTTGGATATTGCCTATGGCTTCATGCCCCAGGAAAGAGCAAAAAAATCTTCACAATTTCTCATAACACAAAAGTTAAATTAAAAAAGAACTATAAATGGGATTACCTACCTAGTCCTTGAAATTTTTCATTGTCAAAACCTTAACAGAGGCTGAGACTAGGCAGTGGACCTAGATTGAAATTATTACACTGGAGAAAAGAAGGAAAAGAGATGTTGAAAAAGAGATGCTGAGTCATGGCACAATAACCATCACTAAGCTAGGTAGATTGTCTTCAAGCAATTTATTATTAACAGCAATAATAATGATAATTCAAGTACACATACTTTTACATTGAAACTACAATTTACTGAAACTGAATCTGTATTTTATACAAGTAAATACCACTTATTAATACAGACTGTATATTAACTTCCTGTGTAATTACTTAATCTCAATCTTATTTCGAGAATGTATACTTTAGAATATAGATGCACTACCTATATCATAATTATATATCATAATGACCCTAAAATTATATACTTAGTAACAACATGTACATGTAACAAATCCCACAATTAAAATGTTTTAAGTATAGAATTTAATTTCTCACATAAGTGCTCCAGACCTCAAAACCTGATGTGGGTATCTTAAAAAAGGCAAAAGCAATAAATATAGAATTTCTAATTTTCTAAACTGGGTTTTTTCATTTGGATTATTACATAACTCAAATTTTATCTATTCAATTAAATACTGGCCTAATCTTAAAAGATGTCCAAAAAAAAGCTGCTGTTTCTCACTTCATCAAGCAAGGCAACCTAAAAAATATGAAGGGTTTTTATTGTACAAAAAACATAAGCTACAATATAGATTAACTGTCAGTGCATTGTAAATGTTAAGTAAAGCATAAAATTGAGATCCTAAGGTCAACATTGTTGATATCTTCTGTATTCTAAATTTATCAAACTGAATTTAAAAGTCTGTATCCTTATTTCCCCAGGCTTGCTTGAAGCACCCATCTTAGTTTTTAGTGTTTTATTCTATAAATACTATGTGTGGTTTGTCTTATTTCACAATAAAAAAATTATTCTGTGATAAAAAATATCAACATCCCATAGACATTATAGGGAAGTGATCAGCCTTTTTACTCAGACCTTCTCCTCTTTGGCTTTCAGAAAATCTGTAATAGCTCTCAGAAATTGGTACATGCAAGGATACAATTGATAGGGACTGCCTTGTGATGAGCTGGCAATTGAAAGAAGAATAATGTTTTAAGCCTTTCAGAACGTGGAAGCAGAAGGGTAGTTGATGTTTTGCAGACAAGACCCTCATTAAAGCAAATGCTCTTTCATCTCTCCCATCTCTAAATACTTACATTAAACACTAGGACCAAAACTGACTTGTCTTTAAATGTGCCCATTAACAACTACCTGGCCTGAATTTTGGATTCATGCCATCTGTTTGCAAAAAATTACAAGGGTTTTTTACATAAATGGTGTAAGTTCAGAAACATCAGTGTGCTGCTTTTAGACAATACACCCTATACACATATTTCAAAAGACAGTTAAAATCTGGCAACTTCTTATACAAAACCTTTACTTACATATTATGCCTTTTGATGACAATTTGTGAAACATATACACAAATTCATGGCTGTACTTCTTCAGAAATACAATATGAGGTTATCAGTGAGACATACAATATCATCTGACCTGTTTTAGGATGAGCTGAACACTGCATTGACCGCCCTAATTTTTCTCCCTTGACTATCAGTGACTCATTCAAACATAGCTATCTAAATTTTAGATGTCCCACAGAGGACAGATAAATTCCACAGTTCATCTATTCAATGCAAACAGATGTATTCAAATGGCTGACCAAATAAGCCCATTATCAAACAACATGGAGTCTATACAATTTATCAGCTGCAAGTATTTTAACAGAGAAAAACCTCTGAGCTTTGACAAGTTAATGTGTGAGTGAAGAAATAGGTGTCTTATTTTACAAGCCAAGTACCAAAACACATAAGAAACTGGAGCTTTAACAGATACCATTAAACAAAGCAATTCTTTGAAACATCCAGTGTTGCAGTATATGTGAAGGTGCAGCAACTCGCTCCAAAATATATCCACACGTTTTTGTTCCATCAAGTATAATGTTCTGGTTTTCTGTGAGTTTGGGGGGCATTTGGGGGTTTTTTACCTATTTTTATTAAAAAGGCAAGTAAACCAGTTTTTGTGGATCAAAAACTGTCGCCTAATTAATTACAGGATGCTTTAGGTACAATCCAGAGAGGCTTTTGATTGCATCCATCTTTTTCTTTATATATCAGAATAGGCACATTTAACAGTTCTACTCAAGTAGATTAAGATTCATGTGTAGGGAATTGTAGAATTAGGACTTTTCAGGTTTGCTTCTTGATCTAGAAACTGCCTATTCAATTCACATAGAACTGAATCAGCAGTCAATGAAATGAGTGTTTAAATTCTGCTGTCACTGAAAACTTGGCAGCCCAAGGGATGCTGATAACACAGTTCCAGTCCAAGCACTCTGGCCAAATCTACTGAAGTTTTTAGCCTGTGCTATCTATCTTTTCCAGCTCCTACTTAGAGCCATTGCATCTGACTGGCTAAAAGTCATTGCATTTTCCCCCACAGCATGCCTCAGTGGCTGGGAAAATTCTTGTATCCTCTATTACAGAGGAGGACAAAGGCAGATGGATTAAACAATGCAGGCATCTAACTTTGTTTTGTCAAATTATCACAGAGAAAAATATGCAAAATAGGTTCTGAAGAGATTTCAGAGATTACCTAACCCATCATGATGTCCCAGCCCAGCATCAGTCATACCTCAGTCATTTTTATCTGATAATTCTTTAACTTGTATCTTAAAACCTTTCTTTAATTGAAATTCCACAGGCTGCCAAGACAATTCTAGTGCATCACTATCTCTCATGTAAAAAGATTTTCTGAATGAAATCTTTCTTAACTTTTAAGCCTTGCCTTCTGTCCCCTAATGGAGAACACATTATTGTCCTATTTTTTGTATCAGTCTCACGTCTTTGAAGCAGACATATCTTTCTGAGCAGACATTTCTCCACTTCTTTGAACATCACATTTTCTACTTTTCTGCTGATGCTATGATTCTACAAACATCTCTCAAGTGTAGCAGAACTCAGACTTGGATGTTCCAAGCTGAATAACTAGAGTTTTCTTTCAGCTTGCATATGCAAGTATCCAGTATATTTTAATGATATCCTTACATACCTAAGCTGAATTGCTATTTACATGTTTCAGTGTCTCAGATCAAAGCAATCAGGTTCTTGCAGAATTAAGTCTTGAGTGAGAAATGAAAATCAGAACTTGTCACAGTAATTCCATGAAAATTGAGACAAACTTTATAATTGGGTACGAAGATATATTAACTACTAATAGGATACTAATAATAGTTCAGTATATCAACATCTTAAAAATCAATCCCTGAAAAAACTCTTTCCCTGAATAAGAAGGTGTTCTGAAGAAGAGAATAAGAGTCTGGACCTATATTCTCATGCAGTTACTCTAAAACTTACATAGAGTCATTCAGAAAAGAGATTTAAAACATCAACTCAACACCCAGAGAGAGGCTTGAATGCTGCATAAGAAATGCATTAACTCTTAAAAAAAATTGCACTCAACTATATAATGGATAAATTGACTAGAAATTGCTAGAGAAGTCTGTCTCTACTGCAAAGAAGGAATTATATTACAATACTGCTTATAGCATCTATTCTGGAAGGCATTTTATGAAATTTAATGGTTGGAAGGAAAGCTGTTATGTCACTTAAGTCAGAGGGCAAAGGTTCTACCAGCAGTGCTCCCCAAAACCTATCTCAAATGCATTATTCAGGATCCATCCTTGATAATGTCTATTCCCAGCATAAGAAAATTTTTGCAAGTATGTATTACAACATTTAGCACAGAGTGATCACAGCTTTGGAACTGCAACTGTGTCAATGATCACAACTATTTCTCTGGAAGGACTCAGTGGATTGTTTATTCATATGATGGACTGCCTTCTTTGAGTAGCCTCAGTAGCCATTTATTGTATCAGGCGACCCCCAGCCAGGGAATAACATGCAGTGACTCCAATGATTACAGAAGGCTGAAGTAAAGCTTTATTAAGGTATACTATATTAACCTAAAACTATACTATACTCTCTACTACACTATACTAAAGAAAAACCTGTCACTCTTTCAGACAGTCACAACACAGCTTTGACCTAATTGGTCAATCAATAAAACAACCATCACCAGAGTGCAATTAACAAATCACTTCTGGTAAACAATCTCCATAACACATTCTATATGTGCCAAACAACAGGAGCAGTAAATAGAGATGAGAATTGTTTTCTCTTCTTTCTCTGAGCTTTCTCAACGCCTTCCCCAGGAGAAATCCTGGGAAGGTTGTGCCTGCTGCTCTTTGTGAAGAGAGCTGTAGCCACGGCTCTCCATGCAAACTGACTTTTGATAAAAGCTATAAATTAATAATAGAATGGTCAGTTGTAACAAATCTGGCAGGGGAAGACTATTCTGAATTGCTTCCAGGGGTGAGAATATAGAAAACCAGTATCACAGAATTATGGAATATCCTGAATTTGAAGGGACCCACAAAGATCATCCAAGTTCAGCTCCTGACCCGTCAGGACAGACCCAAAGTCACACCATGTGCCTGAGAGAATTTTCCAAGTGCTTCCTCAACTCTCCCAGGTTTGCTACTGTGACCACTTCCCTGGGAAAAGCTGCTCCATTATGCAACCACCCTCTGGGTAAAGAACCTTCAGCTGTTATCCAACCTAAACCTCTCCTGACACAAACTTGGTCCATTCCCTCAGGTCCTGTCACTGCCACCACAGAGAAGAGATCAGTGCCTGCCCCTCCTCTTCCTCTCACTAGGAAGTTGTAACTGCAGTGAAGTCTGTCCTCAGTCTCCTCCTCTCCAGGCTGAACAGACCAAGTGACCTCAGTCACTCCTCACACAGCTTCCTCTCAGGGTTCTTTACCTGTAGCCCTCCTTTGGATTCTCTCTAATAGTTAAATGTATTTTGTGTATTGTGGCACCCAGAGCTGCCCCCAGCACAGGAGGTGAGGCTGCCCCAGTGCAGAGCAGAGCAGGACAATCCCCTCCCTTGTCATGCTGGCCCTGATGGCCCCAGGACAGGGATGGCCCTCCTGGCTGTCAGGGCACTGCTGGCTCATGCTCAACTTTCTTCTGATCAGTCCTCTTTCCCAGCACTGTTCTCCAGCCTCTCATTCCCCAGTCTGTCCATACATCCAGGGTCACCCCACCGCAGGTGCAGAATCTGGCACTTGTGTCTGTTAAACTCCATACGGTCATTGCCCATTGTCAGGTTTGAAAAGGTCTCTTTGTGGGGCCCCTCTGCCTTGAATGGGCTCAAGAACTCTTCCCAATTTAGTATTGCCTGCATCTTAGGATACTATTGCATAAAAAGGGCAATATAGAAGAAATCCATTTTAACTCTAGAAAGGTAGAGTCCAACCAAGTTGTTGGGGTTTTTTTTACACTGAGATGTGCTTTATAAAGTGATAATAATAGAGGCCATATGATTAGGTGGCAAAAGTTAAATTCAACCACTGTTCTTGGTCTTTGCCATTTCTTTTTCTTGAAACTTCCACCTGTCTTATCACCAGTAGGTGCATATAGATTTTAGGTCACTTTCCTGCATTACTTTGACAACAACTTAAAATATTCACACCCAAAATGATTTGCAGATAATAATAAAAATATGAATCATAGAAACAGAACTATCAAGGCTGATAAGGTTTGTACACTTTTATCAGTATGCATTTATTTTAAAAGACCCATCCAAATCAAGATACGTGGAGATGTTTACAAAGCATGAAATGTTATGTTCAGATTGTCAGCTGGTATAAATTTTAACAATTTCACTGGAATCCATGCAGCTACACCACTGCATATACATCAGCTGAATCTCCTGGGACATTGGTCATGCCTAACCACACATTTATTAATGTGGATAGCAGACATTGCAGAGGAATAGTGTATCTCCCACCTAACTAGGTTCCTAATGACATATAACAAATACACAGATGTGAGTACGTTTAGAAAAACTGCTCAGAACTTATCTACTGCTTATTTCCAGGACTCAAATACAAGCTCTCTGTTAGGTTTGGAAGGCAACTGAAGCAATTGAAATCCTGCTGTGGATGCAAAGCAGATATGATCTTTGGCTTTTAAAATGAGACTCTGAAAAGAGTAAACTGAGATTTGATAAATTAAAGGAAATTCTAGCTCCATCTCCCAAACCCACTCTTTTCTGTCTGTACCAGGTCTTCTTTCTCCTTTATTAGCCTTGATACATCACAGAGTTGTTAAAGGATGTTGAGGAAAAATGGCTGTTTTTTCTGGGTTTTCTTTTTGGTTTTGGTTTTTGGGTTTTTTTTAATTACAACATTCTATTGATTTTCCTTTTCTTGGCTTTCAGTTTTTCTCAGTTTAGAAATACACCAGTTATGAAACAGGATGTATGACACCAACTCAAAATTCATCATCTCCTATGTCATTAACTGGCCAAACTGCATTACAACTTCTGTGTTAGCAGGCAGGTCCACATAAGCATGCCTTTAAGTGATGGATCTTGAAATTTGTCCTGGCATGGGGTTAAGTACAAAACATTATGATCCACTGTACATTTCACTGTACATTAAGCTTGCCTAGAAAGTAGTCAGTATTTTAATGTTCAATTATATCCTCCTAGGCCACCACAATGGACTGCCAGCATGTCTTCCAAGAGAGGAAATTAAATATGCACAGAATGGTTTAAAATAATCAGTACTTTAGGAAAAGAGAATTACTGCTTAGAAAATCTTTAGCAAAAATATTTATGGAAACTTTATTTTATCAACACAAAATTCTTACTTGCAGACACTCTAACCTCCTGCCCAGTACTGGACTCAAGGTGAGGCAATCTGGCGCAGAAGAAAATGCTCTTCACCTACACTTCAATTCTGAACACTTGTGGAAAAATGGAATAATAGTAGTAAATTGCTGAACTACTTTGCTCCTTTCAGGTTTGTACTATAGGTAATACAAAGAGCCTTTCCACTGACCTGGTGTCCCTGCTAGTGACTCTGACTTCTGCAGAGCAGGAGGATGTGTGGTGTCCACAACAACAAACCAACAGTTAGGTAGTACCATGGTGTCAGTGTCACACCAATGGTTTATACACACCTGGAGTGTTCCCACATGTCCCACATGCATCTTCTAAAATCATTTTGGTTGCTTTGGTCCTCAATCCCCACTTTTATCACACTAGAACTTATATTGGGAGTTTAAGTAATGTGTAAGCCCAAAGTGATGGAAGAAATGACATTTCTTTAAAGATATTTGACATTTGGACCTGATTTTTGTGCATGGGCTTGACATATTTTTGCAAATCTGTGGCATTATTAGAAGAGCCATGACTTTGTTCTTGAGCCATAGCCCAGTGTTGTCATGTCAACATGTTCTAGGCAAGCAATGGTTGTTCATTGGTTATTTAAAAGCATTTCTTGAGGTTGAGAGGAATTTAAGAAATCCATATATAACGAGCTTGATCCAATTCCTTTAGAAAATCCTTACATGGTGATGGAAAACATGTCCTTTAGATAGTCTCAACCCTAAAGTCATTCTAGCAAGGGAAAAGCCCAGAGTTTGAGTGTAAAAGGTTCAAGCCAGAGGGAAGGTTCCTAAGGGCAAATCTGGAGTGCAATGCCTATGTCATTGTGGTGTGCAAGTCAAGACAAGTAAAACCAGTGTTGATGCACTAATTAATGTGAAGGTAAAACTGGAATTTTCGAAATCATGTATGAAGTATACAGCTATGTCAATAGGGGTATTTGAGAAACACTGAAGATATTTCTCAAACATCTGGGCATGGCGTAAAGAGACATATGTGGGTTTTCAAAATGCATATTTTATTGAACAGAAATTTTAATGGAAAATTTTCACACTAACTCAAGGTTATTGCAATGATCACAACAGAATTTTAGCTTTTTAATCCCAGGCACTGGGACCGCCAAGGCTGCAATGAAAGATAAATGTGCCTTGACAGCAGAGCTATCAGGCTGCTTGATTTTCTCTTTTGATAGGTTTATGTTTCATGCCAATCAATCCAGCTCTACTCTGCAGCATAGTCATATTACCTTTATAATGTAGCCTGCTGCCAGCCTAAAAGCACTAAATAAATATAGTGACCTCTAACTAAAGCAGGCAAAAATAAGTTAAGTGTGAGGATGGGCAAAGATTGTTTTAAGATTTTTTTTTTCTTCTGTAAATTATTTTATCTAATGGTTCAGATATTCAGAATATCATCAGATATTCTGATGATTACACATTTCCCCAGGGGTAAACATATGCTCAGTGCACTCACCTTGGGGTTTCCCACTTACTCATTGCAAGAATAAAGAGAAAACTCTCTGGGAAGATGTCTCTAAGGAGTAAGATCTCACAGTGAATGATTGACAACAGAGTACATTCTTTTGTTGGAAAAAAAAAAGCCACAGACAACAGCAAATATTAGATCAAATGTTGAAGTGAATTCATAATTACTAAGTCAGATTCTCATCTCAGTTAATAGAAATGTGCATTCAGACTGTTTATTTGTGTGCTGAAGCTGCTTTGGATTTACTCCATTTTAATTAAGGTCAGAATCTCACTCTGTTGGCTTAGATTTTTTTAATAGCTAAACTGTGCTTACATACAGCAAACAGATGAATTCATTTCCGGCCCTGTTCATTTAATAAAAGCTTCAGCAGCCCTCAGTACCTTAATCTCGCTCCTGTAATCAGGACAGTGCTTTGGGGGTATACCTAGCATATGCTGCAAATCAAGTTATCTCACTCAAATGTAATATTGTAACAGCCCTGACTTCAAATAACCAGTGAACTGGAAAATCTCAGTGCAGGTTATCTCAAATGAAAATTCCAGAGACAGAAACAGTTTGGAGGTTAATGGGATTATCTGAAGTCTCAGGACGAGGGACTACAATATAACTTTATGCTGGATCTGCAATACTGGGTGGACTAGCCAACTTGAATTCTTTTTTACACCTCTCCCACTCTTGCGATTTCCCTAGGTTCTATGAAATAATGTGAGGCTTTTGACAGGTACTCTAAAAATTGATTCTGACAAGCCATATGCAGTATAATATAGCTTCTTCCTCCATTTTAGAAACAATTCTCCTTCTGCAAACACTCACAAACATGTCTAGTCCCATCGCATTGTTCCAGCTGTGCTCAGCTATCCGAATGGAATGGAACTCATCGTGTATCATAAATCTGAGTCACTACATGCTCTGATGGTCCTGAGTTTATTTTAAGGAGCAGAGGATAACAGATGAGAAAAACAAACAAGATTCAAAAGTAAAGGGAGAGCAACTGAGAAGCATTGACTAATCCTGGTCCCAGGTCATGCTCTGAAATATCTCATGGCTTTGGGAAAAAGAGTCAAGTCAAAATTTTCTTCAAGCATGGCAGTAGAGTGTCTAGCTTGGGGGATCTGACCCTATTATATCTTGAAGGATCAATGAAGTTGGACACAGTTTAGGAATAAACAGGCAGAATGAAAGCTGTGGCTAGAAATGGGCTGGAAAGAAAAATCAATTATCTTAAATTAAAAACATGAAAGTTGAAGTAAGCTTACCAGTTTTTCCTAGTAAACATATCTAGTATAGTTTTTAGTGCAAAGAAAAAAACCAGGAAAAAAATGCTATAATTAGAATAGCACCTGGTCTGGCAAGAAATATCCTGTGAAGGTGAGAAGTGTCTGAAGAAGAAAATTTTCTAACATGGATCAATGGCCAACAAAGGTAGTTTCCACATTATCAGTACCTGATGTCCTCCTTCTTCTACCCCTCCTTCCCCTACATCCCAGTGCAGATGGTTTCAGTTCCATTACTTGTGACAAATGCCCGAGCATTGTGTCTGAATTCTAGATAAAAGAGGGCAGAAAAATATTCTCAAGTTCTACAGAAATCTTTTAAACTGCAGTGAAATGACCATAAGAAATTACCCACTCACCATCTTAACTTATAAAAACCAGATAAGGTACAAATTAAGTATTTGGTAGAAGCCACAATGGATTTGAAGTAATGCACTAATGGTTTGACACCAGAGACAGCAGGAGTTTAAACATTTTTTCCCTCCCTTGAGATTACATCTGCCGATTGTTTATTCCATTCAAATAAAATGTAACACCACAATTGTTTACATCTCTGTCAAATGACAGCCACTGAAAAAGTCCAAGGCATACACTGAAAGCTCAGGGTTTTAGTACTACAAAGAAGTGTCCTGCAGTCCAGCCAGGACTGCACCAGAGCACAGCTGTAGTAAACCTGCACACTATGCATTTAAATCTACTGGCACATTGTCTTCATCTGGGTCAGATAGGCTGGTTCTTATCTCCTGGCTTGATGGGCCAGTGTTGTCAGGGGAAAAATTTCAGCCAGGGTTCTCAGTATCTTCAACCAGAATTATAGTTTCTGTACTTAAGGGTACCTTAAGGCTCTGCAGAATGGAAAATGAGCTGCCTTCTTCAGACATGAGCTTCCATTTCCTTGTGGTCTAAAATCTAGGTAGGAAGATGAGCACTGACAAGCATCAATGTGAGAAACTGGCAGATAAAGCAAATGGCCACATGCTGGTATATAAAAGCCATTTTTTTAAAATATTAATTTCAGTGATGCAGGCAAGCTGAACTGTGTGCAACAGCCATTTCTGACTCTCCCTTTCTCCTCTGAAACAGAAGCAGCGTGCGTGCAAATGTAAAGCTGGGATATGTATAACTTTATTTTCCGCGCTGTGCACATTTGCATTTTTTAGTAGCAGCCTGTTTGTCCTTATGTCTATGCAAGGCAACGATATCTCAGATGTCTCCAAATGTCCTCGCTGTGGAACAGGAAGCAGCATAGCTGCACCAACATGGCAGAACTAATCAGTCTGGGCACCGTGCCCTGCTGACGCAGCTCTCCTGTCTCCAGGACCCCAGCTAACATCTCTGCAAGGCACAAAGCACATGCTGCTGAAATTCAAATACTGTAGTCATGGGGACAGACAGAGAGCAGCAAGAGATAACAAGACCTTACAGGCTAGTGGGTCAGACACATGAAGGGGAAGGAGAAAATTTATCCAATATTATACAATTATTATTTTTTTAATCTGAAGGAAACTGTGCATGTAGTTCGCCTGGAACCTTCCCAAGAGGTTGTCCGAGCTACTAGCTTAGGATTAGTGTGCCAAGTGCTTTTCATGCTCCTGATCATACGCACTACATCTATATGGCTAAATTTAACAGTGTCAGGACCCTTTCCTTGGCTCTGAGATCAGCAGCTTGGCCCAGATGTGTCCATGCTATGCTTCCAAAGTGCAGCTGCCTTCAGGCAGCCTACTGGAAATAGACGCCAGTCTGTGCTTACTTCAGGGAATTGCTCAGAGGACACTTGTTGGCTCAGGTCAAAGTCATGCTAGGAAATATGTTAGGAGTACGCAGATGGTGTCTGAGCCCTCAACTGGTTAAGTTGTTAGCATAGGTGCTGCACTCAAAAATGATTGAAAATACTCAATGTATTTGAAGAGTGACTGTCCAGCTTCTGCGTGGTAAGCACAAAGACCAATGTGTTCACACTAATTGCCACAAAACCCAGTGAAATCCAGACACAAAACAGCAAATATAAAACACAAAACAGCAAATATAAAACCATGAGTGCCTACCCTGAGCTAAACTCAATGCTTTCTGAAATGTGCTGAGTGTATCTGATATTCTTTTGAACTCAGGAGACAGTACTTTTCAGGCCTGAAATATTGAGAATATATGAGCCAAGAATGATTCACACTGTCAAGGACCTAGAAAAAAGGAGAACACATGAGAATATGACAACAAACTGAATTTGGAACACTATCACTTTTGGTCCCAAGGGGAAAAAAAATAGGTTGCTTACACCATAAAAATTCTGTAGCACCAAAAAAAAAATCCAACATGAAATTTACTTTGTCTCCCAAGTGAATTCTTTTTCTCTTGTTCAATACAGCATTTTTCTTTATAGCAAATATAAACACAACCACTAATAGACCAGCAATTCATTTTTCTTCAGACTCTATACAAAATTCATAAACAGGATTA
Organism: Ammospiza caudacuta; assembly: GCF_027887145.1. Taxonomy (NCBI): domain Eukaryota; kingdom Metazoa; phylum Chordata; class Aves; order Passeriformes; family Passerellidae; genus Ammospiza; species Ammospiza caudacuta. Next base: position 81,485,714 of record NC_080595.1, read on the forward strand.
TGAGCTAGACTTAAATTCTCTACCAACCTACTTAGTATAGCAGAGCTCTTTTTTGTATTCTTTTTCTCTCCAGTAGCCAAAGAAGTCCTAACTTAAACATTACCATAACTCAGGCTTCTATTTAACTCCATGATCTAGAGTGCCATGGCCTTTAAAGCATAAGCATATTTAATATCAGTATTTTAAGGAGACTCAATATGCAGTATTCCAGTGCACCTGATTAATAAAGCTTTTTTTGAGCAGCCATGTGTGTTCTGTATTGTATGAGAGCAGCAAAAAAGACCAGAGGAATCTCATGGGAGCAGGATAGGAATACTGATGTGGCATTGCTTGCCACAGGGAAAAGAGGAGGAGCACTGCTGGGAACTCCACGCTCCCATGCCTCAAAGAGCAAAAGGATTCTGGGCTTCTGGACAACAAATAGAACCTCCCACCAATGCAAACGTCCTTCACCACAGCTCTGACTGTGCTGGAGCCAATTCCGCTTCTCCCTCAGTTCAGACTCTGAGGTACAACTATAAGGTGATGTAAAATGATCTAAACTCATGACATCCCTGATGGGCATATTCTGTGCTTTCTTCTGCATTCTTTGAACTTGTTGTGTATACTTTTTTTGACAGATTTCTGAAAATCTGAGCACAAATTCGACTGGATGGCAGAAATTATTCTCTGCTCACTTGGAGTGAAACCATAATGAGGAAGCCAGGTTTTGAGGGACTCCAAGGCAGAACAAAAAGCAGCAAGGTTTTCTCAGCACACGTAAGAGGGCCAAAAAAAAAATGTCTCAATTTTCCCCACGTCTCTGTCTCTCACACACATCACATGACAAGAACAATAAGTTGTGGCACAAACTGGAATATCAATATATCCTTCATCAACCTGAGGCTGAAATACACCCAGATAAAACCTATTTTTAGCCTGCCTTGGACACCAGCCAGGATTAAACCAGAAAGAATAAGACTGCAATAAATGCTGGTAATGTAGATAGGAAAAGAGGACCTTAATTCATATGATATGAAGGTGCTCCCTAGTGAATCCATTCTGAGAAGATTTTAATAATGGCGCCATCCTCATTCTTGTCATTGGTATTGCCTTGTTTGAACTTAGCCTTGGTTGATGTTTTTCAGCCCACCTTGTATTGCTTGGATGATGCTAGGCAGCAGATACCTTCATGGAGCCAATGACACCCCCTGCCAACATGACAATGGAATATAAGCTGCTTTTTGAGAGCCTGATTATAATGAGACTGTTTCCCAAGGCTATGTCCAGCTCCAGAGTACCAGAGACCCTGATCCCACACCACACATGCACACGGAGACACGGACACCAACGTGTTTGAAATAAGAATGTCCCTCAGAAAAGAAAGAAAAAGAGATTCACTGGCCCTGCTTTCCCTTTTCCTACTTGTATGGTCCAGCTTGGTGTTTCTATACATTTCCTTGGTTGTATTTGCCTTTCCTGGCAGCAGGACTACACAGTTCTTCTATCAAGGCACCTTTGCAGCTCCAGAGTGGTCCCCTCCTGGGGAGGGACAAGGCAGAGGGATTTACATGAAAGAGGGAGGTGCCCTGAGGCAGCTCGCAGAATCCAGAAACTGCTGTTATGAAACCGGGCACTTGATTTACTATTTTTTTCAAACATGAAGGTCCAGCTTGCCCAAAATCCTGTCTCTGGCAATAACCAGTACCAGATGTCCAGAGGAAAAAGACTAACATGGGGTAATTAAAGTATACACTAATCCTTGCACTTCTCCACTTCTTCGTGATAGTTAAAATTCGGATTAAACCCTGAAGCATAAATTTCTTTTCCAAAACTCAGTAGTACTAATTTTCACAGCTCTAAAAATTCTTGTAGTGCTTGATTCTTCTTCTCTGCTTGTGAAATTTTGGTCTTAAAAACATCCTGAGACAATGAGTTCCGGGAGCATGGGTATTTTATGTCCTAATTGTATCCTTTCTAATTCTAATTTCTCTTCAGTTTTCATTAAATCCATGTTTTGTCTCTTCATAATTTGATGGGGAGACAGAAAGTCCGGATCTGAATTCTTTCAAGATTTATCATTTCATTTAATTTGATATACTTCAAGTTTTTTCAGTTTATTGTTCTGCTTTCCAAATAATGACAGTATTTTCAACCTCTGTTCATGTAAATCATTGTCATGCAATTTCTCAACTCCTTCCCACAATTCATATTCAGCAGTAGCATCCCTGATTTTCTGGTGATACTTCACAGATACTCACAGACCCATGTCAGACTACATCACTGATGTGAATGGTCTGTTCTTGCCCTTATATTCTACAATGTTTAGAATTCATATGCTAAAATAGGATTTACTTGAAGCTACTTTTAATTTTTCTTTTCTAAATAATAAACTCATTTGAAAAAAAATCTGATTTTACTAACAAAGTTACATTACAGGCATACTATACTGCCCTCTCTATATAAAAATAACTTCATAAAACAAAACTTTTCAAGGACTGATATAGGCCATTAGCAGTGCAATGTAAAAATAAGGCAGGAAATATCATGTCATTATTGCAAGTCAGGTAATGGTCACTAGAACCAGTTCATTCCCAAATACACCTATTTTAAGCAGCAAGACAAGGCAAGAGGACAAAGCTAATGGGCATTCAGTATGATAGCATGGATTGAGCTGAATGATTTTCAGCTGGAATGCATTGATCTCAGAAAGCATTAGAGAACTCAAAGTCCATCCTCTTTACTCATCTGTATGAGTCATCCTCATTAAATTCAAAGGATCTCAGAACATCTGTGTAACTGTAAATTGAATTTTAACACTCAAATGAGCAGTGACTCAATACAGCCTTCCCTGCCTGATACCAAACCCGGCAAGTGAAGAATTGCCTGAAAGCAACAAAGCAGTACAGAAATTTGACTTAGAAATGTCAGACTCAGTATATGACAAGTTTACCAATTTATTTCCTGTAGATTAATAAGATACAGCTTTTAAAATATTTCAAATATTACAACTATCAAAATGCTGGTATAATAAATTTTGTACAGAGAGGATTAAACTTTTTGTTTTCTCAAAGGTACAAGCAAATAGACACCATAAAAAATGTTAAACAGAAATATACAAAAGATAAGGATCTAAAGAAAAAATTAGTACTATTGAAGATGACCAATATTTTCAACAGAGTCCATGATATTAAATGAACCAGAGTTTTCACTTTAATGCTCATAACATTTGAGGCGTGATTTATTGGTGAAAAAATTATGTCAAGTAAGACCTAAATGTAAGAGATGTTTGTAGTTTTGAGTGCTATATGCAATAATAAAAACATTTGTAAATGTCAAGGGATCAGATTTGTAAAAGTATTTAGATCTAAACATCAAAATGATGATTCAGGATACCTTTCTCAACTCTGAAATAAAAGAAAGTTAAGTACCAAGAATCCCTCTGAAAATCTCATGGTTTTGACTGGGGTATTTTGGGGTTTTTTTAAACCGGAAGACCTTTAATATCTTGTCTGTTAGAAACAGACCCACACTGGTCTTCACTGTATAAACTTTTTTTATAAAGTGGAGCTCCTAAACTACTTTATTCATACAATTCATTGTATATGCACTCACAATTTTGACCTTGGCTTTTGGTTCATCTGTGGATGAGGCATATGTTCTTGCAACCAGCAAAGCTTCATTCCTGGCTATAAGCATGCAAGGATGTTAAACAGTGGAAGGGAGCACTCTGCATGCTGGAATTTGGTCACCTGCAATTCTCAGACGTTAGACCATTTCCAGGCATGCTATGGCTTTGCTTTCCACAAACAGTAAACTTGAGCTCAGACCACAGACTATTTCCTTGAGGCATTTTGGACACAGTCACACCACTGCATGAGGTGAGTACCGTGGGCATGAACTTTATGTACAGGGTGCCACAGAAATGTCCTGGGCACTGCAAGGTGCTGGGCACAGCTCATGAATTATAGGATTGTCACAGTGAGATTAGAAACCGGTGGTTTGCTGGTTTTTTTTTTTTTTTTCTATTTCTCCTATCTGAATTTTATTCATAACCAGTGCAAACTGCACAAGTAGTCCAGGAAAAAGGGACTGGCATCCAGTTCTCTCTGATTTCAGAAATGTGCTATAGCCAGTAGAGAACTGTGTTCTCTCTGCACACACCACTGCAATCATCAAGCCCTGACTCATCAAGGGATCACTGGATGGATGGGGGAAGCTGCTTTACATTTCAATCACCCCCAATAGTAGAAATCTTCAAGGCTGAAATTTCTCACCTCTCACTTCTTCCAGTGACCACTGCCTGACACTCCCTCTGCTCTTTGCACTGTAGTCATCACTGACCTGTGTCTGATCAGAGCATTTCTGGCTGCAGGAGAGATTTCCAGGACCAAGGGTTTACATATCCTACTGAGGGCTCACTGAGCTGCAGCAGAGCAAAAGCAGCATTTTGGTTCTTAGTTCCTTAAACTAGAACTTGCCCATACATACTACTACATATTTAAGTTGAGACATTGACAAGCCTTTGTGGTGCTGAATGAATTTACTCATCCCTCAGCAGGGCACTTGCTGGAATATAAACAGCTGCATCCTCTCTTTTTCCCTAGACATGTCGTTTTCAGGGAACTCCATTTTCAGCACTAGAGTTTAGGGTCTGGCTGTAATGCAGCTATTTGTAATGTAACTCTTATCTTTGCTGTGATAGTCAGAAATCTTTTAATTTCTGGTTTATAGACATAAGTTTGGTTGTCCTCCAGCATTATCCTTTGGCTTCCTGAATTCTATTATGTCAGGACTAAGTAGTTCAGAAGGGACATAGTGACCTTGCTCTAAGGTTTGGTCTGAGAAGGATTTCTGTACTTTCAATCATTGAAAGCTCTCACTCCAATACAGACTAAGAAAGCCATTGTCATTATGGCCACTCGTATTTTGCAGTGTTTCTGGGTGGATTGTCATATGTAAGGCTGCATGCAAACAGAACAAAACATAAAAATTATTTCAGCATGGCTCTGAAAAATAAAACTCTCTTATTCTCCTGTTACTAAAAATGTGAAAATACAGAAAATGACAAAGTGATGTCCCAGCAAAACTTGACCCCAAAAACCACCCATTCAGATATATTCATAATTTAATTCTGACAGGAAATGCTTTTCAGGACTCATTCATGCTTGAAATTATTCAGTTTTGTAGAAGAAAAATCCTGTTTATTGCAAACAAGATATTTCCTCCTTTTTTTAACTGAGAAAACATGTGTTTGTTTTTAAAGGACACAGTTTTCTCTGTCATTACACATGCCTTAAACCATGGAATGAACATTTTTCTGACTGTTTTTTCTTTTGTACTACAAAGTCAGTAGTGATTACAAAGCCATTTCCTGCATAATAAAATCTATTAGAAATGTTATAATATCTGATGTAATTAAATAGTTAGAATTGTAGCAGTATATCATAATTTAAAGCTGCTAATGGTAACATTGGAAGACACAATTCTGTCTACAAACTAATTGAAAATTTGAATATTTTTTCTCTATTGGGTCAAATATTCTCTATTTTCTCTATTGGGTCAAATATTTCTTACTGGGGGAAAGTACTTTATACATACATTGTCATTAACTTTCCCTTTGCATAACAGGTTATCAGATACTTTGTCACTTTTAAGAAAATTTTGGAATTATGAGGGATTTGTTTTGTCATTGTTACCTTCATGGGAATTGAAGTCTCTCTACATATAAATAGTTTGCCTTCAAGTACCTTATTTTCTATTTTGCTTGCTGTGTATTTTAGCTAACACAATTACTCTGGCCTGATTCAGCTACTTTCTCTGCAAAATGTTGACATTTCAGAAAACTAAATATCACTAAAATGATGAAACTTTGGAATATAATTTATCTGCATAAAAATGCAGTGTACCAAAAGCTGCAATGAGTGCAGTTAAAGGCATTAAGGACTCCCTATGCCATAATTTTCTCCAGCCCTTAAAAGTCTAAAAAAGTTTATATCCATTCCAAATTGAAACACTGGAAATGGAAGAATAAATTCTATAATTTAAAAAACTTCGGAAAGACTGCAGGAATTAACTGATATAGATCATGATAAAAATTCATTTCAAATTTATTGCAATGGAATAAAAAGCTTTATGGCTGGGGTTTTTATTTACATACTCTAATTGAAACGCAATAAAAATTATGCTTGATAGGAAATATTTAAACAATAGTGAAGCTTACAATAACCAAATTATACACTGGAATCACCATATATACAGAGAAAAAAAGTCCAATAACAGCATTTCCAAATTATCCCTATTAAGGTAAAATGTTGACTGTGCCTTCTCATGTATGTTTGTATTAATTCTCATGTGCGTTTTCCACCCAGCAAAGATGACAAACCTACTAAATCTAAATAATAACACATGAGAAATATTCACACCCTGGGAATTCTGTCCTACTCATAGAGAAGAGATCTGCAAATTCCACTGAAGTTAGAAATTTATGTCACCTGAACACTTAAGGCAAGGTTAGCCCAACAATTTCTGCCATTATAATTTGATATACAGGTCCCATCTTTATTCCAATCTGCTGAAATTGCATCCCGACCAAACAAACCCTGTGGTGTTGCAGTTTTAGATCTGTGGAGCAGAACTGGGTTACAATAATGCAGTCTGGAAGCAATAGGAGATATAAATTACTTTGACTCTATAGTGCTGATTGACATAATTATGTGAGAGAAAAGATAGAGAAGATCTATTAGGTCATCTTGTCCATTCCCCATGATACATTGTAATGTCTCCAAAGAAAATGTCATTATGTGTTGTGACAAGGACCTGGCTATTACTAATGCTATTAATAATTGCTGTGGTATTTTTAATTCTCTTGCTTGGGTATTTTTTTCTGTAATTTGATAATAGATGCCTTGCTCTTTTAGAATGTTACCAATACGTGCAATATGGTTGTATAAAACGTAATAGAATGTCTGATTGTCAAACAAAATTATAATAAGTCAAGCTATAAACTATTTTGTGTGACCATAGTGTTAAAATGTTACTCTATGAAAAACAGAAACAGCAAAATTGTTCAAAATTTATGTACTTGGGTCTGATCCCACTTCTCATACAAAACAGAAAGGAACTTCTAATCTTTCCTGTTGTCCATTCTCCATTCTGTGGAATTAAATTTTTCAGGGCTTTAGGGCTGACCAGGATTTGGGGATCGGCACCCTGCATGCAAAACAAAAAGTTTAATAATTATTCAATATTTTCTACATAAAATTTAAAAATTTTATGTCTAATTTTTTTCTTCTGGTGTTGTCTACTCTGTCCCTTTTGGTGGTTGCAAATCCAGACAGTGTTACAAAAATCACCCTAGAAAATATTGGTCAACCTGATGTTGAGTTTGACAGAAAAGATTTTTACCTATGAATTACCCAGCATTCAACTTTGGCCATGCATCCTTGTGGGATTTAGATTTGTTCTACTGTGTACAGGCATGTGATGCCAGAAATTCCACACGGCTCAGGAGATGAGACACAGGTCTGGGTCTTGGGTTCAGGATTCACAGCTCTGTTAATATCCTACCTGACATTAGACAAGTCACCAAGGTCCTTCATGCAGCTGTTTAATCTCTTAATTTGTATATTTCTTCTATTTACCTTGCAAAGTTAACATCTGTGCTGTCATCAGGTTACAGGGGTTCCATACTGTTGTCTCCTTAGTGCTAGAGTTTTGTACCTCCTTCGTGTTTCCCGAGGGCAGCTCCTCCAAGCACTGAGTCTTTCCTTTTCTCACAGTAACCAACCAACTCCAGTTCCCTTCTCAACCAACCAATGCACTCTTTTATAACACTCTTCTCATTGGCTACAGCTGTGGCCTGCTAAAGTCAGGTCTGTTCCTAATTTCTAATAATTGGCTCAGCTGAAACTCCTTAGGGGTAAGATTACTTTCTATACTACCTTTATTTTCTTATATTCTATCCCCCTACACATCTAAACCACAGCCAGTCCCTGGGTAAGGTGTGGGCTGGCACTTTCTTCTCTCTTGCCCCAACCACTGCTTGCTGTGGTTCTTAGGGAGAGGAAATAGAACCGTGGAATGGTTACGGTTGGATGGGACCTCGAAGTCACCCAGGTCCAGCCCTTCCTCCATGGGCAGGGACAGGGACACCTTTCACCAGACCAGGTGGTAGAAACACAGCCTCCCAGGCAGGGATCAGTGCATTGCATGTTCCAGCTGATATCCTTGTAGTGCCAGCTGTACCTCTGCTGTGATGGGACATGCAGATGACATCTGGCTGCAGTTTAGCCCGTCAAGATGATAGTCCCTGGAGTTTGGTCAGGGACTGCACTGCAGATTTGGTTTGCACTGCAGATATCTAACAGGACCTTCATAAACTGATGTATTTCTGTCACGAGTTCTTCAACACATCAGTAGGAGGTACAGGGCCCCTGACCAAACTGGATTACCAGGAGTTCTCCAAACAAGCTGAACAAGATTAGTGGTGCCTTTTTTCTTTGTAGTCTGCATTATTTGCTATTTGATCTTTTTCACCCCCTGATGAAAATTAGAGATATCTTTTCACCCCTGATGTAAATTAGAGACACATTTTATGTAAAAAATTTGATGTATTTCTATGCCAATTTCAGTGAACAAATTTTTTCTAAGACAGTTTTTGGTTTGTATTCTCACCAAACAAGAAAGCATAATGACCATAAATTTAACTGATGATAGCCTGATAATTTTCTATAAAAAGTGTGTGTGCATTTATGTGTGCAGGATCTTTATTAATACTTATGAAATAATTACTAGATGCAACTAAATTAATTAATAACTTATTTTAGAACATATTTTACAAAAAACCATTAAGAATAAATCATTAACAAGCCATGTCACAACTAGCTGTTATAACAAATTTTGTAATGTAGATTTCATTAAAAGTACACACATGCCTGATTAATATATGAATTCACATGGTAACATAGCATCCTTTAAAGTACAATAAATTCATTAAATAATAATCAGCTGTACAAATTGATATAAAAAGACAGTCTGAAACTGAAATATAAAGCCATCTGTAATGGAATGATCAAACAGTCTTGGGCTAACTAGTTTGGGAAACACAAAGAACAGCAGAAAATTAGTGAGCACAGCTTGAACACTTTGTCTAAAATAAGTACTAGAAGTTCATGTCATCGTTAAGGGCTGAATTAAGTAAGGTATGTGATGGCTTGTTTCTCCATCTTTTGCTAGGCCACAGAGGAAGAGATTCTTCAGGAGGTGACTGAAAGCAGCACACAGGGTAGGAGCTCCGCATGTCCTACAAAGATGCCGCTTGGGAGAACACCTCTCCTTCTGCTGACTACACAGAAGGTCTGTGGAGATATTATGTTGCTGAAATACACAGTTTAATTACTTTGCACAAGTCAGATGCTGTGATTTCTCTACTAATCATCAACTACCTGTGGAAATTGCTCCTAAATCCACCATTTACCTGGCTGCACATCCTACTTTGGAGCTATTTTGCTTTGAGATAACCATGCAGACTTTTGAAGACATGTTTTTTAAAGTAAGCTCTATGTGCTGGCTCTAAGGCTCACTTTTAAAAAGCTGCAGTCAATTTTATCAGTTGAGTGACTTTGAAGACCAATTTTTATGAAGGATTCTTTCAAACTCAGGCTGTTAATTTATTACGTGCTGATCAGTAATATGAAAGAACTCTGTGTTTCGGAAGTTCAGTAGTTCTTAACTATGAACAAGCTTTGAAGCACCCAGCCATGCATGACAGACTTCCTGATGCCTCCCTGTCTCTCTTCCTGCAGCCTGGGCTCTTCCCTCCAACACTCATATTGCCTGGAAGGGTTTGCCTTTATCTTGAAGATTTTTTCGAATCATCTGAAAAATTCAGAGTACAGAACGTGACAGATTGCCAGCATGATTTAATATGACAAATCATATCCTGTGCAATATTGCAAATCAGGGAAGGTTAATTAATACTTATGTCAGAGCTAGAGGACTCCATGTTGTGTGTGGTAGCCCTAACTTCAGCATAGAAATTAACAATTATCCATTAGAAATACTGAGCCACTTTCTGATCCTGCAGTATTTGACTAAAAATCCTGAGTGCATGTCAGTGATGCCTGATGCATTAGTAACAAACCTGGCCACAGACTGTGGGGGAATTCTCTCAGAAATATATATCTGAACAATCCCAGGTTATAAATCACTGAGCAGAAAATTTCTTCCATTGAAACTATCAATTAATGGGGATCCTGCAAAGACAGAACAAACTGGTCTAGGCATCTTGTTTCAACTGAAAATCAATTAGATTTTAAATGACACTAAACCACATTCTCACAAAGTGCAACACTTTTGTTTCCTAACTTGCAGTATGGTGTTGACAAAGACCTGGATTCATTCATTCTACTCTATGCATCTAGTATAAGGTAGTTATCTAAGTTTCATATGTAATTAGCAAAGAAAGAAACAAAGCCCAAAACCCATGAAATCAATATCCCTCTGAAAAATCTCCTTTTTTTTTGCAGTGGCTATTGAGAGTGCTTTGATTAAGTGCACTACTTCTGGACACCACAGATGAGCAACCTTCTCCCTCCTTGCCCTTTTTTCATTGTCTAGGTATGTCAGGAAAATCAAAATTCAAACAAGTCGCCTATAATGGAATGGTACTTTTCAAAGAAAATAATTTGGTCAATGAAAGTAAATTTCCAAAATGAGATGCGATGTCAGGACCCCACCTAAACTAGGAACTTTTAGAGGGCAATGGGGTCAGAAGTTTGCCTTTTGTCTGCTATATTACTTTCTTCTTGCTATTTTTCAGCATGTGAGAATGGTTAGTTCTGCACCAAAGGACTTGGATCCTACATCTGAGCATTTCCATCTCCTAATTGTTTTCTGACTTAGAAAGACTGTAATAAACGTAAGGGATTCAAACATGACAGAGATGAATGCTGTGTCACAATTTGGCTAGATACATATTATAGTAACTTTGAAAGGATTCCCTCTGGACAAACTCATGCACTTCTATGGGTTTTTCCTTTCTCTGCTTCTGTTCCCTGCACCTCTACCTCCAAGCAGTGAAAAAGGAAAAGACTGAGAAATAAATCTTTTCTTCACATATTAAATTTCTTTTAAAAAATATTTTCCAAAACAATTTCATGAATTATTCATTACCTCTCTTTCTTTGTTCCTATTAATATCAGCTTCCAGAGCTCTGTTTGTTTGGGATTTTTTTATGCAGTCCTTTTGGTGCTTTGCTCATTTCCATTGATGGGGTGCTATTTATTTTGCAAATGGAAATGCCTGCAACTAAACTATTAATCCTAGAAAAGCTTTGATGAAATTATTTCATTTCTCAGAATACTGGAAATGCAAAAAAAAAAAACTTTCACCTCTCTGAAGAAGGTTGCAATGCTTAATGATTTTCAACATGCATTAGAGAGCTACAGTAAACTGGCCAGAAAGAATCTGTCAATATTTGCTCCAAGTATGGGCTAGGCCTAGAAGTACTGAATGAAGCAAGAAATCCATGTGCAGGCTTTAAACCAAGGCCATGAGACCCAGTATTCCTCCATACGGATGAGTGCCATAATCTCTAAGTTACAGAATCACCATCCATTTCTCTTTCTGTCTCTTGGGTGGGGGCATAAGAGGGGCAGCTAAAGAATCCTGCGTGATATCTCACATAGGGGTGTACAGTCTTCCCTCACTCCCCATTTCAGCTCCCATTACACAGATTAATGATTAGAACAGGCTCTTATTCTGAATTGTCTCAAAGAGAAGAGAGAGCAAGTCCTGTGCTTCTCAATGATCTGTCTTTCAATCCAATTCTCAAACTGATGGAGACCTGAGGATGCTGTTCTATTTTTCTCACCTTTCAAAGAGAAGAGCAGTCCCACTATGACTTTTAAAAGGAAGATTGTAATTACCTATTTTGAACCAAGGGCTCCAAGGTGCAATGCACTCAATACCAGATTACAGTGTAATGCTTTTTTTCTCATTATAGCTAAACAAAGCATGAAATTAGTGAATTCAGACACAGCTCTATGTAATTTCATTTGTTCAGCATACAGAGACATAGGGCAAATAGGAGAGCAGAGAGATGCTCTTTACCTCTACTCTGCTTTCCTGTGGCATGCAAACTAGAAAAGCTGTAACAGGGAGGATCATATCCATCAGAACCAGGAGTCAGCTGTAGCCCAGAAGGGATTGACACTGTCATTATCATCTGACAAATAGTTTCAGCAGGAACTGCTGCTTACAGTAAACTTCCAGATGTTGGGGTTAAAAGTTATCCTACAGAGGAGCATGCAGTTCTCCAAGCTGCTGGGCTCCAAACCCAGCTGTGCATGTCCAAAACCTTGCCTCATTAGCACACTAAATAAGTAAAACCTTTGGTCAGTTACCACATTTCCTCAGAAGAGTGGTTTAAAGGGAGCACAAGCTCCCACTGTGGTGTCAGGAGAGATGAGAGAATTGTTGGCTTCCTGTTGGTGTCATCTGCTCATAAACAGAGATCTGCCTCCCTGCTCTGGCAGCCAGACACAGACCACTCTTGGGAAGATGATCTGGGATTTCAAAGCCTGCAGCATTTGTAAAATAAACAGAACTACTGTACAGGCTCACTGGACAGTTGTGCCCTTAACTTTCCTGCATTTTTCTCAAGTTTCAGAGTATTGAGTTACAATACTCTGCCCATCTCACAAAAATGCTTTTGCCTCTCCAGTAGGGAGAAATGACCCTGATCCTTACCCTGACACTGCCCCAGGGACGAGGCCCATAAACCAGGACAGATTTTGCCTATCAGGACTCCTGGTTGACATGGGGTTCTGCCAAACCCTCACAACTGCTGTCAGGCCAGCCCCAGGTGAAGCCAGGGGCAGCCAGCCTGGAGGCACAGGGACAGCCCCAGCCCGGCTGCCTGGCACCTCCCTGGGGCACCTCCATGGCCAGGCAGGGTGGGTTTGGAGAGCAGCAGCATTGCTGGGCCAGGGGCTGGTGCCGGGGAGCTGAGGGCCCATGTGTGCAGCTTTGTAAATGCTCACCAGATGCAAGAATTCATTTACTTGTGCTGCTTCAAGTGAAATAGCCAAATTCTGGTAAAATGGTCCCTTTGAAAACCTGGCTCAAATTTGACAAAGCAATAAAACCATCATCATTTATGTCCTGCTATCTCCTCCCTGTGTTTTTTTTTTCTTGATCTCAGTCCAGAAGAAAGAAGCAATAAGCATAGTGAACACATCATCAAAATTCTCTTTTACTTCTTGTTGTCAGCAGAGTGTGGGGAAAAACAACTGGGGTTTGGAGGGTTGCAAATGCCTCCAACAAGAGGTAAGAGTTTTTCTCAAGATAAAAGCCACTTAGAGGCTATCATGTCTGCAGAGAGGAATATAGCTATCATCCATCAGCTACAACTCAGAACAAAGTGGTTGGAAACTTAGGAAAGGAAATCATAGACCACATAATAATAAGAAAAAATGTATTACCATTGTGTTCAGCAGTTCCTGTTTCTTGCAGGTTTAAGCATGTTCAGAAGAAATATTAAAGGTGTATAACAAGTAGAGTTCCTTCCTCTGAATATAAAAATGGGAGCCCAAGCTTTTGGGATTAACAATCAGACAATTGATAGTTAGCAAGTATGGAATTACTTTCAGAATACAATAGTGCTTGAATTTCCCTTAATTGTCGAGGCATTCTGCAATAGGACACTTAGAGAAGTCATTAATTTGATGCATCTTCAATTGTTTATTTTTCAAGGGTGCTCAGTATCCTGCCATCAGAGCAGTGGCTGTGCAATGTTAAACACAGGCCTTCGGTTGTTGTAAACAGTTTGAATCACAGAATGGTTTGGGTTGGAAGGGATGTAAATCATCTGGTTCCAAGCCTCTAGAACCTGCCATGCTCCAGTATGTCACAGGCTTTCTGTAGATACTCTGTTTTACCTATAAATCTCATGTGGTTGTCTGAGATGCTCTCAAGATGTCCCTTTAGGGAACTGAATTTTTCACCATCATAAGCGTTCATCATTCCCTAAAACTCTTATGGCTGTGAGATGAAGAGCAAATCATTTGCATGCAGATAAGAACTCTGACAATTGCTATCCTCCTTTAGAGAAAAAAAAATAGGAAAGGAGCTAGCAGGATGTTAGAACTATTCTAGATAATTCTTATAGAGGCATTAATAGTGGAAAAAAGATGGGCTCCTGAAAAGAGCACATCTCACTCTCTTGTAACTGAACAAAATTGTAAGAGGCATTCATGTCTGTTCTTAGCTGTTCCCTACCTGCTTGTTTTGGTACTCCCAGAGAGATCATTCTCAGCAGACACATGGCATAACCTTGCTCTAGAAAATCTAGAGTTTTAGCTGATCTCCTACCTGGATGACGCATTCAAAATGCTTACTCAAGAAGATGATAAACAATTGGCACCAAAATCTGTCTGTAGGGTTGGGCAGATATGGTTCTTCACACACAGGAATACTGAAAGTCAGGGTCTCACTGCTTCTGTTTCAGCAGTTGCAGGGCTTCCTCAAAGTTTGGTTTTTGCACTGTGAGGAGGGTTTGGAAACAGAACCTTCATATTAGTGATGCTGTAAATATATTTCTTGTACCTCTAAACCACTGAATTCTTACAGGACTCCTAGCAGAAACTGAAATGAATAAACGTGCAGAAAGTGCTAATCTGCAGAATGAACCATGAGTGGTAATTTATGCATCTCATAAACAGCTAGCTAGCTGTTAACTTTACAAGCTCTATTTTGAGGTTTCATTATCTCACAGAGATAGGCAAATCTGCAACCTTTCACTCATTCAGCAGTCTGCAGTGCTTACTTGTACAAAGTTCAGGAGTTTGAATAAGAAGGTGCCACTTAAAACAGGCAATTATTAGGGAAAGCAGCGTGGTACACAATTAACCAGAACAGTACTGCAAGCAAGAATATGCAGCAGTAACTTGCAAGAATAGCCCAGGATGCCTCAAGCAGAAATAGAGTTTAGGCAAGCAAAACCACAGTGAGCTCAGGTTTGTGGTCAATATTAACATACACATTTTTCAGCCAAACATCTCAAATAATCTTGAGAGATGTGAGGAATTGTACCATCACTTGTATCCTTGAGCACCACTGATGGCCCTAGCAGTCATTTTGGTAGTCTTGAAACAGCCTGGAGAGTGGATGACCTTTCAGCAAAAGTTATTAATTGCATTTGGTCTAGCCATGTTCCTTACAGCGCCTGCATGATTAAAATGGTCAGAGTTTTTTAACGGACACAAGAGGTTTCTCTTAGACATTGTCCACAAAATCGTAATTATACTTCTTTGTGAGGCTACAGAGATAAGCAAAAGGTCAAGGATGGAGTCACAGCATCTGCTATGATATTCCATGCACTACATTAAGTTATGCTATTCCAAACTCACATATGGTGACACCTTATTAATTTTAGTCAGGCAGTACTTTGCTGGATCTTCAATCTCTCACTTCTCCTGCTAAAACATTGAATAGGAGACTGTACAGTTAAATTTTTTTAAAAGCACTTCACAAAATGTTCATGTGATTTTCAGTCAAAAGGGAAACAGGCATATATTTATGCCTGTATGTGTGGCCATGTTTTGTGTAGCAATGCTCAGATATACACACACATGTTCATCTGTATACTTCATTACAGAGCATTTTTTTTAATTATGTAAAATATCATTTATCTAACAGTGTATAAACTAAATGAGAAAAAACATCAACAGCTTGTGTGTGCTGTTCCTGGATTTACAGTTGATCATTGGCTCACTGATGGGTGGGAACACATCTGCTGTTTCTATTCAGAGTTGTTCATGAGCTGTGTGGTCTAACCCCCATAGGTGGTGGTCAGGAATAGCAGAAAAGGGTGCTTGACTCACTGAATAAAGATTCTATTTTCTTATTAAGTCTGCGTAACTGAGTTCTCATCAAGGGGAGAAACTGACAGCCCATTGTAAAATTACTGATAACACAAACTGGTCTTCAGAGTTTTTATTCATCTTTCAGTGTCACTTCATAGCTTCACCCCTACCATTCTTCTGATTTTCTACCTCTTCCACACAGAAAGTGTCTTCATGTTGGATTGTGCAGTGGCTTAATAAAATGGATTGTGACTAGCCAGGTCTAAAACCTTTAGAAAACTTTTACAAATGTTATATGTTCATCTTGCTCTTCAAACCCAGCCACTTCTACACATAGCCCCTAGTGTCATCTATCCATCAAAGGAGGAGGGTGATGTCAAGACAGGATTATCACAGACCTTCTCTGGACCTCTATCCCTGGCACATGAGAGACTGCCATGTAGGGTCTTTGATAGCAGGATGAACTCTGGGGCTCAGGGTCCAGGAATATGCCACAAAAGTCATTCCCAGCTAGGAGCATGCATTTTACCAGTGGTGCATTGGGCTGGAATTCCAGGAAGTGTGAATGGCTTCTCCCTTGCTGCTGTGATGCCACAAGTCAAAACAGGTATTATATGGCATGTGGGACCAAGAAAATTCTCTCCATCATGCCTCATGTGAAGGCACATGAAAATCTTCCATAATGATAGTGAAGCAACTGAGCAAGTCCCCGCAGACCAAGAGAGCTGGCAGAATTTGGTATGAGAAGAGAGCAAAGTCACAAAAAATTTCCTTAGATTGCATTCACACTTGAAAGAAGACGGAAGATTATAGCAAGAACTACTGCTCTCTCATGTAAGAGTTTTATAGAAATTTGCCTTGAATATTCACAGCATTAGAACAGGTACACAAAGGGGCTCCTGGAGAAAATCTGTCAAAGCTGGAATTTTACAAAAAATAGTGATGATAAAAAATTAAGTAAATAAATAAATGTTTTATTAGAAATTCTTGTTTCAACACCTAAATTACTTGACATCACAAAAGTCCAGGCAAAGTAGAAATAAACTGCTGGTGCAAATAAAGACCTATTTTGTTTCTGAAAATACCAGTTTGAGCTTGCACTTTCAGAAATCCTTACCATCACTTTGGGCTTGGACTTCTTGGAAGAGTGGCAATCCTTCCCAAGGTAGATTTTCTCAATAGATATTGAAGACTGTGCTGTTCAACATGTGAGCCAGGCTCAACCTCGACTTTAATTTTTCAATGTACATTTACAAAATGCTTCATAAGATGCTTTTAAAAAATTTAAATGAAAATTATCCAACCCCAGATAGCAGGTTCCGATCTGCTGTAATGGAAAGCAATTATTTTTTTCTCTTTTCTTTCAGGTCACCAAATTCAGGCCCCAAAACACCATTTTTTTTATAAATCAGTGCATAATTTCATTACCCAGTTCAGCACCTCTAGGGCACTGCAGTTTGGTAAAAGCATATATAATTTCTGAAGGGCAAAATAGTTTACCACCAAGCAAAACCTGCAAAAATTGCATTATTTTGGAGGGTTTTCTCCTGGATTTTGGTTTAAGTTAAATGTGTTGGAAGCATTCAATTTCTGCTCTTAATCCATTTGAAATGATTTTCATAGACAACTTGTCAACATCTTGTATGGGCTTCACTGGTGAGAGCCTTGTATTTAGTAAAACAACTGTAACAAAGCAACTGCTTTGTGGTCAGAGCAGTTATATTTCTGTCAGGTTCTCTTTCTGTATTTGAATGATGACTATCTTTCACTTCTGCATTGAGACATTTACTAAAATCATAAGGATTGTCATGCTGTGAGACATGCACATGCTGTGCTGTCCTCTTCTTGTCTTTTGAGGCTGTGTATTCCTTTTGTTTCTGCAATTATTTTTGCAATGCTACATAACAAAAACATTTGTAATATCACTGTGTAGTCACCTAAAGTACTCAGACATAGGTAGAGGGGTAGATTTGACATTATGAGAATTTATATTAGACGGCCATAAATCTCTTCCAAACAAAATTATATCCTGATTCAAATGCTGGGTTTTTTTGTTAAAGTCTTACTGTGAATGTTGTGAGAATGCTGTGAAATGGAATAAGTGTAATATAAGACTTGGATGAAATTTTACATTCAAAACATCTTTTCTGACCTTTAGTAAGCGATGGATTGAAGAAGGGTGCATAAGTCATCTCTCACACCAGCTTTCCTTCTGCATCTTGCAGAACCTGGGGAGACTGCCTCAAATCTTGTGCTTGAGCACTGCCTCCAACCCTTGGACACTTCAGATCTAAGGCTCCACCTGATCAAAATTCACCTGTCTTCACTTGGCCTTGCAGTTCCATAAAGCAAAGAAGACATAGGATAATATGGAGACCTCTTGCTCTACAAAACCCAGGACTGTGACTGTTCAGAGTAGTTTGGACTTTTATTTGAAAAAAAATTATATTAAATTGACATTTAATTTTTTTTTCCTTTCTTTTCAGGTTGAAAATAATTTTTGTCATTCCAAAACCAAAACCCAAAATTACTAAGAAAAGTTATTCAAGAATTTAAGAATTTATTGTAATTTTAAAATTTTCCTTTAAAAATTGTATAACATTCTCAAATGGAAAAAATACTGATTTTAACCAGCAATGTATCTTGAATGAAATATTTTGGTTACTGGTAGAGCTATTCAGAAAGGCTTCAGCAGACACATTTGTGGAAGTCTTAAAAGACATTTGTGCTTTATGTAACTTTTGTTGTGTAAAACCCAGCCTTTCCATCATGACCACAGTCTATACACCATTTTCTAGAGTCCAGGTATTTTGGGTTGAAGTCTTCAGGAGCTGGATACAGTGGAGTAGCTTAAATCAGCAGGACCCTTTACATGCAGTAAGTGAGATACCTAAATGGTTTGCACAGAATATTCCTATTACTGTTTTACCGAGCCCTTCAAGATGAGACCAGTGTTTAAAAATCTTCAAAGCTGATTTTATGCAAGAGAACACAGCTGAAAAAGAGACTGCTCAGAAGCTCTTAACTGCAAATCTAATTGTTACTTCATCTTGTATGACAGTTAAACTAAATGGAAACACACTGGAACATCATAAAGTAATCAATTAAATCATGCTTTCACTGTAGAACAGCAACAAAAATCTGTAAGATATTCAATATTTGCTGATAGCTAATATTCTTTTCTTCCTAGAGAAAGCATCAAATTCTATCAGCAAAGTAAAAAACAGCAAGTGGTTTCCTTTTAGTACTGTAAGCCTCTTAAGGAAGCACATTTCAAATGAAATATTACAGAAGGAACTCATCTAAGAAACTGAAAAGATAGAGCTGGTTGTCCATAGAAGTCATACATTAAAATTGGAGAGAGCTCAGAAGGAGCTCTGTAGTTTTCAGAAGAGCTTCCAGTCTTACTTCCACCATTTACTGTAGTTAGGAGTGGAGCCACGTCCCTGATCAGAGGCAATTCAGGCACCTGGAAATTGTATCAAATGAGTCACCATAAAACCATGGCTGCTGAAATTCTCTTAAATATAAATTCTTACCAGTAGAACTTAGTAACTTTGTAGACAAAAGGTATCCAGGAAAAAAAAAAAAAAAAACTTAGGCACTCACTGAGATATCCAAATGTAGATGCCTAAGTGTCCAAAATGTAGATGATGTGTCTGTAATGATTCAGCCAAGCCTCCATGTATGGGAAAGCTCATCAAAATGGCACTGTGGACTCTGCTCTAATTTATCATAATGATATCACCACCTTAGGGCCATCTTCTCATTTTCCTTTCATACCTTTTGAAGCTAAAGGCTATTCCTGAGGGAAAGGAGTTATACAAGTAATTGGGAAAAGAATGAGAATGTCCTGTTTTGAGGCAGACATTAACACTTTTCAGATGTATTTCAGGGGCCTATTGTGACTGAGTGTCCTGGATGTCCACCAGCATCAAATTCCCAGCTCTAGACAGAATTCCACAGGGCTTTTTTTACCCATTCTTTGGGAGCTATCAGCTGCTAACACTGCCTTTGACTATGTGTTACAAAACAAGTCCTTATTTTTCTGTGTCTTCAATCTGTTACAATCCTACTTACATTTACAGAACTGGCCACATTCCATCCTTACACCTTGATGTTTACAGCTTCAGTCAGGATATTTTTTCTATTTTAATTTTAAACTTAGATCTCTGGCATTATGGTACTGATGATCCTGGTCAATGTAACTGTACAGCAATCTGAGGAAACCATGTGCAGTTTCTCTAGTAATACTCAAGGGTAATAAACTACAGCCCACAACCATTGAATCCATTAAAATCTTGAAAATCTTGAAATCTTGAAAGCTCAGAGAGGTGAAGTTCACTCTGCAATAGGAAGCAAAACTTCCTTGGTCTCAATAGTCTGCAACACAGGGCTCTCATCTCTCCCACCTGCACTGAAAAACTGTACTAATGTATTCTCAGATACTGAGATCCTTTGGGCAGACTTCTCAGCTGTGTCACAACACTGAAAAAATTACTGACCATAGTTAGTGCCTAGAAATCCCTATGAAAGAGGTACTAAAGGGCAGTGACAAAAGCACAAGCATCAGTCCTACTCTTGTCATGCCTGTTTCCTAAAAAGTGCAGAAGCAAAATGGACCATCACTGCTGCTGAGATGCCTGTGGTTAACCTGCAGAACTTCCATCTGGTTTCCTCCTATAACTTCTCTGCTTGATGGGAATCATAGCTTCCAGCTAACTTTCAGAGCCTGCATGTCACATTTCAGTAAATCATCTCATGCCAGAGATAAGGACATAACATATTGCGTGTCAACACTGTAAACTGTAAGCAAGTTATCGGTATGCAAGGTGTAAATCATCGCCTAAAGGGGACTTTAGCTTTATGTTACAAATCCTCCAGGTCAAAAATAGTTCCCGGATAGGAAAAAAAATAGTGAAACTGATCTACCTTCATTTAGTTAGCCTTATTTTCATCCTTCTTCCATTCTTTACTTTTTATTTTTCTCTTTATTTTGTTTAGGGCTCTGAACTTCAAATCTCTTCCAGTGATTTATTATTGATTTAATGTACCTTTAAATTTTATGCTTCAAATAATCCCTTTGAATGTCATAGGATTTTGTCCCTTTAAACCAAGATTGTGAACCAATATGCAGGGATGACTGTACTTGACCTAGTTAGGGCTGAGCTTTCTGTTACACACGACAGAAAATAAAGTTGGATCATTGCACACTCTCACACTAACACAAGATTGGCAGTCTTTTCCCTCACTATAGATCAGTCAATGATCAGTCTCTGTATGAAAGATCCAATTTATTTGCATAAGGCAAAATTGAGAAGAAACTGTCAGAGATGGTCCTTTGCTTTTTGAGGCAACACCCATCTTTTTTGTTATGTTATACAGCAACCAGTACTAGAGATCCTTCTCTACAGCTGCAACTGTTTGGTCACATTTCATTATAACATTCTCAGGAGTGATGAGCTTGGGATGGCCTCTTGGTTTGTTTAAAATGCATTCTGGTCTTGCCCAAAGAACTTAGCTGAGAGTGAGCTTCATTCTCCTTGGTATTAGAAGTTTATATATATTCATTTATATAAAGTACCTACCCCCATAGGGCAAAATTTAAATGGTGCGGTAGATACAGAGGAGGTAAAAGAACCTATGTCAGTAATTTCAAGAAACCTCATCCTTCATGCCCATGCTTGACTTTGTATGCATAAATCCACCATGTCTTCAAAAATTACTTGTGCAGAAATGTTTAAAGCAGAAAAAAATCGTCGTCGGGACATCCTATGTGTGCAGATCAAAAGCATTCAACTGGGTGGATGCACATTTCAAAATGTATGTTTAGTGTTTGTAGAAAGTTTGGGCATAACAGAGCACCAATACAATGCATGGCTCACTGTCTGTTGTTACACATGAATGAACTCATGCTTTCTAATGAGCATTGTCTATTACATGTTCATACAGCCCCATGGGAGGCTCCTTCATTAATGTAATTAAAGAAGTGTAACAGCAGAAACAGACATTCCTCTGTGTCCTGTACCTTACCTCCAGTTTGCAGAGGCTATAACAGATCTGCTAGACAACCTGGAACCTTAATTTGGGGCTTGATGAAAACATCCATTGACATTGCTATTTCTATGTGAGTGTGTAAGCCAAGAATTGATATTGACAATCATGTTTCTGGAACTGATTACAGTGATCCCAAAATGAGCTTGACACTGTGTTGTCAGAGCTGTTCCATTTACATCTGTTGGTGTAAATGTGAATTTACCCTCCAGTTTGTTAACTGCCTTGCAGTGATTTTAGTAATGGTCGATGTGGTGGCTAATTCACCATTGCATTCTTAGTTTTCCTTCAGGACATCTTTAACTGTAAGTCTTGACTCTGAAAAACCTCCTTAGCTTTTTGAATGTTAAGAAGCCAGATATAATATCTCTGTCAGCATGTATAATATCTCTGTCCCTATTCTCACAGAATCCTGTGTATTAAGTCCCCACAAATGTTATAAAATTATATCAGTAATATTTTAAGCAGATGATGATGAATTATCTCCTGCCTTCCAATACCACTGTTTCCTTCAATATCAGCACTATCTAGCCCTCAAGTGATACTTGATGCTACAGATCTTACACTTCTGTTTTCTAGTGAAAAAGAAAATATCTAGTAGTAATTCAGTATACAGCCTTGAATGCAACTTGTTTTACTTGTACTATTTCTGGCACAGAAAATAGCAAAAATCAAGATTTTAAACAACTCCACTGTAAAGTCCTCAACTAACTCTGGAAACAAGGGAACAATACCCAGGTGACATGTTAAATACTTCTTCACAGCTTGGGAAGGGAAGATGTACACAAACAAACTTTCAGAAGATTATTTCCATCTGATGAAGAAAGACAATTTCAAGACTTCCTATGTTACAAGCAGGCAGTCAGACTAAATGATCATCATAGACCCCTTGTAAGTCAAGTATTCTATTCTATTCAAATTCTTAATGTCTCTATTTTCCTTCCTTGTCACCCTGATTTTTTGAGATTTTCTAAGCCTTCTGATGTTTACATTCTTGTAACGAACTTTCTCGCACACTTTATGCAAATAACTCATTGTTTTGCATTATTTTATGGAGGAGGAGAAATTTAATGGACTGTTGGTTTGTCTGGTGT
Source organism: Ammospiza caudacuta (assembly GCF_027887145.1). Taxonomy (NCBI): domain Eukaryota; kingdom Metazoa; phylum Chordata; class Aves; order Passeriformes; family Passerellidae; genus Ammospiza; species Ammospiza caudacuta. Next base: position 81,508,710 of record NC_080595.1, read on the forward strand.
CATTGAAGAGGTCGCACTTTCACCACTGTCACTTTTAGAAATCTATAAATGTTAGAGTCAGAAATTAAGAAGTCCCTTTTTACCTTGAAAGGAGCAGTGTGTCCACGTCGTGTTATTTCGTATCCTATAGTGACAGTTCCTTGTTGGTCTACCTGAGTCTGAGCCCCACAAACTGAGAAGTGACTCCTAACCCCTCATCACTCAATAAGTGAGCCAGCTCTCAATATGGGCCTGGAGAGTTTGGCTGTGTCTGTGTTGGCAAACCAAACTGGCTGGGACTGGAACTGAGCGCTCATGCCTGATCCGTGCGGCTGATTGCCTGCTCCTCACCCAGGGCCATTCCCTCACAATTGCACACAACACCCAGACTGAGATCAGGGTTCAGCACAAGCCAGGGACTATCCCCAGTATGGATGATTCTAATTTCATTTAGAAAGATGGCTTAAACTAATGAAAGTCTTTCCATGCTACTTGTCCTCCACCACACACAGTAATGTTTAAGTCACTATGGAATTATAGACAGAACCTAGAATGCTCATGATTCAAACTGTCCTGTCCTAGCCTAGACTGAAGAAGTCCCCTGATAACAATAAACTCTCTTGATCCCTCAATAGCTATGTCTTCTTTAAGCCCCAATCCCAAAATATACATTGTTTAGGAAAAATTATTTGTTTAACTTAAGTAGAAAATAATCAGAATATTATTTCTCTTTTCTAGTTATACAGCACCCAGTACTAGAGATCCTTCTCTACAGCTGCAACTGTTTGGTCACATTGCATTATAACATTCTCAGGAGTGATGAGCTTGGGATGGCTTCTTGGTTTGTTTAATATGCATTCTGGTGCTTGCTTGCTACAGCACTCTTTTCCGGTGCTGTAGCTTGGACTCTGAAATGCAGTTGGGTTTCCATATGAATGTCTCACTTGCTGTGGAATAAAATGAGTTTTTCTTAGAAGGAAAATATCATATTGTGAAATCAAGATTAATCTCCTACAGTTTTTTGCCTAAGCAAAGGTTTTGAGAAAAGAAATTCACACGAGTGGGGAACAATAGCTAAAAATAAAGGAACAACTGTATTAGTATGTTTGTGACATTCATACATCTAGGAAAAAGGGATGGACACATCGACCCTGGGCTGCCTCCCAGATCTGTGGTAATGCATGACAATTCTTTACTTCACCTTCATATCACATACAAATTAAGTGTTCTTGAAATTACAGAATCTGGCTTCCTCAGTTCAAGGAAGCTTCCAAGCCTCCAAGTATCAAATAAGATAAACATGTCCTAATGTAAGATTTATGAACACAATGATCAATAGAATAACATTGGGACTTCATCTAGAGTGGGATTTGTCTCACCTACTCATCATGGCTGTCTCTTTGGCTGCTTCAATACTCAGTGGAAAGAGACAGGTGAATGCAAATGGCATTTAATTCCATCCTTCTTAGATCCCGATTTGGAGAAGACAAAAAACATTCAAAAAATGGTTATCTATCTTTCCTTCTGGGGGAAAAATTAAATATCCAGAAGAAATCTTGTAAATTTTCCAAAGATAGTTTATCTTTATCCTACAGGATCAGTTTGTACATTCTTTAACTATAGCTCTTTAATGGCTCTTTAACTATTTATAGCCAATATTCTATATACCTGCTCATATTCAAGGATAAAAGATACCTTTCTTTTGCAAATGAGTTTTATCCATTCTAGATAAAGTCCACTTATAGCACAGCATTTGCATTCTGGAATAAGTATATTCAATCAGCTATTCTCCCCATCACCAATAACTGGTGCTCGGTTTCCTTCCCTTTGACACAGACTACAAAATTCAGTTTTATAGCAAAATATCAGTCTTCTTTTCAAGGAAAACACCAGGCCTTGAAAGATCATCTAGAATTTCTGGTGTGTTGAGCTGGGACTTGACTCATTTTTCCCTGACACACATGGGGAACAAGGCTTAATCTCTTCAACATTTCACTTCTGGGAATACAAGAGTTATTATTGGTTCTGTGTGTTCCACATCCCCCTTTGTGAACATTCGTTTGCAAAACACTTAGGAAAATTCATTAACAAAGATATAAAGTCTGTTCACTGCTTCTTGCAATGAACGGGGTAAAGAAAATATTTACTAGCTTGTTTTCTGCTAAAAATAAATTGTTTTCCTGCAAAACTCAGAATTCTACAGGGAGTCTGATTCCAGTAAATGTATTGGTTAGAGAAAATATTTGAAAATCAAAACTGTGCATGTTATTGGGAATTCTCATGTCTCTTCATGATACTTAACATGGTTTGTCCTCAGTTTACACATTGCTCAACTGAAGACTGCAACAAAACTTTATTTCATAAGATATGAAAATTTTTCAGTTTGCTGATTTCTTTATTAATCACTCTGAATTTCTTAAATTAGAGAAATTCATTAAGTACTTAATGTTTTTCCTGGAAGACCACAGGACTTCAAGTCATATCTGCTAAAATAAGCCAAGTCAGAACACAAATACAAAAGAACACAGGACACAAGAGGTCTGTAAATGGAATTTCTGAGTATTTAATATTGTCAGCATTGAAGTAGACCAAGGAAGAGTTAGCCTGGTTTCAGATGCTGAGGATTCAGTCTTTGGGCCAGTAGAAATATCATTCAATTAAAGACACAAAACTCTCAGTTTGAAGATGTATGTGGCACACATGTGAAGGGTCAGTTTCGGTGCAGTGGGAAGTGCTTTACTCCTGCAGGTCACCACCTGCACATGGAGCATTCTGAGATGTAAACATTCCCACAGATCATGGGAACAACTTGTTTATGAGAAGAAACAGTGCACCCATTTTTGTCAGTCCAGAAAAACAGAAGTTCAGAGGTTGATATAAGTGTTCCACAGCAGTAATAAACTGCGAACTCCCTTTAACAATTTTTTTAAAGTGGTTTAAAGGAAGGATAGCTCAAAGAGCCAGTCATGAACTGGGAAGAATTTCTGCTGTAGGGCAATGGTTTAAATATGACCTAGTCCTGTGGTCTAAAAATCTTCACCACTGGAGGCAGTACAGTGGTCTAAATAAAAAGATCTTGTGGGATTAGGTAATTTCACATCACAAAAAAGTTAACACGACAGTTACTGGAACGAATTGAACCCCTGTGTTTGCAGTGCTAGAGATAATGCATGATAGAGCAAACACGTCAGCTCCCTTTCTATGGATTTGGTCCACAAGCATTGGGACCGGCTAACCAACGTCCTCAATGGCCTTCTCAGCAGGGCTACTGAATATTCCCACTCTATAAACACTCCTGCAAATGTGTTCTGCAGGGAATTTCATAGCACAGAACTAGGACATGTTTGCTGTTGTCGTGCAATCAGGACAGAGATCGCAGAAATCAGACAGAAATCAGGAATGAGGTGAATGGATGGAGAAGTAAAATTATTTAAAACCTCTCTCTATTCGTCCTGTAGTATTTCTTCCAAGATGTAATTGACTACATATTCCTTTAAGCAGAACTTGCATGCCTGTCTTTAACAGCACCATCTTGTGATTTCCAGCACTGTAGCAGATTTTACTTAAATGAACTGGGCATGTAATAAATTATGACTATAGCACCTGAAGGTTGTGTGAAGGTCTCATGTTTTGAGTAGAAAGCAATTACATAGCTTTCCAGTACATAACAGTAATGTGTCCTGACCAGGAGCAAGTGCCATATTTTTTTTTTGCAATCATTATAGCATGTTCTGTAAAAATCTGCCTCTGGATGATAGTGAGGAAACAGAAATTGGGTGCATGTAGCTGCTGCTGTTTTGAAATGCTTCTGTTACATTTTGAGACGCAAGTGGTAAGTATCTGTTCTACATTCGAAACCTTGTGTAATATGCATAGTTTCTTTATGAGATGTGATATCCTGTTTGAGCAATTTTTTTTTTTTTATCTCATGCCAGAAATAATCCATTTCAAACTTATGGTACCAGACTAAAATAAAAGAAATTATAGCGCCTTAGAGACTTAGATGAAATGTCAATTTCCAAAGACACTCATTTAGATATAACTAAGAAATGTCAATATTAAGTTGGAATAATGAGAAAGAATGATGTGTGGAGGAAACAGTCTACATAGGAAGCTCTGATGAAAATTTCAGTGATTGGAATCAATATTTACTTTACTTGGGTTAGCACTGTATGATATACCTACTAAGCAAGTAAAAATAAGTCTAAGGAAGCCAGGAAAAGCTTTTGGAAAGTTATTGCAATCAGAATGGCCAACCAGTTATTTTATTGACAGTTTCTTGTGCTACATGTCTGAACTTCGTGGCTTAGAGCCCACAGATCTCCCAGAGCCTCTGAACCCACAGCCAGGGGGAAGGCTGTGCTGGAGGGGGCTCCACACAACAGGTGTTGCCATTGTTTTTGCTGCGCTCTGGAATGCCCTGGCCTCTGATCTGAGACATTCTGCTTTTTCTTCCTCGCTCTTAAGCCCAGCATTAAAGAAATATTCTCTCTATATAAACATCTGGGTCAGAAACATTTTTAGGTGATGCCTTATTAGATTTAAGACTCAGCTTATATCAGGCCTTAGCATGTTTTGGTGGAAAGGTCTCCTTCAAATCAAATGTACTTTTGGGTAGAACATAGAGCTGATACAACTGCCCTGAACTTGATGTTATCTGTGGATATCAGATGTACTCAGAAATTCCAGCCATGGCACTTCCAAACATTCATATCCTACATAACATGTGGAATATATATACATAAAGACTCTGATTCAAAGCATTTCACTTGGAATTTTTTGATGCCAGAGGTTGAGATCAGCTCTTCAGATGCATGGCTGCTAAAAACACTGATTGAAAAATACCTTTGGACTCACAAAATTCTAGCTTTACATTTTATATTCACTCCTAGTTCCAATCTAAAATATGATTCAAGATCTGTCTTGAAAAATAATCTGCAAATGTAGGAAAGCCTGCATACACAGTCTATAATTACAGCAATAAAGTAAAAGGAACTACTTATTTTGTTGGTTTCTTTTTACAGAACCATTTCCACATCCTGTTTTGTGTGGTGGTTTTTCCAAAAAGAAAAAAAAAATTGTACACATGGTGAGGAGCAGAAAATCCCCCGTGGGGGTACGTTGATCTTTCCACGATGAGGATGGGAAGTGAAAATGGATTCAAGCTCTTTGAAATATTAATGGCTGAATGTAAACCACACCAACAACATAAGTCTTAATGACTGACACCCAAGTTAAATAGGAAAGGGGAAAAAAGTCTGAGCCAAACCAAGAGCAACTGAAGAGCAAAATGCTGTTAGAATCAATAGCTACCCCCAATAGATTGAATGCATCTGTGCAAAAGATGTGTCTATTTAATATGCCACCAATGCAAAACTGAGGAGCGAAGTGTGGCAAAGGACAGCTGCTGTGGGAGGATGAGAGCTGCCTGTGGTGACATTGTACCACTGGCTCTTTCCTTCTGCTCTCCAGGGAATGGCCTGGTAGAGCCGGGCTGCCGTGGGCTGGCTTTCACATCTGGGCACAACCAGGGGTGTTTACGCCAGCAGTTACCCCGTGGCAAAGTCTGGATGCTGAGATCCAGGCTGCCAGCTGCTGCCTATTGTAAGTTCACAAAAAGGCACCAGGCCTTGTGTTAGATGCCTTCCTGAGGAAGGGATTAACTGATAGCTGGCTCACCTCAGCTGAAGTGTCTAAAACTGTGTTACAAATCATGCCCATGCTGCACAAAATAAAGTCAAAAAGTGATCATCAGGGGATATGGCCAGTGGCAGGGTTGGCTGCATAAAAGGATGCGCTTGCACAAGCTGGTGATTGGAGCATGGGTAACATATTCACCAGTTTATATGGGAACCACGCACACAGAGAGGCCTCTTCAAGGCAAGGTACCAACAACAACCTGCCCAAGAAGCAAAGTCAATAATTGGGCCTGTTTTTCTTTATGAGAACTCAGCGAACTCTCTATCACACTGCCTTTATTGCTTAAATGATGTAAACATATAAGAGAACAACAAAAAGAGGAGTTAACTGCTAGAGGAAAAAATAAGTTTCAATTTCTCTTGTGGTAGTTTTATCATGTTACTTCATCTACTTTTTCTAACTCAAATTCACTGTGGCAGCTAAAATTTCAGTTTAAAAATAAATATATTTCACATGGGGAAGAAAATAGAGAAACTACATAAAGAACAGTCAAGCCACAATAGAAAACATACAGTCTATAAAAAAATGCTGGTCCGTTCCAAAAAAACCCCAAAGCTGTTTATGATCAAGTCAAATACAATGCAATTTGAACTAAAGGTTTTGCAAACAATACAGTACAGGTGGGATGCTGTTAACTTCTGCAGGATTTTACAAGCAGGTACAAAAATTAATCAGTGTGGACACGGCAAAGAAATCAGGAAAGCTCAAATTATTATGCTATTCACATAATAAATGTAATACAAATAGAAAGGTTAAAAAATGGATGGAAGGCTTTTAAATATCAGGGAGACATTGCCTGCTGAAATCGTTTTACTTTGTGATGTTAAACTAAAAATTATTATGCATATAAGCACATAATTGCTAATGTGTTTCAGTTGCATCTGGACACTGTATTAATCTTTGAGAAATAGCACCTCCACCATAAATATAGATCAGGAAAACTCAAAATTACTTTATATTTGGATTGAATAAGCATTAACAGTTGCAACTGCAAAACAGTTTCCTCACAAGGCTGTAGTGACTTAGCAACCAACATTCAAGTCAGTGTTCCCATTACCTTATAGCCAAAGGCTAATGCAGGTTGCTGGGAATGTGGCTTTCCCTGCTCTTGAATTCACAAACTACCTGCATCTCCCTCACCCAGAGGGTGAGAAAAATGGGTGTGTTCCCAATACTGCTGGTCAAGGTTGCTTTCCATTATATCATTGCTAAACTTTCCTCTGTATGGGAACAGGTTCCCAGATTATCCAACTGCTTGACAGGTGTCCTCATCAATAGCTTAGAGATATTTTTGTCTTTCCTCAGAGCCAGGAAATGCCACAGCCAAGCAGGAGATGCTGTTGCCTGATCATTATGCCATTCACTTGAATTCAGTTCCTTACCCAGAATCAGACAGATAATTTACCAGCAAGCATACTTCTCAGATGATTTATACAGCCAGTAGCCTGGATGTACCCTGAGGAACAATTCCTTCCATCCTGCTTTAGAAGGCCTTTATTCCTATTGGAAAAATGAACAGCTACCAGCAAAATTCAGCTCAGCCCTTCCTTTCATACCTACGACTTGGTTATACCTGCAAACTTGCCACTTCTACCCAGCTGCCCAAGAACTAAATATACAGGAACAGGGGAAAGCATCAGCATGTTCTATCAGCTTTACAAGTGTTTCCATTATTTCTTCTGCATTTCTTGCAAGCCATCAAAACCCTTATTTTCCACTTGAACGTACTTTGTGGCAAGGCAAATGCAATTTGTTGAGGAAGTTTAGGTGAAAATCAAAAGCAGATTTACTTTTGGAACCTCCAGCCCAAATTGCCCATCCTCACCTCCACTTTGACCAGAGAAGCAAAGAATAATAACAAAAAATCAGTCATGCCTAAAGCCATAATTGTCATATTTTAATTTGGCAGAGCAATAGTTTAAGTGGTTGTTTGGTTGAGTCCTGCATATACAGTTACACAGCACTCTCATCCTAACTTTGCATGAGCAATTACTGTAACTTTCAATATTAATCCTAATTATAGGACTAAAATGCTTTCATAAATAATTTTAAACACTGTTCAAATGACTAATAAATAAAATGAAGAGCAAGTATAAAGCAGGATGTATCCAGTTAAATTACTCCTCAGTGTCCAATATCTATGGCATGTTTAATGATTATACTTCTGTCCATCTATAAATAATTATAATTATTTGCATTTATTACTATCAAACCCAGTAATTTGGCTAATTACTACAAAGTGTAGTTAACATATTTTCAGTTTTCAGCAATAAGTCATTTCTTAATTTCTAATTATCACCATGTCCTTTACTTCTCTTATTCCTTATGTAATTTAGCTCTGATAAAGTGTCAGAAATAAGTCTTCCAGTGTTTCATAGCAATATCTTCTCCTTCATTTAAACAACAGATTTTCATCAGTACAGGAGTATGTCACTATATATTACCTGGAAAGATGTTACAGCCTGTAACTTTCAGTGGGGATTGGAACATGCAACGGCACTCTCATAACCTGATAGCCCTCTTTGTCTTCTACATAGGAACAGCTGTCCCACTGAAAGTCACTCTGAGGGTTGCAGCAGTTTTGAAATCACAGAATGTGAGCCTTACTGTAACAGGTCCCCATTAGTGCAAGTCTGCTGACTTCATTGGAATTACCCTTCATTTAAAGAAGCATTAAAATAAAGTTTTTACTTTTAGAGCTCCTTGAAAAATGAAAGATGTACGAATTGCATCAGCTGAAAGGCATTTGAACTTGTCAGAAACTCCTCCAACACAATACTTTTATGCCAAGGAATATCCTTTCACAGCAATAATGTTCTGTGGAGACCTTTCAAAACAGCATGGAGCAAAGGTTCCCACAGAAGCAAGCCTGCCATATGGGCTTGCAACCTATGCAGCTTCTGGCCCCCTCACCTACTCCCTCAACAATGCACATGAGGGACTGGTAGACAAGTGAGATTGTGGGAATCCTGGATTTCACCTCATCAGGTCCCAAGTGCTGCACAGATGGCCTTTCAGGAAATTCTGTAGGCTCCTACAGCTTAGAGGTTCCCAGTTAACAAGGGGACAACAATCTAACTTTCAAACTCATTGCTGCTCAGCACGTGAACTCCCAGGCTACCAGCATTCATGGCTCCAGCTTATTGCACAAGTCACCATGGCTGGTGACCCTGGGCCAGCCTATTAGAAGGATCACCCTTGTAAAAACATCTGTTTACATTAGAAGAAACATTCATCATTTTTGTCATTAATTCCTTCAAAAAACAAATTGCTTTTCCTCACATAGTTCTTATTGGGACTGCCATTGTGCTTTAGCTGTTATGAGCAGTGAATTGCAAGATTTCTATTTTTCTTTTGTGCTGATCTTTTTCACACATCCCAATTCACAGTCTGAACAGCTCCAGAAGTCTTTCACATTTTGTGTGAATACATAGTTCAGGTCACCATGTATCCACAGGGAAGTTCAGACTATAAGGATGCATTCTTCAGAGCCTTGAGCCTTTTGATGTTGTTTGTCACCTCTCACAGAGGCTGCAAAGAAATCTCCCATTCCAACTTGATTGTGATTTATACCTAGAATGAGCTACAGCAGCAGCAAAGGGAGCAATTTAAGGTATTTTCATGGACTGCAAATACCAATCCCATAAAAATATGAGACATTGCTCAAATTCCAATTCTATTCATTTTACAGATAAAATCCAAGGATTAATACCATTTATTTATTCTTTTCCCTTGAAAATGTTCTGAGCTAGAAAAAGTCTTGGTTTTGCTGCTCACCATTTATCTTTTCAGAGGTTTGAAAGAGCTCTTGAAAGAGGATGTAAATTTCCTTTTATTGGTCAGAATAAAGATGTTTATTTTAAAAAAGAGAGGAGATGTTGTGGCTGATGTTAGAGAGGAGCATGCACATCCATGCAAGAGTAGAGGGACCATTCATGAATAATCCATTCTTACCCAAGGATTATCCTGGCCACCAAAGTCAGTGTGGGCTCACGCTACCAATTGCACCAGAGCTGGCCTTGAAACACAGACCTGCCCAAGGGTTATTTCAATTGGTACAGCCAGCTTCTCTAAAAATGCATGTTTGCAGACTTGCAAGCTCGGTATGTTCCAACAGTGGATCCCCCTGCAGTTTTTCTCCACGCTTGTCTTCTTGCAAGATGTTCACTGCTCAGCCAGTTTACCCTGTTGTCCTCTGAGAAAGCTGGGCTGGGTGCCACAGACTCCTTCTGTGCTCTTGGCAAGCCATTTAGGAACAGAATTGTGGTCACACTTAATTTAAAAGTATTCCCTTGGTTTTAGTGGGATGACCCAAGAGGTGAATTACTGCACAGGGACAGTGGAGTCATGAAATTTTAGACATTTGGATATTTTTGTAAGAGGCAGCTCAAGAGCCCTATCCTTGAAACTGGCTACATGAATGAATACTTTAGATCCGAAACAAATTTGAAAAAGATGACTTCTGAAGAAAAGCTGTTGCAAGAGACATCCACAAAGTGAAACTTCTTGCATTAGGCAATCCAAGGATCTCCTTGCCCACTTTGGAATTGGTACACATCAATATGCCTCTTATTTTAGCAATGGATTTGGGTTTTCAAATGCTTTAAGTTCTTCCTTACAAGGTAATTTTATTTTTACAAGGATTTTTTTTTCTGAAAACCTCTTCCCTGTACAGTCAGAGAGGATGCCTGTTCTTGATACCCAAAATGGGGCAGTGGGCAGCCTCCCAAGGCACAGTTATACAGAGGTTCAGGGCTCCTCCCTGCTGAACAACCTGCATCCTATTCTTAAAAGCTGATGCCTAAAAGCTGGACAATGAACTCTGCTGTTTAAAATAGAAAAAGGCCACCCACTCCAAGTGATTTTTTTCTTGGTGTGGTTCAAAGAGGAGCTAGAGATGTGGGAAAAAGAGTAGTTCCTTCTTCCTATTTCCCCATTTTCTTTTCACCTTCCTACTGGTCTGATTAACATAACAAGTTTATGAATAGCTTCCTTTTCTGAAGTCCGGGACCTCTAGACAAATGAACACCTGAGTAAATGTATTTCTTTCTCTTGGTGCTAGCTGAGAAACATGATATTTGATAAAAAGGTCAGGGATGTTTGCACAAAGGTTGCAGATAATGAAGATGATAATAGAAACCTGGGGCCAAATGTACTTTTCATCATCTTTCAGAGAACAGGGCTCTTTCTATATAACCAGCCTTGGTCTTTAGTCTTTTGCAAACTTTTATATGAATTCAAATTTGGACAATTAACTTTGGGGTCTCTAAATGAGTAATTTGAGCCTGGACCCATACCAGAAATCTCAAAGGCTCTGCAATCACCTCTTTGTGCATTTGTTTACTTCCCAGTCTCCAGTCCTGAACTCCTCTGATCATTCCTGTGCTGGAAAATTGCTCAATGTAAGACATTTTATAAGATTTGCTCTCATAAGTTAACAAATAGAAAGAGTTTCTTACTTGGGTTGGAAAATGTTCCCAAGAGGTGGTCCTGAGTCTCTCTGCCTGATCCAAAGTTGGGGAAATCTAATACAAAACAAGATTCAGTAATCTAATACAAAACAAGATTCAGTAATAAGATCAAAAGCCCTGCACAGAAGAAAATTGTTACACTGTCTTTGTGCTCTGTGTAAATAAAGACAGGTATTTTATGAAACTTGTTCATTGTTTGCTTAAGTTTGGTTTTTTTTAATTCAGAAAGGAAATGGAAAACCAATGCAAAAGTCAGGTGTGACATTCACAGTCCTTGATAGTGGTTTTACACTTGCTCAGACTTTCAACCTGTACTACTGGAAAGCGGATTTTAGCAAATAAGTGGCTGGTTCAGACACCTTCTTTGGAGACAGATCTTTGGTTATTAACATCCCTTATTCCCAAAAAATAAACATCTGTGTAAAGTGCCTTTAAGGCTTAAAGACTGCATAAATTACAGACAACCAAGCTTTGGTTTCTTAACTTGTGCCATCTACAGAAGAAAAATATTACTATTAAGTTTTGTTTCCTTATATTTTTCTCTCTTTAAACCAGCAGCCTACACTATTTACAGTAGTCAATGATCAGTTACCTCTGGAACAATGTGCTTCTATTCTTCAGTCTGGAGCCCAATTAATTCAGTTCTTATTAAGGTGTCCAACTGTACTCGAGCTAGAGATCTAAGAAGTCTAATAGGTAGCCAGTAGGTGAGCGACTCTGTAGAACACAATCACACAGTTCTGCCTCCCTCCACTCCACCTGCATTTCAAGCACCAGCAGCCCAAGAATCACTGATGCCCTCCAGAGCTGTGTGTGCCATGCCTGGGGTGCAGGAATTTGAGAGGCGCACATCTGGAGCACAGAACCTTAAATACAAGTAAATATATTTCCTCTGTGAGCTTAGAAGCTGGTTAGTCACAAACAGCCCTAGACCAAGGCAGCTCCACCCTCCTCCACAAAACTGAAAGAGAATTACTCTAACTGGTGGGGATGCAGTCATGTAGAGGATAGTGTGGGGTTTCAGTCTTGCATAAAGATTTTTAAAATATTCAAAAATAAGTTTAAAAATATATTAATTCATAAGAAAGGAGCAATTTTTCAAGACAATTATGGAAAATGCAAGACTGGTTCTTGGAAGGGTTTTAGGAAAAATATTTCCAAATGTTTAGCACAAACAGGGCATACCAAGCTCCTATGAGTACTAAGCTAGTTTCATTGCCCTTGGTCAATTTTCTCTATTTTACTTTCTGAATTCTCAGCCTCACACACCAGAAAACATGATGGTTTTTTCTAGAAAAACTGTGCTACCTATTCAGATTCCCATAAATAAACTCAAAACAAACAGATTGCAGATTATTTTAAAGTTGCAAATTAAAATTAATTGCAATTTTATTCTATTTTCTTAATATTTCTCTGTCAAAAGAACTCTGGGTTTTTTTACTTCTCTGTATACTCCTTGAAGAAGACCACAGGTCAGGCTAAATAAAAGTTTTGGACAGAGAAGAATTACAGATTGTAATGAACAGTGCTTGAAAATCTACACTCCCACAGGCAAGTCAAACACTCTAAACCAAACTGAAGCTAATTTTAAGTAGAAAAAAGGATTTATTTTTCTTTTTTAATGCATTTATTTTGGATATAAATACATATGGGATCACTCCCAAATTCAAATTCAAACCTAAATCTTTTGTGATTCACCCAAAATTGTGTTTCTATAAGTAAACAGCCTGTGAGCACAGATATTCAAAAGGCAGAGGAGAACAGGGGAAATAAAACAAATTTACAATGTAATGATATATCACTAAAAATTTGCTGGTGCAAATTTTAAAAACACAGAATGGAAAATGTACAATGGATACTGAAATTACAAGGAAATGCTTTGAGTTTATTTTTTTTACTGAAATTTGAGGAAATGCTTCATGAAGTTTAACATAACTGTATTTCCTGACATTTCAGACTTCTGATTTTTCTCCTTATCATTAGGAAGTTTTCTGAGAACTTCTAAATACAAGAGAAATATTTTCTTTTGAGCTTTTGAACAGAAGAATGAAAGTTCCATGGAAATATTTTCCAAACCACCTTGTTTACTAGGTCTGCTTAGAAAAAATGAACAAAATTTAGACTACGTCAGCCAACAAGATTTTCAAAGGCACCTAGGGATTTTAGACATATCATCTCCTTTGCCACAAAGAGGAAAAGAATAGTGCACTAAAGAAACCAGTAACTCAGCTTCTTAAAAGAGCTTTGAAAATCTCCTTATGTGTACAGAAATATATCCCCTCAAATGATATCAATGCTGAACCAAGTGTATCCTTAAATTATTAAAGAAGATGCAATTTAGGCAGTAATAGGAAAATAAAACTTTCCTTTGTTAAAAAAAAAGTTCTAACGAGATTATTTTTAAGAATTCTAGCCTGATTCATGCCATCATTCATTGTCAGAAATTGTATTTGCCATGTACTTGCATATTTTTTCCCAGAATATAGAACAGAACTCATACCATAAGTGCTGCCTGTAAATGGTAACTGTAGGAAACAAATAGAGATATAAGCAGATGGGGATTATGCAGAAGCAGCCCTGTGATGGTGGAACAAGTTACCATTCTCAGCCTGTCACCAACTGCTTATCATGCCCTTATCTTAAGGGTTATCCAATCTCACAACGGAGTTGCTGAAGGGGAAACTACTGTACCTGCAGCAGTTGAGATAAGACAAATTATCAAATTCCTAGTCAGAGTAATGTAATTTTGACTGAGACAGATTAGGGAGCTTGCAGGGGCTGGTGTCTCTGCAGGCATGCAAAAGCAGTGGCCTTCAAAAAAAGTCAAGACCAAGGACTTAAAGTCTATGTCTGCTAGCACAGGAGTATCTGGGGTATGACATTCATCTGCAGTTTAAAACAAATTCTTCAGATTTTGCTTTCCTAATGCATGCAGTTGATATTCAGGGGAATAGGAACAGAGAGGGATTGTCTCAGAAATAATCCTAATAGGCAATGTTTATAACCCACACAGCTTTTTAAAGCCATGCTTGTGCTTTTTTCACTGAACAGGAGTAGATAAGAATTTCTGCAATGTCTGGAAGCCTTTTGGTATCCTGACTATAAAGAGATATTATTCTCCATTTCCTCAATTATTCATTCTTGGCCATTTATTTGACAATCAGCCATTTTACAATCCAGCTCTAAATCCTTGGCACAAATGGCTTTGATAAAATTCTTGGTTCTCCTCTGTTTTTTTAACCAAGTAATGGCTCCTCAAATTCAAATTATTTTGAAGTCTTGTTTTAGTCACACAAGGATCAATAGCTTTGTCTTCTTGCTTTTCTTTTCACAAAAAAATACTGCCTTTCTTATATCATTCCTTCTTCTTAAGGGATTCACCCAGAAAAAATTTCATTTCTTTGTCTGCCTTTCTATAAAGCACAAAGCAATCAAAAGGCCTGATTTTTTTGACATGGAACTTGTAAACTATTTTTGTGCCCATAATCCTGGGAAAAGAGAGCAGATAAATTTTTTTTTAAGCCTCAGAAAAGAAAATCGGAATGGATACATTACAGATTGAACACAACACAGTTTAATCTAAGGTGTGGATTTCCCTAACCTTCGTGCCAACTGTGCTACTACACTGTTATTACTGTTAAGGGAAAGGGATCATTGCACCTTTGAAATGAGGTTTCCACCTTTAGACTAAGGTGGACTTTGAATAGTTGAACAGATTAAAGCACATCTGTATGAGAGCAGCAGTTGTTGACTCTTTTAGGATCACAAATGACCTGAGTTAAGGATGGGAAAAATAATAGTATATAGAAAGAAAAAATGCCTCCTCTTCCCAGGCTCAGGGAAGTGTTGCCAAGCTTAGAGGAGATGACTGTTTCAGTCCATATTAAGTATTCTTAGCATTGTAAAAAGAAATTAATTATTTCAGCCTAGGGAAGAAGGAAAGAGCCTGGCTGGAGCAGGCTTGATCCTACCATAGGATGGAATAACTGAGTAGGAGAAGAGTGCAACAAAAAGTGAAGTGACCTTGACAGCCAGGTAGTCTGCTCCCAACTGCTATGAAGGAGACAGTTTGGATAAAGGAAAGGGAACAGAGAGACTGCTGCTTCTTGTAAAGCCAGTTAGGAAATTGCTTCCTTTCCTGGAATTCTCTCTACTGCTGTTATTTTCCCCTTACACTGCTATGAGGTTGGACAAGACCTGTTGGGAATCTAAATGAGGTCAGGGGCAAAGCTTCCCAGCCTGGCATAGCACGTCAACTTTGATGTTCTTCAGGAGATCTTTTAGCTTGAAGCTTTGTCTCTTCAGCCTCACATTCAGAGTGATTTGATATGCAGCCATTTCAAAGTATCTCACATAATTCAAGGGCACTTTTATTCAGCATTTAGTTATGGACCAAATTGTAGCAAGAGAAGAATTTTAGCTGGCCCTCAGAGTACAGACATCATCATTTTTATGTCCCAGAAACCCTTCAGGACTGTATTTTTAGCCTGTCCGAGCTCCTGTACCATCCCTGAAAGGCATCCTGGTAGGAAGTAGATAGCAAGAAAAAAAGCACATGCTGCTGACATGCAAGGGCCCAGAGCTGTTATTAAAAGAAGTAAATCCTCCTCAATCTTCCTCAGCCATTCCTTCTCTCCTTTACATAATGATGTGAAGTCAGATTATTTCAAAAATGTACTGGAGGATTGTCAAGGCTAAGGCATAGAAGACTAAGGTTATATCCCTACCAAAAATAAATAAATTATGTTAGAGTGAATTATCTGACCCAGAAAACAACCAGCACAGCTTGGCCATGCCTGTATCCTTAAAATCCAAAACAAGATGTCATATCCAAACTCCCTGTTGGGAATTTGGTTTTGGACAAGCTACCTCCCAGTCTACAACTGGGAATTGTTTGGGAGAGTATTAGCTGTCCCCTGATGAGGATATACCAAGTATCCTGCTAATAAATTGATTATAAATTTCAGTAATTGTAGTATATTTTAATATACTTTAGTATATTAAAATAGCTGTAATGTGAGTGACATTACAGTGATAATTCAATTAATGAATTCTATCTGGGATGAATTTCTATTGCAGTCAGCCTGAGCACAAATGGCACACAGGCAGCTGCATTAGTATTGTCTCTAAATTAGGCTTCCCAGCTGGACTTCATCTCCCACACTGTACTGCAGCAAAGGACTGAGACAGGAGACCATGGTGACCCACAGGAACATTTATCCATCATGGAGAGCACGAAGTCTTGACACACACAGCTCCATAAGGCACCCAAAATACACCACATGGCTAAAAGGAAACTCATTAGTTACTACTATACATTACTTTAACCAATAAAGCAATGTTATTCTTAGAGACACTCAGTCTGAAAAAATGTAATTTGCCATTAAAAATATTTTGACAGAAGATTTCTTGTTTATTTCAATGTGTCATAGTAACTGACTGCCACAGGGCAGAATAACATTGCCTAAAGCCTTTCTCCCTGTGGCATCCATTCTGCATTCAAGGCAGATGAACATTTGCTTTTCATTCTCTCACATTTTCTGCCACATATCCTTCAAAGCTTTATTTTCCTGAAGGTTTGAACTGATTATATTGTAATCCTTATCTGCCACTATGCAAGAGATTTTCCTAGTTCACCTTGCAGAAGGAAGACTGATTACACAAGGCATAGACTGGGCTAGTTTCAAATGACATACCTCTCAAAATATTCTTTCCTCACAATATACACACCAGCTTTGCATTGCTCTTTCACTAAAGCAGTTAGACCCCTGTCTCCAGCCAGCATTAAGTATTTGTTTAGCATGGAGCCAGGCCCAGTTTTGCTGAATGGAGATAAGCTTCAGTGACACCAAAAGGACTGTGCTTAGTGAGTCACAGAGGAATCTCTTTTTAATAAAGTTATTTTTAAAAAGGTAATAGAACAATCAGGCTTCAGCATGTGCTCTGTTGTTTTGGTTAAGAAAGGCTCTAGGGTACTGTTCAGCTGTTCCTGATCCCAGTGAAATGTCCCAGTCAACATACAATGAATGAATCAGTAGAGGGACAAACATGAGAAATACCTTTCTTTTCTTGAAGAAAATATATTGAGACTAACAAGAAAAAGAAAAAAAATAGGTATGTCCTCTGCCCCACTGGAGTCAGAAAGAACATTAGTCCCGATTTTTTTGAGTCTAGAGCAGAAGTCCCAGAAACTTAGGCAGAAAACCATAATTTGCATGGTCATGACTGGTAAAATGCCAAAAAAAAAAGTGTTTAAAAAGAGAGAGAAAAACCTATTAGGATTAAAGAATTAGTCTCATCTGGCAACAACTTAGAGAGACTTCACAAAAGGAGAGATGTTTGAAGGAATATTTTTAAGTCAAAATGGAGTCAGGTAGTTCATAAGGCTTTAATAAGACCACAGCAAACAACATAGAAGGATAAATATAATTTTATTTCTGAAGTCTTTATATTTTTCTCAGAGCAAGAATGCTCAGTGCTTGCCTTATACCAAATACTTTCTAAAATATATTTGGAGAGAAAACAGATAAGCAGTAGAAAACAGATACATTTCTTTATAACTTAATATCAAAAAACAATTTGACTTCCATAAACTGAATTCAAAAATTGCTTGGAACAAAAGATATAACAGTGAAGTGAGTCTAGGTTTTGACAATTTAGCTACTTCCTTTGAAAGCTGACAGTTAGAAATGTCCAGAGCACCTTTGTCTGGCTCCACTCTGCCAACCACTAAAAAACCAAGATGCTAGTCTTGGAAGAGGAGGAGAGGAGCTCCAATCCCATACTGCAGGTGGGATGGAGACAGAAGAGGCTCTCATGAGAGGTGGATGAGTGGGTACATGCTGTCCCAGGGGCACAGAGGAGACCATGGCCTCAGCAAGGGTCAGGAATATGACCACAGTCAGGTGTGAAAACACCAGAATACTTCTGTCTCACCTGATAAGGTACGGGCTTTTTAATCTCAAGTTACTGGTTCCTTCCAGATTTTGGGTCACTGCAAGCTGGTTTACAATGGGAAAGTCTCTGAGGAAGAGGTAATCCAAATCACAGATGTCTTATATATTTCTTCAAATCCCACTAACTTTCCTAAACCTTCAACATCTTTTTACTTCATACATCACTTTTACATTGCTATAAAACTAAATTTTGCCACTGCCAACACTGAAAGAAGATGCTAAATTATATGTACCCGGCAAGACCTGGAGGGGGTCAGCAGGATGGAAGGTGACCCATGCAGCACAGATGGTTCTGTGGGAAGAGGTTGGGGCTGCCCAAAACCAAGACCATCAGGAAAGCTTGCAGGGCCGCTGTGAAAACGTGAAAGGTCAGTAAGCACTGGGCAGCAGGGAAGAAGGAGAGAGAGAGAGAGGATGGAACAAAATGAACAAACACAAAAGAACAAGAAACAGCAGAGGCAACCCCAAGGCCACATGGGGATGAGATACTCCACAGCAGAGCATATAATCCCAAAGGACTGTACCTCATGGAAGACCTGTGCCAGAGCAGAAGGAAAGAGTGAGAAAGTAGAAGCAGTGCAGAGAAACTGTGGTATTGTGACCATAACACCTCCATGAGACTCATGGTTGAAATTAAAGAACTAAGTGTCCACTGTAGTGCTAAGCAAGGAGACAGGAGTCAGGAGTGAAGGAGTGAAGCTGAGCCTGAGAATAGAGCAGGAAGTATATTTCCCTAAGCGTGTAAACATTTGTTTCTCCTTGCAGTTTTTTTTTTTTTCCAATATCTCAAGCAATAATGAGATATTTATATCAATTTACAAAGATCAAGTTGTATTTCCCAAAGCTGAATCTCTTTTACCTGTATTAGTAACTCGTAATTAGTAACAGTTCTTCTTGCTCCCTCATCTTCCCCCCTATATCACTGGGTGAGGGACTGAGCAAGTGGCTGTGTAGATATTTGACTGTGAGCCAAGGCAATGCATTATCCATCAAAATGACAAAATTCAATTTTGCCTATGTTCTGTAGAAACCTGAGATTGGTTCAATATAATGTTCAATTACTGTATCTCCCATGTGGTACCGAGGCATTTGGTGATTCAAGTCTTTCTTATAGAGGGAATGCTTTTTAAATTAATATATTTTGGAAGAAGAAATTGAAAACTGTTCTTATTTCGATAGTTTTGTGGTGAGGAAGAGATGAAGATCATACCTCAGTGTGATGATTACTCTGAGTGTGATGGGGTTACTCAAGAATAGGCCACATTATTACTCAGTTTGGAATATGAGACAAACTGCTTTGTGCTAACAAAGGCATATCACAAAAAATAGTACTTTCACATGGAACACAGAAAAAAGCCATTTTATCCCTCAAGGAAGCTGCAGAAAGCAAACCTAAGGAGTGAATATCTCCCTGCTATATCTAAAACAGTCTCCGGCACACCTCCAGGGTACTGGAATATATTCAGAATCATGAAAGTCCCATTTCAAATTCAGCTGCAGTGTGTGATAAATGCCAAGATTTTAATGGTGTATCTCAGTGAAAATCTAATATTGGTTTATTTATAATTAAAGTTTATCAGTGAGGAAGATGTGAAAATTGCAATATCGTAAGCAAGGAGCTGTATACAGTTATTTTCCTTGCCAAGTAAAACACCAATATTAGATTATCTCCCATCATTAGTGTTATATAGATGTTTTACATTTAAATATTGCACAGTATCTGAGCCCAAGGACATGGAGATATCAAATTGCCTGTCTTGAAAAACTTGTTCCCTGGATTAGTGAAATATTTAGGTTTAGATTAAAAATATCACTGAAATGGCTTCTTCTTCATCATCATATAGCAAATGAGTGATGGAAATAGTATTAAAAATTAGATCCCATAAGTCCATATCACCCAGTCTCAAAGAGTTGTGCTTCCATCTTATATAGTGTTAATCTGATGAGTTTTTATCTGAGAATCATTCAATTGCCTCCAGCTCTGTTCAGTTCTTTCTTCCTTCTAAAAGTAGAAGCCGATCTGCTGACTTGTACTATTGGATTTTTTGATGTGGGCACCTTTTCCCAATAAACTTCACTGTGTCTACCAGCGCATTTTACACAAGCTACTAAACATCCATCAGATGGAAATGATTCACAGTCTTTACTGATTAGGTCATATTTGAGCCAGTGACCTAGAGCTGAAAAGTAATGACAGCTTAAATTGCTTTCTACCCTACTGCAAACAGCCATATGCTGAAATACAGTTGAAAGATGCAATTTAGCATAATTTGGTTTATAACAAAGAGTTATCTGTGGCAGCTTTGATTCCAAAGTAAAACCTTTGACAGTTCACTAACCAACCAAATATAGTTATGGGGAACTGGGAATGCAGGCATTTACATACAAAGATCAACAGTGATTTTGTGGGGTTTTTCAACAGCTGCAGAGTTTTGTCTGCATACCAAATGCTACATTTCGTTTTCACTAAGTTTGTTGATGTTAAGATCAAGAGACAGAAAATCTGAGAAAGAATTACAAGAAATGTTGTTGCAATTGCAGCACCCCTAGTATAATCAAGTGTGCTTTGTGTGTTTTAAAGTATTCTCAAATCAAGATTTTATGGATTTTTGGGTTTTTTGGCTGATTCTTTCACATACTGAAATATTTTATTAGTAGCAACAAATATTATTTACCAACAGTGGGTTTCTAGATAATATCTATTGTAAATTAAAGTGGAAGGCGATGTGATTACATTAATAAACAGTAAGAAATCATTATAGCACTTTCCATAGTCCAGAAAGAGAATTCCTGGGCCTCATGTATGATATTCTCTAGATAACAAGGCAATAGATCTGCAAAGAAAGAACAAGTTTTCTGCCCTTCGTTTATAGCATGTATTCAAATCTGATTTGCATTCAAGATAGCATATGCATATTCCCTTATATTTATTTCCAAGTGGATTGAGGGAAAGTAAATTTGGTTCAGTTTTTTGCAGACCTGAAGATAAAGCACAGCTGTGCTTGACACCTCATTGTTCTCCTACTTAAAATATTCTTATGGTGTTTGTTCAAGGGATTTTTTTTTATGCCAGCTGCAGTTTTCACATTATTTCTAGTAAGAATTAAAAAAAAAAATCAAAACCACAGAACAGCAGAAACCAAGTTTTAGCTCTGCAGCACTGTATTCTGTGAATACAAAATTAAAATCTTGTTGCTGTTTCTTCACATTTTAGCATTGGTAGCTCCATTTGTTCTAACAAGCCAGCCACAAACAGTACTTCTGTCTAAGGAGTCCTATAGTAAAGACTAGACAGACTCCAAATTTATAAGCTCTGTAGATATTATGAACAGCATCCACATACAGACAGAAGAAAGAATTTAAGGATGTTGTGGCATTGTGTTGCAGCTTGTTCTTGTTTTCCCCCCAGTAAAACGGCACACATTTTGGTTTACAGCCTGTCAAGGTCACCCTGAAAAGTTGCTCCACCCTAAAGCATATTGACTGCTCTCCTCTGTTGGGCATAACCTGTGAAGTCACTGACATGTAAGATTGACCTGCCTAAACTTCCCAAGATTATCCTTGCTTAGGTGTGACAGTCAGGAGTAGACTCCTCTAATCATCAGTCTTCCCATGGTAACAGGGAGCAACATTGCAATGACATCAAGCCACCTCCCCTTTGGATATATATCTTCTTGCTGCATGGACAGACGCATTTCCAAACTGTTTGCATGCTCTCTGTTCACCCCTCCTCGCTTGTGGGCAATAGTTCAGAATCCCACATTGCACTGCTGAGCTCAACAGCATGAAAGGCATGAGGGCATAAAACAATAAGCCCTGATTGCAATGGTCTGTTCTGTGCCCTTCATCCCATTGACCAGTGTGACCATATGTTATTAGGTTTCCTTTTGCTGATGTACTCAGAGCAGCCCTCAACCCTCTCTAAGTCATGACCTCTCCTTGTATTAGCTGTTGATCCTGGGAATGAGGCCACCAGATTCCAGCAGAGCTGGCAGTACCAAGGTGCCCTGGTAGGGCCCAGCCATCCTGCTCATTCAGTAGCAGACAGGATCTGCCAGGCCCTGCACAAGCTGTACACAGTCCAACAGTATGCACGGATGTGGCCATGCCTGTGACCCTGTTCATGAGTCCATGCTGCATCATATTTGACCAAAGACACTCTGGAGTTCTGCATGCAAAAATTAAGCATCTTGTATTACGAGTTTGCATGGTCAGGTTTTGGTAGCAGGGGGGCTGCAGGGGTGGCTTCTGCGAGAAGCTTCCAGAAGCTTCCCTCATGTCTGGCAGAGCCAATGCCAGGCAGCTCCAGGATGGATCTGCTGCTGGCCAGGGCTAAGACACTAAGGAATGACAGTAATACATCAGTGATAATGTATTTAAGAAGGAAAAAACGTTATTGCACAGTTGTAATTGCAGCCAGAGAAGAGCAGGGTGAGAGGAACAACTCTGCAGACACCAAGGTGAGTGGAGAAAGAGGAAGAGGAGATGCTTGAGGTGCCAGAGCAGAGACTCCCTGCAGGTTGTAATGCAGCCCATGGTGGAGCAGCTGCACCCCTGCAGTCCATGGAGGACCATGGGGATGCAGAGATCCACCTGCAGCCCATGGAGGAGACCCAGGCTGGAGCAGGTGGATGCCATGAACCCGTGGCAAACCCACACTACAGCAAGATCCTGGCAGGGACATGGAGATTCATGGAGAGAGGAGCCCATGCTGGAGCAGGTTTCCTGGTAGGCCTAGTGGCCCTGTGGGGGACCCACATTGAAGCAGGCTGTGCCTGAAGGACTGCTCCCCATGAAAGAGTGGCCCAAACTGCAGCAGCTCATGTTGCTGTGGGGTGGACTTATTGCAGAAGTTCATGGGGGGCCGTCTCCCATGGGAGGTAGGAAGAAGGAGGAGCAAAGGAAGGACTTCCCTGAGCAGCAGCAACACTGTATGAATTGACCATAGCCCCCATTCCCGTTTCCCTGTGCTGCTGTTAGGGAGGAGGAGGTAGAGCTGGGAAGCAGGCAAGGGTAGGGGGAAGGTGGTTTTAAGATTTATTTTATTTCTAATTATTCTGCTCTGATTTTATTGGTAATAAATTGAATTAATATCCCCAAGCTGAGTCTGTTTTGCCCAGGATGGTATTTGGTGAGTGATCTCTCCTGGTCCTTAGCTCACATCATGAATTTTTGTTATATTTTGTCTCCCCTGTCCTCTTGTGGAGAGCAGTGACAGAGTGGCTTTTATGGGTGCCTGGTAACCAGACAGGGTCAACCTACTACAAACCTAAATGAAGTTGCCATAGGCAGCTCACTGACCAGCTGAACTGGGTAACTCCAGGAGAAAAGGGCAGAAGACAGGAACTCAAAGTGCAGACAGGCAACCTAACAACAGGACCTTGTTCTCTGAGAAACAGGAGTTTCAACCTGACTGTAACAGATGAGGGTGCACTTGGAGACAAAAATTTTTTAGCTTTTGAATGCTATAATTTTGTCCATAAAATGTCCCCTGTGATTCCCAAATGCCTGAAAGGTCAGGAATTTATATCCTGTCTAAATGCAGTAGTTGTAAATACTAATGTTGGGCACAGTACAGCATGAGCTCTCTTCCTTCTGATTTCTTTTCTCTTCTGCTGCCTAACTATGAAGGTGTGAATTCTACTACCCTAGGTTTACCACTGAAGCTTCCCAGGCACTAACATTCCTCTTCAGCATAGGCCTGGAAGTGTCTTTGTCTTGGCTGATCTCTATTGTCATGCACTTTCACACACAAAAGAATTCTAGAAATGTGACAACTTCTCTCTAATTTTTTGTATTTCACAGGCGTGCTCTGAATCACAGAATGGTTTGGGTTAAAAGAGACCTTAAATTTCATCTGGTTCCAGACCCCCTGCTGTGGGTAGGGATGCCACCCACTGGATGGAGTGCCTCGGACCACTCCCAACCTGACCTTGGTTGGTTGAATGCAGCCAGTCAGAGCTGGTAACACACAAAACACATCTCTGTCTTCAAAGACAAAGTTCTGCTTACTCAAGACAGGTCCTCCTTCCCATGCAGCAATCTCACTAAACTGGCACAAGGTAGTGCTTGATAAAGGCAAAACTGAAAAGTATAAACAATGAGAGTTACACATGATATTGGCACCCTATGCAACCATATTATCACACCAAAAGGTTTAAAAGAGACTTAATAATCTGTATTGTTAAGAATAGAGAGCCAATATCATTAGTTTTGGACAAATATTGCACAAACATTATCAATAGAAGCAGTGTCTTTGACAAAAATACGTGTTTAATAAAAGCCTTCTCCTGTTCTCCCTGTCCTACTTCCACTGCCATCAGTGGAAAATCTTAGTCTTTCCTCTGTATTTCTCTGAATGGTAGCTAATCAGAGAATATCCCTGAAACTGAGCATTCAGTTTGACAGTCTTACTTATGAATATGTTTCTCAGATGTGGAAACCCCACAGAGACTTGTATTTCAGTATGAGTCATATTTCATCACAGTATGTTAATTTAGTTACTCGTTTCCATTGAGGGATTGTCTTCTAGAACACGTCAATGGAAGCCTTATTGTTTCCAAAAGAATATTATGTCATCTTAATGCAGTTTAGATCCAATGCCTGCAGCTGCCTTCTGTTTAGGACTTGTTTCATTTAAGTTTATAACATTCTGAGAGACTTAATTCCCATTCATAGCTGCTTGGATCTAGGTCTTTAGTTTTATTATTGATGTGATGCAGCATGAGTTATCCCTCTAAAAGCTGTTCTCAGCTGAATGGTTAAGCAAAACATCAATCCGGCCCCAGGGCTCAAAGCTAATCTTTCAGCTCATTACATTTTAAAGATTGCAAACAGTCAGAAGGCCTGGAATTTATGTAACTTGGGTTATATACAGTAACAGCATGTAAAAGTTATATAACTTAATGTTCATATCATATGTTGAAAAATAATAGGTATATCAGACACAGGAACATAGCAAAAATATCTCAGAGGAGTACTTAAGGTTATCCTTTGACTAAACACATACAAAGAGCAATGTATTTTCACATATAATTAATTCTCTCACCATTTCAAAATGAAATGCATATTTTTCCACTATTTAACTTTTATAATAGCATTCTCATGAGTACTTTAATAATACCCTTAAATCTTTGCAAGTTTAAATTGAGTTTATGAACTAGCTAATTAATTTTACTGTCCTCATTATGGGAACATCAAAGTTCCTATTTACCTGTGCTGTTAATAGCTTGTCTGTAGAAGAGTATTACAATTCCTACCAAGATTTTATCATAGAAATACCTAAGGAAGTACACAGTCAGATTTCTAAGTAGAAAGGGAAAAATTTATGCCAAGTCAAAAACAAGATCAATGATTACATTCCCATACCTCTGTTTTATATCTTAGAGCACATTGTAAGGTATATTCTCAGTGAATAGAATTGCCCTGTCAAAATAATCCACACTTTCAGTATTTTATTAACAATAAATATCTCTTCTTTAAGATACAAGATGGATTAAACAATGCCTGAGTAGTCCTCAAGGCTGTTATTATGGAGGCCATGTGAGAAGTTCCTAAGCATTCTTTCTGACCTTAAAATCTGTGAATTCCAGTCTGACAACCTCAATGCTTAAAAAAAGTATAGAATTTTAAAAAGCACCTTTCTTCTTCTTCTTCTTCTTCTTCTTCTTCTTCTTCTTCTTCTTCTTCTTCTTCTTCTTCTTCTTCTTTCTTCTTTCTTCTTTCTTCTTTCTTCTTCTTTCTTCTTTTTCAGCTGTGTCATTTTTAATTATTTCCTGCCAGGCTGTGGTGGGACACTGTGGCCTGTTTCCACTGGTCTACCTGATGCACCAGATGCTGCCAGCTGGGGGATTACACAAGGCACTACTTCCAAGAGCCACAAGAGCTGGCACACAGCTCAGAGGCAGCACAGCATTGTTGTCTCTCCTGTTCTGGGCATGCACTTGGCATGGGATAGTTCATTTCCCAGCAAACAGGTTGTCACCCTCATACCTGGATTGCTTTCATGCCACCTGGGTCTTAGGCACAGAGGGAAAATCAGCAGGAGACTGGGAAACAAAGTATGAGGTCCATGAGGTGAACGAAGGAATTTTATATTTACTCAAGAAAATATAGTTCCTCACTTTTTTTTTTTTCATTTTTCAGATGACACTAATACAGTCATTCCATTGAACTCTGACTTCTTAACAAAGCTAAATTAAGACTATCAACCCTCCAGGATCCCTACTTCCTTAATGGAAAATAAAAGGCTTCTACAGAGAGCAATTCAACACAGCTAAAATCTGAATCAGTTCCCAAGATTCTGCCACTATATTAAGATCTATTACCACAGAGCCCCTTCTTCTGGAATGGGAAGTTTTCTGCTTCAGTGAGACCACTCCCAATAATAATCAGTGAAGGATTTAGTAGCGGATGTTATGGCTATCAAGACTTCCAGACTTTTTCTGGCTGTTTGTCATTATGTTCACCTATTCACAAGCAGAAAGCACAGAATTTAAAAGAATTTCATTTAATATATGGTTCTCACGGAATGCTTTATTCCCTGGATAGCCACGGACAAAACGCATCTTGGTTTTTTTAAAGTTTATTAACAGATCTGGCCACTGAAGTCAGTCTCATGGAAAACAGATCTCCACCTCTTACATTAGAATCAGTTTCAGAGGGATTAGAAGCAGTTCTTTAATCATTTAGCTCTTTTTAGATACCTGGGGAGGAGAAGAGTTTTGGAGTTATGACCTGACTCTATTCCCATTTAGGTTAATGGGAGATTTGCCATTAATTTCCAGAGGAAGAGGATGAGGCCCCAGTCTTTTGAGAAAATGATGCAGTAGTGCTTAATGGATCATGCAGACCTCCTCAGTTGAAAACACCTTTGTGGTTCCAAGTTTCCATCTACCTTTCCTGGATAAACATGGACATTTAGTTCCCTCTTTCAAATTGTTTCCAACTAACATTTGCAACACAGTCATATTCCCTTTTTGTATTCTGTTAAAAAAAGAAATACTTAGCATGTTCCATGATATTAGGAAATGCCAAGGAATCATTCCAGCAAGTAAAATTTCATACATCTATCTGGCTAGGAAGAATAAATAATGACCTTTTCCACATGCCAGCAAATATAAAATGTTCATATTTCCACAGGCACAAGCTTAATGGCCATCTGAGATGTCTGATTCATTTATGATTCAAGCACTGTTTATAGGAGTTGACCAAAGAATTTACTTGATATCACTGAGGAATGCAAAACACATAAGTAAATTATACAGTGCAGATATCCACATGCAACTCACCAAGAGTGAAATAAAGCACATTTACACTGAAAAAGTAAACCTTTGCATGCACACCCATTTCTATGCAGTCGTGCAGTCCATCACTTCACACCAATTCTTCAGTTTTTCAGTTAGCATATTATATATATACGAAGTCTGAATCTAAATTATGTCTGCTTTTGATATTACTCCCTTTGCACTGCTCTCTGTTTGTGTGTTGTGCCTATCTTTACCTTACAACTGCTGCTAAGCACAGACCTCATCTCATGCCAGAGCTGCTGTTTTCCTGAGGACCATTAGTCTCTTTCCCAAAACACACTTCTAGAATAATTGGAGATAAGCTGCTTGTCTGGCAGGTGCTGCTGCAGAAGGGTGTGGAGCTGCTATGGGCTGTATTTATCAAACTTCAGCAGAAGGCACTAAATATGCCATCTATGCATGGGAAACAATGGACAGAAATTTATATTTCTATGCTAAACTGGACATTTTAGCTCCTCCATAGGACCTCACCCCAGTCAGCACAGATACTCCCAATGACAGCTTGATTCCATCTGCTGTAAACAATTATCAATAGATGCAATGAACTGACCTCTGGGAGTGCCCATCTCACACCAATACCTCCAGTTACTTTTAAATTAATAACATCTCTAAAGCCAGCGTATATGTTCATCCTCTGGCATGTAATTGTCCATACTGCCTAACTTTTAGCCTGATCCCTGGTGTAGTTTTGACCCAGGTCAGCCAGCACTCTCCAAAACAAAGTCTGGGTATATTTTAGGAGCTAGTCAGGGATGCTTCCCAATACTGACAAATAAAAAAGTGCCTGTCTCAATTTATGTACTGGAATAGATGCAGCTTACATAACCAGCTTGTATGATGTACTTATAATTGCAGCATGGCTCTAGACTAGGTGAGATGAATCCCATCCAGTGTGACTGAAATGTTCATAGCTGGCCAGTGACTGCAAACAGTCTACTCGGGACAAGAAAATTTCTCCTGCATTTCCAAATAGAGTCAAGGGTAACTACTTCAAAATCTTGTCTGACACTAAAATGACTATTAATAATGTTTTTCAATCTTATTTAGAATTCACCCCATTGCACCAACTGCTATACAAACAAGACCTAATAGAAAACATCTCAAATACTCTAAATGAGACAAAGAACTTGAAAAGGTAAGAGGAATAATAGAATGTAAACTGATATAATTTGATCAGCAGCAGTATGGTCATTTCAGTTAAGCAGTGAACATTTTATAGAATGGTGTGGGTTTGAAGGGACCTTTAATATTATCTAGTCAATTTTCCTGGGCAGGGACATCTTCCATTAGATCAAGTTGCTCAAACCCCCACCCAACTTGACCTCAAACACTTTCAGGGATGGAGCATCCACAGTTTCTCTGGGCAACCTGTTTCAGTGTCTCACCACAGTAAAAAATGTCTTCCTTATCTTCAATTTAAATTTTCTCTCTTTCAATTTAAAACTATTCCCTTTTGTCCTAGTCTCAATATAAAGTCTTTCTTCATCTTTCTTTTAAGCTTTCTTTAATATTAAAAGGTCACAATAATGTCTCCACAGAGTCCTCTTTTCTCCAGACTGAGCAATCCCAGTTCTCTCAGCCTTTCCTCACAGGAGAGGTACTCCAACCCTCTCACCATTTTCCTTGCCCTCCTCTGTACTCACTCTAAGAGGTTTGTGTCTTTCTTGCACTGGGGGTCACACTTTGAAATCTTTGTCTATTCATTTGTTCATGAAGTCCAGTACTGATATGCAATTTTACCCTAAAACAGATACGCCATGATACAAACCAGACACAATACCATGATGCATAAACAGGCATGCTGTGATTAAGACATTTTCTTGAGGACTTCAGAGAGTCACTGAAATTTAGGTATGAAGAATGAAGGCTGCTGTGACTAAAGGAACACTTTCATATTCATTCTTGCATTAAAGATTGTCATGCAGTGTGACAGACAGCATATAAAAGCAATGTAAGCAATATGTTTTTCTTTACAGTCTTTCACACTAGCCTAAAATACACAATTTCCTCCATGGTGACTTCTCAAAGGCATTAGGCAATCTGGATGTAATTCATTTGACTTGTACTTTGCAGGGCCATACTCCCCCCTGTTACTGCTTTGCCATAAAGGGACTGAATAAAGAGCATCCCAGAACACAGGCAGACTTCAGAAGGAAATTTTTTCAAAGCAGTAAGCTGGCTGGTTATTATGGCCTATTTTGTGGATCATAGTCCAAAGGTACAAACATCCTGAGCGTCTAGTCTCAGTTAAGTGGGGAGTCGGACTAGTTTCATGGTCAAATACTTAGACTCCCTGGAACAATTTCTTTGATTCCTGGAAGAGCTGACTTGGATGCTGAGATTTCCAAGGTTCCACTGGATGTTGTGGAACTCACTGTGGGAGTGTGCTAGCCAAAGAAATTAAAACCTAAAGTCCTCTTACTTGTAGTAAATTTTGCACACTGTGGCAGGTTTCACATGACTCCAATGAGTCATGACCTATGGCCAAAGTAGTGCTTGTAGTCAGTGGTACAAAATATGTCATTGTGGTTATTTGGCTGCTTCTGTTACTCCAGCTGTAGCTGTCGGTAAAGGGTCTTGTGATTAGTTTAAAAATATGCCTTAAGATGGCCTGAGATTAAAAAAAAGTGATACGGCATTCAAAAGTATCAGTACAAAGTGTCCCATAAACTTCACTTGGGTTTTAACTCAGGCCCTGCAGGAACATACTTTACTAAGTGGATAGGAAAAGTCAGCAGTCAGGAGGTGATTATCATCTTTACATAAGCCTCACATCTGACTGCTGGGAGTAGGAATTCCAGCTGGGAATGTTCAAGCCACTGTCTGTGTTGAAGTTATGTCATCAATAATGCAACTCTTGGCTGGAGTAATTTCAAATAATAAAAGTTTCTGTAGTTTGTAAAACTGGGTTTTGGATATATAGAAGGCAGTCCAATGTCTCGGCATTGCTCTCTAAACATCATCTTTCACTCTGAAACAGTGTTAAGGGCCAAATTTTCTGTGTGGCTTCAACCCAGATTCTAACATTGCAGTTGTAAGTTCAGCACAGGGTGAGTAGCTGTCTAAATACACTGGTCTTGAGTAGTGTACAGTTTAATTCACACACAACCCTGCAAGGAATGGCAATGGACCAGCACAGAGTGAATGATCATAAATAAGCCAGAACATTTCATTTGTTTCTTTTTTTTATAAATGTCAGGAGGGTTATTGGGGGATTTTATTAGAAAGGCAGCTGGAAGAAGAAATGCATCAGGTGAAATTAAAAAGAGCACAATGAGGCTTCATAATGCCTCGTAATTCATAGTAAAGTTTAAACCAAGCAGAGAAGCAACATGTGATAATTCTCACAGTCACTTGTGGGAAAAATCAAGAGACAAAGAAAGCATAAAAGTGTGGTCTTCCTGCCCTGTAGGAGCAGCAGCATCCTAAAACTGCCCCTTCCTTTGGGTTACTGTGCTCACCTACCAGTGCAGCTGCAGTATATACAATTTTCTGAAGCTTTAAGTTTCTGAAGTTACAAGCAATTGTAGCACATTGTAACTCATAATCTATTGCATGGTGACTCTGGAGAGGTGAGACGTTGTATTAATCAGGTGGGATGTAGTCCTCCTAACTCAAGTTATGGTTGTGAAGGAAACAGTGCTAGGGCATGGGTACAGACAAGGGAACACAGAAATACCTCCTTATTGTTTGTTGGCATTACTCTGGCACATTTTCAGACAGTTAGTGGTCTTTCAGCCTTGTTTATGGCACTGTGGCATGCACCTTAAACCTTTCCTGTAGCTGAGTTGGTATTTCAGTTGGGAGAGGAAAAGGAGAGTCTTTAATGGTGCGGGCATGGTTACCTTGTGCTCTGGCCTTGGAGCCAGAGAACAAGGTCTTGCTCAGCTCAGTTTATTATCTTGGGTCTTGTCTTAGATGCTTAGAGGGCACAGAGATTCTAGCTCCCTCTAGAAGCACTCAAAGTATCCACAACTGTAAATGTGGGAAGGTGCAGTGTTATGCTTGAAATTCAGCATTTGACTGGGCACCCATTGGGATAAGTCCACACCTTGGTGTGCTTGAGCTGAGGGGCACCACAGGGTGCCTGCAATGAAACACACAGTGTTTCCAGCAGAAACCCACGCACGGTGATCAGATAACATCAATGTGCTCTTAATAGCAGTGATAACATTTAATTACTTATTAAGTATTCCCAGCATAGAAGAAAATGTTCAACAAAATAATGTCTCTTCTTTGAATTAATTATTACAATAAAGCTGAAGATTTTCTTAACTCAGCGCAAATTACTTGAACAAACTGTATCATGCAGACTAACATTTTAATTGATTAAGTAATTCAAGGCAGAGAAAAACAGCACTGCTTACATTTGGAGAACCATGGTGCCATTGTTTCTGAAGCCTTCAAACTCACTTTTAACATATTTTGTACTCTGCTTTTGACTGTTCAAAAAAATCTATCATAAGATTGAAGAATTTCTGTTTTTAATATAGGAGGCACATATGCAGACAACAGTCCTTTAAAAAAAAATAATCCCTATGTTCTACCACCCACCATAAACTTGTCTTGGCAAAAAACACACCTCTGAGCTTGCTCAGCTTTAATCTCACTTATAACCATTACCATCACTTTCCATGGGTTTGCAGCCTTCATTTATTAGCAGCAGCAACTGAAATCATCTGGCTTAAATAGCTTTCCTAGGAACAACAGCCCTCTTGATCAAACCATTAGATGGTGAGGTGTTCCTCCCCACATGGAAACCATATAGCACCCACCTGTACAGGAGGCTTTCAATGATTTTACTGGAATCTGAGGAATGGTGTTGATCCTTATTTCTAAGGCAGTAAATAAGATATTTCAAATCTTACAGGAAAATATTTCCACAGAGCCATTCTGTGATCCAGTTCTTCCAGTGATATGCTCAAATTCACTCGTGGGAATCACTCACGCCTTGTGGAACACTAAAGCCAAGGAAAGGTCTTATGCCACTTCTTAGGTATAAAGCAGCCATGGGAGCTTGAAAGAGGCAGAGACAGTGTTGAAGATCTCTGTTAGCACCTTGGTGTTTCATAAGTCATTGTCACACTCCTTAACTGCTGTCCCTACACCTGCTGGAAAAGAGCAATGTTTATCATTCCAAGACACGACAGTGGCAGCCGTGGCAGGTAGGTATGCAGGATCCAGCATGCCAACAGCTCTCTGAAAAAAGAAAGCAGAATAAGAAATCTTCTGAGGCTGTTTAGTTAATACAGTTTAGGCACTGATGAGTACAAAACAAATCAGACGGAGGAAATGAAATCTGTGCAACAGATATTTACTACTTAATATAGTGCTGGATGTTTCAGTGAAAAAGAGAAATTGATTTTAACTCACATATCCAAAGAAGTGTTCTTCATTCATGCTGTTTGGGGAGTGCTGCCAACCTTGCCCAGACTCCCAGGCTGACCTTGAGACTGCTTTGGGCAGTCTTTTCTGGCTCCTGCTTGAGCCCACAGGAAAAGCCCTTGATTTACTTCTGTATCATCATTAGATCCTAAGATCACAATCAGGAGAGGACATTTCCTGTATTCAGACAAAAAATGGAAGGCAACTGTAAGCAGGACAGTAACCAGAAATCTCTAACCTATTCTACATTTGGGTGAGATTAAAAGAGAATGTGCTGAGATGTCTTTTCATTGCCTCCTCAGGAAAAATACCCCCTCACATACTTAAAGCTATTAATTATATACAGATTGGCTAAAAGTTATGTCAATTACAGTAATAGGACCTTTCATGTTCAAGCAGTTGTAACCAGGTTCCTAAATTAATAGGCTGTTGTACATGAAAAGAGTTCTCGCATTTCTGGGTCTTCTTATTTAACTAGAGAGAGGGTAAAGCTATGAAATAACAGTCTGAGCTGTTGAGCTGGCATGAAATATGTCTTTAAAGGTCATTTTAGGAGAAAACCCCAGAATTCCAGCTCTGCCTTGCAGTCCTCTGTTGTGAGTCACAAACCCTACAATGGTTCAACTGCACAAGCTGGATCACAGGGGAGAGCAAGAAGAAACCTTGTCAGCTATTATCGATTATTAATTTATTATCATATTTTATTGTAGCCTTCCTGTTCTGTGACACATAAGCTGTGTCAAGGAATTTATAGGTCTTTTGAACTTCCAGGCTAAAGTGACAGTGGCTATTAAATAGTGAGCTGCTATAAGAGAAGCTGAGGCCCCATAAAAGAAGTAAAATGGGATGAAAGGTGTCTCCAGAGATCTTCATCTCATCTCCCACTGACTTACACTAGTGCACTCATTTCTGATTAATAGCTCATTAGTGGGTGGGGCAATTTCTGAGAGGAGAGAAAAATGTGTATTAAAGTGGCATGACTTGCCAAGAACAGCAGACAGAATCTTCTTCTAAGGATGGTAAACAAACATTTGGTGATGAATCTGTATGGTCATTAAACTTTGACCTTAACTATCTTTACACTGACAATCCACAATTATGAGAGGCAAAATCTGAGCAATCTTGAGCTTTCTGTTAAAAATTATCTGTCTTCCAAGAGACATTCTTTTCCAGGTTAAATAAATCACCTTTTTTTCCTTTGCACATGCAAGTCTTGGGGAAAAATATTAAAGTTGCCTTTCATGTTGCAGGTGCCTTTTATGTAACTCTAGATATTTAAGTTAACAGTATTTAAGGATATTCAGCACCTGACATTCCATCAGCTGTGTGGGTCCAAAGGAGATATTGGCAGAATGAGATTTCAGAGAAAAAAAATTTGGTGCTTTATTTCATTTTTTAAAGAGAGGGGCATAAGGGGTCTGGTAGAGTTGGGGTTTTTTTGCTTGGTTTTTTTTTCATGTTAAAATAAAAAGCTGGATATTTGTAGCATTTCTCTATTTTGTGCATATTCAAAAAAAAAAAAAACAGTAAGATGTAACTGCTTTATCTCAATTAAAATTCAATAACAGTTTCAGTTCAAATGAACCTGCATCTTTGAAAAATCAATCACTTGTCCCTAAATCTTTCCACTTGTAATCAAATCTATCAGATCAAAAATACAGTGTTCAGCTCTCCTGTGTATTCACTTCTTAAAGAGAGGGGATGTGTAATTAAGTTTATACAATTATAGCCTAAGAAAGGGAGGGAAAATCAGAGTCCTACTCTAAATCAGGCATCATGATACTTACCTATCATATGAATTCTACAGCAGATATGTAATCTAATTCTTCTTTATATGATCCACCAGTAAATTTAGGAGAATTCCCAAAGAAGTGTTAGTCAAAACCATACATACTCAAGGAGAAGCATGTGGGAGATGTGGAGAATGATTTTATGCACTGGCCAACTCCTGAGGCCATGTTTTAGACCTCTTTGCAACCACCATTTCCATAAACAATGCAGGTGTCCACAAGGACTATTGTGCTCACCTGAACAGAGGTCTTTAGATTCCCAGGCCCTCCCAGGGACCCAGGAGTCCTCTTTGCCCCATTTCATCCCCTCTCTCACTCATCAGATACACCTGACAACATCCTTCTGTTGCTCATGCAAATGCAAAACCAGTCACATTTTCTGCTTTCAATAAACATTTCCACGAGAGGCATTTATAAGTATTTTGAAGCAATTTCTCTTCTGTTAATTTTCTCAGCCCTTCCTTACACCTGTGCATATTTAAAATAACCAGCGCTTTCTCAAATACCTTAATAAACCATCTTTTTTTGTTTCTTCTTAATCTTTCTTTGTGTGGCTTCATTTGATGGCCCTGTTCTTGCATAGATAAGAGAACAGAGGTAGATGAAGTGCCACCCTACACTACTTCCCTAAGCTTGTTCAACAGATCAGCAGCAGTTCTGGAGAATAGAGCTCTCCTTCCACAAAACACTTTCCAGTTTCTGCAGAAAAGTATCTTACCTCTTTCTGACTCATTTCTTTCTAAGTTAGAAGAATTTTCCTTCCTGTTTCCCATTCAGAAAGATTTATTCACCCAAAGATGCTCTCCCATCAGTTAATGGCCATCAAGCTCTCTTGCTTGAACACGTTACTGCAGGAGAACAAATTGCCAACGTCATCTTTGCCAGAATCACAGGCCTGAATTCAGCAACTTGCTAAAGCAGTAATTGCAGCAATTCCCAGGGCAGGTCTTGCTTTGCATCCTCCTTTAGGTTTTTTCCTCCAGTCACTCATGAGCAGGATCTGCCCTGGTCAGCACCAACACAAGGCCCATCAGAGCTCTTGCCCTTCATCTTGTACTTAATACAATGAGGGTCAGCAAAGGCATTGCCTTCCCATAGCAGTTTCTATCCAAACATCTGATATTTTAGCCCTGCTGTTCACATCTCTGTGTGCTCATGTTTAAATGAAACCACTCTACATCTTCCTTGATGGTGTCCTAGCTCCGTGCTGCTCACATCATTGTGCCATATGTGCAGTATGGATGTGTTGTTCCTAGAGTAGCAGCTAAACCCCATATGTTTCAGCCTGTGGGAAAGAAAATATTATATACAGTCAACAGGCTATCTTTCATGGAAGCTTTTCTTCAATGCATTAAAATGGATTTCCCAGTAATAGTCAATATTCACCATTCTTGACTTATTCAAGTAAATTCTGCAACCATGTTTGAAATTTATTTATTTATTTATTTATTTATTTATTCCCTAAAAGTCAGAGGCAGAATGTGCCACCATGATATGATATCCACATAAATAGCAACCAGTGCACAAGAGGAAATTAGGAGAATATAGTGTCTACAGTCAGCATATGTCATGTTTTTTTAAAGAGTTACCTATGCACACCCTCCTTCTGAAGGAGGTGGATACTCTGATATTGTATATTGTGGCATTTAGTGCATTCAAATAGTAGATTATATAAATTAATTCTGCAGTTCTTTACAGCTGGAATAGAGTTATTCTGGAATAATAGTGTTTATTACTCCAGAATCAAGCACTACATAGTGGAGACCTTGACTAGCACTTTCTTTTTATGAAAATAATATTGATAATGAGAGAACACTACATTAGGAAACTGGTTGACATACACAATAAGTTGACTGTGCTCTGCTCAGGTCACTTCATAATGAATTACCTTTTAGAGAGGTGATATGCTTAAATAACAGTTTAGGAATTGCAGAAATCCAGTTTTATTCCAGGGTGAGACCTTGACTGCAGAGAGATTTTACAATAAAGTTGTCATTCCACTGTGTCTAGAATAACTAGTATTTCTTGTATACGCTGGGAGGACCCACACTAATATAAATTATTTAAATTATACAGAAAAGAATATTTGAGAATTTAAACTGTGACATGATGGTTCTCAGTAGAACCATGACATGTTTGTTTTGCAAAAGTACTATTGATTTACAGAATTTTAGAGGGTACAATAGAATATTATTATTAAAATTTCTACAGTCAGGTGCTTTTTGAAGGTGCCTGCTATCTGCTCAAAGATACCAATGTCTATTGTAATCTTTGAAACAACCAAGTTTCTCTCATCTCCTTTGATGTGGTCCTCTTTGCTATTTTCCTAGCATATATCAAATATTTAAACTCAGTCCAAGTCATAAAAAACATTCAGACAAAGCCAAAAAGAGAAACAATTATCTCAAGCCTGTATCTTGTAAACACTGGTATAACACAGTCTTAATGGAAACCACCACTTCTTTTAGCACATCACTTTTGATCATTAATAACTCATGGATGATGGAACAATAAAATCCATACCAAGTCCAATTTAATAGCCAAGCTATTTAACAGCCTGAGATGATGAACATCTATTCAGACTCCAAACTGGTCAAATTCACAAGACAAGCCTATTGGCTTTTTAGCTAGAAAACAGGTCCTGGCACAGTTTAGTTTGCATCTCTGAAATGCTCTTTAATTCACCTCTGAGCCACTTGGAAATTCTGATACACAGTGATAAGAAGAGAATACAGTGCACAGACATGATGTGCAGGTGTCTGTGTAAATTCACCCATCATTCCCAGGAAGAGGAGGAAAGGTAAGGGAACAAGATAAGAGCACAGTCCTGGGGAGAGTGACACTGAAGGGACAGCATAAGGACAACTTGCACAGAATGACATTAGAGCCACCTCCATCACTTATTCATCTTCCTACAGCTCAAAAGGCCTGTGTGACTCTCAGCATCTCTTTAGGCACATGAGTCAACACTTGCTCCAACTACTTTGTGGTAAGGAGAGGAAGAATGGCTGTTGAAAATAGCTGAATAGAAAGTAAGGTAACCCCTCCTTGACTCCTAAGTTTTCCACCAGAAATTATAGCAAGAGAAAGGCTGAACTTCAAAATGTACTTTTGTTTGGGTCAGTCAGTCTGATGAACTGCTGCATAGCTGGGGACGTGGTTTTACTTTTCCAATCACTGAAAACACAGTACAGATATATTTGTCATGTTTTGTTTTTACTATTGGTGATCAAAAAACTCAGCTAACGTTGCAGCACATTCTGGAGTTCTTTGGTACTTAGCAAGTGCAGAACTAGTGAATTGTCACAGCAAAAACATTACACTGTCAAAGCAGTTCTGGTTGGGCTGGTCATTCTGAGATCATTGCTCTGCAGTTAATGAAGGGCCTGGATCTCTTTGGAGGACAAGGCCAAATGGAGACCATGTGATCCTGTCTTGGCAGGGCCTCTGGCCCAGATTCTGAAATCTACTTGTATATTAGATAATTCTCCAATGCCAAAGACCGGATTTAAACCTTCAGCTTGAAATATGCAGATTTATCTGTTACTTTCACCAAACTTCTTGATTCCCAAATTCTTTTCAATCTGGTCCCTCAGGTAGAAGACCTTATGCTAACAGGAACAGTGAGGGGGGAGCAAGTGAGAGCATACTCAGATGCATGCACAAAGCCTTCAAAAGGCACATTAACAGAAGACAGCATTTCAAGCTGTATGATAATACAGTGAATTAAAATGCACTCCTAATACATTATTTGATGTGTGACTGAGTAGAAACAGCATATGCAAATTGATTCTAAGCATGCAATGTAATTCCCATGTATATGAGCTGTGCAAATGGGAATTCGAGTTTGTTATGAGCACTGACTGAGACATGATCTTTGGTTGTTTCATTTTCTCTAACTCTGAGTCATAAGTCTCATTGTCTGATAATGAATTTGAATGTGTGTTTGTATAATACCTTCTCATTCTCCATCACATACCCTCCTGTCATCATGTCATTTCCAGGGAAATACAGTTGGAATCACATCCCACAGTGATGAGGTGAAAGATTGCTTTTTCTGGAGGAGGAGGAAATAAATATTTGTCACCTTAATAATTAAAAATTTATGCTTTTGAGACCTGTCCACATTACTGTCTTGTTGAGTTTGGGAGCACTGTGTCATTTGGCTAGTTTTTGTCTTCATGGCAACTGAGAACGTGTCCATAAGGCTCTGAGAAGGCAGCACTACATGAGCAAGTGGGGACATTTGGTGGTATGCAGCCATAAAAAGCAAATGCAAGATGAGTCATCCATTTGCAGGACAATTGTGTTCATTGATGCAATTTTCAGCATGATCTTAAAAAATTATGGTGGCTCAGAGGCATGTCTTTCCCCACCCCTCTCATTTCTCTTTTACTTTTTCCCCTCATACATTCTTCCAAGTGGCTTTACAAAGTTATGAGGATGGAGACAATGTCTAGCCTGGAGTCACCTGTGGGGGATTTGTGGCATGTCTGTTTCTAGAGAAAGAGTATTGTATGCTGGCTGACAGCTCTATAGACAGACTGCCTCTTCCCTGGAATAATCCTGAATCTTCTGTAAAGAGAAAAGGGTTCTCAAGTAACAAATCCAGGATGTTTTTCCAAGTCATTAGAATGCTAGGT
Organism: Ammospiza caudacuta; assembly: GCF_027887145.1. NCBI lineage: Eukaryota > Metazoa > Chordata > Aves > Passeriformes > Passerellidae > Ammospiza > Ammospiza caudacuta. The sequence goes on from NC_080595.1 coordinate 81,547,942, forward strand.
TAGAGAAGCCATGGGAGTATAATAAAAACTGTATGGACTGAAGCAGGTGACTGAGTGACAGCTTTCTTTTTGCCTATATGCATCACAAGAAATTTTCCTTGAGAGCAGCCTAACCCACAACTAATCCCGCATGCCCTAATCAGCACAGTTTACAGCATTTCTCATGGGATGTGGTGCTTTCAAAACCAGGAAAGCTGGCAGCCTCAAAAGGAGAGAGCTGCTAGCACCAGAGCTCTGCACGCAGAGCCAGGGGCACAGCTTCCCATTGCCAGTCACAGGCACAAACCACTCCTGCCTGCCAAGCACCAGAGCACCTCTGGCAGCTGCCTGCACACAGCAGAGAAAACAATTTCCTCCGTCCCATCTGCCCTTGACACATGACAGTGAACACTGTGGGAACACAGAGCAGCCCTGAGCTGATAGAGGGGGAAAGTCCATGCAGGGTATTCTGACATCTTCCCTAGAGTTCAGGACCCTCAGTTCCCTGCTGGTTCAGGAGCTGCCAGGCTTATCCTATGACCCCATCCAATTTCATACCACAACCTTAGCAGCTAGGCAGTGAACAGTCCAGCCTTCAGCCTCCCTCAGACAGAGGCCAAGCTGTTTTTACCTGCTCCTCAGATCATCACTGGACCAGTTAAGGACACTCCATTCCTCCTGAAGGATCTTTGCTACATGACACTGGAGTTTAGTATTGCAACACTTACCCAGGTTAGAGGAAAGCCTGACTATGGTACCTACTCATGAATTATTTGTGTACTGCACCATGGATGGATACCTTACGCACAAAGATCAGGATCCAGCCTCTTCTTTCCTCTGTCTTAATCAATAGCAGATATGATGACATACCTCCTACTCTTATTTGCTCATCCTTATGGCTTTTGCATTTTTTTAGTGCGGGCTGGGGCAGGATGTACAATGGGAATGATTCCTTTAGAGACAGGATGGACGAGACAGAAAATGGATGAAGAATTAATAAGATCAGGGAAAGTCCAAAGCAAAAGAACAGACCGGAAAAGAGAAGGAAGGCTCCTGAGAAGAGTAGTGTTGTTTAGGAGTTGGACACACATGTTTCAGATCACTGGAAGGCTGAAGGGCAAAACGTGATAATCACAGAAGGGAGGAATATGGAGAACTACCGCAGGACCTAGGGTACAAAAATTAAACAAGCGGAATCCAGAGAGAAGGCATAAGAACAGAAGGCAAGGGATAACAGAGCAGTAGCAAACCCGTCTTTCAAGAACTTTCTAATTAATCTGCTACTCCTCTCGGTTTGCTTTCTAACAAATGGAGAGACAAATGCTGACGAAAGTGTGTGTCTGCATCGCCCTCTAGTGCCACGTCCCCTCTGGAGACCTGCGGCGGCTCGGAGCCCTCTGGCCTCGCCAGAAAGCAGGGCTGAAGAGCTCAAGCATCTTGAAAATCTGCATAAAGACATCAAGAGCAGGGAGAGTTTTCTCATCTGTTATTAAAAATAAACACAGTAAATTGCATCTAAAAGTCTAAACTAAAAGATAATTGAGCTCAAAGAGCCACGCACGTGACCACTTAACTAAGAAATGTCAACAAGTAATTGTCCTTCAGTGTTGTTGGCCTTGCCTGACTTTGTACTTGCTAATATTCCTATTCATTTAGCATTAGCTGTTTAGACATTGAACAAGATGTATATGAGAGCTGAACTCAAATAACAAGAAAAAAACTTTCCCACTTTGTTTATTCATTTATTTATATTAGATTTGCAAGTTTATTCTTCTGGGCTTAAAGGCCAAATGAAGAAATAGGAGCACGGGTACTGGTCAGTGAATGGAAGAAATTTATAGACTGTTTAAAATCCTTTTGATCTTCATTTGTCCATGCTTTATTGATTTATTTTTTATTATTTATTTTTTCTTATATGAACTTGGTGCTGACTGGCAGAACACTGTGCATTCATGTAAACTAATGTTTATGCATTTTAGGTAGTGATGTGTAAACTTTAAGGAAGGTTCTCTCTATATGGGATTTATTTCAATGAGTGGAAATTCCTGCTATGAAACCTTTGCTGAGGTGTGAGTTCAGTCTAATTTTGCCAAACCTTAGCTAAATCACATTAATTCTCAAAATGCCTTTAAAACTTGTAGCACAACGTATTCCATGAAGCTGCCTCCTCTCACCCAGCTGTCTCACTCTGATTGCTTAATCCATTGCAGAGTTTCTCCACTTTTGCCCTGAACCAGCTTAAAGTCAGACCTGAAAGTCCTTGCCTCTGAAGGAAGTGATACAATAATTTCTGCTCTTTGCAATCAAGAAGTGATTCAAAAATGTGTATCAGCTTGCAGTTTTGACCTACTACATTGGAGGGACTCATCTGAAAACAGGAATTTTATGTGACCACTCTGCAGGACCAGAGTTGGGACCCACTGGAGGCAGAGACCCAATTCTAGAGCACAGACAGTGGTAGAAATGGGCCTTTGTTCAGCCCCTTGACTCCTGCACTCAAAACAGGAATGAAAAGACATTAGTTTCTCATGGCCCAAATACCCTTCAAACCTCCCTGGCTGGCCACACACTTTGGTGTTTGTTAATCATCATTAGTGCAGAGGAAAGCATGGAATTGACAGCTGAATGCATGACATCTCTGGGACATTTCTAGTGCCCAGGACTCTCAGTTCCTGCTGATAAGTTGTAGATTAACTAGATACTATTAATTTCTGATCCCTCCTGGCTCCCCTGAGATACTGACATTCTTTGTAGTTCTGAAGCCATAATCCAAGCTGAAATAAAACCATTCCTAAAGGCAATATTCTTTCCTCCTTTTAACATCACAAAACAGATTAGTTGAGGTGGACAGACACCTATGATAATAATAACAACTTAGTGCTCCTTTTGCATAAGAGTAGTGATGTTTTTTACAAATATTAAGGTGTCATCCAAGCCTGTTACACTATGAAAAAAAACCAAAAACCTCAAGAAAAATATTTACAGAGATCTGCCTCTTAAATCAAAAGATAGACAGGACTTAACAGTCAGAATGGCTGATGCACTCTCTGAAAAATGTGCATGGTCCCAGTATGTGTTTTATAAAACTATGTTTTACACTTTATAGAGCTTGAACTGGCCGTGCACACTTTATTAAGTGTGTGGAAACAGCTGTTCACAATTAAGTTCTTTATTCTTCAAATACCTACTACTGGGCACTGAATTGACTGCCATATGTTAATCCAAGTCACTGATCTATATCTCCATATAGACATACTCCACAGTGTCCTTAAACTGTTTCTCTTTACAATAATGTTAGTTTTCCTGCATAGTAAAATGGAAACTCAGAGCCTAATTCTTTTCTCATTCACGCCAGCACGAATCAAGGTCATGGAGCTACGCTGATGAAAGCAGATGTAAAATAGAATGATGGTCAAATCCCTCCAGCCCATTTTAGTTTTTGTAAGTCACATGTCTAAAAATTAAAACAAACACCTGCCAACCTAGCTGTAAAAGAGGTCAATCTTTCAGAGAGCCACAGAACTTCTTTTTGTGACAGAGATCCTTTCCCTGGGAAGGAAGAATTGTGTGTCACTACTGTTACACATAAACCACAGGAACAGGAAGAAACAGGCTGGGCAGAAAACTGCTTTCCTTAACTCCACATACACCTTTTCCTTTGGCATTATTAAAATATGCAGGAATGGAATATTCTGTTACTTCTGCAGAACAAGATACGCAAAGGAAATGGTCTGGCAAACTTGTTTCCAAGTGTAAAGGGCTTTTTTAGTTCCCAGTAGCCTTGCCAACAAAATTAAAGCTCTTCAAATAACATTCAAGTTGGTCTTTCCTTAGGATGCATTTAAATGTTCCTAAGTCTACTAAGGTACTTCCTTTCCTTAGAATTCTTTGTGTCCAAATGTCAAGTAATTATCAAGGATGAATGTGTTCCAACAGATGCTTTAAAAAAACTCAGGAAAGTTACTTCTCATGTGTTGGGAGCCTCAGACATTTGAGGCTGTCTGATAGAGCAAGATATTTGAATAGGTGTTCAGTTTGAACAAACACCCAATTCTACAGGAGGCAAAACCAGAGAGAAAACCTGAACCCACTATTTAGAGAGGACAGGTGAGCTAACACCCACATTAGTAAGGGAAGGTTCAGTCCCATGTCTGCATGTTAACTGTGTCCAGCCCAAGACAGCAGTCACATAGAACACCAGAAAAGCAGGTTTTGTGACATACCTTTCTTTCTGGGACATGAAATCAGCCCTGCACACAGCTCCTTTGGGACTTAATCTCAGCAGGACAGGATAAACACAGCAAACAGTGTTCAAAGGAGAGCCAGTTTCACTATGAGATATGTGAGTTCTAATGGCATGTGACACATCACAAAAAGACATCAGCCAAGATCATTTGGGAGTTCCCATTGCAGCCTGAATGTTACACTGTAAGAATGAAGGTACTTGACATAATACTGAGCCTGGTTAGTAGAAATCTAACTTAGGCAAGATGTGCAATGGCCATATGGTTACTATAATATTTCACAGTAACATAGACTTGAATATGTGATAATAGTTTCATAGGCAGTGGTTTAATACTAGCCATGTGTTAGCTGTATAGATACAGCTGCTAGGAGAAAAGTCTGGGCACAATCAAAGGGATTGAGTCAGTCAGTGTTTGCCAAACTCAGAGGATTTAGCCACAGAAATAACTAGACTTTACCTTGTGTTTTTCATATTAATTTCCCTGATCAAACTATGGTTTATAATGGTCAGAGTAATATTTCTTTGTTTGCTCCAACAGGCTGAAGTCATGTGAAAACTGGTGTTTCTTTGAAAGCTGGGAGGAAATCGAAGATTAGCTTCAAGGTTCTTGGGAAAGCAACACAAATCTTCATTAGGGCAGTAATAGGCATTAATGCACTGTAACTAAAATGGTCTGTTACCTCTTCTTGTTAGAAACTGGATGATAGATGGAGACCATTTCCTCTTTCTGATTACCATTGCAGTTCTAATGGCTTTGGTGAATACATACATGATTGAACCGATCACAGAAAAAAACAAGAGCATAAGGCAGTGATTTGGTCACGCAGCTATCTTCCTTCCTCTGGAGACAAAGCTATTTAATGTTAATCATTAAGGACATCTATGGTACAAAATAAAAAATAAGTTCTTGTCTTCCTTTGAATTTTGGAGGGAAGGTTTCTGTTGTTTTCTCTCTAACATTACAGTACCTGTTCTAAACTATGGACCTTAAAGAAATAACTTTCCATGGTTTTCCTCTTACTATTTCTCATTTTCTACCATCCTCATGATTCTACCACAAAACAGATTTCTAGTTGCCTCTAAAGAGGATATCAGTTTATGTCCCAGACCTGATACCATGCTCCACCAGTGTGTACTGCTTTTTAGTGCTTGAGAAAATGATGGTGTTTGGACACAGGACAGCAGTCTTCAAATAATTGTTCCTTTACCATAAATTTTAATAATAATCAAAAGAGTTATAAATTTGTATATAATAGCATACACGTATTATTAAGCCAAAAATCTACCTTTGGACTACATAAAATCACTTAAGATTGAAAAGTGTTCCCCATATGTTGCAATTATCCCATTGCTGAGTCATCAAAAAATAAGGAAGTCAGAAATTCTCCTGGAAAACCATCCAGACTTGAAGACATAAATTGTATTGTAAAGACACAAAACCATACACCCACTACCCACACCCTATAATAATACTACAAAGTAATAACCAAATATCATTATTATACAGGATTTTTAATGTTTATGATGCTTCTTTAAACCATTTCAAAGATTCAATTTTTTTAAAATATTTTTGTTCTTCAGTATAATAGTAATATCTTAATACCGTAAATATTTTAATACTTTAAATTTTTAATATTTAAAATATTAGTAATATTTTAATACTTTAATTTTTTTTGCCTTTAAATTTTAGAGGCAGAAAACAAAAACAGAAACATATCTTGATTCATTTGTGGACTTTTTTCTAAATTGTTTTCTAAATTATTTTCCAAAATATGTCATGAAAATAATGTACTTAAGGTTTCATCAGAACATTTTATCGAGATTCTTACATGAACAGCAGGAAAGCCCATGCATCCTATGCACATAAGCAAAAGAATATAACCCAAATATGTAACAAGATTAGATGTACTCGATTCTTTCTAGTAGATGTACTAGATTCTTTCTAGTAGAATCCCTTCAGTCACTTTCAACCAAACCACATCACAAATGGCCATGATTTCTGGTTCAGAGGCAAAGAAGATGAGAGGGAAAGTACAAATTAAGTTCTAATGTACAAATTAGGAAACTCCCATCTCCTGTCTTGCTTCATGCTCTGTCATCCTTACTAAACTCGAGCCGGAGTGTGCCCAGGTGGTCAAGAAGACCCTGTGGTTTCCCATCCTATATCAAAAATAGTGGGGCCAGCAGGAGCAGGGCAGTGCTTGTGCCCCTGTACTTGGCTCTGGTGAAGCCACACCTCAGATCCTGTGTCCGGGTCTGTGTCCCTCACAACGAGACACTGAGGGGCTGGAGAGTGTCCAGGGAAGGCTGTGAAGGCTCTGGAGCAGAAGCCAAATGAGGGGTGGCTCAGGGAGCAGGGAGTGTTTAGCCTGGAGAAAGCAAGGCTCAGGGGAGACCTTATCACGCTCTACAACTGCCTGGAAGGAGACTGTAGGCAGGTGGGGATCAGGTATTTCTCCCAGGTAGTAGAGAGGACAAGAGGAGAGAGAGGATAGGACAAGAGGAGATTATCTCCAATTGCACTGGGGGGGGGTAATCTTAGATATTAGCAAACATTTCTTCACTGAAAGGGCTGTCAAGCATTGGAGCAGGTTGCCCAGGGAAGCAGTGGAACCACCACCATCCCTGAAGATGTGAAGATGTGGCACTTGGGATGTGGTTTAGTGGTGGGCTTGGCAGGGTTAGTTTGACTGTTGGAGTTGATCTTGGAGGCCTTTTCCCAGCCTGAATGATTATACTCTGCTCTTTTTCTGTTTTGCTTATATATAGTAACATTCCCATGCACTTGTAGACCTAGCTAACTACCCAGTATGTTCTCTTACTTTCCAATTCTCAGTCCCATAGCAGAGTTGCCAGGGGTAGGAATAACAAGAGTGGAAAAAATCCCTTACCCAAGAAGACATCAGGATTTGCCACATGCCCAGTAATCTCTGTATGCCTAACTGCATTTAGTTATTATGTCCTGGCAATGTCCTTTTAGGCCCGGTAGCAGAGCTCTGGCATTGCCCTTGAGGAACCCTGCTGAAGCCACAATGAAGAAAGCTGGTAACTTCCCATATCTGTATGCAAATACAGTTTAGAGTACTTTTTTACAAAAAAAAAAAAAAAAGCCCTGGCCAAAGAAGGAAAATAGCAGCGGCCTTTACACCTTGATTTTTTTGTCTCAGAAAGGATAAAAGGATATTAATATTGATAGATTTTTTACTAATAAATGTATCTTGGTGTATTTCATGTCCCAACATCTCAGACAGAATGTTTAATGGAAAAATCCTTCTGTAGGTAAGTATCAGTTCAGTCATGGAAAATTACATCTCTACAAACACCCACTGTTGTGGAGTTAGTTCTTGAAGTGATCAAGGAAAGTGTGACCCAAGTGGGGCTAATTTGGCCCCTCACATATGGTATATAAAGCTATGCATAGGAGACCACTAATCTGGGGAAGAGGCCAGCCTAGCATTAATTGTGTCTCTAGGCTACACATTCTTCAGCTGATGCTAGTGAAAAAGTACAGATGTCATTTTGGCCCATGGACAGATACCACATTTTTTTTTACTGATGCCACAGAAAAACTGATCATGAACAAAGTGGCTAATAAAAGAGCATATGTTATAAAAGGTCTCAAGTTTAAATAATTCACTGTTTCACACCAAAATATCCATGCAAATAAAAAAATGAAATCATCAAATTTAACTTTCTTACAGCAAAGAAGTTGCCATATTTTGGCTATAAATTTCTTCATAAAAATGGCACCTATTAATATGAATTTTATACCATATTAAAGTACAAAATCTCATAAAGAATTATTCCACGCAATACAATTTTTCTTTGTGTTCTGTCTTTCCTTTAAACTATGTCTCCAAATCGTTTGCAGAATGAAATCATAGTATTTAATTTTATGATTCATATTATTAGTTCGTATAACTCTTAGGCCATGTACCTGAGGTTCTCTGTAGACCTTGTTGGAATGGGCCATGCAGTCACTTTGTCTAGTTTCAGCAGGATAAGCAGACAGAAGCCAGGCCAGAGAGAGTGCTCAAGAAAACCCTTTTTGCCCTTTATGCCTTCCTTCTCTCTTCCTTCCAGCTGCAGCCAAGAATTAGTCACAGCTGCATTTCTTCAGGTTTTATAAGCTTGTCTTAAGCTCTGCTTCCAAAAAGGAGGAGAAGCCAAGCTTGGGCCCTGCAACCCATTTAAATTCCACCAGCACTTAATAGTAAGTGCAGAGTTTAATAATTTATTAAGGGCAGAGTTGTGGAAAGAGGCAGAACCTTGAAATCCTTCTGCTGCTATTGCTGCTAGGTAGAGCACTAAGAGGGACACATGCTCAGTCTTTAGGACATTTTGCAAAGTGCTCTGTTGCTCTGCTGTGGCTGATTAAAACCCTGCTGTGACTCTTGTGCACTGGCAGAGCCTCCTGGTGGCACCTGTACATAGAGCTCCGGGACAGTCCATTCTCTGGAAATACATTCCCTTGCCGTGACTCCTGCCCTGCAAACATCACAGGAGACAGGAAAAGAGATGCCACTACAATTTCATTTTCTCTTGTTTGTCTGAGAAAGCCATTGTCTGTCTGCAGCCCACAGTAAATGTGTCTCTGTATGGGCAGTGCAGGACATGTAATGAATAAAACATCCTTCACCATGAGACAGAATCAAGCAAACTGCAAACTGAGACACTAATTTGGAGAATCCCATGTCTGTTCAGCCTCTCAGCTTGCTGGCACAGAAGACAAAAGCAAAATTCCCACTGTATTCAATGCCATAAGGCATCATGAACAACCCTGAAGGATGTTCCTCTGGCCAGCTGACCTGGTGATATTTGGGAAGAGAAGATCTTTTATTTCCTAGCTCTGTGCTGCAGAGACAGCTGATGAATTATTTACTTCCTCTCCTCAGCCACCCTCGAGCTCTGCTGTGCACAGATGCAGCTTTGGCCCCAAAGGCAGGGCAGAGGAGAGCTGGCCCTTGGCCAGCAGCAGGGCTCACACCAGGGTCAGGGGCAGTGCAGGCAGCAGCACACACAGGCACACAGCTCTCCTGATCTGACCCACACCACGGGAGACCAAGGGATTTGCAGTGGAAGAATGGCAAAGTGGAGCTGGGGGAGATGTTCTAGGGGCTGAAATTTTGAGTTATCGTCAAAGTTGTGACTAGAATAAAATCCATTGGGTTGCGCTGATTCCTTCCTTTTTACAGCATCTCTGCTTCAGTGGAGTGGCGTCTGAAAACTGTCTCTGCCAAGCAGAGAGAATATAGACATGAGATGGTAATGCCACTGCTGAAAAGTTGCTGCCTTATGTAAAAGAGAATTATTTTTTAAATCCTCTGGAATCCTGAGCTGTTACGATCACATGTTATATAAATGTGAACATTGTGATTTAGCCAACTGTGCCTCTTTCCCTTTTGCTCCTCATTTGCCTGTCACATGGAAGATTTCAGTACAAAATTTTGCAGACATGTTTGTGATTTGCAAGCTATAACTTAATTTTTTTTTCCTTTTTTTTTAAACTCACAGCTCTGGGTCACACAATGATCTGAGTAAGGCTTGGCCTCCGTGGTGATGTGCAGATCTGCCTGAAGCCTTTGCCACTGTTAACAAATATTCCAGTGGTGGTGCAGAGATCATCTCTCAAAAACCACAGCTTGATTTAAATTCACTCACTGCAGCTCCTCATGTCAGCTGGTGCCCTGCTGTGTTTAATTGGCCTCTAAAAGTACATCTTCCTTGGATCTTGATTATTTTGAGTAGGAGGTGAGAGCAGAGGAGGGAAGTCAGGGGAGACCTGCAAGGGGTGGAAGAGGACAGAGGAGAAGTAATAGGCAAATGTTGCTGCAGTGGAGTGAGTTATCATAACATGGTCCTCAGAAATGCCTTAGGGCATATCTTCACACTGGGTGAAGAAATGAAGCCAGGAATCTGGATAATTGCAGTTCTTCCTATGAGAAATGGATTTTAAAATTTGAGAATAATTTATTTAGTAAAGTTTATCAGAACTAATAAATGAAAAGGTGCCAAGGTGTGTCCTGAGAATACAAACTTCATTGTAAATGCTGACAAATTTTTAAAATGCCTTGGTATAATTTTATCCTCAGCTGGGCAGAATTCATCCAAACAATTCCCAGTTGTGCACTGGCACAGTTCTGGAGTTAGCAAAGGCCAAGGCCCATGGCTGGCTGGCAGTGTGGATGCAGCCATCTGTTTTAGCCTGTGTCTGAGTTCAGGGGGATGAACTCAGCTAAACCAGACCAGCGCCTTACTCTCAGAAAAGAGGCATTTTATAAATTAAAGTGTGCAAATAGTAAATCCTATCTTGAATGGTTAAAAAGGGGGGGAGAGTGTATACTGTGCTATTTAGGACTAAAGATGTCTTTATAGCTCATCAAGTTCACAGACAATTTTCAAAACCACCAAATTTACAGTCATAAGCTGTTTAAATCTTCTCCAGATTGACAAATAGCACAAATGTCACAGCACCATTTCCTGGGTAAGTGCTGCTGCCAGGAGATTATTATGAGGGTGATGGGCAGAAATTCCTGCCCCAGAGACAGATGAGGAGAGGTGACCTGCCCTCTCCTGTAAGTCAGTGCCTGCATTCACAGCCCTCAGGGTGATGTGCTGCTTGGACAGCTCTGCACGGGGTCACCTCTCTGCTCTGCTTGGACTCTTCACCAAAACTCTCCCTGAAATCAAGGACTTGATCCACAAAAGGTACAAATAATATGTCTTCCATGGGCTTCAGTGGGTTGACTCACATGCTTCTTCATAGGTGTTTAGGTGATCTGCAGAGATTTGTTGGACTCTTCATCAAAATATAGAAAAAAAACCCCATGTATTTCTATCTACAAAGCTGTGTACTGGCACTGTATCCTCATGCTGTAAGGAAAATCACTAGTGTAATTAATTTAAGAATGTGTCCTTTTTAAGCCACACTTCAATCGGGTCGTATTTTTGAATAATTAAGCTTTAAAAAGGAAGTCTAATGAGACTAATGGCTATCAAATTACTAGATTTTGAAAATCATTGATTTTCTCATTTACACTCATACATGGCTGCTAAAATTAATTGATTTCATTTGCATATAGAGATTGCATTTGCTTTGACTTCCAGAATGTTTCTCTCCCAAGTTTCTCATCAAACTTTCAATATTCATTTTCATAAAAAGGCAAGTGATCCTTTAACTATGCTCATTTGCATTGGAACTGAGACATTATCCCTCCTCTAAATAAGCACTATTTTAATTATCCTTTTTGTTTGAATATATTCTATCCCAGAGTGCTTAGATATTTCAGCTGCACTCATCACCATGGCATCTGAATACCTCACTGAAATTACAATAGAAAACTGTGACATTAAATTATTTCAAACCTTATGTTTTGTCTCTTTTCTTTGAGAAACCCTTTTCTTTCTCTTTTTTACCACATCCTTTAAGCTAAGTCATTTTTTCCACCCCTTACCAACTTTCCACTTTCTGCCTCAAAATTTTCCCTTCTCTTGCCCCTTCTCACTCCCTGGTTGAATGGGAAGGCTGAGCTGTTCGTGTAATTGGAAAAGGTTAAGGTGCCAAATGACTCGTCTTTCCCCTACTGTAATAAGTAGCACTAAGAAAAATAGAAATTCTTTCCAAGAGGACCCACCCCTAACAGCAAGGGAATATAAAAAGAAGCCTAGATAATGATATGTCAATTAAGTACTAGTGAAATATGTTGATGCTAACCATTTATCCAGACATATGTCTACTTGGTATCACTAGCCAGCTTCTATCAACAAGAAAGATGCTTCATGAGCAGTACATTTCTCTCTATCATCTCTCCCTCATACCATGCTCTTGTTCTGCTAAACTGCCCACATGGTTTACTCTCTAATTTTAAAGTATGAAACTACGCCCATCGCTTCACAAGTATTTTGGCACTTTATAAAATAATTTAAAAGCTAATATCTTTCTTATGGCTGGAGGGCTGCTGGGCTCTTGTTCTTGAAAAAATTGTTTTGTCAAATTATGGACCGGAAGCAAGGTTAAATAAGTAGAGCTAAAATTATGTACTGATTTTGATGCATTTGGGGTCATTCTGGTCTCCACTCAATGAAGAAGCCTCCAAAGAAAAGCCTGGGGAGAGGAGTTGTGTGACCAAACTGGCTGTGCCCCAAGGCTGCAGGCTGCAGGTGCCACGGGAGGCTGTGGCACCCTGGCTGTAAGGGCTCTCTCTCCCAGAGGGGCTTTTGAAGAGCATTCCTGCAGTCAGACATCACATCAAGCTACTCTGCACAAGAGGAACATTTCTTCAATGTTGGTTCTGTGACATCTTGAATTAGCTGGTCCTCTTCACCACACAGTTTTATTCAAAAATGTAATTTATCAAAGGAAGAAACAGGGATGCCCTGACAATCTTATTGTCTTCTGACTTCTGTAACTCTACTGAAAGGAGGCCTTATTGAATGGCAAGCCAGTATCAACAAGGAGCAATTCAAGCCAACATCCCTCCAGCCCTTTGCCTGTCTGCTAGGAAGGGTGGCACTTTCACTGGAATAATGATTGTGATGTGAATATGTTTTCCTCATATGAGATCTCAGTGAGCCATGACATTTTATGAGGTTTGATAACAAGTAATTTGGACTTCAGTCAGGTCATAAGCATATTTTGGTTTTCCTGTGTGCTGGATGGCACTACTGAGGTTGGTGCAAGTCATATGGATAGCTTCAAAGGAGCTGCAGCACTGCAAAGAGCCCAGGTCCCAGCTTCTGGAACCCTAACATACCTCTGATGTTTGGGGTTTATATTGTTACTGCTAGAAGTTACTCCTCCCAAGCAATGGGTTAATAGCATGTATATTGTAGCCAGGAAATTAGAAGAATCTATATATTAAAATGGAAATTAGAAGGATCTATATACTAAAAATGGAAATTAGAAGGATCTTTCAAACAATTACAAAATTTCAGTTCTTAAAAATTCCATCTACCTGGAGAAACAGAGGTGGGAAACTGAAGCTGAAGTTGGTGATTTTCTGCAGTTTGAATCTTCCAGAGATTCAAAAATCCAAATGATTGAACCACTAAGAGTTATTTAATCCCATAGATTATGTGCTGCAGGCTCTGGTCAGAAAAGTAAAGTGAAAAGTAAATCAGTAGTATGAAAGCTTGAGCATGATTTAAAATGTGCTGAATCATGGAATCCTGGCAATTTTGACTGTCCAAGAGTTCATGTGACTTTTCTTTTTCTAAACCTTTGTTTGGAATATTCTCTTGACTTTCATATTATTTTACCTCTAGCTATGTCAGATTGAATGCACCCAGTCTGATCACACCAAAACAACTGAATAATTTTGTGCTTCCCTGAGAGACTGGCTGGGAATCCCTCTCTGCAGGAGTTAGCCAGGGAGTCATGGCCAAATATTAGACCACAGAAATCAAATGAGTAGGAATATTTGTTTTGCTGCATCATCTCTACTGAAATGACAGATGTGTACAGAATAAAAAAATAAAACAAAAATGTTTCTGCCTTTCCAAAGGAGAAAATTTGAAAGGAGAACAATTTGAAAATGCCTCTCTGTCCCTATCTGCAGTGTTTTTTTTATCATCTGTACTTACAGCAATGGAATTGGATTGAGATCACCTCAGCTAAACTGAACTAAAATTAATATTAGATGGTCCTCTCATTTTGATTCAAAGAGCCTAGTTCTTATAAAATCATCCATGTAAATGATATGTCACAAAGGCAGACTGCATGGACCATAACAACACAATCTGTTAGGTGTCTGACCACTGGTAGTTTCACTGGTATTTGGTTTGTGCATCATTTAGGAGTTGGGTGACTTCTTAATATTCATAATTTTTCTGTAGTCTGCAAGAAAAATATTGTGACATTTATATGGAGACTGGAGAGAATATCAGTTTGAGTGGCTATTTATTACTGTACAAAAAGATGGGAAAAAATAACTGAAATTCAGTCCTATAAATATAAACCCAAAGTCCTGATTCAACCAGACACATGAACATATGTGTAACCTTAGGCTTAGAATTTTTACTACTGACATTTAGCTTAAGAATTTTCCTTAATTCAGGCTTTTAACTATTGGAATTTTCTTTGCCATGACTCTCATATATACTTACTGCGGTCTGATATGCCCTAACCCAGATTTCCACTAAATAATTTTGAATAAAGTCACTGAAGACCTATTTGCATTTCTTTATCAGAGGTTTTGGCTATACTCTTACTCAAAATTCATATGACAACATAGCCATAGAAATTTCTAGATGTACATTTGAAGAAGAAAAGGGAGGAAGGCCATGTTTAGCCATTTTTTTGCCATTTCATTTCAAATATTCTTCCCTGAAAGCACACTCAATTAGGCTTCTCCATGAAAAGTCCATGATGATAGTTACAGTAAAGAAACATTTCTTATTGTTGATTATGAACCTAAACACTTCCTTTATGTGACTGCTATTAGAGGGAGAGGATTGATTTTTATTTGGTTCGTGAGGACATTCTGAATGAATGAGAACTCCCAACACTCACTGTTCATTTTTTGAGCATTACTGTTATAGGTAATAAAAAATATTCTAGATTTTGTGTATGCACAGTGTGCTAGAGGACAATGTATACAACTTTACAATTTCTAAGCAATAATGCCTCAGATGGGTTTAATGGAATAAATCACTGGTCAGTAGAGTCTCTACAGGCAAAGAAAGGGATGCAGAACAATGCAAAACCCCTGCTTTTTCAGACCAGCATCCTCATCATGATTTCATAATTACAGCTTTCAGTTGTGATAATATGCTGCTATCTTAGAACAGATATGGGAAACAAAGACATTTTTATCCAACTTACAATCAAAATTTAAATATTTTAAATTGATCACTTAAGATTAGCAGTATTGTCATGAAAGCTACCTGAGGCTTACTTAAAGAGGCCAGCCTGGACATTGTTTTTTTGTGAATATTAACATTTTCTTATTTTGATATCACTCCTTCCTGGAAAGGAAACTGTTAAATCCTGAGTATGTTCATTAGAAACCTTGGAGAGCAAAATGCAGAGCTAAATGAAGCATGAATACCATCCCAAAATTGCTCTGAGGATGCACTGTGAGCCATAGATTTTAAACAGGCTTTGCTGGTTTGGGTGCAACCCTGGTTTAGGGGTTGTCTGGGGCTTTTTGGAGTGGAATTACATGAAGGTATGTAGTGGAGTAATGAAGCAAGGCATTTTAATGAATAGCTCACTGTACAGCTATTGGTCATCATTTTTTTACAGACAATGATTCTGGGATGCAGAAATCACCCAAAATGCATGATCTGTCACTGTAGAATGAAGAGGGTGTTTTCTGAGTTTATTCATGTGGTCGTGCTCTGCAGTAATAATAATAATATTTAATGTGTCTGGGTCATTCCATTACCAAAGTGCAGGCATTATGGGCTGTAAATTGTGTCTCCAGGGCAGTGGGTGAGCTAAGAGAAGAGGTAATGATCCAGTGTTCCTGCAGGAGCTCACAGGGGCGATGTACCTACAGGCATCACCAGGACAAAGGCACAAACCATAACTGAAGCATTCTGCCAACTGCAGCTTGTGCTCCCCGTGGCTGCTCTGTGCTCTGACATTACCCAGGGCACAAAGGAAGGAGATTTCTACCAAGGGCAGCATCCTTAACAACCCTGGCCCAGGCTCAGTGCTGCTCAGAGGCTCAAAGTCTTTCTCTGCAACCGAAGGGAAAAGGAAGTGCTGACATCTTGAAAACACAAAGAGAGAGCCAGGGAAAATCTGGATTTTTATTTTCCTTAGGACCTGGAGGAAGAGTGTAAATTATTTCAAGATTTTTTTATATCTGCCAGATTTTTTTCTTTTATTTTATTTTAATTTTTAATGTGAAAACTGAACTCTGTTTTGGATCATTTATAATGTTTGAATTTTCCTAAATAAAAATATTTTGCTGCAATTGCAACCAAAATCCAATCGCATTGTTTCAAATATTTTTAGGTGAGGAAAAATTGGTTTTAGCTGCAAGACAAAACTCATATTCTGAAGGTGCTGAACCAGGTCTAAAGAATATGGGACCATGGGACAAGTACATCTCTGCCATCTTAGTTGAGAAAAATATTTATGGACCTTCCTGTACCCTGTAGTCACTGTTACTCCAGTCTTGACTAATGAACTAATTGCTAATTAATATTTTGTATAAATTAAAAAATACCCAGGATTCTGGGAACAGGTCTTTCTAATACCAAAATATTAACCAAAGTCATATATTTAATTTACTGTAAATTAAATCAGCACCATCTCTGGTATGGACTCAAAAATTGGGTTTGATCTCCTGCTCCTAGAAGTGTGCTCTGTTCCATGTTCAAGCTCATTGTGGCTCATGTACCATTGTTTCCCCTATTCATAATAATTAACTGTGGCTGTGTTAATGCAGTAATTCTGTGCCTGTGGTTGGGACACCAGAAAGATGAAGATACATCCTAAGCAGTACATAAATAAGCAAATGAACAAAAACCCCAGAGTAAAAAGAGCACCAAGTTTGGAGGCCCCTGTGTGCTCCACAGAGCAGATGATGACAAATCATGCTTAAGGAAAGGCTCCACAGGGAGCTGGCCCTCGATGGGAGCCTTTGCAAACAGTTCTGTAGGATGTGCTGAGAGGGATGTGTGTTAAACCCTTCTTCCTAGGACTGAAGAACTACATTCTGGGTGGGGACCTTGGAAACCTGGCTATAGTTCTCCCTTCTCCAGATGGGATTAGACTGGGATTAACCTACCTAAATCAGCTCTCAGACTAGGACTTGACTCCCTGGACATCAGCACCTAGTAACACTTCATGAGTTTTACCCATATCTCCAGAAGGATGTATGCCTCCCACAAGTGTTTCATCTCGTCTGTGATCCCTGCAATGGCAAAAGATGTCTCAAAAAGTGGTGGGTAGTTACACCTCAGTGATGAAATCCCATCCTTCTTGCTCAGTTCATGTGCCCAAACATGGACATATAGTGCTACCTACCTAGCCTGCTGCCCCTGCTGCTGTTCCTCCAAAAAGATGGAGTTCTCTCCTATGGCCTGCATCATGTCTTCTAAGTCCATATGGATGTTGTGCATACATATTCTAGAGGATTTCCAGTGGTAGTGAGTGTCTTGTCCAAAATACAGACTGGAGCCTTCCAGGTAGAGTTCTACTCAAGCATAGGACACCTAAATGAAAGTAGATGTCTGCTAGAGGTGCCCAAGTTCCCTTTGTAGTCACTGGAGCGCTAGTTAGTACACCCAGCAGAGTTACTCAGTGCACCCTATAGCAGGCAGGTACTAGCTGGGCATCTAAATTTCTCTTTAGGCTTCTCTTACAGCCCTGTCCTTCCACAGACTATCATTGAAGTTAGACTCTTCCAGCACAAGTAGACACCTTGGTGTAGACACTTAAGATATCTTAAGATGAAGGCAAAATCTTCTGCTGACAGCTAAAAACTCTAAAAATTAGGCCATCAACTGCTCTGGTTATTGGGGTAAACCAGGAATGGGACAAGAAGTTTTAATCCCCCCTTTAGAAGTAAACTCATTTTACAGGGGATCAATTATAAATATATCATTGTACAATGGAGAGATAAATAGAGATTTGTACTCAAGCTCAAAGAGTGGTTCAGAAGGCTCTTGAGGTAAAAAAAAATTATCATATATTTCTGCCTAAAAGGAAAAAACATTGCCAGGGTCCTTAGCTTCAGGAACTGTAGATCATTCTGGCACAGTTAAACAGAATTGTCAAGAAAGAATAATAGAATAGAGGGAACAGAAATATTAAAATTAATCAAGCAATTCAAAATATCTAAGGACTCACTTCTTCAAATTATCAGGACAAGTTAATTGCCCCTGCTGAGTTTTTAAATTATATTTTTATACAAAGAAAGAAGTAAGTCAGTTTTAATTGGACCACTTTAGTGGTGGTGGTTTTGTTTGTTTATTTGTTTTAAGTTAGGCTACAGATTCTTGTCAGCTGCTCCTAGGAGCAAAAGAGAAATGTTGCCTGCTTAACATCTGCTGTCAGATTATGTTGCCTCTGCTATCAGAAATGAATGCAGAAGACCAATTCAAGTTCCTGTCAGCTGTGATGTCTTTTGGACATGTTTCAATCAAGCAGCAGGCTTTTCTTTACACTTAAAGAATCATTAGAACAGCTAAAGTCTTAGGGAAAACACATTTTGATTGCAATTATAAACTAATGTCTAATTCATTTAAATTATCATGTATTAAGTAAATATTTGAGCTACTTTGAGATCTATCACACATAATTGTAGCTCTGTCTTGAGTATTTCTCCCTCCTCTAAACTCTAATCAATAGCAAGCAAAACATCTTTTTAAGTTAGTGCTGCAGCAATCTGATATGCCAGTGCACATGCCCACAAATACTCACTAATGGTTATCTGATATTTCTCATGTTAACTATTGATGGTTCTGGCATCTCACAGTGAACTTGGTGGAAGTTAATGATAAGCTGGAACATCCCTCAGAGGATTCATTTCCATCTGATGTTTCAGCTCAGCTTAGATTCTGCTGATTCTATGCCTAGACAAATCTTCAGATGCCCCTGGGCCTGCTGTGTATGGCACAGTGTTGCAATGTGAATTGGCTTCATGTCAGACAATTGTTTCAACAACCTGAAATCCATCAAAGCAATGATTAGGGATGATTCAGTCTTGATGTTTGAGAAAAGACTGTTCAGGCTCCTGGGTGAATCACTTTTTTCCTATCCAAGAACTCATCAACAACTGCAAATTTCTCAATTTCCGCCCAGAAAGACACAAAATGTTATGACACCTATGCTAGTAATGTAATTACAACATTTGGTGTTCTCCCAAGGACTCTATTTCAAGAGCCAAGTGATTAGACAAGTATCTCAGTTTTCAGTCTCTTTCACAGAGGCTTCCAGGAGATATCTTAGAAATGTTATGTTATTCCTGCAGGCTCACTAACCAAAGGCAAGGAAGAGTAGTTAATAATGCTTCCTCATTTCTAAAGCTCACTACTTTAAGACATGCCTTGAATTGGTCTATCTTTTGATATTGTTCAGCTACACTACTTTCAACTCTAATATTGATATTAGTGTCCATTTCTCACTTCTGCAAAGGGAATCTTCCTACTGTAGGATAACACTTTCTGGGCTAAAAATCTGTAGTGCTGCCTCATTTGATATCAATTAATCTATTACATCTGAAGTACTCCACTGAAGTTGTTTTCTGCTTGAGCAGTGTCCAGCTGACCCCATCACAATGGTGGTGCCATGTTATTTTTCTTTTTAACCAATGTCCAAGATTTTTGATCTACTTCAAGCAGAAGATGTGTGTCAGACCTTCCCTACCAGGCTTACCAGGACAGAATGAAAAAAGTAGGTGCATAGACTGGAAAGGAGGGTGAATGGTCTCAGAACAACTGTGTTCAAACAAAGAAAAGCAGCTGCAAAGAGGAAGGAGTATTCTTTTCTCTGTGTCCAGGGGCAGGAAAGAAAACAGCATCATGAGCTTAAATGACAGTGCAAAGGAGAAGCAAGACAAAAATTATGAGCCTGGTGTGATGGACTGCCTGGGAATGCTGTGAGGCATCTTTAGAAACAGGTCACCATAATAACTCACAAGAGTCAAAGGTGTAGGTGATCTAGGGCTGGGAGGCTGGAAGATACAGTTTCCTGAAATACTTTCTGCCCTAATTCCCTATGACTTTATGCAAAAGCTGCCTATGAACTGCACCTGTTAAGTGGGGCACGTCCCAGGTATGTCAGTAGAAGTGATAGGGGTGCATGTGAAGGTTGTGCTGATTGAGCAACCCTCAGACATGAAAACTCTACTCTTTGCAAGCCTAGACTGAGATCTCTGCAGCTTGTGATAATAATATACTAAACTAAACTGAAATATTTAAACATTAAACTGAATTTGGATGCTCTCCATGATGTTCAGGGAAACCAATCCAGTAAAAAGCTACTTATGTGTCATCTACCACAATGGCCTATTTTATGTACATGACAAATAGGATGTATGTGTATTAAGCTCCCACAATTTCTACCAGGTTTTTGTATAAATACTGGTACATCAGAAAATAGTTGCCCTCTCAAATTGCCTGTTACAGGCAGTGCTATGTGAAAGGAAATACAACAACAACAAAAGAGAGAGATTTAAAGTTTTTTTTATTTCAGACCTGCCTCAGCACTGAGGCACTTCAGTCTTAGACATGAGAAGTTTTCCATTCCATGTGGGAAGGATGGGTAGAGGAAGGCCATGTGCTATCCTCACACTTGACAGTCTGTTTCAGTAGAGGAAGCAGAAGGATGCTGCTATGGGTGTGTGTCAGGAGCAGGCAGGTGCTCTCAGGGTGTTAGGGGTCCCTGACTGGCACACATGGACCCTGCAGGACCCGGCTGCTGCTCTGCCCTGCTCCTCCTCCAGCTCCCAGCTGCTCCCAGCAGGAACCAGAGCTGCACAACACATACAGAGCCTCACTGCCTCAACAGAGGAGCCTGCAACTTCAGTGGCCTCAGGTTAAAGCTTTTGTTTAGTTAGTCCCATTTTTTTTATTACGCTTATCATCTTCTTCACACAAATCTTAAAAATTGTGGATCTATATCTACATCACTGCCCTGCAGGCTTTAAGAGCTCAAATCCAGAGTCTGTTCAGTTCATCCATTACAAAGAGCTAACACTGACACTTTTTTTTATTAGTTTGCTTTTGGTTTTTCTTTTCTTATTCTAGCCAATGTATGTCTTTAAATTGCGATGAGTAAAACAGGAGATCTCTTTTTCAGGATGATGGGGAGACCTCCAGAATTTCCCGCAGAGAAATAAAGCAAGTCTCTGCTAATTCCTTGAAGATGGACAAAGCAGCAAAACAAAGAGGACTTCTCTTTCTGGTGTGGGAGAACTTTCATTTTCTGAGAAATGGAATCCAGCAAGCCTTCCATTTGCTTCACATTTTTAAAAGATGGATTATCTTGTTCTCAGTTGGGATTATGGTCTCTAAGGTCCTGTAGCATTGGAGTGGCAGGGTAGGTTGTAGGAAGAAGCCAAAACAAACTTTTAAGACAAACTCATTTGTAACCTTAGCTATGAAGAATCACTCCTTAATAATGTTAAAAACAAAATCAGCGCCAGTGAGTGGAAAAGGAGAGGATAAATACTGTACATGCTCTACTGACTCATAGCTTAAACATCGAACTAGTCAGGTGACGTTACCGCAGTGATAAATCTGATCTGTATCTCCAGGAGAAGGCTCCTGAGCCAACCCTTTGTTGAATTCTGAGGAAATCATTGCCATATGTGAATATTTTTAGTGGTGCCTTCTGACAAAATACATATTTTCCATTCTTTATTGAGCTGTTTATCTAGACTAGAATTATGATAAACTTCTTGAATGGTTCATTTTCCCAAGATTCGTATGGAACAAATTAAAAATAGGTTTCCATAACAAAAATTACTTAGTGGTAGAGCTATGAGCTCTCCCTCTCCTCTTCCTCTCAGATGAACTTCACAGCCAGACAGATGTGAACAGCCCCATTTGTGGCTTCCCAGAACTCAGCTGCACATGCCAAAGAGGCGGTGCCACCCCTCCAGAGGCTGCACATAGCCAGGCTCTGCCATTGAGAGGCTCTAAACCACCACTGCACTTTGGTGAATGCAGCAGGATACCATATATTTGCTGTTTCCATTCCTGTTAAGGTGTTTTACTTCTCAGTGAACAAGGGAATAAGGATCTGACTCCTAAAAGAGACACTGAAGAATGGGGATGGCATTTGGTTTGTATCTGCATGCCTATAGAGTCTTAGTCAGATTGTTTGACCACAAGCATTAGAGAGACTCTAATTGACTTCTAAGACAATTTTTGGCTTAATAATGGACATGAACCTACATAATGGGTCCATTAGTTCTTCAGCAGTATTTCTATCCTTTCATCCCAGCTAAGATTCCTTAACATTTTATTCTGTATAACCAGGTTTTTGAAGTTTGGAGAAACCTTTTGAGATTTCACACTTGTCATCTCTCATGCTACCTTATTTTTTAAAAATTTGCTAAGACTTAAAAAAAAAAAAAAAAAAAAAAAAAAAACCAAAAAAACAAAAACCTGCTAAACGTTTTAAAAAATGTTGCTGAAAAGCTTTGGAATTCTGTGTTTTGCAGGAACCCTGTGTGGTGGAAGACTGTGGCTTTAGTTAAGGATAAACCTCATTTACTCATTTTTATTCTTTGTGAAAGACATCCACACCCTAAAAATGTACAGGTCTTTGACAAGTAGTTTGCACATACTTCATAAAGACTTGCCAGAATTTAACAGCCAGAATCCCCAGGCAGTCTGTCTCCACTGAGCATGTCCCAGCTCCTTACAGTTTCTGTATATGCTGAATCATATGTGCTTCACAGTCATTGGAAAAAGAATTTTTTTATTAAAATAGTATTGTGCAGAATTGGTTATAGGAATGAAATCAGTTTTCCTCTGTAATGGCTGTCCCCATATGTCTGGAGCTGGAGCAGTCCTGGGCACTGGATGTGGCCCCAGGGAACTGATATCTCTTGTACTCTCAGTCCCCCACTGCTGAAACAGAGCATTGCAGAGAAGGGAGATATCTACCTCCTGTTGGACAAGAGGAGAACAAAAGCTGTCAGGAAAAGAAAGTATGTGGAAAAATGTGACTTCTGAAGGACAACTCTAGGTCTAGGTGTTGTCAAGGAATAGAGACTGGGGATAATCCATGGAAATACAGAATCATAGAATAGTTTGGGTTGGACAGGACCTTTATAGGCCATCCAGTCCATACCCCCTGCAATAAGCAGGGACATCTTCAACTAGGTTGGGTTGCTCAGAGCCCTGTCCAACCTGACCTTGAATGTTTCCAAGGATGAGCCATCTACAGAGAAGTTTCTCTGGGTATCTCTCTCAAAAAATCACTCCCATCTGAATCTATCTGAATCTGCCTTCATTTAGTTTAAAATCATTACCCCTTGTCCTATTGCTGCATGCCCCACTAAAAATTCTGTCCTCAACTCTGTTTTGGGAAGAATCCAGCACACTGGCAAGCCTGGAAGAGGAATAGGGGCTAGAGCCTAGGAACTGTAAGGTGAGCCATAGGTCCAAGCAGTGGCCACAGTCATGCTGAGGAAAGAGATGGGATTGTTTGTGCGCAAAGAAACTGCTTGGGGGTCCACAGGGTGGGAGGAGCAGCCCATTGCATCCAAAACTGGATACCAATGCAGAGGAGTGAAGGTCAGGGAAAGAAGTCTGAGGGCTGACCAACACTGACTGAATATTTGGTGAGGGAAATCTTTTGGGAAAGGGAAAGATACGAATCCCCACATGGGGCACACCTGAATTTTCGGAGACTTTCTTGTTGTTAAGTGAGGAGCTGGGCATGGGACTGTAACAGGACTGGAGTAGGACTAAAACAAGTCACAACAAGAGTTCTGCTTAAAGAGCAGAAATATAAACACAACCATCCTCAGATCTGCAAACTAAGCTCAAAATCTTTCTGTTCAGCCCCTTCCCTGACTATGTCCCATCCCCTGCAAGTACACATGTGTGACATTTGCAGCATCCACATTACATCTAGCAGCCAAGTTCACTCTCATGTAGGTAAGCATTGAGCTACCCCCATGGGATAGAACAAATGCACTGCTGGGTAGAGGACATCAGCTCCAGCCTCTTGAATATTAACAGAATCTGATCTTCTTTACTTCCCAAAACTGGAGGAAAAAATCATGAGACTGGTGCTCCATTGGTTGCGGTGTACAGTCTGTATGCTCACCTCTCCAGGAAACATCTGCCCTGTCCTGAGCTTTGGAAGTGCCAAAGTCCCTGTAAGGTAAATTCCATGCCACACTTTTACAAGGTGCTGGCATGGAATTCAGGGGACTCAACTCCCTAATATGCTCTCTAGAGCAAGGAAAAAGCAGGAGAGCCAGAAAAAGCTTGGTTGGTTGTAACAGGGAAGTCTACGAAGGAACTGAAATCCATATCTGTGCAATGGGAAGATCAATCTTCTTCTTTGTGGCTGAAAATAACAATTAAAAGATTTTGCAGTTTAAAGGATTTGCAGTTCCTCATATGATCTTTGTGTCAGAGGCAGGGATGAAATCCAGTTCCCCAGAGTGACATCCACCTACCTCAGCCACCAGACAATCCTCTTTCTCCCTGCTCTCCCCCGCCTCATTCATCTCACATCTTCCAACTTGTGCAACAAATGAGTCAGGGGATTTAACAGACAACAGATGCCTTCACAGCACAAGTCTGATTCACCCCCTGGCAAAGTGGGAAAAATCATATGTAACTATTTAATTCAATATTGTAACCTAAGAAAGTGAATGGAAAACCACAGATGACATTAATTCTGGTATGTTGTTATTTTTTTAAATCTCTGCATCTGCAACCCTAGAAATGTTCTTTTAAGGGTTGTTAGATATTGGGTGGGATATTTGGTTTCATTTTGTTTTCTGGTACAATCTATCTTAGGCTGCACCACATGAAATCAGTTTTATATTCCCAGGGCAACAAGAGCACTAAGATTCACTTGGATTTATCTTTTCTGATTCACTGCAGTAAAAATATGAAAGTAATAATTTATTGTAGCTCTATCCAAAAAGATAGTCATATCCAAATGAAAATATATCAAAAATACCTAGATTCATTTGTACTTCTACATGAGCTTGGTGTGCTTGTACTCTTTCTGTATAAAAATTTTATCTTTTTCTGATACATGGTTTTACAGGAGTCCTAATCCTCGAGGCCTTTGGATAGCTGTAGTCTGATCTGATGGCAAATGCGATGCACAACACATGGAACAGTTCTGAAAGTACACAGACACACACACAGACACATAGACATACAGAAACACACACACAAGGAGGATGAAATGCTCCAAATGAGTCACTGATTTTCACTATTCGTTCCATGGGCTGCAAACCATTTGCCATGGAATATAATAATGCATTAGATTCCCAGCAGAAATTTGTCAGCAAAGGAAGAAAAACAAAGTCCTCTGCAGAGTACATCGCACCAAAGCTGTCAGTCGTACAAGGGTTCATAGAACTGGCACATTCAGATCAGATGAGTGTTCATTTTCATACACCCCTAATCGTCTTTTGTTCTAGTGTGCTATTATTTGACAGGGAATCTTCATTCTCATTATCTTCTCTTTCACACTCCTGATGCAATCCAGAGAAATGAAGAGGGTCTGCATAGCACTAGAAAATCTCAGCTGACATTTCCTTCCTGACTACAGATATACTTGCTGGATTTGATGATGAGCTATGAAGATTTTTTCAAGTATGAGTGACAAGACTATGATTTCTAAGCAAACTCTTAAAACATCTCTAATTTACAGATATCTCCCAATACTCCCCATACTTCAATTGTTTGGCAATACAGAATTTTCCATAAAATAAACATGAAGAAAATTTAAATATTGTGCCCTACATTATATGCTTAGTCTTCTTAAAGCTTCTTCAACTGCTAGTTGTTGAAGAAAGGAGACAGAGAAAGGTCTATATTGACAAAATTAGCCTCAGCTTTAGCTAGTGGCTCCCACACTGTGCTGACCCACTGAAACAAGAGCTGATTTGGATCCGAAGTGCCATCAACCAGTTTCCAAAGACATCCAAGATCACAGCACAATAAGCACGTCTTCTCACCGTCTAAGATCTTGTCCACTCTTCGATTATGAGGGGCACAGAGGAGTCAATTCTATCAATTCCATTTTTAAACCAGATCTTCCAGTTTTATGTGTCCCTGTTAGTAATCTAGGAGACCACTCAAAGCCAAAAGCTGACTCACTCAGTTCACTCCCTCATAGCAATGCTTGAGTCCTAAGCGCCTGATCCAATAGCACGGCCAGAAGGCTCTGAGCTTGGAGAGGGCTCGTGAACACTCCTGCCTGACTTTCCCTGCCTGGAGGACCTGCCAGCTCTCCCAGACAAGCCAGCTCAGAGGCATGTGCAGGCTGGACTGACGAGTCCTCTCACACCCCGAGCTCACCCAACAATACTAAACATTGAGTGTGAGCACCTGAGATAGGCTTCACCTCTGAATTACCTTCTGGAGAGCTTTTCTTACCCGAGAACAAAGAGAGATTGAGACATTTCCCAAGTAATTCACACTTGACTTTGTGAATACCACATCCTTTCCACTCACTGTTATTTACAAGTCAGGAAAGCTTTTAGCACAGAAACCAAGGCAGATTCAGACGCCATCAAGGACTCTAAACAAAGGTTGGAACTTCAATGTCTCCTTAAGTATCACTTTGTGGGTCTTCAGACTCAAACAGATATTTTGGTCTATTGTGGAACATTTTATTAGGTCCAACAAAAACTGTTGTTTAGTTCTGATGGAAATATGAATAAACTCCCATAAATACAGAGCTGCTAAAAATGGCCCACTTTTTCATACATATTCCCCTCATTACAGAAAATGAAATATCAAGGAAACATTGAGTCAAGAGCAGAAAAGGATTAAGATACAATTTCTAGCAAATTTCTACAATTTCTAGCAAATTTCTACAATTTCTAGCATGTCTTTCACTGACTTATAATTTCACTTTTAGGCACACAGGGTGCAGTACACCAAGTGCAAATGTCATCAGTCTACTGTTTACACTCTTTCTAAACTGAATGGTTAATAAGTTTAACACATTCATTTTTCAGTACAAATTAGGTCTGTCAGAATGACTCACACTTCTATATAAAGGAAGTTCTAAACATATTTAAAGGGAAATTTAGCTGTCAAAGTCAGTTAGTTTGTTGGGGTAAGAGGAATCCCATGTTCCTTTGTAACCTTTCAGAGAACATGGTATTTGGCAGATTGCAGACCTGTTCAAGATAAGTGGTTTTAAAACTTGTTTGTGTATGTTTGTGTGTGTGAAAGAGAGCAATTAGAGACTCTGGAGAGCAATTCTGGAGAAGTTGAAGGCATACTTCTTTGCACTTTATTGCCAGCTAGGACCTTTCTGTAAGTTAGTGAGGTCTGAGGAGGGGTTTATATCCCCATATTTTCCCCCCAATTATATAAGATGGTGTACTGAAAAACTTTATTTTCCCTACAAATCTTCTCTTGCTTGTGCTTCCAGTTATAACACTACTGCTTCTTGCATTTCAAGATCATTTTTCATTGCTAGTTTCTGAAATGTCTTATATAAATATTGGTGCTCAGAATGATCTTTTCCTGAAAAAAGATCTAGCAAAGCAAAAATCTTGTAAGCTAAACATGGCTGAAAGCCAAACAATTCTGCTTTAGAATTTTTCCATCCTAAAGGGGAAAATTTACAGCAATGCAGAAGTTCTTCATCAAAGTCTTTCAGCTAAGGACCTAATTTTCTATTCAGGCATTGTTTCAGTGGACATATTCTGAGCAGTAGTTAATGAGCCCCCTTTTGGCCTTTTGGTGTTTGTGGAAGAGACTTTGGAAAGGTGAAATGATGTGCCAAGAACACAGAGCAAGTTACTTGCTTCCCAACATTGGCATACACCATATCCCAAAAAGAGACCTGGGGACACTTCCTGTGTTTCTTTGAGCTCACTGTGCTGCATTCAGACCCTCATGTCCTTGTTCAGACCTGAAGGCCCACACACTGGATTAATTGATTCCTAAAACGCACGCCAGTAAATGCCAGTAAGTCTGTCTCCAAAGCACAGGGTAAAATTCACCGTTTGAAATCCTGTCAGAAAGTAAGAACATCATTTCCACCAGACCTGCAAAAGCCCTGACCCAAAAAGAAAAAGTAAGACAAAATCTAAGTCTGGAACATGATGGTAAAAGCACTAAGTCAGAAGTAGGAGGATGCTAGTGTGGGAAGGATGACCTATGAGAGGTGACTGGAGAGGTGAGGAAAAAGAGGCCCAATATCCTTTTACAGTGGGCAGTGCTGCTTCATTCTGAAGCAGCTGGCAAGAAAGGTCCCAAGATCCTTTTCCCAAACTCCACTCCCAGACTGCAGCTGATATCCCTGAATAGAAGTTACTAAATATTTAATAATATTTAATAACTGAGGTTATTAAAAAATATAAATTCAGAAATATAGGAAGTCTGAGGTACCTGTCTGGTTGACATTCTAAAGACACATTGCCCTCACCTCCAGGTTATTTACATAAACTTCCTCAAGCTACTGCCCTTAGCAACCCCAGGTATGTCCCTTAGGCAAGCTGGAAAACACTAAACAGTTGGAGCCTTTCCCTAGGTACCTAGAAAACTTAACCAGAGAAGTCATAGCTGGTGCTGATTATGGGCCCTGTGATTTTCATTCTTGGCCTTTAAAAATTGTTAAGACATTCTTTCTCAGTGTGGCCTTTTGTGGATTTCAGCCCTTGTTTTGCCATTAATGCAGCATGTCCCAGCTGCTACTGGAGCTGCAGAAGGATGCCACTCCTGGCTTTTCTGCCTTCTCAGCATCCCTTTCAAAGAAAAGCAAATTTTCAGAAAAAAATTTCTTAACTTGAGGGTCATGCAAAGGTCAACTTTTAGTCCAGTAGAGGATTAAAGTAAGATGCATGCTGATGATGGGGCAAATTAACTAAGTTACTAAGGATCAAAGGTAACATTTAGTATGCCACTGTCCACTTTATCTGTGGGCAGGTAATGCTGAATTCACCCAGAACTGGAATTTTTGGATTATAATGTCACGTTTTAACTTTCTATTTTCATTCAGAAGAAGCTAAATTAGATGGTGACCTGAGATGGGTGGGTACAGCATCCTTCTACAAGGATAATTTCCAGTTAAAACTGTAGCCTGCTTTCAAGCTCGCTTTTCTTTAAATTCTCTATTTGCTCTAACTGAGAGTGTTAATAAGCCAATATGGCACAAACAACAGGTCGAGAGATATTGCCATTAACTAATCAAAAGAAAAATTGCCTTTCCAAAAGATTATATTTAGCTCCTTTTTTTGGGGAAGGGAAAGGAAGCTCAGCATCAACTGAACTGTTTCAGGTCAGACCAGTCACCATGGCAACAAATTTTTCTGATATTAGAAAGTATCACTCGG
The DNA here is from genome assembly GCF_027887145.1 of Ammospiza caudacuta. Lineage (NCBI taxonomy): Eukaryota > Metazoa > Chordata > Aves > Passeriformes > Passerellidae > Ammospiza > Ammospiza caudacuta. Next base: position 81,577,135 of record NC_080595.1, read on the forward strand.
GAAGTGTGGTTGGGATAATAGCATCATGGATCATTTTCATATACCCACTTTAGAATCAGGCCTTAAAGGAACTACATCTTTTTCTTTTGAAAAGAACTGCAACATAATGTGCAAGATACAGATATGCAAATAAGTGTGCCAGAGAAAACAGGTGATCTCAGTCAAATATAGGTCCCAAAAGTTTGGGCTGGCAGAAACCCAGATTTATCTACCCAGTAACCTGATTGACATTAGCTGTCCTAGCCCCTCTTTTCCCAGCTGACTACAGTATAACAGCATTTTTCTGTTATTTAGTTATAATTAGATGCACTGATGCAGTTTTTCTAAGCATCAGAATACTACCTAGAATTGTGACTACACTTGAATTTTTATTAAGTTTTATTTCTTGTCACATTAGATTTAGCTGTATTTAAAATATGCTAGTTTTGCTTTTAGGAGGAAGGATAAATATGTAATCTAACTACAATTAAGGATTTTCAGTGTGTAATGTCATTCTTTTCACTCTTCCTCTGGAGGTAGGTACAGAGCTTCTGAAAGTGCTTGAAAATAGTTGCTTAGTGATATGGTAGATTCTTAAATTAAGTCTTTTGCAGGTTTTTCTCTGATTACATGAGAAGTGATGGATTCAGTATTCAATATTAGTGATGAAATGTACAAGGCAGAAGGTCAGACACATCTATAAACTGCAATAAAAATATAGAAGATTCTTCCTTGTCATCTAAACAGCACCAAAATCTGTGACTGGACCAAGGGGGCACTTACCTCAAAATCCATGATTCCATCAAAACATTGCACTTCAGAATAAAGCAATGTACACAATATCTAAATATGTATCTTACACTTTTTATTCAGAAGAATAAAGAACAGTTTTCACTGGGTACCATATTGTGAGGAAGGGTGAACCAAATTCTGATTTCTCTTTCATTCATGTAATCCCTGGGCTGCCAAGTGAAACTTCTCAGGATTTAGCAGGAGGTAAAATGAACTGAGGATACAGCCCCATACATTGTATGAGGTAATGCTCACCCATATAGCTGGTTGGAGAGTTTCCCTATGGCCCAGGGAAGAACTGTGCAGGAACCACCTGGTAAAGCCTCTGTTCCACATGAGGTCAGACTAGATAATCAGAGTGTCTTGGAATCTCTGAAGCTATTAAATGAAAAAAAAAGTTACAATTAGCCGAGCTGCTTTTCCTCAGCTCTGGCCCACCAGATTATGAACAACTAGTATCTCCAGGCATAGCTATTCCAGCTTTTGTTTGCTGCAACACTGCCACGAGTTAAAGGCACAGGAAGTGTCAACTCTTCAGCTTCATTTTTTCATAAGTTACCTGCTGCAGCTGAAATTCTATGTCAATTCTGGCTTAGCTACAGTCCAAATTGAGTTAGATGTTTGGAAGATTAAGTAATTTCAAAGAATGGATGCAATAGGTGCTGTTAGACCTGTAACCTGCAGCTGTAGTGGAGACATGTAAATGTCAGCTGCAGCCAGCAACAAAGTTAGGTCACCCATGTGCACAGAGTGTAACGTCCTAAAATGAAAACTTAATGCATCAATATTTTGTAGAGGATTGAACTATTATAATTATATAAGTGTAAAAAGGATACATGTCATATATTTTTACATGGATTCTGATTTCCTTATATATTTGCTCTTTGTGGTCATAAGCCATGTCCAATGTGTGCTGCAAAACCTGAGACCTATCTGTGGGATCACAAAGTATCCCAAAATAAAGATGCTCTACACAAAAAAAAAGATGCTCTACAGAGTAAAAATACATATTAATGATCCTACACAATGATTAAGCTATCCTGAAAATAAGTGTTCTCAGTCATATTGTTTGATGTAATTTTTCAACTTCCTTCTGTGAATGCAAAATTAGAAATTGTTAAATCTGTCTATCTTAAATGTATTGTTGTATTATGCTGAAACCAAACAAAATGTATATTATACAAGATACACACATTTTGGTTATAGAATTTGATCTTTGTTATCACAAAAAGTGTTGGAAAATGGGATTTATGGAACTGAAGTTTTGCTGCATGTAATCTAAGTTTTTTATTGTGCTTTATACAATGATTGGAGTAAAGATATTTGCACTGAAGATAATCTTCTCAAAGATATTTCAGTGCTTATTTTCCAGACAAGATATAAAGTAAGAATGCTTTCTTCCACTTTTTGCCCTCTCATATATCTACCAGCCTGTACTATTTTGAATCAGTAGGAGAAATGAAGAGGAAGAAACTTTCAGTTATTCTGAAAAAAAAAATAGAAAGCAGCAGTCATAAAACTATGAAAAGTCTGAGAATGTGAAAAAATATGCACTATTTCATGTTTAAATGTATTACAGTTAACCTCTACTGTCATTTTTGAGGCCTAGGTATGTGAGTAAGATTTGCTGAGTAAGATTGAAATGGCAACATCTCTTACGATTTATCAAAATCAGGGATGGCTGATACAAGGTTTTCGACCAGGTCAAATAAAACCTTCCAATATGACTGTCATATAAATGAATGTATTATTATACAGATGACTCAGAGAGTTTTAACATTTGTATTGAAATGACTTTGACACTGCATCCTGCACTGTGTGACAAAAGGCAGCACTTTGGTGCTCATATACAGCCATTTTGCAATTTTTTAGGTGCCATAGAATGTCTGAGATGTCCTCGCTGGGCTGGCAGAGACAGCACGCCTGTATCTGAAGAAAGAGCTGGAGGCCAGCCAGGATAGTGTAGGGCATCTACCATGGCACGAGGCATCTAATTTCAGTGAGCAGAACTGAGCCTGAGGCACCCAGATCCACAGCGTTAGAGAGATGTGCTCCATGCAGTCACCAGAGTCTGGAGGGTGACTCAACGGGTCTGACTGCTCAGAGAGAGTGGCTGAGCAGCCAAGTGATGAGCTGGGTGCCAGTGACTGCCATGACTAGATCTCCAGCAACTGTGACAGTCTAGATACCTGGTTAATGTATAAATGGAGTCCTAATCTCAGATGGATTCACAGCTGTAGAGCTCAATGAAGAAGCCCACAACATTTAGTGTTGTTTCAGGTCACTCAAGGCATCTAACTGCTTGTGAGGGAAGGCCAAGGTCTATTCTACATCCTATCTTACACCTGCCATCAGATGGGTGCTCCAGGTATTTGGGTGCACCAGCTGGCACTAAAATATAAATTCAGGCAGGTCCTAAGTGCATAACTCTTTGCCTTCCTTCCATAATACCTTCAGAACTGCCGATGTGTGGGAGACTGCAAAGGCTACAGCCCCTAGTAAAGACTAAGCTCACTTAAAGAAACACTGGGTGGAATTGGGCAATTAATTAGCCAATTGCTCATCCAGTCTGGGTGAGCTTAAAAAAAAAAAACTCAACTCATCGGAACCTTTAGTCAATGGCAATCAACACCCTTCCTGTCTCATCATCCATCATCACATTAATTACGTGCTATTTTAAATCTTTCTTGTCCATGACTGCATTGACAAAATAGATTATCAGGGGCAACCAACCTCAGAGTGCCCAGAAGAGTGTCAAATTATAACTGGGAGGAGGTGCTTCAAAATTGTCAAGGGCAATCAGGATTAATGCTTGAGAGGAAATAAAACCAAGCAGATGAAATCCAGGATACTGAGACTTCCCTGAGGGATGACGAAAACACTTTAGAATAATGGCCCAATTATTTAATTCTGAATTTCAGTGAAAATCCTATAAAAGTACTTAAAACACCCCTATTAGCACTAAATGAGCTCATCTTGATTAATGTTATTAAAACAATTGCCAAAGGGTTTAGTAATGATTAAGTCTTTTATCTCAGGTGATAAATTTTTAACATTCTAGCTACATTAGAATAAAGCATAAAAATAAAACTGTATTGCCATTTTAATTTTTCTGATTTATTATATTCCTTTGTCCCTCAGTCAGACCCAACAACACGTGCACATTTCTACCCTCATCTTTGTAAATTTGGCATGGGAAAATTATGTAATAATTTTCCCATTGCTTCAGTTGGGTACTGAGATACCTGTTCTTCCCACTTAGTTTGGGCACTGTTCAAGGCACCAAATTAGAAGATTAAGCTCCTTTATTGACTCTTCACAGTTAACAGCATGGGATGGGTTCAATCAAAGAATCTGACCCGCTGCATGACTACATCTGTCTCTTTGTACCCTTCTACCTCAGACATCTTCTTCAAATACCTACATTTAGGTGGATGAATCCTAGTCTTCAAACCCTGCATAGGCACACCATTAGAGGAAGAACCCAAGCCCAGCTGAAGCCATTAAAAAGACCCCTGTTGACTTCAATGGTGGATTTGCTTGGACTTACTCTACTGGTAATTGAAAATCTTGTTTGATATCTTTCACATCCATCCTGCACTGTCCTGGCCTTTCCATCATTGGGCCTCAGAAGAACAAAACTGAAACCAAGTGTGGGTTTTACCTATGACAAACACATGAAGAAGTCAGGACATAGGAGTCCCACACCACCCAAGAGCAAGACATAGCACATGTGGAGAATGTTTGTTCTTGACCACCTGTATCCTCTCAGCAAGAGAAGCTGAGGAAACAACTTCCAAGCTGCCTTCCTGTGCCAGTGCTGGTTATGGACCATAGCAGAGAAAGTCTTGTTGTCTTTCCAAGGTATCTGTGCTGTCATCACAGATCAAGACAGCCAGGGAGCCTCCAGGTGCACTGTCTGTGGTAGGGGAGATCTCAGTCCCAAATAAGTGCTCAGAACATTGGTATGGAAGTGGCTTTTGCAAAAGCCAAAATAGACAGGAAGTTTTTATTTGCATGGGTCAAACACCAGCATGCAGAACAAGCCACCTACTTTGAAGAACTCCAGAAGTTCTAATCCTTTCTCCTCATACATGTGTGGACATGTAATAAATCCTTCCTTCCCTCATCCCAGTGACGAGTGCATTTGGGTGTCACCCTGTAGATGTTGATAACAATTTTGCTGTCATTCAAATGATGTGGTGTGCACATCAAAATACCTTGAGAAGACCCTTAGAGCCCTTACTTTTCTCAAGTTTCTGAATATCACGAGGCATTTTCTTTCAATCACGGGTGAGAGCAAACAGTGACTCATGACTACTCAAGCCCTGTTGCACTGAGAATGACAGCAGACTACTTTTCCTTATCTTCTCTGCTACAGGCTCCTCTGGCTGCATCAGGGCACACTGAGGTTTGCTCTTGGACAGATGGAAAAGGCAGATTTGGCAGGCTTTCTTCTCATGTGCAGTCGGATGAGCTGTAGTCCTTATCACTGAGTAATTATACTAATATCTCTGTGAGAGCTCTGGAAGACAGGTGCAGACAGCACCACTGCCCTTCTCACAGCTTTTTGTATACTTGGCATCGTACACATATACATTTGCCCAGGAAGTTTCACCTGAATACAAGGAAGAACAACTTTACTGTGCAAGTGATTGAGATTGCCCAGAGAGACTGTGGAGTCTCCCTCACTGCAGATATTTAGGACCCTTTTGGATACATTTCTGCACCATGTGCTCTGGGATAACCCTGCTAGACCAAGCAGGCTGGATTAGATGACCCACTGTGGTCCCTTCCAACTTATCCATTCTGTCACTCTGTGATCTCCCCCTCAGAGGATCTGGGTGTACAGTTCCTGTGTGGCAAGGAGCCCTGAGGATCTCCCACCCTCAGGAAGACACAATGGAGAGAGCTATATCCAACCCATGAAAAGCAGACACAGTGGACTTACAGCCACCAGCTGTAAACCCAGCACTCTGCATGAGCATGTACAGCCTCTGGTGGAGCTGGGCTGTTCCAGCTGGTTATGTCATGTCTGCATGGACCTCTGCCACACCTCTGGAACACACTGCAGATGTGGTTTCACACCATTAGGTGCTTCCAGCCCTTTATCCAAAGCCCTGCAGACATCAGTACTTCCTTGTGCTTTTCACAAGTGGCACACAGGGCAGCTCCCCATGGCTTGATAGAGCAATGCAGGGAAAGGATCTGGCTAGCAATGCCCTTTAGTGACACCAAGAAATGCTGAAGAGGAAACAAAAAGGTGATTGCAATCCTGTTTTGTTTCTTGGCCAACCTGCTTCCACTTGTTATTGTCAGGTTGCTAGAGATGCTGACAGAGCTCACTGGATCTGAAGGGACCCTTGCCCAGAGGATTTGATGATATTTGTGTGCCTGTATATGGAACGATTCTTGGTCTGCACAAAGGGAAGTGATGAAGAAACCTGATCCTATAAATGCAGACCTGGGAAATAATAACCAAGGGATTTCATGAAACAAAAAATCAACCCAGACAAGTTCTGATTTCTTTTTCGGACTGAAGCACTTTTTTTGGTTTTTTAAATTACTCATAGGTTTTGCAAAACCTCTGCTTCACTATTTCCTGATATTTCTTCAACAACTTGAAAGTTCTGATGAATTCTCTGGAAATATATAAAGTATGAAACATCCTCAGGATTCTTTTCCTTTCATCCCACATTTTGGACTATGCAGCCATTACATTTTGCAATTTGATTGTCTTCACCAAAGCTTTTGCAAAATGTCCTTACTTGTTGCTGCTGAAAAAGCCCCTTGATGTTTTGATTAGTTTGTCCCTACATGCCAATGAAACTGCAGCAACATGTGGGGTTTTTTGAAGTTTTCTGGAAAAAAAAACTGCCCTAATTCAAAAACTTTGACTCCCAAAAGCTCATTTGATCCCTGTTTGTTTTTTTTTTGTTTTTGTTTTTTAGAGTGTTTTGTTTTGGTTTTTTGTCTTGTTTTTAATCTCTGGCTTGATTTAGTTTTTTATTGAAGTCCAGACACTTTTCCTCACCCAGAACTGACTTTCCATTTTGGCCCTATCTAGTTTCTCCTGCTCCAGGATGTTTTTCTTATTTCCAAAATGAAGGTTTCCAGTTCTACAGGTGAACTCTGTACAGCCCAGAGGAACCTGTCCAACCTGCCAGTTCAGTAGAGCAAGGACACAAGGACAGATCTCCATCATCTGCACCAGAGAATGGTCACAGCAGTGCCAGGACCACTTCTGAACGTGGCCTGCCTGCATCCTCCAACCCCTTCCTAGGCACAGCCAAGGCATGAGACCAGGGACTGTTTACTGGCCAGGCTGGATGCAGGCACCCTGTTTTGAAGGCCAGGGAGAGAGTTTAAGAGTACAGACATTGCCAGATGGCTTCAGACAATGAGTCCTCAACAGATATACTCTTGGAGAACCAGTGGTGCCTTCTCAGAACCTGCTGCATTCATTAAAACAAGAGCAGGGGTACCGGAGGCTGTTAAAAATCCACACCACTGAATGCATCTTCATCCATCAGAAGAACGTGTGCCCACATGAGCCTGTGAACAGGCCTGTGAGCACCGTTTGCAGGTGTTCCTCATTCAATCTCCCTTTGGCATTTCAGACCCCTCCTCCCCATCCAGACACTCCCCATGCCAACAAAATCCCCCTCTGTGGGGTTGGCATGGGCCAAGTGAGCACTGCTACTCAGGTGCTGGTCAATTCCCATTGAGAAGTAATGCTGAATTTAGCTGTAGGTGTTTTTCCCCAATTAAAACTAGCAGGTCTGTGTGCTTTCTGCATGGGGGAAGGGGGTGTGAAAAAATAGAGGAGCCCCATTCAATTGCACAAGCTTCATGAGCAATTAGCAACTCAGAGTGGAAAGAAATCATGAACCAAATCATAGGAAATGGCAACAGAGCTACAAAGATGACATCATAGTTTATTGGAATTATTTAAACATCTTTGACATATGTGCAAAGCTCAATGGAGAACTCCAATACTACACGCCAGTTAAAATTAGCTTTTCATTCAGGATCAAGTCAAATATCCTTCTGACTTCACACTGGAGTGCTATACACATCCTTTTATACATGGCATCTAAAGAAAGCCTCTGTCATAATTAGCTGGGCTGAAACAACCTTGGATATCACATGATGATGCATATGCCTTAGCTGATGTGCATCCGGAGAGAAAGCTAACCAGAACGAACCACAGGATATTTCAGCCCTCAGGGGGAGGGAAGTGAGCAACTCTGCTGTGGAAAGTGGCTGGAAGTCATCCAGCTTCTCCAGGGCAGTCAGTCATGAATATCCTGCTTTGGCCACAGAGGGGTTGTGGAGGAAGCAGGCTCACAACAATTGGGAAAGGTTTGTAACCACAGGAGTCAAATGAATGAAGCCAAGAGACTGCCAAGTGATGCAATTCATGGGGAAAAGGAAAAAAAAAAAAAAAAAAAAAGAGAGGGAAAAAAAAAAAAATACCCAAACCCTCCTCAGCTCCTACATAGGAGCATTCATCATTCACTGTGACCTTCCAGGAATGTGCTGACAGACACAAAGCGTTCTGTGTGACATTGTGCCAGTGAACTGGAATGACTGAGCTCGCAGCATTGTTCCTAACAGCAGGGCACCATCTTCTGGAGGCTGCACAGGCTGTCCCGCCGCTCCCGCGGCACTGCGGGCCGGGCTCGGGGGGAATGATGCACCATCCCATTGAAAGCAATTCAGGACCTAAAAAACCCCCCAAAACAGAGTCCCGAGCTCATATTAAAACCAGCCGCTGCCTCAATTAGGCACAGGCGCCTGAGTGCCTGAGAGGGATGTTGGAAGCGGGGGTGGTGCTGTCTAGGATGGGATGGAGCTGGGGGGGACGTCCCAAAAATGTTGTGTTGTCAGAGCTGGCAGGCAGACACCTTTGTGTTGTTTGTCAGCACAGCACAGCCACGGATGGACAGACAGAAAAGACAGTGTTATCATGGAACCATAGGAAGGTTTGTTTTGGAAGGGACCTACAAAACCATCTAGTTAGCTACCAAAATCCCTCTGGCAGCAGAAGTGGAACAAGGTGGGATGTGGTTGGGGTGTCAGAGGTTTTTCCTGCAGCTGTGACTCTACTGGGACCTCACTGCCCTGGGTACTGCCAGTGGGGCTGCAGCAACACGGGGCTCACCATTGCACTTCTGCTTCCTCAGCCGCTGCACACGTGGCCTTGGAGGTTTAGAGGTCATATCAAGCCATGCTTGGTGCAAACCACAGTGTCACACTCCTCTGGAATAGCTCCAGGATCCTGTTCCCTTCCTTGTAAGTGAGGTAAACCTTATTCCCCAGTGATGAGCCAGGCAATAAGTTGCTGGTTTGGTTACACCTCCAGCGTTATCTCTCAGACCCTCCTTGCAGAGTCCACTTTCTACCCAGTCTGGATGCTAACTCTGTGCAATGTAGCTTTGCTTGAGTACAAGTAGAGTCTGTTTTACTCTCCCCTGTGCAATGCTGTTGTCCAAACTGTTAAACTAATTTAATTTAAAAAATAAAAATATCGGCTTCATTTTACACCTGTAAATCTCTCAGGTCCCAAAATTCATGATGTCTGATATACATACCTTGCTAGTCTGCTCTTATTAAAACAGACATCACATATTTTAGCTGAAGGACAAGTACCATGAACAGAAGTTTCTGGACATCTGGGTATCTCTAGGAGCACAAGCTGCTCACCCTCAGCTGAAGGGTAGCTGGGAAGCCAGAAGGTTTCACAAACCCTCCTTCTCTCTTATGTTTCCTGCAACCATTCCAGCACATCCCATCATGAGAAGGGAGGGAGAGAAGGGGGAATAATGCAGGGACATGTGGCATTAGGCTGCCCTTGGCATTGTTGTGTCTGCCTCATTGAGGACTGGTAATTCAGAGGATGCAGAACAGGAGGAAAGAAAACAAAAAATCACTCATGATCCTTGGGACAGAAGAAAAAAGCCAAAAACATAATGGTATGACTCTTGGGACTGTCCTGTGCAGGGTCAGGGGCTGAACTTTGATGTGGGTCCCTTCCAGCTCAGGATATTCTGTGATTCTATAACTGTATGCTGCCACTATAGATGGTGTAGCCTCAGCTGCACAACAGGCCTGGCTGCTCAGACCTTGTAGCTGAGAGGATCTGGAACAGTCAGGAAGAGTGGAGCCCACCAACAAGAGGAACTGATGAGGGCAGCAAGGTCCTGGAGGTCCTGGCCACAGCTGGGGTTGCACGCTGGGAGATTCCCATGTGACTTGCTGCATTTCAATATAACAGACTGGAGTAGGGTCATCTGAATGAGGAGAAATAAAACAAACTGTTACAAAAAAAGCCACAAGAAGCTCTCTCCAGTGTGCCCTCCACAAAGGCAGAGGGTCACCTGGCTGAAAGTGGGGAGAGAACTCGCTCAAATTATAAGAAAACAGAGACTGGAAAGGGAATGAGCCAGTGCAGGAATAAGTGTAGGATTACAGGCCAGGGGCAGAGAAGTAGGATGTGGAAAAGCATTTGGAGGAAATCATAGTTGCTACAACCTATAAAAATAAAGTAGAAGATGCCAAGAAGAACTTACTCTTCTGTCCTTGCCTGGAGCTAAATTCTCAGGACCAGGTAATGAAAAGTCAGTCAGAGATAAAGGATTTGCAGCACCTCTGTGCAGCGCTGTCACTGTAAGTCTGGGTGCTCAGGGATGTCCAGTATGCTTTAGACATGCATTTGGGCTTCTCACTTCATGACCAAACATGCTGCTTCATTTCTCACTGTCGAGCTGTAGCTCTCAGTCTCCCACTGCTGCCGTGGGCTGCAGTCACAAGGTTGTTCCCATGTCCCTCACTAGTTTGCTTCTTGGCATCCACTTCTGGGAACAGCCATCCATGTGCCCTGTGTGTCTGGGAGCATGTAATCCTGGGCAAGTCCTGTAGACCGTGCATGCCACGGATCAGATGTGCTGGGAAAAGTTCCCAGGGACTCCCTCAGTAATTGCCCAGTGGTCTCTGAGAGTGTTTATTGGAAAATGGGGGGACAATCAGAGCAAATCTGTAGGGAAGCCTAAAAAGATAAGATCTAATCTAAGCAGTGGGTAACAGCCTGGCTAAACAGAGTAAAAGCTTACAGTTCCAATTCCTTTAAGAGATTCACTTCCTTCTATTCTATGCCTGATGCAATAGCTGGTTTTTATGAGATGATCAGCCAGAGTTCTCCAGTTACCTGAGGGAAGGCTTCACCTCCCAGTGAGCAATGAAATGCTAAGACCACCTGGTGTCAGATGCCATAATTTAACTGGTGGTAATTTGCACCAGTGGATATCAAAGACACATCTGACTTGGTATCTGCAAAGGTGATGTTAATAAAGGTAATATGTGCCCACTATACAACTGTGGGTTATGTGGGTTTCTGGCAGCACAGCACCAGAAAGTCTGTGAAATAAAGAGTGTTGTCATCCTGTCTGTGATGTTCATTCCTGGGTATCCCAAGCCTGTTGTGCTCACTATGTTCCATGGCTAATTCCGCCCAGTAAAAAGACAACAAAGTTGTGTCCAGCTTTGCAAAAAAAGGCTGAATTCCCTCAACCACTTCACTGATTTATGCTGAAGATCTAGAGAACTGACACAATGCTCTTTAAGAACAAGGTTATGGTTATCACAATTTATCAGAAAAGCAGGGCTACCACACTGTGGTAAGGAAATGAACACAATGTTTTCTCTATCATAAACTCAAGGCATATTGCATTCAATAATTGCCAATTTCTTTCTTCTAATTCCACACATATTGGGACATGGAAAATTTGGCGTGGGAAGGCTTTTAAGGAGGAAATTGCATCTTAAATTTTTTAATATATTTCCATAACTTCTAAGCTTTTCAAGAGCTCCTGATGAATTAGAGGATCTCAGTCCTGAGAGCTGAATTTAAACGACCATAAAAGGACTTAAATTTCAGATGATGGGTGCTCAGCCATTCTGAAATTCAGGCGTTATTACAATGTTTTCAGTTAAGCACCCAAAGTCATTAGTCACTTCTGAAAACCTTGGCATAGAGTAAAAGAAAAAATCTCCAACTGAGCTAACATCCTTCATGTACAGACCCATAAAACAAAAATAGAAAAAATGTCCTAAAGCCCATGAGTGAGTCAATCTCATTCATTTTGACTGTGGTAAGCTGTAAATTATTTTTATTTAATAACAGCTAATACCTGGCTTTTATACAGCTGCTTGCTTCTATTTTTTTTATTTTTTTATCAGTGGGCTATAAATGTATTATAATCTTGAAATGCAGCATCATGAGCCATTAGCACAAGAACTTAGTCAGTGTAGACAGACCATCATGGCAAAAGAATCCAGCTAAACAAAATATACACCAAAGTATTTGCTCCTCAGAAGACAATAGGAGATTTTAAACAGGCAAAAATTCCGATGCCTTTCTCACATATTATTCTTGAGAACACATTTTTCAGTCAGATCAAAAGACAGTTGTGTTAATATTTCTTTGTCTGGTTTCTTTTGGCTACTCCTACAAATGAGGCTTTATCACAGATCCTAGCTTCAAGTTTTCTGTCCTGACCAGACAAACAGGAGGTGCACCAGAAGTGTTTGCAGAGCAGTTGTTTAGGCATTAGCCCAAAGCTGTACCTGAAACAGTCCCCTGGCCCCTAAGCCCCAGCAACTGATTCAAAAGCCGAGGAGCCAAAATCATCCTCAGCACTGCCTGGAGCATTTAAATATCCCAAAGTATTTCCTGGGGCACCAGCAGTTTGACTGCAGGAGCTCATTCAGGATGCGACAGCTTCACATCTCTGCTGGCCAGACTTTTTCTACCATGGAGCAACCACTGCCAGCCCAGTTATCACCTGCCCACAGGACCTGACCAAGCAGAGGAGCTGCTTGGCAGGTGGGCCTTGCTCCGTCAAATGTGCAAGTTTCAGCCTTGCACCATCAGAACAGTGCTGAGCAGTGACAAGAGAAGCCAAAGAAGTGGTGGTTGCCCAAGCATCCACATTTCATCCAGCACAACAGGTCTGTGCCAGACCCATCACCCTGCAGCTTAGATAAGACTGAAGCCAAGCCTAAGCTGGATTGGGCTCCACTTCTCTTACCAGAACATTTTTGCTGTCTGCGGCCAAATTTTCTGAATGCTCTTGCACGGGGTTGAAAGTACGTGTGAAGCCAGGCTGGAGCTGCAAATGGAGCCAGTCCCCTGGCTCCTGTGTGAGGGCCTAACAAAGGTCACTTTATGTGTGTTGTTGCAAAATGATGCTATGCCATGTTTCTGCACAAACACAGTGCATCGTTGCTCAGCCAAGACTGGTTGTTGGACAGGCTGAGGGTTGATTTAGGTGGAGCAGCCCTATCAGTTTTCAAGGGATTAGTAAAGTCCTTGTGAAATCCTTGCAGTCGGCCTTGGGGCCAGGAGCAGCTGTTTGGTTCCTGTCACAGCCCCACAGCACAGGCTCCTGACAACAGAGATGGGCATATGGGAGGGATCAGGCCCAACACATCCCCATCCCATGTCCTTCTGAAATAGAAACAGGTCCTGAGACTTGCATGGAAAACAGGCAGCTCATAAGGAAGGTAAAGATAAAATACAGAGGAAGAGAATGGAATTTGAAATGCTAAAGAGATGGATGCATCTCTTTAAAGAGAACAGAGAAATACATAATAGGCACCTAGCCACACAAAACACTCAAAGAAAGTGTCCTGGATAGATGCAGCCAATACATTCTTCTGGATATTTTGCTTTCTAGCCCAATCTTAGAAACCTGTGGTTGTGTGTTAATTTTATACATTCATTTAACAGTCAAACCAACTCTGTCTCATTTTCACCTAGTTTTAGAAGTCAGGATTTTATTTGATTTGCAAATAAGATTTCCTTTTAAAGTAAAATTATTGTCAAGTCAATGACTGACAGATTGTCACGTAAAAAATTATAAAGCATTTTAAAGAGTTAAGGACTAAAATATGTATTTGTAGCGCACAACATTAAAATAAATATTACTTTTTTATTCCTAAATGCAAAATATTAAATAGTCACATACAAAAAATGTTTCACCAAAGAAAGGAACACAAAAATTACTACTCTGCTCCTGAAAATAGGCAGGTCTTATGTGACTTATGTGCTTACACCTCTTGAATTTAATAAGTCTTTGCTTACCCATATGGAAGGTCATGCATGAGGTTATTACTCATACATACCAATTACTTTCACAGGTAAATCAGTAGGAAGCTACTTTGACCAGACATCTGAAATTTTCCATAATTTTTAAAGCACAAATTTCAATCAAAGCATTATTTTCAGGAATGGTTATTGCTGTTATCTGCAGCATTGCCCACCAAATGCCCTCTTTGAAGGCAATGCTTAGAAATTTTCACTAGCCAAAATTCTACCTCCCTGTTTGTCACAAGGACATTTTGGAAATGTTATCTCTAGGTCAACACTCATCTCGCTGCATTTTAATGAACAGTGTGAGCCCTCCTGATTTGCATAATAGCCGATGGTTTCAAATCCTGCCGGAGCTAACACCTTATTATCCCCTTTCATGAGGGTGCCTGGGTACCAGTGACCTGCACACCTCACTGTTGCCATTATTCAGGGGATGGCATAAGTGCTCAAAGCTTCTGAAAACCAGCCTGCATTTAATAGGTAGCTAAAAATACACAGGCCAAGGCTGCTTACAAGCCAGAGCCCTTTAGCCTCCCACCCTGCCTGTGTGCTGCTGTCTCCAGCTATTTCATTTTCTCCTCAGCAATAAGGGTTTGGAAGTGCTCTGATACAGAATGCATCGTTGTCACTTAGCAACCTTTGCCATGGTCCCTAAATGAAGTGTTTTATCAAGGAATTCATGTAACTTTAGCATTTATAACCAAATCAAAGGGGTTTTCCCTCTGTCCCTCTGATAATTAAAGTATAATAATTAAAGTTTAAAATAAACTTGCGAGGGCATTGTGACAGAAATATAAATTAGGAAAAACTGATCTAAAGTTCTGCTGTGAGTTACTGAGATTGCATTTACCTGGATTTTAACCTTTTGCTTGCTTGTTGTGAGAGGACATTGCTGAGTTGGGATTCCTCCTGGGAACAATTGCCTTGGACATTGCCTCTTGCCAGAGCCTCCACCAAGTCTTCACTACACTTGAAGTTTAGTACAGTAAGAACAACTTTAGTGGGAGATTGCTTCCTGATATTTATGTAACTTTAAAGTTGGATGAATTTTAGCATTATGGTTTATTCTCCCTTTTAATATAAATAATAATATTATCAAGTATACATGAGAAAATTTGGAGCAGTACAGCAACCACATGAGAAACTCCTTCAGGTTTAACGACACACACTTGGACTATGCAGCAATATTGTTTGCATATACCAAGCATATACTGACTATAGTATATGCTTATATGCTATAAGCATAGTATATAAGCATATACTATGCTTATATAGTATAAGCATAGTATATAAGCTTATACTTATATACTATGTAAGTATATACATAGTATATACTTGAAACTACAGGCCAGTAGCCCTGACAGCTGGAAATGGCTCATGTGCTGAGCAGATTGTGGGTGACAGCCATCTCTTTGCACCTCTTGGCACTCCACCAGCAATCAGCCCACCCTTGGCTGCTGGACAGTTCAGGGCGGGGAGGGACACCGGGGCAGGGATGCACGTGGGTGGAGATACCTTGTACTGTGGGTTTGGCAGCAGGGAGGGCCTGAGGAGACCATGGATCCTGGATACACAAACCAGGACTTCAGTGCTCAGCTTCCTCAGCAAGGGTCACACTGCAGCTGTGACTGAAAGCCAGGAGCTGGCAAACCCCAAAGCTGTGAGGGTCCCACTCCTGCTCTGCCCTCCTCAGAGGAGGGGTCCCCACCCCGGGCTGGGAATTGCCTGGAGAAGCCTGGGAGGCACCGAGCAGGAGACACAGGTGTGTCAGGCTCCGGGAGTGATTTTTTCCCACAAGACAGCACTAAAGAAGGAAATGAGAAGCGGCCTCTTTTGTGGCTGAGATTCACTCTGGAGGGCTGCTTCTTGCCTGCCGCTCCTATGTTGCAACACAGGAAATTTGCTTCTGCTAACACCTGGTGTTGTTTCAAACAGCCAGATGGTCCTAACCTCAGTCTCCGGTAATTGATGGCCTACTTGTCTAACCCTGTAACTATCTCTCGCTTTAGACACAGATGCTGCATCTCTCTAAATACTGTTCCACATTAAAACATCCTACCTTCCTGTTTCACGTATCAATCAATGCAGTAATTCTTACAGAAACCAGCAGTGGCCTGTATAAACCAGGAGACAGTGGGTGTAAGCAAGGAGAGATAAAATTATGCAGGCTTAAATTACAAACTGGATGTGCGGTTTGAAGGATTTAGACTCGCATTGCAAAATTAGCTGGGACATAACCAGCAAGCAAACAGACATCAGCCAGTGACCCCAAGAGCAAATGTTAGCTCACACAAGCCAGGATGCCCTGGTATGTACTGCTCTCTGTTACAGGACTAATGCTAATTTGATCGCTAATTCTCTGCACCAGCCTAACCCACTGCTCACTTCCAGCAAATCCAAATAGCCTTATACTTGCAATACCTTTTTTTTTCTGGGTTTTTCTGGTAGATGATTCTCTTCTTCTAGTTGAGCTCTGCTTGTAGGTGGTCTGTTACCACATGATGATGATGAGGCATCCTACAGGCTACCACAGTATCAGAAGGCATTAGCCTTCACGAGTTTGAAGGCCAGAAGCTTTTACTTGATGAATTAGGATCTGCCCCGAGCTCCCTGCTTCCTCTCAATCCTTGTTCTGAGCAAACTGAAGGCTGACACCTGGGACCCTGACAACAGACTCAGGAAATGAAAGCTGATGTTACTGAGGCTACCAAGATGTTCTGTTTCCTGACATTAAATGGAGACAGTATTCTTCCATCTCTCGTGCTCAGCAAGGATATAACTTGACTGTTAGGTATTTAGAAGCTGAGCAACTGCTGTTGGTTCAAATACCTTTCTTGCATGACCCTTCAGTTTCACATAGCAATCTCTCTAGGCATTAGAGCCTTGCTTTCAGGGCATGCCACCATCCCCTCCTTCTGCATGGAGACATAAGGCACAAAGCACAGTGAAGGATTCACTCAGTCAACACAAGATTTCTGTGCCAGGGCATAGGCTGGATCCAGTTCCTTACTTGCCTCTAGGTTTTTGCATTTGTATTTGTCCCTCCCTTTTAGGCAGGTGGTTTTGATCCCACCGTTTCTTTACATGTGGTATGTTACCATTCAGGTTCTCATCTGCATGCAGTTATCCCATGCTCTCAAGTTCCCTGATGGACACCAGGAATGTCACTTTATAAGGTCTGCCCACAATTATATGATGATTACTGTAAGAATAAAGAGGTCAAGTATGGAATTGGGATGGCCATAGTAAAATTGAGCTTACAGTTCCATAAGATTTAGAAGCATAAGGTTCTTCTTCCCTCTGAGACCCTGTAACTTCCTAATGTAGAGCAAAATACCAGGAGTACAGGGAGGGGTTGGGGGTGGAGAATCAGGAGGAAAAAACAGGGAAAGTGGCTTTTTTGTTTAGGCAGTAAAAAACCCAGTAGATCAGATCAGCCACCCTTAAAACCACAGCCCTCATTTACAAGAATTTACTAGGTCAAAATAAATGGAAGTGATCCCATGCCAATGATGTGCAGAAATGCAGCGTAGAGCAAGAGAAGAAATGAGCTTTGCAGAGAAGTGCAATACCTATGGAGGCTCTCAGGTTGTGCAGAGTGCACGAGAAAGCAAAGTGTGTGTGAACAGCTGAACTGCTCCCTAAGTCACTGTAACTCCAAACAATCTGTTACTGACACAAAACAATGTTTCCATAAGCCACCCCACCCCTCTATTTCTATACTTTGAGAAATAGAAATGTGTTCATTTCCATTCACACAATACATGGATCAGAAAAAAGTTCACAATACAGGGCACTGTATTTTTACACAATATCTAGATCCCTACAGGAAAGGTGCAGGATAATATGGAGCCTTTTTCTTTCCTCTCAGTACACTCCCAATAAAATTGCTTCACTTTCTGAGCCTCACATTTTTGCTCCCAGCTGTTGTCTCTGCCAGCTTGAACTTGACAATTGAGAGGGGTAACTGGAAGGTCACATTTTAAGCATGATCAGTTGAATTTCTGCTTTCTCAATGTACATATTTGCCATGGGGTTTTTTTGGTTTTTTTTGGTTTTTTTTTTTTTTTCCTAAGCACTTAGTTTTCCACACTCCATCTCTAAGAAGCCTTTGCTAACAAATGTTTTAGATTTTTCTGGCCTTGTTGCAGAACTGCAGCTTCTCTAACATGTTAATATTGCACAGGCTCCCAGCAGACAGAGGCTCAAAGCAGTTCAGGACCAGAGAGCGCCTCCTCTTGAGACTGAACTGAGCTACAGATGAACTGAAGCACCTCCTGAAGCCATAGGAAGAGCTCAGCTCATCTCAAAGCCTCTGGAAAGAGAGGTCCCAATATGTGATTGCCAGTCAGCTGGGACACGCATGGGGAAAGGAGCAACTGCCAGGCCCAAGCCCCAGGCCTGGCTCTTCCCAGGTACAGCACAGACATGCCAAAGAAGCGTCAGGGCATCCCAGCCCTGGCACACAGTTGCCAGTCCAGTCTCCTGTGGCCTCAGTCAGGGCCCCCAGCACTGACCCAGGCAAGGTGTGGGCACAGCGTGAGGGTCAGCAGGGCCAGCAGTGCCCTGTGAGCAGGCAGGCAGCTGGACAGCGGCCAAGCCAGCCCGTTGGTGCGGGTGCCTAAAACGATCCCTACCCTTCACTGGGCAGCAATTCATCTGCACAGACAGCCACGAGCTTGAAATATAAATAGTTGTATCTAGCAATGGGGAATGGAAACTGTCCTGGTCATTGGTTTTGATGTATTTATGGCTGGTTTTAACGTAAATCTGAGTTTTCGCTGCCAACGGTCTAAGCCTGCTGAGGATTCTCTCCTTCCGCCACCATATTCTGGCAAAAGTCAAAAACAAATGCGTTCACATCTCCTACCTCTTTGCCTCCAGTATTCTGAAGGGATGAAAGGGATTGTGAATTGGATGGAAATCTGTAGCACTCCCTATTCAGACTTCAGACTGCAATCATAGCTGTGCATATCTGAGCAGCCATCCAGATGCTAATGGAGCTGATCCTATGTCAGTAAGATTAGAGAAAGACCTCCATCGTTTAATTTTTAAATATTTATTGCCTATGAATCAAAGGGCCAACACATACTGAGATAGCAGGGGAAATATCTTTTCTTGCCTGTGTTAACAGTAATGTTCTAAGATAAAGCTGTTATTTTAAAACTTATTTTCACTTTTCACTAGTGTTTTTAACTGTCCTGAAAAGAAGGATGTTTATACAATTTTGAAAAGAAACATGAACTGTTCTACTCCATTTACATTTCTTTGTTCCAAAATGTATTCCTCTTGTTGAGATTCCAGCAGACAAGGAAAGCAGACACAGTGGTTACTTTCCAATGTGAAACTTAAAACCACAATCTCCTGCACAGAAAACACAGAATGAGTCACAGGAAGGGGCCACTTGCTTGCAAAACTCATTAAAAGCGAGGCAAGGCAAAATGGATTTCCTGTATCAATAAATAGATTGCTGGCAGTAGGCAGAACACCTGACAGTGCTGGAGGCTAAAAACCAGTCCAAGGGTAACCATTAGTAAAGTCAGATCAATTCTTCAGCTCAGAAACTCTATCTCCCCAATACACAGTTTTCTTGGAATTAGTTGGCTTAATCCAGCAAAGTGTTTAAGAATATGCGTAAATTTCAGCACAGGGAGGGATGAGTTAAACACTTGCTAAAATAGGCTGAAAAATGATGATGTCTGTATTTATTCACTGAAGCAAGCTGTATTAAAAGGATACACGCATGGTACCACTGAGGTGCAGACAGTGCAGGTGAAAGCTTTGTTTCCCAAGTTCATGAAAAAATAATAAAGAAGCCCTAGTCCTTACATAAGCTTAAAATTTAGCTGAAATTGCAACTTTGTTTTGCTGTTAGCAGTACTCCTTGGACACCTGAGCATAGAATTCCTTTTGTTCAATGTTATTCTCTTCTGTCTGGCAAATGAAGCCAAAAGGGCCTTCTGATGTCTTCTGTGCAGCACAGACACACGGAGATCACAGGCTGTGCACTTAGGGGGCACAAGGCTGAGCTCAGTGCCTGACCCAGCACCACCCAGGGTCAGCACAAGGGTAGGAACAAGAAGGTGCTTTTTGGCCACTTGTTGTGGTTTTGTTCCCCTTCTCTAGTTCCCCTTAGAAAAAAACTTAATTCTCATTTTACCTTTATTTTTCTCCCTCACTTCCCAATGGCTGGAAAGGTCTCAATGAAGGTCTCTTCCCCCAGCATCCAACAGCTCTAATTCCTCAGCACCGTCTCCTGGCTCCCATTTACAAGTAGCCCTTTGATTGCATATTTCCAAAATGCTACTGAACACAATGAGAGGCTGTATTTTACTGCAAGCACAAGAGTGAGACTATCTGAGGTCATGACACAGGGAGTATATTCCCTTCACCAGTGTACTTTGCTGGAATTTTATGAAAAGAAAGAAAAAAAATAAACATAAAACCAAGAATACTAAGAACAACCCTCAGACTTCACCTTTTCATGCATTCATAAAGGGCTGCAAGTTACACTAGTGATATTTTTAGGCACTAGCTCTTAGCATCAACCATCTTCTGACTCTGGCAATGAACTATCCTGAGGTACTTGATGGCACATGCAATGCATATTGAATTAAAGTTATTTACAAGGATGAAAATGTAGCATTCAGGAAATATTCCCTACCTTTCTCATGGCATAAAAAGATGCCCCCCCCCCAACAACTTTATGTTCTTTGCTCCTCAGGAGCTTCCTCCCTCAGACTGCTGTATCTTTAGTGTCAATGGGATCTTCCAGGAGCAATGAGTGTCCTTATAAAGTTTGTTTTGCTGATGCAAAAGCACAATTTCTCTGACTTTTAATTAAAAGGGTACCTTCATTTCAAAGTCTGTCTCCAGAGCTCCAGGGTAAATGTTTATACAAGGCAGAGACATACAGAAGATAGAGAACACTGAAGAAGCAGTGACTGCAGGCTGCCCAAATACGGCTGCTCTCGTATTTTTAACAGAGAACTTGAGATGCCGCAGAGCCTTATCAACCCCAAACATCTTTGCTTCCATACCAGCACTCACAGGCCTGGCAGTATCACTGCACTGCAGTGAGGCTGCTCAGCAAACCTGGCAGGGCAGCAAAAGGCACCACTGTGTTCTCAGGGACAGGAGGAAAAAGGGTTATTGGCTTTTCCCCAGCAGGATGGCCTATGTCAAAGAGAAGCCCACAAAACAGGCTATCTGGTCTCACTGCCATGGATGGATGACAGCATCCCCATTCAAAACAGATGGACAGCTTTTGCTTAGGTCACACTAAGAATTAGACAAAAGGAAGATTCAAAAAATTCTGGGCTGGGGTAGGATTCCTGACTGCTCCAATTTGCTCCAGTTCCCGTCTGGTTGCTCTTGGCTCCAAGGGGCTGTTCCCATGTCCCAAAATAGCCAGAGCCCAGATCCTGGCCCCATCTCCCTCAGTAAACTCTTTCAGATTTAAAAGGCTCTCAGCAAAACACTGCAGCTGAACAGCAAAAATAATCTAAGATACACTGGATAGCCCTAGTAAAAAACAGGCAGTGGAGATTGGAGATACAAAAGCCATGCTTTACATATTCAGCAGTTCTGCAAAAGCACTCTGCCATTATCAAAGAACACAGAAAAATAGGAAAGTCAGGAAAAATTTATTTTTGCCTTTATTACAATATATATTTCTACTCTTGTTGCATTCAGCAGATCAAAATGAAGTGTTAAAACTATTTTCATCACTGCAGTAGCACATACATTTACAGAGTAAACACTGTATATAAATAGTCTTTCAAATAATAACAAAGCATATCTACAAATAAAAAATATCCAATACCTCTTTCTCCTCCTTCCCCAAATTACAGCAGTAACAGTTTATGTTCAGCATAACTAATGTCACAAGCACAACATTCTTTCCCTCCCATGACCCAGCTAGAGTGGTGTGGTCATCAGCATCAAGAAAATAAACATTAGTCACTCCTCACTGCTGCATATTCTAGTTTCTGTGTATTGTATGAATAGAATATACTGTGATCTAATGTGTCTGTATACTTATGTTAACATATTCTTTCTGTAACAAAAACCAGCATTACACTGCAAGCAAGGTTGACTTTTTTCTTTCACAGAAAGAGTAGCATTTTTTAAATATATTTTTCTGCTACATGAATTAACAAAGCAGTTTAAATATTACCCTAAAATTATTCAGCTACCAAATCAAAATGTCTTATACGTTCTGGAAAAGCATGGTGATGTTTCTAGCAGGTCAAACCCTTGATTTTCATGTAAGTAGTTTTTTTGTCAGTAAATTTGATAAAAGTTACAGCAACACACACTCCTGACAGTGTTCAGCTATATTTCAATTTCAGATACAAAGGGGGATGCAGCAACTCAGAAGCGAAGCTTTGAACGTCACAGAATCACAGAAAAGTTGGTCAGAAGGGACCCCTGGAGGTCATGCAGTCCAACTTCAGCCTTAAAGCAGATGGATACCAACACTAGATCAAGTCAGCCATAACCCTGTTTAATCAAATCTTGAAAAACTCTGGGACAGATTCTGCAGCACCTCAGGGTCACCTGTACCAGCAATGCACTCTGGCCACAATCTGACAATTAAAACAGTTCCTTATTCACATTATCATTTTGTTTTAAATACTAAAGGCAAGAAACAACCCTAGATTGCCTATTTATTAAGTTATAAATAAATATATCACAGGCTTTAATTGTGGAGAACTTTCAGGGACCATCTTTTCTGGTGGGAATTGCTGCATGTACCACCTTGGAAAAATAGATTTTAACTACTGTTAAGGATAAAAAACACAAAACTGACAGCCTCTCGCTGAAGAGAACAGTTAGTTTTATTTTATATATTTTATATAATAAATGCATTGAAATAGGCCTTTACCAAAACAGAATTTAAATAGGATGCAGCTAGCACATCTGTCCATTTATTCAATGATTAATGACAAGTATTAATAGATAATTAAAGTGTGGCTATATTTAGAGATGCAACCATCTCAGTTTGGCAATCTGCAATCCCCACTGATTGTCTTTCAGAAAATCCACCCCATATTTCTTACACCTTGAAGTAAAAAGATATTTGCATTTTCTTTAAACTTTCAAGAGAACATAATCAGTTCTGGGTTGTCAAACACTTGTCAAACAAATATCAAACACACATTTCTTCCTCTTTGTGTCTAATCCTGATATGTCCAAAGCAGATATTTACCTTTCCTGAAGTAGCAATGTTCATATGAAAGGAAGACTTAGGGAGGGCTCTCCACTGCACACTGCAGCTATATAAAGCATTGCATATGTTCTCATTGAAGGCACAGAGAAATCATAAATTGGCCCACTTAGAACCCAGATAAAGTCTTCAGCAGTAAAACTTAGAAAATCCCTACCAGAGTGTTCCCATCCTATCTACATTGCGATCACTCTTGACACGCAAAACCAGAATTTGTTGTTAAGAAAGAAATGTGATACAGAGCAGCCATTTCCAAATTTCTGGGTGATGAACAACCATAATCACATCTTAAAATGTCTCCTGGACCACTCTTCCTTCCTGTTATTAAACTCTTAAGTGAAAACACTACAAAGCAGCTGCAAAACACTTACCATAGCCTCAGATCACAAGCTGGCAGAGACCACAGCTTGGGAACCACCAGTGTAGTCATACTGAAATACAATATACATAGAAGCCCATGATGCCATTTTCAGCATTTCAGAGAACAGTTAGACTTTTCAGTATAATCCAAAAGGAAAAAAAAAATTTCTTTCCTATCTACAACATATTTGAAATCATTTGGCATGTGGGCACTTGGAGTCCATATTTTAAGTACCACATTGTGTAAAGGCAGACCATTTGGAAAATGTTATCAACTGATCCACAGTATTGCTTTTAGTGCACACAGTTCAATCTTAAGGCTGTCAAAAACAATATCTACAGCTTGTGTCTGGATAAATATGGAAAAAAAAAAGAAAAAAAAAGGAGATTTCATTATCTTAAAGGAGAGTAAATTGTACTAAAAGTATCCATTCTTTATGATACAAAACAAAGCAAAAACATCCATACAGTAAAAACCTGAGATGCGTCATTCACCAGAATCAAAATTCACATTTTAACCAAAATAATATTTCAAACAAAACTATTCCATTTTGATAAAATCCTTACTATTTTTGGCTCAGTAAAAAATCTTCAACCTCCGCACACTGCGTGTGGGAAAGATGCATTTACTGAAAATCACCCACTTCAGTAAGGTGGGCACTATCCACAGCGGCCTGTATCTTCCACTTGAACATGGACCTTGATCCAAAAAGCTACTCCTGAAGTATTATAGTTCTCACACTGAGAAAGATTGGAAGAATCTGGCCATCCTATTTCATTTACTTTCAATTTAGAATACATATAATTTATTTCCTCAGAAGTGTCCCATGTCAAAACAGGCTGGAATCAATCAAACACAGCTCAATTGGTTTTGACAGCTACACTGATTTACATCTGCTGAGAACCTAGCCCAGTAATTAACTCTTAAACAAAGAGTTGTTGGTCAAGCAAAGGAAGAGAGGAGGAATCATTTGCTCCTTCAGAGAGAAGGATTTTGCTATATAGATTGTAATCCCTGTTTGTGTCACCAGATAATGTCAGGAATGGTGAGCACTTTCAGCTCCGTTACTGGCAAGGGGTTCTGACAGGATGGAAGATGGCTTCAGTGATGCAGAACAGAAGTGGAATCACTTTACAACCTTATGGCATGATTACCTGCAACCCCAACATCACTGCACTTTTAATTGACCTTATATAATGAAAGTGCATGGCAAAATTTGAGGAACTGGGAAAGGACCTAGAAAAGCAACTCCTATTCCTAACAAGACTCCCCTTGTCTGGAAACCTAAGTAAGTATGAAAAAGCATTCCTAAGTTTGCTCACAGCAGAAGAATACAATGCTCACAACTTCACAGATCCCAACTGAACTGTCAACAGCAAAAGCCAAGTGGTGTCCTTTCAACACAAGCCAACCCAGTCTTTGAGGTGAGACCAACAATTTGGAGATGTGATTAAGATGAGGCTGGATGTGCATCCTGAGTTTCAAATGGTGGCAGAGGTTCTCTCCAGTAGGTGAACTGGCTGTAGGTGTCAGAACAAGGGAAGTCTGAAGAATTACTTCTTTTCAGCAAAGGGAAAATGTGATCTACCACTTCACAGAGTCTGACATAGCTGGAAAACAAAAAAAAAAGAATGCTGAACCATTTCAGACCATCTTTATTTTGAATTTTTTAAATGTCCCAACCACTAAGGCATGACTACATTTACAAACAGACAAAGTGCACAAGTCACCCTCCTCAAAGCAATAAAACTAAATTTAATTTTGGTGCCCAGCTTCCAGAAAGGATTCAGAGTTAGGATAAGAAATTCATTCTAATCTGTTCATTCTAACAAATGATACTTACCTAGTGAGAAATAGATGCCATTTTACACATAGATCATCTGCTAAAATATTCAAACACCACATTCTGCCTCTCCATTTCTGTCCAGCTTGGCTCAAGCAGTTCCCTGCTCAACTGATTATTCATATTTTATGCACATATGGCTGCCCTTCAATTAAAGACACCAACACTTAACATTACTAAAAGCCATTCCAATGCTAGGGGTTACCAGTGCCTAAGCATCTTTCTGGAAGCACTTGACCCTCTCTTCAGATTTTGTTTTCTGGCTCTTCTAGATAGGAGATCCAGGAAAAGGAAATTTTGAAAAGGCAGATGGTATCAGCAAACTAGTGAGTCTCATTTTTATGCAGACTAAATCATCCACTTTTAAATCTTTTACATTAATAAAGTAGATGGAATTTATTATACTAAATATAAAAAAAAATCTTTTTGTCAGTTTAGCTGAAGGGAAGTGGAAAGTCTGTATTTTAATCTAAATCTTTTTTGTTTTGTTTGAAGAATTATAAAGAATCTTTAATTACTAAAATTGAATGGATCTTTGGGCAACTTGAGTCATAAGTTAGAGTAAATGAATTTAGTCCATGAAGTGTTAGGGATAAGAGATTACTTACGATGAGATGTTTGTCTTTGCATGCTCTTGTATAAGTTCTCCTTTGGGGTTAACTGTAAATATCCTGTTTAAAGAAACCCCCACTTGTTTGTATGAATAAACATCCTAAAAGAATAAAAAAGAAGAAAAATCATGATTCCGCCTTTGCAAAATCATGTGTAATCTTGCTTTAGTATATTACACAAAAGAACATATTTACACAGAACTGGTACTAAATTCACCTAGTTATTGTGTGCCTGAAATTCTCCATTATGTTACAAATGAGGTCAATCTAATGAAATGTTCATGAAACAGACAATTTCCTGCTAGATAAGAAGTTTGCCACTTCAGTTTAAACTGTTAATCAAAATCATGTTCATTTTTTTCAGTAACTTCCCTTGACACAATAATAACATTCAGTAAAGAACTAATGACATTTGGTGTAAGAGCACATTAACACCTTCATTTTTCCTTCAGAGAATATTTAATGCCCTTTGTGCATTGTACCAAGTATGTTACAACAGTGTACAGAGGTTAAAATGTAACTGACACATAAAACAGGAATTATTTTTTAAGGGCAAGGTCACAAAATTCGTAACAAATATGTCTATACTAAAGCCATCACTTAGCTCTTGAGTTCAGATTTGTGGCATACTCATATGGCATACTCCATGTCAGAACAAGGGAAAAAGAAGGGAAAGCAAGAAATATAAGTGAGCCACAGCAGGTAATGCAGATACAACTATGGGAAGTACAATTAGAAGTCAGAATTAAGAATGTCTTCTACAAAATTCAGATTGTTAAAGAAAACAATAAATAAGTTTTGATCTGCTCTGAAGAAAAGCTCAACAAAATCAAAGTTGAAAATATCTCCCAAAAGATCAGAGCAAAACCAATTTCCATTTTGCTAACATAAATCATGGTTTCAAAAGCCAAAATGGTGAAAAACTGGAACATTAATGAAACCACAAAGTTTATTATTATTTCTATATTGTAAAGACTGTTCAAAAAATTAAGTAATTGAACAAAAGAGAAGAGCAGTCATTTCAAGAATTCAGCATCATGGCAGTCCACACACTGTCTACACCTGTAACACCCATGTGTACAGAAATTTCTCTGAGTTTGTTCTTGGAAAAAACAATCAAAACCAAAAACATAACAAGACAACAACAACAAAAAACCAACTTCCAAAAAAAACGAAACAGAAAAACAACAGAAAACCCAGAGCAGAAAACTGAGAAAGCTGTGATCCTGAGCTATACAAAACCTGTATAGCACATTGCACACCTGAAGCCTGCACTCTAGCAGCAAGTATAGGAGTGAGCTACCAGTAATAACTTTAGAAACAATAACTTAGTGTTTTACTTGAAATAGTATTGAAATAAAATCATTATTTTAATGCATGTTTCCCTGAGGTTCAAATAAAAATGGAACTAGAGGTAGTTATTATCTGTAATACAACATTACCGAAGTTTTTAAAATGTTATTTCATAATCCTATGTTTAAAGGTGTCTTGATAATGGAAACTAAGCTGCCTATAATATAACAGCTCAGTACAGCAATGGGATAGTGAGGAGCTCTGTAAGCTCTGACATAATGCTTTTAAAGAAGGAGTAATTACATGCCAGGGTTCCCCCTCAGCCCAAGCCCATGAGACTGTTTCCTCCTCTAGATGCTTAATAGCATTCTTTGGTCCAGGGCAGGAGCCTTCTATAGCCCAAATATCCAGTCTGCCAACAGGTGACAGATCTGTCTTTCCTTTCCTATGTCTAATATGTCATTTTCTATCCTTTTCTATGCCCAATATATCATATTGGACATATCCTTTTCTATGTCCAATATATCACTTTCCATACAAAGTGGAACCTTTTGACTTCGATGGGACATTCAAGGTTATTTGAGTGTACTTAGAGAAGTGTAAGTCCCACCAATCTTAATCTGGAATATTTTCTGTCTGCCCACAGTTACCTCACTGCCACTGTATCTGTGTGGATTAAAATGAGATCATTGTTTCTACACAAGCTTAACTGCTAATTTATGCAGATATAACCTAGTTACTTTGCTGCTCTTCCATCTCTAAATCCTACATCATGGTATTTTTGAGGAAGAACCTTAATACTTTGTTTTGTACAGGGCCTAATAAAATGTGCTTAATTCTCATTTAAAGCTTCTAAGTTCTAATACAACAGAACCATGAAATAACAGCAACATATCTGTTCTCTGCAATAGAAATAAATTCAGCTATTACTTACAGCAGGTCTGTTTCCAAAAGCAGCATAAAAGGGCTCTGTGTTAGGATAAAACAAATTCTTGATGTCTGTCAAACACTGAACTTTAAATTTTTCTGGCTTCTTTTCTATGACCTCCCTGAAAAGATAAAAAAGGGAAGCTGAATAAGTACACATGAAATACACCAGAAACCATGTTATCTTCTTTATTCAACATTTTCTAGATACTGTTGCATAGCATCCACTCTTCTCCAATAAATCTTTTAGAAGTCAGATTGCCCATGAAGACAAAACAGAATTACCAAGCTTACACAATGGGCACAGAAAATAAATCCTCTGAAACAAGGTAACCTCTATTGAAGCCTACATCACAATGATGACTACTGAGCAAGGATACTGGATTACAGGGAGCATCTGCTAAATCAATCCTTATGAGACAAACTCTCACCAAGTAAACTGCCCCTTGAGAACTGCAGAATGGCTCATAGATTATATCAGCCCTCACTGTTTATGGTGCTTTTTTTTAAATTTTATTTTTAAAAGGATTGCAGTCACCATATGTGCTAGAAGCACCTCAAACTGTTAAGACAGAATTAGAGTCAGGTTCTCCACCACTGCTGATTAGCAAAAGTTAAGGAATAAAGGAATCTTCTATTTCTCTTCAGCTACTTCTTGCAGAACAGAGAATTCATTAATGAACACAGGAGTTATCTCATCTCTGGGCAAAAGCCCTTTCACAACAACTTCTCTTGGCAAGAGGACTAAACAGGTGGCAGAGTCTGGAATTCCCATAACATAGGAAAATACCAGCATGACACAAAAACACTTAAGAAGCTCAGAATCCAAGATCCAAGTACCAACACAAATGTCAAGGAAGATGTGAATAGCACAGAAGCTTCATGGGAGTAAAGCAACCCTTTGGAACAGCAGATCCATGTATAAATCAATGCCTGAGAATGTGCAAAAGATGAATAAAACCACCTTTCCTCAGCCTCACATACAGCTGATCTCAAACCTACAAGGATTAAATTTATGGATAAAACAGTGAAGTAATTTATTGCCTACACACCTCAGCAGTTACAATAGTGTACAGTGAAAGATGGGCATTCCTTAGTCTAAACAAGGTACCAAAAGGAGTATCATTTTAAAGGCATTTCTAGATACAATGAGTATAAAATAGCAGTAACTACTTTTCACTGCATTTATTACTTAATCAGTCTGAGAAGTGCACTCTAATACCTCCATGGTTTCTTATATTTAGAATGTGACTGGTAAGACAGCCTGTAGCATGTCACTCAATCAGGAGAACATCTGAACAACCTTCCATTAAAAATTCTAATGAAATATATCTTGTCACAGCAGCTTTTAACAGCTTAAAATATTTTCAGTAATCACTTGACATGCTTCACTGAATAAGGCAGAAGGTACAATATTCATAATCTGTGCTGTTATTATTCACTCACCACAGTTCAACACCTAGGAAAGATAACATTGTCCTCATAGAATCCCACAGTGCAGTCAGGCATATAAAAAGTTCATTTCATTTTCACATTAATTTCTTCAAAACCCATCAAGAAATAACCTTCCAGAAAAATATACTTATGCCAACTGAAACACCTTACAGGTAAAGACAAGAATGATTGCTATTAAAATGTCCACAGAAATATGCCAAAAATGTGGACATTTCTCTCTAAATATGAACACACAATGTTAAACACATGAAGTCACCAAGTTGTACCTACTGGTAAACAGTGAACACAGCTGTGCCTTAATATACATCTAAGATATAAACTAGGCAAAAATAGATATTGAGTAACTACTGAATTTTGGTCTTTCTCTAACAAAATTTCTTAATTAAATTTTGCACCAATATGTAAAAAAAATTAAATTATTAATTATTTCAAGCACTCCAACTTAAAAAAGCTGATAATCCAGACTCCACTTCCATCTCTGTAAAAGCAAAATTGTGTTACCTGTGAAGAGCTGAGAATAGGCTGCTTGGACTCAGCAAAACTGGCCCCTGAGGCAGCACAGTTCCTCTTTCATTGACCCAGTGCAAGTATCCTCTGGTCATGCCTGCCATTCCAATAGCTCGTGCTGAGCAGTACAGAAATTTATATCCATTTCTGTGAGCAGATATAAAAGAAACTACTTTAAAAATAAAGCAGGTGTCTAGATAGTAATAATTTTGAGGGTTTACTTTTACATGAATCAAATCGTGGCTGTTAAATAGTATGTTTAACCCAGACTTAATTTAAAAGAAGTAAAAACATTTATGCCAAAACACTCGGTAATTAAAACCCATCAAGCTCCACTGCATTTAGTGATTACACCTGAAGAGGGCTCATTTATCTCTGCTCCTCTCAGGACTTGAGACTCTTTATGGTTATCTTTCCACCCCTGTGTGGTGGAGCCATTGTCCTCAGAATTAAATGGAAAGACATCTGCAAAGAGGAAAACACTTGGCATGAAGCAGACAATGGTCTATTGGCCTTTGCTGTATTAACAGTGTTGCATTTCTGCCTCTCAGGCCTCTGCAAAAAAAGATGTCCAGCAATAACACATTTTCTCAAGCTGGAACAACTTGAGCTTCAAAACACAGTATGAGAAGTAATCTTTAACCTGACACTGAAATGAAAGTTTTGGCGTAAGTCACAGGTTGCCTTTGATTCTGCTCATGTTAGAACAGAATCCTATCTTATAGTAGCTCAACTTAGCAGCTTACTTTCCAATTTCTATTGAAAAATAATTTTCATAAAACAAAGACAGACTGTATTCAGTACACGCATGGTCATTAGATCAAACTATTAAGCATTTATATGGAGTTCCACTGTAATATAGCCACGACATAATTAACTCAGTAATTTGAAAACCAACATGACTCAAATCTATTTTTTCCCCTATGTTTATGATCATCAAAGCCCTAACAACTGATAATGCTGGTAGGCACAGAAATAACAACTGCAATTAAAAAAACTAATTAATATTTCCACCAAATGTAATGCAGAGGTTGTACATAAAACTCAGCATGTGAATGCCCAGACTGTCCTGTCTTTTCTGCAAACACGTTTGTCTAACATGCAGAGAAGTGTCTCTGGCATAATTTAGATTCCAACATCCATAATTTATAATTCATCATCCATGTAAAATAAAAAGCAATAAACAAGCCTTAGCAGAACTCTAGTACAGAGAAAAAATCAGATTAACTAAGAGGAGAGTTGTGATGTGTACCAGAGGCTCGTCACACGTTCATGGTAATTTATAAGAAAAGCTGACATTCTTGCAATAAAAGAAAAACTCACAGATAGAGGGCTTTTGCTTTTGTTGTCATAAAGCAGGTTTTGCTCTGCATATCATGCAGGAGACATTTGCACTGTGTAAGCATCACTAAAGCAAGAAGATACTGATGAAATCGACACCCTTATAGGTTAAGAGAAGCTCAGAGAAATTTAAATTTTTACACACAAATGAATAAACACTAGCCACAGATGCATGCAGATTTACTGAATACTCACTGGCTCACTTTATGGTACAACTTTGCAATCCCTTGGTGTGTCCAGTCTTTGCCAAGAGTTGGCAAAATATGACCTAAAGTATCTGACCTAAATAAAGGAAAAACAATATAAGTGAGCTGAAAAAACCCCATACTTATAATAACAGTCAAGTCTAATACAAATCCCACTAACTTACTTGGAAGCTGCAAATGGAAAAAGGTATTCTGTAAGGAACTGATTGTCATCAGAAGAGAATTAGTTTATTTCCTTTTTTTTTTTTTTTTTAGATAGACTGACATGCTCATCCTTGGCCATGTTGTTTAAATTGCTGCTGTGCCCCAAGATGGATAATCTTGTGCCCCAAAAGGTAATACAGAAGTCACAGCACACAAGCATCACTCAGACCTCTAGGAGGCCACCAATGCTAAACATAATTTTTGAGGTTTATGTTAAATGTTTTCTAAATAAACCAAACCTACTCATAATGGACATTTATGAGAAATTTAAGGTATGAGGTAAGTCACATTTTAGCTTACTTCAAACTAACTTCTCCACATTAAGCCAGGAGTTGGTCAGGCGTAAACGATTTTCAAATATTCTTTCTGGCTTCAATGTATTTCTGGCTTTATATGATAGAAAAATATTTACACTATAATAACAAATAGTGTAAATGAGCATCTTGCTTGACAAAGTACTGTACAGATACACAGTAAGAAGTCTACACCCTGAATAACTTGCATCTTAGAGGAAGAAATATTGGGCAGTGGCTTAGGAAGGATTTGCACCAGCACTGTAAGGTGAAGTGATTCAATAACTCTGGGCAGATCAACAGCAGAGAGAATAGATCCCACTCACTTTATTGAAGCTTAAGAAAGCTAAATGGGGAGAGATGTTAATTTACATTGGCATCAAACGAGAAGTTTGACATACAACGGATAAATCACAAGAAAGAAGAGAAATTCAGTCTAAATCAAGTATTTTAATTTCCCACAGACTGCTCTTGAAAATTATTTTTCCTTTTTTTTTCCTAATTAGATATAGCTAAGTTTGATTTTGAAATAAATTACTTTCAAAACAATTAAACATCTCACCACAAGAGACAATGCTTGTATTTTTATTTCATGCTTTCCCTGTTACACAGACAATTGTCTTCCCTAGTGTTAAATACAATAAATAAATAGAAACCAGCAAGTCAGTAAATCCTTTTGGTCACTCCAAAATTATGAGTTTTACCCCAAGTACTAATCTGAAACCTTCCATCAGATTCTAGCTCTGACATTGATTTTGGAGTCTAGTATTCTAAGTAATATGCCTAACACTGGAATGCCCCAGGAGTGCCATTTAAAACAAAATTAATGTTTCTTATTTTTAATTACTCCTTCATATTTAATTACTCCTTTTAATTACTACCTACATCATGAGGGTGATGCAACAAAAAGGTCAAGATTTTGCAGAAGGTCCTCCAATACTATCATGAAACACCAAGAGGTAACAAATAATGGGTACATATGGCATGCGTCTATTAAATTAGGAATTCAACTAAAGATTGTTGTATTGTTTGAAAGCCAAATGTAAAAATTAAAAATATTAAATAAACCAACAACAACCCAAAACCAAGAAACAAAACATCCCAAAACACTTGTATATGAAAATTTTGTGATTAACACTCCTTGGTAATTATATTTTCCTTTAAACTAAAGAGGAAAATCCTTGTATATAAAGTCTCTCTCTGTTCATGCACTCACCGTGTGATTGTCCCATCAATATCAGAAATAACAACTTTATCATCCCAATTCCATAGGTAAATGGTCCCTTCACAGCGGCAAGTGCCTTGATACTGGGTTGTAACACTAAAGGTCACATCATTGGGGCCATTCTTGAGCTTTAAGCTTTTCTGCAAGACATTAGCAGCAAGGTGATCAACAAACTAAGCATGTGAAATGGACACAGTGTAAAAGCTGCACATGAGCATTGCCTTGGTGTTTTTGGCTGGGGAAGCTGGTGTGGATTTCTCCTCCCATAAAGTCAAATTCATTTGTGGGACTTTTTTGCCCAAAGATCAGGGTGTACTTGAGGGGTAATTCAGAAGGATAGGGAGAACCAGGATGTGTCCCAGGGAGATTTAACACTGGGGAAAAGTAATCTGTGGTGTAAACTGTAGGCTGCAGGAAGCAAAGTAAAAGCAACAACATGAACTGATGAAGAATGACTTTTGCAAGGAGCAAGGGAAATGATATGATGACCCGAGCTGGACCAGTGTTGGTGCCAACAATCAGGTATCCTGCTCTCCTCTCCTGACCATCCATCCTGATGCAATGGAGCCCAAGTCATGGATCTGGAGGGGTGGAGGAAGCCCATGGAATGGGAAAGTAGTATGTATCTATGAAAGGATAGGATAGGATAGTAGTCAATGAAATGTATGTTTGGTATAGAGATGGTTTAAGAATGTAGTTAAGTTGAATCTGTGGGTAAGGAGGGATTTCAATAAAGAGAAATAAAACAATGGAACAATTAGAAGATATATCAATTATGTGGGACCTGAGTGCGATATAAATAGTAAGGAATGGGGTGGAAATTTTAATAGGTCTGGCTGAGCTGCAGCTCATTTCCCCACAGCTGCCATCACAGTGCTGTGCTTTGCACTGGCAGCTGGAAAGGTGTTTTGGGCACTACTGAGCAGCACTGGCACAGCAGCAGCACTGTCTCCCCAACATTCCTCCACCATCAAGGGGCTGGGGGTGGCCAGGATCCTGGGAGGCCAGATAATTCAAATTAACCAAAGGGGCATTCCCTACCATACAACATCAGCTTAGATATAAAAGTTAAGGAAAGGAGGAGCAACGAGAGGCATTTGCTATTTTACAATGTTTGCCTCCCGCAGCTGAAGCCCTGCTTTCTAGGAAGTGGCTGAGCATCCCTCACTGGTGGGAAGCAGAGAATATACTTGTTTTTCTCTTTGTTTATCCACCTTATGTTCTCTCCCCTGTCCCATTGAGAAGGGGAGTGACAGAGTGGCTTGGCTGGGCACCTGCCATCCAAACAGTCAACCCAATTTGGTCACACTGAATTTTATTGCTTTCAGTAGAGGTATTCTAAAAGACAGCACCAGAGGTTTACCATGTGTGGTGTATATTAGGCATTGATTTAAAGAACAAAACAAAACAAATAAACAAAAAAATTCTGTTTCACAGTCATGTAAATTTCAAAAAGAAATCCCCTAATGTTCACAAACAGTAACAAATGCTGGAATAGGGACCATATATGGGCACTTCCCACTCCTAAAGAAAGATACATATGCAGAGAGAAATGTAACAAAAAGTTCCATAAACTCTAATTAAGACCTCTGGTAGGGGGATTTGTGTTCTTCATTATTTTATCTTTTTTGTAAAATAATACATCTCTCACACCAAATGAACTATTACCCTTCAGCCTACACTAACTATCCTTAACTCTCCTACTTTGCTACTCTTCACTGTTTCCTGTGCCACTTATTGACATGTGGGGCAGGAGGCTACTGATTTAATTCTATTTGAGAAGCTACATGTTCATTTTCCCAAGACCTGTAGGAATTTAACACTCTTTGTGTATCTTTTTCTTCATTATCTTTTTTGCAACTTCTCAATTAGCTAAAAAGTGAAAAGGAGGTGAGAATGCAGAACTCATGGGTAACTGGTGAATCTCTCCCACTTTTAAACCAATTTAAGAGCAGTTTTAACTTCAGCTAATTTCTGCAAGGTTTCTGAAACTGCAAGTCCCACTTTATTTGTGTAACCCCTGGTCTCTCTTTTCAACAGAAAATACCCAACACATCTCATCTGTCTCTTGGGAAAAACTGCATTTCTTACAAATTATCCAGGCAGTGAGTGATGGGCTGTTAAATGCTGTACGCCTCATGTGGGTTTCCTTCAGAAAATTAATTATCTGTACCTAAGATGACAAGAAGTATTTCCCTATAGTAGCCTATTTTTCCAGATCAAATTGAAATGTACAGAACACAAAATTGCAACAGTTTTGTCATCATTAGCCAAAACGCCTCTGTCACGGAGGAAGAGAATTGGCTTCAAAGAAATTAATAAGCTACAAAGAAATCAATAGCCTGGACTCATTATAAATTCACAAGCAGCTCTTTCAGAAGTTACTGACAGAAAACTGTACTCATGCAAAATATGACTATCTGCGTATAAATGAGAGAAAAGGAAAAGAGAGGAAGGAGAAAGAAGAGAGGTCTATCAACATATACACATTTCACTACAAGGATACTACAAGGAAGGATGTGGTTCCAATACACTTACTCAAGTGACAAATACAACTTTGGAAATTTATTTTTTTTCTAAATGAGATCCCACCTCCAAACCCCAGCACGTGCTGCAAGGAACAACATTCATGTTTAATACAGAAAAGAGAAGGGAAAAGGCTTTTTTGAAAAATGTAATGAGAGAGAATTAAATGCAAGATGTAAGAGCTAATTAAGCTTTGAAGCCTGAAAAACAGCAAAGATTTATGTTGTGTTAGAAATGCCATTTCAGGACAAGGATGTAAAATTAACTCACAAGTTGGTCAGAAGTGAGTCGAAGTGATTTTTTGTAACTGATTCCAGACAATAATGAGAGATGACTGGAGTTGGCTTGCAATGACCCGAGGTTTTGTTTGGCAGCTCTTGGGTCTTCGTCACTTGAAGAAGATTCATCTTTTATTCTGCAACATTGCACACACAGAAAATGATGTTATCATGCCCGGAAACGCATCTCAGTAGCCATTAAAAATGCATTAACAGTGAGTCACCAAATAAGTCATTGATTCTCTGCTACCAATACTGTCTCACAGGAGGTCATTCATATCATGGGTTTTAATATATCAATGAAGTACCAAACTTTCATTCACACATTGTCCATTATTCAAACTTGGATTGTTACAGGCAAGTGAATGGCTATAACAGTTTTCATTACTTAAATTTAATGAATAAAAATTAATGTATTAACTCAAAAATCTTATATGATGAAAAAATAATACCCATTAGATATTATAACTTTAAAAATCCTCTGTTCTCAAAAGAAGAGGCACTTGCTATGCTGAATTTCTCTGTCCCTCTTCTCTCCTCCCCCAAAAAATCTAAAAATTAATTTTTAAAAAATGCAGGTTATGGAAGTTTTATTAAACAAAATAACTCCTCATGTTCTTTCAATGAGCAGTTTCAAATAACAGGATTATTCATTTCTGGGATTTGCAGGATTACCCTGTTCAGAATACAATGATGAAAAGTCATAAAACCTGAGCTCCATCACAGTATTCTGTTTAAATACACATTGGAGTAATTACTTTTGTTCTCCTACAACCATTTTTTAGAAACTTCTTAAGGGTATTCTATCTCAGAAAGAATGTTTTCCTACAGTAAAAAATCCTATCACTGTAGGTATAACTTAAAACTCTTTCAGATCCTACAAATCTGATCTTTAAAACAATCAGTATTTGGCCTTTTATTGCAATCACACCTGGAGGTATATTTGGTAGTCTTGACCCAATATCAAGGTACTGCATGTCATGACTAGCAATGTTTAAAAGCCTATCTTATCCTTTGTGATATGTGATCTCAAAAGCTTTACTCAACATCCCACTTATGATATTTTGCTTGCAAACAATAAATTTTTAATGAGAGATTTCTAAGGTCAGGTAAAATTTAAACAAAGAATACCAATTTCAGAATCCAGTCTGCTTGAACTCTGAATCCCACTTTAAAACTTGTTTTTAAACAATCATGTAAGAAACAGACCTATATGTCACTTGTCATCCTTAGAAGGAAAATCAGCCTTTCCAATTAACTCTGGTTCTCAGTCTCAGAGAGGCAACAGAGACAACAGCTAATCTCCTACAGAATGAGGAATCGTCCTCCCAGCACATTTGCCTGGACTGCAACTGCTGACCACCAGAAAGAATGAGAGCTTTTTGTTTCAGAAGGGTGACCCCTGAACCTCACTTAATGAGCATAAAGCATATTTGAATCTGGTCCTTTTCAGCTGTGACTGCAGCCAGCACAAACAAGATGTGTTTACATTAAGATGCATATGCACAGAAAAGGAACAAGGTAGGAGTGCTGTCCCTGGCTAACTCATCCCTCTAAAGCAAGCTAAAACTCATGCCATGGAACCCTCCAAGGTGAGATTCTGGCTGTACAGCGTGATTGTTAGGAGCACAAGAAAAAAGAGACTTCTGCAATCCTGGAAAGAAGCAATAGAAAGCCATGACTATTGCCTGTGAAAAACACTCTGGAAAGTCCCTTAACTTCCCAAAATATGCAGGAACCAATTAATTTGTCAGGCCATAAATCTAAATAAATAAAAAAAATTTAAGCAACTGGGATCTGACAACAGCTTGGGCTCATCTATGATGTTCCCTTAAAAACTCTAGAGAAATACATGTAGCTTTGGAGAACTGCTCCAATTAGAGTGTGTTTCCAAGGGGCTGGAATGTGAGTCCCAGAGCTGCCAGCCAAACCACAGAAATGCCAGAATGCACCCACAAGGTCTGCAGCCCTGCCATGGGTAGGGGCCTCCTATTTGCACTTCTGTGGTGCAATGAGTAACAAATTTAAAGTATTTCACTGACAGTATTTCTTTGTTTGAATAGCTGAGGTAACTTGCTTTCATTTTTAAATGATCACTCTTGCTTGTTTCAGGTACAGATGATTTTTGGGGTACCTGTTTGCCCTGCTCATCTGTGAAGACTCTTCTGTAAGTCCACTCTCACTCATGCCTTGCTCTGGTTTTGTTTCCTGTAAAAATACAAGTATGAGTAGCTGTGCATCTCCTGTTGAGCAGAAAGTAGATGTTTTTAGAAAAATAGTTGAAAATCAAATTCTGCCTTGTACTGACTTGGTAAAAATCAACCGTGTGTTTGTCTCCTTTTTTTGTAGGCAAATTAAAACCCTTAAAGAATAAAGGCAGTACAAAGAACTAAAAACTGCAACTATAGAACTCAGAACAATAAGTTTTGCAGGGAAGAAGTAGAGAAATATCAGGTTTAACATCTAGTACTGTTGAAGTTCTGGGATTGACTCCATAGCTACGCAATTCATACACCTCAAATAGCTAGATTTCACCTGAGAAAGTGAAGTATGACTTGGGAGAAGGAAAAAAACCCGTAAATTACCTTTCAGAGAATCATTTAAATCTTAAATCCAGTAAAACTTGCTAAAGTGCTTTTATCTTGAGTAGATGCTGAACACTACCAAAGTCATTCCACAAGATTTTTAAATAGTGCTTTACATAGTTCCATTTAAAGTCACCACATCTCAAGAGATAATCAAATACTTCCAGAGAAAATCCTGAAAAGTTCAAACTAGAATCTCATGCTCTGAAATCCACACCCACAGATCAGTACAATGGTTAGCTCATGCAAGGTTAAAGGAGTTCTTGACAGAGGCACAACCATAAAATTGTATTAAAAGTTATTTTCTCCCCTCAAGTACTAATGTTTCAGTAGTATAAATTAATATGAAGAGGTTTTACTAGCCAACAATATTTCACATAAAGCTTTGGATTTTTTAGTTTTCCAATGTTCATCCATGACTAAGATTATTATCACAAACTTCTAATGCTCTGAAAAGAAACTCAAAAAGATTTTCAAGCCAATATATATAGTCAGTTTGTTATCTTAGGTTTTGCGGAGTTTTACAGCTCACTCTACTCATAAATATGCCTGCTCTTCAACCTTTGAAAGAAAGATGCTGAGAGGTAGGTAATCTGAGTGAAAACTTTAAATTAGTGGCACAACTCTGATTCTAGGTTTCCAAACAGAGATTTAATACATTAGATACTACTGCCTCAGATCTGTGTAATGAAAATAAATTGAAACTCTTCAGGCAAATGTTTCAGGTAGGGTCTGATCCAAAGCTTTTTGAAGTCAAAACAAACCACACCTCAGAACATGTTTAATGTGTCAAACTGAGTACCAAGTTACCCTCTGAAGTTCTGAGGGATGAGTATGCAGATCCCAGGCCTCCCACTGCAAGCAGAAGCAAACTCAGCTTGCTCCTTAAACTTACCTCTTTAATAGTGCTGTTCCTCCCTCGCCATGAAAACCACCATCTTCCACCTTTCTTTGGCATCTTGTCCCTCATTATAGATTCCACAGTTGCCTGTGATAAATGGATGGTAACATAAAAAAGACCCAAAATAAAGGACAACCTGACATACATAAATAAAAAGTGCCAAACACACAGTTTTAACTGATAATAAATAGAATAAAAGTAAACATACTGTCTGTGGACCATAAATTCTACTAAAGCAAAATCTAATGGTATCCAGAGCTGCTCTGAAGTAACTTAAGCATGAATACTTATGGTATTTTTAAAAGGAAAATGAAAAAGAAATCAAATCAAAGAAGAAAAAAAGCATAAAGAGATGTTAGTATAATGTCTAGAATGGAGAATCTGCTATTTCTAAGTTTAGTACAAATTATACATAAAAAAAAAGAAATCACTTCCTAAAGGAGGCATCATGCAAAACAGTAACAAACTGACATGCAAGAGAGCTATTTACAAAGTTTGTATTCAATCACCAACTTAGCAAAAAGTAAAGAAGTTACTAGCTTCTATGAGTTTATGAATTATCATGCTATGAACTTGACTGAAACTGTTAGAATAGTTTCTTTTATAAACCTTTTCTACTTTACATTGGTTCTACATACTAGACACCAGTAGAAAAGCTCCTTCAATCTATAATGACTGGAGCCTTATGCATTGTAACAAGGGGAGCTGAATTCTTTCACTCAGAGAGAAGCAACAGATGGATGGGAAAATATTAAGGTAAAAGTGGCCACAGGGTTTATTACACCCTAGAACAGCTTGGACACTTGTATTTCTGAGATGACAGCTTCCATTGCAAGTGAGGTCACCAAAAGAAAGCTGTGATGTTGCTTAATGATTTTTTAAAAAATTTTAAAAACTAAGAACTCTTAGCAATTAAGAGAGGACTGTGTTCAGATAATGTGCGGCACAATGGATCCCTTTTCTCAGTTTTTTCCATAGATTTTCTTCAGTGTATTATCTAAAGTATATTAGAAAAAAAGATATGACAGAAAAATAAAGTTGAGTTTTTCAAACAAAATAAAAAAAAAAACGGGGAGCAGATAGAGCTATGGAGAATGGAGTGCCACAACTGAGAACAACAGCAACAATTTAAGGGGATTCTCAAAAACGTCAAGAACTTCAAGCAGATGTCCTATAAACTTTTAGCGGCTTAAAATTGTAAAACAAGCTTACAATTAGATGCGCATATAAGCATATTTTACAGAACATCAGTAAATTTTTTTTGCAAAAGCATCCATTTTCAAATACTTCATAAACTGTTTATTATTAAAGTATCTTAGTATTTCAATTCCTTAACCTCATTACTACAGCAAATCAAAACTCAAAGTAACAAGTCATGAAGAAAACCAGTAGGTTGACTGGTAACATAAATGAGTCATTTTAGTTTCAGAGGTACAGTAAACCAAACAAATCTTTCCAAACATACATATGTTCAAACTATAAATATTAGCTTCTCCACTAAATTAAAACTGCACTCTCAGGAAAGTTATCAGCATTCAGAATATAAATTAACCATTAAAAAAATCCAAGCACATTGAATTACACACTCATAGAAGATTTTTCTCAACTGATAACCTATATGAATAATGACATAAGTATAAAGCTGTTGAAAAAATTGCCATCTGCTGTAACATTATGGAAAAATATTTTATAGCACTTCTTTCCATTTACACATCCTAGGCAAAATCCAAGACATCTGGCTCAGGCTTTGAAGTGTTTAATTTAAAATGTAGTTACCTTACATTATTTTTATTGCCAATGAAGACCCAAGAGGCACCTATCAAGATCTGAATCACATTGTGTGAGCACCCAACAAATATAGAGTAGGGTAACTATGTACCTTCCGTGGGCATTGGAGTTCCATGGGATGAATCCCACTTTTGATGATTACCAGAACATTTGCAGTAATGCACAAAACATCTGGCTCTGTGACATCTTTGAAATTCAAGCAATGTTTACCAGATATTTGAGATTTTTAGGCTCAATTTATTTTATACTGGGATGGTACCACACAGCTGTACATGA
Organism: Ammospiza caudacuta; assembly: GCF_027887145.1. NCBI lineage: Eukaryota > Metazoa > Chordata > Aves > Passeriformes > Passerellidae > Ammospiza > Ammospiza caudacuta. The sequence continues at coordinate 81,618,914 of NC_080595.1, forward strand.
CTGCATATTGAGGTAACGTGGCACCAAGAAAGAAACACTGGCAGAGAGTATTCTGGGCTTCGGAGGAATTTTTAGTCCACAGTGATAGCAACAGAGATAGCATTTGAATTCACACATATCCCAAAGATATGTGAAGTGCTGCAAATGGCAGGAGGAAAGTTTAGGTTCAAAAATTTATTAAATCCATGTCTAACTAGGACACAAAATAGGGGTGGTGGTGATACTACTTCTTAATATACATTTACAGTATTTCTGGCACGAGCACCTATGTGGCACCAGGTCATATGGCACTGAACTAACTTCTTCAGCACATTTATATAGGCCAAAACACAGAGTCATACAGCTATCTGGCACTACCTACCTGGGTTATGAACAACCAACTGAGAAACAAAAAGCTAGCAAGCTGCAGGCCTTCCCCATCTAGTATTTAAACCTTATTCACTGAGCTTATTTGTATTTATTTAATAATATATGCAGTATAGATATAAAACAGAAAGCAAACAAAAGTATGCAGCTATAGCAAACACTAACATGGGTCAACGTCATTTATGTTTAAAATCCATATTAATTAAATAAAAAAGAAGTTTTCCTACTTCAAAATAGTTGTAATAACATTAGCCTAGCAAACAAACACTATTCACAGACCAAACTTAGTCCTTATTTAGGCCATAACGTAAGATAAATGAATGGCTATATGTGGGTAGATTTTACTGATGTGCTGATTCTCTTCTACAACCCATTTCCCTCCCTTAATCAGTGGTACCTTTTAAAACTCCTCCTCTTACCAGCCTTCATGTTCAATCTCACCTTTGGCAAAGGTTTCTGGAATGCCTGCATTGCCAGCAGAAGGGGACCAGCTGTCGTCCAGTTGTAGTACCTGGGCATGCAAGGAAGACAATTACAGCATTTTGTAATCCCAAAGCCCCAATTCACAATCTACCTGGTATTCACCACCTGGCAGGTTAGAGCCATGAAGCACATATCAAACTCTGACCTGCACTAGTAATAACAGACCCATCTTATTCCATAGAATGCTCACAGGTATTTACCACATATATTTTTCAGGGTATGCAATAGAAGCTAGGCCTTGAGCAGAAAGGGTGTTTGTCATACGTTACTCAAGTCATCATAAACTCACAGAATGGTTGGGTTGGAAGGGACCTTAAAGATCATCTAATTCCAACTCACCTGCCTTGGGCAGTGACACCTTCCACTAAATCAGGCTGCTCAGGGCCCCATTCAATCCAGCCTTAAGCACTTCCAGGGACATCCACCACTTCCCTGGACAATCTGTTTCAGTAACTCACCATCCTTATAGTAATAAAGAATTTTTCATCTAAAACTGTTCCCCAGTATCGGATCACTATTACCATATAAAAGGCTGCTCTCCCTCTTTTTTCTAAGTCCCCTTTAAGTGAAGTCTCCCCAGAGCCTTCTCTTTTCCAGGCTGAACCCCAACTCTCTCAGCCTGTCCTCACAGGAGAGGCACTCCAGCGCTCCGATCACCTTTATGTCCCTCCTCTGAACTTGCTCCAACAGGTCCATGTCCATCCTGTGCTGGAGACCCCAGGGTTGGATGCAGCACTGCAGCTGGGGTCTCAACAGAGCAGAGGGGCAGAATCCCCTCCCTTGACCTGCCCCTGCTGCTTTGGGTGCAGCCCAGGACATATTTGCCTTTCTGGGCTGCAAACACACTCTTGGCCCATGTGCAGATTTTCATTCACCAGAACCCCCAAGTTCTTCTGTACAGAGCTGCTCTCAATGAGTTATCTCCCAGCCTGTACTCATATCTGGGACTGCTCGAAACCAGCTGCAGCACTTTGCATTTTAACTTCTTGAATTTCATGAGTTTCTTGTGGGCCCTTTCCTCAAGTTTGTCCAGGTCCCTCTGGATAGTATCACTTCCTTCTGTTGATTCCACTGCACCACTCAGCTTTGTGTCACCTGCAAATGTGCTGAGGATGCACTCGGTCCCACTGTCTATGTCATTGACAAAGATATTGAAGAGCATCAGTCCCCAGGACAGAGCCCTCAGGGACATCAGCTTCCATCTGGACAGAGCTGTTGACCACAGCTCTCTGGCTGCATCCATCCAGCTACAGTCCTTATTATACTCCTCTGTATCACAGCATAAGCCATACTTCTGCAAGCTTTTTTCACTGTTTTTCCATCAAGGAGCCACATAAAACTTAGGGGCTGTAGTCTGTAGGATGTCAAGCTCCTGTTATTACACACTGAACATGGCTCAACCCTTGTTGCAGACAGTAAGACAATTAGAGAATCCATTGTGTAGGGAAGATGAAGTTCACATGACATTAAGAGAAGATGATATTTAAGATCCTCACTAAGGTCACCTCTCTTCCCAATAAATTCAGCAGGCAGATAAATACTACCAACAGATTCAGAGAACAGTGTCAGGGAAGCAATGAGTGACTCACTTCAGACCACAGAGAGCTGAGGTCAGGTATGAGGCTGACCACAATATAAACTATCACCTGGTACATCAGCCTTGCATGAGCCATGGCTGTGACCAAGGGTAGCCAAACCTCTCTAAGAGCAGCACAAAGCCATGATCTCTCCTCTGTTTGCAAGGAACTCTCAAGTTAAAGAATCCCCCCAAAAGCTGCATCTGGCTTAGATCACAGCACTGCCCTGCTGCCAGCAATACAAACATACAAAATAATGCCTTGCAGAAATGGAAGCCTCGTACTCAGTGGGTGAAGTTTGACAAATTTTGAAAAGCAATGCCTCCACAGAGGCATATTAGCAAAATATTCAGTATATTTAAAAAAAAGTGCTTGGTACTGAGTGACTGGAAGCAGACTGATATATCCCTGTAAATATTAATTATTCAAACTGGCTCAGGGCAAGCCTTAGCAAGTTCACATCGTATTTCATTTTTACTCTGTCAATTGAATGTGAATACTATTAGCATTTAATAACAGCTTCTTGAAATTTAAATTGTGTCAGTAAGAGGTCATCTGAAACTGCTCTTCACTTTCAATTCAAAGGAGGAAAGGTAACTAGAAGGACCTGAATTCACTAGGGAGTTGACTCTTTCTGGATGAATCCAAACTACAAACATTAAAAACCTGGTTTTCAGCTATAGTTATACTGATGTAATGCACTGAAGTGACAAAGAAGCGTCTTTGTTATAACAGTAATATGAAGTATACTTACTTATTTCCAATCTTAACCACAAGGTTAGGGTCATCAATGATAGCAGGATTGTCCACAAACTGCTGATATGTTACTGCATGTTCTAAGAACTCTTCTGTGGGGGAAAGAAGTTACATTTGTAAAGCATGAATTTATAGATGCCTGGGATGGGCCAACCTAAACCTCTCAGCACCTCTCACACACATTGGTTTCACCTTCATTACAAGGGTGCTGAGATTTAACTGCAATATGGAAGTTGTTCAGAGACTCTCAATCTCACAAGATGAGGGTTTCTTTGTTTCTGGGTGTTTTTCCTTTCAAAATACAAGCTAAAGTGAAAGCTCAGGGGTTGAACTGCGAGGGAGGAAAATCTCCTTTCAGAAAAATTATGTAATTTACAAGTAATTCAGATGAGAGTATGACTCAAATAAATCACAGGATATTTGAAACATTTTAATAAATAGCTTGTGAGCAGCAGTCTGTGGCTTCAGGCTCATATGATTTTGTGACAGCACATTACTGCAGAAAGTGCAAGTGTTAACACATTTATTTTCACTTTATGCCACTGGAAGTTTAAGGCACAAAGTATTGTGATTTATCTAAAAGTTACACCAGAAACTGGAGGGAGGGCAGGAATCAGGCTGAACTTTTCAACTCCTTCTCCTCATGTCCCTATTCATGGGCCACCTTTTTCACTCCTGACTCTAACAGCTGTGAGTTTTCTAGCTACATACTGCACTAAGTGGCAAAAGTATCATTAACACTACTGTGATAAAAAACACAGCACTATCAGAAAGTAAAAATACCAATGAAATACTTCCGAAACTTTTCATATATAGTGGATTGTTCAAATGTGTTTAAAATCATGAGAGGTTCTAGGAAGTTTATCATTACAGAGCCAGTATTTATTTTCTCACGCCAGTGCTGAGCACAGCCACAGGAGGGCTCTGCAGCCTCAGGCTGGGAAGCTCAAACCCATCTGCCAGCACATGTCTGCAATTCACACAGTCATCCTGTACCTTTGGTTATCTCTTTGTTCTCAGTAAGGCCTCCGCAGAGAGAAATGGCAATGGAGGGCAAATCCCGGATTCCATCCGAGGTGCTCTCAGCCCCGCTGTCAACGCCCGAGCTCCCGGCAGACTGCGGAGAGTGGCTGGCCGGCCGCGGCCCCACATCGGCCGTGCTCCTGCTTTGGGCATTATCCCCACTGGAACAGAAAAATCAGCAATTCAGTCATCATGTGTTCATTCCCAAATTCACTCCATTTAACAAGTACAAGCTTAGGGAATAAAAAAGAAAAAAAAAAAAAAAAAGAAAAACCTTTATTTAAGTTTTACAGCAAAACAAAACAAAGTAATATAGGCCTCGTGTGCCCTCCAGTATTAGATTGCTTCTACTTACTTGTCTAAACTAGGCATGTATAATTATAGCTTCACTTATTTGTATGAGCTAGGAAAATAAGACAATAAAATGTATAATCTTAATAGACAAAATAATTATACAATAAGCAGAGTTTATACTAGTAGAACTATTCCCACACAGGAACAAGAACAAGCATGTAAGTTTATTATTATATTTATATTAACTATATAAACTGATAGTTAAACCCAAACATATAATAATGTGTATGTTTGTGTATTTATGTGTCATGTATATATAAATAAAATACTCTACATGTAAACTACTAGGATTAAAATTTTTAGAAACAATAAATTATTATACCTACTTAAAATCTGATGAGATCAATATTATAAAGTTCAAGCTCATCAAACTCTGCTTTCCACTTCAGAATTATATATGCATTTGAGAAAGAAATTTTCAATCCAACATTTTCCCCATATAACTAATCCTTCTCAGCTTTATTGAAATGCTAATATTACAGCAGCTCAGTTTAAGCAAGTGAAAAAAGAAAAATAAAGTACACAAGCTACTTTAGTTGTTGCTCAATGACTTTCATCAAGTGACTAGAGCATACATTGAAAGAGAACTATAAATGTTGCAAGAGGCTCCAATAAAGATCAGAACAAGTTGGAAGTTGTCTGTTCAGAGTGCAGTATTTTCATATGTAACTCTGTCATTCATCTTCCAAAACTTATTTTCTCACATTCATATTTATAGGTGAATCAACCACAGTAAATCCATTAGAGCAATAATTAGAACAATAATTTTCTGCTAAAACTGTTAACAGTAAGAGATGTTCTTTATGGTAGTAAGTCAGGACAGGGGATAAATATATCCCAAGGCCAACTGCTCTCTCAGGACATGTGAGTAACACTCACAAACATCAATGTATATTAGATAACCATCCACAATCAATATATGATGATTAATTGACCAAAACAGAAAACCAGCTGCAAGCACTTTTCTCAGGCTAAAATGCAGCACCTTCCAAAAGTTTTAATATTCCTCTCTAGAAAATTTTACTGCCTTCATCTCTGCTTGAACCCTGAAAAAAGGCATCTTATCTGGCTGGCAATGAAGAGTTTGATCTAAATATGGAAGATTAAAAGAGCGCTTTAAAAAGTAAAAATATAAGAAAAAGACTAATACTTTTTGGGGAAATAAAGTGCAGCAACTTCTGGATCCATGTCAGTGAGGTCATCTAAATAGACACCATCAGCACCAAGATGCCGGCTCCGTTTGTCTGTAACGACAGAAGAAATAAGCCTATTAATTCATATTTTCTGAGTAACAACACAGAGCTGTTATTACTGTTAAGCTATTCATTTTAAGACTGAGAAACCAGAAAGTTATAACAGTTTGTGAACTGTATTTGTACAAAATGATACTGCCAAAAATACCAAAAAAAGTAGTTTATATACATTGTTCAAACTATGAATTAACAAAATGGCAGAGGACTAGTTTTGAGACATGCCAAGGACTCCCTATCCCAGACAAAACCACTGTGAATCAGAATTCAGTGGTCACCAGAGGAAAACCTTCTAAGTATTTGCATAGGCCTATTATCACAGTATGGCAGTCAGAACATTTAATCTTTGATTAACTTATCTTGCACCTCTCCTTGAAAAAGGGAAACAACAGACTAAAATATAGTCACTAACACACTGTAATTGGCTCGCTATGGAGACAACTCACTTTAAAGCACATGCAGCTGATGTGTTGTGTGTGCACATGCATCACTGTAGGGGACAACACACCCCTTTTAGGCCTGCCACTAGGACCAACCACTGTCCTCTTGTTGCCAGTAGAGAGATAAGTAACCACTGTAAGGTCAAAAACTAATTTGGATTCATTCTCAAACCCACAACTTCTCACTGCCTCAATTTCCAACACTAAGCATCACAAAAGCAATCAGAAAATCTACACAAGCACTGAATAGTAAGCAGAGAAACACATCATTTTTTGTTTTCAAAGACAGTGGAATGCATGGGGAAGAGGCCAAGAAATTTGTATGTTTACTGATTAAAAAGCAGCTGCAAAACTAGGCTTATATAGAGCTTACATAATTATGGAATAATTATAATCAGTGCTCTAAAACAGAACATTTGTAAGCAAATAAATTTCATGTGAAGACTGTAACACTTGTTCACTTGTTATAAAATACCATGGAAATAGAGCCCAGAAATTAGGATAGATGAACTTATATTTCACATATTCAGGACAGGATATGTACCACATAAAACTGAAAAGCATGTAAAACAAAAGCACATTATTTTATGGCAAATCTGCTCATTGTGCAAAAGACATACTACAACTTTGCAGTAAAGCAGAGTTCCCACAATTACCAGCCACACACCACTTGGGTGAACCAGCACATCTATAGTCTGCTAATACACAAAAGTGAAATCCCAGAAGCTGACAAATGGAGCAAGTTTTGTAGTCTTGCTCATATGCACGGAGCTGCAAACAACTTCAGACCTTCAGAATCTTTTAATACATATCTCATGTGAACAGCTTGATGGATAACTCGGGTTTTGAAGGCTTACTCCTTTTCTGATCTGAAAGTGCCTTCAGGCCATGGATTAATTTATATGGCAATAAGATGCTTTATCACCAGGAAATTTGAAGATAAAGTCATGCATATAAAAGTGCAGGATCAACACCTTTACCTTTCTTTCTGGAAGGGGAATCCATCTTGCCAGTCGGCTGGGCTGAGCAAGCTGCAGCTTGCTTTATTTCTTCATTTGCAGGCAATGGGAGTTCAGCTGCTCCTGGCAGCTCTGTCTCTGGCTTATTCGTCTCAGCTGGTAAGGGCTCACTTTCACCAGCAATTGCTGCATCTGCTTGTCCAAGGGCAGGCAGAGGAGACACTGTGGTAAACTCCTCAACAGGAGAACTTTGGATGACCCGAAAGTGAGTGCTTTCAGAAGGGTTTACATCTGCCATGCTGGGTTCCTTTGGTTTGAGTAGAGAACTGGCCTGTGAGGAAAAATTAACAGATCACTACAAAGAAAAGCCCTCAAAAAACACAACAGCCAGAGTTTAACCTGTTCTGTTCACTCCAATGAGATCAGACTGTCAGGATGACCAACCACAGCAGAAAGCCACCACTGAGATAGAGACTACAATATGCAAAAGACCTCTCTGCTGTGTTTGTGCAAAATTCATTTGCATCTTGAGGCCAGGAATAATTTGTTCTGCAATGTGCTCTACAGTCTTAATTTTCCATTTACCTGCAAATCCTACCTCTCACCCTGCCTTCCTCTCTTCCTGTGAAAATCCTGGCTTCTTTCCCTTAGAAGGCAAACCTGACAAACAAGAGAAGGTGGTGCAGACTGGAGTCCTTGCAAAATCAAAATGGTCTCAGGCACTGTCTAATCCCCAGATTTCAAATTTAAATCACTTTATAGGATCAATTCCAGATTTTCTCTGAGTGTGGGACAGAAAGTGTTCTTACAGAGGGAAAGAGAGGAGCCGAACTACAGCAGCAGCAGCACAGCTGCTATAACCTTCATGTCATAGCAAACAAACAAACATGAAGTTCAAAGCCAAAGTATGACTCCCACTTCAGGTATGACAAGATCAGAATAGCTTGGGACATAGACAGGGACTGCAGAGAGAAAAGCCTCTGGGAGTAAGATTTGCAATACACACCAGGGTGTGTGACTGCTATATGAAAGATCCACCTAAATTTCCTAGCAGGAAACCCTCCATTCTAGACTGCAACTGCCAATTTGGAACTCCTGCATGGACCCAGGCACTTATATCAGTTCTCTTTGAGAAGACAATCCTGAGATTGATCCTGGTGGGCTGTTCGGGTCCAATACAGCTAGCTATGGACCTTACCCCTTACAATCCCACACAGGACAAAAGCAGAAGATGAAAGTGCTCTTTTCCTCTTGGGAACAAAGTCCTATTTTATTTCCTAAACAGGAGACACCAGGTGGTCCCGGTGACTTCCCAGGTGAAAAGCAGGCAGGGATCTCCTCCCTGGGGATTTTAAGCTCAGGAGCAGGGGGGAGGAGGAAGGGGGCCACAGCCAATGGGATACAAGTGAGGAGGGGGGTGAGGGGGGAGAGTAAATCTGGGACAAACCATTTCCACAGGGGCTTTTTGGGGGGAGGGAAACACCATGTGATATCAGAGGAGAATCACATGAGGATTCAAACATACTTATCAGTGCAATAATACAGAACCCAGTGCAAAACAACTAAATAAACTACTTAGTGCAATGCAACAGAAAATAGCTCCCAAATTTCTTGTAATGTACACAGGGAAGAGACTAGTGCAGAGGAGATGAGACACCTGATATATTAAAAGAGGCCAGAGCTCCTCTAAAGAAATTACAAATTCTGGATTCCCACTCTCTTTTTCACTAATTACCAACAGAGAATTAATTACAACAGAGAATTAATTACAACAAATTACAATAGTGCCACTATAATTCTGGTGCCATTGCCAGAACATAGAAGTCTTTCTGAGCAGGATGTCCACTTCCCTGGCCTGCAATTTTTCCTCTTAATGCTGTGTGTAAGCCCATCTCTCCTGCAGCTCTCTGCAGACAAGCCAGCCTTCAGCAGGAGGTGCCAAACTCTGCACTATCCCAGCCCCCATAGTTGCAGTATTCCACTGAAACCTGACCTCTACCTCTCACACCCTGGTGCACATGCATACTCTAATGTGAATGCTGTGACTCCTCAGGAGCTGTCACAAGGAGCCAGCCAGCACCTGACCAGCCTGCAGTGTGGGCAGCTGCCCACAGTTTCTGTGCAGCACTGGAAATAAGGCTGCTGGCTACAGATCCCTCACCTAACTGGGACAAATGGCTCCAGGAGGAGACGGGCACCAAGCCAGTCCTATCAGCCAAGAGAACAGCATGTCTGCACATCCACAGATACAGAACTGCAGGTGTCTCTGGATACTTTTGTACTGAAGCAGCCCATTTTCATTTCTGTGAATCTGACTGCTAATACCAGGCACCTAATTTCCATTTAAGATAATTTATGGATTTCAGTGATTTAACAAAGGACATTGGGTTTGATTTTTTCTGTTTTTTAAGCTACTAATATTTAAACAACTGGGTCTCAGTTACTTCTTCATTTTCTACTGTATATCATCAGTATTGAGAATATCCATGCCATAAGGTACTTTCCTATACGTCCTATGGAGTAAGATTCAATTACCTTACATAAAACACTCTAATTTTAGGTAAAACCAGGATCCATTTCCTCTTCATCAGTCTGCAGTAGATTAAGCATACAAGCCCTATTAAAGCACAAGAGATGCTAGCAGGAATTCAATAACTTATGTTGGATACCTTTGCAGCCTGGGGTAGCTCTCCCCATGCCCAGTGCATGTGGGGATTATCCTTCAGTCCACTTCTGTCTGTAGGTTTACTGACTAATTCTGAGTCACTTTGAGGAGTAGGAGGACGTGAATCTGATGGGCTAAAGAAAAAACAAACAAAGAATGTTACAAAAGCAAAAGTAACCACAAAGCACTGAGCGCTTTCCAAATTGATGCCCACCAATATAAGGAATTGAAGACTGAAATAATCAAGAGCCAACTGAAGGTATGAAAGCACAGAAAAAATAGTTTAAAAGTTCAAGATCCTCTTACACTGACATTCAGAGGTCTCATCCCCTTTTCAGTAAGTGCTGTCAGAGAAGTAGTATTTGAGAGGCTGAAAGAGATAAATCAAGAACACTGGACCTGATTTCAGGAGGTTTTTTGTTTTCTGCATGGTAAAAAGAATGGAGGTGGTGCCAGCAGCAGCAGCAATGAATAATGTATGCAAAGTGCAGAAATTACTCACATCCACAAGACATCTTATCCTGACTAAGTAATACTTTAATCTCAGAAATCCAGTTGACTCCTTTCTAACTTGTTCAGCTCAATCATTGGATGGATGTTTATAAGGAAATAAGCAGGAGAGCTACAGAAAGAATTTGAGCCCTTTCAGCTGAAACATATTCAACAGTTTGTTTTGATAATTACTTGATAATAAATATTTATAAATTAATTAGTGAATTATCAGCTTATAGCATATTTTTAATGTGGTCAAGTCAAGAACGTGATGTCAAGTCAGTCATTAATAAATAATGAATCACTGATTTCAAGGACAGAAGGAAAAATTCAGATTATCTGCTCTGCCTTTCTGCATAACACAGGTCATAGAATCTCCCCCAGAACCTCCTGAACAAAGCTTGCATTTTTTATCTGAGCCGTAACCTGTCTCGGTATACTCATCCAATCCTGATTTAAAAACTAAAAGCAATAAAAGAATCCACAGCATTCCTAAATCAAAGGTGTAGATTGAGTTACTTTCATTCTTAAAAACAAAAGGCTTCCATCTCATGAAGTGCCTAACTCCATGCAGTTCAACAAGGCCAAGTGCCTGGTGCTATGCCTGAGACGAGGCAATCCCAATACAGGCTGGGCAGAGAAGGGACTGAGAGCAGCCCTGGGAAGAATTACTTGAGGGTTTTTGTGGACAAAAATCTGAGAGGGTGGTGAGGAACTGGAACAGGTTGCCCAGAGAAGCTATAAACTTCCCATCCCTGAAGACCAGACTGAATGGGGCTCTGAACAGCCTGGCCTAGTGGAAGATGTCCCTGCCCATAGCAGGAGGGTTGGAACGAGATAATCTTTAAGGTCCCTTCCAACCTAAATCATTCTGGGATTCTACAGTTCTATAAAAAAGCCAAACAGGTGTGAATATTCAGTATATTCAGAAAAAGATAAAGAATAAATCAAACATGAGGAATTTATGTAAAGGTAAAATCACAGAATGGTTTGTAATGTCTTCATTATATCTAGTTCAATCACCCTGCCATGAAACCAGGTTGCTCAAAGCCCCATCCAGCCTGGCCTTGAACACTTCCAGGGATGGGGTATCCACAAATTTTCATGGCAACTTGTTCCAGTGCCTCAACATCTTCACAGTGATGAATTTCTTGCCAGAAGTCCAAGCTTTCAGCTCACAGCCATTGCTCCTTGTCCTGTCCCTACATGCCTGAGTGAAAAGTTCCTCTCCTTCTTAGCTACTGGAAGGTGTTATGAAGTTTCCCTTTTTCAATGTTCTGTAGAGCCAGGTGGTAGGGAATTCACTGTTCACACCAAAATTACTTCACATTCACATCTGAAATAACAGCAACCTAATTATCTACAGTATTCACTGTTTTCAACTATGCAGTAAAATACACTTTGAATATGGACAGACAATAGGACATTTTAGTTACAGATATTTATGTTACCTAATTAAATTATAAAATTTATAAGCCATCTTTTTAGGGCCTAAGAATTTTGATTTCTTATCCGTCCTCAGGGTATAACCTATAATTTGACAGACAAAGGAATCAATACAATGTAATTTTAGAAGTATTTTCAAGCCCTAAGGATTAAAAAATTGCCTAGTGGGTTTTTAAACAATTTCTAAATCTTCCACTTAAAAGTTTGTAGGATTTGCAGTATGTTCCATATTTAGAGGCCATGGAAACCTGGGAAATCAGTAGCCTGAGTACTTCAGAAAATCTCAGTAGGCAATAATGCTCCTACTGCTGCTTTAAGCCTAAAATACCTAGATTTAAGGAAGCCTTGTCACTTCATGTCTTTCTTAACCTGTGCACTACAAACATTTTAACCTCCAAGATACCTATTATTTATCTAGAAAACACTCCAATCTGTCTTTGTTCAGCCCAAGCTCACTTACTCAGACACCCTGAGAGAACAGAGCTATTGCTTCAGCTTGGGTAGAACCTCTGCACTTTGCAGTAAGAAAACAGATCTGGGGTGGAAGAAAACATGGTCCTCTCCATAATTTTCCCTGAAAATACCGTTCCCTTATACACAGCTGAGTGGAGAAGAGCCCAAGCTGTTACTCAGCACTGTGACTTCTAATCTCAGAGACACAATGAAAGTACCAGAAATACAGCACTCACACGTGTGGGTATGTTAAAGCAGCAGAGCTCTGCTCTGTGAAGGTTCTTGCTGCAACTGCTGCCCAATGGTCTGGGTTTGCCTTGGGCTGAACTCTGTCTTGCAGTTCCTGTGTCCTTAAATTAAGCACTGACTCAGCCCAGCTGAAATTGCCTTGCCTTGCCTCAGCACAGATTGCTGAGATACTGCAGATCAAACCAGAGCCACCCATCCTGTCAACAGTACACAAAAAGGAAGGGAAACTTCAGGTATTTAGATCAGCATCTCTGATTCACATCCCACAGATGCTGAATATTTGTATCACAGTCCTATATATTCTTTAACAGCTGTGATTGCACTTAATCTAATCTAATGACAAAGAACAAGGAACATGGCCTGTAGTTGGCAGTTCTGCAGTAACAGACTACAATGATCTTTGTACTGTTTTGCACCGGAAGCAAAGAGATACCTGAAAAAGCAGCAATATGATCTGAGAAAAAGCCCAGTCTTGTGTGACAAATGGTACCTGTGATAAAAGATGATCAGAAGGAGAGGCCTACATCATGCACATGTCACAGCAATGACTGAGAACCTGTGAAGCACCTCTTAGGTGGCCATAATAGCATTCCTTACTTCACAAAGGGAAAAAAAAAATGCTGAAAGACCCACCAAGTATTTCTTATTTCAACAGCTGCAAACACAGAGCCTCAATCAGACAAGTTGCTACAGCACTTTAAATGTCTCTCTAGTCTGTAAGACAGTTGAATTCCAGAACAAAGTTCATGAAGCCACCCAGAGCACAGCACTGCTCCATCCTAACCTGTGCTCCTGCCCTTCCTTGCCATGAGAACATGCTAAGGAGAACAGTTTTGAACATCCCAGGATCTCACTTTGACTTGGTGCTGCAACATGATCAGGTTAAAGAAGGCAGACCTAGAAGCTGGGAAAACCTCAAGATTATCAATTTTGATACAGCTTTAGGCACCTAGTATGGCAACTATGTTGATATAAGCAATGAGTAATTTAGCCCGATGTATTACTCAAAGCTTTCCCAGCATTAATGGAGAATTGCAAAGGTCATATTCTACTACTTTAAATTTTTAACGTTGCTGTGACCTCTCTCCACTGACTTAATGGAGTGAAAGAGCTTGACTGCAGAATCTTGAGACTTCTTGAATTTAACACACAAAGTCTCTGTATCCACTTTTAGCTCTGTGGAAAAGAGGAATCCTACACTACTGCAAAGGCCTAGAGAGGGTTTTCTTTTGGCACAGGGCTCCTCCTATTACAAGGTTTGCATTTTTTATTGCTCACTTATTCTCTGAGGTTTTTGTTTTGCTTTCAGGAATCTATGCACAAGCAAACAACTCAGGAAAACCATAGGATAAAAATGTCATCAAAATATACACCGATTGTAAAAAGATATGTGGAAATGCCAGTCTTCAGAGGAATGAATTCACTAAGTTCTTCCTTTTGGGGGGTTTTATCATCTTAATAAACTTGATTTTTAACCCAGGCTTTCACTGACATAATTTTGCTTCAGCCATTCTCTTTCAATGGATGGTTCATCAAGGTACTACATGGTCCATCATTACTGCTACTCAATGCACACAAAGAAGCAAGCAGAGAAAGTGGTTTCCAATGTCACTTTCAAATGTCCGGGTTAGCAATAAGTATAGCTATAAATACAACAGCAGTTCACATAGTCTTAATGTGGTAAAAATGCAATAAAGTGTTAAAAGGATTAAAAAGCAGTCCAGAAAAGAGGGAGGACAACTGTTCTACCTGTCTGGAAGAGAAAAGTGAGAAGATTGTTGAGGACAAGAGTTAGATAGGCCTCCATCTGCTGGAACAGTGAGGAGAGTGGTTTGCCCTTTACAATCTATAGCCTTACTGGGCAGCAGAGCACGTGGGGGGAAAGACAGACAGGGTGTCATTATATTCACAAGGGCCAGTTAACAAACTCTTTGTGTATTAGTTACACAAACGCTGACTTTACATTGAGAGTTTTCAAAACCCAGGATACTGCAATCAAGAAACAAACAGAACACACAATTCCAAAAGCCATTGAAAGGGCAGGGTACTGACAAATGCTATCAGCAGCCTGGTGATGCCAATCACATTGAGCTTAACAGGCACTGGACAATGTTTCTTCCAGAATGCAATTCATAGCAGTTCCATTTAGCCATTGCCCTGAAATAATCTCCTCACACTCCCTTCCTCTGCCCCTCAACTACAGAGGCAGGATATCGAGGTAAGACTTGTTAGGACAAGGTCTTGTGAATATTGCTGCACTCCAGCAGTCTGCATGGGGGATGTGGAGCACATGTGCATGGGGCACACACACACAGACCTAACTGGAACTATAGTGCAATGCATTGAGCAAAAACTTGTCCCTTTTTGACAGACACAAAAAGGGAGGTCCAAACTGCTCTGTTTTGATATGAAAGGTATACACATGCATACAAATATACATACAGGAAAAAGTGAGCAAATTACTGTATGTGTTCTTTTCACACAGTGAAAATATCATATCTATGTTAAAAGCAACATGAAAAGCTCATTTTCACTTTAAAAAGTCTTATTTTTAATTCCTATCTGGGAAATTTTTAACAGGATTGCACTTGAAATACTGAAGACTTATAAACCTACATTCATTGAAGTCCTTACAGGGTGTGTGCATCAGGCAAATATTCAGATTGCACAAAACATTCCTCCTCTCTAGAGTATTTATATGCCAACAGTGACATTAACAGATAAAAACATTCTTCAGAATTTATGGACCTGCATTTTTATGTATGCGTTTGCTGTATCCAGGAGAAAGCCAACCCAATGCTTTGGTAGGCTAACTTATTGAAAATATAGAAGTATTCATCTATTAATGGTCACTGACCATGTTTGATATCAAAATCTTTAGTGAGACTTCATATAGTACTTGCACAGAAGACACTAATGGAAAAATTAGAATAAGGGTAATATCTAGAACTGTACTATCAGAAAAAAGTACCTTTTTAGAGGTGACCATTCTCCATCTGAATGAGCATAAGGTGCAGACTGAGAAAGCACAGAAACTGCAGGAGCCTTTGTGTCAGATACATCATCAACAAACACATCCGGAACAGGGATCCTAAACAGGGGGAAAGAAGTGACATTTAAAAAACATTTGGTTACTGAATTTTCATATACCTCAGCTAACAAACCCTATGGCAGAGAAAAATTAGTACAACCTGAACTAAAAGGAGATAAAGAAATGTTATCTGATTCAAACCATCTAGTTCACAACACCATAGAGAATTCTTATGTTTTTAATGTCATTTTCATTACTTTAATTATTAACATTCCCAATATCTTTCTAGCCTAAAGCTTTATTTTTCAAGTAACACCTTCATCAGCCATATGTTCTGACTTAGAAATTACTGCTAGAAGGCATGGACTGGAACATTAACCCAGGCTTTCATTACATAGCTCAATTCCACTATGATACCTTGAATTGTCCAATGGCTCTTTTTCTTCCTCAGAGCTAATCTCTATGGGAAACATATCTTCATCTTCTGACGTGTCTCCATGTGTGTCTTCTCTTTTTAAGCTGTCTATTTTATGAGTTGACTTCCTCCTCTTCTTCCTCCTTTTTTTCACAGAGCTACAGACTGGAGATGTTTCAGTAGAAGGCTGGGATCCATGGGCTTGGGGTGGGACTTGTGAGGATGCATTGGTGTCCAGGTTTCGTATCCTGTCTATGGAATTCCTCTTCAGCTGGGATTCCATTAAGGCAGTCCCCTCAGACAGAATGGGAGACGTGGAGAGATGATAAGGAATCACCTCCTGAAAAAGAAAAAATTCAAATCATAAAACATGTTAGCTCTTTCACCACTCATACAACCAGCAACCTATGCACAAATTACCAAAATTTTAATCATTTACTCCTCGGAAAAATAACAATGATTTGACATGGATGCTCATTATGCTCCTATGGCATATGGAAATTTTTCCATAGCTGCATCTCCTTAGACAAACCAGGGACAATACTCTTAATACAGCATCCTCTGTGCATCTAATATTGGTTATGGCATACATTTCTGTCCACCTTATGTAAGGTACAGAGCAGAAACAAAATCTTAGTTTAGAACCTAAACATTATGTAAAATACAATTCCCCTTCACAACACAGATGACAGATAGCAGTCAGAAAGGTCAGTGGTTTGTAATTAGGTCACACAAACACCCTACTATTCAATCATATATATACATCTCTAGACATTCATGGAAGTATTTCCAGCAGTTTTCAGTCACCAAATAACTTAACACACAAAAATTTTAAAGGTACAGAGATGCACATTCACAAAATCTCACCTGATACTGGTAATATCATACTCAGCACAGAAATTTGAACACTCATCTACTCCAGACAGTGAAAAAAGTTATTTGAGATATATGAAGAAAAATGCCTGCAAAAGTTTTTTTACATTACATTACATGTGGACTACTCAAAGTTACTGTGACCATAATTTTTTTGGACCAGTATTTAACCACAGCTCAACAGCAGACATTCTCATTTAAATATAGCCCCCCATGAATGATAGTTGTGAGATCATGTTTATGAGAAGCACCAGAATTAATGTGGGCACAGATGTTTACAGAGCATGTGCACTTTTACTGGCAGTCTGGTGCATATGTTCAAATTAAAGATTTCTGAAAAAAAACAGGTCCCTGGACATTAATCTCTTGCAAACAATTTTGAAGCATGTGAACTCTGTCATTGCCATTTCTGTTCACACATTGGCATACAAATGATTTACTTTTCACTCATGTGAATACCTTCAGCTTTTTCAAATCTCAAATTATAAAAGCCCTAAAGTAACAGCAAAGCATTAAATTTCCATAGCAGAATATTGTCCAGAAACTTTCAAAACTATTAAATGGATAAAAGCATATTTTTCAACAAGATTGTTAAATCAAAACTGACTCTGAAGAGCCAGCATCAGATTTTTAATGAATTAAAAGTAATTTTCACTCTTACCTGATCATTATCTGTCTCCTGTACAAAAAAGGCCTCCCCATTGTCTCCCAGTTTCATGTGCAAATCTACAGCCTCTCCATTAATTTCTATATCAACCTGGAAAGAAATAAATACATTTCTATATGAAAAGAAAGTTAGTCCTACTGCTGGCACTGGGCAAATGCTTCTCAGGGAAGTGTAGGAAACATTACACTAAACAGGAAATATTGACCTACTCTTTTTCTTTCAGTACTCCTTCACAAAGCAATCAATTACAAAAATGTTTTTCAAACTTGTTCAGCTCATTGATACCTTGCTCCTCTACTCAGAAAGGTTTATAGTCAATACATAAAGTTCTGAATCTTTTTAAATGCAATTCTGAATACTTCATTTGCCAAACAAATCTATTTGCTCCTTAAATTCATAGCCTATTTTTTAATTGTGCTAGAAGTACTTCCAAATGCAAATTAATATCTTAATACGTTGTCTTAATATGTTGTCTTAATATGTTGTCTTTCTAATTAATTAAAGAGACTTCTCTTTACAGTATGAGAAACACAAATGAGAAAAATAATTCTATATTCAATTCCTGAATGTAAAATTCCTTCCACACATTTATCACATCACTGTACAGCCCTAACTATCTCCATTTCTTCTCAGGAAGATCTCTCTCTTGACTATAATCATGCTTGCCACTAACTCCATTTTCACTGTAAATTTTTTGGAGACTTGCACAAGTCTACAAGTCTGTTGCAGGACACAGCACATCACTGGCACATTATTATCTTTCAGCATTTACCAATTCTAAATATTGGAATTTCTTTCTGATCTAAGTAAGAATTGAACAATGTCCATGCTGACTTTAGGATCTTTCTGCAGAAAATTCTAGCTGCATTAGAACCTAGACTCTACTGAGTGAAAAATTACTTTCTAAAATAATCTGTCACACTGGTAACTTCACATCTGATACACTAGCAGGTCACTCAGATGAGTTACTTTTATTTCAAGATCCTCACTGGTTTTTTCCAGCTTCAGTTAACCTCAAGGTTCTATTATCTGAAAATACTACTTCACTAATATCTCCCTTTTTGGAACTATCATTGAACATGTCATTGAACAAAGAAAGGGGATTTAGTGAGTCACTAATGAAATCTAGTATAGTTTCAAATTAGCACATTTGAAATTTTGCTTTATTAAACATAAATATTACAAACTTCATGGCTAGTTCCAGTTTTTATTATAATCAATGTCTTACAAATTATGCTCTGAACTGCAAGAATCAGTAACAACCATTTTAATTGAAGCTTGTCTTAATTCAGGCTCTTTATAAAGGGTGTCTAAAGGAAACCTCAACTAGCAGACCAAAGAACTTCAGTAACTTCCATGCTCTTACAGTTAACTCACAGACAGGACATATAAAAACTGTCACATTTTCTTACCACTTTCTCCCTGGAACGCAGAACTCCCATTTTCCCGAAGCGAACGTGGAAAGGGGAACACTGCAGATTTCCGTCTGGCTGACGTACCACAATTATATCTATACATCCTGACAGTGTGGCTGGGTTTAGACCCTTATAGAGCTCCTTCACAGTCACAAACACTTGTCCTGCTAACTGCCCAACGTAATTCATGGTTTGGACCTGAAAGGCAAAAGGTGCAACAAATTGGATTTTGATCCCTGCTTTGTATAGTGGAGACATTTAAGAGAGAGAATCCTGCAGTGGGTATTCCCCTGTTTCACAAATTAACAATTTTGCACAGAATCAGAATTTCCCACCTAATTTATTCACAGCATGTTTGTAAAGAGCTATTGAAACACAAAAGGGATCTCTCAAGCCAGAAAATAGTAACAACTTTCAAAAGTTCATTAAAATCAGTTCAATTCAAAACCACTGTCAAACTTTGAGACTCTGAAGCTCAAATGCCTCCAATTATTTCTGAGGAGAAAAACATTACTTCCAGAATAACATCTCCTCCTAACATTTATTGTGGCCTCAACACCAGAAATACTTTTTTTTTGTGTATTTCCACAGGCTTTTAAAGGAAGGGCAAGTGAATAGCTTTGAGCATATCTAATTTTGCACCACACTAAAGGCAAAGTCTATTTTCTCATCTTACAGCAATTTCTCCCATTAAAAGGTTATTATAATGCATTCAGACATAAGTTATGCATTAAGGTTGAACACTGTTTCCTAATTCAACTTTACTTTTCTTGTTTCAAACAAGCCTTTTCAAACAGTATCTGGAGTTTTATTAAAAATTACACTTATGTTGATGGCTGAAGTGCTTTGCTTTACTTCCCCTGCTCCTACATTTATTTAGCATTTAGTTTGCTGCTTCCACATTATTAATACATGTCCTGTTCAATATATTTAGTTCCCCAGAAATTACTAACATGCATATTTAGACATGTTTAAAAGATAAAAAGTCTTTCAGTGGCTCTCAAAATATGGGTGAATTTAAGCAGATGCCTTCCTGAACAGCATAGGTTTTAAACACTTCCAGTGTCTATTGTTTTCAATATTTTTCCAGCCCCTCTTGCAGATTCCAAGACACTAGTTTCATCAAAGTCCTTGTGCACACAGGACAGAGCATAAGACTCACACACAATTCTTTGCTAGGCTGTACTACAGCACCTGGACATCAACAAAAGTAACAGTTGCAGGGCAGGCAATGCTGAAACTCCCTCCCATTGAGGGTGATGAGAACAGAACTGAGCTCAGAGCCTGAGACAGTCACTGCACAGCAGCAGCATCTGCTACAATAGAGACTCTTTCAGCTGTGTCCCTTATAAACAACAAAAAAGATGCATGAGATGCTGTAAAATGGCTCCAAATGTAACTGTGATTTACAGTGATAAACAAAAGACCATTTAAAGAATACCATGAAAGCTCTAGAGTAAAAAAAATCAGAAATTTAGGAAATGCTACAATTAAGGCAGTTTTCTTCCATGCATTGCTGTTCTAATTAACTAATGTACACCTCTGTTTTTTTTCAAAAGTCCCTCTACTTTGTGTGGACTGAGGCTTTGCTTTCTTCTCTGCTTCTGTTGCAATACACGGGTCAGGACACAAACTGTGCTCTGAAGGAAGAATTATTTATGGTAGTCATCACTGCATTGTCCCTGAAAAGCAATCACGGTTTCCCCATCTGACAATTGTGGAATGAAACCACAAAAAGATGAAGACTAAAACTAGGCACTACCTTTAAAAAAATCTGTTTTTTTAAAATTGTTTTTGTTCCTGATTTTCTAAGTATTCAGTGTATGAGATGCTGTCGTGGTTTAACCCCAGGCAGCAACAAAGCACTGCACAGCTACTCTCTCACAACAATTCCCCATCCTGAGCAGGATGGGTGAGGGAACCAGAAAAGTGAAAGTGATAAACTTCATGGGCTGAAATAAAGACAGTTTAATGGGACAGAAAGGGGAGAAAGTAATAGAAATTGTAATAATAAATTATAATAAAAAGAACAAAGGAATTTCAACATACAGAGCAAGTGATGTCCAGTGCAATTGCTCACCACCCACTGATCAGCTCCCAGCCATTCCACAAGCAGCAGCCCATGGCCAGTTTCCTCCCCCAGTTTATTCTGGGCATGATGGTCTACAGTATGGAATATCACTTTGGCCAGCTGGGATCACCTGCCCTGGCTGTGTCCCCTCACAATTTCTCAAGCTGGCTCCTCCAGCCCTGTCACTGGCAGGGCACAAGCCACCAAAAAGCCTTGACACAGTGTAAGCACTGCTCAGCAACACCTAAACCAGCAGTGTGTTACCAACGTTATTCTCATCCTAAACCCCAAACAGCACTATACCAGCTACTAGAAAGAAACATCTATCTCAGCCAAAACCAGGACAGATGTTTATTAATGGAAGAATAATACCTACATAGTGTTTGGAGAAGTGAGGGCTGTTTCTGCACAGCCCTCAATTCAGGCATCCAGAAAGTGCCACCTACTGAAAAACCAATACACAAAAACTTCATGGCAATTATATTCCTTTCTCCAGCACTGAACTGGAATCAGCACTTCTGGGCTCCTGTTATACACTAGAAACATCACCTTCCTGAATGCAAATCTAGTGACAAGCTGTTTCACAGGGAACAGCACTTGAAACTCACACCACATCCTATGCTGTGTCACAGAACAACAGGCTGGAACAGACCTCTAAAGGTCACCTGGTCCAAACATCTGTCCAAGGCTGCCCACAACCTTGGTGCTGCAGAGTCCTCAGTGTCTTCAGGATGGAGATTTCTCAGCCTTTCTGCTCTCCTGATCCTATGTATCCCTTTTCTTCACGATACCTAACCTGAATTTCCCTTGTAGCAGCTTGTGCCACTGCCTCTTGTCCTACCACTGTGCACTTCTAATATCCCAGCTGTTTCCTCTATACCCCCCCAAAAAGTAACTGAGTGTTCTGAAGAATAAACAAAACTAGTTCTCTTGGCCTCTGCTTCTAAGTCATAAGGTCTTAGCCCCCTAACTGCCTTGGCTCTTGAAAAGTTACTCTTAAAAAAGTTGGTATGACACAGGAACAAATCAAGGTTCAGCCTCCAGGGTGACAGACATAAGCAAACTTTTTAAATTACCCCTTTACTGTGGAAAAATACTTCAGTTTTTACTGGTGATTTTTTCAACCTAAAGCACAAAAACAAACACATTTCTTATGGAGCTAAATTAAATGCAGATACAGCTACAGCTGGGGTCAAAATTCCACAGCACAGTTCACCCCAGTTAATGCCTGGTCTGCTGAAGTAACAAAACTTCTAGGTGCAAAACAGCCATGACTTCCTTGGCAGAGAAGAAGCTGCTGGGACAGTCTTTATTATAAACCCCCACTATGTGGCAGACAATCCAAACAAAAAGACTCACACATCCTCTTCACAAGTTACACCAGCTGGGCTCCTAAAATCCTAAACAGATAATTTTGCAACTATTCTTGCTCACAAGAAGTCTTAGCTACTCTGCCTGCCCTGTCGTTGGACACAAAGATTATTTTCATACTCACAAATTAGAAAAGGTAGACATCATCCACAAGCTCTGAGGCCAAACAGCTCAGCACAGCTTGGTTCCATACACTGGCAATCTCTTATCCCTTACACTTCAAAAAAGTGTCACATTCCACCTGTGAGCTGGTAGTGGACATTCCTCTCAAGCTGGGCTGGACCTGGCATGTGCAACAAAGTCATTGTGGAATTCAAAGACAGACTGGGAGACTGATCACACAAACCCCAGTTCCCCAAGAAACCTACAAAAATGGGTTTATTTTTCAAATGTAGGGAATAGGGAATAAAAGATGCAGTAGTTAAAATGGGGAAGAGTTCAGAAATCAGACTCTGATGAGTGCAGGCCCTCTATCCTACCTTTTATACATGCCAGCCAAAGCTGAGATTGCTTGGAGTCTGAGGTTTGTGAGTTTGTACTCTGAATATAAAGCTGATCTGTGCCATGTCAGCACTCCAGGAAACCAACACTCCTCAAACCCCAGAGGGACAGGATGTGGTTTTGGAGCAATACTTCACTCTGGCCACTCCAAGAAGTCGTTCACTTACTGACCAGGCAGCTGCAACTTCAGCAGTAAACAGGAGTTTACATCATGGGTTACACCCCCAGTGCCTCCTGTTCATTATACTCAGTTTAATAAAACTCTTGCTCTCATACCATGCTAGTGGACATAGCACAGAATATTTTTTTGTGCTGGGAAAATTCAGAATCCTTTGATCTAAGCTTGCAAGTGAGAACAGTCTGTACTGCTTCTGTCAGGATTCTCAAATGATTTGAGTTTTGTTTTTTGCCAGAAGACATTTCACAGCCCTACATTTTGCATCTATTATAAAATTAAAGGTATTTTCTAGTATAATTTTAAATGTAAATCTAACTAGCATCACCTCCCAGAAAGCCTAGAAAATTTCCAACTCTTTTGATTGTTAAAGACAAGCAGCCATTTTTCAGAATTTATCATCATGTGGAAAAATACGTAAAAAGTAAATAGCTGGTGATCTCCCTTATTATTAACTGATTTATTAATTTAGCAAAGATTGACCTAACAAAATAAGTAATTCTTTAAAGTCCCAATCTGCTGGATGCCACAGTAAGATCAAACACACTGTCATCTAGATAATCCACTTCTTTCATACAGGTACACCAGACTATGTCCTCATTCCACTGGAAAAGCCAGTAATAGCACCCCCTGTGGCATGGATTTGGTTGCTTGTTTTTCTAGGGATTTTTTCATAGCTCAGCTCCTCTCTTACAATTCCATCTTTCTTTGCTGCCAATTTTCAAAATAAAACACTGAAAATTGTAGGAACTAAATGCCTTTCTCCTTTTTGTAATATCTGGTGTCTCATCAGGTGCCACAACATTAATGAATAATAGATTAGATATCCACACATATCCAAATTACTAAGGGATGCAAGTGCTATTCAACATGCTCTAAAAACAGACAGTTGATTTAGGTGGCATGCTGTAAGGGTAATTAAAAAGTAAACCACACTTCCTCTGGAAGATATGAAATTTCCAATGCAGAACATTTTGAAAACAGGACAAACATTTGCTGGGACTGGTTTAAGGACAAGCAACTGCAACCTTTGGGAAAGACATTGTTGCTCCGCCTGTGCCCAAAGCAGCAAATCCACCCATGTCCCATCACAGACCTGACCATGACAATCTGGACATCTCTACTGAATCTATTTAAATTTCAAAATCTGCTTCTGGTAAATTTCAAAATCTGTTTCTTTTAGACACAGGCCAATAAGCACTCTCCCAGCAATTCCAAGGCACAGCTAAGGAGCTAAGATGGACTGGGCACTACTCCATGGCCAGTTGAGAAGCAGTCACCTTCTTTTAAAGTTTTACAGAGCTTTGTAGAATAGATGGTGCTAGCTGGTCTGGTCACCAAGAATGAGCTTTGGCAACATTTAAGTCTCTTTCTATGGGGGGACAAAATATAAGAAAATAAAGGTATTATATAAAGTAATATTACCCCTAGGAGTTGATAATTGGTGGGCCAATTATCAAAGATTAGGAACAGGCCTGACTTTACCAGGCCACAGCTGTAACCAATGAGAAGAAGAGTGCTATAAAAGAGTGGGGTGGGTGATTGAGAAGGGAACTGGGGTCAGTTGGCTGCTTTGTGAAGAAGAAAGAGGCAGTGCTTGGGGACACTGCCCAGGAGAAACACCAAGAAGGTAGGAAACTTTTGTGATAAGGAGACAACAGTATGGAACCCCTGCAATAAAATGGCAACATCTTTTGGCCCCTTCTCTAAGGCTCTATGTACGATTGTGGACTGGCTTTGTAGGCCGGGAGAGGAAGGTTTACAGCAATGGTATGCATAGCACCAACAAAAAAAACCCCGCAAAAGATACAGAAAAATATTTTAGCTACACTTTTAATACCTGATGTGATGATGAGATCCTGGTCCATGGCTGAAGTGATGGGCATAAGCACAAAACAAATCAACTTTCCTCCTAAGAACTTCCATATGTGTTGTGAAATGGTGAAGGGAAGATAAAAATTGATGGGCCAGTGTTCAGTTAAAATACATCAGTGCACCTCTGCTGCAGACACCAAAACTATGACAATTTTACAAACTGGTCCATCTGGTCCCCTCACCTGCCCTTGGTTTCTGTTTTGAAGATGTAAATCTTGAGAGACTGTACTATCTGGGAATCAGACTATGGTCCCTTCAATAAAATTATTCATTTACAAAAAATAAGTAAATTATAATACTTCAAAGTTAGTGCTTATGAACACTCTTTTACTGCATATCAAGTATTTCTATTCTTGACTCTGAAACAATTCAGTTTTGTCTGCAGTACTAAACACTTAATCCCTCTACTGCAGCTAATGGAATTTTACTATTAGCATATTCCTTACCATGAAAAACAGTTTCAGAGGTTATGTTCGAAAAAAGATTCATGATAAAAAGGTAGGGAAGATAAGAAAATATTTCAGATGACATTTCTCTGGATGAATATTTTCAAAATTAAGCTTTGCCCTTCATGTCTGTGCAACAGCCATAGTAATGTTGACTTCTTAACTATAAAAGCTGTAAATAATTATCATTCTATTTTTTTTAAACATGTACTTTTGTTTATTAGTAAGCTGTCAACACATGGTAAAGTCACTAATGCTGTTTGATCATCACATTCAAATCCCTTAGTATTTTAAGCCATTTCAGGTAGGAAACTGAAAATCATTAAGAACTCTCAAAAGCCTTTTTCTTAACTACTTGTGAGTTCCTATATCAATCCAACCTAAAGTCACTGCCACGAATTCCCACCCTACCTTTCTGAGTGAGTGCCCAGGCAGAACCCCAAAGAGGAGCCATGAAGACATTGCATGGGACTTTGGGAGACTTTAGTTTACAGCTTCACTTTCCTAAGATCCCCTCATAACTTTGGGCAAGTTACTGAGGCTTTGATCTCAGAGGGTGCAGCTCCCACTGGCTGCAAGCAGGGTTGACCACTGTTGCTATATCCCAACTGCAGCAGGCCAAGCTCACCCAAGTGAGACACAGACAAGCACTCACTTTGCATATTCCTTTCTCCTGGGAAAGGAAACCTGGACACATGACCTGAAAGGGAGCCATAAGCAGCCATCACCCCAGTTTGGACAAGTTGCTGAGGGAGAACTCTAGAGCACTCTGCTGAGCAGTGTGACTTTGGTTGTTCTGTAAATAGGAGGGCAAACTCTGTCCAAGTCCAATTATACTCACATTTGTTCCAAACTTCTCCATAGTCCCAGCTGATGGGACAGACCACATTCCTGCAGGTGATCTGACAGTACATCTGGTCAGTAGGGAGACAGGTGCAGCTCACTTGTCCCACATCAGAAAGCAAAATTCAGTGTGTGGCTGGCTGTACTCCACAGTAAAGAGCATTATGCTTCCTGCCAGTCAAACCTCCAGAATATTTCAGGGTTGGGATTGTTCTGGGCTTAATTCTATTAGGAACTATCTGACTTCTATTCCAAGTTACCAAAGGCCAGTGCCAAAAATTGTGACTTCTTACAACAGCCAGAGAGTCAAATGGATCAAATGTCAAACTTATCTTCCATGCTGCCTGTCCCTCTAACCACCCACTCACAGACATGGACTTTGAATATGACATGACTATTCCTCTGGTTCTGGTATTGCACTGTATTTCAAATAGTTAAAACTTTGCTAGGTGCCATTCTTCATTAAGTCCCTGTAAAGGACAGAATATTTTCTTGAGAGCAGCTAAAATCAAAAATTCAAACTGAAGACTCAAAACTTGTATGCAATGAATCCCCACGTTCAAACAAACCCCAAAACCCCACAGTCAGGGTATCAAACTGGTACCCAAGAGTCCAGGAAAAATTCTTTCAAGGCCAGCTGAAGGGTACAACCACAGTCCCCACAGCAACCTCCCCACTCTCCTAAATCTTGCCCTTCTGTCAGCACTGAAAAGTAACACCACTAAAGCCAGAAAAAATAATTTCTAGCTAGATCAGTGGGATGATCTGACTCACCACATACCCATACAATTGCTATTGCCAAACAAAGAGAGAAACTAAGAATCATCAGTGCACAGTACAAGGGACACCTCTTGAAATTCCAGGCAGTCCTGAAATTGTATCTCAAGACTTGTCTACTCCTTTCCCATAGACTTCTTGAGACCACATTTCCCTTGGTCTCACTGTACCTTAACTTCCCAACTGTGCAGTGCTTCCCTCCTCATGGAAACACTTTGAGGGAACGTACAGAAGGACTGGACCCCTTTGGACTGACACTGCATAAAGGAGTTCAAACTTTACAACAAATTTAAAAGTACAAACTGATACTTGAAACCAAGAACTTTTGAAGTAGCTGAGAAAATATGGTAAGTCATGTATTATGCTGTCCTGTGCTACCGTTCTGATGTCAGTGAGGGAACATAAATCAGCGTGAAAAAACAGCAGCAGTTCTACTTATACAGACACTTCATGTGACTTGGCATGCTTTCTCTCAACAGGATTGGAAAACAAATTTGTTCATTTGACTCTATAGCTAATCTATATTTTCTGCATTTTTAGAGTTTAAAGTAAGCTTTTACTGTATTTCAACTGTGTGTTCACAGATAAACAAATCTGTGCATCTGCACATGCTCAGGTATGGAAAAGAGTCAAAGACTAAAACTTGCCCAACTCCCTTACAAATAGGCCCCACTGCATCCAGTAAGCAGATATTATCAGGTAGTCTGTATCTGTGTTATTGACTTGGAGCTATAAGAAAAGCAGATATCATCTAAAACTACTAGAAGCTATTTCCATGACTTTATGTCTAAAATCATAACATATTTATATTGAGTATTTTCCATCTGATTGCCTTCACTGTTTCCCCATTTTTCTCCAGTTCTCTTCATGGAAGCAGGTTCATTTTACTGTAATAGGAGTTCACCTATCTAACAGTGCGCTGATGACAACAAAACCTTACGTGTGTACACTAAGCATTTACCAGTGTTTGCTTCCTCAGACAGCAGAGGCAGGGACACAGATAAAGCTATCCAGAAAATAAACCATTTCTAAACACCCTCCAGACTAGGAGCCAAATAAGAGGTCAAAAGATGTATCAAGGCTTATGACTTTACGTGTGAAAAGACAAATGATCTGCTAGATGGTCTGCAATATCAAAACTGGGATACTACCTCTACACAATTCCTTTATTTGTCAGGGGTAACAATATTGCAGTGTTTTGTCTCCTCCCCGCCAGACACATTTGCTTTTAGTTTTGCTTCTTGAAGGTAGAGGAGATATTCTAATCAACAGAAAAATAAAAACTGTTGGGGGGGGTTAACATAAAAAAAATACAAAATATCTGAAAGTTTAGTTTCCCGTGTAGTCATTGCATTGCTGCGAGCCGGGCTCTACTATGTCATTAAATCCCTCTGTCCTGTTACTGCTGTCGTTATTCAGGCTCAGGGAAAGTATTAGTGAAGCAGGGGTATAATGCAGCGATTTGCATCAGCAGCTGCCAGGCAAAGAGAAGCAAAATTCCTAGAGCCAAAGGGGAAGCAGCAGCACATAGAAGGGCACTGGCCACTACCAGCTCACACAGCTCGGCGGGGGACGGACCAAACCCGAGATCCCCACGCAGGGTGCCTCCCTCTGATGGGACACCTGGAAAGCATCACATCTTCCCTCGAACCCCGCGCACAAAGCAGTGTCCAGCCGCGATGCGCCCAGCAAGCCGGGCGCAGCTGTCACTGCCCAGAGCCATGCGGCTCCGCAGGGAAAGGCGGGCAGGGGATGCGAGCAGCCTCCCGGAGCCCCGCCGGGATGCCCAGGCCGGACGAACCCGCAGCCTTCAGCGGCTTCCGGCCTTGCTTGCCCTGCCCGCGGGCAGCCGGAGGAGGAAGGGCCTCCCTCCTCCCGCAGAGGCCGCCAGAGCCCCGGCACCCACCTCTGCCTCGGGCCGGCTGCCGCAGCTCCGCTCCACGCCGCCTCTGTGCGCGCCGCGGCCGCGGGACGCTGCGGGGCCGCTGGGGCCGGCCGGCGGTGCCGCCCCGGAGGAGGGGCCGGGAGGAGGCAGCGCGGGGCCCGGGGAAGGCGCGGCGGAGCGGGGGCACAGCGCGGCCCGGCCAGCCCCGCCCGCCCGCCGGGGCCGGAGCTGCCGCGGGCCGGGGCGGGGCCGTGGCGCGCTCGTGTGGGGTGATCCTGCGGCCGAGGTGCTGTGGTGTGGGGTGATGCCGGCGAGTCAGGTTCCTAGCTGGGGGAAACGGAGAGCGGGAAAGGGAATCGCTCGGCTCAGGCAAAGCAGAGGCACGGCCGCGATAGGCGTCGCTTGGGCTGCCAGAGCCTGGCATTCATCGCCATCGGGAACACGTCTGTCAGCGTCAGACGCTTTATCGCTTTAAATAAATGCGATGAAATAGAGCTTTTCCACCTGATAGTGATTTCCTTTTATGTAAACCGTATTGTAACCTCTCTTTGCACTGACCGCCTTACACAGCTAAAAAGGGAAGTGGATGTCCATGTTAAAAACAAACTGATGAAGGAATCTTCCAGGCCTTTTTGAAGTCTTGTTTACAGAACTCAGGAGAGGGTGGTGCTATGTCCATTACAAATAAACAGGAAACGGAGTAACACGGAGGAATAAAAGGTGACAAAGATTGCACAGAAAAAGAAAAAAGCCAAAAAACAAACATACAAAAAAAACCTGACCAAAAGGTCATTATTGAAGCACTCTGTTAGTTTTAGGCCTGACAAAAACAAAAACTTGAGAGATGGATTTCCAGCATCTCCATGTTGTAGTCCTCAAAATGTCCATGCAGCTGAAGCTTGAGAAGAATAATTAGTAATTAGAGAAATTAAGCCTTCCATTTCTGTTAAATTTTTGGTTACACTCCAAAGCAATCTTAGTAGAATCTTCTCTAGGTTATCACCAGATCATAATCCTTCAAATTGTTTTTCTGTGACACATCTTCCTTCTGTAGCTCTCTTAGTTCTCTCTCCACGTTGGCCAGTCTTTGTACAGCTAAGACAGAGCTATTGAGTTATAGAACCCAATGCAAACTCACAGACTCCAATCCTAACCTCTTGTTCTCTCCTCCATTCCTGGTTGCACAGCTTCACTAATGAGTACACTTCAGTTTAGAACAGAAAAGTCAGTGAAGACAGTTCCTGCCCAGGCATGACAAGGAAAGGTGTACGCTTACTCCCAAAGAGAAAGTGATACACAAATGCAGTTTCATTTCCCAGGCATTTCATATCTAATCTCCTGCCAGTGGGCAGTCAGTGGGCAATGAGAAATGCTGGTAAATAATCCCATGCCTGTTAACAGAAGAAGCTTTATCTGTGTTGACTGTGGATCCTACTAGTGTTCTGCCCACCGCATTTGTGCAGAATACAATCCCATATTGTGTTCCCTCTGAGGGAGTGGAAATCTCCAGCCATCACCATCCGTGTTAGGTGGGAGGACTCCTCTAACATATTGGTCCACTATGGTCTTCTACTACTATGCTAAAGTCAAAATATGTTCATAACATACTGAATCAAAAACACCGTCTTTCCGCAGTCTCAACAACACCCACCCTTCCATGCTTCTTTCAGAAATCCAGAAGCTATGTTCTCATTTTCGGAAGTACTGTATTGTGTTTAGCTACTTATCATGTCCAACCATCTGCTGCTTGATGTAATAGCCCACAGAATAATGCTCTACAGTTAAAATTATTCCATGTGCAAGGTCATGTTTTCTCTTCCTACAGAGCAGAGTAAATACTGCCACAAAACACACAAGATGTGGGAAGTGCCAAATGCTTGCACAGCAACAGTGAGCTTCCTTTAACAACAGGGCACCATCGTTCTGTGCTTTTTCACTCTATTCTTATTCATGGTGCGACCAGTGTACAGAGTGGTATTCCTCAGATTGCTTCCTTGGAACAACCTCTGCCAACTCATTCTGAAATCCTCACTTCAGCTCATAACTGTTCCCAATTATTTCTATCTAGAGGACCAAGCACTGGTACATAACCAGTACTTTGAGATTGTCCAGGCCTTAGCGTGGTCATGGCTCTGGATTTAACTCAGCCCAGTGCAGAGTTTGGAGGATAGTATAGGTCAGGGATGGTTCCTAAAAAATAATCTGGAGTTACCCACAGACTAGCTGGCAGAGGGAGTATAGCCCTAGAAAAGGCACAGTCCCTGATAGTGTCATTTCCAAAACACTCTCAGGAATGATGAAGTTCTGAAGTATTATTGTTTTCTTCCTGAAAGGTTTCACCTTTGACAGGTTTCTTTCTGGAGGCATTGTGTTGGTCAACAGATGTTTGTTTACCAAGGTTTGATCTAAAACTGTCCACAAAATTTTGAAGGACCTGCTCATGGACATTTTTCTTGCCATTCCTTTGATGGTCAATGTACATTAATTCATTATTACCTAACTCTGATTCTTGTTTCAAAGACCTTATAACTTACATATTCACTCTGTGTTTGTATAGTTCTGGCACAGTGGAGTGCTAGCCTATGATCTGGGCTCATAGTTACGATGAAAAGACACTTATGAAGAAAGTTGAGTTGTGTAGTCTTCTAAATTAATAAAACTGGGTTTAAAAAGAGTTGACAAGCACAGAAGAGTTTAATAAAATCCGAGAACAGATTCCTATAAAAAATTATGCAAGTCCACGCAAGGGGGAAAAAAGCCTTCAATTCTATTTTAGGACGCTAGATTTTACTAGCAAAGATGGTGCCAGTGAGCAAAATAACCATTCAAACCATTGTGCATTAGCAGTAAAGTCTGGCTTTTCCCCCAATAAAACTAGGGTTGATGTTCAGGCACACAGGACCTGGGTTATGAATGACTGCAACTGTTAATGAATGCCCAATGTGCATGTAAAAATTATTCAGTAAATAGAAAAGATAAGCTTTTAGCTTTTAATTTATAATTAACTCATGAGCAAAGATGGCTCTGGAGTCGTGCTGACTTTCTTTATATAAGTAATAAACTCGGAGTAGCTCACATAGTGTAAATTAGAGTTGATCTAGTTTTATTCCAGTGCAAACATCAAAAAGCAGCTTGACTGGCTTTGT
The DNA here is from genome assembly GCF_027887145.1 of Ammospiza caudacuta. NCBI lineage: Eukaryota > Metazoa > Chordata > Aves > Passeriformes > Passerellidae > Ammospiza > Ammospiza caudacuta. Next base: position 81,650,918 of record NC_080595.1, read on the forward strand.
AATTACCTGATTAAACATCTCACCATCCTAACAAAGGAATTTCTCTCCTAACACGAGTAGATATTATTATACAGTACCTACAGCTGCCTCTGGTAAGCTACTGAATTTTTCCCCCCCTTTCTTTTTCTCTTCCTTTTTCCTTCAAGTTCAGTTATCTACTACTTCAATTCATCCTTCATTTGAAGGCAAAGTAGTGCAGGCTGTTGCAGCTTGTAAATACTGGCATTTAATCTGCCTCTAAGTGCTTGATTGGATACCAATTTTTAAAAGTACATCTAGATGTTACTTAGTTGCAGAGATTTCTAAAACACTCCTTCCCTCCCCCCTTTGACTTTGACGTGCTGCCAGATTTGATTGTTCTGCTGCTTTTTCTTTGTATCTGTCCCCCTAAGGTCCTTGCAGTTTGACAGCTTTAACTTTGGGATTTTGGTTTCTGTATCATCACAGTTCCTGAGTATTGTAATAATTTGCTGACAGTTGCACAACGAATACACTTCTGACATCATTTCTTACCCTTCTTCTTTGACCTCTTTGTTATGAGGTGAGATGATGACATCATCCTCAGGAGGACTGTGATGTCATCCGAAGTAGAATAATGTTTCAGTCATTATCAGGCACGGCAGTGACCAGTGAAAAGCAAAACTGAGAGGATTATTTTGTCAAATGATCAAATGTGGGATTGCAATTGCCCGGGAACTGTTGCAGCTGGAATTAGAGGCAGGGCAGGAAGCATTGATCATGTACCAAAATGCTCATCTGTAATGATAACATTTCTCGTGCCATCAGTGTGTGCATTGCATAACCAAACTTGATTTTGAACCAAGTACTTTTGGACTTGGTTTTGTGACAGATACACCCTTTCCTCCCCCTCACTGAAAAAAAAAAAGGGGGATCTCTAGCAAATGAACCACTGACAAGTCTTTTTTTGCTTCTCAGAATATAACAAGTCTTGATGGTGAAGGCTCTCAGAAAAGCCTATCTTTTTCCTCTAGATCCATATCCAACCATGCAAACCCATGAGAACCTCAATGCTTCCTTTATATCCTAGCAGCTCTTTCCCCAGTCAAAAGTCATTTCTTTGCTACAAAATACTTGGCTACTGAGAAACAGAAAGTTCTGTTGACTCCTATGATCCAAAATCATCAAAGCAGAAGAGTGTAGGAGTATTTAAATTAGGAACAAGAGAGGCTAAATATATCAACCCTGCTGGAGCTACACTTGTACCAGTCCAATCTCATCAGAAAGCAATTTAGCTCGAAATCTGTAAACAGCCACAGTTGAGCTCTCTAAATATAATCTTAAAAAGCTTAGAAAATCTTGAGCCCTGATAAAGCAAAGCAATTGCAATGTGAGGTTAAAGACATAACAGTGAAATCATCAACATGTTCTTTCTTCAGCCAAGACCACAATTCCTGCATATGCTTGTTCAAACACAGACCTGTATCCTGCTCAGGTAAAATATATAACTGCTGTCTCAGTGCACATGCATACAAGAAATGAGAGATCATAACAAAGCTCGTCCATCCTCTCATGGACAAAATTCTTTCCAGCCCAAAATCTAGCTTTTCATCAGTCCAATATATCTGTGCATGATCAGCAAAGCTTCTGCTCAAAATACTGTTTTCAAAGCACAGCAAACCAAAATCGTTGGTATTATTTGTTCAGAACAAAATAGTACAAAACATGCTTTGAGTACTTCAAACAAAGCTGGTCTGTTTCCCAGGGTGTAATCTTTTCTTCACAGTACCTGCAATGCTTAGAAACTAAAATGGCAATCTTAATCCCAAAGAGGAGAAAGATATTTGGAAACCAACTCCTTCTGTTGAGAAGTTTGTTGCTTTTCTCTCAGCTTCATGTCTGAAATTTCCAGACCAGAGTGCCTACCGATATCAAATTATCCTTGCAAATAGGTTCTGAAAGCTATCACTTGGGGACTGCAAAACTGGACATCTTTATTAGTACACTGTGTTGTTTCCACCTTACTGGGAAACTGTAGGTAGCAAAGATGTAACAGCTGCACTTATGATAATAAGAGGATTAATAGATATTGTGTATAAAGCTTTTTCTTCTGGTGGGCTAAGAATTAAGTGCTAACAAAGGTCAGCTTGAAGCTCGTTCTATAACTCCACGGAGAAAGTGAAGTATCTAAAATGTGTTTTATAATACAAGTAGCCATATTAGCCATTTCTGTGTGAGAGAAAAATTCTTCACTTCTGTGCAGACCAGGGTAGAGGGGGGGCTGTGCTGTCTGTGGCTCCTGGTGAATGCAGGGGCTCTCTGTCCCTGCCTTGGCGTTACAAGAAGCAGGTTTGCTTGGCTTTGAAGTGAGATAATTCTGTACTCTCCCAGGTACTGTAGTTAGTTCTGGCTGTCATAAAACCTGGATGAAAAGGGTTTTACTCTCTCCTCAAGAAAGAGGCAGAAGGAGGATTTTGAGCAGCCTGTCAGGAGGAGAGGAAGACTATGGCTGTTGTCTCCCTCACCAGTGAACTGATGGGGAAGGCTTCTGCAGGTACTGCCCAAAAGTTCACATCTTCATCCCTTCATCCAAAGTAAAGAAAGGTTTATTACTTCTGCTGTAAAAAAAGTGAGAAAATGCAACCCCGTGCTACTTAGTGTTTTCCTCTCTCACTAATGCTCAATTTTCTTGAACATTTGAAGTGACAATATAACCAGGTTAGAGCAGTTTTTTGGGTTTTTTAAAACAACTGTGTGTAACATTTAAAAAGATACTTTTCCCAGTTCAGTCTCTGCAGCAGGTGTGAGTCCAGCAGGTGTGCCCCACCTGAAGGGCTCCTGCTTTCCCATCTCATGGCTTTCTGTAACAGTGAGGTATGAGGGAGCTCTGGCCCTAAGATCTTTCCACACTGTCCCCTCTTTCTTTCTTCTGTGCCAAACTTGAAGACACCTTAATCTGGCAGCACAGATTTCAGAGCACAGATTTCAGATCTCTCTGGTCTTTAACCTCAAGGCTCTGAATTGGGTGAATCGGGGGGAGAGGTGAGATACTGGATTTGGATAATCTGTTTTAGAAATGTTTTCCTTTAAATTCCATTATTGAGGACTTTAGTGGTTACAGTTTGAGCCACTGTGCTTGTTTTGAATTAAAAGTATCCATCCATTGAATTCTTTTGATAAATTTTTATCAGGCAAAATTTGAGCTAAATGGAACAATTGCAATGTTTAAAAACATATTTTGCTTAAGCAAATAATCTTTTCAGTCTTGGTTGCTGTAAAGCTGGCAATCTTATTGTTGTCATCTCTTTTGTTCTTAAAAATATATTATATATAAATTTAATCACAATAATTTATCACAATAATATATAAATGTAATAATCACAATTAATAAAATTGTGTGAAAATCCAAGGAACAAGCTGAGGCACATCACAAGACAATAAATTCTCTTTAATTATGTGCATCAAGCCTAGGTAATTAATCAGTAAATATTGTATTCTTTATTTTATCTGAGCACATCATTCTCCTGATTTAGGCTGAAAACTTGTATAAAACTCCATCTGGAACCTGTAAGTCAGTTACGTTAAAGCAGGAACTTCGTAATTTATTTCTGGTCTTTAGCTTGCAAAATCATCCAAATGGTACTTTATGTCAGTTTCATGTTCAAATTTCTATGAGCAGTAGAAGTGTCCCAGGTAATTCAGTAAATCCTTCCCTCAAAATACTCACAGTGTCCAAATGAGTGTAGTCTTTCCAGAAGTGTTATAGCACTAAAATTCCTGAACAGAGTAGTGTATGTTATTTTAAAACTATAATTAAACAGCACTTCATCTCCATCAATCTAAAAATAATTACTTGGAAAATTAAATTTAGATTTGCTGTGACAAAGGGTATATTAACCAATGGAGGAACTGTAGTCTGTGGTTTGAAAGAAAGTTTTTTTCTCTGATTTCTGCCAGTATGTTGAAAGCTGAGCAAAAATTAAAATTTTACTGTAATGAAAACTTCAGTATAAAAGAGTCTTGAAGTCTAAAATGCACAGCAGTTTTTGCAAGTGAAACACACTTGTCTTAAAGGGGTGTTTATTATGTCTGTGTAATCTGGTCACAAAGGATGATGTGTTTTGAATGGCTCTCAAGAGACAACGATCCATCAGAAGGAAATGTAATTCACTGTTGAACTGAGAAAGTTGAACCAATTTTAGTTATTCCAGTATAAAGATACTATAAATGAATGTATTATCAAGCCTGCCTGCTCTACATGTAGCTCTTTAGATCCTGCCCTTACATAAATGGGTCAATTATGTCTCCATGTATTCCTCCTCACTGTTTGAATAAAGCTCACCAGCTCTTGTGCGTACATGCAAGAATTATTTAAAAACATTATATTTCAGAGTTGTTTTGCGAAAACAGGTGCATTCAAGAATTAACACACTGTGAAAATAATTTAGCCTTGTTCCATAAAGACAGCAGAAGTGTGTGTTAAAACAAGGACTTTGTGTAATTCTATGGAAATAATATACTTTGGTGAAATTAGGGAAATCCATTTCATTAGGTACAGCATGTCCTGGAACAGAAAACCTTTGTCCTGGTGGCCTGTATGCTTTCCATATTCCATTATGCAAATGTGAGAATTCATCAGGTACTTTGCCTCATTCCTGCAACCCTCATTTCATATCTACTTCAGACAAATCTTCATACCATGCACAGTCTCTCAAAGCCAGCAGCTTCTGCCCACAAAAACAACATCAGCTTGTTTTATTACTCACACATCAGCCACATTGTGTTGGTCGTATCATGCACAAAGAGAATTCCCATCCCAGTGAGTTTAGAGTCTGAAAGTATCAATCCTGGTGCTCAGTTCAGACAGAGCAATATAATCCCCTTCAAGCCAGTGAACTCTGTATTACACAAGCAAAGGGTTTGCTCATTGTTCCAAACAGGTGAAGATTTTTTTTTTAAAAAGCAAGACTAGGAACAGGAAAGCAGTGGCTTTTATCAAGCTCTGCCATAGTACAAGAAGAGACAAAGGACTGGTCAGAAAACAAAGAAAATAATCCTATTTAATAGAATAAAAAACAAAGTCATACCCACAGGTAGGTCAGAGTCATGTCAAGGTACATGTCTGCTTCTGATGTGAACTCTTCAGAGACTGTTTTCCCCATTCCAACCCCCACACTGCAGTTGGGCACTAACAAAAAGCCTCGCTGTGCAGTCATCCCAATGATATCAGATGTCACTCCCCTGCAGCCCTAGATGACAGCCCAGTTCATTCACCCTGCATGTTTTTTCATGTTGCTTGCGTGGGATCATGCTTATTGCTTATCTACCTTGTCCAGGTCAGTTGTTATTTGTTCTGTGTAATTCTGCTTCCTGTGACAAATTCAGCCTGATATGTTTTTCTCACTTTTTGTTTCATACTGCTGACTTCTCTCTGCAGATATTGGCACAGCTTAGTGCAAACACCTTTTTTATTTGCACAATCTCTAAGATTTTTTTAATCATTAGTGGTTAGAATTAAAAAATTCTTCCTCCTCCTCTTTTTAATGTATTTATGTACTAGCTTATGAGAAATATAGGACAAAAACCATAGTACTGATAGATTTTTAAAAATTAAAAATTTTGCCCAAATAACCCATAACCTGATGCTTCTTAAAGTATAATCTTACTGCAGGTATGTATTATCCTCCATTCTTTCGAAGTTGCATCACAAGTTTGCATGGCATGTTTTGATTACCCAGCAGATGTTCTTGTAAATTTCAGAATCTCACCTGAATGCAGATCTGAATGTTCCCAAAGTTTGGAATGAAAAGATCACATCTGCAGTATCGCTTCACATGTGTTTAATTTTCACATTTTATGCTGTCCTTTGCTAACTGGAGTTCCTTCTCTGTTTATTTTACTGGCATTTTGAACTCCCAAATACCTTTCTGTCTGCAAAGCACAGCTACTGAATTGCATGTCCAAACCCAATTACTGCCAACAGCAATCCCTAATTTCAGACTGCCTGCTTGGCTTCTCTAGCTGTCCAGTTTACGTGACATTGCTAATATCGAGCTCAGCATGAAGGTTAGATCCTCAGTTTGTTGAAGCTGACATACCTTCCTACATGTGCCAGACCCACCTGAGAGGCTGCCCAGCTCTGCCAACCAGCTCCCACACCAACAAGCTACAAGCAAGTCTCCACAGGCTCCTGGATCAGGAAGATTCCTCTGGAAAGCATGGAGAATCTCCTACACTGCACTGTGTAGGTTGTCTGGAAGCCCCAGGTGGGATTTACATGACCTAGCAGTGTAGCTATGCTAACACCACACTCCACCCAGGCTAATACCTCAGTGAAGCCTACGCAGAGCTGGACAGGGGCTCCAATAGCTCACTAGGCGGATGTGATTGCACAGCTCTGCTTGGTGCTGGGTAGAAATGCTGTGGACTTACCTGTGATTTCATCAAGTCAGCCTCTAAATACTCTGCCCCACCATCACTTGTGAGAGTAGGTCACTCTGAGGAATAGAGTCCTGAGTCACTTAGACAAGCATCAGGTTGTTCCCTGGATCTGCCTCTTTTGCCTCCTCAGCCAATCATTCAGCAGTGGCAGTTCTATAACTGGGATGGGAAGTGCTGTTCTCCCCCTCTCATTCCTTCTCCTGAGTGGTTCTTGAGTCAATCCATGGCTGTGTCCCAAGACCACCACCTCACAGATGTGCTCTCTGCCTTCCAGGAAATTAGCAGCAGGGATGTCTGGGCATGTTTTCCCTGGCTTGGGACATGTCTTGCATCTCACATTTGCCACAGGGTTGATCACTCTGCACTTATTGTCCAGGTCAAGTGCCGAATTTCCAAATTGTTATGTTTTTTCCATCCTTATCCTGCTAGTACTGCCCACATATGAGGGCCACCAGTTTCACAGAGCTACCCAGCCTTTCACAGGAATAATATCATCACATCATAGTGGTGACACAGTGTCCAAAGAGTGACACTTGGACACTCTGCGCTGGGTACCAGGAAGTGGGCAAGAATTAACCACTCCTCATCCTGCTTTACCAAAGACCACTGGGCTTCAAGCTGGGCCTGCTCTAAGGCACAGGAGTTAGAAAGCAAATGAACAATTAAATTCCTACATTTAGATTGCGTGTCCAGACATTTCTAATCCAACCAGGATCTTTCATCAATGGAATCTGAAAGAAACAAAACAAAATGAAAAATAATGTTAGTATATACAAAAGTTAATATATACAGGCCTCAGTCATGGTCCTTGAAACCCAGCTTCAATGAATATCTCTCCTAAGATTCCTTTGTAAGCCACATGGCCTTTGTGTCATCTTCACTTTTTATCTCAACTGAGAAATTTTCTCAAATTTTTTTTCCACCATCTCAGTTTTCAGGGGTTTTGCAGAAGGATTTAGTCCTCTGCTAGTGGGATCTGTATCATCAGCTGGAGAGAAGCTGAAAGCTGGCAAATTCAGTGAGCTCTGAAGAAGCACAGACCATAACAGTGTCTGTTTATTCTTTTGCAGGATGGGGATGCCAAAGATCTTTTCATATGGCATCATCCCTAGATGTGTTCATGGTACAGGAAGACCTCTAGTACCCAGTAGGACAGGAAAAGCAGTTCTGTAGAACAAGAGGAGCACACTTCAGCCCCTTTGAAGCAGCCTGGTGCTCAGGGTCTGCATAGCAGAGGCATGAGTATATTCCATGAGTAATTCCTCTGCAGACAGTCAGCACAGGGGCCTCAGCAGTGTGACTGCTGTGACTTTCAGAGACAGAGCCCACAGCTGAGGTGACAATTGCTGTGACAACCTCTTTATGAATGCACAGAAGTAGGAGGGAATGGTGATTTCATTTTTAAAGAAGCCACAGTTGCAAGACACATTGACATTAATTAATACCCACTAAGTAGGGTAAGCTTTCAGTGTTGCTGGAGATGAAGGGAAGCATATAAATAAAAGGAAAAGTTATTCAGGAGAAATTCTGAAGTGCATTTTATAATACTTCTTATGCCATAGTGAAATTTTGTACTGTAAGGACTAACACTACAGTATCAATAAATACAGTGATGATGATGATGATGATGATGATGATGATGATGATGATGATGATGATGATGATATGAACAAATAATTTGAAAGATTTCTTTTTCTTGCCTAGAAAAATTATGGCCAGATTTGCTGGTGGTGTATTCTCAAAACACCCATATTCCTTCATATTCAAATCTCAACATTTTTCAAACAAAAATGCTTATCAGGAAAAAAGGAAAAACATTCTGCTCTCTATAATTCACAAGTTATATGACACTCAGAATACTCTGTGGAATTCTACTGAGCAAATAGAAAAGGTATAAAATTATACTTTTTCTGAATTTTCTTCCACTTGAATAAAGACTATGAAACCATTACAAATAGGGAGCAATCAGAAATAGCAAAACAAGCACTACAGAAAGAAATTCACCTAGTTCTGGTACGTCCAGTTCTTAAGGGTGCCATTACTGTTAATTACACTGGTAATTACACTCACACACTCTGGTACATGTGTAATTAGGATATAATTTCATGTGGGGGATGTGACAAGTAAGTTTGAGGTGGCACAATCAGAGGAAGACAGAGGTCTGGCACACAGGCCTTCTCTGTTCATGACAATGTCTTGCACTTGGAACATTCCACTAAGGATTGCACCACAGTATTCAAACAAGTTTGAATTTACTCAAACAAGTTTGAGTTTACCAAGCCTCTCAACAACCTTATGGACCAGAAGATATTGTAAATTCCATTTATCAAATTAAGAAATTGAAATACTCACTGATTAAATTACTTACTTGGCATTACAAAGGACTTCTAGCATCTCAATTAGGAACAGAGCTCTTTCCACATGGTCCATTATTTTAACAAGTGGTCTATCTTTTCTATTCTCAGAAGCAGAATAAAAATACTGGCACTGTTGCCCCGGTAATTAAATGATCAGAAATACTCTTCCAGGCTAAATTAATAATTGGAATACAGATGCATGCTGTATGCAAATGCTGTATTCAATATAATTGCATTTTCCTGCTGCATGTGCCTGTTTGTGTTTAAGAGCTATCATAGAGTGGTTTGGGTTGGAAATAACCTGAAACCATCTGGTTCCAACCCCCCTGCCATGGGCAGGGACACCTTTAATGAGACTAAAGTGCTCAAAGACCCATCCTGCCTGGCCTTCAACACTTCCAGGCATGAAGCACCCACAACTTCTCTGGCCAACCTGTTCCAGTGCCTCACCATCCCCACAGTAAAGAATTTCTTCCTAGTATCTAATCTAAGCCTACCTTCTTTCAGCTGAAACTGAAACTGCTTTTCAACTGATAGATGTTCACTCTTGTCCTACAAGCCCTCATAAAAAGTCCCTCTCCAGCTCTCTTGTTGTCCCTTCTGGTACTGGAAGGTGCCATAAGCTCTCCCCAGAGCCTTCTCTTCTCCATCCAACTCTCCCAGCCTGTCTACAGAGTATGGGTCCTTCAGCCTTCTTATCACCTTTGTGGCTTCCTCTGCACTTGCTCCAGAGTTCCACATCTTTCCTGTGCTGAAGGCCCCAGAGTTAGGTACACCAGCCCCCATGAGGTCTCATGAGAACAGAGCAGAGGGGCAGAATCCCCTCCCTCACCTGCTGCCCACACTGCTTTGGATGCAGCCCAGGACACAGTTGGCTTTCATGGCTGCAAACACACATTCTTTCTTTCTTTTTCTTTCTTTCTTAAAAACAATCAAAATTCCACGATCCAAAAAATAAATCTCAGAAACATCTGAGATAATAGGAACTGCCACAGGCAAACAGTACATTTCATTAGCAGAAAAGTCAACAGTGTGTTGCAACAGAGCTGGTAATTTTACAAGAGTGCTGCTGCCCGTGCATTCAGTTCCTCTGAAAAACAATGATCAGAGACAGTCCTGTAAAACATTCTTTGTGTACTGTGCAACAACCACGCGACTCTCCAGGATCTCTGCCAACATTTTGAAAGTACAGTTAATATTGCAGTTAAGTATTTGATGTTTTTACTTGTCTAATCTCTTGTTCCTGCTCACATTTGAAAAACAACCCTAAGGAACTTTCATTCAGACCCGCAATTAATGGAAAAATTCAGAATTTAATGAATTATATTTTGTCCATTCTTTTGAGCAACTGTTGTAAATCGACTGCCTTTCCTATTTAGTAGTCTTGGAAAGGCAAACTGATATGAGCAACAACAATTTCAAAGCAGACACAATGCATTAAATCTTTCCTTTAGTTGTACCAGCCTCAGAAGGCACCCTGCTGACCTTAGAAAACAAGCTAATGTGGGGAAAGGATGCTTGTGTCCTATTTCACTTGCACTTAAGCGAGTGAAATAGGGCACAAGTGCTATTCCTGTACAAGACAATCAGAGTCAAGGCACAGGTGGAGGCACTGGGACACTCTGGCCTGTGCCCTGATGCTGGAAAAACAGCACTTGGCACAGGTGCTGCCACAGCCAGCTGGCAGCTCCCAGCTTGGGAACGAGCATTTCCAACAGGCCTCTCAAGGAGGCCAACTGGTCTTTAGCATTGATGGAGCTTAATAACAATAATAGCAGGAGCTGACTGGATCACCCCAGGTAGCATCAAAGCCAGAGAATGGGCACTGTCACTGTTTAGTTTACTATCACCAGTGTAGCCAAGAGATCCAGATCTCCTGAGAAGCTATCTGAGATTTTTTGCTTCTGGGAGTGTGGACATTATTGAACAGCTCTCCTGATGTCTAAAATAAATAATATGCTCCTAAACTGTCAGGGGAAATTCAATAATATTTATAAGAAAACTTTAATTTGTGGTGCAAAGCAAAATTTGCCCTTTGACCTCTAAAGAGAGTCTTTATGACCCTATATTGCCCAGTCTGTTAGCATTAAGCCAAACTGTACTTTTCCCAACTAATTATGGAATGTTTAAGAATGAAGATATTTCTTTTAGCTGATAGAAGGTGAAGTAAAACAGAAGACTCAGAGATAACAGATATGGCCTGATATTTGCAGAACAGATTAGTCTATATTTCATACTCTCACTTAGAGAGAAAATATATATCTTATATAAAAATATTTCAAGCAAAAGATAGCACTAGTAACTGTAATCCATGCCCCCTTGGGAGAGATGTGGAAATGCAGTGAGCATGAAAAGAAACAGGAAATATTTAGGCATTAGGAAAACTTTATAATAGTAGGAGCACCCAAGCTCTGGTATGGCTTGGCGGAAGAGGCTGAGATCTTTCAGAGCAGGCTGAACACACATTTGACAGAAATGTTTTAATTATAGTTGAATTTGCCTCTAGGCATAGAGATGGACCGGATGATCTCTGAGTCTCTTGCAGCCTTGAATTCTGTTAGTCTATGATAAAGTGATGTGGCAGAATGAGAATCCATTTTCAGGAGTTCTTTCCTGGCAAGGAAATCTCACAGTGGGAAAAAATACAGAAATTGGTGATGAAAACCCTGTTACATGAAATGCTTTGAATTTAAAAAAGTAGTGCAGAAACAAGTTATAGGGAAGCACAGCAGAGTAGCAAAGGGATGGGCAGGGTGACCTAAGCAGCTCTTCTGTCTCAAACTTCTGACTCAGTCTCACGACATCACCTGACTGGTGTTTAGCTCATCACACTGATGCAACAGGTGTTGTAAACAAAGTTAGTAATTTGTGAATTACTCAAGTAATTTAAATCAGGTTCCTACGGTAATCACACCTCTAAATGTAGTTAAGTACACATTGAGTGCTTTATTTCTGCTAGTACCAGATAGAAACATCCTATTACTTCCCTTGAGGAGCATCTGATGCCCAAAGTGAGTTATATTTTCCCTGCGGTATGGGTGCCTTGTGCATCTGGTCTGTTCTTTCACAGAGAACCAGAGTAGGTACCTTTTGGGAGGAGATGCTATCTCCACTACAGAGTAATTTTAAGGAACAAAGAGGAAGGAGGGCCACCTTCTTTCAAGGTAAGATGACAATCCAATTGCCACATGATCATAATGCCTTTCTAAGTGACCTAAAGTAAGAAAACCATTTCCTAGCTTCTCAAATAAGTCAGATTTGACTGATAACTTTAATTTTCCTGGAGAGGTTGTAACTAGTCAGACAAGGCTTGGGACATCAGTAAATAATGTGGAAGAAAAAATGTAACTACCAAGAGTTCTGTCAGAAACTTCAGTAATGAATTCCTAGTTAAATGGCTTGATGTTCTAACACTCCAAACAAAAACACCCTTGTCTATGTTTATCTTCTATAAGAAGGCTACCGAAATAAAGCCACTGGTCTGTAGGAGACAACATGGGAGCTGCTGCCCATGGAGATGACCACCGAACAGTTTAAGAACTTTAAGAATATGGAAGCCCAAGTCGAGTTTTATCATGTGAAGCAGAGGAAGCACAACAAGGAACCAGTTCTGTTTAACTGCCTCGCTCAAACCTGGTCCAAAGTCAAAGGAGCCATTATGCTCAAGCACTCTAGCAGCTCCAGGGTCCCAAGGCATACATGGAGACTGAGGAACAGGTGTAGGGTGGGAAGATCACAGCAGTTTGGAGTCTTCTTGCTTGCCCAGCTCTCACAGCCTGTATTTCTCTGGAGACAGCGTGGGTGCCAGGGCAGCTCTTGCAGCATGAGCAGTGTTCTCCCTGTCCTTTCCTTGCTGAAAACATGGATACCTGCATTGTAATCATAGAAGGGCTTGGGTTGGAGGGGACCTTAAAGACCATCTAGTTCCAATCCCTTACCACCATGGGGAGGGATGTCACACACTACACCAGATTGCTCAAATTCCCATCCAACCTGGCCTTGTATGCTTCCAAGGACAGAGCATTAACAGCTTCTCTGGGAACCTGTGCCAGTGCCTCACTCCTCACAGTACAGATTTTTTTTCCTAAAATATAATATAAATCTCTCCACTTTTAGTTTAAAACTGTTCCCCCTTATCTGAGCACTGCCTGCTCATGCAAAAAGTTGTTCTTCCTCTTTTTTTATAGTTCCTTTCAAGTACTGGAAGGCAAATCTAATATTTCTTCAGAACCTCTTCTTCTCCAGGCTGAACAATCTCAACCCTCTCAGCCAGTACTTCATAGGAGATGTGTTCCAGCATTTTTATGTCCCTCCTCTAGACTTGCTGCAAAAACAGGTCCATTTCTTTCCTTCACTGAGGACCCCAGATCTGGATGCAGCACTGCAGGCAGGGTCTCACCAGAGCTCCTTTTGACAGAGCCCAGGATACATTTGGCTTTCACGGCTGAAAGTTCGCAGTGCCAGTTCCTGTGCCAGTTCCCTCATCCACCAGAACCCCCAAGTCCTTCCCTGCAGGGCTGCTCTCAATGAGTTCATCTCCCAGTGTACTACACCAACTTCCTAAATGATTTTGAAATCCACATGTAAGCTGAATGCTTTGTAATAATCCAGCCTATAAATTAAAGACAAAAAAAAGTGAGAATATCCATGGCATTTCTGTCCTGGAGCTGCTGCAAACTGCAGGAGAGCTCAAGCATTCTGGTTTGCTCACCACACTATGAAATGACTTTGAAATAAAGGTAGAACTAAGGACTGCAAGCAAGACACTATGAAGCTGCTCATTTAGCCAGAAACCTCACTGAGAACATCCCAGGGCTGGGTTAACACAGGGAACCCTGGTCTTTGAAATACACCCAGAAAGGGCCTCATGCCAGGTCTGTATTTTTCCTGCTGAGCTCCTCCCTTTTCTTAACCTCACCCTAGTCGCTCACAGAGAGAATTATCAGCTGTTTATCTAACATCTTGCAAGGCTTGCTGATAAAGGCTGTTTTGTCACCTCCCGCAGACCGCTCAGAAGGGCAGGGCCTGTTTGGCTGCCGCCACCATTGGCAGAGGGGGTGGCCCCACCACCACACGGGCACTTGCTTTTGTCGGGTATTTTAATGGCTGCAGTTAACACTGCACCTGGGAATGTGTCCCTTAGGAACCACCCTAGGCTACCAAAAGGTGTTTCATGAGGTGATGTGTCCACATCACCTGATGTTCACCCCACCCTCCCTCAGGGCATCAGCCTTTCCAGACCCAGAGGCCTCCCTGAGCAGCTTCTCCATCAGCCCTGGACATGGCAGCTGCTGCCCACAACTTTCCCCAGAGCACAGAGGAGGGCAATACATGCCCCTCACCAGAGCAGGGTGAAAATGGCTGCTCCCCCTTACAGCCAGGAGCAGAAAGCTGGTGGGTGGTCGAGCTCCGTGACAGCAGCATTGATGCTGCCCATGGCTTAGGCTTGGTGAGGCTTTGGGTCATCCAGACCCTGATTGTTAAGTGCAAGGCAAAGGAGTTCAGAGCTAGATCTGGCTGAATGTAGCATCTGCAACCACAAAGAATCTATAAATTTTGGGTTTTCATGATACAGAGCAAACAAAGCTCATCTAGCCCACTGATGTTCAGTCTGAGACACAGATACATGCTCAGTCATGTAAACAGAGGACTCTCTGAAGAGAAAAAAAGGAAGGAACTATCAAGAAGTTCCTGATTTAGTTCAGAGGGATTCTGGTCAAACAGGTATGGCAGCAGAGCTGAACTGGCAGCAGGCTTGTTAAAGACTTGAGGAACTGGGTTTGTGCCACATGCTGGACCTCCAGGCTCCCAGTACCCAGCAGTACACAGAGCAAAGCTGCTGCTGCTGTGCTGTGCCTGCTCTTCAAATAGTACCAGGCACAGACTGTGCTTCTGCTTGCTAGCAAACTTTGTCATGGGTCACATACAAACACCTTGTACAAATACCTTATAGAAGCTTGTGGGGAGCCTTCAGAAAGGGGCATTTCCCTCACCCCATTTGTTTTCTGTGCAATCTTAGGCATGAATTTCAAGAGTGATGATGGGGTTAGGAAGATGGCAGCAAAAAAACTGTGCTGTACACTGAAAAGCTGCATGAGCCTTTAATGTTATGATTGAACCCTTTATCCATTTGCCTACGGCAGCTGCCTCCATAGGTATAAAAGTCATGGCAGGTGGGAGGTAATAGCCACATCTGGGCCTGACGTGTAAAACCTAGCTGGGCTTTTTATTCTCTCTGTCTATTTACTTTGTTTGCTTGTAGACTTAGAGGTCTTCCCTATGGGTATCATAGCTATTTTAGGCTGCCCGTGATGCTTCCCATCCCCCTGTCCATTGATTTGTGGGAAGCCTCCCATCAGAATGCAATTCATTCAAAGAATATTATATTTTGCCACAGAGGGACGTTCCATCAAGTCAGTACTGATATGTAAGTACTTGCACATTAGTCGCTGTCCAGAGTCATCAAGGGCACCAACAGTGACGGGCAAAAGAGGTTTTAATGTATGGCTTCATGACAGGCTTGATAGAGTCATGACAAGCCTCCATTAAAGTGTGAGTGAATTAAAATATACATGGGGGTTTTTCCACTTTGTCCATCTAGGGGAAAAAAAGCCACGTAGGCTTGCTGTTCTTTGAAACCCTTCAAGCATTCAAATATGAAAGCCTCACATGCAAATTCCTAACAGCAGAAAAAATTGTATTGTGTGTAGTTTTTGTAGGGGTTTTAAAAGAGATTTGCTAGTCACAGCTTTTGAGGGAGAAAGTTTATGTCATTTTGTGGGACATAGGTATGTTTGTAATATGAAGAGACCTTGTGTCCCAAGATCAGATTTCTGGAGTGGAACAGAGGAGGAAAAACAATCCAGCGTCTGAGGGGTAGGTCAGGAAGTTTGGAAACTTCCATTGGGCCTGGCGCTATTGCAGGCTGTCTGTGCTCTGCTGCACAACCCTGCTAACCTCACTCTGCTTCTGGTTTTTTAATATAAAATAGAGAAACATTATCAACTCAGACTACTGTTACAAAAGCGAATTTCTCAATTTTCACAGTTCCTGACTTCATTGGTTCAGTACACAGGGCTCACATGTAGTAAAGACTGCGTGTATGCAAAAGTAAACACATGTTCATAAATAGACTTTGGAAGCAGCTCCCTGCTGGCTCTTGTCCAGAAGGGAAGAAAATAAAGAGGAGGGGAGCGTGCCTCTTCATTGCAAGTGATTTGTTTTTCTCACTAATGCTACAAATTGTTCAGGACTGTTTCTAGGAAGAAGGCAGTCATAAAATCCAATCAATATATGCTGCAACATTGCTGACTAGAAGAAAAACAGCATGTGCAGAACAAGAGGAAGTGTTTGAATAAAATTCTTGGAAAGAAGCATCTCAGAATGCAGTGGGCCAGGAACATTTTTTCTGTGGTGTACATTTAGTACTTGTTCACACAGAAAGATTTAAAAGTATTTAGAAATGTTTTTTAAATGTTAATAATCCCTTGGGCTTGACTGGGCTTTAATTAATACTAAAATAACAGCATTGGCTTTGAAATTCTTTCGCCATGTCACAATGTCACACGTTTAGAAGTTTTCTGCCTCTCCTCCTACTTTCTTCAGTATTTTGCCTAAACAAGGCTCAGTGGCCTGGCAGCCATCAGTCTCTTTGTTAAATGTCATACAGTTTTTCTCCAGGCAGGACAGCACTATGGGTGAAGCTTTACAGATCCCTGGCTGCAGAGAATGAAGTTTGTAGTCAGTGGATGCTCCACAAAGGGCTGGCTGGCTCAAGAGTAGAGCAACCTTGAGTGTTTATTTTACATTCCTGAAAGTGCCACTGCAACTATGCTGGTGATGAAGCAGTGCTGGATTGATAGAGCACAACCAGCTGCCCTCAGGAATGCTTTGGGACTGTCTTTTTTGCCTTTATTGTTTAAGGACAATATGGAGAGACAAGTTACCAGACCTCCACCTCCAAACCTCCCCCAGCATGTAGCAACACAGTCAAGGCCAGCAGAGGTCCACCAGTGTCACTGGAGGATTCCAAGTGCTGTTTCTGTTACCTGCACTGGAATGATTTTCCCAGAAGTTAGATCACAGGAACATTCAAAGCTCCATTTTGTGAATAATCTTTTATTGACTACTTTGGACTTTAAAGGTACTCCTGACTTCAGTGGGTGAAGGATTGTTAATTGTTCTGCGAGAAATTAACAAAATTAACACCCCCTGAGACTCCAGACTGGCAGGATTAATTTTTAAACTAACTTCACAGATCAGGTAGTCAGCAAAAAGAAAGATGGTGGCAAGAATAATCTGTTCACTGTAGCAGGCTCCTGCATATTTACTTGTTTTCTCTTCATTATGCAGTGCCCATAATGTAATTATTCCTTTGTGTAGGGATTCCTGCAGAGGGTAAGCACATAAGTCCAGCTGTTCTTATTCCACTTGATGTGCCAACTTGACCTTTTCAGAGCCTTTTTCACCCAGGCCACAGCCTTCATTATGTGGCATCAGTTGAATAGAAAAATATCCTTTTTCTGGGCTGGATTGTTAGTGCTTCTGTTAATGAGATAGCACTGGATTTTGAGTCCCCATGGTATCTAATTCAAAGATATTTAATGTAAGAATCCTACTATATTCAACCCAGATGTACCTGTCTGACTTTAAGGTGAGAGAATAGCTCCCCTTCAAGGCCACCTTTTTAAGTGGGATTAGATCCTGGAGCTGCCCTTTTTACCTTAAACAGTCCTAAGAAAGATGATATTGCCTGGATTCCCTTTCTAATTAATCCACAGAGAGTGTTGCACCATTAGAGCATGGTCCATTTAAGCTTCCTTAGCATGGCATGACACAGAGCGACAGAGCGTTTAAATGCAAACTTTTCTTCTCTAAATGTAACTCTGAGCTGCCTTGGAAAGATCGTTTTCATAACTGCCTGCTATTCTTTCCCATTAAATTTTCCATCTTTTTTCCTCACAGGATAGATCTACTTTTGTATCTCACCTAGAGCATACCACTTCCATCAAAATCAGCTTCTCTTCAGCAAAGCTCTCATAGTCAATGAAAAAATGAAAACAAGTGCAAATACACCCTGGAAAACATTTTAGCAGTCAAAAGAGCTTCCTTTGTTGCAGCATTAAATTATCACAGAGTTTATAGAGAAAGTATAAAAGTATCCTAGGGTTTATAAAGAAAAAGAAGATTCACTAAGACTCACATTCTATACTGCTGTTTATTGGCCTTCAACAGTGCTTTGAAGCTTTAATTGGGGCTCACTTTGTCACACAGTGTACAGGGAGGAAATTAAAAGGTTGTGACAGCATGCCTCTTTTGTGAAATTCTCATTCATTTAAGTGAAGTTTTCCCAAGTCTTAGCATTCAAAAGTCTGGGCAGTCATTGACTCTCTGCTACTTGCCACCAACTTTATTAATATAATAAGGAACAAGTCATCATTAATGTAGGCAGCCTAGGATGAGCTGAAGGGTTTGTGTGACATGTATGGCAGGGTCAGGAGCATGCTGCACAGCTCCCACAAGGCCAGCAAGTAGTCAGGAGGTATGTCTGCTCCAGCCTGCTTTCAGGAATGCTTGTCTGAGGATTTACAAAGCAGAAAATAAACTACTGGTGTTGCCAAGCAATTAAGACCACTGTTCAAAGGCTCTGAACTGAGACAAGCCAGTTAAAGTGAGGAACTGCCTCTCCCATGTGTACATGTTGCACAGATTCCTAGTGAGTAACATCTTCCCAAACCTTAGAGGAAACCTAAGTGAGCTCACTCTTCCCTCTGTAGGGAGGGCAGAGACAGACGCAATTCCAAGGACTGAGTTACTCCAACAGGATTGTTGCCTTTGGACTGTAGGAATAAATCCTTCGGTGGATTCAAACAAAACCTATCTTTCCTATTTTCACTGAAATGAGATAACAAACCTGCAGCATCCTATTTTGTTACTTTTTTTTCCTCCGGTGTGGGCGGAGATCAAGTAAACCCACAGGAAAATGGGAGGTGGGAGCCCCAGGGAAACTGTGGGAATCCCTGGAGTGGATGAGATTGAGGTTTCTTCCTCAGATGCCCTGTGAGGAAGGGCTGGATGCTGATGTCTCTGGTGTTTGGCAGCCCTTCTCAGTGTAGGCCAAAGGCTCCTTCAAGTTCTTGCCAAAAGCTGAGGAAAAGCATTTGCCGGGCTGAAAGCAGCCCAGCTCTTGCCTACAGCTTACGTGGGTGCTCTGTGCAGGGCAGGCCTTTTCCCCATCAGCCAGTGTCTCCATGGCCCTGGATCTGTCCACCCTCACCCTCCAACTCTGCTTCACCCTCTACCATTAACCCCCTCTGTTCCAGCCTTTCTGCCAAGCCTGGCTGCATCCCCATGGGCTGTCCTGCTTGTTTGTCCTTTCCTGCTTACAGGCTACAAGTGCCCAAGCAAAAGCCAAGTGTCTGGATCCTGCAGTAAGGACTGGGTTAATTCTCAGTCCAGAACATCCTCATAGTTCTGCATCCATTGCAGAAACTTCCTTTTCCTACCCAGCTGCCCAGAGCTGCCAAGAAAACTGAGGAAACTTGACCACTGCCTCTGCTGCTAAAAAACCTGCCACCCCTCAGGCACAGGCTGCCTGCAGGAAATTAGACACCTGCTTTGGTCTTCTTCTTGCAGTCATGAAGTGTTGGTATAGTATGTCTGCCAAATCACTATTAATAAACCACCTTTTTGACTGTCACAGAGTTATGCCAAGATAAAATGCCATTCCTTCTACCATCCATCTTCTTTTTATTTCACAGGTCCTGGCAGAGCTCTCTTTTCTGTACTATTTCCTGATCTATTGAAATTTGTGGAGCACTGACCAAAAGAGGAAGAAAAAACTAGTGAGTTAGTCAAATAAGTAGGAGTTAAAGAAAACTACCTGGTTCTCAGTTTTACCATTGGGTCCTGACTATCTAAAACTTGCCATCCTAGGGGGAAAAAGGATAGAAAGGGTATTAATTTTGAAGAAAACATGAACCTTCTAGCATGGATTGTATACACAGGTGTTGCTATGGTCTGTGCCCATCTTCATGGGCTTGTCCTTTACAAGTCTAATACAGCTGCTGGAGGGAAGCAGGAGAGGAAATTGATGAAAAATAGGGCTAACATATTCTTTAATTTAAATTCCTTTCACTTAGTGTTACTTTTCATATAGAAAGGGGGGAAAGTATGATTGTGTTTATTTATAAACTGCATTACCCAGCTCACACACAGCACAGCCTGGTGAATGTTGCAATATATTGCAAAAGGTGTTATTAGCATAATCCCCTTGCAACAGATGGAGCAGCTGAGAAAGTTGCAGAAGGTTATTGAAACTCATCCAGCAGCACGAGGGAAAACAGCTTTGTCATCCTGTCTGGGGCCAGCACTGCTCTGACCAGGGCAAGAGCCACAGCTCATTTCTCAGCCTTAGCTGAGAGTCAAGTCTGCCTTCACTTATATTCAAGTTCTGGCCTCTGTTGCACAGACAACATTAGATTTCCAGGAGAAGGGATTTGGGAGCACTCAAACTTTTTCTATCCAAGGTCATGTTTGTAACTGCTTTAAGTTAGCTCACTTGCAATGACTGATGCATTTCCACTGACCTTACAAAAGCACCAGGACTCATACAGTGAATCCAATAAGGAATTGATGGTGAAGGACATTTAAATACCCATTGGGAAAACTCTCCTTCAAGTTTAGTCTGGCTTTTTGTTGGGTTTTTCATGTTTGTTTTTGTTTTTTTTTTTTTTTTTAATAAGGCTAAAACAGATTAAGGAAACTGTTGTTTTGCAAAAGAGTTTTCATATAAAATATTTATTGCAAATTATTTAATGAAAGAGTATTTTTCCATTGAATTTCCAAAGTGTCCCTCTGAAGGAATGCTGCCCCTCAGATGCTTTTGACTCATAAAAACATCTAAGCAAAATTGGCAGAGTGGAGGGGCTCAGAAATTTATAATGAAAGAAAATCCTTGAACTCCAGGGATTTCTCAGATATATTTCCTGAGATGGAAATCCCACAAAGTCTCAGTTTGTACCTTTTCTGCGTTAAATCCTTTTCTGCATTAAAATATCCAAGAAATAATGAGTTCATGGAATCTAAAATACTTAGAAAAAATAGGGTAATCCATCATAATTTCCATATTTTAAAGGAAAATTAATGATTTTATTAACAAAGCTATGCTGAATTCCTTATTGCTTGTGTAAGTAAAAATTACCCTTGAGTTGCCTGATGATATATTGTTTGCTTTGCAAAGGTCACCTCTGTCCTGTAGCAGATTGCAGTATGGATGGTGTTAGAGTTGAAGCTGTACCACGTGCAGAGAGAAAACCCCCACACAATGCAGGAAAAAACACTCCTGAGATGAAAAAAATTAAAAGTGAGTAAGTTAAAAGCTTTCAAACTGGTTAGAAGGCATACAAAATATCTCAATATAAGGATACATCCAAATTATCTGACCTTTTTTTAAAGGGTACATCCAATTTAATTTGTTTTACTTGTTACAAGCTGTTAAATATCATATGGCCTCATTTCTAAGAAGGGGAAGATAAATATCAGGTGTCAGCCAAAAATAATATGTGGGACCACTGGAGGGCACTTTTGATTTAAAAATCCCTCACTTTAAAAGTCTTTTGGCAGCAATACAACTTCTGCAAATGCAGGAGAGAGCAGAACTGGAGCTTATCACTTGTTCATGAAAATTTATAGGAAGATATTTCTTTCATTTTAAGATATTTTGTAGTCCAGAAGAGCTTGAGGAAATTCTAACAAATAACCTTTATGAAACATCTATTCACACTAATTTTTTTTCCTTATTACAGATTTTTGCAATGTGACTGTTTTGGCCTAGATCACATAACATTAATGAGTCACTTAATTGAAACAACTACTATAGATTGGGTTAGAATAAAAAAGACTGTATTTTTTGTCTGTGTTGCTATGCGGACACATTGCTAGCTCTGCATTTAAAAGAAGAATATGCTAAAACTATTCACCTGATCCATGGATCAGATATCTGCCACTTGGTTCAAAGACTCTGAGTTTACTGAAGGAGTAAAGAAGGAGCAAAGAAAAGTAGCAATTCTCTGTGTACTGGATTCATTTCTAGGCTAATCCTGCAAACTTTCTCCCCTCAGCAGTCTTTCTTAGATGATTGATATAGATCTCTTCAGAGGGAGAGTGGGCCTGAATGAAAAAAAGATTTATCAGACCAGCTGCCAGTGTTCAGTCTGTCTTTTTGCAGTTTTTTTTTTCCTTGTTGACTTTGACCTTCCTGAAAGGGGGCTGCTTCCTGCCTGGCCTCCCGTGCTTGGAAGTAGCCATGCAATTCCTTGTTCCCCATTTTGGTTGGGCAAAGAGCAATTTGCTTCCATTATAGCAGAGCATTTCTCTGCAAAGCCACAAACCCAGCATTTCTATAAGATCAGACCAAAGCTTTTGTGAAATTCAGAAGACAGAAGGGCAAAAAGGAAAAGAGGGAAAAGAGAACAAGAAAAAATGAAAAATGCATAGATGCCTCCATCAGGTTCTCTGTTCTTGGCTTTTCTGAATGGAGGATGAAGAATTTATTGTGAGCAGGCATGTCTCCATTGTCTGGTAACAGTGCCTGTAATATAGAGTAAATGATTGCCTGTTTGTGCTGTGGTTTGTGGTTCTGATGATGAACTTCCTGAGGGACTGTAAAGATAAAAATCACAGTTTGGTACTTGGTGAAGATTTAAAGAGCTGTAACTTCTAAATGGTACTACTGAGGGATAAACAGGCTTTTGCCTCCTGCCCCTGAGCACCATGGCAGGGTCACAGGAAGCTGAAACTGAACAAAAACTCACACTGAAGCCCACAAAATTCGTCCCTACAGGACAGAACACAAAGAGGCTCTGCAAAGCTGAGTGAAGGCTCTCCTTTGCTGTCCGCTTTACAGGGAAACCATTCCAGTACAGCACTGGCAGGCACCAGCACAGATGTAAAGAACTCAGGGATGGTGGTGAAGTCACAGCAGAAACTGCCAGCTTCATTTGGGACGATACAGATCATAAATCAAAGGGGAAACAGTTTCAGGAACTTATTTTCTCTCTGCATTAATATATATGATATTATAGTGGTAAATTCTCATAAAATTAGTGGCTGATTTTCCTGTGAGTGTGGCTACTGGTACCAAAAGAGAGAAAATTGATTCTGAGGATGGTCTTGGGGTCACTTCATTCCTCATTTCAGGAACTGCAATCCCAGGTGGCATTTACCTCAGTTCTAATACACAGGGCATCTGAACTGGGAGCATGGGGCAGAGTGAGGCAGTGTGCCCTGACAGGATGGCCATGCATGAGGCTTTGAGTAAAACATCTCCTTCTCTTCCCATTGCTCCTTTGCTCCACAGGCAAGCACATCTTCACTTTCTGCTCCTGTCTCGTCAGGGCTTCACTATATGCAGCCCCATTTGCAATTTCTAAATTATTTCTAACTCTGTAAAAGTGATGAGATCCCCAAGCTCACTTGATCCCATTTCCTTAACATATTCCCCACCTCAAATATGTTATTTCTAGTGAAGTAGAAGACAGTTCTTTATTTTCTGAGCCATTTTGCCATGCAGGTTTTTCAATGATCTCCCCAGCTTGTGCACATTAAAAACAGAGGGGACACATTCTGAGGTGCCAGCATGATGGTCCCTGGTGGTGCAAACCCTGTTATGGCTCCCTGGGTGATGTCTGTGGGAAGTGCTCAGCTGATGACAGCCCAGCCCGTATCTGCTCATTTATTTGGAGCAGAAGCTCTTTGGGAAGATGCAGTGGCAGTGTCTTCTGCTGGCTTTCATGAAGCTTTTTTTTTAGCTCCCAGAGATAGGGGACTTGAAATTGAAAAGAGTTTTAACCTTTGCCATGACTGGTAACAGCTTGGTAATTTTTTAAATGCAGACATCTAAAAGCCCATAGCAAAAAACAAGCATCTATCACGACTTTCAAAAACCTCAGGGTTTAAGACAGCTCTGGTACTTGGAGATGTGTTTGTGCTTTCTGTCTGTTTGGATTGGGTTTTTCCTAATCTGCTCCATTATTCAAAGTGTTTTACATTTGCAGCCTAGACCTCAGTAGGTTTTGTTTAGCTGCTCAGTTGGAGCTGCTGAAGCTCAACCCTGGGCTGACCAGTCCTTGGACTGTGGCCTTGACAAGGTGCAGACTCCTGTCCAGGAGAGATTGAGTTGTCACAGACCACTTTAAAGAGTAGGAGAGTCAGAAACAGAGAGGTTGACACTCTGTTTGCCTTTATGGCAGCATGAGATAAATAAGTGCTATTAAAACATTACTCATCGTGCACATTGTTATGGTGCAAAGGCAGTGAGGTGACAGGAGCTGGGGGGTGAAGCAGCTGACAGCCACTCATGGCCCTCACTGCCCTTCATCCCCGTGGACCAAGCTGAACTTTCAGATCTATATTAAGACAGGGCATGATCTGTGAGACATGATCTCCAGATACAGAATGACCTCCCACAACCTGCCCTAAATAAAATGCAAAAGGACTTGGCCTGCAGTCAGCTTCCCCAGAGTGAACCACACGGGAGGGTCCGGGTTCAACTTACTGTTTGTTTTTCAGTAGGTGGGAAGGCAGCACACGTGCTTGATGCTGGAGGAAAGCAGATCTGCAGTGAAGTTGAGACTTATTTACCCTTGCAAAAATACATCCTCTACTCTCTGAAGGGTCAGCCCTCCAAAATGGGAGCAAGGAGCTGCAATGAAGTGGCACCTGCTCCCCTGGCTGCTGCTGCCAACCTGCCAGGCATGGCAGGGAAAGGCCACTGTGGGGAAAGATGCTCCTGCCCCTGAAAAGTCTGGAGTCTATGCAGGAGATGGCTGCAAAAAGGCCACCAAAATAAAACAGAAGGAGTGCCAACACTGTGGCCCCTGTGCATAGGGTGCATAGGTACAGCTGATCCCTGTGCCCGAAGTGGTAGAGATCAGCCACAGGGGAGGAATCAGGCCCCATGGGAAGAGATTCTTCCCCAGCAAAGGTCCATGGGATGGAGCAGTCCCAGAGGCCAGGGCATTGCCATCTGCAGGGACAGCTGGGAACAGCCTTGCTGTCGTAGTAGCCGTGAGTGTCCTGGCTGTGGAGGGCAGGACTGCAGCCCTTGGGCAAGTGGGCTCTGCCTCTGGCTGCTCTGGGGCAGCACAGCTATGGTGGGGTGAGGGCACCTCTGACCAGCCCTGCTCCTTCTGCCTTACCCAGGACAGCTGTTCAAGCTGTTCAGTGCAGTAAAAGCCTCACAGTGAGAAACATACAGTTCTTCCATCTCCAAAGAAATTGATGCTGCTTAAATTGCTACTGGAATTCTGGTAAATCTAGGACTGTCTGTAGCTCCAGAGAAATGCCAGTGCTTTGTCATGACCAGTGGTTTGTCACTGGGACTGGGAACTGGGAAGAGAATGATGGAAACTTGCCCTGAGGAGTCCCTCTCCCAAAGCAGCATCAACTGCAGCAGCAGCACTGGCAGCAGACAGTGACTGCAGCTAGTTGTTGAATTTCTGGAAGGCTTCTCCCAAAAGGTCTCTAAACACAACAAAAGATTCAGGTTAAACGAACCTAAAAAGTCTACGTGTAGGAAGAAAATGAAAGTTACAATTTTCTAGTGTGCCTGTTTAATTTGGGTACCCAGTGCAAGTGGCTCTGGGAGTATTTTTACAAATGGTCCTTGTGGTAGAGGTGAAAGTTGTAAAAATTCTTCTGAACATGAGGATCTCGAGCAGAGCTCTTAGAGCTCAGCTACCTAATAATTTGAAACACTAGCAAATAAAACGTGAATTTTGCTTTGGGCAGTATAGATAGTTTGTATTTGAGGCAGGAATTTGCAGAGTTCTCCTTGATTTCTGCTATGTTTTGATAGTCCCAGTTTTGACCACCATCCCCACATGTTATATCAGCTTCTCTCAATGATGCTTAATTTATTTGTTATTTTTTACTTACTCCTCCTCTGGAAAGAACGAGAGTTCACAATCTTTTTCCTAACCATAGGGAAAGCAAATGTCTGTATGACATCATATTTGTTTGGTCCTCTTGCAACATCATGATAAATCAGAGGAAGTTTAAAGTCTAAATGCTTACAAAAACAAATTTTTGCTTCTGGAAGCAGGTAAGTTTTTAATCACATGCTGCATTTCAGAGCCTGGGGCCCATATGTTTTTATTGGCATACCTAGGGAATCCTTTTATCAAGGGGCTCTCTGTGATGAGCTTTTAATATTCTCTAATATATGTATTCTATATATATATATATCGTCTTCAAGGACCAAAATTTTCTCTGTACTCTGCAACACACTGATAGGCAGAACCACTTCAGTAAATCTACAGAGGTAAGTGGCTCTTCTTTTCTGATGTCCTCAGCAGAAGCCCAGAGTCAGCAGCTCCTAAAGGCCAATAGCAAGAGTTTCAAATGATATTTAGCACATCTATTTTGATCAGAAATCTGATATTCTTTATATGCTGAATAACATTGTTTATTGAACTTGTAATGAAAATTTCAAATTCACTGCAAAACAGATTGTTCAAAGGAGAAGTAGGATCCATGACTTTCCTTGGCAATTTAAGAGACTTATAGGTGAAGGAAATTTCTAGAAGGAAGCTAAAGCTAAAGTGCACATCATACAAATGCAATAGTTAAAGTGTTGTGTAGGATGTCTTAATTTTTAATACAGGTGAAAGCCAGGAGTTTAATGACATTTGAAGTTTAAAGAAAAAAATAAAATCCCTGACTTCTTTGTTCCTTCTCAGTTTGGTTTATATTGAACATATTCTTGATGTTCCTTCAGTGCTCCAACCATCACTGAACTAATCAGTCCCATCTCTCCCACCCAGCCTCCATTCTGCTCAGTCTGTAGGGAATTTTCTGTGGAAATAGAAAGTTGCCACCTATGTTTAATTGAGAAATCAATACCTATAAACTATCTTCCTATCTGTCAAAAACAGGCATCTACCAACACACAAATACCAGGAAACCTGTGTGCTCATAGTGAGAACAACTGGTGCTCATTTTCACCCTCCCTACATGTTCCTCCAAATATGAAACTACTTTAAATGAATGTTTCTGTCATTAGCTTAACCAATTTATTCTATGTATTCTACCTTAAAAAGCAAAAGTCTCAGATAATCCTTGGGTACCTGCAGGACATATTAGTTCTAGACACACATTCATGCCTGGCCATATTTAGACACCATTTCAAATATTGTCATTCCCTGAAAAATAGTAGATGTGTGTGTCTATAAAAATATATGAAAACCATATATGAAACCATAAATATTAATTTCAAAGCATATAATTGTTTTTAAACCACTTTAATGCTTTTTTAAAAGTAATTTAAAGCCTTGGTTATAACCCATCCTGCCTTTTCCTGAAACTTTTAGTGAATTGCTAGGAGATTCAGTAGAGCTGTTCCTATTTCTACCCAAAGTCTCCTGAGAGGGAATTCATCCTCTGTCTTCCTGCCAGAAACCTCTATTGACCCACATCCTCTCCAGCAGCATTAGGCATCAGCCCAGACCTTAAAACACAGGACCATGAAGCCACTATTAGGGGGGCATCAGTGCAGATTGTATTTCATTAAGGCAGCTTCAGTCTTACTGAGAAAAAAATTTGTATTTCACTGGCTCTTTTTTTAATGCAGACCTCCAGAGCAAACATTAACACTGTTCTTTATATCCCTTTCCCTCTATTATACCTAAAAGCTACCTTTCAACAGTGTGGCTTTGCACAGCCAGTGAGACAGCAAAGCAGACAATACAGAATCAGTCAGGTTTTCTTGTAGAACCTGACATACACAGGAGAAGCAAAATAAGGTTTTCCCCATTCAGTTTTTTTTTTTTTAAGTCCACAAGCTGAACTAGAAGAGATAACCAAACCATTGATCAAACACAGACTTTAACAGGAGACTAAAAATACTGATACTCAGTACTACTGAGGGTCACACAGCACAGCTTGTTACTTTTTTCTAAAGCTTTAAGTGTTATTTATGCCACCTTAGGGTAGAGTCTCTTACCCAAGACCAAGGGGAGCCAATGGGGGTCTCTGGATGTTCCTCCTCCTCAGACGACATCCTGAGCTGGTAGTTTTTCCCTGTTCTTCACATACACTCTAAAGGCACTGCTGGTTTCTGCCATATACAAAAAAGCTGCCTTCAGATTTTAGCTGCCGACAACAAAGCTCCAGAGAATATAATTTCGTAGTGATCATGTTCTTGCTAATTTTACCTGCCGAAGTTCTTGGAAGCACAGTCAGAGCAAGAAACCTGAGCTCAGTAAACCAGAGCACACTTTCCTTGCAACTGACTCCTCAAGTGCTCTTGCTCAGTCAAAAGGTTCAGGGAAAAATTAGAGCCTGACAAACACAAATTCACTTCGAGTCAGTACCCTAACTTTCATATAAGATTTTATGGTCAGACAGTTTACTGAGTTATAAGTTCCAGAAAAAGAATACAAGGAATTTTTACTGCCAACATTTTGTTACTATCATTGATCATATTTTGTATGGATTTTCATAGCTTAATTTTTTTCAGGACAGGTTCTTAATGCCACAATCTAATTCTGCCTTTCTGCACAGCTGCACAACTCCACAACTCCACAACCGTAACTGTGTGAGTGAGAAGACAAGCACAGCTTTCCTGTTCCTCTGTGCAATAATATTCAAAAGAGGATAATTTTTGTTTCCACTTGTTCCTTTTGGTTTTCTGTTCGTGCCTAGATTGATACCAGTATGTAGAATCCACACAGATCCATACAGATCACACACTATTTATTTATCAGATAAACTTGTCCTGAATTTTGAGACTTCTGTCTCTGTCTGAGAGGACAGCTGGGTCCAGCATCTTGAAATCACTTCTGGCAGCTGGCAGAAATAGCAGCCTTGCCACCAAGATACAGCCTGAGGCTTTGTGTTCAAACTGACCACTAAATCACAGCTATGATACACTTTCACACTCACAGCCTGTGGCTTGAATTTTGTTATTTATCATCCCTCTGCAGTAGCTGGTGAAATAAAGTTGCTATCCAAATCCCTGAACCCTTCTGTTACAGGTCCGGCTTTGGGCAAAGGCTTCTAAATCTTTCCACTCTTATGTAATGAAATGGGCTATTTATAGCACCCCACTGCAGGAGAGTCCTGGCATTAACTATGAGCTGATAACAGTTATCAAATGAACAAATATGCCCAGCTATGCTTTACACTTAACCCTAGGCTATATACAAATTCAGTGAGTAGGAAAATAATCAATCAATGGAAAAACACTGGAAATAAGGCATAGAGTAGAGAAATAGCCTGTTGCCAGCATGTGGTCTCTCACCACTGTGAGTGTCACAAAGTAGGCAACAGATAGAAAGGACTAAAAAGTGACAGTCCTCTGTGCAGCCCACCAGGCACTGTCAGCTGGAGGATTAGGGTATCACAGCCATGGCTGGACAGTGTGTTGGTTTCAACAGCAGCATCAGCATCAGCTGTTCTTGCCTCTGTCACCCTCCTTATCCCACAATACAACATGCAAGACTGTTTAAAGTCTGAAATACTTTCCTAAAACAATGTATGCTGAGGTCTCAAGAAGAGCTGTGGTATTTAGCTGAGAGTTAAGTTCATTGCTGCATGGAGTTGCCTTTAAGCTTTGGGAGTATTGGGAATGAGTGTTATTCCTGTGTATCAACCAAAACTAACAGCTGCCAAACTGCTCTGAATGCCTGGCATGGCAAGGGAAGTGCCAGTTTATATCACAGGACAAGCACTAGATGCAGGCAACCCAGTCTCAGCTCACTCCAGTTGCTCCCTGGGCCTATGGGGTTGTGCTGGGCTCCCTCAGCATCCCTCCAGCACTGTCACACAGCTCCTGCTGCTGGCTCTGACCTGCTCCTGCTCCTGAAACCCTGGCACTGCCCCACTGCAGCCAGTCCCTGATGCAATGACTTTCCACCTGATGGGTGTCTTAGGATGACAAAACACTGATGTGAAAGGCATCTGGAAGAGATCTAACCATCAGAAAAAATGATGCTTACTTAGACTCTTCATCCTTCACATTAGAAAATCGGAATCTGAAGTGGCCCAATAGCCAAGTCACCCTCCGGTAGCAGAGGAACTCTTCCAAGAGAAAATAGCACAGCACTTGAGTTACCAAGATGCTCAAGTTACTCATTTCTGTTGTACACCAAACATTAAGACTGCAAGCACAGAAACTCATTTGTTAGCTATCTCACAAATCACATTTTCTTTCTGGAACAATTTTGGGGAAGGAAATTCAATACAATTCTTCTCATTTCAGATAAACAGGGAAATGCCACGCCTAGTGAATTTCAATGGCATTCCTGCCCCTGCTGAAATGTCTATTCACCAAATTTAAAAGATAGGAACCACTGTTTGTTGGAGTAATTTTCCACTGTTCCACCCATTTCTTCTGATAAATTTTCTTTCAAGCTGTGATGGGTAAGTATAACAATCTATCAGAAATAGCATTTAAATAATTGTTATATGCTACATAATGTTTATTTATCAAATTCTTCAAGAAGTGGGTGTGCATCTTTCCCAGCACACTGTATTCCTGAAGCCTTTGTCATTTTCTGTACCATCTGATTTCAGGAACTTCCTGCTTTCCCCAGGAAGCACTAACAAGTGTGGGCATTTCCCCTTGGCAACGCAGATGAATCCAGTGGCTGCTGTTCCTAGATCAGTGCATCTGGTACCCATGTCCAAGGGTGACCATCACCAAACACTTCTGATCAATACACCCACAAATGGAATAATGACTAGATGTAAAAGAACCTTTCTCCATAATTTGCATCAATGATGACAATGTTTCCCAGACTTTTCCCAAGGTTCTCATCCCCACTACCTGCTCCCCATCCCACCTTCTTGCTTGCACACCCACACAGCCAGGCCACAGTTTCTTTGCTTTCTTCACAGTGTTCCCCAACGACCTCAGCAGCTGCTTTTCCCTCACTCCCTTTCCATTTTTGCACTCTCAGGATTTCACAGCTTTGTTGCTACTTCCCCAGTTGGTGTTTTCAACCAAAGACAAAGGTGGAAGGACAGCTGACACAAAATTCACAGAAAATGTTCTCAAGACTCACAGTTCATGTAGGCTTCACATCAGTTTTTTGATTCCTCCTCAGCCCATAGCCTCTGTGACACCCTCTAACAACAGGTTTCACTGGATAAACACTATAAACAGAAGTTTTGATGCCACTTTTAAGCAGTGTCCTGTGATTTCACTACATGACACAGGTTAAAGAGGAGCAAGTTGCTTTTTATAAACAGCATTTGCAAGTGCTGTATTATGAGAAGAAAAAAAAAATTGTAATCACTCCAGAATATTTAAAAATAGAAATATTAGTTCATGGTAGCCTCTATGTGAACTTTCTTTTGCTGAACTGATAACAGTCATCTTATTTTTAATAGAATAATTTAATAGAATAATGAAAATAATATTTAAATATAGAAATATTAGTTCATGATAGCCTCTATGTGAACTTCCTTTTGCTGAACTGATAACTGTCATCTTATTTTTTAATAGAATAATTTTTCAACTTAAATAGTAATTTAAGATATTTTTAAATACAATCTCAACTCTACTGTACTGGAACAGCATCACTTTCCTAAAATAGTTGCTTTTCACATTACAATAGTTTCCATGGACAAATCTTATGGAGCTTCTCTCTCTCTGTTTTCTTTCTGTAAAGGCTTTTGTCTCATAAATGCCTATGGAAATTTATAGCATCATGTATATTAAGAAAGCTATATTGAGAAAGCAGAAAGAAAATCTACCTAACAGAAATACTGAGTCATAGCTCTCCCTTTTTGCATCTCCTGCAGAGGTAAAGTTCAAGATCCTACAAATGCAGACCAAACATTATTCCAGTGGGGGACTTAAGAAGGGTACACAGGGCTGCCAGCTGCCCCACCACAGGTGCCAAACTTCAATATTTATGGTTGATAAATAAACAGTATTTACAAGTATAATTTAAGGCCTAGTAGAGAGAAATCACACCATCAGCATAAAAGAAATGTTCTATATTTTTGCAAAAGCACATTTATGAAAGTGTATCTTATGATGCAGAATCAGCCCTGTGATTACTGCAATAACCTCTGAGCAGTATCTGTCCTCCTAGCTGTTGATTATTCTGATAGGTAGCAACAAGTAAAAGCCCACTTTCCTGTCAGTCCTGTTGTCTCTAAGTATAAAGAATACTGTTTAATTATTGTTAATGATGCCAGTCATCATTTTCCACAGCATAACAGCTCACACTGACAGAATAATAATAGTTCATAATACTTCAGCATTTAAGTGCATAATCAATACATTGGTCATGTAACAAGCGAGGAGAAATTTCCTTCAGTTTATATTCCTATGTAAATCTAAATCAAAAATTTCAATTTCCTTGAGGATTTTAATCAAAACCACATTTATGTATGAAGCTGCTTTATGAGATCTTTCTTTCTTTAAATCATGGCAGTTGATTCCCAATGCCTTCTTCTCACAGCACAGGAGTCTCACTGATATATCTGACACCCCAGCACTTCCTAGGCAAATAATGTCAGCAGTGGACAATGTCAGCGTGTGGACTATTGCCTCAGAACTGCCGGAGTTGTGTCCTTCACAATCATCAATGGTTATTTTGGGAGCTGTCAAAACAGGACTGGAAATGTTTTAAAAGCATTTGCAAACTACCAGAGCCACTGAGTATTTATTCAGGTGTAAACTGGAGCAAGGATAAGGGACAGAAGAGAGTCACCAGGCAGAGGATGGATGGGGCTAGTTTTAATTTTCACTGAAGAGCTGTACCCTTAAGGAAGTAAGAAAAAAGGGAAGAATATGGATTTTTTTTAACTCCAGTATATCCGCAATATTTCAGTGGTAGCTGATGAATTATTAGGACTGGCTGCTGAGGGGATGATGTGGGAGAGGAGGACTGTGGCAGGAGGGTGGAAAGGCAGCATGGCAGCCTCGTGTGGTGTGGTGAGAGGCTGTGCCATGGGGCTGTGGGTGCCCACCAGGGTGCAGGGCTCTGCTCTCTGGGCAGGCCACGCATGGCAGAGGGATGCCAGCAGAGGTTGGGCTTTATGGTCATTGCAGTGCTTTACCACCCTGAGAAACAGCTCTAGCACTGTCATATCTGGCACGGGCACTGGGTTGTGGCTGGGGGATGGTCCCAGGAAGGAGGGATGGCTGACAATCCTCACTCACCCTCACAGCCAGACCAGAGCAGCAGCCCATGGCAGATAGCTGGGTCCTGTTGGGATGACACCCACATGAATTCCAACTTCCATGGAAGTCCAGATTCTTTCACACTGCACATAGTCCCTGCCCAGGGTCCTTGATCCCCTGCAAACACTTCCAACTGCAGCCAGGAGTTCTACTTTCCCCCCAACTTCTTCCATGCTGCTGGATCGATTCACAGTCCCCATTTCACTTGCTCTTCAATTTCTACCCTGTCCCTTAACCCATCCTTTGGGTTTGTTGTACCTTCCCTTTTGTGTCAGTGATACCTTCCACCACAGAGTGCTTTTCAGCCTTGGGAAAGCAACCCCCTCACAAGCAATGTTTAGCAACTGCTTTTAGATGCAGAGTGGGAGCTGAGATCTGTACATTCCCTGTCACCACAACAGGAAGGGATGAAATCCCTTACGTCCTCCAGTGATTAGATACCAGATATTAGTGCTTAAGTGCTTGTGAAGAGCTCTTTAACAGGGAAGAGAGGATGGTAAGAAGGAAAATAATGTCACCTCTCCAATAACCTTCTCTATATTTGGACTCTGTCTTTTACAGAAGCTGAATCATAAACTACTTCTCCTCTGACTGACAATTCAGAACATGCTAATAATACTATCTGCAGGTGATAATAGTGGATGACTAAATCAGAAAGCATGGAAGGTGCTAGAGAAGAAGGCAGAGGCTATAAAAAGTTTGTTTGCTATCACATTGTCAAGTGAATCCACAGAATGCAGAATTCTGCTTTCTTGCCACATCCAAAACCAGAAAGGAAATGCTTAAAAGATTTGTATGCATAATGGGCATGGGCCAAGTTTTCTCACAAAGGTCATGGGGACTGAAAGCCAGTGATTCCTTCTCACAAAAGAAAGACAAGAGAAGTGTGGACCTGGGACCTGGGTTCCCAGCCCCTACACATGCACATACAGTAAAGAACTATAGCACCAAGGGTAGCAGCACAGGATGCCAGTCCCACCCAAACAATAATTTATCATTATTATTTATCTGTATTACTTCATCTCAGAGTCCCAGCTGGACACAAAACCTACATTGCCCTCTCCATGAAAGCCTTACACTTTAGGGGGGCTTAGCTTGTAAACTAGGTCAGGGATAAGGAAAATTTTGGATGGGGGTCTGGAGGCTGTCTCTCCCTGAGTCATCCACCATCATTTTTTGGCCTCCTGTGGGCAAAATGCTGTGTTTTTCTGCCATGTGGGTGCACAGATGTTCCCACAGCATGACAGGAATTACCTGCGTTTTGGTCAGAGTAAGGGCATATCTGGTCTTTTTACAGGGTATGCTCTCCAAGGCAATGGGCTGTGCATGCAACTTTCATCACATACAATTGCTCATAAATATAGTCCATGATGGAGAATGATTGCACTGGGTCACACCATAGACCCAGGTCTGCTGAGGCCAGGCCCTGGGACTCCTGTCAGGTATACAGGATACCATATGGAGAAAAAGGGTAACATGAAACAACACTCAGGAGTACGATGGCTTCCGGTAACTGTCAGCTGTATTTTGTCAAAGTTTTGGAAACTTTGTGGCAGAATAGAATGTTAAGAAAGGATGTGATTTATTTTTTATTTATTTTCTTTATTATTTTGTACTTTAGGGCTTTTTTAGTTTCTTGGAGAAAATGGGTGTCTAAAGGCTGACAAAACAAATGTCAGACCTAAAACACAGAAAAAAGTCAATGGACACCTGGTATAAGTTGTTTAAATATTTGGTTACAGGAAAGGAAATTTCAACTCACTGTCTTTCAATTTGAGTTCTTTCGAAAATCCTTATACTTTTGAGGCTGTGTTATGATGTAGGCCATTAAGAAGTCCTGTATTTTCTCTTGATCAGTTCAGGTCATTCCTTAATTATATTAACTCCTTTCAGCCAGTGCTTTCCCTCTGTTTTTTTCCACTACAAAAGTGTGTGTACTTATTGGCCCAGTACATAACCAAGACAGGCGTCCGTGCAGCATGAACTTTATTTATAAAGACATAAATGTCACACTTCCTTAAAAAAAAGTTTAAATTAACTAATCAACTGATGAAAACTGAACAGTAATACTATTTACATAGGCCAATGCTCACCTTCCTTCACAAAACTTAAAGTGAATTCTCACTCTGAAACACAAACAATGAAATATAGAAGCACACTGATTGCCAGCAGTTTCCTTGTAGATAGCAATCCACATCTCTTACAGAATTCACAACTTACAGAACTTACATTTCCTCTGTAAATTAACCTAAATTATCTCTTTGGCACAGTCATAGGGATGCCTGCATTTCAAGGCCAGCACTGTAACAGACTTAGACACTAATGGCATTTCATCTGTATAAAGCAAACGATCCCCTCATTGGTGTATCCAGCAAGAAAGGCCTGCCCAAATATTAGATATCCTCTGACAATGTCTATACTCATCCTTCCTACACCTTGACTGAGTGACATTAACACTGATTCCATAAAGACAAACAGGAAGTTGCAGCTTCGACAGCATTCCCAAACACCGAGACAAGGACAGTGACCACTGATTTAACATCTACAGCGTACGAAATACCACAATGCCCGGTGCTGCTCAAAAACATGGGTTTAGATTTTCACCTGAATTTCTCAGCATTGTAATCTCCATTTCTCACTCCTTTGAAGCACCTTGGCAAGAAAATATCCCCAGAAAGTGTATTGGGAGTGTTTTAGAACCATTTCATAGGCTTTCCTGAGTGCACTTGCCTCAGCTTGAAGTCTACAGCCAGTCTACAATTTAGTCACAAAATGTCACTGTTCTAGAAATAAATCACTTGCAGGTCAGTCCCATCATTTGATCTCTTCAGTTATTCAAGTTAATATCAGTTTCAGGTTTAAATGTTCAGATCTCATTTTACCATCTTGTTAACTCTCTTCCTTATGCTAATAAAACCAGATATATAATTAGTCTTCTACTCCAACAGTCCTGCACAGTAAAACTATCCAGTGTGGCACTTATTCCAAAAATTAAAGCTTCAACTGAGTTCCTGCTGTTAAAGAAATACACTTTACAAATCTTCATGTAAAAAGCCTATCTGGATCAATCAGAAGCAGTATACTACTGAACTGTACCAACTCCTGTTGCCCTATGCTGACTGTTTGATAAATAGGACTTGTAAACCAGAACCTGCTCCTAAATTTACATTTCCTATTTCTGGTATGTGCAAAAAGATTCTTTATGAACTTGCATGTGGTCTTCTTTGTCACAGAAGTGCACTCTTTGACCTCTCTTCTGCTATGAAATGCTTTCCACCATGTAAGTCTCTGTGTCTCTATCAAGAATTAGGGATGACTTCCATCAGAACATTAAATTAGAAAAGTCACTTCAATGTTTGTAAATATGATCTTAAGCTGTCTGATTAGATATCATTCTAATAAACAACAGGAAACAGTCCTGTTTCTGTTTTGAAAGCAGAGTGCCTCAAAAGTAATTTCATGAGATGGTGGCAATTAGTGTCTTGTGTCATTGGGGAAATGTGTCTCTTTTCAATTAAATATGTCGTCCAGTCAGGAAGAACAGTGGTCTGTCCTCTTTGGCGTTGGCAGTCTGGAATTCGTCCCGCAGGCGGAACTGCCACTCATCTTCCAGCTCCAGCCGGACGACAGTCTGGCGGAGAGAATTGCGGTCCTGGCAAATCACACACAGCGTGGCACCTGGGCAAACAGTTCAAAAGGAACTCTCATGAGTATCCCCTTTGTTCTCAGATCACCCATCTCCCACCCCCCTACATGGAGAACTCCACTCATTTCACATCAGGAGAAAATTTCACATCAGGAGCTTGGGAGAAAATTAAACGGCTCAGGTAGGACTTGAGGCGAGCTATGTTCAGCTACCTATTTGTCAGGATCTTCTTGTGTAACTTGAGGCACCTCATAATCACCTAGTAACAGGACTAGAAGCACTTTTCAGGATCCCTAGGGTAGGAAAAGTAAAACTGGCAGGTCTAAGGAGGTCTAAAGGTCCTGGCAGCAAACCAGATAAAAGCCCTACATCCATTCCTGTTGTAGCCCTCCTGATCATTACCTTTGTTGCGTGAAACCCTCACTCAGCAAAACCCACACGGCAATCACTGTGATGGCTGACTAAGCTCTTTGTGCTTTGCTGCCCAGAAATGTTCTAAACATGTCTTTAAAACTAATCACAAATTTTAGTGGCTTTTGGATTGGTAAACTCATGTCCTGGCAAGAAAGAATCTGGTTTGTGTGGCTACAGTCACAAGCAAACCCAGAATGCCAAACTAAAAAAATGATACTTCAGTAACCAATGCCAACTGTCCACTCTGGCATGCTGATAACCACTTTAACTTGCATGCATGGCTTCATGGCTGCTGAGAAAAGTCCTCCTTTAAGAGAAAATATTTACCTCACCAGCATTCAGTAATCTAAATGAGAAATGGTGAGGTAAGTGGTAATGGCTGAGACAAAAAATATCCTGTGAATATAATAAAAAGAAACAAGACAGAGAGTCACATGGTGTTTAATTCTTATGTGACCCATTAGAAAATCAAGCAGACTGCCAGGGGAGATGGAGAAATCCCAAAGCAAACATACTTTATGCTACATGATATAAAAATGGACTGGTTTATGCAAAATGAGACTGACTGGTAGCCTCTGTTTTAGCTGCAACGAAGAACACAGCAGTCTGTAACAACTCTGCCAGTTTCAAGAGGCACTAACCACGGTGCTCTTCCCCCAGTGACAGCTGAGAGAAACAAAGCCCCAGAGCACCAAATGCCCAGGATAGCAGCAGGAGGATCCAAAGGAAGTTTGCAATGGGACTGTCTGCAACACAAGTGGAAGTTACTTGTCTCCACTGCTGCACAGCATCATAAGGTTTGCATGGAGAAACTGGGTATCAGGAATAAATAGTAAATGAGCCACTTTCTATTTCTAAAAATAGGAAATAGATTTTGATAGATGCTTGTCAATCACCTATTTTCCATCAACATTTTAAAAAGCTGTAAGATCACAGTAGGTAAATGCTTCATGCATAAATCTTCAATACTCAGTTTTCAAACAGAGTAAGGAGTTGTGCACATACTCTAGGCATGATGATATGGATCCAACATTCCTTCTCACTTAGAAATCTGCAGAACTTATAGCACTGCTATATACCAGTTTACTACAGTGCAGAGCCAGCATGATCAAGCATCAAAGTTGGGACATATAAAGAAGAATATCAATACATGCATGAATAAATGCATATATATTTAATAAATATAATAGATTTAAAACACAGATAAAATAGATTTTCCCCACATTCTCAGAGACCATGTCACCTAATTCTCTGTAATAAAATTATTGCAGCTCACCTTTAAGAAAATGAAACTTCTTCAAGAAGCTAGCCACAACAAAGGAGTCACAGAGGTACAGCAGGAGACCACTGAATGTCAAACCAGAGGAACTGATATTCAGAGAATGAGGCCGAGAACTCACGTAGCAAACTGCAATCTGATTGGGAGAGAGTGGAAAAACATTAACATCTTTAGAGCTTCCATATGAAGCTTCCAGTATCTGCACTTGATTCAAATTCAGACTTTCTTTCCAACTCCAAATATTGTGAGCTTTATAGTTCCTTCCAAAACATAGCACTACTTATTAATAATATACATAAGCACAATTCATCATCATTATTGTTATTGTTATTGTTATTGTTATTGTTATTGTTATTGTTATTGTTATTGTTATTGTTATTGTTATCGTTATTGTTGTTATGTTTAGATGTGATAGAGTTTGAAAGCTGCAGTAACAATTGCTCTCCACAACCATAATGCTGTGACCTGCCCTGCACATTTTATTTATATGTGAGTAAATACAATAACTCTACATTCAGACATGAAATTAACCCCTAGAAATTCCAAATTTCATTTACATTACGATTACTCAAGGGTTACTCAAGTCAGTAGAGTTATTCATATACATGAATTTATGAGGTTTCCTCTTGCCTAGTTTGTTTTTATGGCTACTCCTGAAATCTACTAGGAACAGGAATATGTACAGCACTCTTTCAGGATTTATAAATTCAGATTAAGGGTATCTTCCACACATGGCTTAGTTTCAAAAGTGCCACTGTACTACTTAGCCGGGATACATCCTCATCTGGCATGGATCAGCATGACTGAGTGGAGGAGGAAGGCTGAACTTCAGCAACTAAGACTCTGTACCAGTATTCCTATTCCATATTCCTTCAATCCTGCTGTATCATATTACAATTCAGGCAGCAATTCCAAATGAAAGTGAAATAATTTCCTTTGCTGAATGGGTTAGAGCTGAAAGGATGCAATGGATGAAGACAGTAACAGTACAATGCCCTCCCACAAAGCTTGTTTTTCCAAACATGGTGGAAACAAAAGCCTAAGAACTCAAAATGTTGTGGGAACAGCATACATGGGAAGGTTATTACACAGCTCTTTGGAAGAGAAGTTCAGGAAACCCAGAAAGACTGAATTTCATTTAGTATTCAGTGAAGAGATAAAAACAGTCCTATTTTATTATGCAGGGTGCCCCCGACAAAGGAAATTATCAGCATCTGACTCTATTGATTCAGAAGGCTGAGCAATTGTTTTATTAAACTATATATTACATTAATAGTATATTATAACTATACTAAAAAGATACTATACTGTACTATACTATACAAAGATACATACTAAAGGAAAACCCGTGACTGTCTCCAGACAGCCAGGACACAGATTTGACCTAATAGACCAATTAACATAAGCAACCATCACTAGAATCTAATTACTAAATCTCTTCAGGTAAACAATCTTCCTAACACATTCCACATGTGCAAAAACAAGACCAGAGAATAGAGATAAGAATTGTTTTCTCTTTCTCTGAGGTTCCTCACTGCGATTTCCAGGAAAAACCTGAGAGATAAAATTATGTCTCTTACTGTTCAAATAATGTAAATTCCACACAGTTCCTCTCTCCTGAACCACACCACCTTAGTACCAAATTTCTATTGACATATTTGAGCTGAATTACGACCTTGGCTTTAGATCCAGACTCATCAGAGAGAGCCAACAGCTCCTGAGACTTAATGTCAGCATCTCCCATTCCCACTGGTTGTTTAATATTTGATTCTCTGCCTCAGCTTATCAGTCTGAAGTGAACTAAAACATCTGTATATTTGAAGTGCTTTCTAAGAGTTATCTAGTATTTGTAAGACCCTCTTGTGGAAATAATTTTCTGTAGGAAAAGCCAAATTATAGCAGATTGAGAAAGCACTTCATAGACTATATTAGTGTTTAGGACAATTCTGGGATTTCTCTCCATGTACTTTAGTTGAAGCCTCTGACAATATCTCTACAAGACTAAGAATTCATTATAGAAATGTGCCTCATTCTTCAAAGGAATACATCAATAACCCACCCAAAACAGAGCCTACACATTTCTAGAGCTACTTGGAGATTGTTTTGTTCAGTACCTGTGGTCCTAAGTTAAGGTAGCAGTCCACAGACAGCACTGGATGGCTATAGTTCTTCAGTGAGAGAGGGAAGAAGCGATGGCTGTGGTACTGGAGATACTTTTCAAGGAGCAACTGAGCAGGTGCTGCCAAGAAGGTGTGCTTGCTGTCAGGAGCACAAATGTACTGAGCAGGGGAGATTGAAACTGGATTGTCAGACACCTGTGAGGAAAAAATATTTCTTGTACAGATCAATCTTAATCCATCAAGCTGCGTGAATTCTGGTTTGTATGAAATACATTTCTACCCTACAAATCTAAGTTTTACTTAAGAAGAAAAGTTATTCTGCAAAAAATATCTGCTACCAAAACGGTTTCAGTTTCATAAAATTATATTTGTGTTTATAGACTTTGAGGTTTCTTCTTTGAACTCAAAGTACTCCTACCTATGAAGTCACATGAAGTTGCACAATTCTATAGCTGTAGATAAAATCCACATACTGAATGGGTACTTGGATTGCAAAGAGACACTTTATGTGTTTTTCAAGGTTTTGAAGGAAAACTATTAAGGAAAATTTTATTTATGGCAAGAATATTTTGGATTTCAGAAAAAAAATACTGAAAAAAGCCCCACATGGCAGACATACCCCATTACAGGCAACAGATGATGCACCAAAATACCTCAGGTCTCCTAGTTAAAAAAGACAAGAAAGGAAAACACAATTTTAACAACAGCGCAACAGAGGTCTCAGTGCCCACCTTAGACTTTATGTGGAAGGATCGCTGTCCTCCAACTGCAATTTGCTTTTTCATGACACTGAAGTGGTTGAACCGACAGATGAGAAGGCCAGCACTGTGGACACGCAAGTTGAAGTCAACATCATCACATGTAAATCTGGAAAGAAAAAAATCATAGCAGGTCAGAGGAATGTTCCTCATCACACACTGACCAACACAAGCACTCAGAGCCTTTGATCAGCACCACAGAAAGGACAGGTATCAAACATACTGACCCACCCTATCAGTCAGGGAAAGGGGATTCAGCTTTCTAGTAATAAACTAGGCTAGCATCAGTTTGAGAAGACCAGAATGAGGGAGGAAAGCACTTAGGGAGGGAAAGGATCAAAAGCATAAAGTGGAAAGGCAGTAAATTGCTAAGGAAAATACCCAGGAGTTAAAACATTTTTTTTGCCTTTTACTACAATAATGGAGTAATAAGAAATTGCTACATACATTACTACTCCAAATAAAGTCAAGGAAATTAATTCCTTTGACTTCCAAGGAAAGGGATCAAGCCTTATGTTTGATTTATCAAATGCACAGAAGTATCTGAGTACTCATTTTCCCCTCAGAATATGAATAGCTAGCAATTTTTTCAATGTTCCTCTACAGAACTAATGTAATTGTATTTTAGAAACAAAAACTATTTGAAGGCAGGTAGTCTTTATACAAGAGAACTGCTGAGACACAGGAAAAGATTAAGCAGAATGAGGGCAAACATCCCTCAGCTAAATTTGACCCGTTTAAAAATATGAGGGAACAGAATAAAAGGTAAACTCCTAAAGATGACTAAATTCAAATACTCTGATCTCTGGAAAATTCAGGATCAGTTCTTCAATTTGAATATATTTCTTACAAAGGAAACAAGATGATGTACAGAACCACTGGATTGACAACCAGAGCTTGAATTTAAGCTAACTGAGCAACCAGTGCAACAGCCAACACCAGTGAGAAACATGGCATTCAGTTATAAGTTTTTTAAGTTTTTTCTTTGATCTTAGCAATATCTACATGGTTATTTGATATCCCTGACTGTCACTGCCTCTGGGTTTTAAAATGTACCTTTTTCCTTGCCCAGGCTTGGAATGCCATACAATACTTCACAGTCAGCAGTACCCACACAGGATTACCCTGAGCCTCCTGAGGTTCAAAGACAGAGGCAGGAAATGGGTGGTGTGATGTGGCGTTCCTGACATTTTAACATTGTTGCTTGTACTCATATCATTTTGCTTTATTGTCATTGTCTCCATATGCCCTTCATGCATAATGCCTCATAAGGTAACACACTTAGGCAGCCTGGGAGCACAGTTCTCTAATAGGAGATGCACAGGGGCAAATTTGTTCTTTTAAGATGTCAGGCTGGTGACAATAGAAATATAGAACATCTGTTTATTCAGAGAATAAAGAATGCAGAATGCTTCTCTGCAGTTAGAAGTAAGCTTGGGCCTCAAAAGATATCTTCCTGAGTTAGCAGGACTCTGAAAAGCACAGTGACTGATGTTCAGTTACCCAAGTGTAACTTACAGCCATTTTAATTACCTGGGCTGTCCCACACAGCTTACAGAAAACCACACATTTCATGTCATACCTGCCAGCCCCATATGGATGTCTTCCATATTCTAAGGCACTGAAAGACCAGTTTTGGACAAGTGAATCCCGCCTCTAGTGATATATATACACTTCATTCTGTTGTTATAAATGCATGTCCCTCAGAAACGGGAGGAAACGCATAGTTTATTTCACGCAGATCAGTGAAATTCTGTGAGACTATGAACCT
The DNA here is from genome assembly GCF_027887145.1 of Ammospiza caudacuta. Taxonomy (NCBI): domain Eukaryota; kingdom Metazoa; phylum Chordata; class Aves; order Passeriformes; family Passerellidae; genus Ammospiza; species Ammospiza caudacuta. The sequence goes on from NC_080595.1 coordinate 81,693,864, forward strand.
AGTGAATACAGTTCTGTCAACTGTGGTAATGCTGTGCATGACAAAACTGAAATCTGATATGTCCTCAGTGGCACAATAACTGAAAAAGTGGAATTTCTGAGACAGCTGAATGTGAGAAACAACCACCAATGTGAACAAGACTTATTTATTCTTTTCTTCTGATTGTCCCGATGAGCACTTATGTGGTATGCTGCACTGTTGTGCTACTCAGGGTAAAAAGCCCAGATATATATATCTGAATGAGATTTGGTTATGCACCAATCATCCATATATTCCTGTTGCCTTTGGAAGGGAGAGCAGTTAGGCAGACAAGACGAGAAGTACATTATTGACCAAAGGCCACTTGGAGTAGACCAATACTGCAGAGTACACTGCTTTCTATGTCTATCCTGTCACTTTGTTATCACTGTTTTACTTGGAACTATAGAAATTAATGTCTTTTTCCAACTTCTGGCAGCCTGGGAAGGATTTGAATCACCAGTAAGAAAACAAAAACTGTCTGTATGCCATTCACAACTTCCCTAAAAAAACAAGAGCTTTGTTTAAGCTTTGCTGCTGAAAAGTGCTACTGATTCACTTACCTGTTCTGATTGTACTGTACATTCTGTGTCAGATCCACATTCAGCATGATGAAGTCATGCACGTGGCAGCAGGAGAATGGTTCCTTGATCTCAGCACTGTTTGTTTTACTGGACCATTTCCTCATTCCAATTAGGGCATAATGAGTGACATTGGGAGTTGCTTCAATGTGTTGCAGAATTTGCTTCAGGGAAACATTCCTTTCAGTCCATGTATAGTCACTACAATAATTATGAAAATGTGTTAATTTTAAAATATATAGAGAACATTCGGAATCTCTTTCTGCTGAAGAGCAATTCTTAACAGTTGGAAGTTGTTATGACTTTCAGGTAGATAACTTCAGTGTTGTCTTACTTGACTGTATTTTTTTGTCTCTCACTATAGTTAAAATTAACTAGTGCTTAGGTGGTAGGGACTGGTATGACAGATCTGTAATTTAGTCTACATCTCTCAAAATATTCACTCAGATATGTAAACTTTTAAAGTTACCTAGATAATATTCCAATGAATCTTGGAGAGTTGCTGACTTGTGCCATAACTTGAGCACAAAGTATTAAGATCCTTCTAGCCCACCCCTGGAGTCCATAAATGTCAGTTTTCATCGAGTGTCATTCTCTCTGAAAGTCTGCTGTAAATTCTGCATAGTCTATTCATGGAATAGATAAAAAATCTAGCACAAACATTATTCTAAAGCAATGAAAACAAAAATGCTAGTTCAGGAATTTGGGGAACTCATAAAGGAGACACACAGACTGGGACTGACAAAAGAGCCAAAGGAAATCAGTTGCACAACTTGCACAGAACTGTCATTTAGCTTCCCTAGAAAAATCTGGTGAAAAATTGACATGTTGTCCAGTGTATCAGGGAGTGTTTACAGAGTCTGAAATCTGCAGTCCAAGTAACTCTAGCTTGAACAGCAACGGTTGCAGGGCACATAAATCCTCAGGGGACACGAATGAGCAACACGCACTACACTACGTGCTGTGCAAAGACAGATACCTAGGAAAGTGCTCTCCTTGGGCAAACATAATTCTCTGCTTGTACAGGGTAGAAGTTGTAGTGTAGCAAACATAATTTCAAAATTACATGCAGAGAAAGGTTAAAAGAGATCAGATGAAAAAGCATATATTTCACTATTTACCTTCTCCTGTCTCCTGAACAATCAACTTCTACTGCGTTCCACATAACACAGGAGTCATCTGAAATGACAATGAAAGGCCAAATATCCTGGGGTTTTATCCCCAGCTCTTCCTGCCGATTCCGTTCAAGCTCCAGGTTATGATAGGACAACTCCTTAATCAGGAAGTGTGCAGCACCTGAAACCATGGGCATAAACCACCAGATTAAAAATAGGGGCAGAAACCGTTTGCTTTTAACTCAGAAGCCTTTTGAAGTGAATATTTCTGCACAGACAAGGGTATAAATCACTCTGAAGATTTTAACCCCACCACCCACAGCCAGCTTGCCAAGCAAGTGACTTAAAGAACCACCTTGGCAAGGATGAAAAATGATGCCTGACTTCTGTAGTAAAGATTTTCTAGTGTCTTAAGGATTTAGTGACTACTTCTTTTCACATGACAATATTTGTGTTCATTAGCATCTCTAGGTGCAAAGAGTTAGAGATGCTGACTGACCAGCTTTCCAGTGAATGACACTGGAAATTGTCCCTGATGATCTACTCTGAATGTTTGTCACTACTGCTGTATATAAGGTGTTCCAGCAGCACAAGAAAAGGGTTGAATATTTCACAGAAGTTATATTGGCAGAACCTTCCTGAGGGATGGACCCAACCAGAGCATCATTGCCCATGCAAGTAGCACGCAACTTATTTCCACAAGTGAAATTGTGGAAACTGTGGAACTCCATCTGAGTTTTAACACCCTCAGCTTCTTTCAAAGACAATAGAAGAGTTAAGTATTTCTAGGGTGCAACTCACTGAGCTTGCTCTAGGTGTCCTGGATTAAGAGAAGTGTATCTTCAACTGTGACACATTGTCTTCAGAGGGAATGCAGATCACCAGCTCAGACATCCTAGCTGCAAGCTGTGGGTCTACATTTCACTGTCAAATAGCAACACATAAGGACCCAAGTTGTGTGTCCACATTTTTTAGAACCTCTTGTTACACTTACCTACTCCTGCACTGTTGAAAATGCTTGGAAGAACGAGCATGATGTGGTTGGGCCAATACTTCTTATATATGGCCATTTCGTACTCCTTGACAACTAAAACATGCAAATGACTGGCTCCATCCATTGCATGATATAAATTGAAAAGTCCATGTTCATGACGGCCAGTGGTGGGAGTGAAAGTGGGGCTTTTTATGTAATCTTCACTCTGTAGGTAAAAAGAAGTGTGAGCTTCTGTATTAATCTGGACAGAAAAAGGAGAAATAGATTCTTCAGGACAACAATTCAGATACACTAACACTAGACAAACTGACACATTTTAAAATTCCTTGACAGGAAAATAAAATTTTTATAAGAATTGGAAAAAAGAAAACTATCATTTAGCTTAATTGACAATGAGAGTGTGGTGGGATGGACAGGACTGCTAACCTTGGCCTGCCAAGTGCAGAGGTACCTTGAGGATAGATCTGCAAGAAGATTTAGGTCCCTATGATATAGGACTGCAAGAAACACCTTACTCCAAAACTACAGTACAACTCTTCTGACTGGAGCAAGGGAATAGAAAAAGAAGAAAAGGAAGAATAGTCCTTAAATGTCAAAGCCTCAACCAGGCCAATGGCAGAAGCAAGAAAAGAATCCACAAGGACCCAGCACACAGCTCTGACCATGTAGCCAAGCACAAGTTTACTGGGTGTGGGAGAGCAGGAGATGTCATTCTTACATTGCTGTTGTGTTACTGTCTTGGTTCTTCTATTTAAAACTTGAACTGGAGGGTGATATTGATTTATTAGTGTTTATTGGAAGCAGCTTATTTTCTCCAGGATAGAAGTGCTATACTGCTTACTGCTGCTCCACAAATTGCTTCAGTACTCCAAGCAGTGTGGCCTGAGCAAGGCACAGCTTCACCTTAGGTGTGAGCATCAGGAATATCTGTTAAGATCAACATCTCTGCACCTCACCTTGAATATTCTGTGCAGTTTTGGGCACCCCAAGATAAGAAAAATATTAGACTATTAGAGAGTGTCCAAAGGAGCGCAGCAAAGAAGGTGAAGGGCCTGGAGGAGAAGCTGTGTGAGGAGTAGCTGAGGTCACTTTTTCTCTTCAGCCTGGAGGAGACTGAGGGGAGACCTCACTGCAGTTACAACTTTCTCATGAGGGGAAGAGGAGGGGCAGGACCTCTTTGTGGTGAGCAGGGATGGACTTGAGGGAATGGCCTGAAGTTGTGTCAGGGGAGGTTTAGGTTGGATATCAGGAAAAGATTCCTCTCCCAGAGCGTGGTTGGGCACTGGAAGAGGCTACCCAGGGAAGTGGTCACAGCAGCAGCCTGCCAGAGCTCAAGAAGTGTTTGGACAGTGCTCTCAGGCACATGGTGGGACTCCTGGGGATGGTGCAGTGCAGGACCAGGAGTTGGACTCAATGATCCTTGTGGGTCCCTTCCAAATCATTTATTCTGTGATTCTGTGGTTGGAGCTTGTCAAACAGATACCTTTCTACAAGCATGACATGTAATTCTTTATACAGTCTTGAAGCTAAGATTCTTTAAAAGCATTATTTTTATATGAAAGTAACTAAGCATTTATGCAGCATAAAACAGGATATTCCACTGCTTTTTCTCTACAGAAAAAAATGCTTCCTCTTACTAATGGTATGATAAATGAAATCATATCTTTGAGTTTCTTTGCAGAAACTATTCTCACTTTAATATCTTAAACCCATAACCAAAGACCTTTTGTCACAGATAAGACTGTTGATACCAAAGGATCAACCTTGACTTTGACCAAAAGATGGAGCTTTTTGGTGTCTCAAAATTTTTTTTCACGTATCCCTTTCTGGGAGAAAATACAAGCTTAGCATAAGGGCAAACTCATTGTCTCTCGACAGTAGCAACAGTAGTACAGAGAATACTAATTCAACAGACTTTGAAATTGGTGGTGTCTCTCTCCCATATATAGCCACAAATAAAAATAATCCAGCTACCTTATCTGTGACTAGTGGTAGCCTCATACTTTCCAACTGTCTTCCTGGTTGGCTAAAGACAAAATGATGCTCCTTGGATTTTGGAATGATAAAATGCAGCTGTATTTCTTCTCCCAGCATAGAATAGGAAAAGGCAAATGCATGCAGAGTCGACTCATAAATCTAAGGATGAGAAAAAATATGATAATTCCATTTAAAGTCAAACCACAAGGTCTCAGTGCAGTTTATATACATTTACTACATTGCTGAACAGATTACAGTCACTTACTGTATGACATTAGATTTAGCTTCATTATTTTAGTGTTAAGCAATAATCCCTAGGCTAGAGCTTAACTAAAAAAATACAGATTAAAGTGTTCCCTCTTTTGAAACTGTTGTTTCAGTTTCATCTTACAGATGGCACCAATACTTACAGGCCCCTCCTGGCTTTCACAGTAATACTGACACATAAAAAACAGCATTTGCATTGCTGACACTTTCTTCCTCACATTAAAACAGGCAAGAAATTAGAGGGTCATTCTGAGCAAAAGCAAATTGTATACCACACACAGACTACTCTGTGCTGGACTACTCCTGTGTCAGAAGTAGCACCTGTTGCAGTCAATTAGGTGCAAACTTTTCCACTTAAACAAAGCCCAGTGGAAATCTTACTGGGAAAGTAGTTTTAATTGGTAGTACATACGCAGATCACAGCACCAAATAAACTAGCATGAATGACACAAGGGTCGGTCCTCTGAGCCCCCCAAACTGCAGCCTAGCCAAGGCAGGCAAACCTCAAGAAATAACAAAATCTGTAAATCGGCTGTATTTGTACACATAGACAACTTCCAAGCCAATCAAAATACAGTGAATGTACACAAACTGTGTTTGGGTTGTGAATGCTTCAGCTTCTCATCTGCAGAGTAACTCCTGGAAATCCTCACCTGGTACCTGGGATTGAACCCCATGTACTGATGGCACTGCTCACAGTGATGGTATGTGTTGTACGCTGCGTACTTGGACACTCTCATCCTGGTTGTCTGCCGGCACGTGTACATGTCTTCCTGCCTCCTGCTCACTGATATGTCTATAGAGAAAAGAAACAAATTAAATGTAACATATATTCAAGGATAGAATGTATTCTCTTGTGATAGACTGTTTCTGTCACCAAAAGCAGCTTCTAGGAAAATGGCAATATAAACCACTTACAAAACAAACCATGAATTCATTCCGAGCACAGCATATTTTATAAATTACTACGTACAGCAAAGACATCTAAAAGGAATTAGCTACAAATTCATGATTATGGTAATTCACTACAGATTTCACATAAGGCTGAGATGTAAGCAATGCCTGACCATTAAAATTTTCATTGTTGCTATTATTGGTAGAATGCTTACAAAGCAATAAATAGTAATAAAGACCCTTATGACATTTGCCATTCTGTGACAGACATCACAGTAGATTATGTGAAATTAATTTGGCAATTTAGTGATGTTGTTCCTTCATGTATATCCATATTTTTCAAAGGATTCTCTTTGTGAGAGACTGAGAGAAGATGAGGTATATTTTCTGCTGAAAAGGACTTTTTTATTTAATCTTCCACTCAGATTTTCAGCATCAGATCAGGTTGCTCAAAGCTTTTCCTTGTCATGTTAAGTTTCAAAAATCACCAAGAGTGGAGCTTTCATAATCTCTCTGGGCAACCTGCTCCATAGTTTGACTACTTTTTATTCGGCAAATATTTTTCATACAATCTAATTGTAATTTCCCATGTTGCAATTTGTGTCTGTTGTCTCTTGTCCTTATGCTGTGTATCTATAATAGTTTATTTCTACAAATGCCCATTAGGAAATTGAAGACAGCATTCAGATGCACCTGCTTGATGTCCCTAGATGAAACTAACCCAATTCACTCCAATTTTCTCCATATCTTAGTGGCTGCTCACTGGCCTCACTTCTCGATGTCAACGTCTTTCTCATACTGGGAGGCCTAAAACTTGACAGAATACCCAGATGTGGCCTTAGAGTTGCCATCACAGAAGAATAATCACTTCCCTTGACCTGTTGCTAGGTTATTAGTGAGCCATTGACCCAGTGGAGAACTGGTGACTCATGTTTAATTGTTGTCAACCAGCACCATCAAGTCACCTTTATCAAAGCTGCTGTCTCTAGAGCTGGTCCCGAACTTGTACAGCTGAATAAAGTTATTCTATCCCAAGTGCAAGGGGCATGTTGGATGAACTGTTCTTGAGGCTCCACTTCTCCAGCCTGCCAAGGCCTTTCTGAACAGCAGGGTTTCCTCCCTGCCACCCACTCCCACAGGCCTGTGCATGTCCAGCTGGCTAATTCAGAGCACCAATTCTCACACCAATACTCCAGGAATCTAGGTCTGAGCATGTTCATCTCAAGCTTTCCAAACCTAACCTAAAATCTAAAAAATAAACCTATAGATACTTTTAAATACAAAGCTAACTTTATGCACAGAAATCATTGCATTGCTACAGAGAAGGGCAATGCTACTTTATAAAATCATTCAAATGCACAAACTCATTGAGGAATTAGAGCTTTTTTAATGAAAGACTATCCATATAATATTCCTTAAGTAATTTATATGGGTCATACTCTGGTACTTCATCTGGAAAACTTGAAATCTTTTTTCACTATTACTTAATCAAAAGCATTTCTGGTATTTTAACTCTGCTTAAAAGTTTAACAGGATTCTCACATTAAAAACAAATAAATACATAAATGTGTACCAATCAGATTTTTAAAATTCTAACCTTCACTGTCTATAGTCTGAAGCTTTGAACAAATCAGACTTGCATCTTCATATTTTGGGTCATGGATGGTGTAGTCAAAAGGTATCTTCTTAAATGTCTCCAAATCTGGCCACATATCTCCAGGCTGATGGTAGTATTGATCAGATTCTTCTTTTATGTCTATGATATATCGAAAAATAAGAATTCAGAATTTTTTTAAGCTCTTTATATTACTATAGATGGTTTTGCTGTACCTATTATTCCTGCTCCATTTTTTCTTTCATTAGTCTGATGGCACAATATCATTATGCACCAAGAGGTAAACTTTTGCATAAATGAACCTTGCACCTCAATGCAACTCTGCCTTTTAAAATTATCTTCATGTCCTGTCTGACAGAAATACATCTGGGAACACAAAGCAGTAATACACTGTAAATAAAGCAAGTTTGGACCAAAATTAGATATTAGAGAGCAGAAACTCCCTTCCCTCGGGTAATCTTGTGTAATAAGAAAACATGACATTGCTCCTCAGGGTATAAATCTGGCAAAATTTCAATGATTCCTTTTATGCTTTACCACAGAAATTAATTCCAATTCTACACTGAAGACCAATGGTTGGATATCATTTAATATACATAAATGCTGTCGATCTCTTTCCACAAAAACCAGAGGTATGTTCTTTGCTTAAATTCTAAACAATGAATAAAATAATGAAATATTCTTAAGTATCAGTTGAAGATCTCAGAAAATTTTTTTACAGTATTTATATAACGTAAAGCAATTGCAAAGGTGATGAGGATAGAATAGGCATAGAATATACAGACAACTATATTTCAATTTAGCATAACAATTTTCTATTGTCTCCAGAATATTTTTATACCAGGAACTTACTGATGTTGATTTCTTCCTCATCGTAAACATCCACTTCTGTCAGTCTAATCAGCATTCGGGACAAAATACTGAGGAACTGCAGGTAGGCACCTGTTTTCCCTATCTGTAAACATATAAATTAGAAAAAAAAAAAAGTAAAATTTTGCTTTTCATCATGTTAGTTTTCCATATATCTGGAAATTGCAGCTGTGGTGAAACTGAATGTTAATAATCAGGACTTGGATATCTTTGTTATTTGTATATTCCTTGGCATAAATGAAGAGCATAATGTTCAACAGTTTTATTCTCTCTGTGCAGGACCTTAGCTGGAAAACACATTTTATATCAGAGGTCTAATTACAGGCCCAGAGACAAGAATTTTCTCTCCTGATGTTATAGGTTCTACACAGGCAATGAACATTTAAAAATCACATAGGCTCATAAAATGTACAAAGAACCCTCGAATTACAAGATAACTAAAGAATTATCCCAAGCCTTTCATTTCTATATGATTCACCAGTACACTGCCTGCTACTGAATTCAGTCACTCTCCTGAGGAGTAAAAGTGGCAACACATCCCTGGGAGAGCTCCTGCTGGCCATTTCCACTCCTGAAGGACATGGTATGTGCAAAAAATGTCCTGTTTTCATGCTGAAAATACAATATTTCCTTTCCAATCTTTTAAAATTATCGTTTAAAAGTCCATTTTAAAATTATCTTAAAATACAACTTTCTCCTTTCTTTTTCACCCCATCAACACAGTGTATAAATTTTCCCTTCACTACATCAAGAGTATTGCTGAAAGGTTTAAGCCACAGCCAGTGATTTATTCAGTGGGTTGTTCTGTCTTTCGCAGGTAGTTTGCTGGTGATAGCATCAAGTAAATAAGGCCATATCCAAGCAGGCCCCTTTAAAAACCATGATGTTGTGTGTGAGCAGGATGTACAGGGGAGGTTAGCACATGGATCAGTTACAACACATTGGACAGCAAATGTCTGATTTCACAAAGGGGCATCAGATTTTGGATTAGGTCTATATTACTACTGAATTGAAAACCCAGCTTCACTTCCATTACTGCTAGGACATGTCAGAAGCATAGGGTGTTGGAATTGCTAAACAGAGTATTTAAGTTACTGTTTTCCATCTATGACAAGAAAAATTTTCATTTTCTCTCAACACTTGAGGAAGGGAGGCTTTAAATTCAAAGCAAGAGACATTTGCTCATTATCTGTTTCTCCTATCAGACTGCAGTTTGAACAGTTGCTTGCACAGGGTGGATAAGGGTCTCATTATCCCTATTCTCTGTTGAGAATCAGATGTCAGCACACAACTCTGTCATCCTGGAGTAACACAGAAAAAAGAGTAACTTCAAGTAGAGGAAATGACAGCATGGACTATAGTCAGCCCATGGACCAGATGTTTCTAACTCCCAGTTTTGTTTTTTATCTAAACTCCATTGAAACTGATGAGAATTTTTTACTCTGACCCTGGAACAAACTTGGAAGCAATGGCTACTCATTGAGGAGCTAAAACAAAACCATCTTATTTTCCCACATCTGAGGCAAACAAAGAAAATACTTTCATTTGTTTTCCTCATGTCTGAGATTACCTTTTTATTCTGTTATGAACATACTCTTTTAAAGTGCCTCTAATCATCTTTTCATTAAACACAGGGTAGCCTGACATATTAAGTTTCCAAATTTCAAACAAGAGATCATTTATCAAAACCACACCTGTCTCCTTGATATTAGATATCTATATAAAAATTAATTCTTAATCTGTTTGAAGTATATACTTAGAATTGTCAACAGAACAACATGTTGAAAGCCTTACTTTTTCTTTTTGGTATGCATTAAAAAAGTTCTATCAAACTCATGTATTTCAGAATGTGTGTGGGAGTGATGAGGCTATTGCTGTGTGGTGCTGAGATGAAAAGCATTAGTCACCAGGCTCAAGGGTACACAAACTGTAGGGTCACGACTCAAAAATGCTGGAAACCACAGGATGACAAGTGCTACACCGCTAATCTAATACATGCACTTAGGCCACTGCATGCATTAGATCTTACCCAATCTCTATCTGTCACATTAAAAGTTTCCAATTCAGTACTGTGAGTTTTATGAACTGCTAGATATGAGCAATGCTGTGTGTAAAAAGCTGTTGAGAGCTTTCAGAAATATCTCCATGTTATTAGAATGTTTCCCTGCAGAGACTGGGCTGAGCACATGCAGCATTCATATTTGGACTCCATTCACTAGCACATTTGCCTGCATTTACTGCTCCAGAAATGAACTGGTGAAAGAGAGAACACCTTTTTCAGGTCATTTTGAGATTTTCAAAAAGAAAATGAGAAATTAATGACATCTCATTTACAATCAGCATTTACTCCAGAAGGGAAGAATCTTGAACAAGTGAACTTGTAACATCCCGAGATAGCTAAATGCACCTCTAAAACTAATTGTACTGTTTTATATGCGTACCATCTCCAGGCAAAATGGAATAGCACAGAGACTTTTTCTTTGTTTGAAAATAAAATGTGAAAATAAACTGAATAACAATCGGAAAACACAACTTCTTCATCTCCCCATCTTGCCCCATCTGTCACTACCCCTTTTTCCAAGAGTTTGTGCACTGTAAGAAGCTACCAAGAGATCCTGCAAGCAAGGTATGCACACCTTTGAAGCATAATGCTCTGCATAAGGGGATCCTGCCCATCCCCTATCTCCTAACTGCAATAAACAGGAGATCTGAAAAGAAAATTTAAAGTGGATACCTGATTGGTCTGCAGCTTTACATGGCTTTGGGAAAGTCAAGCACAATGCTGTGCTGATCCCAACTAGTGACTCTGGGCTAAGCATGATATATTAGTAATGTCAAGAACTGGTAAGGAAGCACTCTGAGCAAGATGTTTTTCCCCATATCCTGTCTTTGCTCTGGATACCAAAGTTGCAAACAGATTAAAAGACTGAAGGAACCTAGAACTGGGGTGTATTTTTACAATTTCTGAAACAAAATGTACATGAGAGGGGCCACTATGACAAACAGCTCTGCTTTCCAGAAAAAAGGTTCCTCAAACATGTGGCAGTGCTCAGTGTTTTGTTAGATAAGGCACTTGGGGGGCAATATGCCCAAATAATGGAAGTATTACTCAATTGGTTCCTGTCTATCTGAGTTTGGAAGACATAAGTCTGAAGAATCAGACTTGGAAGAAGAAAATCCCAGAAGACTAAGAAATGAAAATCTCAAATCTTTTGAAAACTGATGATAACTAGGGAATTTGGGGCCTGATGAGATTTAGGGGGTTTGTTTCTATTTTCATCCTTAATGTCATGGATTATTTAGTCCTTAAAATACTAAGAATATGTTTACTCTGAAGCTCTTCATTTATGAGGAAGAGGAAGGAATATGAATTCAAATTTTTTCCTAAAGAAAATTTGACATATATATGAAGGTCTAGTTTTTATATGAAAGACATATATTACCAAAGAGAAGGGGAAAACTCTCCAAAGTTTTTGACCACTGAACTCTGCTTGCCATAGATATCAAGCATAGGGTGCAAACCAACCAAAAATCTGAGAGAGAGCATTCCAGTGAGATAAACTGCATGTGTCCCTCCATGCATCCAGAGAATTACATTCAAAAGTGGTGTTGTAGAACATGCAACAGTAATGAGCTTCCTTTTTTAACTTGTTCCAGATGCTGGACACCAGGACCACTAGAAGTATTTTATTATTCTTACATGTTGGTATAAAGCATCATCTGATTTCAGGCCTCACATTTGGAGAAATATGGCAAAAGGGGAAATAATTCCATAAGGGGAAGTTCTCTATTCTAATTTCCAGGAAAGACGGTTCTTCACATACCATGACAGTGGTTTTCAAACTGAGGCCTGTGAATCAATGATGATTTGCAGAAAACATGCTGATGATCCACAGACAGTTGGTCAAATGTTGATGGCTCTTCTCCATGTTTCCAAATGCTACATTCTTCTAAAATACAGCTAATAATAGATATATTAAATATTTCCCTAATATTTTTCTTATATAAGCTGAATGGTGTATACGTTCATTGTAATGAGTTTTTAATAAAGTTAGAGTAATAAAATGGGCAGTAGTTTTCTTCTTCAGGAAGTGTCTTAAGACATGCTTGCTCCATTCCCTGGATGTGGTGCCACAGGACTGAGTTGTGCTCACCAGCAGCTTCCACGCTTCAGGAAAATGCCAGTTCTAAATTGTAAAATCCAGTTAAAAACTGAACATACAAAACCCTGATTTGCAGTTTGGGGAACTTTAAGATGAATTTTCTGAGGAAAAAATACTTGAGGGAATTTAGAACTCCATATAGGCATTTGCATGGGAGTACCAGGGAACAGACGTTGAGCCGTAGATACGATATGTATTGCTCATGGTGATGTATATTGAATTATACTCACTAACCAATGGCTTCACTTTGATCATATGAGCTAATTACAGATAAATTAGTCCATACCTATCCAGTTTTTACTGCATTTCCTAAAGCCTATTGTAAAAATAAGACATTTCTTGCCTTCTAATGTACATAACTGTCCTTGTAAAAATCTGACAAGTCTTCCAGCAAAATATTTTGACCAGCACATAGGGTAAAATATCTCCATGAGAGAAGGGTGAGTATATTTTGTTTCTAATTTCCCTGACAGTGAGAACTGTCATTTTGATTCTCTAATGTTTTCTTGCTCTGTTGATTTAGCATTTTTCATTTTAATCAGAAAATTGCTTCCTGATTTAAATTTTAGTAAAGGAATTACTGCCTTATAAAGAAAACAAGTAATTACTAATTTTTGGGAAGATACTACTCTGGAAATCTTATACTTTGGCTGAGATGTTATCAACATTTAGATATGAGCTGTCTAATAATTGTTTTCATTTCTGCCTATACCTCTCGATGGAGTAAGTATTAAGTCCACGTGAAATGTTAATATTATCAAAAAAAAAGAATAAAACCTTCTTCAGGAAGGAAAATTATTTCTTTTCAAAAGAGAAAGGCAATTCTAATTACTGCATATTTTATTGCTACTATTCCCTTCAAAAACACTGCATTGTTATACCTTAAATTAACCCACATACATTTAAAGCAGTTTGTTTGGTTTACGGGTGTTTTAAGTACTTTGGGAGGTTAAAATAGTAAAGGTAGAAAAGTTGCTGGATTTTTCCATGAAGATAGAAATAAATTAAGAGATTTCCATCGAATAATAAGTAAAAAATTCTATTAAATTAATATATAATGCTACATTTTTTTATTTAGGAAGAAGATATGATACTCCTGATTTGATGAGTATGAATTTGAGAGAAGATATGATATACTCCTGATTTGATGAGCATGAATTTGTTCTGTGTGAAACAGGTATATTCTTCAGAAAGAACTGAGGAATATAAAATGAATAAACATATAAAAAGCATCCTTTAGGAAATAAGCCAACTGTAGGACCCCATACAACACTAGGAAATAACCTGCATTGTGAAGACAGCTGAAAAAGAGATGGAGTTTCAAGTAAAAGAATTGTTACCAAGGCTGAAATTCACAGCTGTACAGAGGTGAGCAAGATCCTATTCCATACTTGGAAAAAAAACCAGAGAGATTTGATAGTGAAAAGTGGGCTGACAAATAAACAAGCTATCTGTTTGATAACAGTTAGTTAAATTGCAAATATCAGGTGTGTGAACTATCAAAGCCTTCTCACCATGTGTAGTATGCTGTCAGAAGTCTCTGAATGACTCTTTTGAGATTCACAATTTACATTTGGGACTCAAATACCAAGAAAAAAATTTCTTATTGGTTAATCTGAATGTTTAGGATGGCTTTCAGAATCATATCTTTATGGGGTTTGATGTGAATGCAATATAAAATTCTAACAGAAGTTAGAGCCTGTCCTTTTGTTACAGCCTGTCATTTTGGGTTTTTTTGGGGATGAAAATGAACATCTCTCTCCACATTGTATTCATTTTTATGCTACAGCTGATATGAAATTCAGTTTCTTGATCACTTAACACCTCAATATTTGGCAAACACAAACTATTTAGATCAAAGGAATGGACAGTGAAAAACTGATCCTCAGTTTCTGGAATCCTTTGTGACTCAGAGTAACATCTGTGAGAATTCCCAATATGAAGAGTTCATTTATGCTCCTTCTGCCCCATATATTTGCATATACAATGGAAAACAATAATGTTACAAATAGCAATATGGAGTTGCTTTTTGCCATGGATGGGCATAGAAGAGTGTATCATGTGGCAATCTAATTCAGTAACTGTCTTTGGATTAGTTCTTTGGATTGATGTTACAGTAACTGGAAACACCTTTGTCTTGGTTTGCATTTATCCTGTTTGACTGTGAGGTTGACAGGAAATGCATCTGCTCTCAGCAGGCACAGTGCCTCTTCCTATCTTGTTGCTTCATACTGCAGTAAAACATGAGGCACAATTCTACCTTTAGCCTGTAACGTGCACTTAACTAGGAGATACCTTGCTCAGAAATAAGTGCTAAACATTCCTGGAGAATTTACACAAGAATTAACTTCTTAGAACTAGATCCATTTTCACACATATTTTCAAAGTAATGTAAAAAAACTCCCGGGTAAGCTACTCATCTTTTAAATATGGCTCTGCTACTTTGAACTGGCCTTCTTGCATGTATTATTTATAACAGCTTCTATTTCTGTCTGCTGTGCAAAGGAAACAAAATAATTTCATTACAAACTCAGCTGCTTTCACATTGAAAGCATAAGAAAGTGGCTTTGTCAAGATCTTTGATCTTTATTTAAAACATAAATGCATATGCAACTTTAACAACTGAAATTATACATGAAATCTATCTTTCGAGCAAACTGTCTTTAAAACATTTTAATGGAGAGAGACTGACAAAGTGAATATTGCTGCAGCGTCTCTGTATTGAAACTCAGACTAACAGTAAAGCAAGGAAGATAGTTTTTATTAGAAGGGATTAAGAAATAAAATATAAGTAATTCACTCTCCACAAAAAACCCCACCCCTGCAAGTATGAATAATAATGACTAAATATTTTTTCTGAGATTATGATAAACAAAATGAATCAGTGATAATACCTTTTTCTTTTTACACACCTGTGGTGGCCCACTCAGCAGCAGTCTCCTTGGGTGGAAGGTGTCCATTCTGCCCTCATTTCTGTTGTTGTAGTCCATGTGGATTGGCTTGGGAACCGTCCACTGGCGGTAGTACAGGGACTGCTCCGTGCACGTCATCATCTTGCTCATAAGGGGACGGAAAGAACTTGCCCACATAACAGAATGGTAAGGCAAGAGGGAAGAGGATTTGGGAAGTCCACTGCTGTCTGTAGAAGTAATAATGTCATAAACCAGTTTGGGCAGGAAAACTATGGGAGGCTGTTTAGATGCCTTGGTCATGGAGCACTGAGACGTCTGTAGGATGAAGGAGTTATGAGTAGGTGCAGAGGAGGAAGAAGAGGAGGAGAAAGGTGGGGAGGATGATGAGGTGATGGAGACTTGGGTACTTTTTATGTTTTGTTTCATATCCAGTTGTTCAGTTACTGGTGGCAAGTGTTTGCTGATTGTTGTTTGTGCCCCCTTGTCTACTTTTTGCTTCTGCCTTTCATAGTTATTTGTAGTTTCTTCAGTGCTGTTACTTAGGGCTTGGGGAGGGGATGACTCAGTGCAAAATGCTGTAATTAAAAGAAAAATTGTATTTCAACACAGTGCAACTATCTCTTCTAGTCAATGCCACAGTTAAACAAAACACAACAAATAATCCTCTTGATACATTGTCCAGCAAACATGGCTCCTCCTCTTGATTTGACCTTCCTCGTACAGGAAGCCATAATGGGACAAGTTTGTAGTATTTGTTTCAAAGCAGAAAGTGGCTTTTAAAGTCCTGAAGTTCATAGGAAAGATGTCAGTGATTGCTCTGTCCTCTATTTCCCTCATACACTTCTTGCTGAAGGTGCTCACCTGATACTTTATTCACTCAAGACAAATACAAAATTACTAAAACCATTGTTTAAATGCATTGAAGGAAGTAAGTATTTCCAGGCTATTACCCCACCACACTACAGAAATGTCTACTCAGACTGACATCTAAAAACAGTCCTCTGAGTCAGCTCTGCTCTGACACCCATGTCTGGGTCACTGCAGCACTTAGGCTGATCTAATGAAACCTGGCAGCCCTCAAGCACCTGGTGCTACAGAATGCTTTAGTGCATTCACAGAGCTCTGGGTCAGCTCAGAGAACATACTGAATTCATGGATATTGGCTGGGAATATGTGATGTAGATACACCCTGCAGGTAACTGTGCATTTTCTGAAAGCTATATATTTTTACGCTATATATATTTTAACTATTAAGATTTCTTGAAAGTTTAACACATGTTAAATGGTTCTGAGCATCTTTAATGCTTAGTGAAAGAGGGCATGCAAATATGTCACAGTCTTTAAAGTAGACAGAGAACTGCTTGTGGAATCAGTCTACACAAGGTATAAGAAATATCTACCTAAGGCTGAACATAGATTAAACCAGATTTCCCCTCATGGTGAAAACAATCATGCTGGTTCTCAAAAACCCCCACATTTTGAACAAACAAAAGTCAGTAGAAAGAAGAATGCTGATTTCAAGAAATGCTATCCTCTGTCTATTAATCTGAAGTAGTCAGTAATAGCCATTAGCAACAAACACAAAAGTGTCACCAGCACTGTGAATGGCTGCAAGTAACACCAGTGCGACATCCCTCAAAATACCAGTATCCAGGAGCACAGAAAATAGTGAAATAAAAATATTTCTTTGACCACAGATGTACTGAGGGCACAGAGCTATGGGCAGACCACATGGAAGCACCTAGTTTGAGCACCCCATGGCATGTTAATTTTTCAAGAAAGAAAAGATCCTATTTTCTATATTTCAGAAGTCTAATCCCTATATTTTCTAGTCATCTTAAGTGATCCCATTAAAATAGGCTTGATCAAAACCTTAGTGATTTATGCCTTATACTATTTATCAAATAAATAAGCCAAGGTCTCTTTTATGTCCTAAATTTAACATAGATGATCTTATGGTCTTACTGGAAGCTTTTGAAGAGAGAGATGAAGATGCAGAGTCATGGGAACATGATCTTTCTCTTTTCATAGGACTTCTTTTTTCTGAAGTAGAACCTGTTTCATGAATGATAGTAAGGGAAAACAAAATCAAAATATAATTTAGGTAAGCCTCTAAGTGACAGCTATATTGTCAAAGTAAGGAGAAGTACAGAAGGGTTTGTGTGGGATTTGGCCTCATCCTGACACTGTTTCCAATATGGAGAGTATCTGTTCCCACCACAGAATATCGGATCAGCCTATGGTCTAATTTACCTGTGCTGAGCTGCAACAGCTTCACAAAAATCAGTGCTGCAACCAGGAGCTGGTAATATCTAGGCCTGTCTCAACCATGGTTTCTCTTCCAACCCATGTCTTACATTCCCAACTAATCCAGTGTCAGGAAAAGCAGCAGGCAACAAGCTCTATTTTATCAGTATGTTATGAAATTACCTCCTACCCCACACAGCTTTATGGCCAGATTATATCTCAGTTTTCAGAGATGAAAATCCTCAGGTGGATGGCCATCATTCACTTGAGATTCCTAGCTGAGGCTCCTAAGTTAAAATGCTTGTTTCTGTACAGTATTAACGTGATAAACTGAGATAAGCACTGCCATCAGCAAACTTAGACTGTAAGCCTATCTCACATGTTCTGAGTTGGACTCTGGATGATCACACCATACTTCATGGACCAGGAGACCACAGGAGCCCTTTTGACTCAGATCACATACAATCTCAGCATACTTCAACTAAATGGACAGAACTGCTCATTGCAAGGAGTACCCATCACATCTGAAGCAGGCATCTCTTGAACACAGTTTGAGTATGACCTCAGGCATTTCATTCCTCTATGAAGAGTCCATATTGGATTAAAGAAAGTATTTTTGTTTAGCTTGTTCTGCTGTCATTTTCAGTGAGTAAGAACTTCGTAGGTGAACTTGGAAGGTAATTGGGTTTCTTCCTCCTCATAGTATAGAAAAAGAAATGAAGGCAAGTTGTTTGAGATTTAAAATACTTTACAGGGATAAAAATCCTTTGTTTTCCATAGGCACCATAGATAGTAAAGAAAAGTGTAAAGAACTAATAAAAAACTGATAATGTCCATCAATTATAACTCAAACAATGCAGAAAGTAATTGTTCCTGGGTAAATTATTGTTGGGTTTTGCATATTTGTATGTGCTCAATTGGTTTCTTAAGAAATTATGAATTCACGAACTCTACACTGTTCATTTGATTTCATGGGCATTTTCAAGGAGAACTCAGAAGTTTCTATGTTGAGATATATTTTCCATCCATACTATTTAACCCCTTACAAGGTAGGGACTACTCAGCTGTTTCCTTGAAAGGAATCTTTATCACTGACATCATTGTAAGGATAGGTTCAGTAGCACCAGGAACAGTTTAGTTGGAGCTGCCAGTGAGGGGAGGGATGCAGTCACTGCTGCTGCTTCTCAGACAGCAAATCTCACTCTTCCCTGCTGGGGAGGGAGATGCAGAGGGTCCTGGAACAGTGAGTGTCACCTGAACAGTGAGTGTCACCTGAACAGTGAGGGTCACCTGAACAGTGAGTGTCACCTGGTGCTCGTACTCGAGCTCCACTTGGTGGCTGTCAGAACACATAGGGCAAAGGAGGAACACAGAAGGGAGCCAGAAAACAGAGAGAGAAACAGATACAGCAGTAGAACTGCAAGAAGTTAAAATGCATCAGCAGCAGGTGAGGAAACAGAGGTTCAATGAGATGAAACAAAACTAAGGAGCAGAGCTCACTCAGTAAGACTAAAGTGAGAAAACCTCACCCATAAATTGCTGCTTTTGATAATCATTTTCACTCATTTTACAGCTCATTTTATTACCAGTAATAAAAAATACCTTCTGTTGCTATTTCTTCATCTTCATTGTCAGTACTGCTTAGTTTCTCTGGGTCACTTTCTAACACATCATTCACAACTGGTTTCTCTGTGTGAATTTCTGAGCTCACAAAGTATGCTGCCAAACCAAGTTCTTGCTCCAGGCTTGTCCGTACCAAGGAAGATGAATTTATTAAACGTAGGTCACAGTATCTCAGTGATCTGGAGAGAAACAGGAGGAGCTACTATGAAAACTCACCGTAATCTACTGCCTTATCTCTTTGAGAAACACAGCCAAAGGGAAAATTTTTCACAATTAGCTTCAATGAGGGATGAGATAGAACACGGTATTTTGTGCTTAATAAGTTTACCACTGTGATGCATACACTTTTCTTTCTCTTAACCCAATTACACAACTTGATTTACTGCACTGAACATTAGCATCAGCATAAGAATAATCATTTGGATTCTAAACCTAACACACACAGAATAGGACTCAGTTGAACATACGAAAGCATTTAGTGCCCCAGGGCATCCTGTCTCTCTTCCAGCTGCCATTCCAGAAGGCACTCCACACATCCTGGGGCACACATACAACCATCATCAGCAGATTTCTCAGCTACCCTAAAGAAACCTAAGCAGCTATACTTAAGCAGCTATACTTATTTTTTTTAACATACCCATTCTCTCCTCTAAACTGGGATAACTTTTATAATATTTTTGAAGCTATTTATGTCTTTGTATAAACAGAAGTTTATTATCAATAACATGGAGTTTGCATTTATGATACAAAAACTGCCCCAAAAATGGCAAAGAAACACCTTGACACTGAAATCTGTTCTCCTCTCACACAAGTAATCACACAGTTAATCTTTAGCTATTTGATAAGCAATGGATAAAACACTGCCACTGAAAAAAGAGTGGATCTTCTTACCGTGGCAAAGACTCCCCTTGTGGATCCATCCCACTAAAAATCAATATGCAAGGCAAACCTTCCAGTTCCAAATAGGTCTGTGGCCTCCAATCTACATCCTCAATTTTCTGCCAGATCTGTACAAGGTAGAGAAACCCTGTTGGACATATCTATATGTTGGACTTATCTGTAACTATATAAGAAGTTTATATATACATATATTTGAGATATATCTATATCAAATAAAAAGACAGTAAGACATACTTTATCATCCATTATAATAACCCACTTGTGCAGTGGAAGAGAAGCCACAATGCAGAGCCCAATTCCAAATAGAAAGCTCTCACAGCTTCTAGAGCATTATAGGCAGCAGTCTGCCTGCTGTTAGTCTGAGCACATTGGGACAGTATGTTCCAGCCTGCAGAGATAGCACTGAGACCAGGGCATATGGCAAATATGGCACAATGGAGAGTGAAGCTGAGCTGGAGTTTTGGGGAAGAGAATACAGAGGCTTCTCTAGGCAGATAATATATGGATGTCTGAGTCCAAGGAAGAAAATAAGCTAGAAATGAGAGTTTTCCACCTTAGAGGAACAGGAGAAAGTTGGAAGTGTTCAACACACACCACTGTCCCTATTTACAACCCTCTGGAGTCTCCCACTCTCCCCTAAAGCTATCAGTTTTCCTGGTAACTTTATGAGAAATCTGACATGTCCATATATTGTTTGACTGCTCAGGCTCAGGCTGTATTGCTTTACTCACCAGTCAGTCCTTTCTGCTGTGAGACTGATCTACAGATAAGGAGCATCTATGGTGTGAGCAACAGTACAACAACTCACCTCTGACATGTGCTTATGTTCCCCTCTATACATGTCAGAGAACATAATCAGGATGTGACTCAGAACTAATTCTGATTTTTCAGGGTAAGTGGTGTCTAATTAATAGCAGAATGAGATCAGCATTAGGCTCTGGATCTCAAATGACTTAATATAATGTATTGGATCAAACAGAGTAAACAGTATAACATATAGATATTACAACATTCTAGAGGAAATACATTTTTGCCTTGGAGATCAGAAGATGGTAATTTTATGAAGAGCAAAGGACACTTTTTTTAAACAGATGACCCACAATTCTGGATTTAAAGGATATAAATTAATCCATAAACCAAAACATGATTCAGAAAGCATAAAATCCCAAACTGTGAACACCAGGCTGCTCTAGGATCCATGATCAAGCAAATTGGTCTTTCAGTCCCCTGCTGGTGACAAGAATAATTTAACTATCAACTAGTCACTGATTAAAACCTTTTTGCACTGTGATGTTTTTGTGAGAAAATTCAGCTAAAACTGAACATTTTATTTGGCTTTTTATAGTCCCTTTCTCATAGTCCCTTTAGATAAAAGCATTTCAGCTGTTTCTGAGGGTTGCTACTGGAAGTCAAGTGCTAACTGTATTAGTTAATATTTCACTGAGCATTAACCACAGGCAGGACAGGAGAGGTGTCACAGAGAGTATGTGTAAAAGGTAAAAGTCATGCTCCTCATTGCAGTTTTTGGTTTTACTTTAGGACTGCACACTTCAGTTCATGGCTATAACTGTCACCAGTAAAGTCTCCCCACCTACCCATCTAAGGAACCTTCCAGCACATGCCATTCTGCAATTTACCTTCAATTGTTCCACAAAGTGCTTCCCAATGGTGATTCCAGAATTAGGATTTCCCAGGATTATTTCAAAGTTATCTTCAAGGGCTAGTCTTTCCCTTACATTATACAGACGTTCATATGCCACTGCAGCCAGAGGGACACATGGAATTCTCAACACGACCATGAGGCCGTGGCCACTAGGACATTGCCTTGAAGAGTTTATTAGATTTTGGGTGATTTCCAGAGTTTCAACTGAGGTGTAATTCTTCATCTGAGAAAGACCACACACTGCCATCATAGCTGCAGAGTAGTGTTGGATGAGGACAAAAGTCCTTATCACTGCACTGTGTAATCTGGGGAACCTGAAATAAATGGTGAATTAAAGAGTATTAAAGGGTGATGTGAAAAAACTTACAAAATATAGTAAACTCAGGATTTTCTCCTGTAATGAATCCTTTGTATCGACTATACAACAGAATCTCATCAATTGCAGTTGTAGAGTATTTGCAAGGCACCATTTCACAATCAGAACTGATGTTGTCTCATCATTTCTCCTCATAAAAGTTTACAAAGCAAGTAGTCCAGTAAAGTTACATCACTTTAGTTTATCCATACCTTACTGTTATTACAAAATTTATCACACAATATTAGCGGAGGAACTCAGTAATAGCATCAAACAAAATTACATTTTCTTATCAATAAGAATAGTATTCTTCATTGTGTGCCATTCTTAAGGGGCAGAGAAAGATTGGGTGTTTCTCTTGTTTTATTACTGAAGCCCTGAACCAATTTACTCTTGTGTTCAAGAGGACTGAATATATGTAGGCAGCAATGGCTTGCTCAGAATTGTGACTATGGCTTGCTGTGAAGATTTTATTTCTGATTTATGTGTACCTGCCATGGTGATATATCTAACTTCTCTTTGTGTTCCAAGTGCAGTGTACTCAAAATCAAAATCAGCCAGGGCCAGCAAGTGATAATATTGGACAAAAGTAATAACACATTTAAAATTATGTGGTGATACAATGGTAGATTATTACAATATAAAGGAGTTACAGGTCACAACAAGAACACATTGTAAATTGGGTTAAGCAGTGTGCATGCTCATAGTAAGAGACAGCCTCCACTGATGACACTGCAGGCCCAGTATATACTAAATACATAGGAGAAAATTAGAGCAGGTGAAACGTCTTGCATATGTAAATGATCTGTAAGACAGAGAGAAGTAAAATAAATAAATAAATAAAATGGTCTTCTAGCTAATAACTCAAGGCCATAAAAAGGACTTCCTAAGTTTCCCATGTTAAGCAAAGGAGGGCCCCATACCTCTTTCCCAAAGCCATGACCATTGCTTCAAAAGAGCTGTCATACCGGAGCAGTGGAATGCTATGTCCAGAGAGGGTGGACTCAATGAACTCTGACAGTCCAAAGTATTTCTTGTTTTCATGGTATAAATCTACACCCTAGAGCAAATGAAGCAATAAAAATACAAGGATAAAGTCTAGAAATAATTAATTTATGAGTGATTAACCATTGGTATCTTGATATACTTACAATCACATTCTCTAATAAACATACATCTACTCAGACATATTAAAACAAGAAGAGAAAGAAACAGAACTAGCCATTTTGAGACGATGAAAATTTGACCCAATTTTTCCTCATTTCTTTCTCTCTCCCCATAAATCCAAACACACAGACAGACCAGGTATATAGACTAAATATGCACATATATGAATAAAATCCATGTATGTACATATATTTATGCAGCAATGCACTAGAGACAGAACTGAAGATTATTTCCATTTATGTAGCTCAAAAATATTTAGCAGAGCTACTAAAGTTTATGGAAAATACAAAAGGAATAAAGAAAAAGAAAGCTAGAAAGGATAAAAAAGGAAAAATGAACTTGCCACAGACTGAACAGGATGTCATGCAAACTTCACTCTTGTTTACAAAAATCTTGGGGACTTCACTGTTTTATTAAGTACATAAATGGAAAATAAATCATGAAAAGCTCAGAAAAGCACCTCAAAGCATCCATCTTACATTGCTGTATGAAGAAGGCCAGTGGATCTCATTGTAAGGGCTGATATGAGTGTGCTGTGTCTGCAGCGCGTAGGGGAAGGAAGTCACATGGAGGGTCACAATATTTGGTGCCTCTTTCACCTCCCTGCAGTTCAACAGTCTATCAACAAGTCCCGTCGACAGCTCTGTTTGAGGATAAAGACTATGCATAGCACTGCAAAAAAAGAAACCCAAAACTCTCCAAAGTGATCAGCAAAAGGCAATATTTGTGTCTGTGTAATAGCTTAAACCCGGATGTGAAATCAAAGTTACAGGAATTTAGGACTCTTCTTTGACCCTGAAATTGTTGCAGAGAAGAAAATGCAAATTATTTCACTGCAAGTAAAAATTTTGGTGAGTCTGATAAGCTCTCTAACTAGCAAATTACCAATCCCTTGCAGCTACCAGAATATGAGAGATAAAGTAGGAAAGGAAACTAACGTGGCAGTTACCAATAGACACATAGTCCTGTAGTAACTCTGGTCAGATTGTTAGTGCTGCCCTTAACAAAGGATAATTCTAACCTACAAAATCAAGATAGAAAAGTACAGATGATAAGTCAGTATGATAGAACAAGAGAAAAAATGAATAGTTATTCTTAGAGCAAATCACAGTATCATGGAATACTGACAGTCAATTCCTTGCTCCTGAGCAAAATTTCAGTCCAAATTAATGCTATTGAATTTTTGGCATTTACCTGCCTATTTATCTTTATTAGGCAGAAAACAGAGTTGAGCAGCAACATAGGTACTTCCCTACCACTCAAGGAATATGAAATGCCTCAAAGGCTGGGACAGCTGTAAAAGTCCATGTAAGTTCCCAAGACAGGGGAGCTGAACAGGAAACCCTCAGATGCAGTTTCATTGAAAGTTATCATTGTTAACCTGCATTCACAAGTAAGATTCCAGTGTTTGGTTTCAGAAACACTACCACCATCCCAAAGTTGGAATATGTTGGTGTTTCTGGAGTTCTGAATGTTTTCCAACCTCCCCAAGAGCCTCAGAACCAGACAGCAAAAGCAGCCCCACTTGTCAGCAGGCAGGTTGTTGAGAATCTATGGAAACAGAGCTCTGTGAGGGAAGAGGGAAGCAATGAGTTACATGAGTGAGCTGATGGGAAACTTGGTAAACACTGGACAGGAACCATTCTCTTTCCCTTCAAACTCTACCTGGCATCACTAAGAATCCACAGAAGCTTTCAATTCTTACAAGTCACTGATTTTGGATAGAAAAGAACTGCAAAACTTCCAGTCAGTTAAAAACATAGGCAGCGGTGTTGGGTCACTAGTTTTCTACTCACTGGGTTGAGGTTTTGCAAATTTTACAGCCCAGAGGACAGTAACAGAGGATGAGGAGCTCTGTGTACTTTCACAGGAAGCTTCCCCCTGAACAAAGGACAAACAGCCAAAAAAATAATAACTGTGCTGAAGATAGATAAGAATGGGGTGCAAAAAAAGCTGAAATGTTCCGCTGAGGCACAATACAATAAGCAGGGTAAGACTAAATCATGAAGGACCTTAAAACATATTTATTCAATGCATGGGGAAGCAGAGTTAGCAGAAAGTTGCAAACAAATATGAAGGAAGGGATAAATCTGAAAACTAATCTTTAGAGATAATGCAGATAATAATAATTTCTCTAAAAACAAGTTACAGTTTTCTTACCTCATTAGATCCCAGTGTGCGTGATCATGGATTAGGACAAACAGTGTGTGTGGATTCTGCATAGAGTTTTGTAAAAAAATTTTGAATTTAATTTGGGCTTCTGCATCTAGTTTCATAACATACTGCTCCACTCTCTGCTTTGTAAGGTGTTCCTTTTCTAATCCAAGTTCTAATAATATACCTAAAAGAACAGAACAAGTGTCAGTATTTCTGGATATGACTACATCCAAGAATATTGTGTAAATCTAAAATAAAGCTAACTAATGAGCACCTGAGTGCCAGAGATGAAACAAAGTCTGTTGGTAAGTCACTTCGGAGGGTGGAACACAAATCAAGAAATCAATTTTCTCGAAGGAGCCCAAATCAAGATTTTGAGTACTGGAGTCAGCAATTGAGCAAATATGAGACAGCAATTTCTGAGCCACTGCTAGCTGGAATGGACGGATTTGATGTCGTTCAATCTCATAACCTGGAAAAAGGCAAAATTCTGTTTAGATATATGCCCAAAGTCTAATCTAATGTAAAATGTTAAGAGTCTGGCAAAGAATAACTTATCTACTCTTTAAAGTACTTTGCTTATTTACAGGAGTACATTTATGAAAATCTATAGAGAATATGCAAAGAAATCTTTCTGCATTTGGACGTACTGGTCCTGTAAAGTGTCTGAGACCTGAAAGTGAATTGAAACAATAGTATTCTGGTACCAAAGAAGTAAAACTTACAGCTTCAAACACTGTAACACCCAGTGGAATGAAGCAGAACATCCATCAGTGTAAATCTGAATATTCCAAGACATGAGTTGCAGTTTGCCTCAGGACCTCTCCTTTCTGGGCTCTGCCCAGAGGGATCTCACTGTGCACCCAGAACTTGGTGTCCAGTGCCCTACTCTGTTACCTCTTTAGAACATCCTCCTTACTCACTTGTACACACAGCTGTTCCAGCTCCATTCACTGCTGTTGGTTTATTCGCTGAAGCAGAAAGTGATGAAGAGATGTGCCCTTGGTTTTCTTGATAAAATTTTTCCAGCAAAAGATCAATGTCACCCTCTGTCAAAGGGAAGGGATAGTGGAATAAACATCCGTGTTAATAAGATCTGCATTTCATATTGATTTTGTTTTGTAAATCTTAAAAACTTTATATATATATATATATATATATTTGCTAGCTATCCTGCCCTTGGCTTATTGGCTGTTTTATACAGGAACCCTCTTGTTATTTTCTATTGCATCTCTTTTTACAGAGTATCACTAGTAAAATGAAAACCAGACCAGAGAATGACAAACCCTCTCTGCAGACCAGCTAGGACATTTATGGAATGTGGTAGAAAACTAACCTTAAGGCATTGATGCAAACCAGCAACAACAATGACATGAAACTGCCTTGGTTTATGTTCAGACCATGGATCCATACTGTTCATTAACAAGGATTACAAGGAAGTTGAGAAACATCTGATAAACATTTTTAAAACTCTAACATTTTTGAGAGACAGAAAGAAAAATAACTTCTAATACAGCCAAAAGAAAAACACGAGTCAATGCTGAAGCAAGCAAGGTGTATTTTATCGAAATATTGAATATCTGCAAACATACCCATTTCTATAGAGCAAGGGCCTTACTTAGAGATGAAAGCTATGCAGAGAGTACAATCTGCCTGATCCAGGCATTAGTATTTTCTCAGCAGTTGAAAAGATGTTTGAGCATGTCTGCAGTGAGCTCAGAAAGACAGGGCCTGTCCTGTGCAGAGCAGTCCAGTGAATATGGGTGGCAACTATTTTTAGGATGCTCATTTACTTGTTCTGCTACACAACAGCTAAACAATAACAACTAAACAATAATATTGCTAAACAATAGCAGCTGCAGAGAGCTCTATATCTCTCTGTGGTTCTCTGATTTTGAGAACCATGCTTTGAAGATACCAAGATAAACAATATATGACTGCAAGATGATTTAAGGAAAATGAGATTCCCTTAAGTGACCACTCAAAATATCATGACGCATTCAGAAGGGTTCTTGTGATCTATTTACTAACATGATGTGAAAGGCAAAGAAGACTGACATCTCATGAATCCTGACAAATATGCTGCATTTGCCCTAGTTGTGGTTTAACTTTCCACACAGCTTGATCTATCCCCAGATAATCCTGCCTGTTTTAATTCTCAGTACACTCACTTAACAAATGATCCAGTCTCTCTGCAATTTTCCTCTCTGTCCCAAGCATCACAATCAGGTTTTAAGTATGGTATGTTGAAGGGGCAAATCCCACCTTTCATGAAATAGCTCTTATCTATTCTGCTCTAAATGCTTAGGGTAAAAGAATTTATACATTCATATGCATATGGACTTATGTAATGTAAGGATGGATTTGCATAGCTAAGAATAATATGCTCAGCTGTTTGCTGGCCTATTTTTATGAAACCAATGGATTTTAGAAACTGACACTTTTAGGAGGAATTTCAATTCAACTATACTTTCATAACTTTATCCTGCATTTTTCATGTACTTCTAAGAGTGTCTTCCTTCTGGTAAGGAAATGAGCACAGATGTTTTCATTAATTTAAGAGTTTCAGGGATTTGGAAACATGCCGCTTTACAATTTGTTAGGTACCTGGGCAGAGTGTGCTAAAGAAGGACCCCAGAGTTTCCACCTTCCCTGTGACCAGCTGATAGTTAACTTCTTTCTGGTAGTCTGAAGGACTGAGCATGCTCTCAGACAGAACTCTTGCCTGATACTTTCCTAAAAGACAAAAAAATTTAAAAAAAAAAAGGAATTTTGAAAACTCTTCAAACTAGTTAAGAATGTTCCTCTAAGTCATAATAAAAATACTCTACAACTAAATGAATACCACACATAAAAAAATGGCAGAGATGAGTCTTTTATATCTCCAACACATGTATGCACCAGACACATGTAAAATAGATTCATATTTTACAATTCTTTGTATTTCATTCCCAGTTTGGAAAGTATTTGTTGATACAGGATATCAAAAGACCATATAATATTGGAAGGAATTTCTAATTATCTTACAATCATATTGAATCTTTGAATGGCCATTCAGATAATTTATTTAATTGTGAGCAGGTTGTTGAAGGGAATGACATTGCAAGACCATCTTTTAGAAGCTAAGGAAAGGTTCCCTGCAGCAATATCCCAGTTGCACAGAGCAGGAGAGCCATATCCACTGTGTGTGCTGTAACTCACTATTTCTTGTCTGCAGCCTTGTTGGCTGAGATGCTCTGGTGAGAAAATGGGCAACGCAGGCAGAAGGTGGCTGGGGAGAGACCCAGCTGTGCAGGGTCAGCTTGGCTTCATCAAAGCCCACTAATGGTTGGCCAAAGCTCTGCTTTGTGAGGCAGCTCACTGGAACTCCAACCAAAGCCCTCACAGCACTGAACTGCTCTGGTTTGCCACGAGATAGATCCTTGGGATATTACCTGTAATCACAATGCAGGAGTCAATGGCTCGGTTCCTACTGGCACAAATGATCACCACATAGTTTGTCTTTGTTAGCTTTCCTTCCATGAGGAGCTTAAACATTTCTGAGAGCCCTTCAGCCAGGGAGTAGCTGCACTCAATGATGTGGACACTGTCGTTGCAGGAGCTGGCTGCCAGCCCTGCCAGCCAGGGCAGCTGGGCTGAGCTCACCGGGGCGATGGGGCCGGGCAGTTGCGGGAAGGGCTGGGGAGCAGCCGGCTGGTACTGGCGGATTTCACACAGGTGCGACTCCCGCCACGAGCGCATGAATATCTGCTCCAGATCCTCAATCAACGGCACCTGGTCTGCAGCTAAAAGAAAAAATAATAATAAGAGGGAAAGATTATGAAACAATTAAACAGAACTGTTGAGTTAAAAACTTCTTTTTTTTTAAAACCATGCTTCAGATTTCTGCATGCAGGACTCTGTTGCCCTAAGTAGATGAAAAGCAAATTTTTCATTTTGAAATGCCTTTGTGATACTCAGATAAAGCTGCCCTAATTTGAACCTGAGCACCAGTAATTAGAAATATTTAAGAGGTTGAGTGCTGCCTGTCTCAGCATACTTCTAAACCACAGATTGTCTGCAAGAACAGTGAATTACAGCTCTTTTCCTTTAATTTTCATTGCTGAGGTCCCAGATGCAGAAAATAAACTTTGTATTTTTATAACTCAATCTGTCTGGCCTTCAAAACATAGTCACTTCATTTTGTTCCATAACCATGAATGAAATAGTTTAATATCATATTATCAAACACACATATTTAGTACTGTCCTGCCCTAATATTCCCCTTCTCATTTGCCTGCATGTAAAACATTCAATGTAGTCTGCCTGGATGTAGAACAATCTTACCTAGTTGAACAAGGTAGTAGACAGTCAGTAACAGCTGCATTTCCTCAGAAATAGGCTGTATTGTGGATGCACCATATTGTTCATATGCTCTAGATAAAGACTGTGAATTTCTGTAACAGGTGTACAGCAAAGGACTCACTATCACATCATTAATGTTCCCACAAAGATATGGGAAGTTTCCATGACCTACAAAATAAATGTATGTACACATCACATTAATTTTGTCATTTTTCATATGTGCAGTAAACAGTTTTAATAGTCACCCTCTTGAAATGGACAGTGTTTAGGAGTGGGATATATCTTTACATCTCTTGCAAAAAATAGAGGCCTTGTTGTGGGATTGGGGGATTTACCTTTAAAAATAACTGGTTTTGCTTTACAGATTTTCAGCAAGTTGTCAGGAACTGAGACTGGTTCTCCCGAGCCCACCATTGGAGAGGAGGCTGGTCCCGCCAAAGCAGAATGTGGTAAAGATGACAGGCTTCCTCCATCTGAGATTGTAGACAAATTATTACTGGGGTTAGGTCTGGTAAGGATTTCCTCAAAGATAAGTTATTCAGCATCATCTCATATCCACATTTGCTATCAGCATTAACTGTTTTTGTGGCTCCATCAAACAGCCCATGACCTGTTACTACAGCCCACACTATTGTGCTCAGTGTCTTGGAGGACTAATTATGTCACTGCAACACTGGACAACACATATGCATCTAAAGATTTTGAAATGTTTATAAATAAACACTTCCAGGTATGAATGCATAAATAGAGAGACCTATGTGATATTGTGTAGCTGTGACTACATGTATAGTTATGATTTGTGAGTTCTATGTGATATATTTAGTTTCACTCATTCTAAACAGTTTTTATTGCTATAAGAAGAAAGAAAAAAACATGATTAAATATTTGCTCAGGCATAACTTCTTTATGGTAATTTTAATATTAAAAATAGTACATTAAAAGAAAATATTTTGGGGAAACTGGGTTTATTTCACTGCATGTCACTCTTGTCTGTATCTAGACTTTAAAATCCAAGTGCCACAAATATTTTGACAAATAATTGAAACAATGAATGGTACTGCTATCATGGACTTGAGTTATTATACTAATTTTAATATTCCAAAGGTGTTTTGGTGTCTAAAAATGGATCCAGGCATCTGTTGGGATTTGTTAATGACTGGAACCTAAGGAGAGTTAGGCTCAGAGCCTCAAAACCAATGGAAATAAAGCATCTAGGTAAGCACAGAGAAATCTCTCATATGAATCTGCATGTGTCTTTAAAATAATGCCTCTCTCCCCCCATTATTTTCTGAATAATGAGACAAAATCATTACTTTGTGTATAGCTTACCATTTTTAATTCTGTTTGAAGCCTGTGGATTGAGCTGCAAGTTCCAGGTCTCAGTGGATGATGGAGATTCTGGTGACCAACCTTTATGGCGCTTTTTTGGAGGCCCTGAATTTGTTAATGTGCCTAAATGTTTCAGAGAAATATTAGAATAAAATATATACAGGTTTGTGCATGGTAATTCAATATTTTTTGATAAACTGAATGTATTCAATGAGTATGGTAGTACAAAAGGTCACGTCTATGAAAATAATAATTTTGTGTGGTTTATTTTACTTTGTTGTGTCCTGATTAAATTTCTTGGAAATTTCTGGAGCAGAGAACTCCTAATTATCCAGATTTTCCTTATCTTATACCATTGCTTTCTCTCTACTAAGAAAAATACATTATAAGTACAGTAAGAGACATACTAAGAATCCTTAAAAGTACTAATATTTTGAAGTCAAGACTGTGGGCATTTTGCTCCTTTTATTTCTGAACACATGACACAGTGTTACATGGAACTGAAAAGTAATATTCCCAAGGGTTTCAGAGTAATAGTAATAAACATCTGAACTCTTTTCAACAATTTCCCCATTTATAGGATTTTTGCCACTTCTTGCTGATTCCACCTTTGGTTTTTTGTTGTTCCATATTAACTCCTATCAAACTACTTCTACACCTTCCTCCTACAGATGAATAGCTTCAATTTTTTTTCCTGTGAAAGCAATTTTCTTACAGTTTCTCTAGGACATCCTGATGACTAACTTCTTTAATTTTCTTCCATCATTTTCTTGAGTCTCCTTGTGCACTCCTGCAAACTCCTAGAATGATGAGCCTCCACTAACACCAAGTATTTACAATTATTGGGAGTCAATGGTCCTCCAGGAATTGCTCAGAAACTCACAGGATTAAGCTATTTCTGTTTCTGGACATGACTACCAAAGGTCATAGCACTGCTTCACCCTGCCAAGGCTGCACCTCCTGGCAGAACAGTTAGTGCTACATAAAATGCGAGGCAACATAAGAATTTAATATAAAAAGTGCGGGTTTAATTTTTAAAAAATTATTAAAATTAAAAAAAAAAAAAAACGAGGCCTTCAGATCCAGAAGAAGACGGTTCTCTTGCAGACCCTCAGACACAGATTTCCAGCGAGTTTGTCCCTGACACTTTTGCCACGCGAGGGCAGCCTTTGGCCATTTTGCTGCTCATCCTTTCACTTGCGTTCCTGGCATTGCCTGGGACAAAGTCACAAGATACTGAGGGCAATACAAAGGATTTTTTATTTGACAGTGCTGTGCTCTTTCGTGCAGATATGTTGATATGTGAAATAAATCCTTCTGAAATGAATTAGCAATAATGTGCTGCTGCATGGAAAAAAGAGATTAAGAGCCTGAATGGGCAGAGAATTTGTCTGTGATGTCAGCAGGGAAACTTGGGAAGACTTTTCCTAAAATAGAGCTATAGTTTGTTTCTAGCCATAGTGAAAACTAATTTTCTTCCTTATACAAGTTTGTGACACAGTGACAGAAAACAATGTGACACAGTTTGTGACAGAAAACAATTAACAAAAATCCTAATACTAATGCTACAGTGAGGACAATTTATTGAATTTGGAGCTGGTTGACAAAGTCCAGCTCTCCATCCCAAAGTGAGGTGCAACAGTTCAATAGGAACTGCAATAGGAATCATCCTATGAGTAATTACTAATAAATATTCCTTTATTCCCTTTACAAAATCTGTTGGTGAAATCGATGCAAACTGACACATTCCTTAAGAACCTGGATTCAGAATCTGGTCTGTGTCTCTATGAAATTAATGAACTGTAAATATGAGGAAAACATCCAGCTAATATTATGAACTGTAACAAAACTGTGGCTGAAAACATCTAAAGAAAATTTTTCCCTGGAAATTAATACAGAAAATTGTATTGTGGTCAGAAAGGACTTGGAAGGGAATGGTAATTTCTATTCATTCAGGAAATTACAATCATGATATCATTTGTTCAATGCTTCTGTTATACACATAGAGTTTAGGGTTATTAAACAGCAAATCCATACAAATACCTAGCACTGAAGGTCTTGTCAGAGCAGACAGGTTATTTTTCATCATCTGTTGTTTAGGTGATTCCTTGCCATTATAAACTGCTGAGCTGAATGCAGCTGTTGAAGGGATGTGATCTACAGCTGCAGCTGAAAAGGAAAAAAACCCAAAGTGTTCACATTAAACATTTCTAAGTCAAGATCCTCAGCTGATACAACAAACCAATCATTTCATCATTTATTTTAATAGAGCCATTGGGTTCTGCTCAAGAGTGAATACATTGCTGAATGAAACAATCCACTTCTGACCTCCTACTCCCAATTAAGTGCCTGGGCAAAATCTGATTCTTCAATTAAATGCATATGTCAGGAGCTGTAGCTTCTTTGCATGACCCTGGCTCTTACATAAAGTTTACTCAAGAACGAGGCAAAAGAGACATGTTTAAAATTTACTAAGCCTCCATCCCAATCCTTCTCTAAGATTTTTGAACTGTGCTGCATTAAGAAAAAAAAAGGGGGGGAGGCATTCTCAAGACTAATATATTTGATATGTTTGTAATTAATGTAGCGTTTTTTGTAAAATCTGAGGAAAAAAAAAAAGGCAATCTGTCATCATAGATTGATGATTTGTTCTGGAAGGGCACCAGTATTCCAGATCACAACTATTTAACAGGCTTCTATCTCACACAGAGAATACAGAATATAACCACCACAGATGCCCTGCTCAGCTCCCCTGTGTAAAAACCCAGGAAAAACCTGTAATAGTCACAAGACACTAAAGAGCTGTTTTCATTATAAGAAGCTCAGAGAGATCACTCTAGCCTCTGTCATCTATCACGTTTCATTTATGTCAAATTAATGGAAAAGTAAAGGTCACAAAAAGAATTTTTAATACAAAGAAAGTTACAGATACTGACCATTAGTTTGTTTTTTAATATAAAGTCACTTTTCTCAGCAGAAGAAAAAATCCAGAAGCTTTCAAGCTGATGCCCATATACTGTCTGTATTGAAAAGGATTCTGGTCATAGCATAAAATAAACTGGATCAGACACAAAAAGCTAAGATTACAGAGGATCCTGTAACAGTTGTCATCTGTGACCAGACAAGTGACAGCTGGAAAAACACTTCAGAAATAAAGCCTTTTTAAAACATTCTGGTTTGGTTCAACTGTGAGTGAACTGCAGAACACCTATTTACTATTTGCTAACCTTTTATACACAAACCTGATGTGAGAAAATAGACAGCGAGAAGCCTTCAAAGAATAATTGCTTTCTTTGTTTGTAATAGATCTCTGATTCTATTCAGCTTGTTTTATTAGGCAATGTGCTCACGTGTTTGTTTGTCTTTGCTTTCACACAAGTACAAGGTCCCAAATACACAAGCACAGAAGAGTTAAGTGGAAGTGGAACCCCAGCATGTTTTCCCTCCAAGAGGTACCTGTTGGCTGAGTCCCAGCTGGAGCACTGGGATTTGCAGGTGGGAGAGGCTCACTGGAGGTGCTTCCTGAGAGGCCTGAGCTTTCTGGCAATTGGAACAAGGTGCTTGAGCAGGTACTGGTTGAAGACTGCCGGCCTCTGAACTCTTAACAAAAAAAAAAAAAAAAAAAAAGAACTTACTTTATCTCTCTGATAATTTCACACATGAATTGCTTAGAGGTTACAGCTCTTGAAATGAGGGAACCAATGTCTTCAGACATGCCAGGCTTGTATTAGGTCAGACAATGGCTTTTACAGCTGCTCCAGCAGTCACCTGGCTTTAGAGAGTCTTTCAAAGGATCTCTTAGGCTTTACACAGACACCAGACCCCATAATAGCTAAGCTTGGATGATGAAAACCAGAGCTCGAGGAAGACAGCTTCATTATCTTACCTGCCCCTTTCCAGCAGATTACAGATCCTTTGGTCAGAGCTCCCTGTGCATTCCTGACCAGATAATACTTTAAGTGTTTCTGTTTCTTGGGCTGAGTGGTCAGTTTAAGATTAATGTGATTTGAGAATTCTGTAAAGTAGCAGAAACCCTTCTTGCCACAGCCAACGCAATTGCCAGAGAAGCCTGATAAAATAAACAATACACATAATCCAATGAGATAGGTGGGTCACTATTAATAACATTCAAACATGACTCTTTCCAGAGGAAAGGCTGTATTTAGGTTTGGGGTTTTGGGTTGGTTTTTTCAGAAAGTGAAATTTTTATTACTGTTTTCCTCAAAAAAAGTATTTGCACTTTGTACACAAAGTGTATTGCACTTCAGATTACAGACTGCAAAAATACAGCCCCACATTTAAAAAACAAATAAAATGGGCCATATTTTTCATTTTCTCCCATAGAAAAATATCACAATTCCTATTTATTACCTACCTGTGAAAAGTGTCTGACTGAAGAGCTCTGAGTCAATTGCTTAACCCCAGCCCTATTCAGCACCACAGCACATACATGCTTCACTTCTCTTTCAGTTTTCATTGACATATCATTCAATTTCACTGAATTTCACTTCACTCAATTCAATGAAACATGAAATTAAGTCTCAAGAAATTAAGTATATATAACCTACTATATTTAGATAGATCTAAACATATTTCAGTACCAAGTTCCTACTACAGACACTGTTTTAGAGAGGAGAAACTACTAAAAGATTCCTGGGCTATTAAATTAAAATAGCTTTGTCAAATTATGGCTGGACTGTGTCAGCACTTCACAGCAGTTGAAACTATTTATGATTACAGGAACAAAGTGTCTGCAACTTTATAGACACAACAGAGACACAGTCCTTCCCCGTAAAGCTTTTTGTACTCGGGCTTGATGGGGCATTTCCAGGGATACTGCCATTTCCTCTCATTCTGAGATACACAGCCTGGACCTCAGCAAGGGGCTCATGTGCTGATGTCATTAGCACCGTAAATAAAGGGCTCTGCTCACACAGCTGCCTCAAGATTCTTCTTTCTTTTGCCCATTTTACAAAGCATTTCTTAAGACATTTTCATCTTCATCAGACTAATGCAACTATCTGAAAATACGTATTAGTATTAGTATTAGTATTAGTAATAGTATTAGTATTAGTATTAGTATCATCATCGTCCTCCTATACTGAGCAATTAAAAGATAATCTACCCCATGGAAATATTCTCTCTGTTCCCTACACATGACCTGAAGTATGAACTTTTCTTTAATTTTAATCATATGTAATGTACGTTTTTATTTGTAATAACAGGAATTGAAAAGCGTCTATTCAGGTTCTATTCCTCCATCTAGGCATTCCTTTCTATTCAGTTAATTGAAACATGGTAAAAATAAAGGAAATGTATTACACATAAGGTGGACAATACCATTGTCCAAGAAAAAAAGTGGAATAAAGGATCAATAATATGGTAAATCAAATTAAGAGACATTGATGAAATTTATTATTTCTATCACATAACTCAAACAATTAAATTTACAAACTAATGGTCAACGCTTTTTTTCTTTTTGGAAAGTACAAACACTGAAACATAATTCTCTGTAAACACCTGTTGTTTGGTTTTCAACCCGAGCACTTTCATTAATTTTCAAAAGGTTCAGAAGAATTTATTAAAAACTAAAGTTGATGTGGAGATTGGTCTGGTATCAATGGGAACAAGTGGCTAACAACCATTGAAAGCTGCCCATTATCTCTCTGATCCTAGTCAGTAGGATGATAAAAGTCATTGTGACTCATAAAATCAGGACAAGTCATGACTCTGCAGAATCCTCTGTGTTATATCAGTCAGCACAAAAGCATCTGTCTAACATCAGAGAGCCTTGAGTAGCTGCAATAAAAGCAACAACAAAAGGAAACAAAATTAGAACGGATGTGGCAAAAGCTGTAGAGTTTGCACGCATTTTATGCAGATTAAGAAATCATCAAAAATGCTTTTGCTGGTAAATGAAAACTTCCCATCTATTTGGCAGCACACAGATCATCACAGCAGCAGCACTGCAATTTTTGCCTGGTGGCCACCTGCAAGATTGAGCATGTTTTCAAATTTACTATTTTTTTTTTTCCCAAAAGTACACTTTTTAGGTTTTACCATTTTGCTAGCAGTGTCTTGAAAAAGCAACTTGACAAAGCCATATATTAAAGTATTTGTTCAATCCAAGTTGGATAGCAGACAGAAAATCTTGTCATTTGGACTTCAGATTTTCAGATTACTTCTGTAAATTACATCTGCCCAAACTAGATTTAGCAATAACTTTTACCTGAAAAAACCTTTTGCCCTTATCACCTATTCTTAACTCTGCAGCATCTACAGGAAAATTAGTTTACACTCTATATAGCATGAGGTGAGGCTAGTAAGGATTAAACAGATCTAAACTGTCCACTTGTTTTGAAAAACCCTTGGAGGACATTTTAAAAGTTTATTTGTTTAATTTTCCTTTAAGTTAAATTATCATCTTTCATGTCAAGTTTCGCCAGCCCTCTGAGTGTGACCCATTCCTTTCTTGGAAGCTCTTGTTAACATCCTTTTCCATCCTTTCCCTCTGACTGACACTCTTTGGTCACAGCCATTGCTTCATTAATGCAGCTCAGCCCTGAAACCACAGATAGAACACAGCATGCTCTTACAGCTCCAGTGCAATAAAATGCTGTTCAGTCATTTCTCATTGCTGGGCTCTGCCACCCCTGCTCAGAGCATTTCATGTGGCAGATTGAGTAACACTGAGAACCCAAACATTTCATCATCCTCCTCTGAATGCCCTGCTCATGCCATGGCCCAAGCCAGCAGCTGACAGAGGGGACAGCTTGTTTCATAAACAAGCTGCATTAAATATTCTTCCATACATTACAGAGAGCACAAAGGTCAGGGGACTTGGGTCAGCCATAAGGTGACCCAATATATCTATGTCATGGGATTGATTTCACAAGAGAATTAGAAATCAATGCCTGGAGTTTAGGGGCTAAAAGCCTTTCACCTTTCGGTCATTGGTTCATACTGAGCTCGGCTCAGTTGTGACTAAAGGCTGTTCCCCTCTGAAGTTTGTTTAATCAGAAGGTGCTTGATTGCATCTGTGATTTGTCATATGCATTTGCTTGAATTTGCTCACATCACAATAATCAATTGTCCATAATTTAAAAAGCTCTTCCACAGCAGGGACCTTGTGCTCTGAAGAAGGACCTTGCACCAAAAGGTTGTGAAACCTGAGCTACCTTCTCACTGATAAAATGGTTCCTTTGGATCAACGGTGAGCTTGTGTGGGGATAAAGAGAGGAGTTCAGAATGGAAGGACATCCACTTGATATTTCATAGTCAAATTTTTCACAAAGTAGTAGAAAATTTCCTTTGTGTTTTTCTTTTAAATGAGTAATAGGCTTTTAATTAACATTAGTATTTTGGTGGAAAGTTTGCAGCTTGCTTAAACAAAGAATAATTGTATTTTCAACTTTTCACCACAAGTATTTCTTCTTTTCAGTTCTACTCATAGAAAAAGGTACTCAAACACTGACAGTGCTCAATGGTTTTCCCGCCTACTCAGTACCACTCCATTTGAAGACTGAAGTCCTAAGTTTAAAAAATGAATAAAATCAATATGGTCAGGGCAGAGAGCTCCATTGTATGGCAACTCAGTACTGCTACAAAAGCCCAACAGATCATTGCATATTTATAAGAAGCAGTCACAGTATTTTATACTACAATGTTTTCCTCTTACATACAGCTTACAATGCAAGCAAACTAATCTTTTCCTCTGTCCTTCTGACCTCAAGGTCCTACAGAAAAAAAAAAAAAACCCAAACATTTCTTGTTTCCTGATAGGAAAGTAGGCAGCTGTTTGGTCTTTTGGAAGATGATAGGTGAATAGCTGCTTTGTTTATCATGAGAGACACTCCTGAATAGCAAGACTAGGGAAGAAAAATAAAACAAGAAGAGAAAAAAAACCTTTGGGACTGATACATGTTTGCTGCTTTAATTAGGAAATAATAAATATCTCACTATCACAGATCACTTCCTCCATCTAAGCATTCCTTTAGACTGCATAAAACTCAAGAAACAGCTTCCTAAAGGCAAAAACCTGCATCTGTTTTGCAAAGCAGTTAAATCTGTGATCTAACGTGATTAACAGAATCAGATGAGGAACATGCCTAGAGACATTTTCCTTATCAAAAATATAGTCTTTTCCAGAAACTGCTGAGGTTGTCTTCCTATGGAACAATACATTAATTGTAAAAACTAAAAAACAAAACAACCTCCAACAGAAATTACTTTCAAATCGGAAGCACATCTGCCTTGATTGGTGGGACAACTTGGTAGCATTGTCAATAAAATGGCACATGCCTCAGAGGAATATCAACATTCCCAAATGGGAACAAGATCTGAAGTCAAAATCTGGCCCTGAAACTACTAAGATATTTCCTGCTTTCTTCTGGTCTTTTTATACAATCCACAGGCAGCCTCACAAACACCCATAAGAAACCAGGACACTATTGGGTGACTCATTGGTGTCTTCTCTATTTAAATAAACTCTTCTGAAAAAGTCGACAGTACTGAGGAACAGCTGCCTTACAAAAATACAGTATATTAAGAGGAAAAACATGAAATTAGGTAAAAAAAAAAAAAAACAGTGAGGCTGAAGGGTTACAAATCCTGTGTCTATATCACCAACAAGCCTTACTAAAAGTGTGGGATATATACTCTGACCCATGACAGTTAATTTCAATTCAAAATTAATCCAAATAAATTTCCCTCTAAACTTAAAAAGGCTTGAAGGGACCACTTTCCATGCTGTTTCAAAAGGCCAACATGTTTGACAGAACTCAGAATACCAAAAATAAAGCTTCTATGCTGTCTTGAAAAGCAAGACACTAAATTGTTTCCCTTCTTCATAAGGCGTGTTTTCAATTTAAATCTACTGCCAGACAGAGATCACTGTGCTACATTAGGAGATTATTTACAGCAATGATGGTTCTGGTTTATATCCCACTATTGTCCAAAACCATCAGAATACTCATGTCTACTTCTAATTTTACTTCCCCTGATTTGACTTGCACTGGGATATGAAAACCCGAATCAAACAATCATTTCTATCCACAGTGTGACCTATTGTACAAATGGTGTACTATCCCCATGTTAGCATGATATTTTTTTATTAAATTATATATTATGATACATAATTTTTTCATTAGATTAGGGACCAGGAACATTATTTTATCTCCACCTTCCAGATGAAGACCTCAGATCTTAAAGCATGTAAGCTCTTTTGTATTTGAGCTTGTAGAACACATAAAAGTCATACTACAGAGTTACTAGAATTGTCTGCAAAAGAATATGGTTAACTGGGGTTTAAGTGTATAACAACAGTCAAAAATAAGCATTTAAATGGTTTCAGGAAACTAAAATGTATTAAATAAGCAAACTGAGGATGCAAGTAGCATAAAACCCTCCCAATTATGTTCCTGTTGCCTTTTTCTGTTCTTGTTTAGCATGCAATTAACAAATACACTACTTCCTCTCTGCTAACAGCCTAAGGAGCTTAAGCTGTTAATAGTGCTAGCACTGAATGACTTGAGTGGTACAACATTCCTGTCTTTATCTTTAAAATGACAACACGTGGGTGATTTACAACCCTCCTAATTCTTTTACAATCACTGGTCAAATGCACTGTGACCAATCCAACTCTACAAGATCACATAGGAAAAGAAATTACTGTACATAGGATCACATTATGCACCTTCACACTCCACTGTCAACCCAAATGCCTTGGAGACTTGCTCAAACTGAGATAACAATTGAGCTCATGTCATATCCCTCAGTGTTTGTGAAAGAAACCTCTTAAAATTCTTGGGAAATGTTTCCCTTTTGCTATTCAAAGCTCAGGCTGATGCACAAATATATGATGCATCTTTTTTTGTGAACTCTGAAAACAATATACACATATCTGAGAGTGCCTGATTGAAAAATGAGTTCCCCCTCCAATTATGCACCACCTTTTCCAATATAAAAAATATTCCATTTTAATAACATTAATATTCATTTAAGTAATTCACATGATTGAGATTTTCCCTATTTGGCTTGATTTGGACAAATTTAATGGCAATCAGAATGACTATAATAAAAATAGATAGAAGGATCTATTTTTATGTCAGAAGAAGGATCTCTTTTTATGTCAGAAATTAAACTTTTAAGTAGATTAAACACAATAAATTGAAGCATCCTCCTAAGAGTATTTTTCCAACACACAGTGTTAACTGATTGCACATATGGGGAATATTTTAACTTATAATCACTCATTTTTTTATATTATGATGATAGCAAGAAGTCATAGGTTAGGAACAGAACCCAGGCTATTGTTCAAACACAGGGGAGAATGTTATCCCTATCTCAAAGAGGTAAATTGAAAGGGTCATTATTTTTTGTCGTCTAAACTATCATTAAACTGTTTATATGTATATAAGAGCCTGAAATTTCCACTTGACAGGCCTACAGTATGTATACATCCATATTTGGAAAGCCACAATAGACACAGGCAGAAGTTTAACCAGTCCAGTTACCAGATGTGCAGTTCCAGCAACTCAGACATGCACCAGCCAAATAATGACTTTAGCATTGGACTGATGGACAGAAGGTGATGAAGCATCTCTAATGAAGTGCTCACTCTGTATCTTTCCAAAGCAAACACAGCCAGCTCTGACCTGTTATCTTCTTGTGCATGACCTGTGAGCATTGCTGTAGATGTGGAACAGAAATAAGACCTGCTGAACTCAAAACCACAAGTAGCTATTAATTGAAGCCACAGAAGAACCCAGTTACTGCAGTCAGACACTCACCCAGCAGGGCATTGCGCCCGTTGTCATCTGGCAGGAATCTTTTATCCACAGCACACACTAACAGGTGATCAGGTAAATTTGGTGACTTTGCACCAACAAGTAAAAATCCGGATGGCACCTCAATATGTTCATTAGAAATTGAAACCAGTCTCAAATCTTTACCAGCCTGGCAGAAACCTAGAAAAAAAATTCAACTTATTTTAATTTTTTGTTTCCTGCTCACAGTTGTCTTTGTTAAAGAATTTCCTATATTTTTAATGAAAGCCAAAGGCTTACCCTCTAAGATCAAGGGCATGCTAAAAGGGAATTTTC
This sequence comes from Ammospiza caudacuta, assembly GCF_027887145.1. Lineage (NCBI taxonomy): Eukaryota > Metazoa > Chordata > Aves > Passeriformes > Passerellidae > Ammospiza > Ammospiza caudacuta. The sequence continues at coordinate 81,736,157 of NC_080595.1, forward strand.
TTTCCTCGTTTTGGTCAGTCATAAACAAAACGCACAATGAAGTTTCTCTTGGTGGTAGTTTGTAACCAACATATTTATAGGACTACTGTCATCACTAACACCATAACTTTGGTCAGACATTCAAAAAGGGAGAAAACAGGTCTCAAAATCTGGTCAATTTCACCAGCCTTTCCTGGGTTTTCAAATATTTTTGACACTTAATACACTTTAAACAGGAAAGAGTGGTGATAAAGCAATAAGAATTATCACAGTCATTTTAGCAAATGCTATACCTGCAAACTTTGCAATTTAAAGGCTATGCTGCCTAAGAGAACAGAAGTTCTGTCCTTGTGCCAGGCATTCCAACACAAATGCTTATCTAACACTGAACAAAGACCCTGTCAAACAGAAGAGCAACTGAGACCCATCCAGCCTTGTCAGGCAGGTAATGAACACTGACATTTTTAGGATTTTTGTATCATATAGATTATGTCATTCTGACAAATTATAGGGGAAATAGCCCAAATTCTACCCTTTTCAGTAGGGCAAATGCTTCTGACAGCACAGTTGGTATTCTTACCATCAGTAGTGCAACATCCTTCTGGGGGAGGCTTCACCTGGTAAGAAACAGGAGGACTACTTGATTCTGAGCCTTCTTCTTCCTCCTCCTCTTCTTCTTCTTCCTCATTATCTGCTCTGCTGCCTGCTGCAAATTATCATAGTATAAATTACTTGGACACCAGAAAATGCTGGCAACAAACCAGTGAGTGAACAGGGTGACCCAGTTACAGAAAGTATTACAGCAAACTGGATTCTCTTCTCTTGACAATGACTTTACTGTTGCCAACTCTTGATAATTGTTATTCCTTAAAGCTCCAACTTCCAGTCATGCTTATAATAGAATGTCTTTAACCAAGAAAATAAAGATGTTAGTTCCTGTGCAAAACAAGTTAAAAAACATGACTCAGCTGCACCTGAGAAAGTAAAACACCCTTAAGTACAGATAAGAAGAAGTCTCAACGTATTAATTTTTAAATCATATTATTTTAATATAAGTGCACAATTTTTAGGGGACTAGCTTCTAATGCTTGATCTCTTGCTGATCAAAACAGTGTAACTGTATCCTTTGTTTAGAATATTAACAGGCAATAAAACCCAAAGTCATTACTTCTTGGCACTTTAGAATGTCCTGGCTACAGTCCAAGTACAGAATTTATTAATTAGGCATTGACCATGTCCTTGGTTTTGTACAGGACAGTGAAAAAACAGTTCCTGCTAGAAACTAGTTTCACCACAGATGATGCCATGACAAGAACACCTAATTCTCAGCCCGTCTGTCTCCTACCAGAATCCAGAGCTCCAAGTAATGCACCAACACTCTCTGTACAGTGTCAAGGGAAGGCAGAGGTTCAGGAAGATGATTCACTCCAGCCTGCTCTTGTACCTGGACCATGCTAGTCCAGGAGGCACTATGGAGGTAGTACTAAAAGCTGGAGAGGAATACATGATGTAAGCTTCAATTTTTAGAATGTGTTAGGTGTTTTCAGAGGGCTTTATTGCTGTGTGTTTCACCCCTTCAACTAGAGACTGCCTCTTCTTTCCACCCAAAGAGGTTTTTTCATGAATGATTCAACAGCTCCAGCAAAACTGACCATACTGACCAATGGCTCTATCCCCTCTTCTGGCTCAGACATGCTCCTGGAAAAAGGGACAAATGTTGCAAGCAGAGGAGAGCAATTAACTGGAGAAGGGGAAAACACTTCCACAGACAGGACTGAGGAACATTTTACACACGAGAGACAGAGCACAAGTACTAAGTGAACCCAGTGGGGTTTGTGTCTTAGGCTTGTAGGCTTCTAGGGGTCAGTATGGACATGCCTGCAGCAAACACAGCAAGAGCTTCCCCTGGCAAAATTGGGTCATGAAGGGCTACAGGTACTTGAGGACCAGCAGGAAGCTGAATAGCTGCTTGTACCTGGGCAAGTAAAAGAGCAGTTAGGCACTGAAATTACACCGTTGATCCAGGTTTTAGTCTTGAAACAGAAAAAAAGTGAAGCAGAGCAGTCATCCTCCAAAGCCCAGTGACAACTGGACGTACTCTGTTTGCTTCAATTGACTTTGGATCAGGTACTCAGAATCCCATAGGATATCATCAAGGATTTCTCTTTCCTTTCCTATGACTCTCCTCAGAATATGCTTTTATTTTATTGACAAATTATTGTGCAATCATCTAAATAACTACTATAGGATAAATGAGAGCTAGAGAAGAGAAAGTAAATCTGGAGTGTAAAGATTTATCTGTCAAGGTCATTCAGATTTACAGTCCAATCTAGAAGAGGATTTGAAGGGTACGTTTACTTTTGAACTCTGAATATTAAGCTCCAGTTCTGTGGTGCACACAACTAAGAACAGAACACTAAACACAACTATTTAAAGGGTATGGTCTAAAGACAAAAATGCTGCAATTGAATGAAGGGAAGAATGAAACTCTTCATCTATGCTACTAAAGTAACGGGTAAGTTATGTGTTATGACATAACCTTGACTAATATCCCAATGCAATGCAAAAGGGCTGAATTCCTTCCTTCCTTCCTTCCTTCCTTCCTTCCTTCCTTCCTTCCTTCCTTCCTTCCTTCCTTCCTTCCTTCCTTCCTTCCTTCCTTCCTTCCGCCACTTCCTTCCGCCACTTCCTTCCGCCACTTCCTTCCGCCACTTCCTTCCGCCACTTCCTTCCTTCCTTCCGCCACTTCCTTCCTTCCTTCCGCCACTTCCTTCCGCCACTTCCTTCCTTCCTTCCGCCACTTCCTTCCGCCACTTCCTTCCGCCACTTCCTTCCGCCACTTCCTTCCGCCACTTCCTTCCTTCCTTCCTTCCTTCCTTCCTTCCTTCCTTCCTTCCTTCCGCCACTTCCGCCACTTCCGCCACTTCCGCCACTTCCTTCCGCCACTTCCTTCCGCCACTTCCTTCCGCCACTTCCTTCCGCCACTTCCTTCCTTCCTTCCGCCACTTCCTTCCGCCACTTCCTTCCGCCACTTCCTTCCTTCCTTCCTTCCTTCCTTCCTTCCGCCACTTCCTTCCTTCCTTCCGCCACTTCCTTCCTTCCTTCCGCCACTTCCTTCCGCCACTTCCTTCCGCCACTTCCTTCCTTCCGCCACTTCCTTCCTTCCGCCACTTCCTTTCTTCCTTCCGCCACTTCCTTCCTCCACTTCCTTCCGCCACTTCCTTCCGCCACTTCCTTCCGCCACTTCCTTCCGCCACTTCCTTCCTTCCTTCCTTCCTTCCTTCCTTCCTTCCTTCCTTCCTTCACTTCCTTCCTTCCGCCACTTCCTTCCTTCCGCCACTTCCTTCCTTCCTTCCTTCCGCCACTTCCTTCCTTCCTTCCGCCACTTCCTTCCGCCACTTCCTTCCGCCACTTCCTTCCGCCACTTCCTTCCTTCCGCCACTTCCTTCCTTCCTTCCTTCCTTCCGCCACTTCCGCCACTTCCTTCCGCCACTTCCTTCCGCCACTTCCTTCCGCCACTTCCTTTGCCACTTCCTTCCGCCACTTCCTTCCTTCTGCCACTTCCTTCCTTCCTCTTTGTACCAGCTCTGACATTTAATGTAGCCTTTCCTGAGCCATCCCAGCTTGCTAACCAGCAAAAAATCCAGCTAAGGAAAAAAATGTGACCTATTTCCTCTTTTCTTTTTGCTGGGTTTATGTATTAAATTAGCAGAATGGAATATCCAAAAGATGGCAAAATTCATGAAAAGGGAGAAAACAGGCATGTATGGATAGATGGAGAGAACAGAACAGGATATGTTTTATTTCCCTTTTGGATAGAGTTAAACTGTGAGGTTTGTTAACCATAACAGGTGATTTAAGAAAGAAATGGAAAATGGAAGTGGAGACTAAGAAAAGAGACCTACAGCATTTTCAGTTCAAAAGTGGAAAGAGTAAAAGAGAAAGCACTCAAGCATGAGCTGCTGCCACCTGTAAAGGGTTTCATTAGCATTGCCCAAGCCCCCTAGGATGTCTCTCTCATTCAGGAGCCTCCTGTCCCTCAGAGCATAGGGATTCATGTAGCTAGAAGTGGAAGATTCAATTTCTGACAAGGCTACAGTAGGTAAGAGCAGCCTGAAGACCTCTTCCACCTGAGGAACAACCTAGGAGGCACTCTATTATAGGTCACTTCAGAGTTCCCCTTGTCTGAAACTTTCATGAAAGGAATGCTCTCTGCCAGGCTGTTATGAGACTTTTAATTACACTTCAACTCTGTTTCCATTAACTACAACGAACACAGAATCAGCCCCTCAAGGCTTGCAAAGTTCTTTGAAAGTCTTGAAAGAAAGAAAGAAACTACAGAAGTGCGAAATTGCACTTTTGTTCCTGAACAATGCATCTGCTCCTGTGCTATCTTTCCCAAATGATGTCATAATCAATTTTGTGACATCACAGCTACCACGGAACTTTTTAAAATTCTTTGGGAAGGGTTTGATAGAAGGATCATTTTGTGCAGGGAATAAACAGCAAATATATTTAAACAATTATTGTATATTCATTATTTTGTCCTGTATTAGCAAAAAAAAAAAAGAAGAAAAGAGGAAATTATTAATGATATGCAAGCGGATTTTATTTTTCAAGAAATATTCACAGCTTTCACTGTGTGGTAATAGCAAAGACTTTAATCTGTGCAAAATACTGTTATCTGTTACTACTCCTTGGCCTAATTTTGTGTGCGTGTGTGTTACTGTGGACCTTCATGCATTTCTCACTAACAGCAGCTAAGTATGACAGGCAAAGTAGGTGTGGACAAAAGATGTGAAACTCCATTCTCCTTACAGAAATGACTAAATAAATCATATTATTAAACATAACCTTACACCACCATGCCAGTGTTATGCACACATCAGAAAAGTCACTGGAAACCATGAGACCACTACAAGTAACAGACACCAAACACCAAACTGCATCATGAGTTTGTTTAGCAGATCTATACAGTTCATTACTGAGAAAGTAGCCTTCTGTAAACACACCCACAAATTCAGTGAGAAATCCTATTCGTTAAACATCAACTTGTGCAGAGTTTGTGAGAGTACATATCCTAAATTTTACCTTTGCAACCACAGAATAACTACAAATATTATGCCTGAAGTAATTATAAACCATCTCAAAAGCTAAAAAATATTTCTGCTGTATTTATGCACATTGAAAATCAGTCTTAGCATACATGTTTTACAAATCTGTTATGGGTTTTCTACCACTAACTGTGTGACTTTCAGCAGTATATAATAAATTATAGGATAACATTTATTTTCCAAATCTCCAAAGACTTCTCACAAATGTAACGGAACAATTCCTAGAACTTCAATTTATGTGTATAGATGAATCTGAGCAAGTGGCTTAATTCTGTCAAAATAAAAGACAGTGCATTTTGTATTTTTAATCCAATTCTAATGCATATATATTTGCAGATAATAAAAAAATCCAAATAAAAACTTATGCTTATCCATATTATGATTTAAAATGGTCTTGGCCATGGCTGAGTAAATAGCAGAATTGCCTTTGACAGAAATAGAAATTCCATTTTTTCCTACCTTCCAGCGATGATAGTTGCTGTTCTGCTTCCAAATACAACTGAGAAAAGATTGGTCTGGGAACCAAGTTGTTTGAGCGGAGAGAGGCCTCGATGGAATTATGCAACACTTCTTCAAACCGTGTTGTCTTGAGCTGGCCAGCGTAAGAATTTCCCATCTTCTCCAAAAACAAACAAACAAACAAAAAAAAGGCAAAAGAGACAGGAAGAGGGAAAAAAAAAAAAGAAAGAAAGATATTACAATTTAAGCACTCAGAACTCCATCACTGCATGCTGACGCCAGGCTCAACATTTCTCATGAAAGAGAAATGCTCCATTGTCCACAAAGAAAGGCTGACTGCAGCAGTCACTGAGCAGATCCTGCTGGTAAATTACAGGAAGTTATCTAAAAGTAACAGCTTTCTCTAATTCAGCAGAAAGGCAGCAAGCTTTGGCACCTTCTTGAAAAAGTGACTAGAAATCTGATTCAAGTAATTCCTTGATTTATATAGCAATTGAGGTGAGGTACTTTCAATAGTCATCAGTCTATTGTTAAACAGCCTTTCTATTTCAACCAATTTGAACAGAATAAATGATCTGGGCAATAGCAGTTTTGTGTACTTTTCTTTGCACGGCCCATCATGGCTGAACCTGGCTAAAGCAGTTCAACATTTCTTTCAGAGGTGCTGTCTCATAAATAATGTAGCACTGCTGTAATCCACAGAGGGTGAAATATAACTTTTACTTTTCACTCTAAACAGTATTTTTCCTTGTAAAAAACAGTGCTTTTTTTGCCTTTTTTTTTTTTAATTAAACAGTATCCATCCACATGCATTGATATTGCATTCACTTATTTATTAGGACTTTACTTTTAGTGAAACCATGTAATTTATTAAATCTGTCACTGAGCAGGCAGTCTATTCCAGCTGAATATTCCATGGCATTAACTGACACCTACTTTCTACAGGGAACACAATGAACTGGTGTAACCAAAAGCCATGTCAGCTTTCTTTCCCTATTACAAAGTAGCTCTTGCCCTGGGCCCCATGTCCTTTCCCTCCTCAAGTAACTGTGAATAGAAAGCATGAAACGCTTCCTGTTTGTGGCAGTAATTCCTAAACCCTAAACAGCCCCTCCTCAGCCCTGGATGCCGCTTGGGAAATTCCCCTGTTGAGAAGCATCCCGTAGGAATCAGTCAGGCAAAAGGAAAACCACTGTGAAACCACATACTGCTTGTCATGGGAAAAGGGCTTTGAAGGGAACAACATACAAACTTGTTGATTTGGATATCCTTTTATGACTTTGTAAAGCATATTTTACATATAAAATTATATTTGAGTGTACTTGCTTGAATCATGTTAATACTGTATAGAGAGTATAGCTAGTACTACATGATATAAAATTGCTATAATAGATATATACAGTATTAACAGAACCATAATGAGAAAAATAAAACAATGGAGGCAGTATTGAAGGAAATTATTTAGACTAAAGAAGGCACTACCAACAAAATATTCATGTAGATACACAAAATCAGAAGAGTTGCACTGAATAGCACTGATATTTATATTTGGTAAGGGGCAAACAGGAAGCTGCAAAGCCTATTAGAGATGTTCACTGTTGGTATGGAAATCAGGCTGCATCTTCTCCAACACAGAAAACTTCTCACAGTTCCCATCCCACACTGGTAGGAACCCTCTGGCTCCTTTTGAGTATTGCTTCCCCCTACACCAAAGGCAGCTGAAGAGAATGAGAAAAGCCTGACATTAGAAATGTCCTTAACAAGCTTTATCAAAGGTATATGCAGGAAACCCCAGGTCAGCTCTGAAATTAATTCTATCCAATGCTGAATGCTTGCTCGGGATTTACAGAGCCCACAAGTGGTCAGAAGAGAAACCCTGTATTTAATCCTGAGGATGGCAGAAACCAGCATCTTATCAATGTGATGTTACAGATAAGGAATCAGTTAAGATTATATTATTTGTGAAAGAGGCAGGTTTTGGAATTCTTTGCAACACAAGCATGTTTGTTTGCTTATTAGGCAGCTAATTTAATTTTGTGAATGGTTGTTAAAAAGAAACAAAAATACACTTCCTGGATTTGTAAGATCTCATGTGTTTGTGTGATCTTAAATCACAGTGTAAACACAATCAGATACCCAGAGACCTATTTTGGAAGATGTGATAAATAATTTTTTAGCCATTTTTTTATCATCAAACACACACCACTGGAACCAGAAAATGGGCATCACAGCAGCTTTTTTGCCAGCACTAGTCTCTGCTGTTCAGAGCCCCACTGACTCTCAACTGAAATTACTCTCAAAAGAAATTACTTCTCCAAAACAAGCAAGGGAGAAACCATTTCCCACTAGCTATAAGACAGTTGTCATCCTCTCTTTTCTTCAGAGCTGCTCAGACTGTGGTATCTGAATTGACAATTGCTGACTCCATGGAAGCAAAAAGTGAGTCCTGTGTCCCTGCTGCAATGACCTCATCACTCCCAGCCTTGATTTATGTTTCTCTTGGATACAACAGGGTGCCACAGGCTAAACTTTCAAACACTTGTGAAAGTCCAAGCCATGCACATAGATGGACACCAGACCTACTAAAAAACCCCCATACACTGACACAGAAGGATGGCCCTCGACCCCATCTACTGATAAATCAAAGGGCATCTCGCTGTCATATGGCCAGTTTCCATGGAGAGCAGGCAGAGGAAAATACTTGCCAATATAAGGAGGAGAAAAAAGGCAAAGAGCTGGACCAGGAAGAGCCTCATAAAAGCATGATAAAAAGACAATAAACACTCTGAGCCACTCGGGAGCCTAAGAAAAAATTGTAGACACAAATGAAGCAGGTCAGGACAATGCCTTAGAAATCCATGGATAATGCTGGTAAAGAGAGATGCTAAGTCCAGGCATCTGAAAATGTGAGCAAAATTTTGTTAGTCACTTAAAGAAGCATCTCAAATTCCAAATAAAGAACCATCAGCATTTCAGTGGTAAGCAGGGACTGTGTAATTAAGAAAAATTGGGACCTTCTTAAGGGTGAATGTCAGTCAGTTTAGAGTCAACTTCAAGTTCAACTGCAGTTGAACCAGTCAGGGCTTAAGAAAACCTGCTATGAGCCTGCCCTCTGTGCTGTGATTTCAGTAAGGAGCTCCCTCAGCCACGAGGGCAATCCCTTCCAGGAGGGCCATGACAATGACTGGCCAGCAGCAGGAGGACATTCAGTGCCAGCAGCCAGATCACACAGGGAGATCTTGTGCACAGCGGAACAGACAGCAACATTTTACTGACTTTTTGCCGTGAGGAGCACTAGGGTTTTGTGAAGACTGAAGGTCTAGCACAGCAATTCTGGACAAAATTAATCCTACACCTAGGACAGATTGAGTATCCTAAGGAATTCTATGGACTTTAAAGCATGGCAAATAATCCAGGGCTTTTAACAACTCCCATTGAAACAGACTGATAAATAAAGCCTGCCCTCAGCAGAAACTGAGGAAACTAAAGAGTATATGTGGGCTGTGTTATGTTGACTTAAAACAATAATCAAGGTAATTAAGTGGGAAATTAGGAAGACCTGGTTGATTACTAAGAAATTCAGCCTTAGATACAAGTTACAAATTGTTACAGGTGGGAATGTTTCATATTAAGTTGCAAGATTTTTGCATTATGCAACATAATTTACACTGCTACTTTACTATATTAATCCTTTCATTATTGCCTTATAGCAGTGAATATGTTTTCCAAGTTTCAGCAACCAGCTTTCATTCTTTTGAAATAGTTTAACAGAGTAATTTCTATTGTATCATTTCTAAGAGGAGAATAGCAAGATGTTGTCATGCTCTCCAACAGAATTTGCTATCACTATGGCAAAAGGCAGTTTTTTGCTTGCATAGAAAGAAAGGTTTTGTTTTCATGGACATGGGATTTAGGTATCTAAAAGGCTATCTATCAAATTTTTTCTGTAAGGAGGAGAAAGTGTTATTTACTGCAGGTTAACAATTTGTTAACAGAATAGTACCAAAAAAGTTCTGTGATCCTTTTGCCCTTTGGATATAATTATATTTATCAAGTAATACCCAAAATCCATCAATATTTGTAAAGTCCAGTAAAGTCTCTACTGATGTATTAAAAACATCAGTCTAACAAAAAAGAAACCTTAGGGTAGGGACTCATATGTAAATATAACTATAAGAAGAAAAATAAATTTGGAGACAGCACAAAACTGATTCTCTTCAATGGTAGCAATACATCCTGCAAAATCCTCCTCGTGGATTCAGTCCAGCCATGAAAAATCACAATTTACTCCTTTATTTTCATGAAGCTAACTGTAATTACAGTGTTATCTCTAGCTTTGGATTTGGAAGGATAAATTATTTATAATCTCCTATATTAATGTGTGTCACATGTAGAAGTGATACTGTGTGGTATTTATTTCCCATAGGTTACATAAAATCTATTCCCACAGGATATTTAGAATTCTTGATTCAGGAGAACTAAAAGACACTCCGATTTTCAGCCCCCACAAGACACAATAAAGTATTATATTTTATGTCTTTACTACTAGTCTCAAAATAAGGCTACTCCATCCAAAATGCCCTTCAGGAACAGTTACTGGTCCATCGTGACTCCTGAAGTGTGTCTGGGAACTACTGAAGAGAGGGAGTACAAGCACCAGAGCTATGCCAAGACATTACAACAGAAAATTGATTTCTGGCACACAGAAATATCTCCTTCAATTGTTTCATTTAGTAATACAGCTACAGACCATATGGGCAAAGAGAAATTAAAAGTTATTCTTCCAGAAATCAACCTAGTTGTTCATGGACCACAAAATTATCCCTTGTAGAAGCAATTTACAAAGCTTTTTCTCTGTCAGTATAAAACCATCTAAAAGCATTGTAAAGAGGTGGATTATTGCCAGTTTCTGAGAAAAATGCTAGTTTCTGGAAGTCAAATCTGTTTCCTCACTGTTCTGCCAGACTGACTTGGCAGTAAGAGAGAGGGGGGGAAAAGGGCTCATAAGACTGATGTTTATAATATAACACTGGAGCATGGGAACCATCACTTCATTTGAGATTACTTCCAGACCAACACTTTACCAAAATGATTTTCACCAAAATCTTCAAGAATGGTTTGATTTTTATCTGTTAGTATTACCCTGAAAGAGAAATTTTCAAGCTTCAAAACATGCTAAGAAATGAAATTACAATTCTTTCCTGAGCCCAACTCTACCAATATCAACAAGAATAAAATCAGTAGTCACTTATGGATCTGTTGATTGAAATCCACTTCTTCAGGGAAGTAATTTATTCCTCAGCAGTAAAGTTGTCAAATGAATAAGTCTCTAGTCATTCCATGTTTCATATATGACAAAAGTTTGGTAGTTCAGTAGACCCCTTTTGGCCCATTACATTTTAAATGCAACATAAAACCTTTAAATAAAACCACAGTTACCTTTGCCAGAAATTCTAGCGCATTCTCTGTTACCAAATCTTAGAACTTCCATATGAATGTGGACTTACATGAGAAATGTTATTTAAACACCAGTCCAGATGAAACTTAATGGTTTCCAAAAAATTTGGTTAGAAGCTCATGATGAAACACAGAGGCTCTGATTGAGGTTGATGACAGGTCACAGAGAATTTAATCCTACCACCTTCACACAGCCAAGAACAATTCTGCTGCTGCTTCCATAAAACAAATATACTGTAACAAGACTAGCCAGATCTCTCTACCACTTCTTTTTACCTTCTGTTTGCTTTTAACTTTTATCTGAGTTCTTCTTTGATTTTGAAAATCAGGCTGACTGCAGACAGGGATTTTCTCCCGCATCAACAGTGAGATGATTTCCTCCCCTGACTCATGTTTCCAAGCAACAGGATGTTGGAACAAGAACACAGATTGAAAGGTGTCAAGCCTTTTTTTTTTTTTTTTGGCAACTCTAGATTCCAAGCCACATTCCTTATATTCATCACTGAAATCAGTTCTCTCACTCACTGCACAAGTAAATAACTGGGAAATGTCTTTATTCTCAGGAGATTGTTGCAGAGATTAATACAGACACTTTTGCAATGAAATTCAATACAGGAAAATTCCCCCACCTATTGAAAAATCAAGTCCATTTCCTAACTGATCAATACAAAAAAAGGATGAAAACAAACTTGGACAAATCAGTGTTAAACCACCTCAATAAAATACTATAAAAAAGCTATTGCTTCCTTTTTTTTCAGGCAGGAAGTAAATAATTTTTTTTTAATGCATCACTCTTATTATGGATTTATTTCACATCCATTTTGCCCATAATAAAGACAGCTTTAAAAAAAAGTGTTTTCTTTTTTTTTTTGCTGAAATTTTTCAACTGCATATCCAATAAGCATTATTTCTGAGTGTTCATTTTTTCAATTTAAATACCATAATTCATGCAGGGAACATATGAATGAAATTAAATTAATAATTTCTATAGAAAAAGGAAAAATAATTTCCTGATATGTCTGGGAAAAAGTCCAAGAAAAACCAAAATGAAACAACAAAAAAACTTCTCATACAAATTCAACTTTACATTGAACCAAAATAAAAAAAAAAAGCCTGACGAAATCCAGAGTAATCTAAGTTGTCATAAACTCATTTAAATATACAGCTATGCTGGGGGATCTGGACTAAGGCATGTTGGCAATTTAATGACAAGGAATCCAAGCTGTGAAGCTGTAACAGCCTACACTGTAGATTTCTGGCGAAACAGAAAACTCCAATTGCAATCAGATTCCTGTAATTAATTAAGGATGAAAGACTGTTTTGGTTTTAACACAAAGTTTGGTCTTTCTTTATGGTGACAGAAAACTTAAGCTTCCTTCACCCTAGTAACTCTTACGCCTACTCTCAAACCAGAGCTGATTTGAGACATTTAAAGTACTGTTTTGTGCTAAAATGACACTATATTTTAATTTATTTTAAAGAGAAGAAAAAATGCCAAAGCTCAAATTGCTCATAACAGAAATCCTTTGTTAAAAGCTATATATTGGATTACTTTTCAAGTTTTAAAAAAATCATAATTATAAGCACTATTGGGACTGATGTCTGATAAAAATCTGTACCTGCAAAAAGAATTCAGAAGAAATCTTAGACTTTTAAAAAGTGACTTAGCATCTACTATTAATATATTTTAATTTCCACTGGAAGTCTATTTTAGATATAATGATGACACTGGTTTTCATTTATTTGCTTCTTGTTTTAGCACGAACCTTCTTTTCAAAGACTTGTCATTCCTTTATATCCTGACAACTGGGCCAAGGGGCCACTTGATAAAAATAAATGTGAGCTGGGTGATGGTCCAGTGTTGTATTCATAATGCAGACTGAGCCTAACACATGATATGGCAATAAATAAATTTAGGCTGTGGCACTTCATCCTGTAAATGCTTTCACATTCCTCTCTGCAAGAAACAATGTATTCTGATACAGATTTCCTTGATTTTCTTACAGGATCTAATAAACTGCAGGTGTTACTGGAGAGAAAATCTCTTAGCAGCAGCTTCCAATATAGTGCAGGTGATTTGCTTCACTATTTCTCCAGCACAGATCCCTGATCCTGTGGCTGGTCAGACAGCACTGCCTTGGCTCCCATTTGCCTTTTGTGCATTGCTTTGATCAGCTCCTGGCTGTGGATGAAAGAAATTCTTTCAGAGGCCACCTTCAAACTCTCTTAAAAAAAAAGAATTACATACATAAAACCAATTGAGCTTGTTAAGCAGCAGGAAGAAGTCAAGTAGAGGGAGGAGAAAGGGAGGGAAGGAGGTGCCACAAATCGGGGCTAGGAAGCAATGATCAAAGTGGTGACTGGGAAATTAGTAAAAATTATCTCCAAGTTGTACAGGTCTGGGGCCTTGCTGTAAGTGCAAAGGCTCTCTCACTATTACCTAAAGAGACACAACTCCCTCTCCAAGAACTGTCTCAGACATCTCATCCAGTGCTTTGAGAAGAGCCACTTGAGATCTCAGAGTAAAGCAGCAGGCAGCAGATTGGCAAGTCAGGAGAGAGATAATCTTGAAATGCATATTTTCTGAAGAAAATTCTAGGAAACCAATACTACTCTTTCTTTTGGTTATTGGTGCTATAGAGTGTTTCCAAGAATCTTTTCCAAGTCCAAAAGGAGTGTACAAAGAGTAATGCTGTACTGATTGTACAGGTTAGCTTTTTGAGCCATGCTCAAAACCAGACTTTTGCTTTTCCTTCCCCAAAGCCTCCAGACTCATTCCTATCCCCACCCCTCCAGGCTCACCCCTGGAAGCAGTGCAGCAGCCACATGCACACAGAGATACCAGAATGGACAGCTTAAACACACCCTGGAGCTGTCTGCCAGGGCAGCAGGGGCAGAGCCAGCGCCTGTGGCAGTTCTCCAAGGATGCACACACATCACATGCCCTCAGGTTCAGGGGCTCCACCTCATTCGCAGCAAATGGCCCCACTGCTTGAAAGAGAGCCTCACTGATTTCTACTAGCAGAGCACACTCTACTGTATCTAGGTCATATTTTCCATCTAATGAACAAAGATTGGACACAAATACAATGGGAACAGTTTAAAATGTACCTCACCATCTGTGGATAGCAAATACATCTGTAGATGAGTGTACCACATTACAAATAGCTCTGAACCTCAAGGTTTACTCAATCAGGAGATTGATTGCACCACTATTATATGTTGAAAATACATTAAATAAGAAACATTTGCAAACAAAAATATGCAATCCAAAGCATTAATCAAATATCTTTAGTTAAAAGTATCAGTAGAATCCTCAAATTTAATTCACTTAAGAAAGTGAACTTAGCAGTTTTATATATGAGTTGTCTACTTTGAGGGTTTAAAAATTCAAGTTGTCTGAACTTTTAGTATTTCAAAGTTTTCCTAAGAGGAAATCACTCAAACCAAGAACAGCAAACAAGAGACAAAAAATGCAGAAAAATTCATATAGTTAAAGCATTAACATTAGCTGTAAAATGTCTCACAAATATTATATTTGAACAGTAATCAATATAAGACGGTATACGTTATGATATATTAATATTGTTATTAAATAGTAACAGTATTTTTCAGCACGGAAATATACAATAGAAAACATACTGTACCGTACTGAAAGCGTGTGCTCCTCAGCGACTTCCAGTAAATGACTCCTGAAGTTTCATGTCCTGACTGCAGTGCTGAATACCTTACACCTGTGCTAACTGCCAGTGATTAGGTCTTTGTGGAATTTTCTTTTTTGTTTCATTTAGGAGAGTCTGCTGCTTGGCAAACTGGTGAGCACACTTAAGGCTCCTGAGTCAGCACAGTGCGCAAGTGAACAACCCAGTCGGGTCACCATGACACGAACACTCTCCTGTCACAGTAGAGCACAAGAAGATTTCAAAGCTATCTATTCTGCAACTGTGGCAAAAACTAAGTAATGAGACCACAATATACCCTGGCAAGCTGTTCTCTAATTTGTGTACTGGCTATACTAAATGATAAATGGTCTGACTTTATGTCTTATTAACACAAAAGTGCTGTGCTGGGTCATGGTGCTCCCAGCCAGGCACACAGGAATCTATCAGTCTGAAACATTATTAAAATCAACAGTTTTGTTGGAGGCTTTTGGAAGGACTGAAACAGTTTGGGGTTTTTAAGAAATAAGTGGGTCCTTCTGTACTATATAGATATGAAAATCACTAAAGAAAGCATGAAGTATGCACTGTAGGTTTTGTGTTTTTTTTTTTTTTTTTTTTTTTTTTTTTTTGCTAAGAGAAGAAAAGATTAACAGGAGAATGAAATCAGGTATGTAGCAATATTATCTTTGTGTTGGTACTGTGCCCATATCTCCTGTACAAAAGGATAGGAAGTCAAAACAATATTTGAGAGAACATGTTCAATACAACACTGGATATACAAAGAAACAGCTGTTGCATCATATTTAAACAAACACTGCATCTTTTCAAGATACAGCTAAAGTACATGTACATGATAAAATGTTGTAAAAACATATTTATCAAACATTTCTTTAGGTAACAAAATAATTTCAGAAGATAAAAGCAATAATTCTTCTTTTTCTTGCATCTCCAAGTCATGCAAGGTTCAGATCCATGCTTGATTTCAAACTCAGTTAAATATTACTGAAATTAGTAAAAATCAAACACTTGATTTTACTTGAATCAAGCACTGGGAGTCTTGGCTCCCAGTGGAATTAAATTTCTGTGTAACCTTATATGCAGAGTATTTTTGGTACAGCTTGTGAAACTTGATTTTCACCCTTCACTCTCAGGACATGGTTTCAAGACTGGCTCAAGCTACTCCGTACTCAGGTTACTGCTGAAAAGCAACATCTCTCCCTGCTGATTGTATATTCCCTCTGTTGTTCAGTGGCATTGATGTCAGCTGATATAACTGAAGACTCGTAGTTTTTGTAGGGTCATGTTTTGCTGGATCAGATCCCTCATCTAGCTATGCATAAAGTATATGGCCATTAATATATGCAAAAGGAAAGTACCAGTACATGGCTAGAGAGGGTAGTGAGAACAGTATCTTTCTCTATCAAAATGCTTAATAACACTTTAAAATTTGAAAGATACAATTTCCGATTCTTCTGTAACAAAAGAGGGGAAAACCTGAATTTTAAAGCTCCTTGAAGCTTTAAAATGTTAGGAACTTTGGTGATTTAATGCTTTCACTGAAAGCAATTTTCATATTAATTGCAAGTTTTCATTGTTTATTTAGTAATTTTTTTTTAATATATGCTCTCTCTATATACTCAACACGCTTTAATTTTAGATTGGCCCTGAATGGGTCAGGTAGTTGTACTGGATGATCACTGTGGATCTCTTTCAACTGACAGACTCTAGTCTAGTCAATTCTATTCTTAGATTTTAGATAAAAGCACTCCATTGAAGAACCTGAAAGAGAAGCTGTCCAGAAAGTAGTAAATAATTATTTAGGAGAGTGATTGGTATTTTTTTCTGTTTCTATGGAAGCGAACTAGAAGCTTTATAAATGTTCTATATTTGACACCAGAGAGAGGAGACCTCAGCCATGCATTTGCAAGTAGGGTACAAATTCTTTCAGCCAAGAAATGCAGGAATGACTGACTGGCTTCCTACCAGCACTGTACAACTGTGTATCTTCAATATATTAGCTTGACCAAACTGGCACTTGAAGTATTATATTGATATCCAAAGTTTAGAGAAATCCAAAAGGAAAACAAACATTGCAAGAAATAGATATGTGTGTGAGAGGTGATTTTTGAAAGTCACTTTTAATAATTTACCAGGCCAACCAAAACAAAAGCCAGGAAATTCACCTTTTAAAGAAGTATAACTTGACTAATGCCAGCCTAACATATTTGCCCCATAGCTGTAGTGCATTAATGAGCAAAATTTCTCTAGGATGCACTGCCCAGGATGGTTTTGGAATGACATCTAGAATGATGCAGTGTCTGCCTCTGACTTTGTTTTGTGGCTGGAAACACCACATCAGTGTTTAGGAATATTAGCATAGGGGAGATGTTAAAGAAGAACATGCTAACCTGATATCCAGGAATGGAATGCAGAAAGGAAGCCTGCCTGCTTTGGATATAAGCATGGAAAAGAAGTTCCAGAGGAGAAAGGGCAAGAGGGCACAAAGGGCTCTATTGTGTTTGATTAGTAGCCAGAGCAGGAATTCCAGGAATGGGCAATGAGCATGGAGTTTATGTATGAGAGATTTTGTATACAGAAGCAGTGAAGAGTCAGTCACAATGCAGCTGCTGATACCACATTGACTGGAAAAGACAGGCTCTGCCTGCTGAAATGAGCTGCTGAATCTGTGTGAAATGAGTCAGTAATGTAAGTAAGTGATGAATTGACAGAACAGTTGTTAGGGGAAAGCTGATCATATAATTATCCCAACAAAAGGTATGTAAAATTGTAACCTTGTACCCTAGGCATTAAAGAAGAGAATAATATTTTACAGGACTCTATAAGACATGTTTTTCACATATTGAGAACACTGGAATAGAAGTGAAACACAGCATGTATCTTGGGGTTATAACCTCAGGGTTACAAGATTTCCAAAAGTCTAAAGCACATGAGCACAAAAATGATAAATGGCATCACCAGGACATGCATTTATAAGGCAGAATGAGGAAAGAGATGTCCCCTGTGCAATCAGAAAGGAAAATTAAGATATGATTTTAAAGTTTAATGTTTTGGGGTTTTTTTTCCCCAAGAAAATGAGAGGTTATTTATGATCAAATGACTGGTTTAGCCAGCAGCTTTAACAGGTAAAGTGGAGACTGTTACTTGAAAAGTCCCATAGAACTTAGTATTTAAAGCATTCTGCATGCAGACTGTGCATGAAAGAACTAAAACTGGGTCCTGCCAATCAGAATGACTGGTTTAATTGTGAGACAACTATTTTTTTTCTCAAAATGTTTTTAAAATGGCTGTAGGCATACCTGCCTTTTGTGTTTATACAGAAATAATACTGGAGTGTGTATAAAATGTTACATAAAATACATCATCCATATAAGCTAAAAATACATACCACACTGGTATGGAGGGTACTTATGTGGAGCCCAGACTGTCTCCTCCAAGAGAAACACGCTCAGTCTTGTACTTAGAAGATGCACAAAAGGAGACCTTCAAGATCACCTAGAAATACAGACTGCAATTCAGCTGCCTAACCACAGGCATTGTCTAACTTTGAGATGTTCTGGGCAGTTCTGTCTGCATTCTGACTGCTGCTCCAAAGAAGCAGAGCTCTGCAGCAAGTCCTCTGTCATTTGTGCCAGTCCTTTACCGACACCTCAGGTAAACCAGCGGGCAAACCATGAAACCAGGCACCTACGTGTGAATGAGACTCCAGATATGTACTGTTTCACTAGGCAGAAATTTCCATTATAACCAATAAAACCAAGGGATCTGATAGAGATCTGATCAGCTGACGATGATTCAGCTGACCAGCTGCCAGTGTCTATTTAGCTCAACATAACCTCCCTCCCCCAGCTCCACTGACCACTCTTGGCTTCACTGGCCACAAGGCACTGCAGCTGTAGCTGCAGGAAGACCTCTACATTGAGGAGTCTTGGGGCTCAATTCAGTTGCTTACACAAAGATGTTTAGTGCTCTTTGATATGCTCCAGGGTATCTGAGGCAGCAACACACCTGTAGGAGACCATGCCAGGCAGGATACCTGAGGGCATCTCAAATTGCAAAAGCACATAAACAAGACACAGAATCACATTCTCCATCTCAAAAACCTACTCTCAAAGTCAAAAACTGGCACGACTATGGCTACATCTGCATTGTTAAGAGACTCAGCTTCCAGTTTGCTTCCAGCTCCCCATCAGCTGATCACACTGTGTACACACTGGTTTACACCCAGGCACTGTGCACTCAGCTTTAGTTCCACAAGTAGTTAAATAAGGCCCTCCTTTCCCCAGAGACTGAAAAATTAAAATAAACAGGGTCATGCTGACCTCAAGGCAAGCAACAGACTTAATTACTGCAACAGACAACAATGAATCATATCTCAGCAAACCTCCCATTCCTTTTCAACAGAATGTATTATTTATCAGACACATTGTTTTACAACTAGTACAACCTACACCAGAAAAATCTTTCCTTTCTTCAGGGCACAACAGGAATATTTCAGAATGTCACACCTGTTTCTTCATCACTCTTATCAGTCATAAATTGTTGCTGATTTCATGTCATACCCACATTTAATTTTTATTCCCACACTGCACAAAAGCATCCACCACATATTCAGTCATACTGTATCTGTGTAAAAATCTTAAATGACTTTTCACAGACCATTTTTTAAAAATTTGAAAGCTACAGCCTGACCCATACTTCTGCAGCTATTAAAGACTCTAACTGTTCAAAACAGTTCTTTAAGAGTGTTCCTTCATCTATAGTAATTGTTGTAATGGGCAAAAAAGCCTCTGAACCTCCAGGCTGAGTAACATCCCTTTGAGTGCTTAGAAAAACAGCTCTTAAGAACTCTCAACTTTCTGCGCTCTCTTTGTGAAAGACCAAGCCATGTGATGGAGGATGCTGTACAGTACATTGGGTCAGGAGATGAGATGTGGCACCATCTCATACCTGGGGAACAGGCACATTGCATTCTGCTGCGAACGTGAACTGAAACTAATTGAACAAATCCTGTGCTCAGGGTGTGGGATTTGATATGCCTGTGCTAACCCACTGGCTCTCTCCAGCTACTGAGCCAGCCAGGAGGCTGTTCCACTGCAAACTACTGAAGATACTCATACCATCCCCACTCATTGCCTTGCTTTGTACCTGTGACCGTGGTCACAGGGGTTTTCAGGTGAAGGAAGAGACGAGAATGGTGACTCCATATTCAGAAGCATTGATTTATTATTTTATGATATATATATTACATTATAACCATACTAAAAAGAAATAGAAGGGAAAGGGTTCCTCAGAAGGCTAAGCTAAGAATAGAAAAGAATGAATAACAAAGGCAGCTCTCTCAGTCTCTGTCTGAGATAGCTCTGTCTTGATTGGCCATTAATTATAAACATTCAAGATGACCCAATCAAAAATCCACCTGTTGCATTCCACAGCAGCAGATAACCATTGTTCACATTTTGTCTCTGAGGCCCCAGCTTCTCAGAAGGGAAAAAAATCCCTAGAAAAGATTTTTCACAAAAGATGTCTGCGACATGTACCTATTTCCCAATTTGCCATTTATGTATATTTCCAAGCCCCACATATTCTTTGGAAGGAATCACTATGAATCATTAGAGTTTTAATCTCTTTAGTTCACCTTGGGTTTGTATATTTTTTCTTAATAATTCTACCATCTGGTCACTTATAAATACTAAAGACCTTAGTGCTGTATATTGGATGCATTAATTGAGAATGCTCACAACAGTATAGTTCTCAATCTCACTTAAAAACTGTACCATGTTACTTTTGAGAGCCACCACAACCTCCAATTTCTCTTCTTTCAGATCATGGATTATGCATCACAATTCCTGAATACTTCAGTGATTACTTAATATCACCCCCAGAGAACAACAAGGAAGTAAGGATATCTTCTTCCTCCATATTACTGACTTACACTCAGATTTACAGTCTGAAGTGAAATTAGTGTAGCTTCTATGAGCATCTGAATCTCTAATTACAAATTAAATCCATGCCAGGTAATATTATCTAAATAATTTTAAGAGTCTGAGTTCAAAAATTTCAATCAGTGTCAAACCGTGGAAAAGTGCAGATCTGAGTGCAGCTCATTTATTATTTAATTTAAATGTTGAAATACATATTGAGTTTAGAGAAATAAATCCTTCTATTTCTGTTATTCTACTTGGAAAGCCCAACTGTATGGTCACATAAAAACAATCTTCAAAGTAAGTTTTCTGATAAAAAATAGATATTTTTTCCTTATTTGGGTAGTGCTAGAAATTCCCTGTCACTTTTGAAAAACTATAAGCCATAGATGAGGGAAAATAAAGCATAAAGTTTTCACATCTCCTGTTGTGTTTCTCTACTGCTCCTTAATTGCACTGCAGTAACAAAATCAACATGGCCCAGCCATGTGCCCTTGCATCCCAGAAAGGCAAATGTGCCCTGGGCTGCATCCAGAGCAGCGTGGGCAGCAGGGGAGGGAGGGGATTCTGCCCCTCTGCTCTACTCTGCCCTGCTGAGACCCCACCTGCAGGGCTGCACCCAGCCCTGGGGTCCCTGCACAAGAAGGACATGGACCTGTTGGAGTGAGTCCACAGGAGGCCACAAAGATGCTCAGAGGGATGGAGCACCTCTGCCATGGAGACAGGCTGGGAGTGTTCAGGTTGTTCAGCCCAGGAGAGGAGAAGGCTCTGGGGAAACCTCAGAATACCTTCCAGTGCCTAAAGGGGCATTAGAAGAAAGCTGGAAGAGGGACTCAAACATAGGGATTTTTCTAACATTAAGAACCAAAATTTTAACAGGTCTAGTATTTGCAAATAGAATAAATAGCACTAAGGACTGGGAAGTCAGCTGCCCCTATTTTTCCATACATAAAAACAACAGGCATTTATTTGGAGGACCTATAGACATTATTTTGCAAACTCTGTATCCTTTTCCTCATTCTGTTCTTAAGAATCAATTCATCTTTACTTTAAGTTTTATTATACCTAATTCAAAACAGCACAGCCATTTAAACAAGTTTAGTCTATCAATTCACCCCAAGCAAAAAATACAAAGGGATAAATTTTTCATAATTTTCTCATATATTAAAATAATTGCACTTTTCAACTGATATTTTTAAACTAACATTAATGTTACCTACTGTGAACATATTACAGTGTGAAAATATTTTCATTATGCTACCACCATATAAAATTCATTGCAGTTTCCAAGGTCTCAAAACTTCACTTTAAACAGAATACTGAGTGTCAAATTGCAAATGCAAAGGTGCTACAAAATCTACTTTAGTTTAGCACTCTGAACAGCCAAAATATGGTGCTGCAATAGCATAGTGACTATATATGCTGCTGCTGACCTTTGGAAAAAGTAGTAAAAAGTTTTAAAAGCAAGTATTCTTTACATAATTACATAATCAAGTATAATGTTTGCTCTTTTATTCTAAGTATTTATCAAAAAGCCATTCTGGACCCAAGTCTGCCAGAATGATGAAATTTTCGATAAAATTTTCAACAATATTAGGACTCAGTTTGACAGATGTGTGATTTCTGAAATTATGCTAAGCAATGTTAAAATCTATAGCATTTTTGACACATCGTACTACAGAAAAGAAGCTGGAGGGCAAACACTGTCATTATGACATTTTTGTCTCGTTTGACATTTTGCCTTGTCCTTTTTTGAAATCATGATTTTATGTTCTGCAACACATACACAAGAAGTATTAGTAGGAAAGGCAATCCAGAGGAATAGATCTATTTTAAAAAGCAGTACAAATTGTACACAGTATTATTTCAGTTGGTTGATAGTGTCTCACATTTTTCAGAAATGCTGGGCATTGCTCTCACATTTGAGAATTACCCATTGTACATTGTCCCTGCAGCAGAGAACAGTCTCTCACGATCGAGAGAGACTTAAAGAACAGAGTTCATGTCACTGGATGAAAGAATGGAACAGCACTCTAAACAGACAGCAGGAACAGTACAAAATGGTATGTCTGAAACAGCACAGCTGGACAGATTGCACCAACTGACATGCTAGGAACAAGTTTTATGTAACAGCAAATTTCTTGCCTTTAATGAATGGCTCTTACACAACTGCCAGCATCTATTTTCCCCATAATTATATATCCAGGATATTTTACACACACATATCATTTTTCCAATAGCAGTAATCATTTCACATAAAGGACAGTCTTTTTTCTAGACATTTGATAAAGGCTCTTTCAGAAAAATATCACAATCTATGGTATAATTTGAAAGCATGAAGATGATGCATTCAGAAATGTTAGCACAAGATCAGCTGGAAAAAAATTTAAACTTCTAATAAAAACTTTGAAAGCTTCAACTGTCTTTGATTCTGAGTAGTTCACCTGCCTGAAGAATAAAGAAAAACATCCTATCAAAGCTACCCAAACACTACCTCTATGACAGAATATGGGATGAACTGTAAATGAAGTGTTCTCAAGAATTTATCCTATGCAGGGAAATATGTGAAAAATTACTGGGGAATAATCATAACTATTGCTTGTTTACAAGCTGTCTTAGACTCAGGAACATCATCTCTGCCTAAAGAAAAGTATGAGTCAAGCCCATAGGAGGGCCCAGGTCACTTTCAGATTGAAATATTATCCTTTTTCACTGTCTCCTGTGCTAAAACTTCTGAAGAAGAAAAGGTAGGAATAACTGGCTCACAGAAAATAACCCTACCTCTTCTAGAATTCTGTTATCTAAGTCACTCTTCCTAACACTCTGACTGATGACTTCTTTCAGTACTTAACATTATGAACTTGGCATTTGCGCATAATTATCTTGGCCTCGTCATCTCCTGCATTCAATTACCAGTCTATATACTACATGAATAGCCTCTTCCCATTAAGGTGATATCCTTTACCAAAGCAGAGCTTTACAGAACTTTCTCTGACTGAATAGGTTTTTACTTTATAAGCAGTTTTGAAGCTTTTGCTTCCTTCAAATAAATTCTATGTATGACTTTGGTTTGTTTTTTTCACACAATAGTGTACCAGTATGCTACAAAGAAGTTCTTTTTGAGCAATAGCTACATCCCAGTGATGGATAAAAATAAATCAGGTGGGTAGGAAATACCTGTGCATACATACCTATTAATACCTACACACACACACACACACAAACACAGAATCTTATGTGCTCTCAGGCTGAGGTTCAGCTATCAATGCATACCACTTAGTTGTGTACATACTGTTGCTTCCTTCATTAACTGACATTCATCACTCTACTTGCATGACCTCACAAGAATTTTGCATAAAAGGCAAAGGCAAAATATGACCCTTATGCAGAAATGTAACTTTTAGATATTGCTGTTAGTGATTTCTCTGTATGCCCCATTCAACAGCCCTTAGCAATAGACTCCAGAGACATGAGTTTATCAGAAGGCACATACAAATGAAGCCCCTGCCATTAGCACTACTCAAAAAGGCAACCACTCCCACTCAGGTGAGGTTGCAGCTTCTCGGGAACCCCATCCACTTATCAGCTACATACAAACAGGGAATGTTGCTCCTTTGCCATGTCTATACTGCTAGATAAAACCAGGCCACTGCTGCTGGCACAGTTATGCCCACTCCCCTGAAAACATGTAGTGCCCTGTGGCTTTGTGGGCATATTGAGTGTGGTTTGAGTCAGAACTTTGACCAGTGCCAGGGCTGTGCTGCAAGTCATCACATTGGAGCTTTCTCAGTGTGGAAGGGAATGGCTGTGGAAATGCTTTCGTGGGGAGAGGCTGCTGGGACAGCATGTGAGGTCCATGCGCTCTGGGAGCAGTCCCTGGTGCATGCCATTCCCAGCCCAAGCACTGCCTGGAAGACTATTGAGTGCCACAGGCCAAAACTGTACCGGGAACCACTCTGACTGGGAGTTCCAGCTCAGGCCCGCCACAAACTGCCTCCCTTAGCTTTTCAGACTCTGCCTTCAAGACTATGTGCACTCTGGTCAGTTTTCCCTCCTTTGTCCTCCTTTCTCTGACTTCTTTTTTACTCACTGTCTTTTTAAAACTTTTTACTCTCAATGCCCTCCCCAAAAACTATATACATACTCCACTTACACCTACCTCTCCTTTCCAAGAATTGGAATATTCAACAATGAAACAACTAATGCTGACACTTGGGCACCACTAGGCTTTAAAATTATCATTGTTAAAAAGATGAAGAGGTTGAAGAGATGAAGAGTGTCTAAAAAGAAACATGGTATTGCAGCTGCACATATACACATGTAAGAGACAATAAGAGACATTGTTTTCTTTACCTTTAAACTTCATAGATTAAGTAAATACAGGAGCAAGCTGAATATCTGGTTCATTATAATAGAAAAGCTTCTACATCAGCTTCTGATTTGCTGTGGGTAGATTGTCCAAACTATAATTTAAGCCTTGTGTTTGCTCCCTGCCTTTGGTTACACACAACACTATTGAAGGTAATGCTGCTCATGCCACTCAGCAGCAAATTTCTTTAGGCTATTCCCATTCTCTTCATAAATAGGTTCACATTTTTTATGTGTATCCTTGTTAGTTTATATGTTTTAAATTGTTTTTACTTCCTCTCTCTTACTCTGTCCCATCACTGTGCAGTATCAATGAGCACTGACTGTACTCTTCATTTTCTGAGGCAAGTCAGACTAAACATGTGTTTCAGCACACATTAAAGGGAAGAGCTAAGTAATAATGAGCCTTAATTTAAAATACAGAAATTAAAGACAGGAACTTCATCTTGAATGGGAGGTGATACTGTTTGTTGCACTGTCATCCAAACATAGGCTGCAACTTCTCCAAACACAAAACGTGTGTTATCCAGCAGCACTTGCTTTTCACTTTCTTTCATATTACCCAAATTCTCATGCATTTTCCCATAGTACGTAACAGGTTTCTTATAGGATTCTTTCTTATAAATTTGTGACAGAATTCAAAGATATTATTAATCAATACCTCTCTAGATATCCAAAATCAAACTCTTCTGAAAAACTGTTAGATCAGACCATAGAAGACCACTTTCTCAGAAATTATCATAAAATTCAAATTTAACTATTTAATCTAATTGTACCATATCAAAAATGAAGAAAAACAAAATGCCAGAAGATAAGCAGTAATAACAGCAAGTTTCAGTTCTGTTTCATGATAATTCCTGATAATTCCAGAAGCATGATATCCTGTTTCTTTCACGAAGAAAAACATTGAACCATGGAATCACAGAAAGTTTTGCTTTGGAAACAACCTTTTAAGGTCATCTAGCCCAACCTCCCTGCCACGAGCAGGAATATCTCCAACCTGACCATGTCACTTAGAGTACCATCCAACCTGACTTTGAATGTTTCCAGAGACAGGCTACTACCATCTCTCTGGACAATTTATGCTGGTGTTTCACCACTTCTATTAAAAAAAAACCTCTTCCTTATATATCTAATCTTAATCTAGCCTCTTTTTTTTAAAACTATTGCTCCTTGTCCTATCACAACAGATCCTACTAACATTTCATGCATTGAACACTCCATCCACCAAATCTGTACCTCTCCAATTAACAGAGAAGGATGTTCTTCACTCACTGAGAATATTCTCTTGTGAAAAGT
This sequence comes from Ammospiza caudacuta, assembly GCF_027887145.1. Taxonomy (NCBI): domain Eukaryota; kingdom Metazoa; phylum Chordata; class Aves; order Passeriformes; family Passerellidae; genus Ammospiza; species Ammospiza caudacuta. The sequence continues at coordinate 81,762,437 of NC_080595.1, forward strand.
TAAGGACAGAGAAGTTGGCAAAATCAGGATGCAACTATGACAAGGAAAAAATACACAGATGTAAGAAAAAGGTTCAAATGCTATAGGAGATGCAATACTTTGTTTTCCATGTTTTTTTCTAGAGGTAGCACTATATGAACTATTATAAAATATACTAACTATGGAATACATAGTATCTGTGTTCAAGATCCATACACTGAAAGTAAAAAGCATTTGGACTCTCTTTCCAGAGCAAGGAAAATGAGTATGACCACGTAGCCTCTCTATGGTCACTCAAGCACACAAGCAAATCTGCAGCTCTTCATCTTCTTTACTAAATGAGGGTTCAGGAAGATAGTAATGATGAGTCATATTAGCAGCCCCAAATGCCAGGTTTCAAGTGCAATATTCATCCAAATAAAAAACAATTATGCCAGCACATCTGTTGCTTGTTATAAACTTTAATGCAGCAACAATGATATTATTATCCATGTTCTCCTAGTTAAACTTAACTCATAGGTTTATATAAAAGTTTTCTCTTCACTCCTAAATTACAGTAAAATGAAGTATGGCAGAGAAACACATGCTCCTTAAACAGTTTCATTTCAGACTTTCAAAAGCACATTGCACTTACACTTTGAGCTGTATTTAAAGATGTCACATAACCACGTGCTGAAAAGTCACAGCTCGATTTTCCTCTATTTAGGTGTGCTGTCAATTCGACCACAGTTTTATATTGAATATTTACCTTACCATCTTAATTATATTTAATATTTACATTACTAATATTTACATTATTATCTTCATATTGACTTCATGTAGTTTTCTTATGACAATAATGCAATTATGTGTATTCATGTGGTCTAATTTTATTAAAGATTTCAAGTACATTTTAATTAACAATATACTCTTAGCAAAATGTGCGCAGCAGTGAATCCTAAAAACTGAGTTTATCAAATATTTATAGAGACTGATCCATAGTCACAAATTTTTCTCAGCCCTCAGTCCTGTGAAGAATATATTTTACATGGTGTCTACTTAGTTCAAGAATGGCAGCAGCACTGCATAATGACACAGGCAATATCACTGGCTCTGAATCAGCTAAAAAACCCCAGAGTTTGGTTCACAGGAATCACCAGCACAAGCCCATTTCTAGGCTGCCTTCCTCTCTGTTAGTCCCTATTTTAGGCTTAATAAGCTGTTACATGGTTCAGGACCAGATTACCACCCCAGCGTCCACTAAAATTTGCAATATTTCTTTTCAAAACTGAGGGTTTAAAAAGCTCTGATCTCTAAAAAGAAATACAAAATTACAAGAAGTAAACAGTTGGGTTTTGTTGGTTTTTTTCTCATAACATTTTATTGCATTTATCACAAACAATAGCTGTTCCTTCATCAGTATATTAAAAGGTTGAATGGATTTGAAACATTATTTTTAAAATGTTGGCATAACTCTTCCAGGCATCAAAGTCAATATTTCAAGCATGAAGTGCATTAAATACTGGCTCCTTTTTATTTTAAACAATACCTCAGTACATATAACACATTAATAAAACCAACCAAACAAAACAACCCACAAGCCAAACCTCTTTGCAAGTGTTAAAGGAAGACAGGGGATTTGTTTTGTTTCATTTTCTCAGACCAGTTCTCCATAATATTTCCAAGAAGGCAAAAAATTCTTTGAAACTAAGGTCTCATTACAAACACATTATGAAAAATTGATTTTTGGATGTGCAGTGTCTAATTTATAAGCTTGACTAATCTGCATTTTTAGAAACTAACTGATTGTTTTACTGGTTGGTGCAAATGTTATTGATCCGCTTTCTTGCTGAATTAATAGCACTATGATAGGACAGCTTGCTTTCTCAGCTTTCCCAATGTTTTCCTGAAAAGAGGCCCATTACATGGCAGGGGGCAAAGGACAGGCCTTGATAACACTGTTTGTACATTTCTTTGATGTCCACAGGCATCATCCTCGACAACCGACCACCAGAGACAAAAGAGCACTCTCAGGCTGCTGGAAATCCCAGCCATTCTTCTCACCACCTTTTGATATCCCAAGGCTTCTATAGCCTGACCTCTGCACTCTGACATCCTTATTTGAAGGATGGTCAGAAATGTCAAAAAAATTGTTTCCAAATTTACCCAATAAACTAAGGATTTATTTTGCTTTTCATAATTGCTTTGTATCCTAATGTACCTGTGGGAACACCAAAGATTTTACAAAAAGAGTAGAAGGAAAAGCATCAACAAGAAAAAAAAAAACCTTTGATTTTCTGGTTTTGAAACCATTCTCAAACATCTGCCTTCTAAAAGCCAACCACTCTGTCTAAAGTGCCTTGACATTGTCATCATAATGTGCACATGCACCCATAGTATTTCTACCTAGCCAGTGTCACACAGATTTCTACTTCTAACATGCAGATGTTGCTTGCAGACATAACTTCACTCAATTAACTTATACATTTTAAATGGTGCGCATGCCGTATGTTAAGGATTGATATAATTTTCTATTCATTCATATTTTAAAAAGAAAGGTGATTTTAACATTTTTTCAAATTGTTTTGCTCCCTACACACCTATGTGATTTATAATTGGATCAGTTTTCCCCTGTTTTCCAGAATATTTAAAGAATAATTTTCCACGAAACTACCAGAGATTATCATGGGTGCTTTTAGACAACTTCATTTTTCACCTTTCTGAGGGACTGAAATTGAACAAAACGGTCAAACAGAAATAGTACACATCCAGCTAAAACACTGGAAGTCAAGCAAACACCTAGAGAAACACCCTTCTCTCCTTTACTCTTCTGGGAGGTCCTGCTGAAAACCCACCCCAAATATGTAAGTGAAATCACATATACATGTAAAACCTCTTAACAAGACCAACTTGCTGACAATCCATATGTATGCACAAATTTGGAGTTCAGCCAAACTAGTATTTATATTCAGTCTCTTGTGCTTTGACAACAATTTTTTGTAACACAGTGCTAAAATATTATCCTGCCATGAAATTCTTTAGCTTGAAATGAGGACAAAGTCTGGTCCAAAATGTGATGGATTTCACAGTATACAAGCTTCTAAACTATCTTTAGTTTAATAAACTATGCCCAAATGATAAATTGTTTTGCATTGATTTTTTTTTTTCAAACTGGCATCAATACTATTGTTTTCTACACTGACAATATTCCTCATAATTTAAAAGTCAATGATGTACCAGTGTTAATGCAACAGATAGAGAAAAACAGATAAATGTCAACATTTTAAAAACCAAACTATTCATCATTTGTTATGCAAACACTGGGATTAATAATGCTTGTTTCAAAGCCAGCTCTAAATCACCTAATATTATCTACTCAGCTCAGCCAATGTTTATTTATTTTAATGTCTGCCAGAAAAGAGTGAAACTGAATTCACAAAGGAATTGTATGGGATTCAAACAGCCAAGAATCCTGAAATCTTCAAAAACTCTCTTCTCTGTATTAGTTTACTACCATAAAAAATAGGGCATGAACCAACAAGGAAAAAAAAGTAGCAAAGAGGGGAAAAAAGTTGTTTTTAAGGAGTTTAGGAATTCATAAAGTTCTCAGACAAAATGCTGATAATAGTGACATAAGGGCTGTTCTAATGGATCTTTCTGACTTTGGTGGATTTTGAATTAAACCAGACCCCAAGGATTTCTGTTCAGTGATAGATCCTGATGATTTATTTTCAATGTTTAATCTCATTATTTTTAAAATAAATTGCATGTGTTTAAACAGAACAGGAGCTCGGATTCTGAATCAGTACAGAGCCCTCAGAGCAGCTCTGGCAAGAATGTAAAACAGATAAAGTTAAAACAGGGGGGAAAAAAACCTAATGAACCCCAAGTCTATAAATATTACCATTTAACTGAATCCTGACCATGGCTAACACAAATTACCTGTGAACAAGCAACATGTATACAAACCTAAGGTCATACCTATATAGCAAGAGGAAAATACTGAAAAATCAGTGACATAAATTAAATGGCAATCAACAAATCTTCCACTTCTGGCAGCACCCACTGAAGATTACAATCTATTTTATAGAGGCTCATTACTGCTCTGATGTTGGAAATTATTGCCCTGCCAGTGTTATATATATATATATATATATACATTGTTTTCCTTGCAAGCAATCTCTGACCCTCTTTAGTAAAAAAACGTTAACACTGTTACAGTAATAGAGCTTCAGCAGCTCTATTCAATTCAAGAGGCATGGATTAGGAGCCATGCACAGGAGCAGCTCTGCTGGCACAGTCACCTCTCTGGCAGAAGTGCAGTAAGGAGTTATTAGGGGCAGAGCTTTACAGAACTATGGTTATTAGGAACCATCTCAGCCAGCACAGTTGCAGTCCAAAGAGGATGTGTGAATAAAGCCTTAGTAAAACACACTAGCTTTTCATGTGCATGCATTTATACACAGCCCTGAGTGCTGGCAAATTCTGTGGCTGCAGCTACGCCTAATTCTGATCTAGGTAGAAGATACAAGAAATAGATTATTCCTTTGAAGTCCTGCTGTTTGTCAGACTATTCTTTCTCCATTGTGACATCATCTTTAGAAGTTTCCAGACTCTTACTACATAACCTAAAAAAATACAAATGTGAAAGAAATTTCTAATTGGATGTATCAAAAATTGCACCTTAAAAAGAAAACTTTATTTCATCCTGGACCCACAGAAGCACACAATGAAAAACAAACAAACCAACCTACCTCAGAAAGTTTTCCCTATAGATTAAGATCTCATCTGCAAGGTTTAAAGGGATCATTCCAACTGAGTAAGATTTAGCTTGAATTCAAGACAGCCTTTTGTCTTTAGAAAGTGAGCACAATTCCAAAGAAACCAAATTACATCCAAAAGCAATGCCACCTAGCAGTGAAAATACAGTTAAGCAGTATAGCTAATTTGAAATGGGAATAGCTTCCATCCATGAAGCTTTGTTTTCTTGCTGCCATCCTATACACCATGACTTCCCACCCAGACTGACCTGTCAGCATGACCTTACACCTCTACTGCTGCAAGCATCTGGCTCAGGAAAAGATGCCAGGTCTTTATGTCCAGGGCTGGACAACTGCCTGCATTCACAATGCAGGACCGTGTTCACATCACCTGATGCTGGGCCAAAGTGTCTCTGGGCCTCAGCTGGGCCTCCATGGCCCTGACATTATATTTCTGTGTGGTCTTTCCCCCAGTCAGTTTAATTTCATTATTATGCAGGCTGTATGGAAGCTTTTATCAGAGCAGCATTTTTTGGCATAGAACTAAAAGCTTGTGATACATGAATGGGGATGTTGCATCACATCACACACAAGATACAAGACCTGCTTCAACAGTATTAGAAAATCACGTGGGATTAGGAGAGTCATAGGTAATTGTGTCATCCACTTTGCTGAGTGGGAGCAGCCTTTGAAATAAATTAGCTCCAGAACAATGCTTAAGTTTTGCCTCAGAGGGAAATCATTAGATTTCCCTTAAAGAGAACCCAAGAGAGAACACAATTCACACAGTGAACATTGTCAGTGGGCTGAAACCTGGGAATGAACTCAAGCCAAGTCACCTTCCCCCCTTGCTGCACTCTTTTTCACACCTCTCAATTGGATCCCTCAGCTGCCTTTGTCTTTCCCTTGTGCATATGAAATACTGGAAAAATAAAATAAAATAAAATAAAATAAAATAAAATAAAATAAAATAAAATAAAATAAAATAAAATAAAATAAAATAAGCATCAGAACATATTGGGAAACTTCATTGAATAAAACAAGACATACACACAAGGAAAGACATATGAAAATCTATAGAAGACTATGCACAATCACTGCCTGAAATGTACAGATGTTGGTATTTTAACTGAAAAATGTGACCTGACCTTTGGAGATTGTATGGATCCTTTATGGCACAGTAATAACTAAATGCTAGAAATGCACAGGTATAATGAAGCATTTGCCTTTTCTGAGTATTTTAAAGTCATTATCTCAGTCTTCATTAGGGACATCTATTTTATAACATATGCAGTGAGAAATTCAGAAGACCTGCATTATAGCTGGAGAATACTGTAATTTTCTAAGCTCTCTAGTAATCAACCAAACTACAAATAAAGACATGTATCTACTTTGATATGTACAGTACCTGGAATCATTGGCATCCCCATATGGGAAGGCAGTCCATTAGATAGACTGAGCCTCCATACAAAAACATCCATATGCATAGTGATGTTATGGCGTCATGACTTCGATGGATGGAAGCACAAAATTAACCAGATGAAGCAATCTTTTAGATCATACAAAACATACGTGAATTAAGCTATAGAAATATATGGCAAGAACATATCAGAAAAAAATGAATAATCAGTGGAAGAGCAAAGTCAGGTCCATTAACCAAAGAAATTCATTAACACAGCTATCTGAACTGGTATGAGTAATACTAATTTTTGCATCAGCAAACCCAATGTCTGCTTAATAATCCCAAGGAAAAGACAGTATTTCCCTTTTATTCTGTCACCAGTGCTAAGCACATCTCCCCAGAAAACAGCAACACTACCTGATTTTCTAGTTGTTCCTCCTATTATTTCTCTGAGCAGGAGCTTTTTTCCCTTCTGTATTAAACCTCCCCATGTCATAGCTGAACTGGTAGATGTAGGATTGTAGACCAGTACATTAAATTAACAGCTTTGCAAAAATTCCACTTCCACCTTCCCACCCTCTAAAAGAAAATAAGACTACGATTAGGTTTGATGAAAGAGGAAGTAAATGGCAGAAAAATTAAAGATATGTTGAGCACGAAACTGGAAATGCAGCTCTCAAAATAGAAGTGGTTTAGTGCAAAGTAACTGAAGGTCTCCTTGTTTCTTAAGGCCTCAAAGACAAAAGCTTTTAGCCATGAGTAGCTATGATGGAGCAGCTGAAGAGGCATGGATGCACTTAGGCCAGGGTAATTTACATAAGTTAAAACACATGTTGCCTGTCTAGGCTGTAAACTGTTGCTTATGCACAAATTACAAAAGAAACAGTGTATAGATCAAGTTGAGGCCACATGAACATATAGGTAATAATGTTCATCAGTGGGCTAGTGTAGGCAAAGAGGAGATACTCTAAAAATTGAAGTTGTTATAATTCTGATTTCATGCCTTTCTTGATTTCCTTGCTGCCTTAGGCATGGAGAAAAAGGCAGGTTGTCTGCTCTAAGTTACAATACTGTGCAATTCCCAGATGATACTTCAAATATGCTCAAGACAGTTACATAACTTCTATTTCATACAGAACAAAAGTCACTGTCATTTTGAAGACAAATGTCTCTTGAAGATCCTTGTAAGATCACATCTTTTTCTAGGAGGACATAATGAAGGCTCAAAGAGTTATAGTACATGGGGTGTCATCAGGCTGGCAGCCAGTCAACTGCAGGGTTCAACAGGGCTCAATTTTAGGGCCAGTGTTATTTAACATTTGTATAAATTATCTAACACAGGAGTAAGTTTGCTGAAAAACACAGGAGGAGCTGTGGAATCAGTCAAGGGTCAAGAGGCCTAATATAGAAAGACACCTACAGAGATTAGGAAGCAGCACAGTCACCAACTTAGGGAAATTTAATAAGAGCAAGTGCTGGATTCTCCATCTAGGATGGGACAATCCTGGTTAAACATACAAACTGGGCTGGAGAGCAGCCCCACAGAAAGAGATCTGAGGGTTTGGATCAATGGAAATGTGAATCTGGGTGTGCTCTGGCAGCCACAGGGGCCAGCCATGTCCTACAAGCCATAGCAAGCCTGTGGAGGGCAGTGATTGTCCCTCTGGGCACTGCATCAGTGCAGCCCCACCTCCAATGCTGTGTGCAATTCTGGGTGCCTCAACTTGGGAAAGACATCAAACTACTAGAGTCTGTCCTGAGGAGGGTGACAAGATGGTGTCAAAGACAAGAATTGAGGGGAGTGGCTGAAGGAATGGAATGAAGCTAACCAGGGAAAGACAGCATCACGTTGGACATTAGGAAAAAGTTTCTCACTGAGAGGATGGTTGGACACTGGCACAGGGTCACAGCACCAAGCCTGACAGAGTTCAAGGAGTGTCTGGATGACATTCTTACTTAAGTGGTTTAGCTTTAGGTCGTCCTGCAAGGAGCAGGGAGTTAGATCTGATGATTTGTATGAGTGTCTTCTCCACTGAGATATCCTATGATTCTATGTTTTTACTATACATCTTTCCTGTGATGTTAATAAACTTTCTACAAATATTTTTTTCATTTTTATTTGCTGCATAATTATATAAATATGCCATCAACATAATTATAGATTGCTTTTAGTACATGATGTACTGCTGTGCTGTTCAACTAGAAAAAAAAGGTATTTTCTTCATATAACACTAGATCAGTATTTATATTTTACAACATTTTTTCTACAGTATACAATGTAGGCAAATGGCAATTTTCTATTACCGTTTCTTCACAGATACACCAGTGCCAATGTTACTTCTTAGATTTCCTTATTCCTCACATAAATATTTAAACATGAAAGGCAGCACATGGGCAATGGCAAATAAAGACAAACTGAAAACAAACCAACAATCTTGGGAATCCTTAAGTATAATTATAAAGTTACAGCTACAAATATCTATAACATGAGCATTAGGGATACATTTCAATTTCCTTAGTAAATTATAGTGTTTCCTGCCACAATCTGTATAAAAGAAGTTTTCAAGATTTAGTCAGATTTCCCAACTGACTGAAACATGAACCATAGTCTGTGTGGGGAAAAAAGCAAAGAACTATTCAGCTGTACTTCAGGAAGCAATATTTTCCCTGTGCACATGTGGAATATACAAATGCAGGCATGTTTTTGTAAAAGTAGGCATGTTTTCATGTCGATTTTCTACGATTGTAGTTCCACTAGCCTTTTATAGCTTTCATTCACATGAAATAAATCTCTGGCTCTGCCTGATCTCAGCTGATAGTAAGTAAATGCTTTATTTTGTATGAAGGAGAAAAAAAGGAGTGAGAGATCACTTATCATTCACCTTGCAGGCTTTGTATTCATTAGAAAAACCACAATCAATAAGAATCAAAGGCACTTTTCCCCCAAAGATAACTATGTCCAGCATCACTAGAGGGTCTGGGAGTCTCACAGGCTTTGATTTATTAGTAAGAATCACCTTTTAAAGTTTACAACTTCCTAATTCAAATGCCACTTTATTTAACTCTGCTGTAAAATGCCCTCCTTTTATTTTGTTAAACAAAATTCTGCTGTTTTTCTCATGGTGACTTTTACAGAGTGCAAGCTCCACAAGCTTCAAATGCAGAAAAATTGTAAATGTCTTGCTTTGTCACTTTTCACATTTTATAGAGCAGTATCTTCTGGGTTTTGGGGACAGGTGTTGTTTTATTAAAAGAGAAACTATGGAAGCCAGTAATTTCTCATACAGAATACATTCTTTTGGTTTAACAAGGAAACACAGAATTCAATTCATTGTTTTTAACTTGGTATTTCACATTAGAAAACTCTAGCCTTACCTTTGTGCATATTATGCATAGTTTTATTGAGTAACACGAAATCTCATCTGAGAGATTCAGAGCTATTGTATCCAAAGACAGACTACCCTAACAAGGAATTTAAATACAGACACAAACAGACAACAGACTTGAGGCATAAGTGAGAAGGAAAACCCTATATTTCAGATACCAAGGAAAAACAGAAAATAAAAACATTGTGACTAAGAGATATTCAAAACACAAAGATGATCACAGCCTGAGTGAAATTCCATCCCTAAATTATTCATTTCTGGGCTTGTGCTTATTACATCTTCTGTCAGGAGCTAATCTCACATGACAGGCCTGATCCAAAGCCATTTGAAGTCTATGGAATGTCTCTTCCTGACTTCAGGGAGCTTTGCATCCAGCCCTTATACACTTCAAGAACAATACAATTCATGGAAAGTTGTTTTAAGAGAACAGTAGCTAACTATTGTCTAAGTAGAAAAGAATGTTAACTTCAAATGAAATTTACCTGCAATGGTAGATTTGCATTTGGGTTCTTTTTTACTGTTTCTTTATGCATCTAACACAGCTAAAACTTTCCAAAGTGAGTTTTTAACAGAAGCCACTGAAAATCAAAACTGTAGTCAAAACCAAAAAAAAAAGTAAAAATAAAACTATCATTTTGTATACAGTACATTTAGGTTTTCTAAGGAAACAAAAGATGACTTTTAAAGCCTCAATTAATTCAATATTTTCTTAAACAGCTGTACATTGAGGACAAAACAGAACAAGAGGTTTCAAAAATGTATCAGTTGTTCCTAAGTCAGAAAATCAAAAGACAGAATAAAAAATTTTTTAAAAACCCCCCAAACAAAGCCAAATTAGTTGTATAAGCAAGGGGGTGGGCTGACAGGAAAGCAAGTTATTTTGTTTTTCTTTTATAATAAAACCCTCATTGTCTACTAACTTAAGTAAATTTCAAAGCTAGAGGTGACAACTACCACACCAGACATGGTGAGTAATGTCAGACTCCTATTTATATTTTGAAAATAATATAAATGAAATAAGCCCTGAAACAGCAATTAAGATCATTGTAAAAACTGGTGGAAGAGAAGTCTCATTGCTGTGATGTGGCTTTTCTCTCATGTATAAGAAAAATGAGGCAATGTAGACCAGTACAGACCCTGATGGTGATCTGATGTGCACATGTAGCAGTAAATTTACACTGACAAAAAAGCAAATCAAATGTAGCTCTACCACCTCCAAGTTCCCAATGCACCAGAGAGGTGGCTCCAATTTCCTCCCTCAAACAACAAATCAACTCACCACAGCTATTTTAGTTACCTAATGTTGAGATGAAAACACAGAAACTTCCAATTAAGCACAAATATTGCAGAATGTCCAGCTTCCGAGAATGAATCTATGTTTTACAGAAAAAAACTCCAATAAAACAGAACCAAAATCAAACAAAAAACCAAACAAAACAAAACCCAACATTAGGTCCTAAAGACTCTCATTCATAAGACATACTAACCACTGGTGGTTAGTGTGGTTCTACATGTTTAACTACAAGCACTGATACTATAACTTTTATTAATTAATAATTTCAGAAGGGTCTATGAAATATTAGATCAAAACCAATGTAGCCCATACCTCAAAAAGTAAAGTAAATGAGACAAAGCACAAGAAAAAACCAAACATCAATCTTTGCAATGTAGAGATGCTATAGATTCTGTCTCCTTCATTTAAGATCCCAGTATCCACAAGTAAAATAAACATTTCACTTTACAAATACACCTAAACTAATTGCTGATTTTTTAGTCTGAACACAAAACTAGAAATCTCATTTCTAGTCAAGTATACTAGACAAGTATAAAATTGTGGTTTGATTTTTTCCTAAATGAAATGAAACAGTATTTCTCTAGTCAAACACCATACCTTGTTTTGGTATCACAAATATTTTCTTAAAATAATTGTCAAACAGCCCATTTTGTTTGACTTTAAAAGCACATTTATTTTTGGAATGTTGTCTTTTTTCCTTGTTGTTGCTATTAAGTGCATTTTTGATCTGAAACGTTGTCCTAAAATGAAAAATCAAACTTTCAGGTTAAAAAAAAAAAAAAAAAGTCAAAACAATTTGCAGACTTTAACTTCACTTTTTGTTTTTTTCGGACACGCACAAAGTAATGGATTGTTTTGTTCACTCCAAAACTATATTTTGGGTAAATAAAAAATAAATTATTTCTAGCCCTTGCTAAGTCCCGTTTATCCATGTACCAGTTATACCCATTCCCTGCTCTTCCCACCAGGCAGCTGGACTGGAGCTGCCCGCAGCTCAGCACCGCTGCTGCTGTCCCGATCCCCCCGGACCTGCCCTGCTCCGCTGCTGCTGCTGGGACTAACACTGCCCTAACCTTCAGGAGCCCTGCGCTTCCACTTACCCCCCTGCCGTCTCGGAGCATTCCCAGGTGCTGATAAGCTTTTCTCTCTATTGTTGCTGCTGCTTCCCCTTATTTTGGCAGAAGCTGCAGCTTTGCAGGTTGCACGGCTCTTACCTCTGAGACTCTCTTTGTTGCTCTGTGTGCGACCACGCTGGAAGCAGGGAGTGATGAACATTAGGGAAGCATGAGCCTCCCCTCGCTGTTTAGCAGCGTGGTCTGCAAAGAAAGATAGAGATGCTGCTCCCTCCTCCTCCTCCTCCCCCCTCGCTGTCCCAGCTTCCTCCTCCCTCCTCCTCGCTCCCTCCTTCCCATCCCCAGAGAGCTGCAGCTCTCTGTGCGCTCCCACACAATGCGCTACCTCTCAGCACCAGCTACCTAAGGTCAAGAATACAAGCCCTCACCCTTCCCCCGCCTTTTCCTCTGCGCCCAGGCATCCCCACCCCTGCTTCCCACGGAATATGGTATCTTCCCACCCAGACGTGCCTCAGTCGGCTCTGGGATCTAAAGTGCACACAATTTCACCAGCCCCGGGGAAAAAAGAGTTGTAAAATAGAAAATGCATAGGGAAGACCGGGGATACAAAGGGAAAGTGGAAGCGTTTTGGGGAAATTGGAAACTTTGGGGGTTTATCTGTGTGTTAAAAAAATAAAAAAATTTAAAAATCAAGTCACAGTAGCCAAAGCCTGCCACTTGGAGATTAGTTTAAGAGATCTATACAGATAAAGAAAAGTGCCCCGGATAGCTAGTTGTCTCCCAAATCCAGTTTACCTATTGTTTATGCTCTTTGTTTCTCAAGCTTTATGCTAAATAGCTTTTTTGTAAAGAAACTTTTCCCCTGCAAAGCCAGACTTAAATAGCAGCATACTCTCGTGATGCAATGGAGAATGAAAGGGAAAAAGTAATCAGTAATATTTTTTAAGGTTATGAGCTATGAAATAACCCCTTTAAGATCACAGAAAACACCAGAACAAGTACTCTGACTTTTCAGCTTGAATGACAAATGTGTTCAAGGGGTCTTTTTTCACTTTGAGCAGTTATGTTGATTAGGAGCTCTTTCAGGCAATCAGTACATGGCTCCCAAAAGTCACATGTAATTACAGCTAACCAGAATATTTTTCTTAAGGACCTAATTTTAGACACATGACAAAACAGTCCTTATAAAGTGTTTATGTTTGTTAAAAAGACTGTGGAGAGAGGTAAGTGATGCTGAAGACTTCTAAAAAATCTTGACTGCTTAAGGTTGCACACCTTATTTAGTTGGACAGGGTCTCCCTCTGGAGGTCTCGAGATGCTTCTGGCTCTCGCCAGTGATGTATGGCCACCAAACCACAGCACTCCTAATCTGTACTAAGTCAGAGGTTTTCTTTTAAGAACAGATAAACTTCAAAAGTAAAAAAAGTTAAAACAGGGAGAGAGAATAAAATTTCTAACTATTTTGGTACTAAAATATCTCTATAAAAAAAATCATCTATGTTCTTTTCTAGAACACTCCAGAGATGTCACATTTGTCAGCACAATTTCTGAAGGTCAGAACTTCTTTCTAAAGCAAAGGAAGCTTTAGAACGGACAGATCACTTGGAAGTAACGTATCATCAGGACCAGAGGTTTTTTACACAAAATACAAAACTCCTGAACTACCAGCTATAAGATTAAGACCTATATATATATATACCTTAAACCAACTTCAGTAGTAGAAGTATGCTATATAAGAGTGGATCACCAATGGCTGACTGAAGAGGTGAACACGACTTTAATGAAGCTTGATACCATGTACAGCACAGAACACTGAAGTGACAGAAAACTATTCAAGCTACACAAACATAGACAGTGAAATGTTGCAGGCATATCTCACAACAGTGGATTATTGAAAGGCCAGGTTCAATTTAGTACTAATAAATGCAAAACAATGGGTGTCCAAGAAAATATCTGCCTTGTGGCTCTAACAAGCCACCATGGCACTCAGAGCCAACATGCTGACAGTCTGGGTACTCTACAGAGATTTGGAGATCAGTGGAAGAACAAAAGCAGCTCGCCAGAAGAGTCACCTATCCAGAGAGCAGAAGAAGAATGGTCAGGGAGCTACTGGCTCCAACTCTGCTGAGTCTCTCCAGTGCAGGAGCTTACCAGGGGCAATAGACACGCCAGAGGCACGAAGTGCAGTCCTCTTCCCTTGCAGCAGGCAACTCCCTCTCTGAACCAATGTTTCTGCCACTGCTTTATCCAACAGCAGCAGCCACAGATCCAGGCAATCCCAAACACACTTTCTCCTTACTATCTGCTTTTGTCCACATTCAGCGAAGTAACTTGGCACAGAGAGATGGGAAGGATGTTGCTCCCAAAGCCACACTTCACAATACTACCCTTTGATGCTTTTTTCCCTGCTCTGGATACAACCGCCAACTATGTGCATAATAATGGTCTCCTACCCACTTAGTAAAGAGGGGCTTGAGCACCACAGAGAGTTTTCTCTAAACAATGCTCACCCATTGGCAAAAAGGCACACACAATGTTTTAGGGAAAGAATAGAGAATAAAGAAGAAAACATCAGTTTGACATTGCATTAAGTCTACATTTAAGACTTCTGGTACCCTGACTGGGTATCTGATCATGGGATCATAGGTAGCCTTTTGGAAGGGACCACTGGCTGTGTCTAACCCAGTCTCACAAAGACAAGTCAGCTGCGCAGTGAGGTTACTGAGGGCTTTACCCAGTTGTGTCTTGGAAACTTCCAAGGATCAAGACTATACAACATTTCTAGACAATATGATCCACAGCTTTATTGTTCTCATGCTGGGGAAAAAAAATTCCTTTTCTCACCCTCCTTTTTTTTCCCCTTTCAGATTACCATTTTATTCCTTTCAAATGTCACATTTGAAAAGGCTACAGCAGAACAGAAAAGCAACATACAAGAGTGACTAGAGATTTGAAATAACTTCCACACAAAACAGATTACATAGGTTAAGAGTCTTCAAATGGAAAACTGGTGACTGAGCTGATAAATATCTATTGAGATATTTAGTTGAGAATAATATGGAAAAAGCACACTGAAAAGAAATTCTTCCAGTTTCCCATAATACAGGAATTGCAGAGTACCAAATTACATGATTAGGGAACATATTTGAAAAAAGAATTCCTTCATTTTTTCTAACAAGTTAAAATTATAGAAGTCACTGCTGTAAAAACCTGATCATTTTTGCTTTCCTGTAGTTATATAAATTGTTGTTTGTAGGGGGATAGAATATAAGTAAATAAAGGTAGTATAGAAGGTAATCTTACCCCCTAAAGAGTTGCAGCTGAGCCAATTATTAAGGATTAGGAGCTGGCCTGATGTTAACAGGCCACAGCTGTAGCCAATCTGAAGAGTGTTATAAAAGAGTGGATTGGGTGGCTGAGGGGAACTGGAGTCAGGTGGCTGTTGTGAGGGCAAGGAAGAGTCAGTGCAATTAATAATTTATTATTACTTATTAGAATTTGCCTTCTGATCAGAACCAACTCAAGGTGAAGAAAAGGAGGCTCAAGGAGACCATATCACTCTCTACAAACACCTGTAAGGAGGTCATAGTGAGGGGGGTGTTGGCCTCTTTTTCCAAGTAATAAGAGAGAAGATGAGAGGAAACAGCCTCAAGTGGCACCAGAGGAAGTTTAGATTGGATATTAGAGGAAACTTCTTCACCAAAAGGGTTGTCAAGCAAGGTTGACCGCCTTTGGAACAGGCTGTCAAAGGCAGTGGTTAAGTTGCCCTTCCTGGAGATATTTAGAAGATGTGCCAATGTAGCACACAGGGACATGGTTTAGTGGTGGACTTGGCAATGCTGAGTTAATGGTTGGACTTGATGATCTTAAAGGTCTTTTCCAACCTAACTGAATCTCTAAGGTTCCTCAGTATTGTAGGCAAAACTGCATTTTACCATTCCTCAATGGTAAAACAATGGTATTACCATTCAGTGGTAACACTTACATTCCATTTTGCTTGTGGTGGAAATGTGAGAGGAAGGGAGGGATGAGAAGAGAGGCAGAAAAATCTGCTCAGCTTTACTCCTCTGGGGCTGGAGGTGATCTCATCTTGCTGGAGGCCTGGGGTCTGTTCACAAGGGGTGTTGCTCCCTGATGGTAAGACATGGAAGCACTGGGGCTGGACTAGCACAGCATGGAGGAATGCAGATGCCTCAAAAATGGAAACAAGTACCTGAGGTTCTCCAGTGGTTTCTGCTTTTCCAGCATCTGTCTACAACTTGCCTCGCAGTAGCAGGTAACCCACTTTCTCAGAATCTCCTTCTCCTACACCTTCCCTCAGCACAAACAGGTGCCCCAACATTTCTCATCCATTTCAAGTTCTCACTGCTATTAGAGAGTGAGAAATTGGAGGAAAGGATGGAAGTGGCTAATGTGTTAGGCTTGAATTACTTTTATGCTTTTTGTGCTAAATCATAAATCTCACTGCACATGTAACAGCAAGCTACTCTTAATTCAAGTAGGTACTGTATAACACTTTTTCACATTATAAGGTAAAATTAAATAATAAAATAAATTTTAAAAACCCCATCCAAAAATCCCAAAAAAAGCGGAACCGAACCAAAAACAAACAAAATATCAAAAACCCCCAAAATTAAAACAAAAACCCAGACAAAACCACATTAAAAAAACCCCAAAACAATAACAACAAAAAAATCCAATTAATTTCAAGGATACTTTTAAACTCATTATATGAAAATAACTGCCTTACAAGAACATACTTCAACTTTTCCATATGTTTAGAGTTGACAAAATTAAATATATCTGGGAATTTTGCACCTCCTCTGCCACAGAAAAGATACAAACCAAAAAATATAATAATGACCTTTTGCAACAGGAATCTTCTCCTGTTGATAAATTCCTTAGCATGGATGAAAACATCCAGCAGGCTCTGTGAAGACCTTTGCCTAGAAACCCCCAGGCTCTGTCAGACCATGGCAGATGGCTTACTGCCAAATTTCCAAACCTTCCTAAGAACACAATATTCTCTGAACTTTTTCAGTAAGACACCAGTGTTCATATACAGCAAGGACTTGCTATTTACACAACCCTAATGTCACCTTAAGGGTCCTTTTTCCATCTATATACTCTTTTTTCTGAATTACAGGCAGAAGAAGCAGGAGCTTCAGTTTATATCATGAATTAAACCCTATTCCCCAATGTGATACCACATCCATAACTTTTAAGTGTCATTCAGGACGTGAAAAAAACAAATGCTGTTTAGCACTGTGCTGCTCTGATTAACTGACTCAATCTTCCTCATACTCACACAACAAAGTGAAGAAATAGAGGAGATCTGCCTTCTTAGACTAAAGGGTGACTATTTGCCATGTGTACAGGAAGAATTTTTTCAGGCAAATTAAGCTGAGCACATGAAGAAAAATTCTACTATTGCCAGAAACAGATTTAAGTCATTACATTTTACAGCATAAAATGTACACCTTTATGCCTAATGGTTATGCAGTGGTGAGGACCCTAGGGAGGCCTGGAAGCTTCTACAGACTGACACACAAATATACAAAAATTAGAGAACTCTATAGCCCCATGTAGTTAAAGCAGATATTTACAGAAATTGCTGTCTTTCATGACATTTTACTTTTGCTCTTTTGCAGGAATATATTTCCTCTGGCTCATCTTTTCAGGAACACATGTGCACATAATGTAAGATCCAATTACAAGATTATTGTCTTGAAAGATTGCATTGATACAGAGCTGTGGGGTTTTACAGAAGGCAGCCTTGGCTTTAACTGCAGAATGCTGTAACCACTATGTACACAAAGAAAGAAAAAAATCATATAAGGATATAAGGTACTTTTTAATGGATGTATTTCCAACTTCAGGATCACATATATGAGCTAATATTAATAGTATATTAGTGCAGCAAAAAGTAAAAGAATGGGAAAATAATATGATTTAAACAAATTTTGAATTTTACAATGGCAATAGAAAAAATACCAAAAAAATCCCACACTGCATGAAATACAAACCATTCATCATTTCAGTGCTGCATGAAGTTCACTAGTAAAAACTTTTACAAAGCAGTCAAATTTCAGCTGCTCAAAATAAAAGTAAAACCTAAGTAGTACACGGTAAAATATTAAATTACACAAGTAATTTAAGAATCATTTAAAGAAACTCATGTTTTGCCTTTGACATACAGTCATTAAGAAATGTTAGTAAATCCACTCACTATTCTGGCAGGTTTTGATGGTAAAAGATCAGATTTAGGAAATGAATTATTGCCCCCTGGTGGCACACTAAGAATCAGTGTAATGAAAAAGAAACCAATTACAGATAAACAATCAAATATTTTATTTGAAGAATCATGTCTTGTACAATTAATGTCTGGAGGGGTTAAAAGAATGCACAGTCA
Source organism: Ammospiza caudacuta (assembly GCF_027887145.1). NCBI lineage: Eukaryota > Metazoa > Chordata > Aves > Passeriformes > Passerellidae > Ammospiza > Ammospiza caudacuta. Next base: position 81,780,722 of record NC_080595.1, read on the forward strand.
TTTTAATATGCATTAAGATAAGAGTAAATGGGGTATAATTTATGTTTTCATTTCCAAGATGATTCTAATAAAGAATGTGTGATGTTTAATGATCAGCTTTGTAAAATGTAAGTAATAACATACTAGAATAAAACTCTTTATCAGTAGAACACCACAGCAAAAACTCCTGATAGTCAAGCAAGTTACTTCAACATCTGATTTTCATTTAAAAGAATAATAAGTCTTATTAATTTTCATATAAATACAGAAAACACTTTCTGAACCTGAATCCCCATGGGGCTCTTCTTCGCTCAGATAACGTCAGCAGGCAAGGACAGAGAAGCACGGGAACAATAGGATTTGATCTTATGACTGGCTAGAACAACAGCATAGTTAAATGTTGATGCAATGTTTTCCACGTGGGTTAATACAGGAATTCATGTATCCTCATCCTCAAATGATGAGTTGTTAACATCCTCCTAGTGTGTGAGCAGCCAACAGCCACCAATTCCTGTTCAGTGACTTTAACACTGCTCAGCACATTCCTTACATCACCTCAAACTAACATGGCTCTAAATATCTACTCCAAACTGTTTTGCTTTGGTGGAACAAACCTGCTCTATCACAGTGGCTTTATACAATCTGGAACTGCAATGATAAAATACATCTTCCAGAATACAAAAGAAGAGTGAGTAATATTCATTCCTTGTGGAATTACATATATGACCACAGAGAAATTAGCAATTAGGTTATGTTGCACACAGTAAAAATGAGCATTTTTACATTTTGGTGTAATCATGTGCCCCTTCCATGACAGGAAAACCTGCACCTGCATCAGTCCAACCTTGCCTCACAGTACTGACAACCAGCATTTGCATTATGTCATTAAATGCACAACTCCAAATCTCCTGAACCACATTTTGCCTTTGAGGAGCTGTAATATATTTTTCCCTCTTTTATTCTGATTGATTCATTAGAGCACAAGAACAATTCACCTTAGTTCTACACTTCCCTACAAGGTCAATTATTACCATGCAAGTACTTGACTGAAAATTGGTTGCTATGAAGAAAACTCCATCCTCTATCAAGGCATCTGATACATCATTGGTGATACCATAAGCTACCCTAAAGAAATGTCTAACTGGAAGGGCTATGAAACGCATGGCAAATGGAAATTAATTCAGTATTTATTCATGATAATAGAGTGTTAGTTGACTTGTTTGGTCTGGCAGAATATGAACAAAGTTCTTAATGGCTTTGAATTCCTCATATCAGACTAGCAGTTTTACATGTCTGATGAAACCAGGACTAGAAATTTCACCTGAAATGTGGGTGGGAGAAGCAAAAAAGTTCATAATTCTTGAAGCAAAAGAATTCCATGACAAACGTACCTGCTGTAGAAGAGAGTTAATTGCCATGAAGAGCAATCAAGCAACAAATGGACTACCTAACAAGGAGCTGTGTTTTAAAGAAATGTTTTTGTCTGACAAACAAAAGTTATGTAAGCAATTGGAAATTTTGAGAGTACTGCTGAGGCTGGCAAATGACAAGGCATCAGTGCTTTGTAAAATGTTATCAGAAGTATGGAGGAAAGAGCAGGAGCGATGGAACTGGGACTTGGGAAAGGATGTTGCTGCACGGTAAATGGACAGGATTAGTTTGGACATGCCACATTTGATGGTTCCTGTCTGGCCCTAGAGGAATACACCTTGCCCTTCACTCACAAACCTCTTGTAATTAACTTATCCCTGACATGGGCATTCTATCCATGTCTCCCCTGTGAGTGACACACATCGCTTTGGCTGCCTCATACTAGCAAGTATTGACAAAACCAGATAATTTGGCAGGGAGTCAATAATAATTACTCTCACACACGCTTGCATGGCAATGCTCAGCCAGAATGCTCTCTCCTAGCTCATGGTGTTACCTGGAGGAAAGAGAAGTCTCCCTCCTCGCAGTAACCAGTGAGGACCCTGTCCTTGAGGGCAGCCGTGTGCCGGAGGTCACCTGGCCCGGAGGAGACCGAGGGGAGGGCACACCGCAGTTACAGCGGCTCGGGAGGGGCACAGGAGGGGCCGACGCTTCTCTTCAGTGGCCGGGACAGGACCTGAGGGAATGGCCTGAAGTTGTGCCAGGGGAGGTTTAGGTTGGATATTAGAAAACGCTTCTTCACCCAGAGAACCAGTGGTTGGGCACTGGAACAGGCTCCTCAGGAAATAGTCACAGCACCAGCCTGCCAGAGCTCAAGAAGCACTTGGACAACATTGTCAGGCGCATGGTGTGACTCTTGAGGTGTCCTGTGCAGAGCCAGGAGCTGGACTCGACGATCCATGTGGGTCCCTTCGAACTCAGCCTAATCTGTGACTCCTGCCTTTATCCACGCTGGCCGCTGCAGCGCTCAGTGAGCTCCCGCGGTCGCAAAGGCGAGGGCGGGGGCGACGGGACCGCTCCCTGCGCCGGTCTGGCAGGCCGACGGGAGGGGAGGAAAGGAGCTGATTTGGCGCATTCCTGCCGGCGCTGGGAAAGGCGGGGGCAGTCCCGGGGGGCGGGAGAAGCCGGGAGAAGCCGGGCAGGGCGGGAAGGCGCCGCGGGGGCCGATGGGTAACAGAGGGAGAAGGCGGCGGCGGCGCCGCGCGCGCGCCCCGGCGGCGGAGGGGAGGGCGCGTGCGCGGCTCCTGCCCGTTCCCGCCCCAGGCGCGCGCGGGAGCCGCGGCCATGACGGGCAGCGATGAGGGCGGGAGCGGCCCCGCGGCGCCCCGCGCCCGGCCGCGGCTCGGAGCCTCGGCGTGAGGGCGTCTGTGCGCTCCGCCTCCTCCAGCGCCTCGCCGCGGGGCCGCGCCGACATGGCCAGCCCCGAGCAGTGGGAGAGCCTGCAGCCGCTGCAGCCGGACGCGTTGCGTGTAAGTGAGGTACATGGCTGGAGGCGCTGCCCGGGGATGCGGAGAGGGCGGGACGGCGCTGCAGCTGCGCTCCTGCCGCCGAGCTTGTGAGGGGGCGGCCGAAAGCCCGGCCTACGTCTCTGGGCGGGAAAGATGCGACGGGCCGGGCAGCGTGGTAGCCGAGAGGAGCATTGGGGTGCTTCCCTCCCTCGTGGCGTTGGGGCGGGCTTCCCGGGAAAGGTGCTGGAACGCTAAAGGATGGTTTTTCTCGCCTGTGTCACTTACAGCCTCTTAATCGAGCTAAGTATGGTGTAGCTAAGTATGAGAAAAGGGGACACAATGTGTTTTCTCCTCTTAACGTCTGTGATCGTCTTACATGCAGCTGCCACCGTTACCTTTAGCAATGCTATGAAGTGTTTTGCAAAAAAGTCTATTTTGTAAAACTGTAAAAAAAAGGTACATGTTTTTTAGTTTATCGTGACGGTGCATGCTTTTAATTTTGTGATATATTTTAAATACATTGCATTTTTCCTTAAATTAATCTTGTCAGTTGGGCTAAAGGTTACTTGGTAGTATTTTCTTAAAGCCGTGAAAGAGTTCACGTAAGTTTTTTGGTGGGTAATTGAAGTGATGATTGTAAGAAGCAAATAGTGTTTGGCACAGCTTCTTTATGTGGATACTTAGATGAGTTTACAGTGGGTGATACTTTCCTGAATCAGCTTCTTATAAACAGGGAGGTCAAAGATGTGGTAATCATTAACAGCCTTGCCTGTGATGGCCATGGAATAGTGGGTGGGAATTACATCTCTGCAGGTAGCTCGGTTTGCAGGCAGCAGATGGGTGGGATCCCTGGACAAGAAGCCATGAACTGCCCAACCTTTGGGATGACAAAGGGCAGGCAGGAAGAAGGTGGCACTGACCAGGTGAGTGGAAACTGAGGGACGCAGCAGAAGCCATGAACTGCCAACCCTTTAGGTAACAAAAGGACACAGAGGTGGTGGCACTGCCAGGGTGGATGAAGAGAGATGCATGGGGAGACACAGCAGGAGCAGAGAACTCAGGGCAACATTTACCTGAGTAGACTATGAGGTATAAAAACTTAGAGCTTCCTTTATTGTGAATCCCTCTTTGGAGATACCAGCTTGGGCTGTTTATTCACCGTGAATAAATTGCTTTATGGAGAGACATTTGAGACTCTGCAGTGGGAAACCTGGGGTTGAGCCACTGAAGAGTAGCTCACTGAAGCAGTCCACCATGAAGAGGCTTCAGTCCCAGCAGTGACAGCATGAGACTTACAGGGAATCTCATGAATGGTCAGACTGGGAAGTTTTCTTAACAGTGGGATATTCAAGGAAGGTTCGTAGTAAAGTGCAGAACCTGGATTCCAGCTTACTCAGTCTTCAAGACTCCAGCTTATTCTGCCAAGAGGTAGGTTGAAATTTTTGGGAAGGCAGCTTTGGAAGCTGGAGGAGCTGAAGAGATTGGGATCAGTAAGGAGAAACACGTTTCATCATGACACTCATGGCAAAAAGAGCAGGACAGACTTGAAGGACAGCCTAACGAACAAGGATAAAAAGTGCCTGGACACGCAGATATGATGCTTGGAAAGCCAAAGTTGTGGTGTTGAAACTAGCAAGGAATGTCAAAGGTCACAGTACTGAAGAAATTTTCCTGTCTGACCATTCAAGAGCCACTCTTGTCAGTCACTCTCACACCACCTGAGCTGGGACTGAGGCCCCTTTGCAGCTGCACTCCCACACTCACACACCCAAGGTCCCCTCACCAGATTAACCCCAGGTTTCCCATAGCAGAGCCTCAGACATTTGGACCCTTAAAATATCTTAGTCTTGGTACAACAGCTGGAACAGGGACCCCAAACAAAGGAAACCTTGGGCTTGTGTAAATCTATATTGGGTTTTTGTGGTCAGATTTTGATAGCAGGTGGGGGGCTGCAGGGTGGCTTCTGTGAGAAGCTGCCAGAAGTTTCCCCCATGTCCTGCAGAGCTAATTCCAGGCAGGTCCAGGATGGATCTGTCACTGGCCAAGGCAGAGTTCATCAGAGACAGTAGCAGTGCCTGTGTGATAACATTTTTAAGAACGGGGAAAAAAGTTATTATACAGTTGTAATTACAGCCAGAGAAGAGTGAAGTGAGAATATATGAGACAACAACTCTGCAGACACCAAGGTGAGTGGAGAAAAAGGAGGAGGAGATGCTCTGGGTGCTGGAGCAGAGACTCCCTGCAGCCTCAGCTGCAGCCCATGGAGGAGAGCCAGGCTGGAGCAGGTGGATGCCTGAAAGGAGGCTGTGAACTTGTGGGCAGCCCATGCTGGAACAGATTCCTTGGAGGGATCTGTGGAGCCCATGCTGGAGCAGGCTTTCTGGTAGAACTTGTGAGCCTTGAGCCCTGCTGGAGCAGGCTGTGCCTGAAGGGATGCACCCTGAGGGAAATTGATGGATGTTGGAGCAGTTGGTGAACTGTTGCTGTGGGATGGACTCATATTGGAGAAGTTCATGGGGGGCTTTCTTCTGTGGGAGGGAACTCCACACTGAAGTAGAGGAAGGATTCTCCACCCTGAGCAGCAGCAGGAACAGCATTTGATAAACTGGCATAACCCCCATTCCCCTCTCCCTGTGCTGCTGGTGTGGATGGGGTAGAGCTTGGGGAGGGATGGGGGAATTGTGTTTTCTTAAGATATGTTTTATTTCTCATTATTCTGCTCTGATTTTATTGGTAATAAATTTAATTAATATTCCCAAGCTGAGTCTGTTTTGCCCATGATGGTATCTGGGGAGTGATCTCTTCTGGTCTGTAGCTCAGCTCATGAACTTCTTGTTACATCTCTCCCCTGACCACTTGTGGAGGGGAGTGATAGAGCAGCTTTGGTGGGTGCCTGGCAGGGTGTGTCCTAGGGCCTGGTGTTAGGTGGAGGATGTGAGGTTTATGGGCTGGAGGAAGGGGTCATCTAACACCTCATAAACCCAGGAAGCTGAAAATCAAGAGTTAAAGCCTTGCCTTTACCCTGCAGTGGTACAGGCTGGGGATTACCCTGCTGAAAGGACCTGGGGGTCCTCATGGACAGTGGGCTAAATGTGCACCTGCATTGTGTCCTGACATTGAGACATATGAGGCTGTCTTAGCAGGAGAACAGTAAATTGAGGGAAATTATTGTTTTTCTTTCCTTGGCATATGTTAGATTGCCCTTGGAATGCTGTTCCTGTTTTAGGCCCACTAGGACCAGAAGGCTGTTAATAAGCTCCTGAGAGAACTTGTTAAACTACTGCAGCCCTTCAGTAAAATCACAGCATATCTTGAGTTGGAAAGGACCCATAAGGATCATCAAGTCCAACTCTTGTCCCAGCACAGGACAATCCCAAGAGTCACACCATGTTCCTGAGAGCATTGTCCAAGAGCTTCTTGAACTCTTGGTGCTGTGACTGCTTCCCTTGGGGAGCCTGTTCCAGTACCCAACCACCCTCTGAGTGAAGATCCATTTTTCTAATATCTAATTTCCAAATTTCCCCAGACAAGTTTCATTCCATATTTGCAAGCAAGTTAAGAACTTTAAAGGTTACCAGGTATTTTACAGTTGTACATGATGGGCAGCTGAAAGGAAATGGCCGTGAATTGAAGCAGAAGAAGCAAGAGAGGTTGCAGCTTGCCTGGGCATCAGCGAGTTCAATGGTGTTTCCTGTTTTTGAAAACAGAGTGAGTTGTGCTGAGATGAAGGGCTTAAAGTTCTGGCAGGAATTAAAAAACATTTATTCCTTTTATCTAATGACACTTCACAGTAATAGCTGTTGAGTTGTCAGAACTGTGATGGCTGTAACATCTAAAGATTTGAGGATTTCTGCTAAAGAAGCTCCCTCTGTAGAAAGCATTTTATGACAGTTGTTTTTTTTCCCCTTTTTTATCCTCAGGCACCAATGATTGACCTGAATGTGCACAAGGACACCCAGCTTGTGAAAAGTAAGTTGCTCTGTGTCATGGGTAAAAATTAATCTTACAGTATGTCATGCCTTTTTACAATGTGACTACAACGCTGTAGACAAATGAAAAATTATATTTAATATTAGCAGAGCAGGAAGAATGCTGAACACTGACTGAAATAACAGATGTGAAGCTATAGGTTCTTTATAGTTTTTTCTCTTCAGATCTGTTGCAAGTATGCCTTCCCATTGCTATATAAAAAATAGTGCACAGGAAAAGTGAGGGAAAACTGGAACAACATACTGCCAAATGTTGCATTTCATCTGGTGTTAATAAATGTGGAAATAAACTTGAGTGAATTTCTGGGTGTTGGGTTTTTTGGGGTTTTTTTTGTTTATTTTCTCACCAGCTAAATTACTTCACACCTTTGACAGTAGCACAGTCCAAAACTGAGTTGTTGAGCCTGTCACTTTGTGTTAAGGAGTGCACAAACTTGCAGCCATGGAATGGGTGTGATATGTTATGAGTAAAAGTGTGTATCTCATTCATCTTGGGAAAAATACTGATGGTTGAAGTAAAAGTGTTGTCTAGGGTACTTTGTTTACACACTCACCTTTTCTTGAAGCATTTGACTGGAATATTGCTGGGGACACAGGTTGATCAGATTAAATACTGGGTTTGCTTTACAGGAGAAAAGACAAGTAACAGCTGAATTTGACAATCTTTTATTTGCTAGTATCAAATAAGCGTGTGCATACCATGACTTTTTCACTCAGAAGTGGGTGCTTTTTTGTGCTTTTTGCATACATAAATAACAATCTCAAGTTATTCATCAGGGATTTCTGCTCTTTCTGCAAATATGGTGGTAATGAATACACATAGCGCAGGGATCTCTTAAACCAGGGTGTCAGGGCAGCTGTAGATCTTTGTTGTATTAGTAAATCAAGCAATGGAATGACTAGTTCTTTTGCCCTGAGAACAGATAGTGCAAAAAGTTTGTCTGCATACTGAATTCTTCAGTTCCAGAGCAGATAGGTCCTGTGCAGGCTGAAACAGTCCCGAAGCCAAGCTGACTTGTGAACCATGCCTAATGGTTACATGTGAGGTCTGCTGGTTAAACTGGACCAAAAAGATGTGAAAAAATACTCTAATAGTGTCATGCAGCAGAGATAGAGCTGTGTTTCTCTGGCTGCACCTCAGCACGGTCTATAGTTAACCAAAGGTTTCATTGGTGTTTGGTCAGTGATCTGATCCCATGTCCTGTAGAGCATACAGTTACTCAGTTATTAATATCCATACTAGCAGTGTGGAGTCATGAATGTTGAAAGCACAAAAATGTATGCTTGCTATTTAGATAAAAGCATTGCAAACAAATGAAGGTATGTGTAGTTAATATGCTTTATATGGTGCCATTGCAATGTAAGCATTAAAAACTGCAGTGCTTCCAGACTTCTACCTTCATTGTTACTTCATCACTATCATATTTTTTACTTCATGCTTATGTAGTAGCTTACCCTAATATATTCTAAAATATTCTACCAAATCTTTACAGAAACTGTGGACATCAAAAGGCCTCGATTTGATGCATCCTTGGTGCTTTTGACACGAAAATTTATGGCTCTTCTCAGAAAAGCTCCAGACGGTGTCCTTGATTTAAATGAAGTAGCAAAAACACTAGGAGTACGAAAACGGAGAGTGTATGACATCACCAATGTGTTGGATGGCATCGACTTGATTCAGAAAAGATCTAAGAATCATATCCAGTGGATGTGAGTTGGCTTTGAAGCTTCTAGTTTCTGAAACAGTAAATCCCAACAGTGTTGAGTAATGTTTATAACTTTGAGAGTATCTTTAAGCATATTCAGTTACTTCTCATAGATAGTATTTTAAGTTCTGTTTCCTTCCTTATGCTATGTGAATTACCTAATACATTAACAAGTATCAAGTGTGTAAGTACATGGAAGCATATTTCAGCAGAAAAAAGGATGCCAGACTTTCTTACTGTTTGCTGTTAGTATACTTGATGTTTGATAAATGTGCTTTTATTTATACAAACATGCTAGACAATTTTCATATTCTTCTAGAGGTAACAGTCTTGACCAACTTATTGGAAGAGCACCAGAGCCACAGAACCTTAAAGAGGAACTTTCTGACTTATCAACCATGGAAGAAGCTCTGGATGAATTAATCAAGAATTGTGCTCATCAGATATTTGAACTAATAGATGACAAAGAAAATGCAAAATATCCTTTCAACTCTTGCATTATTTTAACACATGATTTTGGTTGCACATACATATCTAGTAAGAAGTGTAGGCTGATACCACAGGTATGCAGTACTGCTTGATAATGAGTTTTATGATAACAGACTTTTGATTATTTTGCATTTGAGAAGGCCTGTCCTGTGCCTTGCTTTGCAGTATCATGGAGAGTCTAGCCTGTCCTCGGAGGAGTGTTGCTTGTGTGTCCTTTCCACTGCAGAAGAGTGAAGTGGGGAATAGTCTTAGTACCCTGACCATCACCCTGTTCTCTCCATTTGAGTCACCTCAGGGGCAGGTTTTGACCCACCAGTGAGCTCAAGATGCTTAGTGAGATGACAGAGAGGACTCAGAATGGAGTCCCAGTGGCCTGTTGCCAAGGAGATACAATGGTATGTTGGTTATATCCTAATACTCTTCTCTCTTGAAAGAGATTCCAGTGCAGTTCTGACTTCCAGATGGGTTTTGACAATAGAAAAGAGATTGATTTTAATATATGGCATAAAGATTGAATTTTGGCTTTGAGTTACAATAAAATATTATTTCGCTCCCTTGTTTGGCAAGATGTTAAGGGGTGTGCACAAATGAAATGTGCTCATATTCTTTATACCTTACTGCTTAAGAAAATAGTTCTACAGTGTCTTAGGAAATTATTTTCATGCAATTAGAAAACAGAGTGTAATTTCTGAAGAACAGTATTCCTTCGGCTTTGTAGACTTATGACAACATCTGTGAAGACTGGGGTTTTTTAATAACATTGAATATATTTCTAAAAGCCTTTTTTCCTTCCTGGAAATACAGAAAGGTATTTTTCTACCATTAGCTGATACTTCATTTTACAAAGCTAATATTAACCTCTGCTGAATCAATTTTCTGAAGTTGGTATTCTGCCTCAACATATCTTGATGTGTTCATATCATATACTCTTGCTTGTGCCCATTAGCAAATGACTTTACATAATCCTTGACCAATGTATACACTAGCTTATGTGACGTACCAGGATATCCGAAGCATTCAGGCTTTTCAGGAACAGATTGTGATTGCAATCAAAGCTCCAGAGGAAACCAAATTGGAAATACCAGTTCCTAAAGACGTAAGTTTTAATGCATTTCTCCTAAAGAAACAAAAGTTTATAAATTTGATTTTTTGCAGCAGCAGTCAGTAATTGATTTCCAGTTACTCTGTCATGCAGATAGTGGTAGTTAAATGTTCTTGTGTTCCACTGAACAGTGCTGCAGGGATAGTAGTCTTAGAAGCTTAGTTGCTGTATTTTTCTTTTTGCCTAAATTACTAAGCCATAAATGTATCTGAGCTTTAGTTACCTGGTTCTGTTAGAGAGAACGGAAAAGCTGTAATAAAGTATGCAATGTACAGTATGGTTGGAAAAAGAAAACCCTTTTGTCACTCTAGTAGATGATATCTAGAGGGATTTTTCATGGAGTGGGGCTGTGCCCTGTCCTCACCCCACGGTGCAATACACAGGCTCCATTCTTGTCTCACAGAGGAGCCAGACCTTTGCCCCCTGCACCCAGCAGTGCTGCAGCTGCTAGTGGGGCCTGTGTACTGGGAGCCCACTGTTGGTAGTGCTCTGAGAGGGCAAATCCTGGAAGACAGCCTAAGATAACAAACAGAGCTTTAATTCCATTTTCTTTTTTGCTTGAGCATTTTTTATAATCTTCCCAATTGCATAGTCATTGAAGTTGCCTTGCTATGTGGATAGAAAGGTGGGGATATCTTAGGAAAAGGAAATTAATCAGTAGAACCAAAGAGTTAGATCCCCTATATAGATCTCCAGTAGTTTCCCTGGTCTAAAGGAGCTATTGTCATCCAGTGGAGATGAAAAAGATACAATTCCAGATGCCTCCTGAAGCAATAAAAAGGCAGAATTTCAAAAGTTGTACATTGGCACCGAATATTTTCTCCATTGTGCATTAAGATTTATTTGCTCTGTGTCTTGCCACACGGTGTCTGTGGGAGGAAAGCAGTAGAAGTGATAAGGATTGGTTGCTTTACTATTTTGTTAAACCTTTGTGCTCCAGTTTGTTGTCGAATTCATGGCAATGTTTTGTCAAGTTTTTAAATTTTGTTACTCTTCCTAAACATAAGTAAGTCTTGGTCATATATCTGAAGGTCAATAGAAAGACTAAACAAATACTTAAATGCACATTCATTAAAAATGAAAGCTTGTTAGCTTAATTCTGCATAATAGTTGTTCTACAAATGTATGTAATGTCATAATTTGTGTGGAAGCAGTAGCAATTTTAAATAGCTGTATTTGTTCTGTTTTTAATCTGTTGTCTTTAAAATAAGTGCAAAAATAAATGTATAAGCTTTATTCTTTGAATTACATACAAGTTGCTGTTTTATAGGATCACATAGAAGTACATGTGAAGAGCACGAAAGGACCCATTGACGTGTATCTATGTGAGGTGGAAAAAGAGAATCCAGGTGCTGAAACTTGTGAAGATATGGATACTGTCCATATCTAGTGAAACTGAGACATCATTTTATCCTGATGAAGGTAACATCCTCCTTTTCCATTTTTATCCACATGTATTTTTTTTGTTTTCTTAAGATTATCATATCATTCTGATAAAGCTGTAAACTGTGCTGTTGAACAAGTGTAATTTTCAGAGCATAGATTGTGGGCCAAGGTGTGTGGGAGTATAGGAAATGCCTGGAAGAGAAGTCTGTGCTGTTGTGTTACCTCACAGCAACAGGATGTCAGAGAGTGAGGCACGTGCACAAAGAGCAAGGCACTCTTGTTCCCTGGCCTTTTCCTTCCTTTGCTCCTTGCTGGTTTCCTGTCAGAGCCCGTGGATGGAGCTCTCAGCTGCTGCACTACAGAGTCCTGCTCAGCTCAGATTGTTGCCATGAGGGTTATGATGCTGTTTTAAACAAGACTGCTGCTGCTCATTCCTGCCCTAAGGGAGGGCAGACAGAAGAGGGGACGTCGTATTTCAGTCTCCTAAAACAGGACTGGATGGGATAGAGATTCTGAAGAAGCCTAGTGCTGCAGGATGTTGTGGCATAAAAATAAATCTGGCAGGAATTGCAGTAGCTCAGAACACAGCAAAAGAAATTGTCTTTAGAAGTGCTGCTTTATAGGTGAAGGGGAGAGTTGTCCTTTCATCCCAGGTATTTTTTAAATTAATTTTGCTTGTGGAATAACTCAAAATTGTATTTTCTACAATTAGAGTAATCATATTCCTTTTTTACTTTCCTTTTGAAGTGAGATCTCCGATGGAAGAAAAAAAACCCATTTGAGATGCCAGATTAATTGCAACACAAGAATCTAATATAGAATGTAAATATCTGTGTTATAGGGCTTTTCCAAACTGCTTGGATCTGCAAACTTCCTAACCTGAAATGTTCCAAAGTGTTTTAAAAATCCAGCAGTGGATTAGTTTAGTGTTTTCACAGGATTGCTTATCCTCCCAAGTCAAAAGACAACAGTTTCTGGAGTTGCATTTAGGAGCTTTGTTTTCTTAATTGCATATGACCTACAGAGCTTTGGGAAAATGGTTTTTTACCTTAAAATTTTAATTGACAGAAAACAAAGATAATCAATTACTTCCAAAAATTAAGATTGGAGAACAATTTCTGGAGCGGTTCACCATCTGCATGAGAATGTATAAAATGAAGAAATGCACTTTTCAGTTCTGAGGCAGCACTACTAAGCAGGATTGTCAAACACAAGTGTAACAAAGAACTGGTGTATTGGAAGCCTTTGATATGAAGAACAAGATGTAAATATCCCAAGAGCTATGCTTTACACTGTGTAAGTGCTGTTTGTATCCACCTCTACATGAACTATGGTATCAACACTGAAGTGAAATAATTGGGCTTTGTGTACATACTTGTATCATTTCTGGGTAGTTACTGATGTACATTTATTGAGATGGTTTGCATTTCTGCCTCTGTACAGCAAAGAAATAAAATAAGCTTACAAAAATATGAAATATTTTCTATTTCTGTGAAATATTTTCTAATGAAACACATTGGGTTGCCTTTGCTGCAATTCACTGAGTGACTACAAGTGAAAAACTATGTGAAAATCTAAAATCTGTTTTACATGGTACTGTCAGATAACACTTAGATCTGGATCTAGTGATGCCACAGTACTTTAGCAATTTTCAGAAGAATGATCAATAACTACTTAAGCTGGTCCATTCCAGTTTCTGGAGTTTACATACAGCAGAACCCTAGCTGAGTATCGTGATGTCTTTGTGGCTCAGCTTGCAAAAATATGTAAAATACTTAAGGACTATGTCTGTATTATCCATCTTTCATATCCATAAAACAAAGCTGTTGAATTTATATGCTGGATTTTCTAAGGGAGTGAACTGTCACTGTACAAATGCTGTGCATGGGCTCACTTCTTCCCAGTATGGTTTCTGTAAGGGTGAGTTGGCAGGTTTGGTTTTAAATAGGAAGTCCAAGTCCTTGGGTCACACAGTATTGACAACTATGCATCTCCTCACAAGTGAGACCATCAAAGCTAATTAAACCTTGCATGTTCTAGCCAGCAGCTCTACAGCTATTTTAGACAGGTGCAGTGAAATTAAAAGCCCTATGTTCTACAATACAAGTAAGTTGGCACAGGTGACACTGATGAGCATAAATATACCTAAATACAGAATGGAGAAATAACTCAGTTTTCCACAAGGTTCCCTGGTTCTGCAAAATGCATAGCAGTATACTTTGCAAATTGGGGAAAAAACACCAAGTGCAATCTTGTGTCAGAAAAGTAATCTTGAATTTTTATATCTGTCCTCTCAATTTCAGGCTCCAGAATACAGGACTTCTGGGAAAAATAGGATACTATATTTTTGTCTGTGAAATTCAAACTACAGGCTAAGCTGTAATAGTAATAAATAAAAGCAAAGTGACAGCACAATGAATACATAGAACAGGGTAAAAATGAGCAAGATGCTCCTCCAGTGAAGCTGGGAATGAGGGTTAAAACTAAGAAAGCATTTTTTGCACAGGAAAATTGTCCTTTTCCTTCAGTGGCTGGTTTCTGTTCAGATGGCAAACTATATTTGATGTTTTACATTGCTGTTCTGTTTTGGTGGAGTTTGAGCAAAAGAGAAGCATTGATTCCCCCTACACTATTTCAACAACTCAGGACAATGTTTCCCATAAAACCTATAAAAATTTCCAACACTAACTAATTCTGAATGCTGTATATTGGGGTAGGTTTTTGTTCCATGATCATAAAATCCTAGAATGGTTAGAGTTGGAAGGGACCTTGAAGGTCACATAATTCCAACGCCCCTGCTTTGGGCAGGAACAGCTTCCCCTACATCACAGAATTATTTAAGTTGGAAAGACCTCCAAGACCATCAACTCCAACCTTTGACCAAACACCACAACGTCAAGTAGTCCATAGCACTTAGATTCAGATCCAGATGTTCCTTGAACTCCCTTAGGGATGGTGGCTCCACCACCTCCCAGTGCTTCACAGTTCTTTCAGTGAATAGATTCCTCCTGACGTCCAACCTGAATCTGGTGCAGTTTGAGGCCATTTCCTCTCATCCTGGTTGCTCAAAGCTCCATCCAACCTGGCCTTGAACACTTCCAGAGATGATAGGGCATCCACAGCTTCTGGCAACCTGTTCTAGTGTCTCTCCACCCTCATAGTAAAGAATTTCTTCCTAATATTTAATCTAAACCAACTCTCTAACTCTTAGCCATTACCTACCTTATATAAAAAGTAAGGAAGTACATTTTTACAAAATAACCATCTTAAAAATGTTAAGGAAGTTTGTCTTCAACAGTGGAACAATCCATTTAAATGAAACATTAGGATTTTTCATTTTGAACAAATCTCTAGTGATTGTTTTTCCTCACTCATTTGTACAGGTTTTCTAGCAGTATAATTAATGCTTTTAGCCACACAGTTGTCACAGTGAAATGGAAGAAGCTGTAATATGACAATTATACTGCTACTATTTTGTTTAATACATCTGTTGTTGTAATAGTGCACCTTCAGCAGAACGAATGGACTTTTGAAGATTAAACCACTGCTTTTGCTACTTGGTTATGTACAGTATTAGCCATTGGTGATACTGGAAAGCAATGTACTGTATAAGCTCAATGCACTAATTAGCTGAAAAGATTCAACTTGGACTTGAAAAATTCCTGAGTGATGCTGAACTTAGACACAAGTTACAAGCTCACTTGTAAATGTGACAGGACCTTACTCTGAATTTGTGTAGTAATGTTTGATTTTTTTTCTGAGAGATTATTATTTTTGCTGAGTCTACATCTGTTCATTTTCAGTACATTTGTATGTGTAAGAAGCTCTCTTGGCTATTTGAGGACTCTGATAAATTAGAAGTTTCTAGTACTCTTTCTGCCTTCCCTTCAATAAGAATGGTTAAGAATGTTAATGCATCAATCAGCAATAGCAACAACCAGGACCCATAATTATTAAATCCCTGGTTTTGCTGATTCTTACTGTAAAAAGCACTGCAGGTTGCCAGTTCAGCCCTTATTTGGTGTGGGAATTCACTTGTCAATTTTCAGATGTGAACTACAGTTTTAAATAATGTGATTTTTTAAGGAGGCAGAAGATTCCTGCAAATTGTTGTCTGTTGGAAAGCATTTGAAAGTCAGCAATTTTCTTCATTTTGAATAATCTTTTTGGTGTATATGAAGAGCCTCATTTTATAAGCATAATTAAACACTGATTTCAGAAGTCCTTGTCAGTAGCAAGGTTCATCTGCTGGCCAGGCCATGAGCTGCTCCCAGTGTGCTGGGGCTGGCTGCAAGCTCTAAACCCTTGTGTTCCATGATCCTGGCATGGGCTGGCCCCTGCACCCTGCTGGGACCTCAGTAACTGCTGAAGGGTTTATCAGGAACACCAATCTGCTGGTTTTGGTTCCACTTCTGATCTGCCTGGAGTAACTTGTGAGAAGTGCATTGAGGCTAAAATTATATAAACTACCCTTGGTTGTGTAGGTTACATAAATCTTGACGAGGCTTCTCACTGTTTGTAGATATTTACTGAAGGACTCAGGTACTTGTTAGTCGAAAAGCACGATCTGTGTTTTGAAGAAAATGTAATGTTTGCAGAGAAAGGGCAGCCTGGTTCTGTCCATGTATGGCACCCTGGTTCTTCCCTGCCACCCCTGCAGGCAGACCGTGGGTGATCTGAGGGTCTGGAGCTGTGCTCTCCAGACACCCACCATGTGGACGTGGGCTGATGGGAGCTCCTCACCTTGTGATCCATGAATGAAGTGGTGTTTCCAATTGACTCTAGATTAAGGGATGGGGTTATAGAAGACAATCCTAGAAGCTGTAACAGCAAATTCAAAGATCCAAGCTCAGCACATTGCAACTCTTTTATTGACTTAGCCCACTATGGGGGTGCATCCCCCCCACCCCAGCCACACTGTGATCCCAAAAATGTTTATCAGGCCTCAGCCTTGACAAACAGCAGCTGGTTGAGCTTCTCTTGAGCTTACCAGAAACACTCTTCTCCCAGGAACTTTTGTTGTCTAACAAGCTCCTGTTTTAATGAACAGCCTTGGAAACTTATTTTTGTTGCCTGAACAACAACCTAAGTGGAATAAAATTTTCGTTATCAAATTTTCAAATAAAGTTACCAGCCTGAATTGTGGCAAGGATGGAAAATTACTGTGACTAAAGCTAGCTCTCTTGTGACCTTATAAACACCAGCCCATAGTGAGACCCTTGGAGCTCTCCTGGACCGCAGTGCACTGTGGCCAATACCAGACACTCTGCTGCTAGCTGGGCATTCAAGGATCAAATCAAGCTTCCCTGTAGTTAGTTGTGATCTTTTCACAATCCCTAAAACATCTACAAAAACAGGACAATAGCCACACAGTGCCTCCATCCTATACACTAAAGCAGGTTGCACAGAATTCAGTCAGGAGCTAGAACTGTAATTTACTTGGTAATGCTACTCCCCACAGATCGTCAGAGAACCTTTTTACCAAGCAACATTCTCACCATCAGTGCCAGTAATACTTTGTGTAAGAAAAAATTTCTCACGAGAAAAATCTCCCTGGTTTTAGAAACAACTTCAACCTTAAGTGCCTGCTGAGCCATTGTCTTCAGGCTGGAAAGAAGCTATTGGAGGTGATTTCTGTATTTATTCAGCTGAAGAGAAAACAAACACATTTGAAATAATGCAATATATTATCCTATCCTGCAAGAACAGTAATGGGGGAAATATAGAGATATAGGAGTAATTCTTCCTATAATGAGAGGTTAAAATAAAGCAAAGTAAAAACAAAATACTGTGAAAGCATTAGCACTGCCTTTCTTTTGTGATAAAAAAGACTTAATTGCAGATTTATCTTAAAGAACTGAATAAAAGGATAGAAACAAATGCTAGTCTTCCAAATTGCCAAAATTGGCACATTGGCTGTCAGAGTCCATGCAGAGATTAGTAGTTTTGACTCAAAAAACATTGACAAGCCTGGGCCACTGAGCAGCAGAAGAGGCAAATTTGGATTAATGTGTATTTCTTGATTAATCATGTGTTTCTCCTGGTCTGAAATACTCTAGACTGTATTAAAAATTTACTGCAGGTTGAAGCTCAGGGATTTTACTTCTTTCAAAAAGACTTTAAATTTGTGACATTAGATGATGATCAGACTCTTTAAAACAAGTATCTTCCAATCAAGATATATTTTATTCCCAATCTGTAAAATACTGTTCCTTTATACAAGGAGAAAGTATAAATTACTCGGAAAGAAGGGATTGGAAAGTTGTCCAGATATTGTTGTCTGTATTCTATGTATGTGTCTCTGAGGATCAGTTGCCTGGAAATGAAAACAAGACAACAGCAATTGTTTACATAGATGTCGCCTAAAAACGTCTCAGGCATTTATGTTCTCTCTGCTGACTTTATGCTAATTGTCCATCTCTTAAATTGACACATTGAGCTATTTTTGGGGTGTAAGGAGGAAAGTCAGCAAAGCAGGGTTTATAATTTGGAAGGAAAATTATACAGAGCTAAAGGGGGAAAAAAATTTCCCTAATGCAACTTAAAAAGTTTTTTACCACCTTTGAAATCAAAACCTGATCAGGATGGTGGTGTGTGTTCAGTTGATTGCTTTCACTCAGTTTAACAAAATCGAGGTTCAACCAGAAATACTCATTCAGCCATGGCTTTATTAACAGCAAATGATGGCTTTGAAATGGGCCTGAGTTCAGCTCTAAGTACAATTTACTTAATTGTTGCACTATGGTATTTTTGTATAGGTAATTCTTATTTAAAAGTAATAATGGATTCACAATGGTAATACTGGTAGTACAGGTGAATTACTGATACAGAACTACCATTTTCAGAAGGATGAGATCTGTAGTTTTTGTTTCCATACAGAGAAAATCTCAGGGTGGGCTGTCCTTTAAGGACAGTTTTACTTACGTATGAACCCGTTATCTCCTTTCAACACCACATCCTGCTGCTGTCAGGCAGCTTGCTGCCTCTGGAACAAATCATTCCTCTGTGCTGTGCCCATTTGCGAAAAGGGAGGAGTGTCTTGATCTCCTTTGCAAACTGTGCTCAGTTCTGCTCTGCAGTGACTCCTCAGAGTGCCAGCTTCCCCAGACCCGTCATGGGATCCTTGTCCAGCACCAGCAAGGGCAATCCCCAGACTTGCTGTGCTCCATGAAGGAACCACAGTGGGTGCCCTGGGACAGTGCCCTTTCTGAAGACAGTACTGAAGACCTCTTCACTATCTTTAAAGATGCTATCCCAGGGCTCTCATTTCTGCTGCACGTCCTTTAACAAATTAATAAGCAAAATAAATTCAATGTTTCAAACATATAAACATAATTAGCATCTTACTGACAATTTCAGTTGAGAAGCTGAACTGTACAGATGTACAAATTTGTGTTCCTTATAATTATTTTACATATACTTTGGGGTTTTTGGGGGTCCCCCTCTTTGGTATTCTATCAGTCTTGTATTAAAGAGATGAGAAGATCTGAAACATTTAATTAATCTTCAAGTATAACTTGCCCCTTTTTTCAATGATGACAAAGTTTTTCCTCACTCTGGGTTAAATAAACTGACATTTAAAAAAACTTAGAGACAGGATTAACCCTTTCCTCATAACACCTCCCATTACATCTGTTTTTTACAGTGGCCAGTGAAATGGGTTCAGCCTTCAAGTATCAAGGCTTGTGTGAAACAAACACTCTAAACACCCCGAACTGGTGCGGAGTTTCCAGGGAAACTTTGGTGAAACGGCAAAAGGGAGACATTATCTGCCAGTTCCCCACCCCGCAGAGGACCCAGCTGCACAGAGGAGCACATCTGCCCCTGCGGAGCCCGGGGATGCCAGAGCTGCTCCCGCCGTCCCCGACACCGCGGGGCCACTAGAGGGATGTCTACAACCATCCTTCCACGGCTTCTGAAGCAAACCACCACTTCGCATTCCTGGCCAGCTGCAATCGCACACGGCAACCAACAGTCCTAAGAAATGCTGCAAGGGATGCATCAGAGGGCTGCTCGCCGCGGCCCAGGGAGAGTGTTTGGACACTACCAGTTGGAAAGATGAGATGCAATGCTTGGAGTGCTACAAGGTCCAAGAGAGCAGACCAGAAATCATAGAGTCATGGATTCACAGAATGATTTAGGTTACAAAGGACCTTGATGATAATCTAATTCCAACCCCTCTTGTTCTGGTTGAATAGTTTTAACACTATTAAAAACTACATCTAGTTATATCCTTTTATTTGATTTGTTTCCAGTAGTTTAGCTTGTATCTAGTGGAATGGCATTATCTATTTAAACTATCAACAAGTTAGCATGAGAGTCACACTGCAAAAAGTTTTATTTTTCTATTAGTTTAAATTAGTTGACTAGGAAAGCATGAAAATGTAATAGAGAAGAGTTCTCTCTCCTACAGTGATCAGGTGTTGGAACTGATAGGATGAAAGTGGCTGCAAAAAAAGGAAAATATGAGTAAACTGAAGAAATAAGCATTAGTTGTAAGTGTTATAAAACAGCTTGTGCACTCCAGAACAGCATAAATAAGGAGCCCAAATTTACTACCCCGGCTGGATAGATGGGTCAAACTGTTACATTTAATTACATATACTAATAAAAAAAAGTTTCAATTTATGTGGAAAAGAAGCATCATGGATTTTAAAAGAGGTAATAGTTAGAGTTGGGTGATTTATTTATTTATTTAATAGTTAATTCCCTGGAAAATGTGGTTTCAGTCATGTCTAAACTATTTGCTTCAAATTTGCTGAATAGTTTTGGCTGGAAAAAAAACAAAGAAGGGGATAAACTGTGTTGGAGGAAAGTCCCCAGTTACCCAACAGCTCAATGATCAGAGCATGTACTTAGGTAGCAGAGACCCCTTAACAGAGGCTCTGTTGAGGTGGACTATGCTCAATCTTTCCTGTGGCCACTTTGATTTTGTCCCAGTTGCAAGGGATGGGGACACACCTCCCAAAGGAGCAGGCTGGTTCCCAGAGTAGGAAGCTGTGATTCTCATGCTCCTCCTCACTGACCCAACAAACTTGGTGCCTTTGTGCAGGTCACCAGATTCATTGAGAGGAAGAATTTCCCCTTTGTCCTGCTTCATGGATACCAAGGCCTTGGACAGCTTTCTAAGAAGTAGAATTCTGCTTCAAGTTCCCTTGGACAAAAGTAGGATTTCCTCATCCTAAGTATATCCATGCTATGACATTCTTTCAAGCATCCAAAACAAATATTCTACATTGGATTAAAACATAACATTTAATGGTTCATGCATAGAAATAACCTTCAGGTTATTTTCTTTCAGCAAAGAAAAGCAGCCAGTTTAGTTATGTCCACACTGTGCTGATTTTTATGACATTCACTGCAGTTCTTGAGCAAAAATGTAACTTCCACCAAGTCTTTAACTGATGATGAAATAGTTTGATAACCTTCATCCAGACTACTCTATGCTTCTTACAAACCCTTATTTCTGCAGCCACATAAGAGCTGAAAATGACATTGAGAGCTCCCAACTCAACACTCCTGACTCCAGTCCCTGTGGTGCCAGACACCATATCTTATGGCCCTGTCAGAGTGCACTGATACACTGCAGGTAGGTATTTTCTGGCTGCCTTTACTTGGATGAAGGTTGTACTAACCCCGCATTGTAAATAGCTAGAAGCAGTCTTATTTCCCATCTGCACTCATCTGTGACCAGTTTACTCACATCTGCTCTTCTGCCAGCACTCCTCTGTAGTGCACAGCTCTTAAACTCCTTGGTTGCTGTCTTTGGTGTATCTTTAGACACCACCATATTCTCATTCACTTCTCTGCTGGATCTAGAAAACTGAGTTATTCAAGCTATCTCCATAAAACAGGCTGCTTTGTTCCTTTATCTCTGCCAAATTCCCATTTTCAGTTCCTCTTCTCCAATCAGAGGAATGGAACTATTTATGTCCCAGTGTTCTAACTGGATCTTGCCCTATCCTATCTCACTTAAGTATCTTTGTTAAATTTTACAATACCATTTATACTTTTTAATTCCATGTTTTCATTAGCTAATGTAAGCCTGAAGTAATTCTCCTCAGCTGTTTCCAAGTGGTACAGTCCCACATTACATCAGAATTTCTTACTAGTCCCCAAGGGCACTCCCTCTATAGACTCTTACCATTTTTAAAATGTCCTGTTTCTATCATTCCCATCATTGAGCTGATCCAGATATTCTGAGCAATATCCCAACCCTCAACTGTCTACTGATGTTGGCTGATGCAAACAGGATCAACAGCATAGTCCTGGATTTCATGCTGGTAAACAAAAAGGTTCCAATGTCAAAAAGTTAAACAAGAGGGACCAAGACTGGTCCTTGTAGTTCCTACCAAAACAAATCCTCAAGGATTCAACTAATACTTACCTCTCTGTTTCACCTCATGAGGCATTGCAATCCTACATGAAGTGAGTTCTTTTAACTTTGGGAATAGCATGATATCCTTCAGAATGTTTTATTCTCCTATAAGAAACGTCTCCAAATAATTCCCACTAATGTCAGCTTTCTCACATCAAAATCTTCCAAGTTTTCTTCCAATTTGGTTGTAATTACCTCCTGTAATACCTTAATTTTTATTACCCATAAACATGGAAAATTAAAGTATTAAAGATATGTTTTTCTTATCCATGTGTAGTGTTTCATTTTAATATTGTCCCCCCATCACCAAAGACCAGGGCAAAACTGAGATCATCTCTATGTCAGCCTCTTCATACAGTAATCCCATTTATTATTCGACAGCCAAGTCTAGAAATAACAGTAGTTAAACATACTGTCCATGTTTCCTTCCTTCCTTCCTTCCTTCCTTCCTTCCTTCCTTCCTTCCTTCCTTCCTTCCTTCCTTCCTTCCTTCCTTCCTTCCTTCCTTCCTTCCTTCCTTCCTTCCTTCCGCCACTTCCTTCCTTCCTTCCTTCCGCCACTTCCTTCCTTCCGCCACTTCCTTCCTTCCTTCCGCCACTTCCTTCCGCCACTTCCTTCCTTCCGCCACTTCCTTCCGCCACTTCCTTCCTTCCGCCACTTCCTTCCGCCACTTCCTTCCGCCACTTCCTTCCGCCACTTCCTTCCGCCACTTCCTTCCGCCACTTCCTTCCTTCCGCCACTTCCTTCCTTCCGCCACTTCCTTCCTTCCTTCCTTCCGCCACTTCCTTCCTTCCTTCCGCCACTTCCTTCCGCCACTTCCTTCCGCCACTTCCTTCCTTCCGCCACTTCCTTCCGCCACTTCCTTCCTTCCGCCACTTCCTTCCTTCCGCCACTTCCTTCCTTCCGCCACTTCCGCCACTTCCGCCACTTCCGCCACTTCCGCCACTTCCGCCACTTCCGCCACTTCCTTCCTTCCGCCACTTCCTTCCGCCACTTCCTTCCTTCCTTCCGCCACTTCCTTCCTTCCTTCCGCCACTTCCTTCCGCCACTTCCTTCCGCCACTTCCTTCCTCCCTCCCTCCCTCCCTCCCTCCCTCCCTCCCTCCCTCCCTCCCTCCCTCCCTCCCTCCACTTTTATATGCAAAGCTGTGTTTTCACTTGTGCACTCACAACTGTTCTTACAGGTATCTGACAGCCCCTGCAGGTTCCCTGAGAGCAGGCACAGCCACTGTAGTTGTTTACACCCTGGTATCAGCTGGACTGGCTTGGTTTCCCCACAATTAACAGTAGCTAAGTCTTGATGAAAAGCAGATCACAGGAATGACAGTGCTAATGCAGAGACACATAATGTGGGTATTCAGAGATGCACACAGAACCTCTACACTAATCATCTTTTTTTAGCTTGCTCTATCCAAGTCCTCGTCTACTGGCATTTCCCCCTAATTGCAGGGAGCATTCAGTGCCTGGGGTTTTACTGTCATTTTCCAAGCCAGTTCCTGCATACTTATGGCAAAAGGCCAGATCAAAAGAAAGATTGATTAGGTGCCTCCAGTAGTTCTTACACCAAAATCCAAGATGACAATTCAAAAAAGCTCAATAGCTGTGTAACTGTGAAGGTCACTAAGTTTGCCACCTACCTCTCTGCCTCCATCCTGCTGAGTGTTCTCTTTGAAAGGCTACAAAGCCTTTTCTTCCTGGCATCCCATTTCTTCTTAATGCAATTTTCTGCAAAACCACACACACCAGCCTGTAAGACAGTGTCTAGGAACTTTATTTGAAGGTGTACTGTGTAACATGAATTGCCACAGGATGGAGAAAGGACAATGCATACATGGGTTCTCATTCTGCTAAAGAATTCTGGATCAGATCAGGCTGAAAATGCTGGTTCAGATTATGCCTCATCTAGGAAAACATGGGACTTTGGCCACATTTCTCATAATTCCCATTCAGTATCTAATGTTTAAATGTTTGATCTTAAATACAGAATAAACTATCAGAAAAGCTTTTGTTCTTACAGGTACGTGTTCACTGGAAGAGATTGTTACAGGCATACAAGTGACAGGTCTGAATCAATCTCTAGTCACCTTGTCAAATTAAAAGGAGGCAGAGACAGCTTTGAGAAGCTCTGGCCAGCACTTCCAAAGGACCAGCAGCATTGTACTCCTGCATATTTCCAATATTTCAGCCTTTACAATGTGTCATGTAAAGGAAGTGCTGCAGAAAGAAGAGCAGCAAAAACCCTCCTCTGCTCCAAGGTACTGTGAGGTATAAACAGTCTACTGACAGCATAAGAACAAGGATTTCATAAATCACAGCAGTCTCTCAAACTGTGATTTACACCTAGAGCCACAGAGCCCTAAGCGTCACCTATATGCACAAAGCAGCAAAGGAAAACTCGAGGTCACTTTGTCCTTACTCTCCAAGCTACACTTACTGCAAGTTTCCTCCTGAGCCTTACAGCAGAGAATCTGGACATCACCATCATGTAAGCATTTCAACTAACCTAGATTCACAGCTTCACTTCTGTCTTCCCAATGCATCCAAGAAACTATGAAACTACCTTATAACAAAAGCAATGTTATTTAGCTGGGGAGTTATGTAAGCAATTAAGAGCCAGGCAGAGACCAAGTCCTGCGTTATCAGACACACCCAGACATTACACAGCCACTTTTGATTCACACCTCCTTTTCTTGATTCCTTGGTATTTGTGCTTAAGATACTGACTTTAACACATCAACGGACAGTATAGCAACTAATAATTCTATTATTAGTTGGTATTTATTAATATTTATCAGCTATATATGCTGTTTGAAAAAATGGGAAGCAGCTACCTGGCGCACCTTCAGAGACAAAGGTACATGCCTTTCCAAGCAGAACAGTAGATATAGGCCTTTACCCACAAAGCTTACAGATGAAGACATTTTCTTTAGCATTTGCTTGATTACTTTGGTTTGCATTTAATAATACAGATGGCTGAGTGGTTTTGTAATTTTATAGCTGGCCTGTGCTAGTAATTGATGTGGTAGTGTCAGTCTTACTGAGGCTGGTTTGGAAACGCATGGGGTTTGAAAAGCTGCTTGTATTTAAAGCCTCTTGTTACATCGCAAGAGATGAATTAAATGAAAGAATGTTAAACAATGTTGGGGTTTTTTTTTCCTGTGGACTTTACATAACTGTACTATTTGTCCCAAGACAACACTGGAATCAGTATATCAACGATGAAGATTGTGGCTGACTTTGCAAGTCCTTCAAAAATGTAATTCCTATATACACAAGTTGTGTACCTGTCTTCCTGTCTATTTTCACTAACCTAAAATGAAGAAGTTTATTTTTAATCCAGAAAAAGTAATTTATTAACCCTTAGGCTGACTGAACACTATCATGTGAGAAAGGAAAAATAAAACAAACAAACAAAACTGACAATAAACTTATATTCCTTTTCACCTCTAGTTCATATTTATGAATATAAAAGTAAAGAAACCCCTGTACTAATGACATAAATCTATTTTCTGGAAGTAGAATGATGATCTTTAGCTACGCCCTCCAAAGTCTCAAGACCTCATTATCTAAAAAATGACTTGTCCTATTTCTATCACAACAACACTGATCCGCGTCAGCGCAGCGTCCTGAGTGAGTGATAGTTATGCACCTTTGCCTGTAGCAGTCTGACATGGTTTACTTTTGGCAGCTTTCAAAGACTGTATCTGCTTGGACTACTGACAGGTGTTTTGTCCATCATACTCTGTTGTCACAACTTGCTTCTCATTTGGGATAGAGTTGATTCATGTCACTGAACAGAGATAGTCCATGATATCTCTGGCAACTCACTTAGCTCTTCTAGCTGTTCTCCCATATGCAAAACACAAAGATGGACTAGATCCACGAGATCTAGTGATCTAAATTTTAGAGAACCTAGCTATTAGGAGAATCAACTCCCCTGTTGGTAGTGCTCTTATATTCTTCAAATATTTTCAGAGTGAGAGCCTGAAAGAGGATTTGCAAAAGCCTTATTTAGCCAGCAGCAAGTGCTAAAACCACAGCCCCATCTCTTAAAACAGATGCGCACATGGGTGCTTTGTCTCCTTTTGCTTCTTTTGCGATAGTAGGGAAAGCATGCCCAAGGTCCAAAGCCAAATCCCTCTTCTCCCTGAATAGGCTTGGGGACTATGGAATACCCTAAAGCAACAACCTGAAGCTGATGGCTTTTAACCAGTAAGCCCCAAGTACGAACATCTTACAAATCCGTACCTATAAATGTAGCCAGTTGTGAAAATGGTCAACAGTGAATTCCCTACTGCCTTGGGACACCTAAAACATATTTGGACTGTAGATTATCTAAAGAGTTCAGCAGCATTTCAGGGAACAGACAGAGAGATGAAGGATCCAACTGTGGAGTCCTAGGCTTAAAGCTACAGCAGACATACTGGAAGGCTTGGACTTTGCCTTACAAAACATAGTAAATAACATTTGACAATTCACTGCATGGGACTTCAAAACTAGCATACACAGAGAGAGTAGGAAGAGTTCTGCCTTAGATAGTCCTTGTAGGAATAGGTGATACCCTGAGAGATTTACACCACTGAAGGCAGAAAAAGTAGAACTGTAAAAAGACCACAGAAGGTGGTGTCATTTTTCCTCTAGGGCACATTAAAACAGTGTTTTTTGCAAACACTGAGAGAAGGATTGGACTTTCTGAGTACTATTTTTGTTACTTAGTCACTTACAACCAGCAATAAATCTTCTGCTGATGATTTTGTTGAGGATTTGTGTCATACAAAGGAATTCAGCTGACTACCGTTGTCAATGTGTCTCCGTAACAGAGTAAAACTCGTTTAGCTAGTAAACAGATATGTCCTGAAGGGTGGAAGAATAGATCTATTGGGCAAGAATTTCAAGAAGGTACTATTTCTACACACTTGCTTTTGAAGTCACAATCACACTTTTTTTCCTATGTAAAAAGGGCTGTTATGCTTATTTAAGATTTTGTTACTTTTGTTTAGATAGCATTCTGAACAAAGCCATTAAATCACATAAGCTAAAGATCAGTTTTTACAAAGCTTATAGATAAGAAAAACTAAAAAAAAAAAGAAGCACGTTGCCTATAGTTAAGAGGAAACTAAGAGCTTAGATCATCAGATCACCTAGTGCCCAACTCTGAGTTCACTGAAATCGTCCCCAAAATTGTTGTTCACAGTAACAGAACTTAGCACAAGCTCCTTACTGATCACTAGAGACATGCTTATTATGTTTGGTCTGTTGTCCAAACCTATTTCAAATCATTTTAAAAAGCCAAAACATTTTTGTTGTGCTACTTCTAAAAATTAGCTAATGAATAGGTTGCAAGTGAAGAAATCATATTTATTTTAGGTAATTTAGAGTTTTGAACTGCTGTTTTGCAAGGCTGTGTAATTTCATGATCCAGTTAGTACCCACATATAATTCTAATAGCAACCCAATTCATTCTTACACTTACTTCTTTTATCTCCTAGCAAAGTAAACTGTTTGAGTAGACGATGTGATTTTTTTTGGTGGTGCTGCAGTTAAGCAGATCCTAATCTGTTTTGAAGATGAAGTAGTCCTAAGATATAAATAACCAGTGCCTCTCCCAAACAGATTTCACCAGTTCCTTCAGAAAACTCTCACAAACTCAGTGTGGTTCACTGTAAAGTGTGAGCAATAACGCCCATATTGACTTTTCAAAATGTTCTTGTGTGTGTGTTTCTGTGAGGCTTGAGGATTTTGACTCAGTGGACTGTAAAAGCAGAATCCAGTTATGGAGTTTGGGTGGATATTCAGAGCAGACCTTCCTTCAAGTGAGGAGTTGTTTAGCACCAGGGCCCTGACTCAGAATATCACTGAGTGTGATCTCGCAAGTGACTCACATATTTACTTCTCTGACTCTCTCTCCTCTTCCTTTAAAGTTAAAATACTGAGCCACTTTTCTGACATCAGCTCACTGCCAGCCAGCTATCAGCTGAAAGTCAACACAGTAAAATGTTAACCTTTCCTCCCTGAGGTCCCTCCACCTTAGTGAATGACACTTCCAGTCTCTGTTTTTCTGCCCTAGAACATCTGCCCAGCAGCCACATCTCAGCGCTGCTGGAACCATAGTTTGGCCACAACTTCACATGCCATTCCATGGACCATCCCTACCATCCAATTCCCCACCTCCATCCCTGCAGCCACAGCTCAGGCATCAGTAGCCTGTCTCCCTGCTGCAGCCACTCTTGCCTGGGTCTGATAAACAGCATCCTGTCCCCTCAAAGTGCCCACCGAGCGCAGCAAGGTGGCTGTACCTATCTCCAGCACAGTGTGGAGGCTCATCTTCCTCGAGGGGCATGAGGATGGCCTGCACCTTCCCCAGCACAGCTCCCCTCTGCCTAGTTCTTCATTCTCCCTCTCATACATGTAGGATATACACACAGGAGAGGGATGGAGTACCTCTCCTAAGAGAGAATTTGGACTGTTCAGCTTGGAAAAGAGAAGGCTTTGGGGTGACCTTATTGTGGCCTTTCAATACATGAAGGGAGTTTATAGAAAAGGGCAAGACTATTGACAAGACCATGTAGCAACAAAACAAGGGAAAATGGTTTCAAATTCAAGGAGTGTAGGCTTAGATTAGATATGGGGGAAAGAAATCTTTTCCATGAGGGTGGTGAGGCACTGGAATTTCCCAGGGAAATTGTGGAGGCACCATCCCTGACGTGGTAGGGCCAAGCTGGATGGAGACCTGAGCAATGAGGCCGAGTGAAAGATGCCACTGCCCATGGCAGGGGGCTTGGAATTAGAAAATATTTAAGGTCCTTTCCAACCGAAACCGTTCCATGAATCCCTGATTCGTGCCGTGAGCACTGCTGCTCTATCGGAAACACTGGTCTCCCATCTTCTCAAATATTGCTGGCTTTTTTTCCTGTGTGCTTGACGCCATGCGGGCAGGCTGAGGTCTCATGTGCCAAAACGCACACAGCCCTGTCTCCGAGCGGCTGCCTTGCCCAGGCCGGGCACGGCCCCGCCGAGCTCAAGGCTGCAGCCGGGCGCCGGGCGAGCGCCGAACAATGCGCCGCTCGCAGCGGGGCCTTGTGGGTAGGGGAGGCGGCCTGCGCGGGGCCGGGAGCGGGAGGCCGCGCCGGGCCGGCGGTGGGCGGAACGCGGAAAGCGGAGAGGAAAAGCGAGGCTGGCGGGGATCGCGGCTCCCGCCCCAGCAGCCGGCGAGCGCTGCAGAGAGAGCTGCACTCTGAGCCCGACCCCGCGGCAGCCGCTCCCCCTTCGCTCCCCACCTCCCCCCGCCCTCAGAGCGATGTCCCGGCGGAGCGGGCAGTGAGGCGGCGGCCGCCAAGGGACGCCCTGAGCGGCGAGAGGCGGAGGCACGGCGGGAAGCGCTCCGTCCCTCCCTTCCAGCTCTCTCCCCTCCCTCTCCCCGCGCCCGGGCGGAGCAGCGGCCGTTTTCCCTCGCCCTTCATGCCCGGGCGGCGGCCACCGGCGGCGCTGCCCTCCGCTCCCGCCTCGCCGCCCCCGCCCTTCCCGGGCTCGCCGCGCTAGGCCCGGCGGGCGGCCCCGCGCAGTGCCCTCCGCGGGCCCGGCACCAGGCGGGCCGGAGGATGAGCCAGCAGCCGGCGGGGAAGATGTCGGCGGCTCCCCTGGCGGCCGAGGCGCTGGAGCCAACGGCGGGGATGCTCGAGGGCCGCCAGAGGAAGCTGGAGTCCATGATCCGCGACCCGCGCTCCCCGGTCAACGTGGAGAGCCTGCTGGTGAGGGGCGGCCGCGCCTGGGGGGAGCGCTCGGCGGGGGAACAAAGGGAGCGCTGCCCTCGCCTCAGGCGGGCGGGAGGGAACGGGAAGGAAGGAAAGGGCTCCCGCGTCCTGAAAGTGCTTTCCTGGGAGAGGACGAAGGATCGTCTCCACGCCCCCGGCCGGGCCACCGGCAGCGGGGAGGTGGCGGGAGCGGCCCTCGCCTCCGGGACGGTGTTGGGCGAGGGGACGGGCACGGCACCGTGAGAGGAAAGCGAGCGCTCCCCGATTAGCAACATCTTATTTGGGGGAAAGCGAGAAACGTCCCTGGCGAGATCTGATCCAGGGAGAGGAAAGCGCCTTGTTTTCCCTCCCAGCATCGTTCACACCGTTCGCTTTCGCGCCTGGGAATCCCGGCGTGTCCGTCCCCAAAGTACCTGCCTTTGTGTGCGCTGCCGGGCACCCATCGCTCACCCCTGTGAAACGTCCCCTGGTGAAGCTGAGGTTGCTATGAGATGTGGAAATAATTCAGGAAAAGGGGACACGCCTAAGGGAGAAATGTAACTGGGGGATCCAGTGACCCTTCACGTTTATTTTTTATTGGGGCAAATTGATTCGTCTGTGTCCTGTTTCAAATAGCATTTTTCCGTGTGAGTGTATGAAATACAATTTACTTTAGTGAGGCATCTATGCCCTTGCGAAGAAGTGTGAAAGGGGTTAGATTTTCTCATTTAACCATCTGAACTCTATAAACACAGTCAAGAGACAGGTTATTATCATTATTATTATCACTGTTATCGTTATTTTCATTATTAGTATTATAAATATTAGTATTTTGACTGATAAATACTTTAGGGTCTTCAAATCTTATATTTCCAGTCTGCCCCAAGATTTCCAACGTGTCCCAGTTATGAGGAGCAGAAAAAGGGAGAATAAATCCCAGTCCTTCCAGCAGTTGCTCAAGGCACATACACTGTGGTTTTTTTTTGTGCTTTCAAATGACTCAGTTCTGTTTGGCCAAAAATACAGGAACTGACTGAACAGAATGTATGCCTGTGCTGTGTGGAGAATATAGGAATTTCCTATAACATCTGAAAAATGTTCTTCCCGAGGCTGTGGTGCTGTTACTCCTCTCATACATGTTCCGAGGCATAATGACAGCCATAGTCAATGGAGGGGGGTGGGAAACAGTACTGCATATCTGACTGGATTCAGATAAGTTTTTGCCTAGGTCAAAGCAGAGAGAGCTGCCTCTGGGCTTCGCTCCCAGCATTTTCACTTTGGTATTTTGCTTGGAAAACTTTGACCTGTGGCCAAAAAAGAGCAGTTAAAAATAGTACAGTCATTCTGAAAAATGCATCAGGTTAATACTTAACCCCAGTAGACTTTTTCACACTCTGCTTTTATACTTTTATATGCATGATTCTTTTATTCTCTCACCTCCCATGCCTTGGATGTAGATTGAATACACTAAAATATGTTTGTGTTTCTGAAGATAAATCCTAGCTGCAAAATTGAGACTGGGCTGCTTAGAACTTGATTTTTTTGTTTGTTTTATATGCTAGCAATGTAGACTGCTTCATGAAATACATTGAGAAAGCAAACTATGGGAGAGTGTTAGCTGGATTGTAAATGCATTTTTTTATAGTAAAAGTCATCACTGTTCTCTACACTCTGTCTGTAAGTATTGTTAAAAACCAGCAGCAATGAAATATTTTGCTAATCAATCACATTTCCTAGCTTGTGCAGTCTACATATCTGTGTATGAAATAATGGACTATTTATGAAATAATGGACTATTTATTATTCTTATTTAGGAAATTTGCAACAGATTTCCTGTAAAAGCAGTTTCTTTTGCTCTCTGGCATTGTTGCTTTATGAAATTTGACATTAATTTTGCATTGGTGTGCTGCTAAATAGTCTGAGTATGAAAGCATATTCATATTGAAAAATTTACTTGTTTACTAACCAGCTCCCTTGCAGTGTAAATTATCAAAAGTGGAAATGTGTTTTCAGTTAAAAGTAGAAATACAGCAACATGAACTGAGAGTCAGGGGAAGCATCTTAAAAAGACTAGCTGGAATGCCACTATTCCATCCTCCAAAAATAACATAACCAAAACTAAAAATGTGGAATGGAATTCAAAATGGAATTCATTTCCTTACAGTGTAAAAAGTCATAAACAGCTGCTATTCTGTATTTTGTGTGCATGCTTTATTTTTGGGAAGCCGTAAAAAGCGAAAAAGTAGCTGTTGATCTCTAACACATGGTGTAAATTTGAAAGACGTGAGAAGCTGAGGTAATAAGCTGTCTTTCTCTAGATAGCAATTCCACTGTCATCAAGGGATGTTTTATTCAGTGGCTCTAAATGAAGAGACTCCCTTTGCGTACCTTCCTGACCACAGCATGGCTGACCACATCCATCTGTTCCTTCAGCAGGAGAATCTATGAAGCCAAAAACATTGATTGATGATGTTCCTCCCATCCCCCTTCAGGGCCCAAGAGAGACTGTTAGATGTTCTAATGGGATTTTTGCTGTCTTGTGTGCCTTAACAGTTATTAATGCCTGTGTTGAGCATAATTATTTGTGTTTGATTAAAGCATATCTTCAAAAGAGACCTGTGCATTCTCAGTTTAGAGGCATTATGAGATGGAGAACTCTGCATTTAGTTTGTTCTCACAGGCAGTTACGAAGGCAAAATAAAACGTCCCAGGAAACAACCAACCAACCAAAATGTGTGGCATGTTATTACCACCCATCTTCTGCTAAATAAAGAAAAGTCATGGAGGACTTTCTACTCATTAGCATAGATGAGATGCACAGCCAGCACTTGGTGGGGTTCTTCTGGTTTTGTTCTGATTAAGAGATGGAGAGAGGAATGGTAGAACTGGGTGCTCAGTGCTGTGATAGGTGTCAGCAAAGACATCCACAAAGGGAAGTGGTTATTGCAACCTCATTGAGGCGTTGGCTGAGTGCTTATTCTCTCATTGTGTCTTGTTGAAAGCTTGTTGTTAGGTTGCCTATGCTAAGATAAATAATTTTGATATTGTCACAGCTTTTTATGGTACAGTCTTACTCTTTTTGGGCATGTAACAGTGCATTAGTGGTTATGAAAACCTGTTTTCTGTGTTACATTTAGATCATGCAGATTACTTTATAAAGCTACCATATTTATATTATTTGCCTTTCTGCCAGTTGTGTCACCCACTAATTTAATGAAGTGACATTTTTATGTGTACTGCATGTACACATGGATGATAGCACTTAATGGCATTTGACCTTGGCTGATCCATAAGAAAGCCTTCTATAAATACATTCCTACCGAATAGTTCTGAGTTGACAGCTACATTTAAGGCAAGCTTAACAGTGCTCAAATACATTTGGGCATTTATGATTTTGCACATAAGCTCTATCTACAGTATGAGCTGAGTTATTTTTGATAGTATTTCGTACACATTATCTAGTAGGGGTGCGTTGGCAAGTGTTACCTTCTCTAAAACAAGAGCAGAGAGGTCACTGTAGGCTGTGTAAAACTAATCCAGACCTCCGCTTCCTTGCCATGTGTAATTGTATCACTTCAGCACACGCTGAACTCAACTTTTGAGTTGTGTGGTGGTGATGAACAGCTCTGGTAAATCTTATCATGCTCTTTCTGCAGTGCTCTGCCTGGGCTGGAGCTGCTCGAGTGCAGTTGTCCAGAGAAAGGCGCTGGTGTTTGCCCTTGGACTCCCTGGTTCAGTGCAAGCCTCAGAATTTTAGTGCTAAGCTTGAAGTTTGGCATTACACTGGAGGTGTAAAATGTTGAGTGTATTCTGGCTGCTCTGCTATGGTTGTGTCAGCTTTTGAAAGAAGGGGCTCTTAAAACTGTTAATTAGGCAGTGCATCAGTGAAATTGTGAGCACAGTGCTGGGCTATGCTGGCATGCAAGCGTGATGGACTGAGAAATGGAGAGATGATTAGCAGGAGAGTGCTCAAGTGTCTCAGAATACACATGCCTTAGAATCCAAACCCACAAACCAAAACTGAACTAATTTGCCATTTATTTCTTTTTAAAATAAAGCTGAGAGGTAAACTGTGTATTTACACTAGTTTGAACATGAATAGATGTTCATCTACATGGATCATTGCCATCAAGACCCTGGAATTTTATTCTTAATGAAAAGTGGATTGGAGACACAGCTGTGACTCCCATTCTTTCAGTAGGTGCATCTGTCCATAAAGATCTCATCAATTGAGTAGATGCCAACCTTGTACCAAGAGTGTTAATTGAGCAGATCACTAGGCTGAGCTCTGTTAATTCAGGATCTCCCGGTCATCATGGCTGATACAAGGTATTCCTTTGCAGGATTTTAGCCTTAGGAACTTTCTAAGTGTTTCATAATTAATATGAAAGTTGTTTCACTTTCCTGAATTTATTGCCACACATAATTTTGAATCAGCAAGAACAATCTGTTGTGTTAATTTGAGCCAGCAAGTACAGGGAAGAGATGCATATGTAGCAGTTAGCAGGATCTGATCTAAAATTCATTGCCCACTAAGTAATTTGAAGGCCAGATGATTCTCTGTTCTTGATGAAATAACGTTTTCTTGTTTGTTATATTTCCTGTGCTGATATTTCTCTCTTAGTTTCTGACTCTTTCTATAAATGTTCTATTTTTGATCTGTAATTTTAGAACATCTACTGCAGACTTAAAAATTATGATCCTTAAGGAAACTGAATTGTCTTTTGTTCATTGTTCCCCTCTGATGGATTTATATATAGCAGTATGGTTAGCTGGAAAAAGATAGTTCTACTTTACTGACAGCTTTTTATGTTTTTATATTCTGACTTATTCTACACTAGGATTAAAGTGTTTCACTTCTGATTTGAGAAAACAGAAAGAACATTTTGCTCAGCTTCAGGTCTTTTTACTGCCACACGAGATGCATGCAGATTTTGTGTGTGTGTATTCACAATAGGCATGTTCACTCCCAGTATTTCATCTCTGTTGATCAGATTGCAGAGTGTGTCATTAGGATCCTTTAATTGTTGAATCTTTGTAACAACTTAAAAGAAACATAAATACACCTACACTAGCAAATTAGCAGAGATTTCTTCTGTTTTATGTGTGCAGGAATAAAAGTTCAGGAACTCTTCACTTTTCCAAATATTAGTAGTCTCAGTTTCAGTTGAAATGTGTGCAAATGCTTATTAGAACCTGTTTTTTAAAGTACATTTTCAGTTCTAACTAATGGCAGAGCAGTGCCAAAGCATTTGGCTCTTTGTCTAGTAATGCAGTCCATAACAAAAGCTGCCTAATTTCAAAAGAAAGGAAAGTGCTACCTCAGTAGCCAATCTCCACAGCAATCAGTTGATGATTTCTTGCCAGTGTTTGATCTACAAAATATGACTGGAATTGTATCAGTGTCACAGAGGAGCTAACTTTGGATTTTAAAGATGAAAGTGATTAAAATTGGGTAGTAGAATTTTACATAATGAAAGATTTAAAGAAATTAAATCTGTGTGTTTTTATAACTCATAAGCATGGGGGGTTTTGGGGGGAAGAATGCTATATTGTGTCCAAGGTTTCTTCTAAACTGTTACACTGTAAAGCAGCGAATGATTCTGGTAACAAATTTATTTTAAATCCTTTTTTTCTTGGTACATCCCATTGGTTAAGAACAAGAATACAGTGTTTATATTGGCAGACTTGGCTAGTAATACACTTATTTTAATGAGCTGTTGGCAATGTAAACACAAGGTTGGATGCAGCGCTGGGTTGCCCAGCCATAGCTGCGGTGCGTGGAGCTGCTGCAGCAGCGCAGTGTCCGAAGGGCCCCTGAGCGCAGTGAGGCATCACCTGCAGCCTGCGTTGGCAGCATTGTATCCATTCCCTGCTAACAGAGTATTAACGCTGTATGCTGCAGTCAGTGATTGGGCCCCCAACATGCCGACAACTTGCAATATTTGGAACCTTTTGATTTTGTGAATTTTGTCCAGATTTCACTATGGTGGATAGTCTCAGTCTGTAACAGGTGCTTTGTGTGGTGTGGACTTAGCTTTTAATCTGTGTTTGTCTGCTACTGTTACAGCTATTGAAAGAGGGGCTCTTTTTTGTCTGTGAAGTATCATGCAGTTTTGTTGTTGGATGGACACAGATTTCTTCATTGTCATGTGAAATGTGCCTTCTGTTCAGTCGCTGCTTCATTTGTTGTAGGGTGTGGAAGGTGATAGACACGAGAAGAAAAACAATCTGGGTGTGACATACAGAGGGGTTTTGATTATGCTTGTCTTCCTTTAATTTTATTTTATACAGAATGGCTTACCTAAGTCAAATCTTTTACAGAAAATAACCCATCATGTGCTTTGTGTTTTGTGTGCCCAGATGGAGACTAATGAGTTCTAATAGTGTTCAGCATTGATACTTTAATTCCACATCATTTCATCATTCATTTTTTTTTAGGATAGTGTTGTTCAGATGGTACAGAGAATAAAAAAATGGTGTGCAGGAGAGTCTGAATCCTAATCTACTGCTATCAGTTTATGGTTTCAGACAAATCTTTCTTCATTTCCAACTATATGAAATGGAGATGATGAAGCTTTATTTTTAAGATGCGCTGGAAAATAATTTAATATTTAGAATAGACTTATGT
The DNA here is from genome assembly GCF_027887145.1 of Ammospiza caudacuta. Classification (NCBI taxonomy): domain Eukaryota; kingdom Metazoa; phylum Chordata; class Aves; order Passeriformes; family Passerellidae; genus Ammospiza; species Ammospiza caudacuta. The sequence goes on from NC_080595.1 coordinate 81,816,990, forward strand.
GATCAAAAAAGTTGATCACAAGTAAGCCATGCCCAAGTGTTTAATTCTGAACCTTGAGGATTCAAGTAATCGAGTAATTGCTTTATTGCCTTTCGACTGTTCTAAATCATGGGTACTGATTTTATTACTCCATATTTAAAGTACAAAATTGGAGGATCCTACATAAAGCTAGATAAAGTTTGAATGACTCATCCAAACACAAGAATTTTCTTGTACTTTTCTTCAGGAGGAAATGAAGAGGAGGTCACATACAGGCTTGAAAGTAGACTTCCAACAGCTATGAAAGAAGAAAAGTTAAGCTTTAGCAAATACTCCTTTTTTTTTTTAATCTCAAAACACATAATGTTGACTGTTACTGTCACCAAATAAATAAATAACTAGAAGAAAAATACCTGAGTTCCACACTTTCTTTCAAACGCTATTTAAAGTTTAACTAAAATCTTGATTACTATTTAAAGGCTGTAACGCATCATTGTTCTTTGTCCATGTCACTGCTGTTACAGGTAGCCGTCCAAAGTCTATAGCTTCATTGTTGATTAAATATCAAACATAGTTCTGTCAACAGCATAGGTTTACCCTAGTATGGAACAGAGAGAAGGATCTTCAGGTTCTTTGGGAATTCCTTTTTACTGAATGAGCTCTGAACTTGGAAATCTGCTTTTGTTTGTTGCTACTGTACAACTTGATTGACTCTCTTTATTTTTCTTTTGTTTGAAATTAAGAGTGCTGCATTGATAAATTCACAGTACTGTGTATCTGCATACTTTCAATGAGATTATGCTCTAGAAACAGTAATAGCACAGGCTTTGGTTGAGGGATATACAAACATTTGGTGTGCCTATGCTATAAAAATGTTCTATTTCATACAGAAAATAGTTAAAACTGGTTTTCCTTATGGTTACTGAAACTAGTTTGTTCAAGTCTCATTTTCGGTTTAGTGCTGATCATTTTAAGTACAGGATTAGGGAGACAAGCCTTTTTATTTGTTGCATGTTTAGGACACAGATTTTTGTTTGCAAATGACTTTTAGCAGCATCTGCTATATAGGGAAGGCTATATTATGATAGGCTTCTACAATGTGCAGCTAGAGTCATTGGAAACAAGCTGCAGTAAATAGATAAAAGATCTTCTGAGGTTACTTAATATTGGTTGCACCCCTTCTTGCACAATTTTATAATTATGCTTGACTTCTGAATTATGGGGTTTTTTATAAAATTTTAAACTTTTGTGATAAAATAACCATGAAGTCTCTCAATTTAGGAATAGAATTATTCCTTCTAATAGTTTAGGAGAATGGAGAAGAGCAAGAAATAATAGCATGTTAGAAGCTAGTGGTTTAGTGAGTGAGAAATGAAAACCTTTCCAATGCCAGGGGTATGCATGCATGATCTGTTTCCTTTAGGGAACATCTCGGGACCTCCTCCTCCAACAGTAAAAGTTAGGCCACTGAGGCACTAAGCCATAGTTTTTATTTCTTGGCCTGTTCAATTTAATCACCTTTTTGGGGTGTATAAACCTCGATTATAAAATACCTCCCCCTTTTATTTTATGTTCTTTTATATGAAAAGTGAGAACAACTGCTTGAATTACTCATCTGGCAAGGAGGTACTGGCAGTTTATGATTGTATCGCAGCTGCTGCCATTAATTTAAACATTATTCTATGTTAATTTTTTTTCTCTGTGAGTACAAAATAATAATTGTGTTAAACTTAAGACTTGCATCCATGCTGGTATTACAAGCACCTGTACTATATATCTGATAGGGAAAGCTGAAAATAGCTGCACTTGCAAAAAAAAAATCCTATTACTAAATTGTTAAGTTTTATAAAGCAGTTTTCTAAATTGCTTTCAAATTCATTTTTCAATATCAGTTTAATTATATGGAATGTGCTTATTTTTTATTGTATTTTTTAGTTATTTTCCTTATTCCCCACTTGTCATCTTCCCAGAACTGAAGTACTTGTCTTGACTCTGCAAATGTGATGTTTTTGCCAGTGAGGGTGGGAAGCAGCAGAACTCTGTTGTCAGAGTTCTGCTGGTAAAACCTGAATGTAACAGCAAGCGAGGCAGCTGAACATTGTTTTGTATGCACGTAGTGTTCTGTGTTGGAAATATTTTAAGCTTGTATTAAAAGATAATAATAAATACACTAATAAAAGCTATGTCTCCTGAAAAAAAAAATATTATGTTGGCAATTCCTTTTAATCATAGACATCTAGCTAGATCTCTGGTTAAGAAATTATTTCTACTCAGATTATGAAGAAAACCACTAAATGTGGACACAGTGATGAGGAATAGTTTATGTGTGCAGAGCCTGGAACAGTAGCACCATGAGGTGTGAATCATTTCATCTATTTTAATGGTTGGCTGCCTCTGAAGAAAGGCAATTTAAGTGTCAAAATAAACTATTTCAGTGCTCTCATTTTTTAGAAGAAATACCAGTATTTGTTCCCACATGTGCCTTGCAGTGTTTCTCAAGTGGCAGAAGTCCCAAATGTCCCCTCTCTACCTGTGAAAACATCTTTGGCAAATTTGGACATATATTAAGTGAAAAATCTAACTAAAAATTTTGTAAGGTATGAGGTTATTCATTATTTAAAAAGCTCCTGGCTTTAGTTTATATGACTCTACTGCAGAACTTCACTGAATCAGAAAATCAGAGAGAGCACTGAGCCCAAATGCAGAGCTTATTTTACATTTTCTACCTAGAATAGACTGTTCTGCTTATTCTGCCATATTGCTGAAAGAATGTTTGCTATAAGTTGGGTAAAAGTACATATGGTGATGTGGTATTCGTGTTTTGAAATCACACTGTCTAAATTTATGAGGGAAGATGTGCAGTATGTCTTACAGACAGATGGGAATTAATAAAATTGCAGTATACTTGCAATACAAATTCTTTTTTGTTAAATCAAAACCAAGTGAATGTACACTGAAGTTATTTCTGTTTGTCAGTGTTTTACATCAAATGGATGATGAATGTCACAGGGGAGAGGAATGGCTGTTTTGCCTTTCTGGAGTATGCAGGAAGCAGGACTGAAGAAAATTCTTAGACACATTTTGTTCCAAGGTGGAGCTTCTTAGTTCTATTTTGATTTCAAGCTTACTTTCTACAGTTTATCAGAAGGAGACTGCCATGTAATTGGACTCCTTTCTTGGCACATGTTAATTGTTCTTGGGTTTGTACACAGACTAAATTTCTGAATTGTGGAATTTGTTTTGGTTTTACTGCCATCAGGCCTTGATTTTTTTTCTCATGTGTGAACTCTTAGCACTGTTGGATCAGTTTTCCTCTAAAATGGAAGTGGGGGACAGACAAATGTGCTGGAAGCTGCAATATCATAGAGTCACTGATGCTGAAAGCACATATGGATTGTGAGAGAAGCATAACATTTTTTTATCTTCTTTGTGTTTGCACAAAGTAAAAAAATAATGAAAATGTCATTATTGTGGTAAAATGTCACTGTCATCTGTAAGTTTGTATGTAATAACAGGAACTCAGGCTGTGTCAGGGTTCTCCCCTGTACCTGGTGTGGTGTTGTCCAATCCCTAGTGGGAAGTTCCTGGCCCAAGATTGTCCAGAAACATCACTATGGTTACAGTGAGGGGACTGGAGGCCTCACACAGAGGTTCAGGTGCTGCTCTTGTTTCACAAAAGGATTCACCAGAATACCCTTTCAACTCAGAATATTATGTATATCCTTCTGTGAATCTGTGATTTAAGTCAAAACCAGCAGAATGATCAGCAATTTAGGCTTAAAATGAACCTTGCCAGTGCTCAGAGTGAATGATGGTTTCCAAGGCCACATCTGTAACAGCAAGTGAAGCAAGAGCAGCACCAATTATCTCATGTTATTCCTGAGTTATTTCTGAAAATGTAGATCTTTGAGTAGGTGAACATATTCAATAACAAATTTTTTTCTATGTCTGAACTCCCTTTGACAGTGAGGTGTATCTACCTAGTCATATGCACATTTTCCATGTAGGGTAATAAGAAATGACCAGAAACTCAAATCATTTAGGGACCCAATTGTGTCTAGAACGGCCTGAAACACCAGGGTCATGCTCTTACCTACTCAATGTGCAGTGAAGCTGTTAAACTGTTTTTTGTTGATACAGGGACTTTGTATCCCCAAATTTAAATTCTGCTTTAGTAGAGAGTAGTGATCTCTGCTTGCTGTTGGGTGGTGACATGCTGTGGTGGCTGTCCTGATTCTGGTTAGGTCAAGGTTGTGTGCTCTCTGCCTGTGTATATTCATATAGGATGTATGCAGAAATACTCTTACAAGAGATCTGTGTAAATTTTTTTTCTTCCTCACAGTCTTTAGCCAAGTGCATACACTTCTTCTGACCTTAATGGTCTTTATGCACAAGTTTTTTCTTCAAATGTAAAAATTGTGATTCCTTGAAGAATGGCTCTTGTGGGGACTAACCTGCGCAGGTCTTAGGCAAATATTTTCTTGACTTTCCATATAAGAATCACTTGTTGCCAAAGCTGAAGGAAAATTTAGGAAACATCGAGTTATTGTCTGTGGGAAAACTGTTTTCCACTTATAAAACCATGAGGAATTTGAAATCTACTTTTTATTTTGCTTTGCTTTCCCAAGTAATTTAGGCTATTCACTTAGCCCTGAATTTCTTGCCATATTTTTATTTAACAGTTATGGGTTTTCTTAATTCTTTGTATTCCAAATATATATTCACTTTGAAAAGGAAATTAATATAATGGAATAAGCACAAACTAAATCAACTGAAAAATATTATTCTATTTAAAATTTTCTTTTTTGCTACCATAATATCAGCTGATATTTTTAATATCTGATATAGTTTTAATTTAACTGTCTCAATGAAAACAATCCTGTGTATCTTCTGACAAAGTAAAAAGGCAGGATTTCATTGCCTGCATATATGAAGATAATACCTTGCAGAGCTGTTATTAATTGGAAAGAATATTTTATGTCTGATTCCAGTTTGACAGTGCCCAGGAGCCTTTGCTTTACCTTGAGAAGGCTGTGAAATTGTCCTGCCATTCTGAAGATACAAGGTATTTGATTGTCAGATTAAGACCAAACTTCCTGAGGATGTGGGTTTCTATGAAGATCTCTATCAGCCATAGACAAAGATGTTAGAATGTCCATGGAGGATGAGGGAAGCCTAAAAATGCTGTAGGATGCTGTCTCTGTTTCTGAATTGTTTCTAGAATCAGAAACAGATGAGATTTTGCAGACATGAACTTGGTAAGTTGGTGAGTACTGTGCTTGGGTCAGATAACTGGTCTGTAATGTGGATGTAAATGCAGCAGTAATTAAGACAAGCTTAAATATTCTCAGGTAGTCTGCAGTGCTCTGAAGGAAGATACAACAGTGGGGATGTTGTAAATAAAAATTTTGTAAAGGTGGGCACAGCAGAGGACAGATGTGTTCTCAGGTACATGTGCAATAATTATTATTAATGGCAGCAAGCTAACTTTTCTGCCTTAAGACTAGCACATTTAGAAGAGGAACAGACATGATCTACTGGTGGTCTTCATAACTGGAATAAGGGTTTCTGGGTTATTCTTTAATCGTTTAGATTTCAGTTTTTAAAAATGTAGATTTTTGTATTTAAGTGCTTCTGTCATTAAGGGTAGTACCAATCAAATTTTTATATATTTAACACGAATATATCTGTTTTGGAAGAATTTGTAAATGAACCAATAAAATTGTACAGTGTTACATGAAGATACCAAGCAGCTTTTAAAATAAGAACAAGAAATATTCAGAAATCTGAAGAATAGAGAATTTTTTCAGTATGAGAAACTAAGCCTCATTGATCTCAGAAGCTTTTTAACCCCTGTCTTTCTCCTTTACTAGCTATATGAATCTATTTAAAAACAAATGGCTAACACAAATAGTTTCCCTATCAGTTAAAGCAGTAGCTCCACCAGCTTCCCTGAGGCACCACCTTGGTGGCGACACAATATTTGTGCTGGTGTGTTGTGAATTGCTTTGAGTACCTAACCTGGATTAAAACTAGCCTGAATCACTTTCTCAGCTAATCCTGGCAGGTTTGCAGAATGATCACCAACCATATTCAGTTTAACAAGAACAAATGCTGGATTCTGTATCTGGTATGGGGCATCCTCAGTTGTGTGCACAGACTGGGGAATGAGAGGCTGGAGAGCGCTGCCATGGAAAGGGATTTGGGCTCCTGGTCAGCAGAAAGCTGAACACGAGCCAGCAGTGCCCTGGCATTCAGAAGGGCCATCCCTGTCCTGGAGACATCAGGGACAGCATGGCCCAAGGGAGGGGATTGTCCTGCTCTGCTCTGAGCTGGGGCAGCCTCACCTCCCGTGCTGGGGGCAGCTCTGGGTGCCACAATGTAAGAAGGGCATGAAACTATTGCAGAGTGTCCAAAGGAGGGAACAAAGATGGTGAAGGGCCCTGAGGGGAAGCCTGTGAGGAGTGACTGAGGTCACTTGTTCTCTTCAGCCTGGAGGAGACTGAGGGCAGAGCTCACTGCAGTTACAGCTTCCTTGTGAGGGGGAGAGGAAGGACAGACACTGATCTTTTCACTCTCATGGCCAGTAAAAAGACTTGAGGAAACAGCATGAAGCTGAGTCAGGGGAAGTTTAGGTTGGATATCAGGAAGAAGTTTTTCATCCAGAGGGTGGTTGGGCACTGGAACAGCTCCCCAGGGAAGTAGTTACAGCACTGGCCTGACAGAGCTCAAGAAGCATTTGAACAATCCTCTCAGGCACATGGTTGGTTTCTTGGGGTGTCCTGTTCAGGGCCTGAGGTTGGACTCAATGATCTCTGTGGATCTATTACAATTCAGCATATTCTGTGAGTCTATGAACTATCACAATAACACAAAATCTAAACAACCCACAATCCTGAACCTTTCCAAAGCAAACTAAAAAATCTAGAGCATATCTCCTTTCTCCAAAGGGGTAGGTTCCAAGTGAATGGTGTGTTTATTGATGCAGCCTACTTTTTCTGAATGCACGCCATCATCTGCATGTCCTTCCACAGTGTTGCTAATGAAATTTTGAGGAGAGCGTGGTCCAAGAAAAAGAATTTGTGCACTGCTCTGCAAGTACTGTAGCTTCTTTCAGATTACAGAGAACACTTCAGTTCAGCTCGAATATGCTAATATAAATTTAGGAGAAAAGAGAATGAGAATAAGAGAATGAAATAAATTCTGCTATCACATTTGGGGGGTAATATCACACTGTCTTACTAGTCTGTGTACAGAGAAAATTGTAGAAACTGGAAAGGGTTTCTTTTAAAAAAAAACTAGTAAAAAGTCAATTCTGATTAGTACTTGCCTGTGTTTGAATTTAGGTAATTTAAACAGATTTTTTGTGCTTTAGTCTATTGCTTTAATCTGTTCTTTTAGGAAAAAGCAGGCATCTGTGAGTAAACATGCTTGTTTTAAAGATAAATACTGGCTCATATATTCTTCTGGAAATAGTGGAATCCATCAACATAAGAAATGCCAAATGACTAATTTCAGTTGTTAGCTGCCAGTGATTAGCTAAAAGTTGTTCTTGGTGCCATGTTATTATTGCTCCATCTCCAGTATGGAGGTTCTGTTACACGGGCACAAAGCAGACTCATACCACTGCACCCTGCTTTGATACCTGACTGAATTAAATTATATCAATACTAATTTGACCTTACACAGTTTTCTGATTTTGTATTCTTACATCAGGGCAACATCAACTACATCAGTAGTGTTAGCATTGAAACAAGGTTTCAGAACAAAGTACAAAGCTTTTACTTCTAGGTTTTTGATGGAGAGGTAGATATATTTATAATAAACAAAACTGTTCTGAAGGTTCCACAGAAAAGAAATGTTTAATTTTACAGAAAAGAAATGTTTAATTTTACAGCTGTTAAAGGAAATAAGTATTTTTAATGCTGGGTACCATTTACAAATTAAGGAAATAGCTGATTATTGATGTATCATTTTCAGCACTGATTACAACATTCTTTCAGAATTACAGAACAGTTTGACTTGAAAGGGACTTTTAAAATAATGTAATTCCAACCTCCATGCCATGAGCAGGGACATTGTTCATTAAACCAGATTGATCAAAGCCCCATCCAAACTGACCTGGAACTTTTCCAGAGTCAGGGCATCCACAACCTCTTTGGACAACCAGGCTCAACATCCTCACTGTACAGATTTTCTCATGTCCGTTACCATCTTTGAATTTTAAAATGTTACCCCTTGTCTCCTGTCATTACTGCGCTGCTAAAAGTTATTACTGCTGCTCTTAACTTTCCAATTAGCCCTCTTTAAGTATTAAAAGGTTGCAGTAACGTCTCCCTGAAGCCTCTTCTCCAGGCTGAACAAAATTGATTCTCTCAGTCTTTTCTCATGGGAGAAGTGCTCCAGCCCTCTGATCATCTTGGTGCCCTTCCTGTGGGCTCACTCCAACAGGTCCATGTCCTTCCCGTGCTGGGGACCCCAGAGCTGGATGCAGCCTTGCAGGTGGGGTCTCACCAGGGCAGAGCAGAGGGCCAGAATCCCCTCCCTCCCCTGCTGCCCTCAATGTTTGGATGCAGCCCAGAACACGTTTGGCTCTCTGGGCTGCAAGGGCACATGGCTGGGTCATGTCCAGCCTCTCGTCCACCAGCACCCCAAAGTTCTTCTGCGCTCACTTCCTTCATCTCCCAGCCTGTCTGGATTGCCCCAGCTCATGTCCTTGACTTGGCATTCGGCCTTGTTGAACTTCATAAGGTTCACATGAAGAAGCAGACAGTAGTTTACTGCAGTAAATGGAATTGGTATTCTTGGTTTTTTGCCTGAAAATGTTAGAAAAATATGTCAAATACAATTTATGGCGAGAATAGCCACTTGCAGTGTCATCATGATCAGTTTTACGTTCAGTTTGTTTCTGATTCATAGCCTGATGTAAGCAGTTCAGAGCTCTGTTTTGGTAACAGACTGAGTGTAATTTTTTTTTTTCACCATTAGGGTGCAGAAGCCATGGCAGGATGAATTTCTGTAGATACTGGATCTCCTGGTCAGATAAGCTAAAGGCAGTTTTCTTTCAGAGAAGTTGGGGTCCCAGGGAATAGTCATACAATTTCCTTTTTTTTGACAACACTAATGTCAAAAATCAAATACAGCTAATCAAAAATCTGTATTGTTATACTTGTTCAGATGTTGTCAAAACGTGAATATATTATCCCTTTACAAAAAAAAGATACAAATTTCTCTGTCATAGTGGGAAGCTTCTTTGGCTGTTTGAATTCTTTCCCCTAGGTAAACAGAATAGATAGTCCGACATGGATTTTTAAAATTATTACTTAACAAATCATGAAAGTGAAATGGATCCTAGAGAGATGGATTCCTGGAAGTCTTTTGAAAGACACTTTGGGGCAGCGGGAGTGTTTTTCAGAAATGTTATTAGAGTGCAGTTTTGCAAGCCCTCACATGTGTGTTTAGCTTAAAACATTTTAGTAAATACAATTAAGTAGGTAGGACTACTTATAGGCCCAGAATTAGACATAAGGTTGTTTCAGTCCACAGAGCTGTGGATTGGGTGGTTGTTGCCAGGACTGTGTAATTTTTCCTTGTCATCTCTTTGATATGTAAGATACTTGTTGTACCCATTTCATTCTAATCTCTCTTCTCATCTTAGAGCAACATGGAGCCACTTCAGTTGAGGCTAACAGATGAAGTCTATTTCCTAATAAAAATATGCTCTGTTTAAGTAGATTCCTGACATCTAAGAGCTAAGGTTTGAATGTGTGTTCTGTTAGCATGTAGTTCTGTGAGCTTAGTCATTACTGCTTTGAAGCCAACGAGTTTACTGTATGTGAAATTTAGTCATACATTCAGTAATACATTCAGTCATTTCCGTGGAATTCTGCCCCTTCTTTCTCAGGTATTTAATTGTGTTTTTGGAGTGAGTTTCTTATGCTTTATGGAGGAATAATTGGAGGAAGAGGAAAGGGCAGATATCCTGGCTCCAATGATGATTTTATTTTATTTTTTTCAGACTCCAGATGGTTTATTTTCTGTTACTGGAATATCCAGGTGAAACTTGGAGCATAACTGGAATATTTGCAACTGTGCCACTGTGCTGAAAAACACAGAATTAAAATTAGTGACTTGTCATATCTTTAAATATGAACAGGTTGATAGACAAATAATAGATAATAAAACAGGTTTTATTATTTTTCTAAAAGACAATGTCAGAAAAACATTGACTTTTTCCTTGGTGCTGTCACCTTTTCTTTGAGATCATTGGTCAGAGTCTACAATGTTTCTTGTTGCGTCTATATATATATATATGTATGTGTGTGTGTCTCCATAATTGGAAGACAGTATTTCTTTACTGAAAGTGAGTTTTGGCCTGGGATTTGTTTCATGTGCCTTACTTGAGTAGTTAGAAAAATGTAAAAATGTGTTACTCTTCATTTCTGCTATGATTATCTAAGTGTTTATTTTCTGAATTTTCAACCTTTTTGGCAAACATGAATATGTAACACTGGAAATAATAATAAGTATTTTTCAATATTTTTCATGTGGAAATATATATACTAGCTGTCTTTTCTTTCCCCTGAGTGTTTCAGAAGTCTGATCAGGTGGTATCGGTTGGCAGATGTTTTCTCATGTTTATCTCATTTTGCCAAGCATTTAGTGAGATTTACTTGGCTTTTATACATGCTTTGCTCATTTTGGTAGAAACTGCACTACCTTTGTTAGGTTTGTCTTTGAAAAGCAGTTTCAACCCAAACTGTCAAAAAATAACCAGCTATCAACTTTTTCTCCCCTTTTCCTCCAAACGCACACAGGTCACCTTAAAAAGAATAAAAATATATCAAAATTTTGGGATAAATTGTAGTATTTCTTAAGCACTAATTTTGTAAGTGATTGTGGTAACTGCTAACCTCTTGACTGTAGGAGAAACTTTCTGCAACAAACTTCAAATGCTGTTGAGAGAACACACTTCAGTGTCATGAAATGTATTTAAAAAATGAGTTTGATAGAGTGAGGAAAACTGCAGTCTGTCTCAGACCTGGAGCGCTGGCTGCCCCCAGAGCTGCAAGCTCTCTTTGGGTTTAGAGTTTGGGGAATTACATTCACTTTTCCCTAAGTTGTTATGCCAGCTTCTTCAGCTGTGGTATTTGGAGACAAAACCCTGCAGGAAAAATGTAGCAGATGACTAGGAAAGAGGCAGCTTGTGCTGGAAAAGGTGGTGAGCTTTTCTGTGGTGCTTAATTCTGTGGAATTTCATTGCCTAATTTTAGACCAGTCTCTCAAAATCTTAAGCTTCCAAATTGAGATGATAAAACTCATCTCTGTTTTGCAAATCTTCTTTGCTTAAGAGGAATGTAATTATATACCACAGCCTTCAGGTGGGAGATTTCACTGGTGTGGTGACACTGTTGAACTCAAGGAATGATGAGATCGATTTGCGAAGTCTAAATCTACTACAGGAGCCAAAGGCAAATGCTTTGAGACAGCTGGTCTGGCTCTGGAGGAACACTGCAGTGTTTAGTACAACAGGACAAGGCTCCAGAAATCTTCATGTCCATAAAATTGTATGGCAGCACTCCAGCAAGATTTAAGATAAGTTGAATAAGTAAGGCTTATCTGCAGTATGGGATAGGAAGTTGAGGAGGAAAAACATTCAGATTTTTGTGGGGTGGGATTCTTTTTTAAGGTTAGGGAGGAAAGAGATTTTCAAGTTGACAGTGCGGATACATGAAACTCGTGATAAACATTCTTTCAAACTACTTGATATAAATCCAAACAGCACTTTTATGAGCAAGGTCGTGACCATTGTCTTAAATAGAATGAAGAAGGAAAATTACTTGAAGAGGTGAAGTGATGTTGCTGCTTCTCTGTAGAGGATAATAGTTTACGATTAAATTTTTCCCAAAATATGTCCTTTCTAATATAGCTCTTTGTGTTTACAGCTGAAGGGGACTCTTGTGCAGTATGTCAGTATGGTTTTCTTAAAAATTATCTTCCACTTTTTCACTCTCTCTAAATTTACAGATCTATTTCCTAAGCAAAAGAAGGTACTATTTGCATGTGTGAAGAGTTTTTTATATAGTTATGTAAAAATTCATTGTTTTGACATTTTGACTTTCTTTTTATGTTTGGCAGGAAGTGAAAAATGAACTCACTGGATTACTCTAAAATATGTAGGGAGTGTTTTGTTCTTGAGAGGTCTATCTGTCCATTTGGATATGAACCATAACTTAGTGAAACAAAACATTTTCTGTGGATAAACTAATTGCTATTGATAGTATGCTTAGCATATTTTTCTTACAGAACTATGGAAGTATTTTCTATTCTGATTAGACTGATTAGTATGCCAAGAAATAGTCAGTTCTAAAGATATACAGCTTCTTTTCAAGTGAAGCTGTATTGGTAAAATAAAAGAAAGTTCTTTACAGCTTTTTGTTGTTTTGTTATTGCTTTTCCACCCTCCCTGTGTTTCAGGTTTGAATGAAATGACATTTTCTCAGGAGTAATTCCCAGTGCCTGGGACTGATCTGCCTTGGTTGCTATATTCTTTCTGTTGCCTTTTCACTGATTATTTTGCTTTTTCACCTTGCAGTGAACAGGTTTAAGGGAATAAATAGCCAAAAATGAAAACAGCAGAAGACCTGTCCAGTTTGGCTCCCTAAACTGGCTTGCTCAGGGTGAGAAAGACATAACTGCTGAGGCAAAGGAGGGGTGGGGATTTTTGTTTAGGGGATAAGGAGACTGGTTTAGACTGTCCTGGAACTTCATCCTCAGACCTTGAATAGATCACTTCTGTATGCAAACATATGCTGCTTGACTGGTTACTCTGCAGCTCTGAAAATTACTGTGGGTTGCTGTAATTTATTTACTCATTGTTAGATGCCTGCAACACACAGCTTTGGAAGCAAATGTTAGTGTTAACCTGCTTCCGAAGTTTGTTTTGGGAAGAGTTGGGTGGAGTAAGTTCTTGAGACATCCATCCTGACTGCTGTGGATATCATCAATAGCACGGGCTTGAGCTTCCCATTTCTCTGTGGTTTTTATTCAACTGCTTCTTAATCAGGTCAACAACGTAATGGATCTTTTGCAGTCTGGGGCAAATGAAAAGAAAGAAGCTTCAAAAGGTTATTTCACACTTGTCCTTGATACAGCATGTATACTTGAATGCCATGTATTTGTAATTATTTTATATTGAAATTATAAGTATTGGTCACTCTTAATGAAAAGTATGAGCTGTTCAGTATTTCCATCTCAAAACTCCTCCCATAGAGCTGTTTTTAATTGCTTTTCTTCAGTGAATTGAAATAGAGCAATTACCAACATGTTTTACAGTTTTAGCATTTCAACACTTGTTATTTGTGGAAGTCCTTCAGGCTTTGTTAGCAAATGTAGCAAAAGATGCAGCAAATAACTACTTCATCATGTATTTCAAGGGTCATTCACTACAACAAGGCTTTTTCTCATTTTACCTTTAAGACAATCCTGTTTAAATTATTTTAATTGACTCTAATATGTTTAGGCATGAGTTTCAGACTTATTAACTTTATTTTTTTTTCAAAGTGTCATTATAAAATACCATTCTGTATAGTTAGTGTGTGCAATACCTGTGAAAATTTGTTTTGTGTAAGCCAGATATTTTGAGATGTTGAGACGTGGAGGTAGATGATGTAGGAGGCATAGAGTGCACAGAGTTTATTTATAAATCCAGTAGGTGCATTATTGTAATGTCATGGAAGGAATATATTAATGCTCTCATTTACATTTTCATGACGGGCTTAATTGTCTGAAAGTCGTTATCTTGTTGAAGAAATTAAATGACATCACCCAGCTAAAACTAAAATATTGGACAGATTTCTGTGTTAAGCTATAAACTGCATTCCAAGAAATTACATAAAATAAATTCAATGAATGTAAAGCTCCAGCTTTGTACGGCCACCCAGGCACTCTGTTGATGAAACCCCAGCGGTTTATGCAGCGGTGTGTGCCTCCTTCAGAGGTGGTGCCAGGCTAGATCCTCTTCTGCTCCCCAGTCAAGTTTTTGAAGTGCTGTAAAATACTATTTCTATCAAACATTCGATAATTTAATTTTCTATCAAACATTTGATAAAATACTGTCAATAGCATTTTTCAGTTATCTTGGCTACTTCTGTCAAATTCCACTATGCAGTCATCCTTACTAAAAACTCTCTTTGCATCATATGGAAGTTAAATGTTTATAACAGTTACAACTGAAATTGTGTGGTAAATGTAATACTTTTGTATAAAATGCTGAGATAGTATTGTTTCATACAACAGATGTGCAGAACTTCTTTCTAAATGGTTACTGATAGTAGTTATTTGGAATTCTCTGCTTTTGAAGTTGGTGGAGGGCCATTGTTTAGCTGTGAAGTATAACTGGAGTGTTGTTTTTTGCCATTGGGTAGACTGAAAATGAACAAACTTTCAGAGAGCGATGTAAAGAAGGCACTAAGGTCAGAGAAAAACTCCTGGTGTCCTCCCAAGGCCTGTAGGTGCATCTAGAGGAAAAATGAACAGCTGAACTATTCTAGTCTAAAGAGAAGGATTCTGAAAAGTATTATTTAAAAGCTTGACTTTGCTGGAAAAAAAGTTCACAATATTGAAAAGTTTGTGGTGTTTTCAATCTGAAGGTTTGAAAAGGTTTTTTACTGTGTCATCTGAAGAGAAATATATTAATTCTATGAAAAAATGACATGGCAACCTGGCCTGTGTAGATAAAGATGAGTTTAAGAGCTGCAAATGTGCTGACTGAGTAAGACATTGCAACTCTGTGAAGAAGAGCTACAACAGTGATCAAGCATCTCAAATTGAGAGCAGTTCATGACAAATCATGAAAATAATGCAAGATCAGTTTTGAGAAAATGAAATATTGCCTGGGAATTCAGCTGGTATGGAGCTATAGCAAAGAAAGAAACCCAAAGAAGAAAAAATGAGGAGATAAGAGGAACAGAGGAGCATGGCTTTGTTAAAAATCTACTTCTGACATTGTATTTCTTGGTCAGCTAAATCACCGCTTTTTAAAAAGCCTTAAAATTAAAATGAGACAGTTCTGCTGACTTCAGTAGAAACAAAATTGCTCTTGACTGAAGTGCCATATTGCAGCACAAAGAAGTAAGAAGCTTTTAGCTTTCCTCCTTATTTCTGTAGCATAAAGTGTTGGTGCAGCTTGGTTTGCAGGTGGAAGTTGTGAAAGCACTTACCTCGTTTTCCTGCCTGCTGTGCAGAATGGCTAACGTCTGCATTTACAGGGACAGTACTTCATGTTCCTCTGAGCTGCCCAAAAAATCCCAGCATAAATTTCCATTTATCTTGAGTCTTCTGTCATGCTTTAAAATGTGCATTCAGTCCATTTCTGTCCAGGAAAGGACCTAGATCTTTTAGTGGAACATGACATGTCAGCAGGAAGGTTGTGCAGCTGGAAGGCAGCTGTGTCATAGGGCTTTTGGAGGGGTTGATGAAGGTCTCTGAATGCGTCCTCCTTTATGACTTGGTGAGAAAATTTAAAAGGAGGGAGTTGGTTTACTAAGATTATGACTGGTTGGAAGAATATGCATAACTGAAGTGTGCCATAGTTATGCAGTCAGTCAGAAAGTGACTTTTCATAGAGCATCATGATTTACTTTGTCACAGCTACACTGGGTGTTGCTTTAGTGTTTTCTGTAGTAAATGTCAGTTTAGCAAAGTATGGAGTTTAAAGTTCGACATATACATTGTTTAGATGAATTGCAAGTCTTAATGTTGTTAAAAATTCATGCTTTTCATGGAAGCATTCACATGGTAGCTCATGCAGATAGTTCTGTGTTATGTACCACCTTAAGTTTGAGGCTGATCAGGAAATTAAATAACTTCCCATTTAATCATGTACTTACTAGAGGATAGTATTTGAGCAGCTGTTCCTAGGAGTGGGCAGGTGCCCTATTCTGCTTTCGTTCAGCTACTTCCTGTGGGGAGTGGAAGATTTTTAAAATGAAGTAAAGTATGATGATAATTTCTTAAACATTTCAGAAGATGAAAATGTCATACTGTAAACTTTACACATACAATCTTAATTGAGGTAACTGAGGGGGTTGAAATCAATATATAGCAACGCATGGTTGCAAATTTATAGGTTGCTTCAGAACTTGCAAGATTTTTGGAAATATCAGCTCAGAATGATTTCTACATACTTACTGCTAATTTTCCCATAGTGGATTTTTTCCTAGCACTTTTTTAAATACAGAAAATTAAGATTATGCTAGTAAGAAGTTTCAGATTTAAAATATTTATGCTTGACAAAGGGAGTGAGTTAATATTTTCATCAGCATTCTTGTTAATTGAATATCACAACTCTAAATGTAAAATTGATCTGCAAAACAGTACATCCTAGCAAATAACCCTGAATTCTGGTAAACTGCATTTTGATAAAGAAGGGTAATGTTTGCACAGTTATAATGGAATAGGATAAGGCTGTTGCTGTCATGGCAGCATTGGCTTTCATATGGAGCTGAAGAACAGTCTTCTGGTTTTGAAAATGTCTGTGGTGCTGCCTTGGGAATGTGGGTTTTTTTTATTCCCCTTTATAATTTTGAGGCAAGAAGAAGTTGCCATGATGTAGCAGGGAAGAGCCAGGTGGGGAAGCAGCTCTGAAGTCTTCTTGGCATGGGGGGAATTCTGGTTCTTGTTCCTGAGTGTGTAAAGGGACGTAAAGCCCCTGCTCCCAACCATGGCTGTAAGTGTGGAGGACAGGACCAGAGTGGCTGTGTCCTGCCCTGGCCACCAATGCTGCTCTGCTCTCAGCAATGCACCCTGGCCTGCAGGGGACAGGGTCCCTAGCATGGGGATGGTAAAGGCAACATTTTTTATTAAACTGATCCTGTTTCCCAAGAAAGCATGCTAGTTGCTTGACTGAGTGTTGTGTTTGCAAAATGGACAAGATATGAGCTGTGACATTGGTCTAGAGTGAAAATTCATAAGCAGGAAGAGGAAGGAATTGCATCACTAATCCGGTGTTGTGGTGGTGCACCAGAAGTCTCCGCCTAGAAGTGTCTGTATTTCAAGTTGCAATGGGATGTGCGAGTAACAGTTGTTGAGATCATCCACCTTCTGCTTTGCAGTGCAGGGTTGTGGCTGAGCTGGACTCTGGGCATGGTCTTCACTGCTGGTATTGCTCAGAAATAGCCATAGCCATGAAAACACAGCTCTACAGTCTGCTTGAGGCTCAGCCACTGCTTTGGGAATCTCCACAGGGAAGACTTCATTAGCTTGTTATAGAAATCTTTCTCCGGGAGCTCCGGGCACTCGTGATTCTGAAATCAGGGCTGTCCTCTTGGCAGAACACTGTACTCTTAGAGTTGACTTTTTTTTTTCTTTAACCTGTACCCATTTTTTTTGTTGATGTTGTTGTTTGACCTGTAGCCTACTCAGCCTGTGCTGTCTGCCTGAAAGGCTTCCCATTTGTATGTGCTGTCACATCGGAGTAGGGGGATGCTGGCATCCTCTACTCTTGCTTTGTAAGCCTACTGGATTGCTTTTCATAGAACCATTAAGGCTGGAAAAGACCCTTAAGATCATCAAGTCCAACTACTAACCTAACATTAAAAAACAATAAACTTCCATTTTCAGATTATTTTCCCCCACATTATTCTCGTTCTCATATTCTCAAATACAAATCATGAATCATATTCTGTGTCAATGTACATGTACTGGGGAATGACCTGAAAGTCATCTATTTTGCTGGCTCAACAAACAACTTCAAGGCACATGGTTCTTTCACTTATTGATACTGGGAAGAACTCAGATAAGAGGTTGTTAAATGTTGTTCAATTTATGGTGCTTTGTGGACTGCTTTTTTACATATGCATGTAGGAGAACCTGCAAAAAGAACTGATGTAATTCTTTCACTAAAGAAATTTATGTACAAAGACTATAAAAGTCTAGAACTAGTTCCAGAATTTTGACACTAGTTCTAGAATTCTAGCACTAGTTTGTGTTAGTAGGATTTTAGAACTCTACAGGAAAGATAATTTTTGAAATAATTGGCTTCACATTATCAATCAATCGTTTAGCTAGGGAGTTAAATTTCCATTTAATTAATTTGATTTCTTTTTAAAGGAATTTAGTACCTAATTTACCATATATTTTAATAAAGTCAGTGCAGCAACATTGCTTTATAATTGGAATCAAGCCGTGCAGACTGAAAAAGCCATAATAATTTTAACTGCTCCTCTCTTCCTTTTGCCCAAGTCTAAGTGATAATATTTAGAATTCCTTTCAAAATGTGTTTGGAATGATCTTTGACATTTCCTTCTGTAATCCTTTTCTATCCTTTCATCTTTTTAACTATTGACCACCTTTTTTGTCTGCATTATGTGTGCTAAAACTCTGACCTTTTTTTTCTGGTCATTTTAATGCTAACTTGGATTTTCAGTATTATGATTTACTGTAGAAGCGTGTTTGTGGATTTTCATTCTTCGAAATCCTTTGTGTGAGCAAATGTGAGCTTGTTTTTGTGCCAAACTTTCATCAATATTTGATGATTAATAATAGGTCTTAAATATCTTCTAATTCGATGACTGCAGTATTTCTTAGCCTAGCACTTCTTTGCCTGTCCTTTGTAGAAGAAGTTTTATATTGCTGCTGTTAGGCAAATACAATCATGTGTACTTTTCAAACAGGTTTCCCTGACAGGTTTGTTATTCAGATGTATTGAAGTGGGATCAAACAGAATAGTAGGGATTAGCTGCACGTTAATGTTTTTTCACAAATAGTTGTTGTTGTTGTGGTAACTGTAATTCAGTGTTTCTCAAAAGTGCATGTAAACAAGGGGGATTTGAGCACATAATGAAGTTAGATATATGCTTTCGAAGAACTGAAATTATATTTTCAGATCAATGAGTCAGCATAAAGGATTACTGCTTCTAGGAGTTCTATTTTGGTATGTAACTACAGTATTTCCACTGAGAGTGATGGCATTCTGAGTGAAGAGATGGGTTAAATATAGAATTGCATACTGTGTAGTGTAGGGTGATAGCAAAATTTAGAAATAAGTATTAGAAGGTAAGCTGCATGGTGGGTCATTGCACCTCTAAGTGATGGAAATGAAAATGGGATCTTCTTATCTTTCACCTGTGTACCTCCATCTTCTTGGTTTGCGTACAGGAAGTTAGGAACCAGGAACTCTCTTGAAGAGTAAAGGTGCATATCAACTTCAAAATGTGGTGGATTTGGATGAGATTTTTTCTTGAGAGCTTGGAGACTTGTATGTCCATCTGAAAATCACATTACTATAGATAAAAGGACAAGTGTGTGTATGTAGAGCAAAACCTTTGATTTTATTTCACCCACAATGAACAGAAGAGTGAATTTACAACAGTTAAGGAATAACATCTTTACTGTGAAAAAACTATATTGCTCTAATTTCAGAATTTTGCTTCTCTTAGTAGAGATAAGTCTTTTTTTGAATTGAATTTGAAAATAATAATTTCCTAGGTTGATGAAATTGTGAAAATAACACTGAATTCAAAATTCAGATGCCGAGAATTGAGACGTCTGGGAAAAAAAGACACTAGAGTTCTCTTAAAGATAAATCTTATATTTAAAGTAGGGATATAACTTAAAATAATTTTCTCTCTTAGCAGTAAAAGTCTAAGGAACTTCATTATGATTTTAAGTCTGTTCTAAAAGGACTACAATTTCCTTTGCCAATTTGATGTGATTCCTTTTCACAAATGCAAGCAAAAAGATCTTGTATACATAGGCACACCGAATTGTTTGATTTGCACCTACAGCGGGAACATTGGGAAGAGGAATGTTCTGGGAACTCATTATGCAAATTCCAGACCAAGTGTCCCACTTCATTTCAGAGTTACCATCTAGAGTATTACCAAAACAAATGGCCTTTTTTAACTAGAATGAGGTTTAACCAGCTGTAAAATTGATAATCAGTCATGGTATTTCAGAAACTGCAGTGTGAGTGGTTTTTACATTGTTTGTGCAGTAATGAAAGTCAAGTTCCTAGAACATTGAATGTACCTGAAAGTAGTTTTTAAGCTACCTAAGAGAAATGTTAAACACTGAATTCTGTTGGTTTTGTTTTCACTGAGCAAGGGGTGAACTTGCGTCCAGGAAAGAGTGCACAAAGTATTGCACAGCCACCCATTCCATGCTGGATTATCATGTTGAAAGGGAAGTGAGATAAGGTTGGGCAGTCAACCTTTGTTCTATTTTATCCTCTAAGTTTTGATTTTTTTTTCCTTCTAATAGGTCTGTATGTGTATGCAGTTGTACTGCCACTCCCAAGATGTAAAAGTTGGCTTAAAATAGATGCAGTATGACTTTAAAACATTACTAAATGGTTAATAGTCTTTTTGCTGTAAATTTCAAAGATGAGAAAAATTGTTTTATTGCACAGAGCTGGTACTAAATCCTTTCAAATGTTTTCTGCAAGCTCATAGCCTGCTTTGTAGCAGTAGCTCTTGATTTGGTTGTTGTTAGAGTTGGCATCTGAATCCAGCCTCTGTTTTCTCACATTTCACAGAATTATTTAGATTGGAAAAGACCTCCAAGATTGTCAGAGTCCAACCTGTGAACAATCACCATCTCATCAACAGATTACTCGTCCAGCCCCAAATTTCAAGGCTCCTCTTGCAGGCTGGGAGGATGATAGGCGAGATACAATGTACTGCTGGTTTCAGAATGGTTTATCTTAGTCTGTTATTGAAGCTCTTCTCTTTTTACATGCATACTTTTGAGTTTGGCATGATGTTCTCTTTTGTCCAGAGCATGTAATATGTAGGCTGAAAGAAACTTGTCTTACTTCCATGTAATTATTTGTAGGGATTAAAGCAGTTTATGTGAGCATGAAAAGACAGTTTCGATAACTAGACTGTATTAGGAGTTTTTCTAGCCTAATGATGCTGTTCCCAGCAGTAGTCAGTAGCTCAGAAGTGCCTGGGACAGAGTGCAGAAGGACTCTGCCTGTTCAATTCCACTCTCCCAGCTTGGGGAGACAGGGTAACTCAGGGAATCTCCAAGGTGGATGTGGTGGTTTTCTGTCTCACAGCCCTTGTCAGCTTTATCTCCCTTGAATCGAATAGTAAACTCCTTGGCAGCAGAAACATCCCGTGGCAATAAGTTTTATGATGTGAATAAACCCTTCCCTTCTGTTTTAAGTGTCTTGCATGCTGGCTTCATTTGCCTTCCATCTTCCTGTTAATGGAGGTCCAGCTAGCCAGGAAGTCTGAGTCACCACATACGTAGGAAACCAGGTTCCAGCTGAATGTCTGTGATACTATCTGATAGTGTCTCTGCTTATTTCAATTGGTGCTTATCCATCTCTTATCTTAGATTTGACTGCAATACAAAACAAAACAGAATCATGATCTTCCACAGACAGGTCTCAGTCTGTGATGATCGATGACACTGTGATAATACAATTCACGATGAAATATTGTTTCACAAAATATCCTGTCAGCTCTTCTAACAGCAATGTCTAGCCAAATAATTTGTGGTATTTCTGAAGATGCACATGGCACCCTGTCAGTAATTGAGCTCTGGTTGAAGTTATTTCCAGAATTGAATACAAATACCATCATAGGGTCATTGAGGATGCAAGGGACCTGTGGAGGTCTTCTGGTCCAAACTGCTGATGTACTCATTGTCAGCTTCAATTAGATGATGTTTAAGAATTTCACTTGGAAAATATCCAAACATGGAGATGCCATACCCTCTCTGGGCAACCTGTTCTAACATTTGACTATGAAGAAAATGTTTCCATGTAGCCAGTCTCAGTTTCCCATATGATAAGCTGTGTCTGTTGCCTCTTGTCATACTCTGCCACAGGGCCCACTGCTGACGTGTGATGAAGTTTTTGTTCAACAGGACCCTCAGATCCTTTTCCTTAAAGCCACTGTCTAGCCAGCAAGTGCCAGCCTTTCCTGGTGTGTGGTAGTATTCCATCCCACATGGGGAGTCTGTGTGTGTCACTGAACTGCATGAGGATCCTCTCAGCCCATCTTCCCCAGCCTTTCTGGGTCCCTCTGAATAGCAGCTCTGTCTTCCAGTGTATCAGCCACTGTCCTGCTTGTGTTATCTGTGAGGTTGCTGAAGGTACACTGTGTCCTAGCTTTTGGGTCATTAGTAAAAACAAACAGTATTGGTCCCAGTATCGCTCCCAGTATTAGTCCCTGGGGAATGCCAGTGGTCACCAGGTGCCAAGTTGGACTTGATTCTGCTGATCACAGTGATACTTTGAGCCGGACGGTCCGGCCAGGTTTCCACCCAGCTGATTGTTTGTGTACCCAAGTGGCCCATACAATTCCTGCAGGAATCTGTGTTGAATACCTTGCTGAAGTCCAGATAAACAAAATAAACACTGCTCAGTCCTTTGGCACTGAAAAAGTCATCTCCTTAGAGAAGACAAGTTGATTATGTACAATTTACTTCTGATCAATTTAGTCAGTTATCTTATTCTGCATTTAATTGATAATGGTGTCCAGGGGCCTGAACTTAATTTGAATTTTGGCCTGTTTTTCTGCAGGTCCTCCTTCTTAAACATGGGCAGAAAATTTGTTCTTTTCCATTTAACAGGAGACTCCCCCAGTTGTTAGGACCTCTCCGAGGAGGTAGAGAGCAGCCTGGTAATGGTTTTGACTGACTCCCTCATGCCCCTCAGATGGATCCCATGAGGATGCCTGAGGTGGAGCTCTCTGTGTCCCAGAGGACAACAGCAAAAAAGGCTCAAAGTGTCCATCTTCTGTCCCCAGGTCTCCTGCTTTACCAAGACAGTTTGCCCCCATTTACTTTCTTTAGTTGCTGATTTATTTATGGAAGCTTTTGTTCTTGTCTTTCATACCCTTTCATACCCTTTACGTAGAGTAAAGGTAGAATATACACACATACATGTGTGTGTGCATGTATGTGTGTCTATTCTGGTTTTCTAGGGACAGACATACTAAATGCTTTTCAGTTTAAGAGAAACAGGTTTAATCACAGTCATTCTGTGTCATGCTGCAAGTCATGCTCTTTTTTGCACGGCACAGGATTTTTTACACTGTCCAAAGTGAGATAATGTGTTTATTTTATTATGGTCATACATGACATTTGAATATCTCACAGACACTGATGTTTTTCCTGACTGAGATAAAACTGAGGTGCTGTGTACAAGCACAAGTGTTTATTGTTTGTATTTGTCTCTTCAAGCTGCAATAGTTTGGAGCTTTTTCTTGGGTATCTTAGTATTATGTAATGTTTATTTTTAAATACAGTTCCTTCTGATATAACTTGCAATTAGCATTAAAAGCTTCTGCAAACTGATTCATAAGGCAGAGGATATAACAACACCCACTGAGTGGAA
The DNA here is from genome assembly GCF_027887145.1 of Ammospiza caudacuta. Lineage (NCBI taxonomy): Eukaryota > Metazoa > Chordata > Aves > Passeriformes > Passerellidae > Ammospiza > Ammospiza caudacuta. The sequence continues at coordinate 81,840,322 of NC_080595.1, forward strand.
TTTATGGCTAGATAAACAGATCAGAAATCAAGAGCTGTTATTTTCCTGACTTTGTGATCAACCGTGATAGAAATTTTAAATTTTGTAATGAATTCACATGCTTCTAAAACAAGGTTCATCAGTGCCCTTGATGTCTTTTAAACTTCACATTAACTAGATTTTAGTGACTAAAGAAATAAAAGTTCTTCCATGACTGAACTAATTTATTATTAAAGTAGTTGAAAAAATCCTTCAGAAGAAATTTTTTGCTCTCTCCTGTGGTCTTTGTATCACCTCCTCTTCAATGGAAGAAGCCCCAAGATCTTGATACAGGCTGCCCACAGCTTTGGGGAGCAGTTGTTTCTGTGTGAAGGTCTTAACTAATCTTGTGGAAGAAATAGCTAATTAATACAGATTTGTGCACAGAGCCAACTTCTCACTCAGAAACTTGGAAATGAGTAGTTATAGCAGCAGATTGCAATAGGCATTCACTTCACCAGGTTTGCTGAAGTAGTCTTTCAAAATCTGCAGATAGCAAGTTCCTATCAACACTTCTTTTCTACTGCTTTACTTCATACTTTTTTACAGTAGAGAAATTCCTTATTCAAGGACTGTCTTTATCTTGGCAAGAACTAAAGTTTTTGGACTCAATGATACAAAAAACTGATTTTAATATCCTAATCTGCCATATGTTCAGATCAAAAGTAATTCTAGCATCATGGAGTAACTCAGCTTTGAAGACCTCCAGAGGTGATCTGGGTTCAACCCCTGCTCAAAGTGTGTGCTTAATGTCTGTCCTGAGTGTGAATCCAGTCTCTTGTATACAGGACAGCCAGTCATGTGGCACGACAGGTTTGCTTTTCTCCATGTTTTGGGGGGGGAGTTTTCAGCCACTTTTAGTTGGGCTTGTCAGGAGAGACAAACTCTGCTAGAGTGCTTGAGGCTGAGGCTATTGACCTCTTAAATATTTTTTTTAGTTATTGAAGTTGATGAGGAAACTTCACTTTTTGATAATACCTCATCATCGTGGATTTTACAAATGATGGGACTATTACTTTAGCCAGTCCCTAGAAGAATGTATACAGAGTTCCATCAGAAAACATCCAGAAAAATTCCTGTTTTGCTTTAAAATCTAGAATATTCCACTAGAAGTCCTGACACAGGAATCGGAATTGAAGTGTTATTTATGTTATTTTATATACTTAAACATTTTAAATATTTATGTATTTTAACATATTTGCATGTAGGTTTTTCCATACTGCATCCAAATTCTGTACTCCAGAGTTAGATGTGATTTTGATTACCTCAGTTTTATTCATCACTTTAACTGGAAATCTGGGCTCATGGAAATATGGTGGAGTGCAGCACTTACATTTCAAGAAATATGTGGTGCAGCTGATAAGAATATCCTGCTGACATCAAATTTGAAGTTAGGCAGGAGGTAACATGATGGGCAGGCCATTATTTATTTGGTTAGAAGTGTTTTAAAGAATGACTTTAAACAGTTGCTGGTATTTTTAGTACAGGGAAATTTTATAATAATTTTTTCTGAATCGCTGACTACAAAAAAACCAAACCTTTTAATAATTTCTAATTAATCATGCTTTTAAGGGACGAGGATGCTAGGCTTTTTCTTGATTTTTTTTTCCAAGCCATGTTGTTTGCAGCTCCAGTTACTGTAATAGAGGTAGTTACAATTTTTGTTGTTTACCCTAATAAGTGTCCTTTTTAGTTACTAGATTGTGTACTTGCATCTTATTTATCCATGACTGTTAAATACATTAGTAAAAATACATAATACAACCATCAGCATTACGTGAAGGAATATATATAGGAAATTCATTTATCTGAAAGGAAGTTCACAGTGAAATTGAAGAATGAGTGATTCTGATGGTGTAACATGCCATGGATAGTTGCTGACAGTAGCTTCACAGACTGAACAGTCTGAGGTTACAAAAAGATAAATAGAATAAGTTTCATGATGGACAAGTGGGATTCTTAATTAATATGGAACAAGGATGGTCAAAAAATGTGGTCAAAAATGATTTTAAGAATAGGCTGTGTATCTGTCTCCATCCTCAAGCACAGATGAGCCTCCTGACCTTTTTGTCTGTGTTCCTGATGTTACCTCTTCGTCCAAGAGCTCTAACCTTTGGAAGCCCTTTTTGAGAAAAGAGGAATTAATAAAAGGCTGTGTGTTGCATTTGAATTTTCTTGAAACAGTAGGTAATTCCATTTCTTCAGGATGTCAGAGAAACAATTCTAGACATGAGTTTACTTTTTGTGCATTTTTAGATAGTCTTTTTGCAGTTCTAATACTTGTACTGTTTTGCTTGATTGCCTGGGCAAACTCCATCTGAGCTGGTGCATAAATGACTGCAGGAAAGTGACAGTCAAAATTACCAACCCGCTCTTGCTCTCCTGTTAAGGAGCAGAGATTGCTAATAAAGGCCTTGGAGATTTCCAATGAATAGGAAATTATCTGTGATGTCATTTTAATAGGTTTGTAGTTCTGGGCTTTGGTGCATATTAATGTTTTGAAAGCAATGTGAATTCTAAAATACAAAGTAGCTAAAGAACCTGGAAATGTACAGTGACCTCAGATGAAAGCAGATTATGCTGAACTACTGAATTTTTCATGGCTACAGTGATAATCAGCAATACATGCAAGACCTGTTTTATTTTCTTAAAGCTTAAAGAGAAAACAGCAACAACCAATTTGGAGGAAGAAAAAGTGCACTTTTGTAATGGTCAAGTTTTTAGGGATTTTTTAAGTGAATAATGTTAAGCTGTATCTTCAGAGCTTCTGGTTTACTCTGGCTTTCAGTCCTTTTTCTTTGGCTTGGTTTACTGCCTTTGTGTATTTCTTACAGTAATTTGCGAAGAGATTTTAGGCGGGTTTGGAAGGAATTTTAGAGATCACTGCTAAAGGATCCACAGCTGAACCTACTGCAATAAATATTTCTCTAGCTTGTGAATCTCTTGTGAAGGTGGTTTCTCAACTCCCTTGAGGAGCTGCATTATGTCAGTTTATCACTACTGCTATTTAGAACTTTTTTCCCTAATCTGTGACCTAACCTTTGTGCCTAATTCAGCTAATTTTTTATGTTGTTTTAGGGAATGTGAGGAATTGTCTATCATCAGCATTGCTCGTACCAGCTTTTTATGTTCTGAGAGAACTTGTCTTGTCTCCTTAGACTAACCTTTTTAAAGACTAAAGTCTCTGCTCCTGACAGCCTATTTTAGCACAAATTGCTTATCATTTCCCTGCTCTTTTTAACTTCCCCTTCAGTTCTTTTCCAGCTTGTCTTTTGCAGTCCTGAATCCCTCTGTGTAGGGATTCACAGAACTAAACACAATATTCTGGCTTAGATGATATCAATATCAGCAAATTATTTCTGATCTCCATTTACAAAAGAATCTTAGTTCTCTGTGAGGTCTTATCCAATGCACCTCCTGTTGATGCATCTGAGTCTGCTGTAACCCCACATCATTTTCCATTATCTTCCTGCTTGGTCATAATTTCAATATTTATATTCTGTGCATTTAACTGCTTTCAAAAGCATATGTTAGTGGAGATTTTCTCCCCCTTTTTGTACTTTGAGTTGCATCTAACTGTATTTTTTTCAGGTTTTTTTTTTTTTCTTCTTTTTGAGGTAATTTCAAATGCAGTAAAAAGCCTGTGCTCAAAACTTCAAGCTCCGTATCATTTGCTGAATTTACTTATTTTATTTTTAGTTCTTAATAGATCTGTTTCTAATTTTATTGCTTTACTGTGGCAATGAAAATATTCTGTGGAACTGAAACAGGACAAACCCAAGGGAATTTCTTTTTGACATACTTTTCCAAGTCCTGATGATTACCAAATTCCTAATACTTATCTTTTGGACCTTTTCTCCATGATTTCCTATACCATATTTTTTTTACTTTGCCTGTGTTAATGTTGAGTCCTGCGTTTATTCCTGTGTTAAGATGATTTGCTTTATTGATTACTCCCTATAATCTGGCAGAAATCTTTTTTTATGGCGCTGTTTTATCTTTGAGAAGAACATAAAAAACCTTAAACTCTGGATCTTGCATGTTAATCTTCTAGGTGTTTACAAAATGATGTCTTACTCTAACTCTTCATTGCCAAATATTCTGATCTGTAGTTTGGAAAACCCTATGCCTTTTAATGGGAGTGCTTTGATTTGCCCTTTTCAGTCCTGCTGACCTCTCCTGTTCGCCTGAGTTTTCAATGTAAATTGGTTGGGACAGTCTCCTTAAACACTGTGAGTGAATCTCAGTGTATCTTGCTGTCCTCAGCACATTTCTTTATGTATATAATGAATTTCTTTAGGATTTGTTTTCATTCTTATCCCAGAAAGCATGGAAAACGTAAACCTTCTGTGCATTCTTTGTTTTTTGTAATTCTTAATGGATTTTTTTGATCATTCTTAATATAAAGTATCTTCCTTTGTTTTCTCGTCTCTTGTAAACTACAACTCATTATACCTCTTAGCCTTTCTGATCATTATTTACATAAGCTTTTACTATTCCATAGTGGTGTTCCTTAACATCTGTCTTGTTGCATCCTGAACAATTTTGTGATTATACTTTTGTAAGTATTTAGCAGGAAGCTGGTTTAGGGCTGTTACCATCCTATCATTATCATTACATTTTCACACTGTGCCTTTCAAATAGCAGGGGAAATGTATAAAACCATTAACATATGCATGTAAAATGCAGCACATAAGAGGACATGTCTTGAGGAGTATTGCTTGTGTGATGAAGAAAAATTTGCCTGTATTCACTAGTAGACATTAAAACCATTTCAGTATTTGTTTACCTTCATGTGCAGAAATCAGATTGTTAGTGAAGCCTGTTGTTAAGCATTTACATACTCATTTGTGGACAGTAGCTGCTTTTAGGTTTCTAAACTGTACATACCCAATACTGTTTAAAAATCTGTTAATTAATGTAAAACTCTTAAAGAACTAGAATAGCAAGACCTCCCAGCAGTAAATGTCAGCTGCATTATCATGGCCCAGATTATTCCTTCACATACTGATTACTAACGCTTCAATAAGAGAAAAGTGAATTGCAACATATCCTAGAGATCACTGAGCAGGGAAAAGGCTGCATTTGCCTTGTATATGATCTTTCTGTTGTTTTTCCTATTTTATGTTGTTACTGAGCTGCTCACCTTGCATCCAAATGTACCTTCTATGTTATGGAAAGAAGTAATTGCTTGGTAAAGACCAGAATTATTTAAGGGTCCCATTGGCGTATGGAAGAGCATAGTAGAGGTTTAGTCCTGGGGAAGAGTCATTAGATGCTCAATTCCTGTGTTCACAGAATTGGGTAGTTCTGCCTTTAAAATCATTTAGGCCCAGCTAAAAAAAATGCAATGTGATGTTACAAGACTTTTCTATCCTTACTTTTTGCTGCAGCATATTTTATTAAATTTTATTTGGTGTGGAAAAGGAAAGGAATATTGTTTTAGTTTTTTTAATAAATAATGGCATAGTGAAATTTCCATAGGATCTCATGAGTGTAGGTTAGAAGGGAACCTTGAAAGATCATCTATTCCACCTACTTGTCTGGGCCAGAGACATCTTTCACTAGATCAGACTTTTTATATTTTCCAGTTATTGCAGGATTATGAATTGTTTCCTGAAGTAACTGATACCTTTTCTGTTCAGTCATCCACTATTTGGCCTTGTTTTTTATTTTTTTCACATCATGAAAGTGAGGAATGAATCAAAATAGCCAAAGCTGCTTTTGACAGCCAGTGGAGTTTACATGCACATATCAATGTTAAACAGGTTCAAACAGTTACTTTAATATCAGAAACTCTTACCAACACAGAATGATTTCATTTGGTGAAGGCTTCTGTGGGGTTGCCTGGAATTAATATTAAGCTCATTATTGAGAAGCTACTAGTATTTTTCCCTATCACTGACCCTTCTGTTAGAGAAGAACATAAACATTTAGTTCCTGTATTTCATGAACTTTTCTTGCCTGTTTTATTCAATTCATGCCTGTTCATTCAGGTTGGTAAACAGTGCAAACTGCTTGCTGGGGAAGGCAGGCTCCATGTTGTCCACAGAGGGTGACTGCTGTCAGAGTGGCCAAGAGCTCTGCTCCTCATCTAGTAGGAGGGTGTTGCAAAATTTATCAAGTTTGGTCTTTTCTCTTGGAAAACATTTCAGCATGTTTGCCATCAGCAAAAGGCTCTTGATGGGGGCAGATCTGTCTTTGCCAGTGATGCTTTTGCTTGGGAGCTGCTATTTTTGGCCTGTTAGCTCAGAGTCTTTTGTAATAGCAGAAAGCAGAAACGAGCAGTGAAATCCCTTTAATGGCATATTTCCTGGTTGAAGTGACTTATCTGGGAGGCCTAGACAGAGGACACGTCATTTCCTGGATTACTTCTCTTCAGTCCCAACTGTCTGTTTTACTGCATAATCTTTTGACCCAGCTTCTTAATTGTAGGGATTTTTTTCTGTTAAGTGATATAAATTAGGTCTTTCAATGAAAATGTAAAGATTTAAGGAAACAGCTTTTGACAAAATGCTAGTGTGCAAGACAAGTTTTTCATAGATTACAAGTTGATATGAACTTGAAATCTTGTACATTAAAATTTTGTTTAAAAGCTTAAAATCTTGTCTTTGAAAGAGTATAAGATTTGTTCACAGGGCTAAAAAAAAATTGACACACTTTCTGTTCCTTGTGATGATTATACTTATCACCTCTCATTGACACTAGCTGTATCTGGCTGTGGTCTAGGGTTAGGACACTTCCAAAGAGCTAAAATAGTCAGTTGTGCTGTTCTCAAATTTCCTTTCATTAATAACTACTTGTGAAAATTATTACCTAAAGCCCATGAAAAAGAGGCAAAAAGAGCTAATTAAAAATTAGCTGCAAATATGGTTCTCAGTTTGTATAGCCCACAGAAAAGCCATGGAATCAGAATGACACATGGGAAAAAAGTGACATCTGAAATTATAATGAACAGTTCAGCTTAAATTGGTATATGTAATGATTGGTTTGGACCCTGTAATCCAACTTCACTAAATTTTTTGGGGGGGTGATAACTATTCTTTCCCCTGATGTTTTGCATAAAATAGAACTCAAGAACACTGTATATGGGTTTCTTGGTCAACCACTAAAATATCTTAACATGAAAAGCATTAAGACATCAGGTGACCTTACCTCTCTTCCCTTCCAAAATAGGAAGAACAAAAATATGCCTTCCTGATTTTTGTCAGCTCAGAGTGCTTTCACATCTCCCTTAAGGTGTCTACCCCGTTGTTAGTGATCATGAGAGTATTTTCTCAGTAGCAGTGAAAGAATAATGTTGGAGTTTGGTGTAGACTGTCATCTAATTGGAATTGATGCTTCATTGAGCTGGGTAAAATCCTAAAAGGTGGCCCAGCTGTTCCCACCAGGGCATTCAGCATGGTCCTTCTCTACATGTTGCAGGGTGAGGATCCATATTTCTGCAGACACATTGTGCTGCAGAATGAGGTACCCTTTTTTGAAGGTGGTGTTTGCAAAATCAAGTGTAGTATGGATTTTATTATGCTGTTTTGCAGGAAGTCCTCTCAAATTAGTACTTTCTCTTGGATTTGTCCAGATTATTGGGCATTACCTGTATAATTCATGTAGTGACTAATCCATAAGTATATAACAACGGTTTGGTTTTATTGTATCTTCTGTAAAAGTGTCATATAAATTAGGAATAAGTAGTAAGTGTTCTGTCCCTCTGAAAGATGAGTATGATGTCCTGGTGCATCACTCCTTTCTCCTTAATGTGTCTTGCAGGAGCTGTTATGGTAAAGGCTGAAATAATTCCTATATTTACTGTTATTAAAGCACCTACTGTGCCTTTTTGACTGACTTTCTGTTTGCTTATTTACACTGTCTTATGCTTCCTTCTGGTAGGAAGTTCTAGAACTTGGTGTGTAAAACAGCCATAACAGTTAAGGTTACAGTCAAGAGTAAAATTCCACCTTTTTTCTGTGCAGCAGTGGAAATATTATAGGTGTTACAGAATGTTTGAGCTTGGCAAGGACCTCTTGGTATTGTCCAGTCCTGATCACTGCAGGGTCTACCAAAGTAGGTTGCCCAGGACCATGCCACATCAGATTTTTAATATCTCCACTGGTGGAGCCTCTGTGGAGTCAAACTGTGGGCAGTTTGTTCCAGTACTTGACCACTCAGAAGAAAAAAGCATGGTGTTAAAATAGAGTTTTGTATGTTTTACCTTATGTCCATTGTCTGTTGTCCTGTCAATGAGCAGTGCCTTTTCTTCTGTCCTTCCCATCAGGTACTTACAGACACTGATGAGCTCCCCTGCCCTGAGTCTTCTCCTCTCAGGGTGCAGAGTCACAGCCCTTTGAACCTTTATTTCTTGGAGAAATGTGTTAGTGCCTTAATTTTACTGGCCCTTTGCTGGACTCACTCCAGCAGATCCCTGCCCTTGATGGTTTGGGAGACCAGGAGTGAGCACTGCACTCCAGGTGGGACCTCATCAGTGCAGAGTAGAGAGGAACCTGTTGTTCACCAGGACCCTCTGGTGCTTCATTGCAAAGCTGCTCTCCTGCTTGTCAGGCCAAGGCCTATACCTGGTACCTGGGGTTTTTCCTCCCCAGCAGCAGGACTTGACTTTTCCCCTTGCTGACCTTTGTGAAAACCTTCTGTGTCCATGAGAAGTGCCAGTGCAGGCGTGCACTGCTGGTCACCAGCTCTGACTGGACTTTGTGCCACTGATCCCAAGCCCAGTCTTTCAACCAGCTTTTAATCATTTGTCTAACCTATACTCTATCAACATGTCTGGGACACTTTCCAAGACACTTTCATTTGTTAGGAGGCAAAAATAAATAAATAAATAAATAAAATCTCTTCATTCTGGAAATTGTCTTAACCACTAATGTGTTTTGTGATGTAAACTGATACTGCCACGGATGAAGTGGTCTTATTTTTGCATGAGCTTATTTAGGACAAAGCAGCATTCAAAATGTATTTAATAATCTTAGGTGTTGCCTTTGAATCTCTCCAGATACATTATTAAAATGAATATAATATTTTTAGTAATATTTGCAATAAATTATGCATTTCCAGATATATTAATAAAAATATAAAATCAGCAGGTTGTTAGCTATAGCCTCAGTTATTAAGAAGACCGAAAAACTGTCTAGTTCTGGTGGCTGCCTATTAATAAACGTGATGTGGTCTCTGACTTAAATCTCTGTGATGCCCCGTCAAGGCTCAAAAACCTGAAAAAGCAGTCTCAGGATTTTGTTCTTAGGGCAACGAATAAAGCTGCCAGTTCAGGCTGAACACTGGAGCTGCTGACAATGAATGGTGTATATTGCTCTTAGTATCTGAAGCTAATTTTTAGTTTTATTTGTCCCTGTGTAACTGGAAAGGTCTCTGTGTTTGAAGAGTAATTTTCTAAGTTTTTCCAGGTTGCAGAAAGGCGAAACTAAGTAAAGTCTTGTAACAGGCATTTAAAATACTATTTTTAGTTTAGTTTTGGTGATCTCATCCCTTGCCATTTTAGGAGTCTCAATTGTTTTCTGCTGATAATGGATAGCAGAACAGCATGTAGAGTTCTGGCTCACCTACTGTTGAGTCACTTAGAAAAGGTATTTTAGTGTTGTGAGTCTGAATTACATGGTGAATTGTCTTCTTAGGTGTAGGTCACGTCTTGCTTCCAAGAAAAATGTGTGGTTGGTTTTTGAATGTCCAGAATGAGAAGGTAGAGAGACTTTGATCAAAGCAATAATATAGATATACAAACATAAAGTCTTTGCAGGAAAAGTGTAACAGAAGTAAGAAAAATGGATTGACTGAACTCAGTATCTTAAATCAGTGTTTAATGAGTGAGATTACTTACTGATTAAGATTAAAACTACTACTCCAGTTTTAGTCCCAGTGCCACTAATCAGTGGTAATATAGCTGTACTGTTTATAGAGCTTGGAGCCAGTCAGTGTGTGTTGGCTCCTCTGCTGGTTTATAAACATACTTGAGAGCTTGTTTGATTTGCCCACTAGGAATGTAATGCGTGCTTGAATAATGTACAATCAGTCTCAGTGCAGTAATTTTAAGTTGTTAATTAAGATTTTTAGAATTCAATTAACTTATTTTTATTTTTTTTCAGGATGGCTTGAATTCTTTGGTCCTTGATCTGGATTATCCAGCACTGAGGAAGAACAAGAACATTGATAATTTTTTAAATAGATGTAAGTTGCAAGTGGATCTTAAACAATGACATTGTTGTGATCTCAATCATAAGAAGTTGAGTGGTCAGAAATGCATTACTCATAGTTATTCTACTAATTTTTATAAATCTGAGCTTCAAAAGGCTTTGGAGAACCATTTATTACTGAGAGAAATTTCATTTAAGGGAGTTGTTATATTGTAAAAATATGTTGGAAAATACCAGATTTTTATTTTCCTAAATACAGTTGGAAAACCCCTTTAATGTTATTTTCTTATCTTACATATGTGTAGCTACATAATTTGCTAAGTATATCCTAGTTATTATTCTTCAGGAATTCATTACACTGAAATCAACATTGTTTACATAGTCATATTGAATCTAACAGAGAAGTGTTCTGTGGGTTTTTAAAACTAAATTGTTGTACCCTAAAATCTGTTGCTTCATTTTTGAACCTTTGCATAAATGTTTGTGATTCTCCCCAAGTTAATTGTAGACAGGATCTTGGAGTTTATTAAGCATATGATTCTACATCAATGTAGCTGTATTTTGTGGTTTTGAAGTGTTTTCTATTATTGTATATAAGCAGAACTTTTTTTCTGGTAAAAATAGCAGATTATTTTGTAATTTGCAGTGAGTAAGCCTTCTTGGAATAACTATACTTTGTAGTGAGCTTATTTTGAGATGTATATTAAAAAAAAAAAAACTTTTCTATTGCATATGTTGAGGTTAGGTTTCTGCAGATGCAGTCCTATTAGCAACTCCTTTTCAATTCTTTACTGGTAAGACCTTGTATGTGTTTGTCCTCTGTTGCCCTGGGACTCCTTGGAATATCCACTCAAACTCTTTACTTAAAGAGTGGCTGGTGTAGTAATTTGTGGTGAGTTCTTTGTTTGGAATTCAGTGCTTCTCCATGAGATTTAGCAGAGCCCTGTAGATGGACACACAGCTTTTACAGTTGCCAGTAAAGTCTCATTTGGAGAAATCACTTACAATACAGTAAATAAGAAAGAGCAGATTAGGACATTGAGGCATACCTTAGGATTATTTTCAGTTTGAGTTCAAAGGAATTCAAGTAGATATTTATGAAAGAAAGGGTCTGTAAACAGCATTTTAAGTATCTTTGTTATTTGCAACTGAGCATTGTATGTGTAAAGTGAGGGGAAACCCCTATGAAAATGACATAAATAACATTTATCAGCAAATTCTATGAGCTGGTCATATTTGCTTTTACATTACTATTTTTTCAGTAGAACAAAATTAGAAGCCTCTCTCTGATCAGAAGACCTGTGTCCTTTGACTATTAGAAATAGTAACTGTGGGAAAACAATTTAACCTCAGGAGCAGGTTGGGGTTTTGGTTATTATTTGATTGGTTGTTTTTTGTTTGTTTTCTTGCTTGTTTTCTGCAGCCCCTGAATATTCTGGCTGACTGTCTCCCTTTTTTCAGAGGCTGTTGCTCTTTCTCCTCCTCTAGGCTCTCTGTCATTGTTGTAGTAAATATTTTTAAGTATCCTATGTGACGTGGAGGCTACCAGCAATGTCAGAAACATGAAAATATACTTTTGTTCACAATTTTATTACTGCCTTTTTATTCTTAAATCACCTGACAGTATACTGTTGAAATAGCCAGATACTAGTTAAAAGAATTTTGAGATGTGTTACAAAAAAATTCACAGTAGCTAATAAAGAGTTTTTAAGGGTACACTTCATCTTTACCTGTTGAACTCTAAAAAAGCATGCAACACCTCACTATTTTGGCCAACATATCGTGTGGCAGTGCATCTTGCTTGAGAATCACACATGTAACTTCTCTGATGTTTCTGTACTGACTGGGAGAGAATAAAAATACTGCTGCATATCTTCTGTGATTTACACTTTAGGAAAAAATAAATTGTGAAATGAGAATTTTGTAAACATTCAAGGCTGGTAGTATTTTGATATTGCAAAAGAAAGAATCAATCCTGCCACAGTGATTCATTTCAGTCTTTTCTGACACAGGTGGTTGTATGGTTTGTTATATACCACACAGGGAAACTGAGCAGAATTAATGCAGACAGTCAGGTTTCATTTTTTCTTTTTATTAAAACTAGTCAGGCAAAATTAAAGCAAAGACCAGTTTCTGATTTTCATTTCACTTCACTGATACTTGTGCTAGCACAAAATGAGCCACTCAGATACAGGAAGAAACAGGACAACTGGGTTCTTATTGACACCCCTATTTTATGCAGTTTAAAATTGTTAAACCCATAGCTCAGGTCTTCTTGGAAACTATTCTGAGGGTAGCAGGTGTCACTGGAAAGAGTGTGGCACGTGCTTGCTGAAGCCTCTTGCAACCTTGGGCTTGGAAGAAGAGTTGGGAACTGTATTGAGAATTTATGGAACTGTAAGTTGTTGCCTTCTTAGGGTAAGGAACAGTGAGTTCTTGTCTCTTGTGATTTTTCTCAGCATCTGAAGAGCTGCTGCAAATGCCCAGCTGAGAACTGCTGTCAAAAGGTTCTGACAAACTCTGCTGAGCAGTCTGTGCCAGGGGCCTGGAGCCTGCGTCCCTCCCCAGGGTTTCCTGAGGCCAGCCTGGAGAGTGGCAGGGCCTCCTGGAGTTACACTGTGCTGCACAGTGAGGCAGCTAAAGCAGAGTCACTGCCATCCTGCTCATCCACTTTACACAAGGCTGTGGAAATTGTGGAGAGCACTAAATAATTATCACACAGTCAGTTTAATCACTTAATTCTTCCACAATAACATTTTGAGAGATAATTTTTTTTCCCCACCATAATCCCAGGGGTTTGTATACACCCTACTTCCAACCTATGTCAAGTTATTACTATTCAGGTTAATGTTTCATTAATAGTTTTTAATTTTTAATTTAAAAATGAAACAGCTTGCACTTCAGCTGAGATATTAATTTATGTTTAGCTCAACTCATAATTGCAAGCTGAAACTCAAATGTTTCAACTATTTCACAAAGGCAGTTTATTAATTGTCCACACTATAGGAGTTTGATGTATTCTGTTTCTGTGACCACTTCACCAAAGCAGTCTCTTCACTTGTTTGATATGAAAGAAATTCTTTAATTTCCTGCTTTGCCTTACTATTCTGATTTCTTACCACTTCCTCTAAGGTACTGAACCAAAGTTAGCCTGTGTTTATTGGAAGAGGCACATTAAATATCTGACATAATACAACCATTTCTTTTCAGTTTTTTGTTGCTTTAATTAACTGTTGGTATTCTGATTTTAAATTGCTCTGGTTTTTAGCATATTCATGGAACAGAAAAACGTAATGCAATATTTAATTCCCAAAACAATGAGAGGAGTCTCATAGCCCTCTGAGAGCAAAAACTAATAAGCTTATTTTAGAAAAGGAAGCTGAGTTTTTCAGCATGGGCTTGGTGTAACAAATCTTTCTTGGTATTTTCCTCTTCTGTCATCCAGGCAAAGGCAATAGGTTGAGTAAATTCTTCCAAGTCAATTTTTCTGCCATCTAAGATTGCCAATTGTTGAATCATGTCTTAGTGGCTTGTGCCTTTTTTGGTGATCTCCCATTCAATGCAATTTAGTCTGAAATAGTTAAATGACAGGTTTAAGCAATAGCTGGAAACATTTAATCATTTATATTCTTATCATCATGAATAGAAGGGCACAAAAAATGGATTTTTGAGTAAGTCCAAATAGCAGCATAGAGAGGGGTGCCATAAACAGGCCTTGTACAACCCAGAAGTCTTGACTCCCTAAATGGATCAGTGATTTTTCTGTGCATTATTTAGCATCACTCAAGAGTTGGGAACCTGTGTTGTTAAAATGATTTGCTGATGTTATGTAGGTTGGCAGACTTGTAGAGTGTAGTGACAGTGGATGTATTTACAGTAGAAGGGACTTCTAGTAGAGATGTGGCACCTGTGCACCAGGTTTTCTAGACTCCCTGAATAATAAACTCCCTGAAAAGTTCCTTTGGCCATTTTCCTCTCCAAGCAGACACTGCTTACTCAGAAGATGCAACTGTTAAGATTAATTTCCTGCAAAATCAACAGTTCTGGTTCCTCCCCTTGCATTTTGTTATGTCATTTGAAGTTGCTGAACCCTGCCCAGCCTTGTGGTTACCGACAGGAACCTTTGTCACCCCGTGTGGTGTGAGTGCCTCCCAGGGCTGCAGCTCTGTGTGCTCTGGGCTTCCTGTCAGCAGCACTCATGAAATGTCAGATGCATTTGCTATCTTGGGAATTTAGTGCACTGTAGAACTTCCACGGAGTTAAGGAGCTAATTGCTCCTCTGGTTTTCTCTTGGCTTCTCTAAGGCAGCTCCCTGCCAGGTCTTCACTGTCACCTCAGCAGGTTGGGCTCCAGTTCCATTCTTAATGATTTTGTTCTGGTAGGAGTAGGGATAGGAGAGGTATCAAATAACCAACTTTCCCTAGCAGAGCATGGAAGCCACAGTGTGTAAGACAGAATGTCTTAGATGTATAAACAAGTTATATGTCAGTGTCATTAACCACATTCCCTTTTGGTTACTTGGTAGATACAAAGCAATTCAGCCCTGCCATCAGGTTTATTTTCATTACATTAGGGATGTGTTCTCTGTAAGCCAGAGAGGGCTGCTGCCTTCTGTTTCCCTGTGTTCTGCTCTTTTCCATCTATGCAAGAGAACATATTTCTCATGTTCCCCTTTTATTTCTCTGAGGGAGGAAGCATTACCCTGTCTGGAGCTGTGCCTTCTAGTTCCTCCTGATTCTGCAAGGTCTCCAGCAGCTTCTTCTTCTTCATACACTTTGACCAGACACTACAGATGCACCCCTCATTACTTCAGTCTTTCTGTTGTGCTTTCTGTTTGGTTTTGTTCAGCTGTGGGATTGCAGCACTTCCTGGCTGTACTTCAGTTTAACTTCTGGCTGGACTTCTGCCTAGGGCAGCAACTTTTGACTTAACATACTCCATAGCAGCACTCATTGACTGACTGTGTCTGATCTGTGGGGTAAAATTGCACTCCCTTGCAATTTTTTTCGTCTTATATACACTCCCCAGAACTGCTTGATACACATGGGTTTTTTAAGAGAAAATAACCTGCATATGAACCTTCTTTTAAATCTTAAAAGGCAGAAAAGTTTGGGGTTTTCCTTCCTCCCTATCCCCCTTTATTGTCCTAGACAGGTATTTTTTCCATTTTCACAAGCATTTGCAACCTTCAGCCACATTCTTGCTGTCAGCTGTCAGCAACAGATCCAGACACTCTGCCCTTTCAGAAAGTGAAACTTCATTTGTTCAAAAGTTATAATGCCATTTTCATATAGTAAATCAAAAGTTGTCTTTAAAGACTCTTTGTATCTAACATTCCTGGTCCTTCCTGTGTTAATGAAGAAAATCAATTGATAGGTGATGGTATTCTCATGTTTTAGAACTTTTATTTAAATGTCACAATATTTCTATGAGATTCCATTGCATCCTGGGGCTGGGGAGTCCACCTAATGCCTTCCTTTAAACATAATATTTTTCTTCTGCTGATCTTTGTGCTGTTGCAAATTCATGAGACATGCATACAGATACCAAAACTTTCAAACTCATCTGTGTGAAATCTGAAAATTCAGACCACTATAAGAAGGCTGCTAATGAAAAGGTCTCCTGCACCCTGGATTAGGTCACGTTTTGCGATAGTGAACTAAATCTTATGATCCACTATGTTACAATTACGATGTGGCTTCAGGGTTAATCTAAGCTTGCCTTCTTGCACCCCAGTTTTTTGTTTCAGGTTAGTTCCATGCATTGATTATCTGCTCCATATCCATAAGATTTTATGCCAAAATAGACAACCCATCTGTATTACTGATACCTTTGCAACATTTGCATCCCTATGTGGTATTATTAACTGAGATTATTAAATTTTAAAGGAGTTAGGAGGAGTGACCTCATTGCTCTCTAAAGAGGGGAAAAGTGGAGAGGGGGGTGTTGAGCTCAGCTTCCTGGGATGCAGTGACAGGACATATGGGAATGGTCCAAAGCTCTACCAGGGGAGGTTCAGACAAGACATGATGAAGCATTTCTTTGCTCTGAGGGTGGTCAGACACTGGAACAGGCTTCCTTGAGAGACAGTTAATGTCCCAAGCTTGTCAGTGTTAAAGAGGCATTTAACAACCTGTAACTGTTGGTCAGCGCTGAAATAGTCAGACAATTGCAGTGGTGGTCACTGTGGGTCCCTTCGAACTGTTCTATTCCATGCCATGCCATGCCATGCCATGCCATGCCATGCCATGCCATGCCATGCCATGCCATGCCATGCCATGCTGCCATGCCATTCTATTCATCTTTTAGTAAAGCAGGTAGGATTTCTCTATTCTCAGCATTTCACTCGGATGATAAAACTAGTAACTCCTCACCTGGTTGTTTAACATATTTTCAGGGTTTTATTGCTTGTTTGCATTATTTAATGCTTGAGGAGTTTCACTGGAGCTGTGGTGACTTTGTTTATAGTTTCTACCTTATACAGAAGTATTCCTGTGAGTTTCTTCTCAGATATTTAACTGCATAAAACTACACACTGTTTTTTCAGCATGTTTAGATCTCTGCTCATTTCACGTACTTGAAAACATTGAAACATGTCAGAAACATTTAAAATAAACTCATGTCCTTCCTGTGTGTAATGAGATGCAACATTATATTCAAATGTGTAACTGCACATTCTCTGTCACTTGAAGTTTTTCTCTACTGCTGCTTCCTGTGAATTTGTATTTATCTTCCTTGTTTAGTACCAGGGCTTGTGATCTGCAGCTCCAAACACAGCAATTCCCTTTGCAATCTGCAAAATTAATTCATGCTATTAACAAAAATAATAAACTTTGTGTGGGTGAAGCACTGTTGCTTTTGTCCTATGCTTTTGGTCCAGGCTTTCATGATTCTGTATGGAAACAACATCACAATTCTCTCAACTCCTCTTCCTGTTGACACACTGAATTACTGTGGTCTTACAAGTACACTGAATGTAGCAGATTTGTTTACTTTTGGAGATTTTAATTGCCTCTGTCCTTACAACTTTATTAGCAGATCATTCCCTCACTGTAACATTAATCTCTCCCCTTCCCTGTCACATCCAGTCTTTTCTTCAGAAGAAACTTACAGTAGCATTTTTGTGTTCACAGGTTAGGAGGGATCTCTGGAGGCCAGCTGGTCCAGCTCAAAGTCAAGCCCGTTTTGATGTTACATCAGATTGTTCAGATTCTTGTGCAGTTGAATTTTGAGAACTTCCATAGATGGAGTCTTTTAGCTCTACTTGATAGTCTGCACCTTTCTCCATTTCTATTCTTTTCCTACAAAATGGGATTTCTGGTATTTCATCTTGTCTGGTGACTCTTGTCCTTTCACTTTGTACCCCTTTGAAATAAAACCTCATTTCAACTTCTGTTGAGGCCAACCATTTACCCATCCCTAACCTGAACAATTCCAGTTCTCTCAGCTTCTCTTGAGCATCATGTGATCATCTTGGTGGTCTTCCATGAAGCCATGGAGTGTTTAGTATTTTTTGTGTACTGAGGACCCCAAAGTTAGTCATAATATTCCACATATGGTCTTGCAAATGACAGATAGGGGAGGAAATCTACTTCCCTCAAGTTACTGTCTGTGCATTCACCAGCACATACTCACACAGTCATGGCGAAGGCTGGCTCCTCATTCCTCTCTGCTTGCCTTGTTGTCCACCAGGGCTGTCAGGTCCTGTTTCTCATGGTGCCTGCTAGCTGGTGAGTGCATCTTATTCCATTGTGTGGTGCTGTTCCATCCCAGCTACAGGACTCTGCACTTGCTGTTGTTGAACTGCGAGCTTCCTGTCAACTCGTTACTCATCCTGTCTGGGTCACTCACAGGAGCCACCCTGCCCTCCAGTGCATCAGCTTTCAACTTAAAGCCACTGGCTGTGACTCCAGCAGCTTTACCACTCACCTGATAATTCCTCTGTGCAGTCCATGTTTGGCTATAAAGATACTTTTGAGATGTTGTGTTGGAAGTCATGCTATAGTCAAGGAAATGTACTGTCTTCCCTTTGTCCACCAAGACAGACATTTCATCATTGAAGGAAATGAGGGTAGTCAAACACAGTTTGTCCTTTCTAGATCCATTCTGGGTGTTTTTATCCTTCCATGTGCATCATGTTCTTGAAAGTGGATTCCTGAAGGATTTTTCTCCATGATCATCTTGGGCAGTGTGGTCAGGCTGCTATTCTACCCTGTAGCCCCATGTTGTCCCTTTAGAATATGGATGTGGCATTTGTGCTTTATCACTCATCACCTTTCCAAGTTGCCATGACCTTTCAAAGGTGATAGAGAACAGCCTGGTAATGGTCTTGACTGGTATTTTCAGCGCACTTGGATGCATCTTGTATTGTCTCAAGACCTGGTATATGCCAAGTTTGCTTCACTGGACCTGAGAGGCTCCTGAGCAGGGCTTGAGAGTGAAGTGAAGCAAAAAAGGCATAGACTGCCTTGATCTTCTCCATGTCTCTGGTACTAGATCACCTCCCACACTGGGAGCAGTGGGACTATATTTGCTTCAGTCTTTCTTTTATGGCCAATGTATTTATAGAATCTCTTGTATCCCTTCATAATCCTGGCTAGTTTCAGTTCCAGCTGAGCTTGGTTTTCCCAATTCCATCTTTTCCAGTTTGAGAGGTTCCTGCTGGGTAACCCAACTCAGCTTCCATGTTCCATATCTTTACCTTTTGTGGTGAGTTGAGGCAGAGGTTGCCCATTTAGGCAGACTGGCTCCTTGCCATTCCTGCTCAATTTCTAACTGGAACAGCTCAATAGCTAACTAGAACAGACTGTTCTTGTGCTATGAACGTGTCATCTTTGAGGATCAGCCCACTCCTCTGCCCTTCACAGCAGCTTTTCACAGGATCCTGCCAAAGAGTTTTCCAAACAAGCCATGGTCTGGCTCGATTCTTCTGGATTGAAGTCCAAGGTCTGCTATTTTCCTTCTTCAGGTCTGTTCAAGTCTTCAATTCCACCATCTTGCAGTTGCTTCTGCCAAGTCTGCCACAGACTTTGTCTTTCTGAACCAGTTCATTCTTGTCTGTGAATAATAAATTAGAGTGTCTCCTTGTCCACTTCTGTTGCACCCTTACTTAGACATAAGGGTCCCTGCTACTGAAATCCCTGTGTTGTGTTGTACAACACACACAGCTACTGATATGATCCCTAACTGAAAGACAGGTATCACTTCTTATGGCTGAGTCTTGTACTTTAACACCTTTTGATTTCAGAGGACTCTGCAGAAGGAGAGCTTTGTCTGGTGTGAGTTAGGTGGTTGTTTTGAGGGTTGTAACTCAGTAAAATGCCTTCTTGGCTTATTGCTTGTTTGGAAGAAAAGAAGTGTTCCTGATAGTCAGGCATCTCTTGGATTGCTTGTAGCCTGCCAAGTTGCTCTTCATGAATATGTAGGAATGGTTAATCTATTTACTAGATGTTCTTATCATTAACTCCCTTAGACCACGTCATCTTTAATGTCATACTGCATTAACTGTATTTCTCATCCTTTTCTCCCTGGTATTCAGATCTGAGATCCTCTTTTCTAGGGATAAAATTCCATGGTATTTGACCCTAAAGGGGGATCTCACAGTAATATAAACCTCTACCCCTCTCTTAATCTAAGTATCCACAGCTTTTCATACAATTTCATGCTCTTCCCTGGTAGAGTTCTTGCTCCAGCCACCTGTTTTGCTTTGTTTTGTTCTTCCTCTAAGTGTGTGTAGGAGCTTGTCATGCCTCAGATGATCTTTTGTCCTCATAATAAGAATAGATTTTAAAAATGCATTTAGCTGGGAATGCATTCATAGCATGCTTCATTTACAAGATTAAAAAGTCTAGGACCTTCTATGTTTTTAGAACTTGTCAGAGATCAGAATTTCATTGTTTTCCCTTTTACAGATTCTCACAACTGCTCATAAGACACATTCTGACAGGCAGTGCTTATCTGAAGAATACTGAACAGAGCATTGTAGACATCATTTTAAGAAGTGTAGAACTACACATGCAGTGAACACCAAAAAAGCAGTGTGAGATAGCCAGCAGTTACACATTTGTAAACTCGAATCAATGTTTCATATGGAATGGGTGAGTGGATGTGCCAGATCTTTGTGTGATCTGCAGTTGTACATGAAGGTTACCTAGTCACATTGCTTGCCATGTGAGTGCTGTTGAACCCTCCAGGTGTGCAGGAGCAGGTTACACCTGCAGTGCTTTTTGCCTACCACATACTCCACCTTGCATTAGCAGTGGAGTGTCAGTGGATCCTGGGAGTGCAGCGGGTAGCAAGGAATGATTGAAAATTCCAGATAGGCATCTCTGGCTATCTTCATTACCAGAATCTTCCCATAAGCTTGTGAGTGATTATTAGAGGTGTGAAATGAGAGTCAGCAAAATATGAAAGATATTACATTTGTTACAGCTAAAGGTAGAAGCTAATGGTTTCCAAAGAATAATGAAAGGGGATATTAACAGTGACTACAGATTTCAACAGTTATCAAGAATGCTCTAAACATTTGAATAAAAATAGCTTATTTTTACTCTAAATGCATAGCTAAAATTGTATTCTATTAATACATGCATTATCACAACTTGTTTTTGATTTGTTTTAGATGAGAAGATTGTGGAAAAAATCCGAGCTTTACAAATGAAAGCTGAAGACTATGAGGTTGTTAAGGTGATTGGAAGAGGGGCTTTTGGAGAAGTGCAGCTGGTAAGAATGTAATGATTTAATGTTTAGAGAGATAAACAGCTTTAACCAAAAACTTCCTCAATCTTCATGTTTTATATTTAAAAATTCTTCTTAAAAAGAACAAGTGTAATTTTCATTGTATTGAGAGATTGTTTCTGTGCATAGTAAACAGTAAATCTGAGTTCAAAATATAATGGACAGGAAGGGAAGAACTCGGGAATGTTTTCTATCCTTTGGTCAAAATCAAAAAGGCAGTCCATGGCAATTCTAAATCTTTTTGGCCACAAGTATCACTGTATAATATATGAAACCTGCTACAAAAGAGCAGGCAAACACTGCAACAAAATATTTTTGTTTTGTTCTTATAATTGTGATGCTTGCATTATATTTTAAGTGACATGACTCACAGGATTTTTAAGATTCCTTCTGTAACATTGTCCCCTTGACATTGTATGCAATATAATACCTAAACTATGAATAAAATTACTTTTAAATTTTCTATTGCAGAGAAATTCTGTTATAAAAAAAAGGTAATCAAGCTACAAAAAGTAACTTGGTGTATCACATGTAGTCTGATTTTCATTTAATTTTGATTTTTCCAGGACTTCCAAGTCCTACTGTCTGATAAGTTGGCACAAAAATGTGAACCTGTGTATGAGATGGATTGATATGTCAGTTTTGAAATAAGTATTGGATGTAAGTGCCAGATAGAATCTAAAATGCAAACATTAGGGACAAGTTATCATGAGCTAACAGATAACTGTGCACCAGCTGATCCATGGTGATTTTCTGGGTGAGTACTTTTAGAGGAAGAGAGAATGGAAAGGGGAGCAACTAATGTGCTGCAGTTGAAGCTTGTTATCTTGTTACCACAAGGTAACAAAAATTACTCTCTTGCTTGTACTTGTTGACCTGGAGCTGGTATTTTACTGCTCTGTGGTAATTTTGCCCTAGGAAGTTGGGAAAATCATATTGACTTGTAATGTATAACCATTTTGGAAAATACAAAGATGTGTTGGAGTTTTGTTGACGAATGTGGTAAGATCTATGCTGTGAAGGGCTTGTAGAAGACACAGTGTATAATGGCAATAAATTTATGATCCTTTTATAAATTCTTTGTATTTTCCTTATTAGTGTTGTTTGAATTTTTTGGAACTTGAAAAAAACCTCTTCCGATTAGCCTAATGTTGTTTGCATGACTCATGGTTAATTTTCAAATTTAGATGTGATTAGTATGGCAGATAGCAACATCTAATCAGCAAGTTTTATTCATCTATGTAATTTTTTAAGAAATCTTCATCCAAGTCTAGTAGCATGAGAATGTAGCACCCTCCTCTCTTTCTTTCTGTCAGGGTCATTTACACTTTGTCCAGAAGAGTGAATGAACTATGGAATGGAGTATTTCTAAATATCCTCATTTTCTAGCAAGACTTTAAAGAATTATTATGTATATTTATAACCTTGTATGATTTTATATCTTTGTAGCAAGAAATTAAAATCAAAACCAAAACCTTCAGCAGAACCTTACTTTCTTGTGAAGGGGCTGCTGCAGGATGTTTTTAAGAAAGCAGTCTAGTCCATGTCTTTTCAATGACAGTCACGTCAAATGGTTCATTTTAAAGTCTTTTATTAGACATTTGTATCTTTACATTAATCCACATGGAGCAGTGAATAGAGATGCTCCTTATGCACTGGCATGTGAAGTCAGTAAAAAATCAAGTTGTAAGGAGCAGGGTTCCTTGTCCATTTGTTGAGGGGATAGGAGGTGAAAAAGAGTAAGTCCCAATAACAGAAGCCATGTGCCGTTTTTAGATGTCACATTCATATTTCCTGGAAGCGTCCAAGATAACAATATTTTTGATGTGCTTCAAAAATGAAAATACACTGTTTTCATATGTGTGTTTCTTAAGAACAGAAGGTTTTTTCTAACTTATTTTTATTTTCTTTTTAACAATTAATTTCAAATAAAAGGTCCTGATTTGTTCTGGAAACTCTTTTTTGTAATTCACCATGCCATATACAATTTGAATTTTTAAGAAGAGATAACTTTTTGTAGTGTACATACTGCAGTTGGGCACTTTGAGGGATCTGAAGACAAGAATTATTTTTCATTTGCCCTAACATTAAAATGTAATGACAAAATGACTAATAACGTGGTCATACAATGATGGGGTTTGGACTGCATTGTTGTCATGGGGTTTTTAAAAAAACTCTAAAAAGCCCTTCAAAAAAAGCAAGAATCCTTGGTATTGGAAAGAAACTTATTTGTTTTCATTCCTTCATGTCAATTTAAAATAACACTTTTTCTGGAGAGTAAAAATACAAATAGAAATCATAATTTTATGCAGTCTTACAGCTGAAAAGGAATGGGCTAATAAATACAACTGCAGATCTGAACTAATATTAGCTGGTGATGTGGACATACATACCTCCATTTTTTGCCTCACAAGGTATGGTACAAGTTTAAACTATTGAGCTAAGCTCTATCTATTTCTACTCCATTCAAAATGTTGACACCACTGTTGCAGATGATGGATTTGTGGTAATGAAAATATTTTGCAACGCTTTCTGTGATCAAAATAGAAATTTGCTTCAGTGGGGATTAAATACAGAAAGAACCATAAATAAAACATGATTAAGTACATGAGTTAAATTAATGAATGTTGTGTTATCAGTATGTGTTATTGTGCATAGAAATTTCAGCACAAATAATTATTATATGTTTCTAATGATTCTATTAGTATGCTCATTTGTTAGCTTGTAATGTTTGCAACATAAAATAGTCAGCTATGACCTCTTTCATTTAATTTTGTTTTCCATAAGTCTTCTGCTCCAGTATAACATTTTCTTGCTAAAGAACCGATGTGACGCAATCAGCTTTCCAGATTCTGTTAAGAAAGTGAAATACATTCTCTACTGTTGTGTCTTACAGCTAGATTTTTTTTTTAAAGTCTTGATTTTTCCTCTTCCTCTCCTCTCCAAAAAATTTTAAAAATAGTCCAATAGAGATCAGATGACTATGGTCTGAGCATCTGACTGTGGTGGAGAAACAATTTCCTTATAAATCCAGAAGTAATAAACTTTACATTGTGCTCTGGTTGCTGGTTTTGCTGGGTCTGTACTGATGGGGAAAGCTAAAACAATGATTGCCAGCTACCAGATCACTTCTTCTCTTACACAGTGCCGTGAATAAAAGTGACTGGTGTCTAGGGCAGACAGAAAAATTGAATTATAGTACTTAATATGTTACTTCTGGTTTATGCAGAAACAGTTATTTATGAAAGCACATCCTGAGTTCCTCTTGTTTGTTTTCACTTGTGGAAAATCATCTTGATTTGAAATGGAAACTTATCCTTAGTTCCTTCTCTCAGGTCTAACCATGAAGGACTGTAATGTTGCAGTGACACAGCAGACTGACCTGCTCATGCACTGGAAGAGAAAACTAAAAATTAACACTTCCTTGTGTTTGGGTGCTACAGGATGGTCTGAGTCTCAGTCTCTACTGTCTGATGTCTTAGTGTTGCAAAGCACTGGTCGTCTTAGCCTGCTGGTTTATTTTTCTTCATTAAGTGCTTTGTTTATTAGGTTTAATTCCCCATGCACTGCTGATGTACACTTCTGTACTAAAGCAGATAAAGCAGTCGGGTTCCATTAGCTGTAAATTTGTCAGGACATGTACTTTGATACCCTATCTGTAGTCTTACAGTTTTATTAGTTATTTTAGAATACCTGTAATTATTCAAGCCATAATAATTCAAGCCATAGAGTTCATTTCAAAACACCACTCTAGGATCATCATTTTTTTCAAAATCATAAAAGAGACAGTATCATTACCAATATTATGTACTAAATCTGATAACTTCAAATTGATGTGTTATTTTCTTTGCCTACTGATTGTCTTCCCATGTGAATGCTGGGGAAATTATGGAGACATTTTGTTTATTGAAAGTATTAGATTGTTGAAGCAGAGTAGAGTGAAATTCTTTTTCCTTAATGCATTTTCACCAGTTAAACAAGGCAATGTTACTCAGTGCTAATGGCATGAAGGGATTTTCCTACCTATTTTGAGTTACTCTGGTGAGCTACAGTTTAAATTTGGCAGTTCATTTTAACAGTTGGAAGAAGTTGAAACATCATGACAGTTTAATAGATGAATAATCTGCTGTATGAGCTAATATCTGTATGTACAAATATAGCTCTGAGTAAAGAGCACAGTGACTAGCAGCTCCACAGGCTGGCTCCAGGGCCCGTGGTGCTGATAGCAGGAGGAATGTCAGTGGTAGGTCTGCTCACCTGCAAGGAGTGCCAAGACATACTTACTCTCTGGCTGTGCCAGTATATTTGTTATTGCTTTGGTTTTGTACAGAGAAAGAGCCCATCTTGAAATTTTCACAAGAAATCATTAGCCAATAACCTATTGGCCCTGTTTAGACAGGTGTACAGATTAATTTTGGGCCCCCCACCCCTCTTTACTTTGTTTCTACTGTATATGAGCTTCCTTCAGGCTGTGATGACTTTCAAGAATTTTTTTCCCCAAGTCATAGGAGGCAGTTGTTTTCCTAAATGCAGGCAGCTGCTCTAACTGCACCTAGTCAAGAGTACACAGTGACTTTAGGAATTGTAAACTACTAAATACATTGCAGAGCTTCCATGTGAAGTTTCACAGGAAATGCATCTTCAATTGAACAATATCTTTTTGACGTTTCTGGTCTTTGTGTTTCTTCTGGTTTTGGCCAGGATTACAAAAGTTCTACCTAGGGGAGTATAGTTTGTGGTGTGCCACCAAATCTTTGTAAATTATCCCATTTGGGATTAGTAAGTGAGAAGAAGTTAGTTTTCAAAATACTGTTTTAGGACATCTTCACTAGCTGACTAATTAATGTCCTAAAATATGCATATAGAGTGGTTAATGCACATAGATACCATGTTTCTGTTCTGGTGTTAGGTTGGAGGTTTTTTGATCTAATTTCTTAGTGTTAAACTATGCAAGATACTAATAATAAAACCTTTGCACCTGTATCTAGAAGGTAAAAAACCCCAATTTCAAGAACAGCAACTACTTAAATAATCCTCTTTCTGTTCATGTTCTTGCTTTTTCAAAGATTACCCCTCCACCTGATAATTCTTCTATTCCTTCAGGAGTATTAAATTTTGCAGCTCCTCAGGAGCAGGAGACTGATGCTCCCAGATCTGTTGACCAAATAGGTGCCTCTGAAGGTGTCATGGACCTGCATCTACAGCTGCTCAGAAAAGCCTATTAAACGTTCTTTCATGTAACATAATTAAACTCAGATATTGTGCAAAACTAAGAAGTTAGGGGATCTGCTTTATTTACTAGATGTGAGAGGTTCTAAATGCACCAGAAAATAATAATTTCAGTTTCTGGATTTTTTATTTTAACAGGGAAAAAATAGGCAGAAACTTAATGTCCTGATGACTCAGTCTTCTTACAGCTGAATACTTCTCACCTTGATTTCTTTAAGAAACACTCAAGAATGTGAAAAACCTGTTCCTTTAATAGTTTTTTCATAAAATACATGTCACATGATTAATTACTGAGTAATGACTGCAATGTGCAATTTAAGGATTTGGTTTCATGTCTGAATTCAGGTGAAGTTTTCAAAAATATTTTCATATTTTGTAATAAAAGGTTTAATTACAGTTTTCCAACAGGATTTATTGTATTAATTTTGCACCATTTAAAGTGAATTTAAGAACTGTTTAGGAAAATAAATAGGAACAATCATGTTTTGGTGTAAAATAAAAATTGGCAGAGGTTGAAGCAGACTGCTTGCCCAGTTTCTAACATGGATTAATCCAATGGCTAGACAGTGTTCAGAATAAGAAAATAAAAGCAGAGTTAGACTTTATTTCCTGCTATAGTGGGTTTTTTGGAGCAGCTGTTAAGCTTTTCTTTTGAGATCTGGAAGTTCTCAAATCCTTACTGTGTAGAAAATTGGGTGTATGAAGACCTGGAGGCATCACAACCTAGAAAGCACTTTGTACATAGCAGAAACATACTATGCTGGTACTCAGATTTTAACAAGGCATTTTAAAAAGGTTGATTCTCTTCTTTCTCAACCAACAGGTTCGCCATAAAATGACACAGAAGGTTTATGCAATGAAGCTCCTTAGTAAATTTGAAATGATCAAAAGATCAGATTCAGCCTTTTTCTGGGAAGAAAGAGATATTATGGCCTTTGCCAACAGCCCGTGGGTGGTTCAGGTAAGGAAGATGTGTAAAAGTAAAATAATAACAACAGCAGCAATAGTAATGATGCTGAGGCCATAAATACTTCCCAGTCTTGAGCTGGTGTTGAATTTACATTGAAACTCAAATCAAGATTTAGGTTCAGATTTTTACTTTTAAAAAATACATTTTTACAGCAATTTCACTAAGTATTGTATATTTGCCTGTGTTAAAAAGTGGAGTAATTTGCATTTTAGTTACTACAAATGCATCCTAAAACAGAATTAAATAGATTTATGTAATGCCTACATAATTATTTGGAATAATAGGGAAGTTATCTTTCCAACTGTGAAAAATTCTGTATAGGAATGTAGAAACAAATGTGATTGGCATTTCCAGTCTTTCCTCATGAAACAGTCAACTGATCACAGGCAATTGGTATTAAGGGTGCTTTAAATAGTCACTGTCTTTTCAGCTGCAGTTTGGTGTATGGATGAGTGTGCAGTCCTGGTCTCCTGCAAGACAGAGGCTGTAGCAGTAATTTCCTTGAAACCATCCTCTTGTAGTGGTCAGTTCTGAGCTCACATCAGCCCTGGCCATGTCCAGTAACAGAGAGCTGACTTCTTCCTCTGGTCTCGGACACCGTCACTCGCAGCTGTCTAGTGACATGTGTCATCAAGATGCTGTAATGTGAATTATGCCTTTGGGAGCAATGAGTACTGATTGTTGCCATTTGTTGTAACTGGTAAATTGCACCAGTTAACAAAAGGAGTAGTGAAAGCATGTGCTTGGAGAAATTGTTAGTCCTTATAAATAATTTAAATGCTCTCATATATATTTCTATGCTTCTGTATATTTTATAAGATTGACTTCAAGCTTTTCGTATACTTTTAATTACACTTTACCTCAGGTGTACAAAGATGTTTTGCTCTTTGAGCACATTTTGTGCTCTTGCCTATATTCAGTAGAAATACTTAAAGAAATAGATTATTTTTTTATTTAGTTCTTTGTTCTAGTAGCAGTAATTGTCAGGAACTATTTCTCACATGCAATTGAAAGTAATGAGAAATGCATGACGTGGATTTTCAAAGGAAACAGTCACAAGCAGGATATAAATGTGTGTCTGCATTTGTAAATAGCAAATGAACTAAAGTGTAGTTGCAATTGTGCCTTCTATGATTAAGTGTATTAGTGTGATATATTTAGGTGATCTGGTCTAGTGGGGTAGGATGTTGAGCTGGTTTGAAGAAAATGTAGGTCCTATTCTGATCTAGAAACTGGGACAGATCACACTGCTTCTCTCTGTCTAGTTTTTAATGTGAAAAATAAATGAAACAAGAGCCCTAGGTAGTTTTAAATTTTTTTTATTAAATCCCTCAAGGGCAATAAAAAAAGTACTGTATAAAGACATAGTGCTGTTATTTATTATTACATTAGTATCTCTACGTGTGACAAAATAGAGATTATTTTGAATCTTCATTTGGATTTTAACGCCCCAATCCATTATTGTACTATATATTGGATATATTATCCATTTGTGTAAACAAATACAGTGCAGCTTATATGTATTAAAATACATATTTCCAATCTAGGTCTTCTGTCACTACTTAAACAAGTAATTTTAATCTGAAGGTCAAATCTCTGTAATAACATACCTGCTTTTCGTGGTTCCTCATCCTCCACAGTTTCCCTGATTCTGACTTCATCCTTTCCACACACCATATTTTTAATTGCCTCTTAATTTTGTGTGTAATTTAAAGATGTGAATGATTTTAGTTTTTAAAGTAAGGCAGTATTCCCTGAGAAATAAGGTGAGACTTTCAGAGACTTTTTCACAACAGTCACTGAACATTTGATAGTAATGCTTTTTGCTGGACTGGGCTATTTTCAGACCTAGTGATAACCAAGTGGAGTCTCTAAAACTTCAGCACTCTAGGTGTGAAGTACATTTTAAAGAGACTGAATTTACTTTCACTATTGTGCCAGTAGAAAACCTACTGGCTGCCATTTACACCAGACTAGCATTTTATTGTTAAGGACAGTTTCTTTGCATTGTGTTAGTTTTCTTCAGGAGCATTTTGTTTTTTTTCTTATTTCAATATGCATTGATTTAGGATAAAGTCAGCAGTGACTTTGCAAACATGTACAGATATAAGGAATTTATAATATAGAAAATTTGGAAACAGTCTAAAATGCTGCTCACTGTTGAGCTATTTTCAAATCAGAACATGATTGTTCTGTTGCAGACTTGATACTTTGCATTTTGACTCAGTTATACTTCTTAATGCCAGGAAACATGGAGATAGATAGATAGATAGATAGATAGATAGATAGATAGATAGATAGATAGATAGATAGATGCATGCCTATAGTATTAAAATAACAAGAGATATTTTTTTCTTTCTCAAAAATTATAATGAGGGGTTTCTGAAATTCAGTAAATTTCAAGGTACTCTGATAGAAAAATGTATATTTTATACATATTAAAAGTAATCTTGAAAACGTATTCTCAGGTTCAATGAAACTTCAAGATAAAGGGCTTTATTCCTTTCCCTAGCTGTCTGAAAAGTAATTGCAATTTTTCCTTTCCTTTTTTTTAACATTGCAGCTATTTTGTGCCTTTCAAGATGACAAATATTTGTACATGGTAATGGAATACATGCCAGGCGGAGATCTCGTAAACCTTATGAGCAATTACGATGTGCCTGAGAAATGGGCCAAGTTCTACACAGCTGAAGTTGTTCTTGCTCTTGATGCAATTCACTCCATGGGCTTGATACACAGAGATGTGAAGCCTGACAATATGCTTTTAGATAAGTATGGGCATCTGAAGCTGGCAGATTTTGGCACTTGCATGAAAATGGATGAAGTAAGTATGCAACTGAATGATTTACCATCTATTAAACTGTAATTCTAACTTGCATCTACATCTGAGGTTATTTTCTTATAATACCCAAAAGAATATTCATGTAATGTTCTGCTTGGTTAGAAAACTGATTCTTGTTTCCTATTTTTAAATATAAGAGTACTTTAAATAGTGTAACCTTTTCTTTTATAAACTGTTCTCTCACACGGAAGAAGGATGTAAACTTACACTTTGCTATTTTTGAAAGCATGTGCCTTTGTGAATTTCTAAGGTACTTTTTTTTGCCAAGTGTTTGAAAAACTGTAAGATAACTCATAGTTTCAACATTAATAATCTTGGAACAGTTAATGAGATGACTTTTTTTGTAAATGAAATTATTTTATAGGCAAGATACATTCCATGTATGTTTTTCCTGTATCTAATTGTTCTCATAGCATCCTCTAGTGGTCATTCAAATGAGGTCACGGTACAGCAGCAGTTGATATATGATATATTGATCAAAATCTGTTAGTTATTTATCAGGATGCCAAGATGTCAATTAAAATGATTTAATTGTTCAGATTTAGCCAAATACAGTTTTCTAATGAGTTTATATAAGAATATTTTTAACAGGGTACTTTATATTATTAAAAAACTTGAAAGTAAAATAACCTTTTGTAGTTTATAGTCTTAGAATCTTGCCTGACAGACAGTGTTGTGCTGTAATTTACAGAATATACTCTTCGTATGAAAAAATATAACTATTCTTCCTATGAAAAACTGTAAGATTATAACATATACAAAAAAAATGTATATGAATGTGTGTTATGATTTACCTGATCTCTGAAAGTTTTCTGTAGTAGCGTTGGCAAAGGTAATCCTTTTAAGCTTACTTGCTTTTATGTTTTGGGTTTTTTTTTCTGTATTGTTTAGGCAGTGCTTGATATAATTTCTGCTATCTACTTAATTTGCATTTGCATCATTAAGTTAATGTCTCTTCAGCAGTATCCAGAAGTACTGTGTCTGTTCAGGGTGGGTTTTTTTCACATGACAATATATTATTTTCATCATTGTCGAACTGCAGCTGTTTATTGAAGTTCAGTCTATTCAGTTTTGGCGATGTTTTAGTTGTTAGCCTAAAGGCAGATAATATGTACCTCCATTTTTTGATGTACTTTCCTGTATTTTAGAGGACAGTATTTACTTTAATTGAAAAAATCAAAAGTAGTACTCGGTCTCTTAATTCAGATTGTAATGTCTTAAAGGAATCTGTTGTTCATTGGACATGACAACAAAAAACCATCAAAAAAGCTCACAATATAAATCTACCAAAAAAAGGTGATCCTCTGTGCTATTTTAGGGGCCTCAGAAATGGTGGACCTATATCTTTTATGATGGTACTGTAAATGTAACAAATGCATCTGTGTTTCTCATGAAGTTACAGTGAGCTCCACTTTAGACCAGACATCATCAATGGACCAGTGATCTCCTAGGGAAGTTAATTTTGTAAAGGATTGCATTTTAAGTTCTTTGTGTTTCTCACAGTCAGTGGAATGGCAAAAATTTTTTGTACAGGAAGCTTTAGAAGTTTGAGAAGCTTTCTACGGAAGCTTTTAGAAGTTGAGAGGTTCTGGATTGTCTCCAAATCTCATGCTACTTCTTGCAAAACATGAACACATCCCAGCTGTGTAAATATAATATTGGTGTTGGCAGAGTTATTTGTAAAAAATATATGCCTACCCAATACTTATTTTTTTTTATTTTGATCTCTTTTAGCAGTTGTGAGCATGTATCTTCCTTATGCTGTTGAAAACCCAGGATAATTTTGCTGCAGTTTGTTGAGGGATTTTTCTGACCTTTGCTGTGGAATTGTGTTCAGTGTTTGCTTAAGTCAACCAGGCCAGGCCAGAACAGACACTTGCAGCAGAGTTCCTCCTTATCATTTTGTAAAAAGAGTTGCTAAGTGTTTTAGTGATCTTTCACAGGATAAAAGGGACTGTTCTGTTTTTATAACTCAGTTGTGATAATTGGGGGTTTGTGGCATTGTTTTTCATTGTTTGTCTTGGTTTTTTAAAATTAGTTGTCTAATTTAAAATCTGCATCAAAGTGGCTATTTCTGTTGTTGAATAAAGAATGATGTTAGACACAAAAATTTAGTAGGAATCATGGTTCCCTTTTTTGGTATTTAGGTATATTAGGTAGACCAGGGCAGGGTTCCCCAGTCTGTCTAATCCTCAAGTGTTGTGTAAGAAACTAAACAGCAGCTGGCTTTGGTAGATATTGCAGGGCCAGGAGCTCCCTGTGTTGCCATGCACAGCACTGTTCTGTGCTAACTAAGCTTTCAGCAGAGCACAGATTCAGAGGATATCTGTTGAAAAAGATGTGACCAAAAGAAGGGATATTTGCCACTTGGGATTATTGCCTCAGCCCAGACAGTTCAGCTGAAAGAAGCAGCGTTTTCCTCTTTTTGGAACTCAGCTTCTTTCTCGCTGAAGCTTGTCCAGTGAAGAGGACTCTGCTGGATCCTTCCTGCCTCTGTGCATTGTCTGCTGTTAACACCTGATGTGTGTGATCCTCATGTTTCCACACAAACACCCTCCAGCTCTTGTTTACTTGAAGGAACTTCCTGAGGGAGTGAAAGCCTGATTGTCAACCTTGGTTCAAGACAGCAAGTTCTTCAGGTTTGATGGAGATCATCCTGAAGATGAAACCTGAATTGCTTTGTCTTCAGCAATGTAACAATATGGAATGATGCTGGGAAAAACAACAGCCTCACCTTCAAATTGTCAGGAGCTGCAAGAACATTGCTGTGTCTCCCGGACAGCCTATTTTTTAAGATTGTACACTGTACATCTCTCACATATCTGCAGGAGATGAGTTCCAAGGTCCACCATGATATTTTGAGATGATGAGAAAAGTTTCAGGTAAAACACTGGCCTGAGAATCCTGACAGGAAGCTTTGCATAACAACTGTTATAGTAAGTACGATACTCAGGCATAGAGGCTTAGTGTTTGAAACCCAGGAGTAACACATTGCCCAAAGAAAACAGCACCATTTAAGTCTCTTCAGAATGCAGGGACTGCCAAGGTGCTCTGTATTGGACAGAGAGCATGTCTCTGTTTACTCAACTTTGATGCCAGAGATCACAGTCTGACTGTGGTATTAAAGGTATCCAGTACTTAAAAATACACACAGAACAACACCCAAGTTCTTTGAAAGAAAAAGTGTGTAAATGAACAGAACAGAAATCTGAGAATTTCATATTCAGGTGATAATGGGCCAACCTCCTGAGGAACTTGGTACAATCCCTATTTTGTAATGTAGTCCCACAGAGTGCAAGATAATTTTTTATCAGCTTCTTTTCCCATGACTGGTTGAGTCAGTTGATCTTTCAGGTCCCTTCCAAGCCAGGCTGTTCTGTGATCTTTAAATGCATTTCTAAGTTAGTTCCTGAGACAGAAGGTAGAGAGTTTTATGGGGAATAAGAACCAGCTTCATGTGCTTCAGAGAGCTATGGCCCATTGGGCCTGGTGTTAACATGCACAGGCTTCTCTTATTGTAGAAGTATTTTTTTGTTCTACTCTGCAATTCTGTGACATCTTGCCTGAAAACTTAAATCATTACTACATGGAGTTCTTTAGCATCTGTAACATTTTTGAAAATACTTCCCTTTTTGCTGCATAGCAGCCATCAGACTTGTGTAGGTCTGGCTAGGTTTTGGCACAGCCTTGTTTAAGACCTCAGAAAATAGCAAAATGTGTAACATATTAAAAAGAATTCTTGCTTTGGTATATTAGTTATAGAGGGTTGAGAAATAGGGTGTTACTAAGTGCTTTGGTGTCAGAGTGGAAAGGCTGTGACTGAAGCTGCAGACTTCAGAGAACTCTTTCAGAACTGTTTTGGTGACTTTGTTTTTAAAGAATCTCCCTACCCAGGGAGGGATTCAGGTGGTTTCAACCAGACTTGACTGAGCAAAAATTCAGACTTTCCCCTGTTGTAATTTTGTGTTTGGATAAGGGAGAGATAGACACACACCAGTGTTGGAGCCGCATTACATTGCCACAGTCCTACTGGATGAGTAGAACCACATAACCCTACAGCAATTCCTCCTGTGCTCAAAGCAAAGAGAGGCTTAAGCTTCAGAGAAGTCATGCAGGTTAGTGCACAGAGTGCTGTGACAAGCAGGATATTCAAATAGTGGTTCCTTGCCATGTGTTAGATCCACTTTCAAATCCTCTCAGCTTTAGATTCCTGTAGTCTTTGAGCTTTAGTTTATTTTGCAGTGTTAAAATGTGTTTGCCTGAATTTTTCTTTGTCCAATGAATGCAATAGGTCTTCTGGAAAGAGCTAACTTCATTTTCTTATCCCAGTATGAATAAGCTATGTGTTATCTCATCCAGTAAAGAATGAAAAAGTTTACCTGCTCTTCATTCTGGAACTGAGAAGTTAAAATTTCTTTAGGTTTCAGTTTTAGCATGGAGTCATAAAAGATAGGTATTTGCCAGGAGGACATTTGAAGTATTCTGTAGGTCTTTACAGTATGTAGTCATCCCTTTAGTTTTTGCCTACTGGTTCATGACTTTCTGGATATTGTTTTAGTACAGAAGTAAAAGCTTTTCACAGTTCATATTGTATATGAGGAAGAATATTGTAATGTGGTGTCTAAATTTTGTGTATCAGTACAATTCCAAAATCAAATGATTCTCTTATTTAAATATGTATTTTGAACTTAGTTGTTGCTACTAATATTTTGTATTTATATTCTAAATTAATATATATTGCCATTCATGCTGATGGCAAAATGCACAAAAAACCTTTGTAAAATGGTTTAGATAAAACTTTGGATTAGGAAACAGGATAAAAGATGAATGTTTTTTTGGTACTTCTCTAACTTCATCCAGGATTTAATTTCATTCATCCATCTGGTCTCAGGAATGAATTCAGTGAATTTCATTAAAGGAAACAAGACTTATAACTGAATGATGGCAGAGCTGATTGATGCTTCTGCATCATTCAGTCCATACATTTTTGGTTTCTCAGTGTGAAGCAGAGTATGAGGAATCATTTCATTGATACAGTTGTGGTAATATGTTAATAAAAAAATAAAGCTTTGCTATTCTTTAAAAGTAGCTTCTCTTTTTATTCTTCTTGCTATATATAAACAAAAACAAAGCACATACAAAAATTTACCCATAATTTGATTTATTGGCTGAATTAGACAAAATTGTTATGTATCTGCTTTGTAGGCCTAGAATTCATAACTTGTCAAAATTATTCTAAAATTTGTCCCTGAATTCAATGAGAAAAGGAGCAGTCTGATACACTGTGTACCTTCATATTAAAACCAATGGTAAAAAGAATAAAATTGGTGAGTTTTGAGAAGATGAAGTCAAGAGAAATCATTACAGAGTAGGCAGGGGTAAGCACATTACCAAGAAACGTCATTTCAATCCATATTGCTTCTCGAATTATAGTTAGCCTTTAAAACACCCTCCTCAAACCAAGTATTTTAGGCCATATTTTGGATGGTTTTCTGTGCTGCTAACAGAGGAATGGGTTAGAGGGGTGCTCAGAAGGCCCTTGAGCTGAGCTGTGTGTGTTGTTGCTGTCCCAGACAGGAATGGTGCGCTGCGACACAGCCGTGGGGACGCCCGACTACATCTCGCCCGAAGTCCTGAAGTCGCAGGGCGGTGATGGCTACTATGGACGGGAATGTGACTGGTGGTCTGTAGGGGTTTTCCTTTTTGAGATGTTAGTTGGTAAGTAGTGATTTCTTCTGCTAATGAGAAGCGTTGAGTCTTCCCTGTGCCTTTAGCTGCATTTTGGTGCATGGAGGCTGCTCGAACCTCAGTGACAGCTTCTGACTTCTTGCTGATGCTGTGGCTCATTGCTGTTCTCTTTGCTCTCTGTCACTCTGGTGCTGTGACAGCTGTTTGCATGCTTGTTCAGTGATTAGTTCCCTGACTTGGTTCAGCTTAAAACTAATTCTTAGAATGGTTTTAACTGGGGTCAGCTACCTCACCACATTTGTGCCCACCTCAGGCAGGATTGAGTTTGCAGGGACACAGGAGATGAGAGGAATGGCAAGGGCAGGCCTGTTATTTTCTTTTCTCCTCCTTTTCCATAGCACATCAGTGTCTTGTGTTAGGTCAAAGTGTGGAAGTATGGCTCAATTCTTTCTTTTGTGCTTGAGTCAGGTTTTTCTAATAAAATACACTGGACTGCTATGGCAACGAACATAGAATATAATCGGTTCAGGAGATGAGTCATCTGCATCTTATAGTGAGGATCACAATGGTAGTCTGGTAGCAAAATGCTGATTTTGGAAGGATGGAATTGAGCATACAATTATAAAAAATCAGCATTTTCTAGGAATATTGCAGATTTGATGTTTCTGGTATACTGAGACAGGAAATACACTTTAACATATGATGCTATTACTATTGCCAACTCTTTCAGAATTACAGCATGTTGACTTTAAGAATGTGTGGTTTATAGTTAATAGTCTGTCATGAAATTTTACCAGTAAATAAAATTATTCAGTTCTTAAAATATTTGCCATAGCTGTCCAGAATGTTTTTTCAGCATTTCAGAGCCTCATTTTTTCCCACCTTGTATCTAGGAGGAATATATTACTTAATTTCTCCATATTCCCCACATACTGGTAGAAAGTATCTATTTTTATCTGTGCTTATGTACCAGATTCTGGCTATGGTCTTCTGAAACTTTGCACTTCAAAGAAAGCACAGAAACTGGTTTGTTATTCTAGTTTTCATAAAGCCGCAGAACTAATGAAAATGGTAATTTTATTATGAAAATGAAAATTTTATTGTGTGCTTAACTAAACCATAAAATGTTGCTCACAGGATGAATCCTAACTTTAGTTCAATGACTTAAGGTAGTTTTGAGGTGTTGCCAAAATCAAAGGTGTTTCCAAGACAGAAGAGGAAGGTTGGGAAAGAGGGAGGCAGCAGCAAATATCAGTGATTCCCACCTGCACTGGTATGGCAACCTAATGAATTTACTAAAAGTCCAGAAGTTAAGTTCAAGCTGGTGTGTACTACTTCCTTATTTTTCTATAAAATGACAGAAAGAGACAAAAGTTAGGATTATTTGTTCAAAAGCAGAGTGGCTGTTGTGCAGTGGTTTGTACATTTTTTCATGTTCATGGCTTTTGAGATGCTCAGTTCCTTGTTGGAAGGTTGCAGCCTGAGATGCCAACTGATTCCTGCCTGCATGCAGCACACCAGAACTGAGGAAAGAGCCTAGCTCATGGGACTGCTTGTTCACCTTCTCTATTAAACCTATGGATTAGTTGGGAGAAAGGATTCCTGTGAAAGTTGCAGCTTCTTGATTACAGACCCAAACCATTTGTATGTTAAAAATGTTGCCAGTTAATCTGACTGTCAGTTGCCTGTATCACAGCCTATTCTTTTTGCTTGCCCCTGTTTTACCTTTCTTAAGTCTAGTTCCTTTGCAAATATCTTTAACTACAGCCTAGGCTGGAAACCTCTGGGTGAGAAAAGTCTGTTATTTTAAAAGCCACCTGCCATGTTAATATGGGCACTCAAGCTGATGTAATTTGTCAGTCAGCAAGATTTATTATTGCAGGTTTAACAGTGTGGTAACACACTGGGAAGGCTCCTGCTCAGAGCTGACATGCCTTA
This sequence comes from Ammospiza caudacuta, assembly GCF_027887145.1. Lineage (NCBI taxonomy): Eukaryota > Metazoa > Chordata > Aves > Passeriformes > Passerellidae > Ammospiza > Ammospiza caudacuta. The sequence goes on from NC_080595.1 coordinate 81,877,901, forward strand.
GGGAGGATAGACCTGTGTGTCTCTGAAATGGCCCTCAGAGAGTTTTGGTGAATTCCTTCCAACAAATGTGCACGAGCAAGTCTTTAATGAGTTTTGGTCCATTTTACCCTTGGAATGTTTAAAGATTGATTTATATGGGTGTCGGCCATTATGTAAATTAGAAAATATATTGAGACCTTTAAGGCAGAACAAAAGATGTAATTCACTGGGCAAAATTTAGGTAGGGGTAGACAGGATGGAAAATGGTGTAGTTTCCAACACAGACATTTTAGGGAAGGAATATTTTTAGTAGTATACATTATTTGTACACTGCATGTCCAGTTTTTTTTCTTTTTCTTAATAGAAGACTGCTAGGTAAACTGCTTGTAGACTTTTCATTATTTCTTCTGTCTTATTCAACTCACATAACTTAAACATGATGTAAAATCACAGCCAGTTTACTGTTTTATTTTCAGGTGATACTCCTTTTTATGCAGACTCACTAGTAGGAACATATAGTAAAATTATGGATCACAAGAACTCATTGCATTTCCCTGATGATGTGGAAATCTCTAAGCATGCAAAGAACCTTATCTGTGCCTTTTTAACTGATAGGTAAGTGCACATACCATTCTGGCACTGTTTTTTATTTTGGAGGGTACATTGTAAAAATTAATTCCTTCTCATACTTCTCCTGATCTCTGTACAAATCTCTTCTGCCAAACCTCCTGTTCTCTAGTTTTTCTTTTCTTGAGGTGTTTTTTCCAGGTATTGTATTTTATTTCTTTGAGCGATTCTGACAGCTCTTGTTAGCAACACAGTTGTGCTGGACAAATCCTTCCAGTTGCAGTAACAAATTTGTAAGACTGAAAGTAATTAGTAACCTTCAAGGCAGGGACAAAACTGTTTTGCTCAATGTCTATGTGGGTGTTACTTAAAAAAAGTGGAAGGAAATACTTTTCTGAAAGTAAGCATGTATTTACTGAATTTTTTTTTTCATTTGCTTTGTTGCATTAATTGGTAAATATAGCTAACAAACCTGCAAGGTTATTGTTTTGTCTACAAAAAAAAATCCTAGATGTTTCCCTTGATGGAACTCAGCCACTTACTGAAATTAAGCTGTGTAAGCTTGTTCTTGATCTGAACACTTACATTTTGTTTAGTTTCAGAAAGCAGAGATAATCTTCAATTTCACTGATTTAAAAGAACAACAATGTAGGTCCACAATTATCTCTGAGTCGATGATGCCTTCTTATGTTTTCCTGTGATCACCTGAACTTGGCTGGAGCACAGCATCCGGCCGCTACAGAAGGAGGAATTAGGAAAGCAAAGTGCCTTATAATGGTTTTTGCATTCAGGGAGATTGTTTGCTCTACTGAGCAAGCCTGTGGTTGGTCAGGAAGGATGTGCTTTATTTAACAGCATTTTTCACCTTTAGTAACTGAAGGGTAGAGAGAAAATATGATTAGAATTTAATAGTTTAAATGTAGTAAGGTGGACTTCTACTACGTGTGTCCCTCTTCCTGTTTATATTTAACACAGGGCTCGAGCAATTTATTTGAAACAGATGCTGCGTGATCACTGCTGAAGCACTTAAAGGAGGACTAAACATTGACCCTGTGATTTATGGCTTCTTTTCCATGCATTGTTTTTATGTCCTGTTCTTGTACGTAGTTTCAAGAGAGACTCCTCTGTTCAAACTAAAAGTTTCTTGTTGCACTTAAGATTTTCTTCGTGGCAAATATCAGCAAGAGACGTGTCAGGGTTAGTTGTGGGGCAGAGGATGGAATTCTTAGAATATTTATTTGAGTCCAGCTTTGAATAACTGTTCTGTGCAGCAAGTCAGACCTTCCTTCACTTGCGTCTTACGGTCTGTCATGTGGTTTGGCAGACATGAAAGTTCTGCAGTTTTATTTCCCCCAAGGGTGTTGAGATTTTGTTTGTGTTTTTAGTTTTTTCTTAGTTTTTGCCTCAGTGCTCGCTTTCTTGCTTTTCTCCCCACGTGGCAGACTCCAGATTCTGGACATTTTAGCAGTCACGGGGAGAGTGCATGCTAAGAATCAGTAAATTTTATATAAGAAACTACAGATTAGTGGTTGGTGGTTTTTAAATTTTGGTTTTGTGTGACCATTAGTGTGGTTACCACAGACAATCTTTACTGAAAGTTTCATTGCTGCTTATGAACAAGTGAGAATTTAAAAAAAAACAACAAAGGCAGCTATTTTTCCTAATGTGACCCTGGATTAATTGCTGTTTAGGGATGTGCGACTTGGGAGAAATGGGGTTGAAGAAATAAAGCATCACCCTTTCTTCAGAAGTGATCAGTGGAACTGGGACAACATTCGAGAGAGTAAGTAAATCAGGTTAAAAGCTCTCTTTTATTCAGTATTTACAATAGTAGAAATGAAAAAAAAAAACTTCCGGTTGTATAAACAAAGTAATTACTATCTATCAAGAATCTTGCTCAAACATTTATATTTATCACTTGTATTATGAAACCTTATATGAGGAAGGGTTAATAAATATGCATATTTCCTACTGGAATTATCTCACCGTTATCATGTTTTTAATGTAGAAGTTTCAATTTTAAACAATGGAATTGAAGGGTTCAGAATTTTAACTAAAAGGAATGCATGTTAGGTTCTGTTTCTCAGGTTTTTTGTTCTTTTGAGGTGTATTTTTTTTTCTTTCATTTTTCTTTTAATCTTCTGGTAGTTAAGAAAGTAGTTTGACAGTGGTTGTTTGTTTTACTGCTTTTCATGTAAAGTATTGAGAACCTGATAACTTTAGGTAAAAAAGCAAAGAATGTCAGTTCTCAGAAGCTTGTCATAACTTCTAAAGTTATATATTTACTAAGAAGTTTAAAAATTATTATTGTATTTAGAGTTATATTCTCAAGTGTGATTACCTGAGCAAATATGTCTTGCATACTAGATGGTCTATGCATTAGGCAACAAATGCAAAAATAGATTGCTCTAGACAAAATTGTTCATAGTAATATTTCCAGATCTGCTGTCTGGTTAATACATATTTAACTCCAAGTTATTTAAGGACAACTTATAATACAGTCTTTGAACACTAGAGAGATAGCTGTATATAGCAAGTGACTGAGTCTTGAAGTGAAATGCATCTTTTTTCCCCTTTTTATAGCTGCTGCTCCTGTTGTTCCTGAGCTTAGCAGTGATATAGATAGCAGTAATTTTGATGACATTGAGGACGACAAGGGAGACGTGGAGACCTTTCCAATCCCCAAAGCCTTCGTGGGAAACCAGCTGCCTTTCATAGGATTTACCTATTACAGAGACAATTTGTATGTGATACTTTAATATGCATTTTTAAAAACATACCTGCACATTTCTTCCTATATTCTATCTTTTTTTCACTCTAAATACATCATTTATTCCTTGCATTATATTAATTTATGTCCAGTTGTGAAGATACAAAATGCAAAGTTTGAGTAACATAATTTGTTACTCTTTCAGTTATTTCAACAACTGTGATTAAACAGTGTATTTTTATATGCAAAAAATTATGCAATATCTTAAAAAATCAATTAGAGTTAAAATTCAGATAGATTGGTAATTTTTTTCTAAAATTGCTTTTTATTAGTTATTGTAGAAGAAAGCTTACACAGCATAATAACTTTCTGGAATTCATCTTAAATAATCAAGAAATAATTCTATTAATTGAAAAATTTCAAGCTGCTGTAGTTTTGGAAACATTCTGTTAAGGAAAATTCAAATCAGAAAGATGCACTAACATCAAAATGAAACAAGCTTTATTCTGAGAGCAGCATAGGACAAATTGAGATTTGAGAGAATTGATTAAAATGGCAAGGTTGCCAGAGTTGTTGAAAACTTGAGTAAGAGCTGGAGGGATTTGTTTTTGTTTTTGACAGGTTGCTAAGTGACTCCTCTCAGTCTTGCAGAGAAAACGAATCTGTGCAATCTAGTAAAAATGAGGTTAGTGCCTTTTTTCCTTAGTATTAATAGGATGATTAACTAATTTTGTTAAGTCTGTTAAGAAAAGACAAAGTCTAAAATAAGTGTTGAAACAGTTTAGTGGAGAGCTCTTTGTCTTTTAATGATCCTCAATAAAAATGATATTTTCTATTTACAGGACAGCAAAGAGGTAAGTACAGTATCTGAATTATGAAAGGAATAAAAAAATTCCTTCATAATTTTATGTAGATGTGAAGTATCTTTAATGTTTATTCACCAAATTGTTAGCAGTAAACCAGTTGTATTTTGAAACAGTTGTAATCAAGTGTTAAGGTACTGTAGTATAAAGATAAATGAATACAGATTTTTCTCAAATTCTTTTTGCATCCAGAATTTGTTTGGAAAGCCAATGTATGAGGCTCTATTTCCTACAGACAGCATTACTCTTGTGAAGGTCCCACACTTGCATTAATGATTCATGACTGATTTATTCAGAGTTTGAAAAAATAAATTGTCACCTGCAGGGATAAAGGAATGTTTAAATCATACTCCAGTTGGAGCATATGGGTTGTTTATCCAGCTTTTGAAGATTGACAAATGAATTTAAATTTGCATGACAGGAAAAGCAATGGTATTTTCATATACTTACTTCATTAAGTTACTTAAACATTTGTATTATTCAAATGTAGATAGTATGTTGTTAACATTTCTTAATGCTTACAATTCCTTTTCAAAGTTTGAAAAATACATAAAGGAAATGCATTATGTATTGATCAGATAAATTTAAATGCACAAGTTTATGAGACTCCACTTCCTTCCTGTCATTGATGAATAGATGAATAGTTTTAGACTTCACCTTTTAAATAGAAATGGTACTGCTGTTTAAAATACATATGGTAACATTCATGATGTTTGCTTTATGTTGTGTTTGTAAATGCAGATGGTAAAACTTTGCATTTCACTTCTGACAACATATGTTATTTGTATTTTCTCAAGCAACAAATCTCCGGTTTTGATGTCCTTTTCAATGTTCCTGTTGTGGAAATCTTCTATTGTAACAATTATAAAGTGTTTTGGAAAACCATGTTTTTACATTTTTTGTTTGCGGGGGTAGAGGAAGAGGAGGAAGGGAGGAAAAGAAATGCATTTGAAAGCCTGAAATAATGAGATTAATCCAAAATTTATTATTTATAATTTATTTCATTAATATTTGGGTACTGGACTATCAATTATTTCTCAAAAATATTTTAGTAAGCAAACCAAAGCATTTCCAAAGTGTTCATTAGCTTCCAAGGTATGAGACTAAGAAATTCTTCTTTATGTGAGGTCATTGAACATGTTTAGCTATATTATCTAATATTGTCTAATTTGGTCATATACACCCCTTTTTTATTTTTTTATTTCATTTAGAAAATGCTATCCAAAAACAACTGCTCCAGTGGAAAGTCTCTGGCTACAGAGCACAACAAAGGGCGGGTAACAATGTTTTTTGCCCATATAAATTTAATGACTCACAATCTGTGGCACATAATTCTGTGATGGTTCAATTCAATTCAGTATGCAGCAAATTTTGTTGCTATAAATCCATATATTCAAAATTATCGGAATTAATACCTTGTAAAGATGTAACCTTCTAGTGATGGTTTTAAAATAATATACTGGAAGATTGAATTAATTTTCCTCACTTTCCCTTATTTTTTATTTAATTGAATTGCATTTGTTTTCTGTGAAAGTATTTTTATACATGGGCCATGCTTTTTTGACATTTTACACAGTTTCAGAATAAACTAAGCAAGCTAGAAGAACAGCTCAGTAATGAATTACAAGCCAAAGATGAACTAGAACAGAAGTACAGGTGAGAATGTTTCAACATGTTTGGTGTGTTTATAAAGATGTTTCATTAGACCTTTTGTTTTTGAATGCTTAAAAACATTTTAATCCACTTTGGGGATTCCCAACCCTGCAAGCAGACCTCACTGTAAGTTGCTGGCTTAATTCTTGCTACTCCTGTGACTACTGGGGTGGTTTTTTGGGGGTTTCTTGAGGTTTTTTTTGCTTTAGCTCCCTATAAGAATCTCACTGTTTAGTGATTTCACCAGTCCTTGAGGTTTCATGTTTTTGCTTAAAACAGAATATCTTGCATAAAAATAATGAGACAAAAGCACCTTACATAAAATTAGTGAAACACGTCCAAACATTCTAATTTCTGTATTATCAGCAGGGTTTAAAATTATTTTTCAAATTTGTTTAGGTCTACAAGTGTTCGTTTAGAGAAGATAGCGAAAGAGCTCGATGAAGAGGTAAGGCCATAGATTTCTTACTGGAATTAGAACTTAATCATTTGTGTGTGGATTTTTCCCTTCAATAACAGCAAATTGCTTTTGAGTAGCTGTATATTTTATAGCAAATAACACCAGCTGATTTCTTGGTGTTCACAAGCATGAAATTGTTGTCACTGCTAAAATATTTTCATTATGATTTCTGTACTGGAACTGCACGTTTCTTTCTAGAACTAGATTTTCACCATATTTTTAAGTTGGCAGACAGCATGACACAATACCGATTTTAAAAACTGAAGGTGTGAGAGGTATGTTTCCAGAGGAAGAAAAGCATGCTTTGGATTGTTTGGTGTTAGTAAAAGGACCCTATTTCTTACCCAGCTTTGCACTTTACTGCTTCTACAAATTTAGATGTGGCTGTGTATAACTTAAAGTACGGCTCATGCAGGTGCATGTCAGGACCTTACCTTTACATGTATATTTCTCTGCTCCCAGAGTGACTGCTTAGGCAGGTCTACCAGGTTTGTCAAATTCAGATGATCAAACAGTATTTAAATTGCAAAGCTCCTGGCCATAGACATCCCAGGCTGGATTTGACCACGTGTTCTGATACGTAGGATTTGCAGCAGGCAGATGGACTGGCTTCCTCCATTACAGACTAAACTGAGTGCATGAGCTGGGTTTTTATCGTAAAAGAATACCGCTCCTGTGTGTGTAATTAGTGGTGTGTTTTTTTAAATATATCCAGATAACTTCAAGGAAGAATGTAGAGTCTGCAGTCAGACAGTTAGAGAGGGAGAAGGCTCTTCTTCAGCATAAGAACACAGAATACCAGAGGAAAGCAGAACATGAAGCAGATAAGAAACGCAATTTGGAAAATGAGGGTATGTTGAACCATGCTTGAAGGTTCCATTTTGATGTGAGTTTTTAATACTTAAAATAAATAAATTATAGTTTCAATTGAAGTGTTTTCATGACAGCGATTAACAATGTTGAATTGTTTTTGTTGCAGTTAACAGTTTGAAAGACCAACTTGAAGATTTAAAAAAGAGGAATCAGAATTCTCAAATATCCAATGAAAAAATCAATCAACTACAAAGACAGGTATGTCAGCTTTATATACATATATTTTAAAATAATCACTGCTTGAAGTACAGATTCTGGTAACAATGGAGGAATTTGAAATGTGCAATTGGGTTTTAAAAGCTGTTCTTTCTTGTTAGGTTTTGGTGTTCAAAAGTAATCTTAAAATATACTCCTTACTTCTTTAATCCATAAAACCTAGTATTCTGTAGCAGAAATAGTGGGCTATATATTTTAATTGTTTCTGAAGTATTTTTTTATCAATCTTAGTTGGATGAAGCCAATTCTTTGCTGCGGTCAGAGTCTGATACTGCAGCCAGGTTAAGGAAGAACCAGACAGAAAGCACAAAGCAAATCCAGCAGCTGGAAATTAATAATAGAGAACTACAAGATAAGAACTGCCTGCTAGAGAATGCAAAACTCAAACTGGAGAAGGAGTATCTCAATCTTCAGTCAGCTCTAGAATCAGAAAGGAGAGATAGAAGTCATGGATCAGAGATTATCAGTGATTTACAAGGTATTTATGCAAATTTTTTCTGAAGTTAAGATTGCTTCTTGTTTTTGGTGTGGGTGGTGTTATTTGAGTTTAAGACTGTGACTAGGTAAGTGTGCTGTTTTATAAAATGTTACATAATGTGAATAGCATTTAAGAAAAAATGTGTAAGTGACATCTATAAAACATTATTGAAAACCTTTAGAATCACCCCAAAAGGAGACATTCTTAATAGTCAGAATCAGAAGCTGTTATATTTTTTAAAATGTTATCTCTAAATAGATAAAATACAGAAATGCAGTCTTGTTTTCACACACTGGCCACAGCCTCATTAATACTTTGGTAATTTTAAGGTCGAATATCTAGCCTTGAAGAAGAAGTGAAAAATGGAAAGAGTGCATTAGCCAAACTGGAAATGGAGAAAAGACAATTGCAGGAAAAGCTCACAGATTTAGAAAAGGTAACAGCATTGCTAAATTAATGTTGGGGTTACAGTCTTACAGAATTTTTGAAATTGTACTTCTGTTATTTGAGTCATTGCATCTATACCTATCCAAAAGAACAAGCCTTGTTTGCAGCTTTTTTTTTTTTTTTCAATTTTAGAATTGGGGGAAAAGAGACAATTTCCCATATAATCATGGTACATTTTACTCCTAAAGTACTTAAGTACTTAATTATGTACTGTGGTGTGTACCTTAACAGTACAGTAGCTACATTTCATTTCATGTGTAAGGTTTTTCTAAACTCTCATTATTGCCAAAAATAAAAGAGCCACTGCTAATACTATTTTTAAACAAATGGGTTACTGAAGCAAAAGGCTTGAAAAATTTCTTCAATAAACTTAATCTTTGAGCTCTTGTTACTACAGAATGTTGGTTGTTAAGGCAGTAATTCTGTAATTGTTTGCAACTGGGGATGTCATTGTACATTTTTAGAGCACTTTGGCATTCAGAAAAAAACATTTATGGAAATGGGTTCTCAGTTCCTTAGCATGAGCTCCTCTCTTCTACTCCAAGCATCCTTCCAAGCAGCATGTTACTGTTCAAAATTCTGCCACTTACCTGGTGTATTTAATGTTTTATTTCAATGTTATTTTTTCTTTACCAGGAAAAGAGCAACATGGAAATAGATATGACATATAAATTTAAAGTTATGCAGCAGAACCTTGAACAAGAAGAAGCTGAACATAAAGCCACAAAAGCACGATTAGCAGACAAAAATAAGATCTATGAGTCTATAGAGGAAGCAAAGTCTGAAGCCATGAAAGGTATGTATTTGACATCACAGTTGGACTTAGGTGTGAATTGTACAAAGTAGATAATCTAATGTCACTGTGCATATTCTGGTGCATCTCATGACAACTGAAATATCCTGAAGGAAGGGATAATTGCCAAAAAAATCCAGAAGATAGCTCTTACTTTTGAATTAAATGGCTTGTGTTTGTTGCAGCTAATTAAAAAGCTACCTACAGATCCTGTCTTTCCAATTGCAGAGCATTCACAAAAAATTTGATCATGCAGATCTTCAAAAGAAGCAAGAATGATTCAGTAATAATGGCTGATTCACTTGGCATATCAGGTTCCTAAACAGCTTCAGCTCTTTGATTTTATACTATCACAGTCAGAGCACAGTAAATTTAAATATTTTATTTTTAAAATTCCACCCGTTTTGTTCATCTCAGAGGTGTTGCAAATAAACTGGAAGTTATCTACAAGCTCAAAAGTAGGAAACAGCTCTGTCAGAAATGCTTGAAAAAGCATCCTCTGGGCGTGTATTAATTAATCACTTCTAAGTAGTCTTTCTCTTCAGTTTTAAAAGGAAAAACATGTAGCTTATTGTTAGTACACGGTAGACATCCTCTTCCCTTTGGCCTCCAAAATATGCTGTTTACACTTCACTGATATCACTTCTACTTCACAGAAATGGAAAAGAAACTTTTGGAAGAGAGAGCTTTAAAGCAGAAAGTAGAAAACCGGCTGTTGGAAGCTGAGAAGCAGCGCTCCATGTTGGACTGTGATCTCAAACAGTCACAGCAGAAGATAAATGAGCTCCTTCGGCAAAAGGATATACTGAGTGAAGATGTAAGGAGCACTGGCAAAAGAAGTCTTGAGCCAAACCTTGGTTTCAATGTCCTGTTATTTTTCCTGTTATAGCTGTATTTAGGAATATTTGTGAATGAAAATGGCAACAAAGTTTTCCTTCTCTGCCTTTGAAACTTTGAAAAGTTTACTTCATGGAATGTGGTGTCATTTTCTGATATATTTCAGCATTATTCATGTTAAAAGGTTTGTTCTCTATAGTGGTAAATGCTGTGAGATTGACATGGAAAAACTAGGTAATTTAATGTGTGCTAATGCTTTTATTCAGGAAGCAGCTTTGATTCACCAAGAGATGTAAAGGAAGTCAATTAGAGACTGTTTAAATGTTGTTTTCCTGTGTAGATCTGTAAAATTCACAGGTTTCTGCTTCTTTTTCAGGTAAAAAACTTGACATTAAAAATAGAGCAAGAAACACAGAAGCGCTGTCTCACTCAAAATGACCTCAAGATGCAAACACAGCAGGTCAACACCTTGAGGATGTCGGAGAAGCAGTTAAAACAGGAGAATAACCACCTTCAGGAAATCAAATTAAGTCTGGAAAAACAAAACAATGAACTCCGCAAGTATGCAAGTTGCTCTATATGTTTTAGTCATATTACTGATTTGAAATATTTTTGGAACAAAAGCTAGGAGCAAAATTTATTTTTAAAAATTGCTGCAAAGAATATGCTGTGCTACAGTGCAAAACCTAATTGTTCTTCAAAATGATTTACAGTGACTCTAAATGTGACTTGCCCTAGTGATTCAGTGATGTATAGGTTTGTATTAAAAGATGTTTGTTATCCTGAAAATCTTAGAAAACACAGCTTAAATATAAGTCTGAAAATTTCAGAGAAACAATTATTTAACTGAAGGTCTAGGTACTTTTTTTAATGATGTAGGACTTCGGTGAAGAGGGAAGTTACTGGAATTATTAGTCTAGGAGAGCTTATCAGAGTTGGAAATGAATACTGCTACAGAGCTATGAAGCATAACCATTGGAAATATCTAGTACTATAGATAACACATCTGTTGGACCTTCAGTCAGGAGTTCTTCAAGGTTTTACAAGTAGCATTGGCACCTGATAGGAAGTAAGGAAAGAAAGAATTTTTTTTTTTACATAAAAAACTTTCTTGTGAATGAAAAGACCAGATTACCATGTGTATCAGATGAATCTCAATCCTACCTCCTTTATGGTGTTGCGTGTTTTATCTCCCTGTGCTTTGCCTTTCTGTCAGCAAGATACATTTAGTCATGTAGAAGGTGGCCATAATGTGGAACACTGGCAGAAGTCTTTTCTGCTACATTTCTGTTGTTATGGAACTGACTTGTTTAAATAACAGATTAATTCAAGAAAATATGCATGTCAAGGAATACAGACGTTCACACACTGTGCTCTAGCAAACAAGAGACCTAAAACAACCAGTCAGATCAGTGACATTTTACATGGAAATAAGATTCTGTTAATGGCTGTTTACTTCATCAGTGTCTCTTACCAGTTAAACTTTGTGACACTGTTGTAGTTAGTGTGTTAGCATTAAACTGACTTGTTATTAGTGCAGTATTCTCAGCTGTACAAGTGAAAAAGAGAGCTGGTACCCAGAGGAAGCTTCAGGTTTAATAGCTGATGATACTTAGATCAAAAAATTGCTGGAGATCTCAAGAGTGTGATTGCTGTCTTTTCTGTTTGCTGCTTTGGAATATCTTCATATCTCTAAAGCATGTTCTTCCTTTCTAGGGAACGTCAAGATGCAGATGGACAAATGAAAGAGCTTCAAGACCAGCTCGAAGCCGAGCAATATTTCTCAGTATGTTTTATGCTGCTTTTTTTTAATATTAATCTGTTTACTGAGTATGTTAGCTTTTCTTCTTCCCCTTCAGCTATCAGACATTTCACATCTCTAACCCAAAGCTACTTGTTTTTCTTGTGCCTGTCTCCAGTGTTGTCTGCTGCCTTGATCTTGATTAGTGAGCAGCACAAAAGAGCTTATGTTGAGAAATGTCGCAGCTTTGTAGGGGAGTTCAGAGGGAGGAGTGAAGCAGCTCATTTTTCCACAATGTGAATAATCTTGTGCATGTTTTAAGCCTTTTCCATGCTGTATGGTAGAGAAGAGTTGTATTCTCATGTGATGTGACAATACATGTGCATCTACAGCTCAGAAGGAAATTTTGCATTACGACCAAACTTGGTAGTGATCTGTTGGGAGTTTTTCATTTATTGTGGCAAGGTGCACCAGAATAAATAGGTAGCAGACTTAAAACATCATCACTGGCATGTGGAGGTCAATTTTTATTAACAGTGCACAGACAGTCACTGCATGAGATGCCAAAAGGCTTCTTTCAATATTAATGGAAAATTAAGATTTCCTTGTGGATTTAGGTGAGTGAGGAGGAGGCCTACCTAAAGTTTTATAGATTAAAATGTTACACATGTTAAAGGAAAGAAAGGGAGAATTGAGGACAGTTGACTGCTGTAGATGGGCCAGAGAGACAACCTGTGTTGAAATCCCTGCAGTAAGTACACTTAGGGTCATCTGTTACTTGACCTGTAGTCAGTCATTTGAATGGACAGAGCAATATAATGTTTCTTTCATTTTCTTCAGAGTTCTAAATTTATATTGATTCTGTGAAATTTTTTAATTTCAAATTATTTTCTAATTGGTTTTCCCTTATTCCTGTATTTCTTTTTGTTCTTTAACTGTCATATTGGTTTTATGGATTTGTATGATTAGAATCTAAACTCCACATGCCTAATTACATGAGATAAAGATTTAAAATAGCAGAGAAAAATAAATTAATTATTTTCTCTGCTTCTGATATTTCTGATTTTATACAAAATAATGATTTTCACATTTAGAGTATCTTTAGAAGTATGTATACAAACAAAGAAAATGTAAATCATGCATCTACCCATTCACAAATATATAAATTAAAAAAGGAAAAACAACAAAGTAAAATAACCAAAGCACATTTGTGAATGATGATGATATTTAGACAAGTTTCAAGATGGCATTGCACAATTACACTCTAATTAGTGTGATGAAGGAACTGCATACCATGTCAACTTGTATAAATTTTGTGGACCTTCAAGAGTATAGAAATCACATAATTTTCTTTCCAACTTTAAATTCTAGACTCTTTATAAGACACAAGTTCGAGAACTTAAAGAAGAATGTGAGGAAAAGACCAAAATTTGTAAAGAAATGCAGCAGAAGATACAAGAGTTACAGGATGAGAGGTAGGTTTGGCTGGTTGGACTGCTAATACATAAAAGATCAGGATGGCTTTTTGTTGTTTTCTTTCCTTCCTAACCTACCCATTTTAAAGTTAAAAGTAAATATCAATAATTTGCAGAGATTCCTTGGCTGCTCAGCTAGAGATTACTTTGACAAAAGCAGATTCAGAACAGCTTGCCCGTTCCATTGCTGAAGAACAGTACTCTGATTTGGAAAAAGAGAAGATTATGAAAGAGCTGGAGATTAAAGAGATGATGGCGAGGCATAAACAGGAACTTACTGAGAAAGATGCCACCATAGCTTCAGTGAGTTACATGATCTGTAATTTTGGTAGACATTGTACATGAGCTTTATTTGCAGTTTGAGTTATCCATTGCTCTTTGGCAGATTTAGAGATATACAAGTATATCTAATCTTTGGAAAATATTTCTTTCTTATGATTGAAATTCAAGAATCTCTTACTATGTTTCTTCCATGCATTTCTCTGACCATTCTTTCTTTTGTGCCCCTACCCCTCTTACAGCAAGGCCTCTTTTCCTTATCCTGGTCTCACTCTGCAGCATTTTCTTCTGTCTTGTAATGCTGCTTTGTTTGCCAAATGAGATTTGTTACATGTTCACACGTCCTTTGTTTTTTTTTAGTTGGAGGAAGCAAATAGGACACTAACTAGTGATGTGGCTAACCTTGCTAATGAGAAAGAAGAACTAAACAATAAACTGAAGGAGGCACAAGAACGTACGTAATCTCTGAAACAAATGGGATTTAAATTGAAACTAGGTTTGTTCTTTAATAGTACTACATGCATTTGTCATGAGTTTTCATAGATTTTCTTTTAATTATCTTGCTACAGAAATTACAAAGCTTAAAGAAGAAGAAGCAAATGTAGGAAATATTAAAGCACAATTTGAGAAACAGTTGTTGAATGAAAGAACATTAAAAACCCAGGTAAGCAAATATATTCAAATGCATGTAGACACAATGTTCATGAATCAAATAATTTTTAATAGAATACTTTGCTTTATAAACTGTTGATATATACCAGTATTGCTTTATTTGTTTTTGCTCTGAAAGAAAATATGTTGGGGTTTTTTCCCCCTTCTTCTAAGTAGACTTTCAGTGTAGTAAAACTGAATCCTTATGATTCATAATAGAGGAACTTCTAATCCAGATGTATTCGACCAGCAGAAGCCTTCATTTCCTTCAAATGGTTTGATATGTTACTGGTTTCAATCTTGATTTATATATCTGATTTTAATCAGATATATATTTATATATAATTTTATATTTCTGATTTTAATCTAAATTGTTTTTTAGAACAAGTGGCATTTTAATACAAAGACATATTTTGAGTCTATGTAGTGAAAATGGAAGGGATTCTTTAAATGAGTGAAAGTGCTCACACAGCTAATGCTTGCTTCAAGTAAAAAGGACATCATTACCTTCTTTTATATTTTGTGTAATACATTGAATTAAAGCAAGCTTGTAATATTGGATTGTAGAGATCTTAATTTATAGTTAGAAGTGCTTGGTTATAGATGGAGAGAAGACTTAATTCTTCACAACTTAACTCTATGTATTTATTAGTGTGGTTTTTGTCACTTTTTTCTTTCCCATGGGAAGGCTGTGAATAAATTGGCTGAAATCATGAATCGCAAGGGTCCAGTCAAACGTGGAGCTGACACAGATGTACGGCGGAAGGAAAAGGAAAATAGGAAGCTGCATATGGAACTGAAGTCTGAACGAGAAAAGTTAACCCAGATGATGATCAAGTATCAGAAAGAAATAAATGAAATGCAGGCAGTAAGATACTTTTGTAAATATAAACATTTGAGTATTTTTCTGTAAAGTCTTACTATTGATACAGACTTTAAGGTAGCATATCCAGTCTCTATTTTTGAATTTCCCCAACCAGAAGAAATACACAGAATGTATATTGAGATTGGCTAGAAATTCTGCATAATTTTCTCTGAGTAACCAAATATTGTGATAATAGGAAATCTTGCAATTTATCCCTGCAGCAAATAGCAGAAGAGAGTCAGATACGGATTGAGCTGCAGATGACTCTGGACAGCAAAGACAGTGACATTGAACAGCTTCGCTCCCAGCTGCAGTCACTGCACATTGGGCTGGACAACAGTAGCATAGGCAGTGGGCCTGGAGAGGCTGAGGCAGATGATGGATTCCCTGGTATGTTAATTTTGTTAATATTTCTGCATTAACTAGGTTCATACCAGTGTTTTTCCATAGATACCGGAGTATTAAATTGATGGTCTGAAGATTCTGTGATTCTCATCTTCATCTATTTCTACTATCTTACCAATCCTTTGACAGTGATCACTTGCTCACCTGCTAACTAAATCTGTCTGTTGTAATACTTCACCTTATATTTATTTAAAGAAATTTTTTTAAAATTCTGTTTTTCTCCATTAGAACTAAATTTTTTTTCACTTTATTTTGGTGGTTACTTTGCAATTATTGTGTGTATGTGATGAAATGTAAAACTAATACTCTCTTTAGCGATTCTATTTTGACTTCTTTTCTACTTTTCCTCCTTTATGCTTTATGTTTAGTCCATATCACTCAATCCCACACTATGGAATCCATGTCCTTTACCTATCAGCACTCTTCTACCTCTGTCAGTATTGCCACTAAGCCTTCCAGTTCTCGCATGCTTCTTGATTCCGATTCTGACTCAGAGGAAGAGCCTTTGTCTTGTTCCCACAGCCCTGCAGAAGTTGATAGCACAGGTGACACCCCTGAGAACTGTTTGGTTTTGTTCTTATTGTGTTGTTTTTTGGTTCAGAACTAACACTATTAATACATAATGAAAGACTCATAAACCAAATCTGGCAGATAACATGCTGCAGCAGCAGTAAACATTGCCATCAAAGACATGAGAAAGTTTGCATGAACAAACAACTGGCCTGTTTTCTCTAAATGTTTGCAAATGCATGCTGACAGTTACAAACCCACCATTTTTATTGAGTCATTGAATAAATTAGCCTTATGGCTTGTTTTCAAGATAGCTCTACACAGTATCTGCAGCTCTCTGTATGACCCTAAGGTACTGAACACCAAAAGGTCAAATCTTGGTGTTTAAGTGAAGTGTGGAAATATCTAATGGCTCGCATCTAAACATATATCATTTTCTTGTAGAAATTCATTGTCCTGAATATTACATTGTTTTGTCTTAAAAGTATATTATGAGTGATAAGGCTCTGTTTTATTAATTCTATATTCATTTTATGTGACTATACATACACCCTTTTAACAAAGCTTTTGTTTAGTGTTAATGTTAAGGGTGGTTTTTTTATTGCATTCAAATGTCTCTATTTCACATGAGATTCCTTTAAAGTGTGAATACCTTTCCACTCAAGGTGGTAGGACCTCTTTTGGTATTTTGACATTACTTCATCAAACTACAGTAAAGAATTTCCTCTATTTCCTCTATTTTCCTCATTCTCTGGTTTTTGCTTTGAAGCTTCTAATGAAAGCTTACATACATATGTATTTTTTCCTTGTTAGCTGCTGTTGTGGTATGTGCATGGATTTGTTTTGTTCTAAAGTAAAAATCTTAGCTAAGATTTTTTGCTGACATAATTACAAAATATTTGAGGTAGGATAGTGTCCTAGTGTTTATTAGCATGTATTTTGAGAAGTTTGGAATATTCTGCCCTTTTTCTGATCTGTTAGTATTGAATGGATACCAGAATTGAAAAACTATAATGAGAAGCTGTCCATTTTGTCTAATTTAATCTGTATTACAAGTTACAGAGAAAAATAAGCAAATAATATTTGAGGAAATACGAGAAATATGGATTTTTTTTGCTCTACTTCTGCTTCCTGGATATGGGGTAGACTATTTTTTGTATCAACCTTATGCTTATTACACTTTCTATGAAGTGTAGTTGAAAGGAACAATATAAGGTGGCAGGTATGAGGCAAAACAAATGTTACAGAACTGTTTCATGTACTTGATATGTTTATTAAAATAGGTCTTCAACAGCATTGCTTGTAGGGCAATAAACATTGGAGACAGTGTGTATCTGTGTATCTTGCTTTAAGTCTCTCTAACACAAAAAGAATTCTATTAATATCTAGTAATTATTTGTTACACGGTGTTAAACATGGGCAGGAACATGCAAATGCCCTCTGATAAGAAGAAAAATAGTTTTGGTAATTTTTGAGTATGTTTCTGCTGGTTCCATGGTTTTGTCTTTATTAATGCTTAACACTTCACTGTTTTTGACTCGGAGGTTCCTCAGCAGTAGTGGAGGTTATCTGCTAGGGTAGGAAACTCATTAGAAAAATATTATTGCAATTAAGTAGTTCCCCTTAATAAAGCATAGGGAGAAGAAACACTTGTGGTACGTGCAGCTACAAAAATAGGGTGGAAGGGTATGTGATCCTGTGTATTACCAAGCACTGGGAAAGTGTGATCCTGTTGAGCTTTTGGTGGCTGCTGAAATGTGTGTGTCAAACCACAGCTGAGCTCTCAATACTATGGATAAATCAAACCTGACAAATGTGCCAGTGTAATATAAAATACTGCAAGTGTGTGAAAGGGCAGTTGAATTCAGGCAAGGCCCAAAAGTTAGCTAAAAATTACTTCTTTTGGATCAGAAAGCCCAGGAGATACAGGCAGAATTAGAGAAAAGAAAAATTTAGAGACCAAAAAGTATGAATTAGAATACTAAACTGACATTTCCCCCCATATGGCTTATATAGATTATTTGTGGTGATAATTTGCCTTTTTTTTGGTCTTGGATTGAATGTTGTGTGGTCTGTACTAATATCTTTAAGTGCTGTTGTAAAAGGTAATGGTCAATAGACATAAGGCTTTTAAGACATGAAAAAATTACTAAAGGGAATGTGTGTGCTATAATTGCAAGTTTGTTCTTTCCCTTCCTCCTCCTACTACTTTGTGATTGCATTGCTGGTTATTGGCTGTATTCAATGGTTCATTATTTAATGTATTCCTGAGCATTTACCATGATAAACTTGGCAAGATCTAAACTGTTAAATAGTTCATCTTCTCATGTTTGCTCTCTTGCTTTATTATTGATGTTCAATAACTTCTAAAATGCACAGTAGTCTCAATTTTTTTTTTTTTTGTCTGTTCTTTAATACGTATCTTTTTCAGAATCAAGATTGGAAGGCTGGCTATCAATGCCTGTTAGAAATAACACTAAAAAATTTGGATGGGTTAAAAAGGTAAGAAAACTAGATATATTATTTTGTTTCATGCATAGGTTCAACTTTAAACTTACTGTAGGTTTTCAACTCTTCAGTTTTTCTATGTTTTCTCTCCTTACTTAAATGTATAAAATGTGTTAACTGATATAGTTACATCTGAGAGGAGCAGCTTAAGACAATTGCAATAATTTAAGACACCTCTTTGTATAGCCAGAGGTGAGAGCAGTCATTCATGATCTTCAGATGTTTTTACATGCCATGAGCATTCCCATCAGTATTACACAGCTGGATTTAGGCAGAGTCTGGAAACAGATGCTCTTGACAATTTCTTTATTTAGGAGTTAAATACTAAAACCTACTCCTCCTCTTTGTGCAGCCTTCATTTGTTTACTGCTTCTCAGTAACCTCTATGATGAGTCTTTGTCCAAAATGTAACATACATATTTTCATACAAATTTCCTTACTGCTGCCCTACAGTTAATTCTAGGCAAAATACTTCCAGTAGGACATCTTTTAGGTAATGAGCTTTTTACTGAACATTGCTAGCTATTCTGGTAAGTATAATAGTGATCTTTTTAAATATGATCTCTATTAGCTGTGACCTGCACACATGAAATAGGCAGGAGGACAGTTACTCTCTCTACTAGTCCAAGTGAAAATTAAATCAATAAAATAGAAAGGAAAAGCTTATATCCTACTTTCTTCCTGACCTTCATTTTTGTTTCTTCATAAATATTTAAATATGTTTTAAAATCAGTTATTCTGATAATATAATTTGATTTATCAGGTAATCAGAATTTTGTTTGTTATGCAATGAATTCCTTGGCATGGACTTGGTACTACCACTGTCCACTTAGGTACCATTTAATCAAATTGTAGAAAAATATTGCTATAACATATGTGCTAGATAATTGTTGTGACATGTTTGACATCTGTGATGAGCTGAATTAAAACATGTTTTATCCTTTTTCTCCTAACAGTATGTAATTGTAAGCAGCAAGAAGATCCTGTTCTATGACAGTGAACAAGATAAAGAGCAATCTAATCCCCATATGGTATTGGATATAGAGTAAGTATTGCCATGTGTGTTTCCTTCTTCTGATCTGTAGGTGAACTCTGTTGGAAAGATCTGTGACCAAGGGGCTTTTTGAGGTCTAGTCTGGGAGCACATCACATGGGACATGGCTTTTTTAATCTGAACTGTAGAGCACCCACTGTGGTGCAGAGTGGGGTTTGCTGTAGGCAGTGGTGCAGGAGGAGCAGTGTGGGGCTCAGACTGGTGCACTGAGCCCTGGTGTAACTGAAGTGCCCCCACTGGCTCAGCTAGACCTGCCTCACACACACTTGGGAGTGGAGCATGTAATGAAAACTGTAGCAGAGAAGGTATCATTTTCAGTGTTCATGTATTTTCTCCTACAACATGGAGATATATAACCGCCTTACAGGGGGGTTATATAGGTAATTTATTTTCTTAATAAATGCAGAATGTGGTTATTCAGAGCATGGGGAAAGGATTGTGTTAGAAAGGTGCCAGCAGCCATTAAAGTCACAGGATGATGGTTTCTCAGTGCTTCCACAAATGTAGCTGGATGCTTGTGACTTATTTTTATTTAGAGTTTTTGGGAGTTCATGTGCAGGGTTGAAAGACAGGGCTTTACCAAGTGATTAGAAATCTGTACAAACTTGACAAATCTTTAATGGTTCTAAGCCTTAATGTGGTATGTTATATCCTAACTTAATCTGTCATATTTATAATTGTGGTAACATTAATTTTTGTCCTTATTAAAACAATTTCTTATAGCAAACTCTTCCATGTCCGACCAGTCACTCAGACTGATGTGTACAGAGCAGATGCCAAGGAAATTCCTAGGATATTCCAGGTATTCATTAATAAATTAATGTTTCTAGTGTAATAGACATGGCATTTCAGACATTGACAAAAATACTGTCTAATGAAATATTTACTAAGAAATCATTGAAAAATCATTCCTAGTATACTTCTTCAATCTTTGTACTTAGATAACGACTCTCAATTTATATTTGCTATCTCAGAGTATTGAGATTATTTTGCTTTCATTCTAGATCCTATATGCTAATGAAGGAGAGAGCAAAAAGGAACAGGAATTTCCTGTGGAGCCCATGGGAGAGAAGTCAAATTACATTTGTCACAAAGGACATGAGTTTATACCTACTCTTTACCACTTCCCAACCAATTGTGAAGCTTGCATGAAGCCCCTGTGGCACATGTTTAAACCTCCTCCTGCTCTGGAATGTCGCCGCTGCCATATCAAATGTCACAAAGATCACATGGATAAAAAAGAAGAGATTATAGCGCCTTGCAAAGGTAAATAGCAGGTATTTAAATATGCAGATAGTGCTGGAGCCACAAGGCATTGGTCTGACACCAACTGAACATCAAGGTTGGTTTGTCTTTTGTTAGTACATGGCCATCAGCCCCTTTCCGAGGGTGTCTCCGTGAGGGTCACTCTGCTCTGGGTTCATGGCACGTGGCTGTGGTGTGCATGTGCCTGCTGTGTTGTCATCCTCGTGCAGCAGAGTGTGGTGGTTGTAAGGTGCTCACACTGCGTTGTGCTCTGCTGTGGGAAACAACAGCGCTATGGAAGGGGTTACATGTGGTGAAGGTTGCTCCTTGTGACTCAACATTATATAATTTCTTAGTCTCAGTCACACCTCTTTGTCTTCCACTCGAATGTGCATCTTCCACAGTACTAAGCTGTTACTCTCAAAATATAAAGAGGGGGCACTGTCAGCAGCCATGAAACCTACTGGTGCATTTTACTTTTGACCACTCTGCTGATTTCTCTGCTTCAAGTATGAGAGTATCCTAATCTGACAGCTAATTTTTGATGTGGAGCCATGTTTAGAATAATAACAATATTCATTTTTATTTTTAAAATCTTATTACAGTGTACTATGATATTTCTACGGCGAAGAATCTACTACTGTTAGCTAATTCTACAGAAGAACAGCAAAAATGGGTGAGCCGACTGGTGAAAAAAATACCCAAGAAGCCTCCAGCACCAGACCCCTTTGCTCGATCTTCTCCCAGAACTTCCATGAAGGTACAGCCAAACCAGTCCATCAGACGACCAAGTCGACAGCTTCCTCCAAACAAACCAAGGTGACACAAGAGTTGCTATTTAATTTATTGTTCTAAATGTTTTACTGCAATTGGTTTAATTTCTTATTCAGGGTAGAAGGGCTCATGCTAATGTCTCATGATCCCTAAAAGAATAGCCTAATCAGATTCTTCTGATTGGGTAAAAATTGTCCATGTAAAAATCGTTAGTTTACTGCTGATCACTTCAAAGGAGCAGAATCCTATGTGCTGTGCTGTGGAAGTTGATAGCATTCTGCAGGTAGCATTTATATGATTGTGCAGGGCAGTTTGTGGTTTTTTTCAGTTTGCTTTTTTCATCACCTGCAGTACTAGTTTATATTTGTTTCTGTCAGTTCCCAGTGCTGGCAGCCTGTGAAAAAGTTGGTCTCACTTATTTTGTTCATTGCAGTGTTCCAGTTTAGCAAAGGCTGAACATTTTTCCCCAGAGAGGTAATTGGGCAGTGCCTAGACAGGATTGCTGTCCTTTGTTCTGTGACCAGACTGGCACCAGTATCTCAGGTGGCTGGGTGAGACCTGGGCTGGGTGTGTGGCCAGAGTTACAGTTGTGAATGCAGGGAAGCACACTTGCTGTGATGCTGCTATTACCACAAAACATCCTTATGCTATAAAGCATAAGGATCTTAAACAGATACTGGTGTTTTAATGGGTGGAAATGCATAGTGGAAGGACTTAGAGTAATTTAATTCCACTTCCCTCCCAACCTTCATACAGTCTAATTTTTGGTGATTTAATTTACATATTTTAAAGAGAATCAGACCTCATAATTCAGATTTTAAATTAATAGACTTATTATAATCATGAAGGAAAAAAGCTTTTAAATCACTTTTTAGGGACCAATTATTGAAGCGTTTCTTTGTGCAAAAATATAATATCAGTGATAGGACTGAAAGCATGAATCAGGAAAACATTCATGACAATTTGGGGGACAAGTAGATCACTTCTGCATATTGTTTACAGTCTAACTTAGAGGTGTTACTCTGTTTCTTGCTGTTAACATATAAAGGTATATGATAAATTCTGATTTTTTTTCAATAGCTTTTTAGGTGTTTTGCAAATAATTATTTTTCTTCCAATACCCTGTTTTCAGTCTTGAACTTTGGTACAAAATGCTTTCATAGCATAGTATTTACCATTCTGTACTGGGGAAAAAGGAGGGGGGTGAGTGTTTTTGTGTGTAAAGCATGTAATTCTTCAGTTTAAGTTTCCAAGTGAGCCTCACAAATGTACCTAACAGAAGAAAAGTGTAGTTCTGTGAGGTCATGTCACCTATTACCAGAATAATGCAGGTCTGTCAAACCAGTGGAAATTTGTATGGATTTAAACACCTTTAATTAGAAACCACATACTCATAAATAACTGTAATTGCTATGGTAAATTTATATCTCAGTGTGGCTTCTATGAGGCTTTTGTGCAAGGGCTTACCATATGAAATAATTAATTTTCCTTTATGAACTTTATGAAGAATGGAGATGTAGTTGCCAGTTAAATCTAGGGACTGAGCAGTGGGCCCTGGCAGCCACATAGGTTCTGGGACTGCACCAAGAGGAGCACAACTGGATGGCTGAGGGAAGAGATTATACCCCTCTGGCCACTCCATAGTCTGCAGCACAACCCTGCCTCCACCTCTGAGCCCCCAGATTCAGCCAGACCTCAGCACACTGGGGAAGGGCAAGCAGGGGCCACCAGGATGTCAGAGCAGAGGCCTGAGGGAGCTGGGCTTGTTGAGCCTGGATGATGGACATGCCCAGGGGCTCCCATAGCAGCCTCAGGGGAGGGCATCCAGGAGACAGAGCCAGGCTCATCAGTGCTGCATGGTGAGAAACAAGGGGCTCCCCTGAACCAGGAGACACTCCAGCTGGAGAGAAGGAAAAGCCAATGCAGAGAGGGAGGCCAGTGAGGCTGGACAGGCTCCATCCCTGGAGGCTCGCAACACCTGACAGGACAAGGCCTTGAGCATCCTGGGCTGGTTTTATATCTGACCCTGCTTGGAGCAGGTTCCTTCCAAGCTGCCTGGTCCTAAAAATGCTGTCCCTGCTAGGAATTTCACACAACCACAATGATGGCTTTCATGGCTGTTTTTCTTCATGAGGGTTTAAGAAAGGGCAAACCAGTTTTTCATACAGACCATATAATTTCTGCTCAGCCATTTGGTTGCGTCATGCCAAATGGATAATTCCAAATTGAAAAAAAAAAAACAACTTTCATGTATTTTAATTCTTATAAATTTAAGTGTAATAGCTATAGTTCATGTAACAAATGAATATTGAGCCTTTTCAGGGTTATATCACATTTAAAGGCTTAAATAGTTTAAAGCCTGAAAATACTAATTCCCCTGAAACCCATTTTGTTTAGAACATGTGATTAACTGTATTAAACAACGTAACATGTTTATATTGATGCTCTCTTAGGGTAAGGTTTCCATGCCTGCATCCTGTGCTTGGCATACAACCCTAATGTGGATCCTTCAGCTCACTGGAGAGATGACTAGGCTGTGTTTCATTTGTTGTAGCTATAGCAGTTGAAAAGTTAGTACTTAAGATATTAGAACAGAAAGAGATGAGTGCTTCTAGACAATGATTCACCTCATCCCAAAATAAATGCCTCAGATAAGTAAAATGACTCATTTGCTGACAGGGTTTGCCTTGCTTGCCTTCTTTGTTCTATGGTGACCATACAAGGAGCACAGACAGTGAGGCCTAGACAACAAGTTGATAAATCCTCTTTTTTGGCATTGCTTAACTTTAAATAACAAGCTACAGAATAGCTTCACAGTGTAATCACCCTTTTTTTGGGATACAGTAAAATCCTGCTATGTTTGTTTGTAAGTTCAGATGAAGTGCTATCTTATTCAGTGTTCTTTTCAGCACTCAAAATTACTTGATTTTATTGGAAAAATTGTTAGGTTTGCCTTATTGTCTGGAAGGGGATAGCAGAAGAGCATAAAACCACCTTAGTTAGCAAAAACAACAACAAAACAGAAAGCAGATAATTTTATAAAAGGTACATGTTGGTCTTTCCTACTGAAATTCTAGGGGAAAAATCAATATGGTAAGAGTTCTGTATTGAATAGAATTATTTTTGAGATGGATCTGCAATGAATGCAATATTCATAACTTTTATGAACACTAACTGAATCTTCATACTCGTGATAGGCAAAGGAACAAACCCACCTACCTTAAACAATCTTTCAGTTAAAAAGGTTTAGTGATAGCAAAAGGAATTTTCAAGCCTTTTATAGAAGTGTGACACTCATTAAACATCAAACCCTCCTGTTGCAGATTACTTGATCTGGCATTTAAGGACTGGGATTGGTCCTTTGATGATGTTGATGATATTGATGGTGATGATGATGATGACGATGTTTTTGATTTCTGAAGAAGTATAAGGGGTAAATCTAAATAGAGAGGAATGGATTTGTTTGCCTTTGAATACAGCATGCTATGTTGGATTTTGTTTCTCAAAGCAGAGAAAATACAAGATCTCATTTTAAAATTTTAAATAGAAAAATGAGATTCTGTTCATCATATTGAACTTTTAGAGGAGTCATTTTCATTAAAACAAAGTTGTTGCCTTTGCCAGTGTTTTTATTTTTCTAATTTTAGATTTTTTTTTCAAAATTCATGTCTGCCTGCCTGAAAAAAACCCCAAAACTGCTGTTTTCAGGGTCCTTGCTCATCTCTAATGCTAATACTGGGAACCTCAGCATTGAATATTTGAAGGATAAAAGGGAGATGGTAGCAGTTGGATGTTTAGCTGAAGTAGACTTGGTATTTACTTTTCATTTCTAAGCTTTGAATATAAACTGGTCTATGGCTAGCAGACATGAAATCACTGGAGTTCTGCATTTTGCTTTTCTACCTCTGTTCTGAAGTGAATTTGACTTGGCTTTCCTTTGCAGTGCTGTGCTTTCTGGGTACCTAACCAGGCATTTGGCAACTATGTAAAAAGATGGGTTTGCAGCTTCTGTGGTGTGGTTTCCTTGACTGCTTTAGAAACATCCCGCTGTTGCAGTGATCTGATTTGTCCCATGGCTTAATTCTGGATGTCTTGCAAATAGCTTTACCTTTTTTATAGGCCTCAGGATCTGATCATTTCTGCAATCACATTGATGCAATCTTATATTTACACAGAAAAAACCTAAATGTTAAATGCCTAAGAATTGTTTTAAACAGTATGTGAGGTATGTCTCAGCTGTATAACAGTGGCACTAGGGCTGCTCCTCTGCTGTGTGCTCTGGGAACTCAGGAACCAGCTCTGGCAGAACTTAACTGGCTTAGTGTTCACAGTAATGAGCATTATGTTAATTAAATATTCTGCATCTTTGTGTATTAAAAGCTTACTGATCACTAATCCTTTAGAAGTAACTATTAGACTGTGCATAGTGTACTTTACCCTCATGTACTGCAAGGGGGTTTAATTGATTTGGGATTACAGTGTGTAAGGATGTGCTATACTGGAGTAATGTTGCTATTGGATGCAGAGGAAAGGCGCTTCTCACAAGTACAATGATGAACCCATCTTAAAGGAAGACTTTGAAGAAGTATATTTTTGTCAGATTTATATTTGTTGCACTTACTGACCAAACTTCCTGCTTCTTTTTCAGCTAACTGCTTTCCGTGAATGCAGACACAGTCAAGGTGATCATTTTCTTCCCATTACAGCAAGACTGAAACATATCCCAAAATATATTAAAAATATATATTTTCCTGAGAGATTGTGCTATATATATCAGAGGTTTACATTTTTGCTGCAATATAAATTACTAATCTCTGAGGGTTTTCCTGTATTCTCCCAAGTGACTGATCAGTTGAGGAATGGTTGGTAAATAGTCAAAGGATATGTTAGGTAACCTTTTAAGCTCTGTTCCACAAAAGCTTTCTTGGCAAGACACATACACTACATTTCATAAAAGGATCAAGAGGAATGAGTATTGCAATGGAAGAAACTGACTTTTCAGCTTTGGTAAAGATGCCACCAGCATGTCTGCACGTAGAACCGGAGGAGGATCCACCACAGTGATAGAGACTGCATCTGTGAGAAGTGACCATTAAACTGTGTAAATATATTGTACTGTAATACTGCAAGAGGGGTTTAAAAATCTTTCCACTTTATTTTTTTATGCTTATTAATCAGATACCGTTACTTATTGCAGTTGCAACTATGCACTTGTATAAAGCCATAATGTTGAAGTTTATATCATTCATACACATCTATCCGAAGCTGCATGTCAGTGTTCAGCAGCTAGTATAGGTTTGAAGTATATACTAGTTTCAGCTAAATCATCATGGGCAGTCCCCTTGTACCTGTCTAATTGCCTTAATTTAAATTTTTTTCAAGCTTTTTTTGCCCATTCTTTCTATTTAAGGAAAAAGAAAGTTTACCAGCTCTTAGGATGCAGTTTTGCTTTGTGGCAGAAAAAATAGTGCACTATTTTTACACCTATTAAGTATATCAGTGTCAATCTATTTTGAATGTATATCAACTGGTTTTAAGGGTGGAGAAGTGTTGGTTACAGAAACAATGTCTGAGAGCATGGGATTTACCAGACCATTTGCTTGTACATGTAACTGCTCATCCAGCCCTTTTTACAAACCTCAGTACTCCTTATTGACTTATATTAACCCTCATTAAGTGCTATGAAACTTCATTTTGCCTTGTTTTTGCATACTCTCCTAGATGTGTTTTTTTTTTTTTTTTTTATTTCTGGAAAATAAAAGAATCTGTGACTATTTTTACATTTCACAACACAATATCTGAGGACTGTCACAAACTTTAAGAAAAGTGAAACATACTGTAGATGTATTTTAAAGTTTTAATCTGGTTCTCTAGCACATAGCTGTAGGCATAGATAAAAAATTCAGTAGTGTGTTTTGAGAACTGATAGCTGGGAAGAAAGGGCCTCAGAGGCACTTATTCTGACTTTTTTTTTAACTTGGAGTTGTACAAAAAATATAATATATATGGGCTCATTCATGATGTGTTCATAATTATCCCAGAAAATGCATGTTTTTTACAACTACAGTATGTGATGTTAAACATATTGACAGTAAAAAATGTAGTCTCCTATTTGGTCTCTTTATATATATATAAATATATATATATATTTAGAATATATATATATATATAAAATATTGTGTGGGAGTGCAGTAATTTAAAATATGATCTAACACTTCAATGAAGGAGGACATTTCACTTTAAAATTTTGTTTGTTTGTTTTTGTTTTTAAAGAGTGTTGAAATGTTTGGAAGGATAGGACCATGTTTTATTTAACACTATCATGAAAAGTGGACTTGGAAACACTGAAATACTGAAAATTAATAAATATATTTACATTTTGTAACCTCTACTACAGTTCAGCTTAACAAAGCAAGAATGTATTCAGTCTTCTATTTATGTGCTCACAAAGTAAAATGTTGTTTGTGAGTTCTTAAATTCAAAACTAAAACTTTCATATCATTTCTGTTAGGTATTATAACCCAGATACAGCTACGGTGGTTTTTCCCTGCTTATTTTGATTTACAGAAGTACGGTATATTTTTAGATAATGCAGATTTGCATAGAGTACAACATTAAAAATGTATACAGTAAAACTGTTTCCATTCACTGAATGCATAAATATTTTATATATATATATAAAAAAATGTTACATTGTGGGAAGTTCTATCCTTTTCTGAATTGGAGAATATTATATATATATATATTTTTAAATAAACTATTTGAGTAAGGTAAAATAGTTCCTGAACTTGAGAAGCTGGTAATTAATTGAAATATTTAAATCTAAAGATAACTACTGCAGCAGATATGGGAAAGGCAAGGGCTGCTCCAAAGGCAGCCCAGCAAAGGCTGTGTGTTTGGAGAAAGAGCAGATTCCAGGGAGCTGTTTGGCAGCTCCTCCACTGCTGGGGCTGGATCCTTTGCACTTTCTTTCCCTGGCTTGCCCTCATTTACTGTGAGTCCACGGGGCCCTGCTGAGCCTGACATTTTAGGAGATGTACTATATGATAGTATTGCTAGTCCCAGTGTGAGAATTCCATGCTTGTACAAGCAGTCCTTAGCTGTACGGACAGCAGGCTGTGCTGAGATGGAGTCAGGGAGCAGTGCAGGAGCACTGGGCTCCTGTGCTCTGCCCAGAGCAGAGCTCACTTAGCACAGCTTCCTCAAGGCCCCTGGGCTGAGCTGCACAAACCTCACTTTGTACCCAGCACACAGAAAGAAGGCAGAGCTGCTCTTCTGTTCTTCTCCCTTATCCTGCTGTGAAATGCAAACACCTCTTTAATGCTAGTTCCTGGAGTTTTGTGTTGTTTCCTTATTGTCTAGTGGTGACATTTTAATATTTTTGAGAGAAGGGCATATTCATGAAGTAAGGAGTATTTGACTTGAAAGTCACTGATGTTTTATTTTCTTTTTGTTACAGTCTTGTCCTAAGCAAACAGGACATTTTTATGGCCTGAATGACTTACCTATAGAAAATTCTCCCATTGCAAGTCCTTTTGTCTCACAAGCGTACAGAAGTGGTATAGCCAAGCTGCAGATTAATCTTCTGGAAAACCAGAGGTCAGACTTGGAGCCAGAAGCTCAAGGCACTTGTACAGAAATTGCTCCTTAGTTCCCAGACCCAAGAGCTCACCAGAACAGAAGGACAGGCACATCCCACTGAAGTTACCTTGTCAGGTGTCAGAAAGACCTTTCTGCAATGAGATTCCCACTTCTGTCCTAGTTGTGTGCTGCAATTCCCTACCTCTTGTGGTCCCTGCCAAAGTGCAGCTCCTCCAGCACTGCCAGCAACCCAGCACCAGGTCTGCTTCTAACTAGAGGAAAACTGTGGTGGTTCTTGTGCTTCTGAGCATGGCTGATGCTGTAACCAAAAACATGACACAGAATCACAATAGGATGTAGGACTTGGAAACATGCAGGAGGCTCAAGATCTTAGCAGTGGCAGGGGCCAAATTTAAAGCATCACTGAAATTTCACTTACTTTCTCTTACTGCCTCTTGAAAACATTGAACCTCCTACATTTTGACAGGCATTCAGTGGCTCTCTGAAGGCACCAAGGCCAGGAAAGCTGCCACTGAAATGATGGGCTTTTTCTCTTTAGTTTCTGGTTTGTTTCTAATGTCAAGTGATCATTAGAAATTTGAGCCTTTCTGTTTGTAATCTTACAATGTATTAATTTCCCATCTAACTTTGAGAGAATCATCCTTAAAAAAGAATTATATCTTTTGGTCCCAAGTGCCTTTACCCATCCTGTGCTTGTTAGGTTGTATATGAGATGCTGCTGTGAAAAGTGGGAGCTTATATGAAAGCAAACTTCTTACCTACATTGCTCATACAAACCCTTAATCACCTTCTTATTCTGTTTTTGAGGCGGAAGAACAAGGTCCAGTTCAGTAAACTGGAGTATTTCAGTCTCCTCCACATTCCTGGGCAGTTTGCCTTGACATTCATGTTACAATAATGAATAATTTATTTTCTCATGTAATCACAGAATACATCAAGTTGGAAGGGACCTATAAGGATCATCGAGTCCAACTCTCTGATCCTCACAGAACTACGTAAAACTAAACCATATGACTAAAAGCATGATCTAGACACTCCTTGACCTCTGACAGACTTGGTGCCTTTCTCAGTGCATTACAGTTTTTTACAAATAATCATCTCTGCACATAGTACACTTTAAATTGAAAACATTTCTTATTTTTTAAGATAATCTTCTGAATCATTTAGGGTTCTATCAGAATCCCAAGGATCACAGAGTTTGCCTGCTGCTTTGAAGTACCCCTCATGAGGGTGGGAAGGATTCTTCTTTCTAATCTCCATAAAAGATATTGATGGAGTGGTTCTGAAAATACAATTTGTGTTCGATGTTGAAGTTGCCTAAAAATTGGACAGGTGTACATGCTCAGACATTCTCATCTGAGAAACTGGACAAGTCTACTGCAATGTGTGTGGCAGAGAAGAACACTCAAAACACATCCAGCCTAGTTCTCCCCAGAAACTACTGCAGTGAATGGAAGAGCTGTAGCTGTAGAAACATAGCTCTTAAGAAGTGGGGATGTAGAGAAAATAATGTATTGGCACAGGGATGCTAATTACCAGGTCTTATTAATGAAAATTGGGGTGTGGAATCTTTGCCACTTTATAGGCAGGAAGCAGTGTTTTTTAAAGGTAAGAAAGCCACATTACTACTCAATATTGCAAGGGTGAAGCCTTGGATTTGACTGCAGCTGCTTTTGCTCCAATAATCTTGTAGAAGGTGCAAGATGAAAGTGAGCTTTCAAAATAAAAGTCATGGTGAAAGGTCACAAAATTTTAATTATAAGTGTATGTAGTCTTGATACCTTAAAGAACTCTGGAAAAACACATCATCACCCTGAAAAGAAAGGGCAGAGAGTCCAATAATGTCATGTCCCTGCAGCCCTTACTTGTTGGAGGAGCTGCACAGAAATGTTTCCACAGCCAAGACAACTGCATGGGATCCTTCAGTCTTACCACCTCATTTTAAGGTCAAGGCCTCCAGTGTTTGTTCAGAGATGTGTGCCTGCTTCTCTGCATACTGTCCCTGTGGGCCCCATGTCATGTAGTTCTTGTCGTTTGTCATTGCTGTTTGGGGTGCTTTTTGCAATAGCCCAGGATGCTCTTGCACCACTTGGTAAGCATGGCTATCCAGCGACTGCACACCGGGCTTGTGAGATCACAGCCAGTCCTCTTGTCCTTTGCATCACCAACTGCTGAGACTTTGGGCACTGAATTGCCTTCAATAAGTGCTACTTTTTATTAGCAAGTGAACTGATAGGAACTTGTTTTGGAGTTACCTGAGATACTAAATCCCTTTATGTTTTTAAGACTGAAGGAGCTGCATACCCCACCTGAGGTCTGAGCCCTGTTCCATTTTCTGGTAGGCTCTTGGAGCAGGCCTTGCAGTTGGGTGCAGGTCTGGCTGCAGCTTCAGGACTTGAATCTGCCTGCTGGATCCCATGGTCTCATGTGTCTGTGTGATGTTTTCCAGCATATTACAATCCCTGTGTCCTGGGGGCCACTTGAGACTCAGTAGGATCTGTGTAGCCTTTAGTCCAATCTGGAGCCATGGGGAGAGGCTCCCCTGCCAGCTCTGTTCTGAGCTACAGCAATGGGAGTTGTATTGCTGGAAGGTGGGCATTTGTGCAAATTAAAAAAACCAACATGGCTGAGAGAGGAAAATGCCCATGAGCTCAGAGAGTCCATGAAGAATGTAAGTTGTGCTGACAGTGCATTTCATGGGGGAAGAAAACCCTCACAAAATAAGTCAGACTCTTGAAAGACCACTGTACAGGATCTGTATATAGTCAGCTGTTCAAAGGTGAAAGAGTTTCTCTCCAGTAATTATTTAAAATATGCTTTATTGAAGCTCAATTTGTGCTTCATTAAGAATTACCTGACAGAGGCAACAGTGAGATGTAGGATGTGTGTTATTCCATTTATGATTTTCATATAGTATGAGTCTTGGTACTGCTGGCCAAAGCCTTTGCATTCCAAAGCAGAAATCTTGTACATTCCAGAGCAGGCATATACACAGATGACTTGCAATTATAATAAGGTAGTAAGTAGAATTGATTTTCAGCATGGAGCCTTGTTACTACACAGTTTGAATCAGAACCATCATAAGCCAACTTAACTTGTCATGTTTTAGACTGGTGCAGGTTCTGTTCTTTACATCATTTTGCAGAATACCTGACAGATAAAATGTCTGCCCTCTTAAAGCTCCCTCCCTGTGAGTCAGTGATACCACATAATGCAGAGAGGTACCTGTTCAGGCTTCTGACAATTTAAGAAAGTTCTAAGATAAAATAATGAAACAAAACAGGGTATGAACAAAATTGTGACAATTATTTAAACTGTTCTTCAAGTATCCCAAGTTAAATTTCATCAAAACTATGATGTAAAAATCTCTTACTTTACTCCTAGCCCCAAGATTGAATTTTTTTTCCAAGACACAGATGGCTGCCCCAAACTACTGCCAATGTAGAATGGAATAGCTGACACCTTTAACTTGAAAATGACTGTATGTCTGTCTTGCCACTAGGCAGGAAACACCTGAGGTCCATCAGGTCTCAGGTCTGTGAGGCTTGCAAGGTCTTGTAATTGGATCCATCACAAGTGATGATCTGTCAGATTCTTACAGTGATGTTCATTGTGGCTCCCAGGCACCTGTTTGACCTCAACAGTTGTCATCACCGAGAACTGTGAAGTGTCCTGGAGAACGCTGGCTCAAAATCCAGCAAATTTAATTTAGTACAAACCAAGAACTTTAGAACATCCTATTTTAAGATTTTTTTTTTCAGTTTCCTCACCTTCAAAAGTGAGACATCCTTAGACCATTATTAGTGATGACAGTGACATTTCATGTTCTGCTTCATACATAAATATGAATTTCAAGTATGGAAGAATTTGGAAGAGAGAGGAAAAACCAGCCTGAAGAGAATTTGGAGGGAAGTCATTATTATTTATCATCAGGGAAAATACATGGCAGGGAAACTACCTCATATCTGTTATCTCCGCATCTGTGGAGTTTTTCATTTATAATAGTTCCTTGTGTGGACTCAGCTGTTATTTCCTTTTTTTATTTTCCCCCTATTACATATGTCACTAAGTGGATGATTGTTTGGTGGAGGAAGAGTAATTTTACCACCTTTAAAGAAGTGAGTGAAGGTGTTCTATAAGACTGGGGCCATTCAGCTAATTCTGAATTACTTTGGTCTCCAGAGTCAAACTGCACTAAAATCCAGCTCTCAACCTGCAGCGGTTAGGGGCTGTCCCTGCCTCCCCAGCCCATTCCTTTCTCTTGTGTTTCAGTAGATCAGCTGAGCAGAGCCAGGCTGGGGAGCAGCCACGTGCACGGCGTAAGGCAGACAGAGGCTCGGGGCTCAGGCAGGGACAGGGGCTCTTGAGCAGTCCAAGCAATCCCATCCCTTGGCGGATTGGAGCAGCACAAGGAAAGATCTGCTTCGCACAGAATGCCCAGTGCTAAGGGAGGCCCATGGGGAGGGGAGAGGATGCGTTTGCATTTGTGTTCAGTGTTTGTTCACTGAGGACAGTCCAGAAAAAATAAACTATACACCTCTTCCCCTGTCCACATCCATGTCCAGACCTGCAGCCTGTGTCTCTGAGCTCACATCCTCCTTCTTTCAATAGTAAATCTCATGGTAAATGTTTTCTCTCATACAGCTGAAGTGAGCTTCTAGCTTACCTGCTGCCCAATCCAGTCACAGTTTGTCACAGCCACTGCTGGAGGTACTTGGGGTTATTTAGTGGACTGTACTGGAACTCAGAGCTTGTCTTCTCACAGACAAGAAGACTCAAAGTTTTTGAAAGCCCCGGCAAGACACACACTTTGTCAGCCAGGGCAGGACAGGTTGTGTTACCTTGTGAGCATGTTGTGAACTGGTGCAATTGGACACCGAGTGTGTAATTCCACACCTGTACAGCATCTGTGAATGGGGCTGGATTACTTCCAGCCCTGTGGACAAGAGCTGCTTACTTGCTTACACCTTCTGCTGTAAATCCAAGATGCTTTCCCTGCTTGCTTTTGCCCTGCTGCTGCATTACACAGCCAATGACCTCCCTGTTTCCACCCTGATATGGTGAATGACAAGTTTAACAAGATTTATCCTGCCTATGTGTCTGTCTAAAGCTGTTGCCTTTAATCCAGCCACCGAGAAGATTATTCTTTACCTACTGGAAAACACAGTGCCTGCGCTTTCATGGGGCTTGCCTGGAATTTGAATGTGCCTCTGTTTATGAAAGTTACTCTCTGAGAGAGGAAAAAGTGTGTACAACTATTTACTGCTAGTTTCTGATTTGTTCCATATCTCTTGCAGCTTGAATGAGAACTCATGGTCCAGCTTTCCAAGTCCACAAAATTACTTTACCTTAAGTTCATTAATTACCCAGCTTTATTTGTTTTCCTCAGTCTTTTTTTCCCACAGGTTCTAAGGTGATTTATTCAAAATGCATTAAGTAACCTATTAAGAACTGTTCTTAAATGCATTTTCAGTATTTTATGATAAAAAACCATCTTGAGGTGCTGATTCTCAAACCAAAAATGGAGCAGCTTCATCTTGCTACAGCATCACTCAGGAGTGTGAAAGATGTCAATAACAGAGAGGGTTTGAATTCCATACAAATCTTTCTCTATCAAGAAAAGGCTTTAATTAAAAAGCAAGTGTGTTTTTTTTCATTTTAAGATGCTGGAGCTCTTTAGCATTTGGCAGGTCAGTATTCAGCCTGATGCTTCAAGTGTTAAGGTGAAAGCTGCCCATTTATGACCTGTAATGAATATTTCATTTTCTCTCCATATAGGGAGAGAACAATAAACAATAAAAACTCAAATGCAATGAAAATTAACTGTAAGAATGACACTATCAATCTTGAAAAATAGCATTTATTAGTATCACCTGGAAAATGTATCACATGCCACTTGCCACCATTTAGACCACTTCAGATACTTTACACACATTTAGTAAAATCAGAATGTTTACAATTAATCTTTCAACCAACATTGAAAGATTTGACTTTTTATTGGAGCAGTAAAGAAAAGCTCATCTTTGACTTGCTGTCAGTGATGTGGGATACATGAAATCACTGCCCACAGACACATCTCTTCCCAGCCCTTCCCACTAAAATTTAGAGTACGAAGCAGCTGTTTTCTGATGCTGAATGCTCCAATTGCTGCGTGCTCACTGGCAGAAACATCTGCTTTTGCAGATCCCTTTGCTCCACAGCAGTCACACAATTTAGAATGTTTCAAAGAAAACCTGCCTCAAATGGAGTCAATGCAGTCTTCCCATAGTTTTCAAGGGTGTTGGGATCAAGGGTGCCTAGGTTTTTACATGCCAATCAACAGAATACCATAAGAACTCTTGGAATGTTGTATCTTTTAATTTTGGGGAATGTAATGCTAAATGAAGGCAAGCTGTATGATTACTAATGTAACTTTTGGTTGCGAAGGCAGTACTTTCAAAACCAAAATCCTCTGTTAATAGTTGTCAAGAATATCCTTTCCCCTTTTTTACTCTAAGTACTACAAAATTTATTAGAATTTCTGAAATAAAAGTTTAAGTGAAGTCTCTGTTCTTCAATACACTTAGCACTGACAGGCCAAAAATTCATGAACCACAGAGCAGTATCACCAAAACCTGACAACTGCCGGAGATCAGTCTGCTGAGATGCATCAAGGTGCACATGTCACTGTCAGTATGGATGGTGTTTGGGAATTTTGGATATCATTCCAGGAACTTTTGCTTGAACGGCATTTTTAACTGTTGGCCACAGTTTCATTAATTCCCACACATTCCTGTTCCCAAAATAGTATGTTCAGTGAATGAGAGATCAGGTTGAAAAATAATTTGTAGTTGAGTTTTTGCTCTCTTATCCAATTAAAAACTGGGTATGCTGAGGCAAGTGACTATGGGTATCCTGTATCAGCTGTATAAATTGTACTATTTAAGTGTTGCATGTAAGTGCTACAATCCAACTGGATTTGTGATTTAGTAATTAGAACCTTATTCTGGATTGGGCCTTGACTCAGATTTTCTTCATCCTAAAATACAGACAGTTAATGTTGAACTAATTGAGTTGCTTGCAAGAAGAAGACAAACTTCTGTTGTGGTTTTACAGTTTTGCAGCAGGACAAGTCAGTATGTTGGCAAAATTGATCGTGTATAATTGAAGAAAATTGCTTATATGTAACCAGAAAGTACTGAAGTGATACCAGAATATATATACATCTAACTATGAAATACCTTGTAGTAAAAAATCCAGAGAAAATGTGATATCAGTGAAACTTGTCTGAAATGACCAATAAAAATATGCTGCTTAAATTAAGTATCTTATCAGAATTATTTCTAAGAGAAAGCAAGCATGAATGTGCTATACTGTAAGTCTGTAAGTACTGTAAATACTGTAACTGTGCTAAAGGGTAAATACTAGAGAAAGAGAACTTCAGTCTTTGAAGAATTCTTAAATTC
The DNA here is from genome assembly GCF_027887145.1 of Ammospiza caudacuta. Taxonomy (NCBI): domain Eukaryota; kingdom Metazoa; phylum Chordata; class Aves; order Passeriformes; family Passerellidae; genus Ammospiza; species Ammospiza caudacuta. The sequence goes on from NC_080595.1 coordinate 81,914,331, forward strand.
GTTAGGCTTAATTATATTTTTTATGGTAATGATATGTGTGCTGATGAGTGTCGTCTAATCAGTCTTTTTAATCTTCCTGTAGTGCAGGATTGTGGCTGTGACCCAAATATTGAGAATGAGCATGACTATGAAACGGATGAGAACTAAAAGAGAAAAAAATATTGTAAGCATAAATCAAAAACATCAACTGCTGTTACAACACTGGTTTGTAAACTTTTGCTGGTGTACACACAGGCTCGGTCACATTTGGAAACTGTTTTCAGCCAATTACTTTCAATTACCATGTTCAGGAATCCACACATTCTGAGCATGAATCCAAGCATTTAGCACTTGATGACTTTCAGAGATAGCTCAAAATTATACACTTCAGTACCTTTAATTCTTTTGTAACCTGGAGAATAGTACAAGCATGAGAAGCCTCATATAAATTTATATGTACACCAAAAGTTAAATTCAGAGTCACAGGTCACATGTCCTTTATAGTTGCAAGTGTTATTTGTAATCAAGGAACTACTCTCTACTGCTATCTCTTAAGTTTAGACTTTGAGAAGACAGGAGATACTTGGATCTGTCAGACTTTAATGACAGAAAATCTGACAAAAAAGCAGTTTTTCAGTACCTGAGTTAAATCAGCTTTAAACCATAACAGCACTGTACCTCTACCTGTGAGAAGGTAAAGTACAGGTATGTCTGATGTCTGTTTGGTAGGTGGAATATTCACAGAAATGTACACAAAACTCTGTTTCAGAACTATGTGATACCTGACTGTTTCCTACGTGTCAATGTGTTCAGTGTTGCAGCTTAATGGGAAACATTTTCCATTAGAGCAGCACAGCATCAGTGTTTGCTGCGGGCCCTTCCATGTACCAAAGTGGATGGTGCTGTGTTTCAAACAGCAGCTTTACCCAGCACCAGCTTTGCTCTCCTGGTGTCTCCTCCCTCCCCACAGTGAACCCCTCCCTCCCCCTCAGTGTAAATGTGTAGCTGTGGGTAATGTGGACTCAGTACCTGACCCTTACCAAATCCCTGCATGAGCATTTTGCCAAATTTTGGTGACCAGTTAACTGCAGAGCCCCACAAACTCCTTACCTTGGCAAAGAAAAAGCAGCAAGCATGGGGGTGGAAATGTGGGCCAGAAATGGGACTTCCCTTTCCAGTGAAAGACCCACTTGAAATGCTTGCAAAGCTACAGCTTTATTGGGCTGCAGAGGCTGCTTAAAAATTACAAAATCCATTCACATGATGTTTCTGATAAAACAGTTTTGAACGAGAACAAGGAACCACCAGATGAAATACAAAGGGTTTGTCACTGTTCTTGCATCCACCAAGCCTTGATTTTGAACAATTTACTGAAAAATCTGTGACATTCCCTAGCTCTTGTGGTTTTCTCAGGATGGTAAGAAGCTGTTAAATAAATCTGTTTTATAATTTGTTGAAAATTATATATTTTAAGTCAGTTTTTAAAAATTTCTTACTAGCCTACCATTTCATTTTCAGCCTGTCATAAACTTTCTCAATGTTGGACCTAAAACAGTTCACATACTAGTTTTAGTTTTTAGTGTTCTAAAATAAATTTTTAATTCAAAAAGCTGTCAATAAGTGAAATACTTATCACTTGAAAATCTCATTCAATTACTACAGGTTTTTAACATTTTTCATTTATTTATTTATTTATTTATTAAAATAGGAAATATTTTAATACTTTATTTTGCTATTTTCAGAATTAATTTCTTAATCCTTTTGTCATTTGAAAAAAAAAAGCCTTTTGGACCAGTTGCACCACATGACAAGCATAAGCAGTTTTCTGGCTTTTTTTTCTTGATGTCTTTGCCTGATTTTTAATCCTGTGTAACTCCTGCCCTCACCATGTTAAGCTGTCACATTCATGGTTTGTTCTTGTGAGACTTTCTAAGTGTTTTGCAACACAACTAAAAACTACTGTGACAGCTGTTCCCTTGGAAAGGCAGAGAATTCCATACTTCACTCACCTGCATAATCATTTGTAGTCATTAGAGTTGTAATAATTCTTGCTGTAAATTGAATGAATTCTGATTAGTGGAACACATAGGACACACTTATACTTCTAAAAATTATGAAATATCTGTTTTTCAACAGAAGATCATCTTGCATGAAAATATATACTGTACACGTTCCCACTTTTAGTGTGTCCACTCTTCACTATTTTGGCTTCGGAGACCAAGCTCTCAAAGCTGACTGACAATATATTAAGGGTCTTTTTAAATGAGAAAATCACAGATATAATTAGAATTTTTACATCTAGATATAATTAGAATTTTTACATCTATCACTCTAGATTGGATGTGGTCAGTTTACTGCTTTTCTTTCTGTTCAGCCCCTCTTTCAGGAGCTGACAATGAGCTACAGCCACAGTTGAGTTAGCATGACTTAACCATTGGGAATGTTCACGTGTGTGCCTTCAGGTTTTGCAAATACAAGAAATTCAGCTTCCCTTCTCACAAGGAACCTAAATGTTAATTATTTCACACTTGCAGCAGAGTAAAAGCATTTATAAAGTTTACTGTCGCTGTTTATCACAGCTTGTAATTACTGACTTTTTTCATGTAGAAATAGATCCAGCATCACTGGATGATGAGTTTTATTGTGAGAATATTTTAAACGAGTTTTGTGAAGATGCAAAAGGCACTTCTGACAAACAGCTGTAGAACTGTTCATGCAGACCACTGGGGAATTGCCACAGGAACTCCACAAATGACTGTTCATAAATTCTGTCAAGAAATGTAATTACAAGTAGCCATAGAGTTAAAGGCATTCAGTTAAAGTGCGTATTTATTTGTAGACAGCTTTTCAAAATTAGCATTGTCTGACTGTATACCTGAAATTTTAGCACCTTTTCATGCTGGAACACTAGTAACTTTATTAAATCATAGAACATGGAAAAGTTTTCCTCATAAAGACAGTCTTTCAGTTATTTCAATTCCAGTTCTCTTGGTCATATTCACACTTTAAGTCATTGGTTTTTATCACTGGTGTCAAAGATAAAACTTGTTTTCAAGAGACTGTGTTACCTGAGTCCCAGGTGTCAGCACTGAGGGAAACCAAGGCAAGATCTTCACCTGCTATGACTGAGTAAAGACCTATGAAAAAAGGAACTAGGAGAACTCAGTACTTCACACCAAGCTGTCTGTAGCTTACCTGCAGAGGCGTACACAGACATGCCCCAGGTCAGGGCGCTCGCTTGTCTGGCATCTTTGGTCTCCCAGAGATGCTGCAGCTGAACCAGCCTACTGGCTGCACTGACGAGTGTGCACAGATTCTGAAAAGCAGGTGAAAAAGAGAGAGAACCTCTGCCTCTGCCATGGTATTACCTGAATAGGAGAAGCTTTTTCATTTAGAATAAAAAAAAAAAATTGACACTTTTCCAGTATTTGGCAACCGAAGTGCTTTGTCTTCTTACTAAGGAGCAGTGAAGCAAAAACCGGGAGTTGCCAGAAACAAGGACTCATTTCTGAGGTACTGCCCAGCAAAAAGCTCAAAGAGCACAGTTGCTACTGTTGTTGACAAATGCTTGACAGAGGCAAATGCAGTAAGAAGCAAGGAAACAAAAAAGGATTCTCAACCTGCTCCATAAAACTGTTTATAGAAGTCACCTAAATGAGACTGACTTAGTCTAAACAGCAAGGTTGATTCAGACCATCTGTTACCATTACGTCTGGCAAACCAAACCATAAAGGAATGAGAAAACTGACAAGAATGTGTGGAAAATTAGTCCAGTTGGAGGGAAAAAATAGTAACAGGAATGCACTATTCACTCAGTCCCCCTTTTAAAGGGGATTTTGCAAAGGCAGCTAGGACTCCACATGGGCCTTTGTGCCATGCCTGGACTTCTGCTGCAAGTAAGGATGAGTGTATGGCTTGGAAGCTTTTCTCCCCATCTGTATCATCTTTTGCATTAGCAGATCCTGTTCATGTCAATTACTTTTTTACTTTCTCTCTCCTGCTAAGAAAAGACCATCTTTAACCTTTGTAGGTGTTATCAGATTATATTTTTCTTGCAAAATTGTATGACTAAAGGGGAAAAAAGAAATATGTCACAATCCCTGTTTCAAATGCTTTGATGCTCTATTCTCTTCCTCTCGTGTTAAAGGTTTATTGGTTGGGATTATGACATTAGGACCAAAGTGGCAGCAGAATTTCAACATTTTAAGTATTTGCTAGTTTTAATTAAGGCACCACCAAGAACAACTTATCTCAGAACATGCCTTTTTTCCCCCCATAGAGTCTCTATTTTTGGTGCTATTTTCCAGGTACGTGCAAAAGAAAGAACCTGTATCTGAAAACTGGTTGGTAATGCTGAAAACTAACTAAAATGACAAATTCTTCCAAGGACATTTATATAGGAGAGAGTCCACTAATAAATACTTCCAGAAAAAAAGTCATTTCATGTGAAGATCTAATTTCAGATAATCATGTAGCACTTACCATGGCCAGGTCTATTATCCACTTCTGCAGTGTTATCATATACCAGCCCACCCAATATCTTATATTACATTAAGTTTCATAGCACTTAAATTATAGGATACAAAGTTCTCAAAACTGCCTGAAGAATATATATTTTTTTAAACATCTGGAAATAATCTTATTGAAACTTTTTAACAGACCATACAATCGAGATAAAACATATTCAGAACTGGTTGAAACACTAAGTGTTCCTATTTTTCACACTGTCTTCGGTCAAATAGTGTCTGGAGTTTCTCAAAACCTGCTCCAAAGCACAAGATTTGAGATTTAAACCCAAGTCCTATTTAGAAAAAACCCAAACAGTGCTGTCATTATTGTAAGTACAACCTGCAAGGGCAGGAATTTAAAAAAAAATAATTTAAAAAAAATCTGGTATTTTTACTCTGCATCCCTGTAGAAAATATGTAAATTAAGAATTTATTTCACTCTTTATCAGTTGGGAGCCTTCTAAAGCAGAGCAAACATATAAAGCTTACTTCCTACAGAGGTTTTACTGTGATCCCAGAAATCAGCACGGGAATGTGGAATACATGTTGAAAAGTGCCTGAGAATGATTTACAATAGTAGCACACAAGAAATGATGACACAGCTGCTATGCAAAGAATTACCAAACAAGCCACAAAACCAAACCTCCCAGATTTCAAAGGATACACGAGTGCATAGAAACAAGCTCGTCTCACTTTTCCACTGAAATGCATAATACAGCTAAGGAGAATGACATCTGCAATAAACAAAAGGTGGCTGGTCACAGAAAGGACTGAAGGGGCCCAAACACAATCCCAGACAGTTCCACTGGGCACGAGGTCTGTGGAAACTCCTTTCTTACAGCTTTGTCTCTCAAATGTGATTGATGAAATACTCTCCGAAACTAAGCTTTCCTTAGAGTCTGGAGTGTTTAGTATGTTTCTCTCCCATGTGGAGAAACCAGACAAAAGGATGAGTTTACACTGTGACTCCGTGTAATAATTCCTCTACCTGACCATCTCTTTCAATGGCATTTAAAAGAATTCAGTTTTATATGAGATGTTAATTCCCTCTTTCCCCCAAGTCCAGCATCACTGCAGTGGAGCACTGTACCTACATGCAGAGACTTGGAGTGCTGAATGAGCCCCATTTCATTTCCAAAACATGCCTTACAAAAATTACCTTGTGCAATGACGACAGGAAACTCCAGGTATGTCTCCAGGGGGTAACCATAATAGATGTGGTACCTCAGAAACACAAGGAGGCTGAACAGAGAGATACAAAACATGACTGCACAGAGGGACACAAATGCCTTCACAACTTTTATACTGTTTTGGTGGTGCCAAAAGGCTCCAGATAGGTGTAGCCCTTGCTGTCAAACTGATCAAACAACAGGCACACAGAGCAAGCCTGATCATTCTGTAATCTGTTTCTGTTACCCTCACTGCCCACACTTCTCATCAAGGTCTTTATGTCACAATCTGTAGGGCATAATTTTATTTATTATAATTGCTGAGAAAGAAATGAAGGCTTTCAGATCTAGGAGATACCTCCTCTCTGCAAGAGCCTTGGCATCTCCAGGATAACTCTGATTTCTTTATTTATGTCTGTAGTTCAATTTGTACATTAGGCAAGTTTTATAGGGGTAGAAAATGTCTTCCAAGCTGTCTAGACTGTACTGTTACAAGATTACACTACGAGTGTAGCTCTACTGGTCAGACTAAGAGTCTCTTTTTAAGTGCACCAAACAATGGCAACTTTCCTTCCTGCCATTCCACAATACAGTACCCAAAAGGAACTGAACTTTTATGTTTTCTGTACTTCCAGCTCTCCTGCAAGTCCATGGGGTTGGACAGAAAATTCAAAGCTGTAAGGAAAACAGAAAGGACTCAGAGTAGTTTTACGTAAGAAAAAATATTATGGTTTCTGGTGTAGAAAAATGGCAGAAGGAACAGCCTGCCTTGTAAGAAACTGGCTTTTACAGTATTCAGAATTTAAATATCTGAACTTCCCAGGAATACTATTTGATGTAGAGTCAAATCAGACCCCTAGCCACCAGCACCATATTTCTCTGTCACCCCTCACACCTGGTCACTCTATGTTGATTTCACAGAACCAGCCCAGCTCGTAGTGGTAGTCACACAGCTCCCTGCAACTGGATTCAAAGTATTTAAAGGTAGGAGGATAACAGTCTACTAAATACAATAAATGTTTCAAAGAAGACCAGAACCTGTAATTGTGTGGGTACCGTGGTTCTCACACAGGCGCTGAAGAGACATTTCCAGCTTCTCCATGCTCATCTCAAACATTACTTACAAACACTTTTTAATGCACACCAACGCACACAAATGATTGAAGTGTTGTCACCGCTTTTTGGCTGAGGCTGTGGGGTCAGTCATCTCTGCTGGAGCTCCAGTTTGCTTCATTTACTCTGAGGGGTGTTAAGGGTAAACAGCAGAAACACGAGTTCAGTGCTGTAGGGAGAGGCGGGCGGGGAGCGGCCATGGCGGAACGTGAGGGATCCCGCACAGCTCCACTGAGAGGTGTCTGTAAACGGAGCTGTGGCTCTGCCAGAAGACACGGCACGGGCACCCTCAGACACACCACGCTTTTGTGAGGGGATTTTTCTGGATGAAACCCCCTTTCCTAGTGTTCTGCCCACCTCAAGCCCCCGGCTGGGCCAAGGCAGGGCTCTTCACAGTGCTTTCTCTCGCTTCTACCCACACCCGAACGTGCACACACCGAGCTTATTTGTTTGTCGTTTCATACAATCCTCTTTAAACAAGATTTAATAAGCCTAGCCCATGTAAGCTCATTACAGGCTCACAAGTCTTTGGAGTTTGACACGGCTTGTAATTTTCTTAAGGAATTATTTAAGTCTTACTGATTCGGGTGAGGGAAGCCTGTCTGACGAGTACAGCTACCTGCACCACAGGGCACACGGGCCACCGAATAATCTAAACACAGGCTTGCACCCTCTGCAGCTGCTGTATGCAGTGACATGAGTGGTCCGGGATGGTTTTGGGCAAGTTAAAAAAGACGAGTTTCCCTTTAAATGAAAAAGCGGAATCACTAAAACAGGAAGTTGCTTCCCGAAAGGCTCTGTGGGCTGAGCTGGGCTGGTGCTGAGCTCCGAGCGGGGCGAAGTGGCTCCGCGGGAGCGGGGAGTGCTCGCCGCCCCCAGGCCGCCCCTCAGCGCACCCTCACGCCCGACCTGAGCCGCAGAGGAAGGAATGAATCCCCGGCTGCCGCAGCAGCCCCGGGGCCCCGCACCCCCGGCCGAGGGGACCCGGCTCCAGCCCTGCTTCCGCCGCAGTCCCCGTGTGCCCCCGCCGCCTTACCCGGCCAGCTCCAGGAGCAGGCTGCTCACGCTTAGTCCCCACGCCGAGCCGGCCCTCAGCACCGCCACCAGCTGCGGCAGCTTGATCACGGCACACACGGCCCAGGTTGTCAAGTGCACCAGGTCCAGCAGCCCCGGTGCCATCCCGCGCGGCGGCCCGGGATGGGGATCCGCGGAGCGGCGGGCAGGGTGCGGTGGGACGGTGGCGCCGGCGCTGCCCTCACGGAGCGCCCCGGGCCCCCCACTGCCCGGGACACGAGGAGGGGAGAGCCAGGCCCGGCGGAGCACCCGCGGCCCCGGCGGGAGGGGCAGCGCCGCGGTCACCCCCGGCCCGTGCGGCTGAGCACCGCAGTGACCCAGGGACCGCTGCTTGAGGCCTCCCTACCTCTGATTCCCTCGGTGACCGGGGCGAGAACCGCTCCGCTCCAGGTTCGGAGCGTTGCTCCTGGAATGAGTTTGTTACCATAAACAGCATCCTCGAAAAGGGATGATGTGATGCTGTGCCGGCCATGGGCCGTGCTCACCCCGGAGCGGTGCAGGTCAGCCCCGGCTTTGGAGCTGTAGGCTGCAGCTCATTTTTCTCCCTCCAAGTAGAGTCCCCACTGCTCCAGTGCCTGTCATTTTCAGGTCACTCTCTCTGGACTGCTGTGGAACTAATTCCTGCAGCAGGGATCACACGGGTCTGAGAGCAGCACTTTATTTTTACAAGAAAAATGTGCAGCAAAATTAAAAGTTGCTAAATGCTGAACTTGTCAGATGGTACCGAAATTGGCTGAAATAAACTTTTTAACACAATTTGAAGTATTAGAAAGCAGGCATTCTTTACTTGTGGAGGACACAGTAGATTTATTCTGTGTCTGGAGTGAGCCAGGGATTTTATTCATTATAACTATACATATTCATTAAAACATGCTTCTTATTTAATATATAAATATCACTTTCCTAGAACTAACATGCATGCATTCACCTCATTCTGGAAGTTTATGGTTCTGGAGGTTTCTTAAGAGGGGTCTTTGGTGATTGTATTCACTGAATGCTTCGAAATTAAAGGTGACTTTCCCTTGAAGTTTTTCTTTGTGTATGCACTGTTGTTTCTTGTTACATAAAATTTGCTAAAAACCCACTATAGGCCTCCTTATCTGTTTCTTCACAGCTGTGTTTATCATCCTATGTGCATACCTTTACATTCTTTTTTTTTTTTTACAGTTAGTCTTTCAGCAACCTCAAGGGAGCTGAAAATTGTTCCTTTTTATTTATCACAGGTTATTGGAGATGGAGTAGCTTCTCCAGAACATACACCTACCCACCACACAGAGTTACATACAAAACCAGTAAAGTTTTTGCACTTCTCAGTTTGTCTGTACTAAATAAAGGTTATCCTAGGACCACACATTTGTACTGATTATGCATGCTCTGAATCTTGGCTGGTTTGTGCCTGCATATGGCCAGGACTGCTCTGACTATCAAATCTTCACCATTAATTCAGAGTTTTAAGTAGAATGTAATTGCTTTAACATGAGGGGTTATTTGCAGGCATAGCATTTCTTCTTTTTCATTTTAATTTTAATGAAAGTTGTATTTTACTATGGCCAATAGTTTTTAAAATGGATTAAAATGAGTATATTGCATTAATTCCGCATACCCTTGGTGGTATTTTAAAACTGTATTTCTAATTCTGAATTTACAAATCACGTCCTTTAGTAATTCAGTCATAAAAGGAAGCAGGTATGTAGAAGTACATAAAATCTCAAAACTCAGAATACAAATAACCCCAATACAAAATTCTTATGTAGAAACTGTGTTTCTGTTAATAAAATTCAAAGTAATCAAGCTTTTCAAAGACAACAAGCTAAAAGAAAAAAATTTGGGTTTGATTTTCTTGATAAACTGAATTGTTGACTTGGTGAAAGCATTATGTACTTGAAAAAAGTTGACAAATTTTCATACATGATGAAGTTATTTTAAGTTAGGTCTGAGGTGTAGATGTGTCTGTCATTTCAGATGATCTGAAAATAACAGAAATATCTAAGATAGAAGTTACATATTTGCACTGCTGTGTGGATGCTGATCCAAAAATCCTATAAAATTGTCAGTAATGTGTACTGCCTTGTACCTTTGTAGAGTAATCAAGAAGCTGGACTACAAACCATTAAGCAGGTCCATGAGCCCATTTTATTCAACCATTTTTATATTTAAGAAGATATTAAGTATTTTGCTTTAGTCCGCATTTTTCCTTTTTAAAATCCCATCCTGCTTTGCATTTTAAGCAATCAGATGACCAGGATGATAGACCATCTCCCCTGCCCTGTCTGTGTAATGGCCCAGCTCTGCATCTGTTCACTGCCCACGTGAGCAGCAGCTTAGGGAAGGAACAGATGTCACAGTGCTGGGCAGCCCTGTCCAAGGTCATGAAGAAAAATTTGATCTGTGAGCAGTATGAGAAATTTTTCCTGGTCTAAATTATTTAGTTCTACATCAAGTTTCAGTTTTGGTCAGTTGCAGCAGAATGCAGGACCCCTTCAAATTACAGTTCAGGAAATTAATTCACAGCGTCTGAGTCTCCAGTGCAGATTGTGAGTTCTGCAGCAGATGAGCAGTGGTTTAACATTGCTGCACCTCAAATGGGAATGCACATGTTGAAAAAACACAGAGAAGGAAAACAATCTTCCAGTAGTAACTAAGACAAAAAGTCAAAACATTTTTTTCCACATAATGATGTTGGCTTATCACAGTTGGGTTTTTGAACAGAATAATGCCCTGAATTTTGTGAGTTTGCAAGGAATGCAGAGGGTGCAGTCTTGCTGGTTATTTCCACAGCCTGCCATGCTAACAGGTAATGGTTCATTTTAGAGATAATTGATGTTTTGAGCTCTAGGTTACATCCACCATTGAGGGACCTGTGCAGATGGAGACGGTTCCTGAGAGACAGGAAGGAAGGTTGTGGGTGAACAGAATTGCCAGGGACACCAGGTTACAGGAGGCTCATTTGTTTGCCCAGGAAGGGGAGCATGAACACAGTGTGTCAACACATAGAGCTCAGGAAATAAACCAGAGGATTAGACATACCAGCACAGTGGCAGGGCTGGGACCTTTTAGGCATCACAGGGACAGTGTGGCACAGCACATTACAGATGGCAGGATTCAAGCTTTTTTGGAAAAGCAGACAGGGAAATGAGTGGAAGTTGTGTTCTACACAAAACAGTTTATATTTGCCTGGAGCGTTCCCCTGCTTGTTGGAGTAAGCCCTGAGTTGGCTGAGAGCTGAGGTTTCAAAATTGGTGGAGACACTGGCATGGGGAACACTGTGCAGGAACCGTCTATAAATTGTCTGATCAGGAAGAGGAAGCAGATGAAGCTTTAAATAACTACAAGGAGCTCACAGTTGTAGGTACAGGCTGCTTTGGAATACAAAATTGCTCTGCTGTCTGGAGGAGCACCCAGTGGGGTAAAAGCAGTCTAACCAATTTTTGTGGGTCATCAAGAGCATTCTCTTTTGACCCCGATGCTGCATTTGTTACTCAAAAAAAAAGAAGGAAAGAATGTGAAGGTAAAGGGCAGCCTTGGCATCGGTGACTCCAGGACCTTAGAATTAGGACCCCAAGAGAAATAAGGAAGACAAATAGTAGAATAAAGACTTTGGCCTTCAGAAGAAGAGAATTTGTCTTGTTTGGGAAATTGGTTTGTCAGGACCTCTCAGGAACATGGGATGGGGGCAATGGAGATCAGGAAGGTGCATTGAAACTCAAGAGAACATGCTCACAGAACAAAAACTGGCTTGTGTGGTGAGCTGGAACTCAGGCAGGCAGGGGAACAGCTTGACTGATCTAGCAGTGCTTCTCTAAACTCAAACACCAAAAAGGGAGGGCTGGAAAGATGGAAACAGGTATGAGCCACCCAGGTGTAAGGGAATGGAGTTGAGCACTGGAACAGTGGCCCAGAGAGGCTCTGACATCTCTATCTATAGAGATTTTCACAACTGAGCAGGACAAGGTCCTGAGCAACCTGGTTTGACATCAGCATTGGCCTTGCTTTGAGCAGGGGCTTGGCCTTGAGGCCTCCAGAGGTGCCTTCTGGCCACATGACTGTGATTTCCTGTACTTCAGTCTTTATGCAAGCTGCATGTTTGAGGCTCCATTCTGCCACCAGACACATTAAGATTAGGACAAGGTAAAAATTATCAAGACTTTAAAACAAAATTGAAAAAGGATGGATGCTATGATTTTAGGTACTGTTCACTTTTGATTCTTTTCTGAACACTTGTAGCGCCCAAGGACTGTGAGCTTTACTGGTGAGTATTAGACTGATGCTCTGTGATAAAAGCTCACCTTGAGGAGGAGGTTATCTCTGTGCTGAGGCTCCTTGGTGGCACAATGACACTGCTTTAACTCTGATCTGAAGGTCCTTCTCTTACTAAAGGAGCCCAATGGATCCCTGTGTGCTTCGTGTTTGTGGTTATGTTGTACAAATGTGTGTGACACGAGTATTAAAGAAACAGTGAAGGTTGCATGTAGTTTGTTGGTTCTGTCTGCAGTGTGTTGTATATATTTGTGGGAACTGAAAACATGACCTTATTTATATAAGGTTTACTTGAGGTTAGGCTGAACAGAAGCATAACAAATTGAATGAAGGTACTATAAGCAAAAAAACCCCAACCCCTCTTGACTCAGTGTTTGGTCTGTGGAATGCTTTTCTGAGTTAACAGAAGGCCTTAAGGCCATTCTGGGTAATGACATTTATCCAAAATAATATTGCTATCTAAAAAGTAGTACTGAAAGAGCCTAGAAGGCCAAAAACAGATTTTAAAACCTAACTCAAAAGACTAACAAAGCTAGGATCTGGGAGGAGCAGAAGAGAAGGAAAATACCCTAACTAGTGTCCCTATTAGAAAATCTGCATTGAGCATGTAGCCCAGAGAGAAGGTTGCGCTGCAGCTTTTGGATCAGGAACTGGTATTGTTCTAGATCCATACTTACACCTGATTTACCCAAAGAGGAGGCTCCAGCAAGAGTTAAGAGCGTGAGTATATAAGGGCAGCAGCCCTTGCTAAGGTCCTGGTGAGTGATGCCTCCTGCACTCTTGCTAAATGTCTTAAGATTCTCCCAGAGGGTGCAAATGGATCTGCTAGCACTGAGGAGCAGCTACAGTTACAATCATGCTTATTCCAGCAAAGATCATCATCTCACTGGCTCTGAAACACTGCCAGGTGTGGGTTTCGCTCTGGCCTTTGTAGGGCTTTTTATGTGTCTCTGTGGTAACACAGTGCTAGCAATGTGTCAGCAGTCCATTAAGTTTTGTGGTAGAGAGTTGATGTAAATACTGTGTTCTCAGTCTATCTGGCTTTAAAGAGACATAACAGAGTAACTGCTAAATAAGCATTGTGATAGCTGCAGGTGGTTCTAGGCTACATCTTTGGTTTGTTTTTTGTTCTCAGCAACACCTGCAGCTGACATGAGAGTTACTGCATGGAAAATTTGTTAATTCACAGGTCATATAAAATATATCCAGTGATGGTATTTGGTTATTACTAAATGGGCAAAGTAAACCCACAGTTTTAAGTCATATAGTGATCAGGTCATAGAGGAAACCCAAATGTCATCATTTTTATATTTATTGTGCCAGTTTATTTGGACATTACTTCTTAATGCAATTTATCAATCATTATATGCCTGCTGAGACTTCCCTCTGGGTTAAGAGACAGTTAATAGAAATTTGCAGTAGTTTTGTTCCATCAACCTGGCATAAAGGCCTTGTGCTGACATGAGGCTTTCCCAGACACTTGGAAATTTCATTTTTAAGTGCTGGCAGTTGTGTAGATACGTAGGTTCACACAGCTTTGGAGAGGTCACGAGCTGAAGTCAGTCAGTCCATGCCCTGTGACAGAAGAGGGCTGTGGGCAGGCCTGTGCCAGCACCTCTTCAGCTTTCAGCAGAATTCCCAAGTTACATGGAGACCCATCTGTCTTCCATTGACACAAACATGAAGTTTTCTGAAGAAGGAAAACATATCTGACATGGATTCAGACTAGCAAGTAGAGTTTTTAAGGGTAGCATTCAGATTTAGGAAGGTTTTAGGGGTTTGTATCTGTGCAGGATTTAGGAAATGAAACTTGAAGCCCTGACAGATTTTTTTTTGGTTTCTAAAACCAACAAAACAAAAAATGCCCCACTTTAAAAAGCTGTTTTCTGATTTAATTTCTGAAAAGAAATTTATTTCTTTTAGAAGCTGAGGAATGTGAATATGTATGCACATACTGCATACAAACAGATGATGCCTTGTCAGCATCATCATATGTCTCACAGCATAATGAGACCTTCTTTGTAGGAAAACCTGTTTTTTTTTTTTTTTTTTACTTTAAAGTAATCTAAAGGTCAAGAAACAGTTTTAAATACAGTTTCTAAGAAACAACTGGATTAAAAGTCATAAAAGCCTTATTAAATGAAACTTTATAGTTAAGGTGCCATCTGGGAACTATATACAAAGACTGTTCTAAAAGCACAAGAAACATAGATTTATATGAACTTACGTATGTTATGTTTTTTAAAAATATATTTCACACTTTTTAAATTTAAATGAACTCAAAATGAGAACACACAAAATCCAGATGTACTGGAAACATGTGTTCACATTATAAATATTATAACTATTCTCAAAAAGATAGAAGAGAAAGCAGTATATAACTAAGGGAAGAACTAAATCAATATAGCTACCCAATTGTGCCTGAAAGAAATGAAGAAAATGAATTCTCTAAACATGGATAATCCCTTATTTGAGATCTGGCAACAAAAGGGAAGCTTATAAAACTGAAGCCCAAGTGATACACCATAAGAATGCTTTACAAGTAACTTACCACACAGTTTAATATCTACACAGTCTCTTTGATAAATATAATTTCCACTGATTATTTACAGATTTCACTACTAATGTAAGCTAAGTCAATCTTTCTAAAACACTCTGCTTACATTAATAAGGATTAGTTGGCAAAGTTAATTACTGTAAAAGAAAAATGACTGCTAAACTTGGGATGAAATTGGAGTCTAGAGATTGTTTGCTGCCTTCTACTTGCAGGTGCTAAGGCAGTTTTTATTAGGACCCTGGATATTCCCAAAAGGTCTCTTCTGCAGGTTGCTGTACATGGAGAGGCCCAAACTAACTTTGGAATTGCAATGCTGGAGAGCTAATCGCATTCACATAATTTATGTGTAATTATTAGGGAAAGTGCAATAATTTAACAAAATCTGATGTCTAGTTCTACACAATGTTCCCATATCACACAGATTATCTGATCTATTCCACGTACGAAAATTTGGTTCTCAAGACATTCCCCCTTAATCATTAAAATGTCAAAATGCTAAAGAGTTGTGATTGATTTCAAAGGGAAATAGGAATGAATTGGAGTTCTGTGGTGAAGAGAGCTGGTCCTATCCAGTTGTTGCCCACTAGTATTTTAGAGTAATTTCAATTAGCTTGAACTCTGACTCAGAAAGTCAAGATATTAGCTTAATTGCACATAAAAAGAGTCAGCACAGTTGTGGGTTGCTGTGATCTCACAACAAGGAACAGAGCTACATTTTCCAAGGTTGGACTTTTCGACAATTAAGCCCAAAATTATTGCATACTTTGGCTCCTTTTCAGGTATTCCTACAGAGTTTCCAGTTGAGATCTGTTGGCCTGAAGTGACCTTACAAGGGAGTACACAGCAGAGGGGAGTGCAGGGCTTTTCCTGTGCTGTACACACGTCACCACTGCACGTCCCCACTTCAAGAAATGCCTGGCATCTCCATGGCTGCTTCATCTGATTCAGGACACAGGACTAGACGTTTTTACTAAAGACTTCATCAATTAAAAAAAAAATAAAATTGGTTGTTGCCTTCACAGACATGACATAATATGTTCTTTGAGAAGTATCCTTATGTGGCTGTCAGGAGGGCACTTAAGCCTCTCAGATGTGTGTGACTAAAAGAGACACATCCTGACTTCGTGAAAAGTATTTTATATGAGTAGTTAGAAGAATTAAAAATACATTTCAATCAAAAAAAGTGACTGATCTGTATTTTAGAGGTGGAATCTATTTAATCCTGATATAATTAAAATAGGAATTTTAAAAAATTATTTGTGAATGTTTTTGAAAAATTATTTTTGCAAAATATGTACTGTTCCCAGAAGCTCTGGTTTGTCATACAATTGGTGAAAAGCTCTTCAAGAGCAATTCAATTTATACAATAAAAGACAAACCCTATTAAATATATCCCTATTGATGGATGTGTGTGTTTAACCTTCAAGGGTGGAGATTCCTCAGGGAATCCATTTCATGCTGTATTATCCTTACTACTAGCTTCCCAAAAAGTTAATGTGATTCTTCCATGCTAAAACTTAAGCTTGTTATTTTTGCTGCTGCCTGACACTCCCTCAAAGTGCAAATTACTTGTTTTCTTACTCCAGAGATGCACACATATCTAAGGACTGCTATCCTCTTCCAAGACAGTTTTTTTCCCTTCATGTTAAACTTTTAACAGTCTTTTTAACCTTTCCTTATATGACATGTCTTCCCATACTCCAGTTGCCATCGCTGCTCCTCTAGACTCTGATTAGTAGCCCACATCTTTAGGGTAATATGTGGAAGGTCTCGTCAAAAACCAGAAGTGCTTCAGTTGAAACAATGCTGCTTCTAAGTGAAGTGGGGGGATTAAATCATGCACTGCTTAGACCATCCTCTTGCCCTCCAGTTTGCAGGAACTCTCTGGGAGAAGGATTCTCTGGATTCACACACAGTAAACAGAATCAAGAATCTGGAATTATTCAATGTCATTAAAAAGGCACTAAGCACTGCTTTAGTATCCTTTCTGGTGGATTACTTGATGTAGATTGAGTGCCATCTGGAGGTTAGGAAACATGGAGCTCTGTATGCTTTCATGCTGAACAACAAAATCCCCTAGGTTTACAAATGAAATGTTCTTACATGAGTAGGAGCTCGAGCCTGACAGATACTGGGCATCCAGCACTCAGTGAAAAGTTTGTGACCCAGAGTAAGGCATGCAAGGGCAATGTCTCTTGCTGTTATGCAATCACCAGAAAATGTCTAACCTCTGAGTGGCCTGTGCAGTTTTCAGAAAAAGCTCTGGACAGCACAAGGACAAGAAAAGTCTTGATCTGCTCTTTCCTCTTCTGCTTTCAGGAGACAAATGAGTTCCTGGTGCAGTTTTCTGCTCACAGGAGGCAGCAGAAAGCGTTTCAGATGAACAAGAAATTTTAAAAGGATGGTTCCCATTTGGTATGTCTGAGCTCAGTTCTCCATCATTATTCATGTCTGCACAGAGTGGAATCAGCCTTCCTCACCTGGGCTGGTTGCATGATGTGGTCTTCCTTCTTTAGGTAACTTGTAATCTTGAAAGCCCTGATCCTTCAATTCTCACTGTGTTGAGGAAGCCAAGAGGAGAACCACTTGGAAGTCGTGACTTTGGGGGATGGGACCTGGCTCACCTTGCCACAGTGCCTTCTTTTTTGCCTGAGACTGCTTGGATCAGTGATCACACTGGTCACAGTGGTCACCTTGTTTGCTGAGCTGACTTCTGCCACTGAAGCCTAATCATAAAAACAAATAGCTTTAATTGCAGAGCATGAGTGCATGCATCTCCATCTCAGTCTGGTGAGACACTGCAGCCTGTTGTGTCAAGACAATGCTAATGGCTTCTGTGTTGATCTCCACTTGGGCCTGAGCATGATCCTGCAGAAGTTACATACAGCTTAAAGGACAGATATTGAGTGTCCCTCTCCATGCTCTGCTCCTTGCAGATTTTTCCCTACAGAACAACAGGCCCTAAAGTTTCAAGCTATAGAATGAAGATGCACTAGCTGAACAGGTTTTTCGTATTGTGTTGATTTAGCTTGAGGATAGTTTCCCTGGGCAACCACAGATTTTAGGGACTAAACCTGTTAAATTCAAGGTTGACAATCCTGAGGGTGTAAGACAGGTTGCTGAGCCAACACGCCTTCAGAGCAAAATGTGAAAGCCTGCTTCCTTGTCAATGAGTTTCCATTAGTTAAGCCAGGAAAAAAAGCATAAGGGAAAGGAATTGAAGAGCAGCAAATCCACAGAAACAAAAATGAAAACTAGCGTGAAAAATATTTGGTCTCCCTCCCTCAGCAGGGAGTGGTGAAAAGCACAGAGCATGTCTCACATGCTTAAGTATTATTCTTTAGAGCAAGTTTAAACATGCAGATGACAGAAGCTGATGAATCCTTGTCAAACTACATGAAATGCAACAAGCTTCTTTATTTTTGACATGCTGACTTCCAGAACTGAAAGTGTTTTTTATGTCGTGACTCATCTGTGCAGACCTCTATTGTTTGTTTTCAGGAGATAAAATTCAGGAAGAAACGGTCTTTTGTCTGTAACCTCATTCTTTCAGATGTTAGTGGCTCCTTACTGTAGATTTGCATGGGAGCATGGATGAGATCTGTAGTGCTGTCTGCATATGGCACCCAAATTACGAAGAGGATCATCTATTATATCATTGTTGGACCAGATCTGTTTTTACCCTTGAAAGAACTTGCTTTGTTGCTGTTCTGTTGTTACTGAAGCACTAAGAAAGCTGGAGCTCACCCTCAAGTTTCCTCTCTCGTGCAGCACTGCTGAAGAATTCATATTTACCACAGCCCTGCCAAGCTCAGTATTCATTTGGCTGCCAGTAGTTTGGTTGGTTGAGTTGGGAACTTTGCTTGGGAACACAGACATACAATTTGGCAGTGGCTTCTGCTCCTTTCTCTTACCCTGGATAAAACAAAGACCATAATAAGTTTTCAAAATTGAAAGAATTGCTTCTTACAAAAGTACAACTTACTGAAATTATTTGTAATATCAGCACTTCTAATATCAGCACTTCTGCTTTCGAAATTAGAATTTAAATGTACTTAAATATATAATACTGAATGTACATGAAAGTGTTGTAGAAATAAGGCAAAACAATTGGGAGGGTTTTTTTCCCTGTTGTCTTATGATAGGATAACTGAGGGAAATGAATAATTTTAAAATGTGTTGCATAAAATGTTATCTGGGACAGAAGTTACACTGCTCTAGAACGGTTGTGATGTGGGAGGTTTTTTCTTTTATTTTTAGTAAGTGGTTTGGGTTTCAGCAGATGATTATCTTACAAATTTGCTCCTAGGAAGTTGATTCTTCCAGCACCTGTCTTTTTCCAAGTTGTTAACATTAAAACAGATTGAACACACATAGGTAGCAGAGAAAAACATTTCAGCTCTTTTATTTTTCCTAAAGATTATAGAAGTAAAGAATTTGCCAATAATGCCTAGGTATGCTTCAAGTTGAAATATTAGCCTAGCTCCAATTGATGAAAACTAAAAAGAGCATGGGGACAGTTAAATGTCTGTTCGAAACTCAACATTTGGTTAAGGATCCTTTAGGAAACTCCAGATCTGGTGCCTTGGAATAGAAGTAAAAAATACAGTGTCAAATTTTTTGTCTTTAAATAAATTGGTTATCTGCAGGCAAACATCCATGGGAGTATTCTGTGCAGATAGGCAGCTGTGCTAGGAGCACATGGAGTCAGAAGAGACCTGAGTTTTGCATTTCAGCTCTGTTCAACACCTGGTGTGGGACTTAGATTTTCTGTCCTTTGCTTTCCTTGGCCTGAAATGGAGGAAACATCAGTTCACCCACTATTGTAAGAGGAGTGTGAGTCAAGAGAGGAAACAGTTCTGTACAGCTGTATCTGCTGCAGGGCTCAAGGGACACCTGGGTTGACTCTGAGCTGCTTACCTGTGCTGCATCTAAGCTCATCAAACAAGTGCTGGAGCTGTGCATCCTTCTGAGCTGAGCTTGTCTGTACAGCACAGCCTGGTACCATGTGGAGCTAGGAGCAATGGATTTCTGTGCTGCACGCCCCTGTCCAGTGCAGATATGCCCCAGGTGCAAATAAAATCTAATTTATGACTGTTCTGTCTATCACTATGTGTCTTGGTATACCAGCACAGCACTGAGATCCTAGAATTTTATATCTTGATATGCAGCCATTTTTTGAGCGTTATCAGGTTTGGGTGCTATTGGATGGTGCTAATTAGTGAGAAATGTCATGGTCTCAGGCACTGCCCTACATCTGCTTCAAGTCAGACCATTTAATGCATACCAGCCTTTCTCCATCACTGTTTTTGGGACAGGAATGTGGAAGTGAAGGACAGTCCCCTGCAGGCTGTAGGGTATGTAGTTTGATGAATCCATCTTTAGGCATTTTGTTCTTCACAAGCCTGTCCTACCCTTTTGCAAGAGTTTCTGTCTTCATAGCTAAAACTGGAAAGCAGAACATGCATCAGCTGTATGATTTGTTACATTACACATGAAAGTGAGTTTGCACCAATATTCATGACTGTCAACCCCAGGGACAGGCACAGTCTTTCCTGCTGCCTTAGCTGGGGAATGAGTATGGAACAGGCTGAGCCTGTTGAGCAAGAGTCTGTGTGTCCCAGCAGTACTGGGAAAGAGTAACATTGCCCTGGCTTTGCATGCGTCACAGTCCTGGCATCAGCCTGTTCCTCAAGTAAACAGAGCCAGGCAAGACTGCAAACTGCAAATTTCTCTGGGGAAGTCAGGGCTGGGATCTCTATCTCCTTTGGAAGGCTGAAGAGGGTGAAGGTTTTCGGGTGGTTTCGTTTCCCATTTTAGAAAATCCCGAGAGTGATACTCTTTTTCTTGCCTTTCCTTTAGCTTGGTCAGTGTGCAGCTGGAAATGAAGCTGAATTTAATTTTACCAAGAATATTCTTCTAATAGACATGATGATGTATACTGAAGTATAAACATAAACACTTACTCAAGATATGTGGCAGAGACAGGATCTCAATTTCGGGCTCCTTTGGGTCACTGGTGTGTGCACAGCCAAAGCTTAGGCTGTACGTGTGCAGCAGTCTGCTGAAATACCATAACAATGGGGCAAGTTCACTAGATTTACAGACTGGGAATACAAAATTGTATTTTGGCAGAACACTCTGTTCAGCTTCCATTTCAGCCATTTCCAAGAGTATGAGAAGAGGTGATAATATCACTGTGTCTGCAATAAATTATAAAGCTTGGCACTTTTATGTCTTCATTGTGGAAATCTCTAAAAGCTAAAAGATACTTAGCATGCAGTTCTTTGCATCGATTTTCAGCTTAAGTCCAGCATGCTGGAGATATTAGGACAGATTTTGTCCAGTGAAGGAGAGCAGGATAATGTAACCCTAGAAAGGAAGGTATTAGCATCTGATCCAAAGTCCCTGCAGCAGCAAATTTTGTTTGATAGTGTTGGCTTTGGATCAAGCCCTAATGCTGTCAGGGACTATCAGGACCATTGTCAGGACAAGCCAAAGAGGCATGAACTGGAACAAGTGACTTACCAGATTCTCCTTCCCCTCTGTTCAGCCTCCACAGACTCTCCAGATCTTATCCTGTTGGACCTGGTCTACCTGCTTGTCTGCCCAGGCCCAGTAGCCACTTGTGCAGTGGTTGCCTGTTCTGCTCAGCTGGGTGCTGCTAAGACACAGAAGGAGCTGGGGATGGTTGCCCCAGAGGTGTGATTCCTGTTTGTTGAGACCTAACCAAAGTATTTCTCCTGATTCCAGAACCCCTTTCCAGCTTGTCCATTTTGAGACTCGCCATATACCAAGCCTTTTTAGCCATATTGTGACTTCTCAGAAAGTGAAACCTATTCTTGTTTGCACTTTCAAAGTTCCTTTTCTCCTGACATTTTCTTTCAGCTGCTGCTTGGGAGTGCTTTCAGAAAAGAACATGCACAGCAGCACTGACAGGCAGTGCTCAGCACTGGTTTACTTCCCTCTTATTTAATGCCCCTTTCCCACTGCTTTATGTTGCATCATTGCTTGAGTGCTGTCGGGGTCTTCATGGTAACAGCAGCCTCATAAGTGACTGTAATAGGAAGCAATGGGATCTCCAGATGCAGCCAGCAAACTCTTAGCTTGCAAGGTGATTACAGTGACTGCAGCTGAGATCAGCCTCTATTCAAAATCCTCAGAACAATAAAGTCTGGTTTAATAGCAAAGGGTGCTGTGGAGATTGCTGCTGAGTAGTCAGGAGGACTTTTGTTGTGGTTATGTAGCAGAAGCAAAAGCTCCTGAAAGCTGCTGGTTTCCCTGTGTGTTTACTGTCTCTATTGGAAACGTCTGACTTGTGAATATATACCAGAAGAGGAGCAGAGACCCAGTGTGACAGCTGCTGGGGCCGTGAACTCTGTTTGGGGCAGAGATGTTTGGTTAAAATTAAGTGTTTCAAGGAATCTGTTCTGAAAGCTTCTTATTTTCAAGTTTAAAAAATTCTTCTCAAGCACTTGGAGAGTTCCGCAGAAGGTATTAAGCAACTATGAGAAGGTTTTAAGTAACTATAAAGGGTCATTAGTATAAAAAGTGAGAATTTTCAAAACAGTGTCCAAAATGTCAGTGTTTGTCTTTGCAGCCTGTTAGGCTTCTGTGGGATGAAACTCTCTTCCTCAAGTATTTGTGACCTTGCAGGAAAACAGAGTATTTAAAGTATAAATTTCCTCTGAAATTCTTGACTGACTTGTTTTTGAGTAGTGTGGATTAGTTCCAGATGAATTCTATCCTCTTGTTTCATCTTTCTGGTAAATGCTAATGAACTCTACTTCTTCAGGGGGACTTTGGCAAACTTATTTGCTTGCAGTATTGGGAAACATACTGAATTTGGCAGATAATTTCTTTAACAGTAGTTACAATTATACAACAATTCAAACACTTCATGTAGACAAGTTGAGCAAAAAATACTTCTACAATTCTACAATAATTTTTGAAAAAATTATTCTGAATTTGAAGATTATGGTAACTTAAGAAAAGGTAAATTCCACCTCAAAGCCCTATGTTTGCTTTGGTTTTGAATTAAATTTTAGTAGGCTTTTTGTTTATTTTCTATTTTTCTGAGATAATTGAAATATGAATAGTTCAAGAGTTTTGTCTCTTTCAGCCAAAAGGAAAAAGAAGTCATGTAGTCACGTAGCATTGTCATGGAGTGAAGAAATTTAGTGCTCTTCAGCCTGGGTAGTAGTTGTCCCTGTTCCTCTTGTGAAATCTGCTTATCCTGTTGCATTTGGTCCAGAGTGCTCTCCAAGTTGGAGTGTGTGCAGCTGGTTGGAGAACAGTGTTTTAGCAGCATCTGATTGCTTTAAAAGGAATCTGAGGGACATTTGGCATGGGATTTTATCTCCTGATGTGTTCAGAAAAGGATGCTAATGGAAAGTCTGTTCCTCTTAATTCTTGTGTACAAAGTTCCTGTATCAGACTGAATTTTAATTCTGATCATTCTTTCAAGTCAGTTTCTGCAAATTAAACAATAATAAGGTAAAACTGGTTGTTGTACTGAGGTTAGTCTTGAAGTGACTATCAGCTACCAAATAAACAGGACAGAAAGATTACAAGCATGTGTTTTAAGTCTATGCCATTGAGTGATCTCAGCAGACCTGGCACAGATACTGAACTGTTTCCCCTCATTGTTCCCATTTGCCAGTTTAGCATTTTATTTGCTCATTTGAATTGGTACAACTGATTTACTGTGAACACCTTTTCATCCTGTAGATTGATGTTTATTGTGGCTTCATGCCACATGCATCAATGTAAACTGCTTAGAACATCTTGATTTCTTCTGGTTGGGGACATGAAACTTGAAAAATAATTATGAGTGTCACTGTCAAAGATGGCCTTTGCTTAGAAGTATGTTTTGTGATTAATTAATCTGACAAGCAAATGTCAGGGCCTGTCATTTTGAAGAAGAACTTGACTGAGGTTGGTCTTCTGGTTTTACAAGACAAGTGATAATATGCGCTACAAATTCATCTGGCAGAAATAAGGCAGTTATTTCCTTTGAGTCAAAAGAAAAGATGCCTAGAGAGGCTTTTTATAGATGAAAAATTGTAGATAAAACCTTTTTATTTGACCACAAGAGGGTATTGCAGTATCAGTTATGCAAGACTTCAACTAATGTTTACCTTTATGTGCTCTGACTTATTTTTAAGATACATATTTCTCAAAACTGATCATTTAAATTAGATAGTAGTTAAGAAAATCAGGTTTTGTATGCCAGTATTTGATGTCCTTGTCCAAGGGCAATTTCTGAGTTGGTTTTTCCTAAAATTTATAGTAGAAGTTTTTTAACACCTTAGAGGTTCCCTTCACTGGATAACAGAGACTTAGACAGTTACTCTGAAACAATGAAAAACTTCATGGAAATGGCTTGCAAGGACACATCAATCACATCAGAGAAATACTAACAGGAGATGAATGTGTTGCTGCTTTGTCTGGAAGTGCCCATTGGTCCAGGATGGGAGCTGGCACAGTCAGTGAGACTCTGATCTGATTTTTCCATGTGATTTACTTGAAGGAATAAGTTCTGAAATCTTTTTTAGCTCATTTGTGTTTCCCAATTTTCTCATTTACATCCAATTCTTCTACAGTATACATGCAATGTTGATCTGCACTTTTTAAATAATTCAATACCGTGTTGCAATACTTCCCTACAAAAGTTGAGTATTCTGAACTTTAAGGGCTGAGTTGCCAAATGTTTGTACCATGGGAGAGGGACCTAGAAGGATTTTTGAATTCACCCCCTCTTATATCTACTGCTGAATTTAGGAGAAGGTGCATGGGATGCCCGCATGTCTCTCAACAAACTCACCTTGTAAAAGTAGAGGAGCAGCCATATCTCATTATCTGTGAGGATCAAGTTTCTGAGAGTTCTGATAGTGACTAATGGACAACAAAGCAATTTTCATACAAGAAGGTTTGTGAGATATTGTGGAGATTTAAGTAGCACATACATTGAAAACCCAGATGCAATGCATGTGCTGTATGCAAATAAGAGGCAGGATCAAAAGCTGGAGGAGAGGGCAGCCCTCTGGAGAGCAGCTTCTCGGAGCAGGTCACAATTCTGAAGATCTCTGTCACTTCATCACGAGTGAAGAGATCCCCATAGAAATCTTCCAGCAGAAGCAGTGTTTCCTGCCTGCCTCAAATAGTGGCATTTGACTTGTCATCATCATGTCCCTCAAATGAATGAAGATCAGTCAGGGTTGCAGTTTGGAGGGGAGTCCCTGGTGAAGGGTGGCAGAGCAGGCTGTGAGGTGGTTGGCCAGAGGACACTGAGCACCCAGTAGAGAAATGACATTTGGCAAGGCATTAACACACTGGGCGTTAAGCACCAAGGACTCTGGAAAGCCTGGAGATGGCAGCTCCTGCTGGTTAGCCATATCTTGGTCTGGCAGGAGCAGAATGTCTTGAGTCTCCGTATGCAGGCAAAATGATACCACTTTGGAGTCAAACTCCTTGTGAGCAATTTATGTAGCTGATTGATGAAAGGCATCATGCATGAAGTTTTGCTGTGGGTTTCTTAAAACATGCACTTATTTCATGTCTTTATGGAGTTGTGCTGATAGACCCTGGCAAGCAGAGTGTCTGTTGCGTCGGCAGCGTACAAATACCACGGGGAGAATGTCTGCTTCCAGTGACACAGAGTCTGACACTTCAAATACAACCAAAGCTGTAGTACAGACTGCAAGAAATCTGTTGTGATTTTTTTTTATCCCCTTATAAAGGTTGTAAAATATGTTAACAACTGATGTGCAGTTTCTCTATTTGAAGCAAAAATTATTTATTTGGGCCATTGTGTGTGTAGGGATTTGAAGGTATTTGGTTTTAGGAGAAAGAACTTTAAATATATGCAGTGTTCCTCACGGGCTGAGGAATCTTTTCAGTCGCGATTACACATAATTTAACTCTTAGAGGCCAGATCCTGTGAAGAAGTGCAATATTGTAGGGACAACCAAAGTTATCTTCGTTATTCAGAGTTGAGTTAAAATCACATCCTCACCACAGCAGGGAGCTCTGGTAACTGCACAGTGGAGCTTGGCATTATTCTGTTCATCCTCACTGTTGGCTTGCACAATTTGTGAACAGGTCTAGGAGAGTTGCAGGGTACAAAGTGGTTCAGTGCTCTGCAGAGGCCATGCTTTGTGCTGCCTCTCCATAAGCACCCATGGCAGTGGTTGGGCCTCTGACTCTGGTGTGGCTCTGATTCCTGCACTCCTGGGCTCTGCAACTGCTCACAGAGGCAGCTTACAGGGGAGGGAAACTGCCTCAAAAATACTACAGAGGCTCAGTTTTCCCTCTCTGCTACCTGTAGCACTGTGGTACTTACAGAAGTATTTTGTCCTGTGAATTACAACATTCCAGCTGTGTATTATTACATATTTCAATGCTCGATTCTTTTCCGGTTTTGGGGTGTTTTGCATTATTCTCTGGTTTTTCACCTATCTCTTTTGGCAGCTAAGGGTATAATTTGTTGGTCTGCATTTTTGTACACTGAATGTTTCATTTGCCATCTGCTCACCATATTCATAAAAGACATTAACTTGCTGTTTTTATATGAGAAACCAAAATTTCTCTGCTGCAAGTTATGCACAGTTTTCAAAGGACAATACCTAACATTTATTTTAAATTGTGTCTCACTATTAAATGAAAGGTGTCACCTGGCTTTTAAAATGTTCTTCACCTTTGTTAACTTTGTTGGCTGAGAATTGAGCTACTTCCTCTTAATTTTTTTCAAGGTAACTGTCAGAGTCTTGTCTGATCATGCTAATCACAAGCTTTGTCTATTTTTCAGCAAAGCTTTTAGCATCTTCATTGCAGTTATAAGTGTCAGTTTCCTTTTTAACTGTAGAAGCTAGTGTCAGATCACACTTCAGGCTGATGTTTGTCCATCTCTGACTGTTGGGGATTGGAAAGAAGTTCTCCCTAAAGGCAGGTTGTTCCCATAATATGGGGGTTGTGTATAACCTTTTCTTTGACACACTAAAATCTGGTGGCAGATTTGCAGAGATGATGAGAATTCAGGTCTGAAGGGACCTCAGGAGGTCTCTAGCCCAACCTGCTCCTCAGAGCATGAGCTATGAAATCAGACCAGCTGGTCAGGGCTTTATGCTGTTGATTCTGAAAGCCTCCAAGGATGGAGACTGAAGAACCATTTTGGGTAATGCATGTCACCTCAGGGTTGCCACTGTAGTGAAGATGTTTTGGCTTATATACAGTCAGAACCTCTCCTGTTTCAACTTGCGCCTGTTTTGTTTAATTCCTCCACTGAGCCATGGTCCAAGCAGCCCGACTGAGTCTTTCCTACAATCTGATTGCAGTTGCTGGGCCTCTGCTCCTTGGTCTCCCCACAGCCCTCTCTGCTCCAGGCTGGGCAGAGTTTGATCTCTAGTTGTGTTGTCTGTGTTACACAGATGTGTCAGATCCTTATTTGACCCACTCTGTTCTCTGTCCCTGCCTGATTTGACCACTTACACTGCTCATGCCCAGCAGGGCAGATGTCCATGAGATCTAGAAAGGAAAATAACAGAGTGTACTTGGAGTGCACATGGAATGTCATTTTGGCATTCTTTTCTTAGATCACCTGCACTTTTCTGTAGCCCAGTTCAGCCTTATTCCTTCTATGGTTGTACTGAGCTTGACTGTTTTGCTGTAGAGTTGGAAAATTTTGCTCCCTGAAGAAATGGACAGGGATTCCTGGATTTCACAGTTTGGAGCCTTTTCTTTTTATCTCAGTTGTGCAGCCATTCACATGTGGATACTCAAACAGGCAAAACTGATGGGAATCTGCCTCTTAGAATGGGCTGTATTCCAGTTTTCAAGAAAGGTCTCAGTTTCTAGGAAACTTTTTGCTTAGGTCACTGCTGAAGTTTAGAATCCTCCCAAAACAGTGTACAGAAATACAACTAAAAGCGCCGTTGCAGAATTAGGATTAAATCCTGCCTTCTTGCATTTGGTCACTTAATGAGAAAAAGGGCAAGAAACCTTATGCTACTTTTTATGTGAACTACCCACATAATATACACATGTGCAGTATGAGTATCATATATCTCTCTTTAAAAATCCAGCTTTGAATAACAGTGTTGATAGAGGTGCACCCAGCAGCATTTTCCACGTAGACATCATAAAAAACTTCAGCCAAACTGAGATTATGGAAAATTGTTTCCCTCTTTAACATGAAGCATTTAATCTTGAAATATAGTGAGATCAGTGAATCTTTAATGAGAAACAGGGTTTCCAAAATGCTTCCAGTTTGTGTCAGGAAACAGGGCAAAGCCTGACAGCGTGAAGAGCCCCAGGTCAGTTGAGGTCTCCTACAGCTTCCAGCATTTCTAGCTC
Source organism: Ammospiza caudacuta (assembly GCF_027887145.1). Classification (NCBI taxonomy): domain Eukaryota; kingdom Metazoa; phylum Chordata; class Aves; order Passeriformes; family Passerellidae; genus Ammospiza; species Ammospiza caudacuta. Next base: position 81,942,341 of record NC_080595.1, read on the forward strand.
TTAATAGCAGGCATCTCAAAGTTCTGAGATGTTGTGCTACCTTGGTCCTTGGTTTCTGGGCAGACTACTCCCAGAATGCTTCCATATATTTTTAAAAGAAAAGAAAAAATAGCAACCAAAATAGGGATATTCTGATGGGCTTTTTAATTCTTTGTCTACTTCAGCATTCCAAGTCCTTGGTAGATTAAACCATGACAAAAGACATTTTGCAAATCTTTGTTCTTGTCTGCTGACCATGCTAAAGAGCCTTTAAATGTATTCTACATTGTTTAAGATTGACTAACCTGGGGTTGGGTCAGTGAGATAATCACACATAGGAGTATTTACTGCTATTTAGAAAGTCCTAGGGTAGCTGAGAAGTCATGATGGGCCACCAGATCCATAGCTAAGCTGCAAGAGACCTGCATCTTTCCACAAAAGCAGGAGGGACAGGCGACATCTGGCTGTCATGTTGCGCTGGATAACCATGAGTGTGTCAATACTTCACATCTTGACATCCAGCTAAGAGTGTTATTCAGCCAAATCTCCCAGTCAGCTCCACCTGCTGCACTGTGGGTTGTGCCATGGAGTGGTCCTGGAACAGGCAGCCTGTGGGGACTCTGAGTGCTCTGGGGAAGGTGAGGTGCACCCGCTCTGCAGCTGCTCACAGCTGTCAGCACTGAGCACCAGGGAAGGGCAGGCAGCCCCTGACCTGCAGGGTGGCTTAAACATCTCTGTGGTTCCTTAAGCACAGCCAGTTTCACTCCAAAGATCCACTTCCTGCTGCTCACATGCATTCCCTACACCTCCATTACCTGTAGGGTCGCAGAGATGTCCTTAAAGGAGTCCTACAGCAGCTGTTGAAATGAGATTTACTGTGAGAGAAAGGTATAACTACACTTAGGCTAGGAAAAGAGTGCCAGGGCCCAGTCTTTGGATGGGAATCATAAACATTTCCCTCATTAGTGAAGAAGTTTGTACTAAGTGATTACATTATATTGCACAGTCTGTTCTGTTACTTAATTCCTGTTTAAAAAGGGACTTAGCCAGGAGCAAAGGAAGAGGTTGGGTGATGGACTTGGTAGAAAAAATAGCTTAATTTTCCAGTCTTTTTCTTTGTTTAATAAGTTTAATATTCCTAATTCCAGCCATTTTTTCCCTCATAAAATTTTGTTATGTACTTCAACCTGACAATTGGAGGACTGAGGATGTGTTTGGACTGCCTTTTTTGGCAAGTCTGATGATGAAAACAACTTATGCCATTAGCATAAAATAAAAAGTTCAAACCATTTTACAGTTTACAGAAGCTAAAAGTTTTTCTGATGAATGGGAATATCCATATTGGAAATAGCCTGCACTGGCTGTGTAGTTGAAATGGTACCATACTCTTGCAAAAGGCTGATATAGAGATAGAGATTTTCAATAAATCATCTCTGTGCTGTATCTATTTGCTCTTTGCCCTTTGCCTGTTTCCGTTCCTCTATGGTGTCATTAACTTGCCATAATATGAATATTCTCACAGGCTGCATACCTCAGCTTGCAAAACTTACCATTTTGTAGGAGGACTGGACAACAGCAACAATCAAAGCAGATTTTTCAAGATGCTCCTTTTTAAAAACTTTATCCCCAAATACAACTTTTAACAAAAAAAACCAGTTTATCTTACTTTTCTATATGTCTTTGTTTGTGGAGAGTGTTCAGATTCATCAGCACCTTGGTCTGTGGTGGCTGCTTTACTTTGCACATTCTGTTTTATGGACTCTGCTGTTGGGATTGTTGTTAGCTGGGAGAAGTAAATAGACTTTGAGAAAGAGATCACACCATAGCAACCTTCACCTTCTGTTTACAGTTCAAATAAATGTCTGTGCCATGGAAATTTATGTCCTGAAGAATTTTCTAAACTAGAACATTAATTGGTTTAATAACAAAAGGATTAATGCAGGTAAGTTGAAGATGAATCTACACTTAATATTTAAATGGCAAATAATTTTATTTTTTAAAGCTGCCATTGACCCTGAGTTATCTCAGCTGGTCAGAGCATGGTGTTAATACCACCAAGTTTGAGAGGTCAATCCCCATATGGGCCATTTACTTAAGAGTGAACTCTATGATCCTTGTGGGTCCTTTCCAATTCAGAAGATTCTGTGAATCTGTAAATTATACAGGCCACAGGCACTCACTAGGAAGAGAGTATTTTTCACATATTTACAATACCATAAAGTACATGATTGTTTTGAGGGAGAGGCTCCTGTAAGCATCCAGCAGAATATGACTTCTCCCATTAAAATCAATGTTTAATGGCAGCAACTCCATGGGTGCTTTGAAAATCCAAACATGTCAGTTTGTAATTTCCTCACCTTTTGGTTAAAGAAGTAGATTTTACTCAAGCAAAACATCTGTTGGCTAAACTGGATGTCTTGCTCCCCTCTGGACATCCTGGCTAGAGGGAGATCTTCGACCTTTAAAGGGTATGCCAGGAAAGTACATTTTTTCCTTCCTGCAACTGATGCTAAGACACTGTTGCTGGCAGTAATTTGGGTTTGTTCTTTTCTTAATACACAAATTGGCAAGATTTTATTCCTAAGGGTAAGCATTCCTCATTCCTTAGAGATTTGAGCCATATGTGTTTGTCCTTCAGCTGGCTTGCCTTTATAACTGGCCAGTGGTGCAGAAAGAATGGTCAGGGGAAGTGTCAACGTGGGATGGAGCCACCATTTGGGAGGGTCTCTCTAGTGAGGCCCTCGTGGGTTTTGGCACAGAGAGTGGCTGGAGAAGCCAATTAGGAAGCAGAGTAGGGTTAGGTATGGTTTTAATATCAGGGTATTTCCCCCCGATAGAAATTATCATAAAACCCAATAACTACAGGACATCAGTGGAATATGAGTCTTGAAATCCAGGGGTAGGTGATCCCCACAGAGCCCCCTGCACGGTGCTTGCTCAGAGCCCACCTGCAACACACACACCTGCAGGTTTGTGCCTCTTCTCTCCCAGCTCCCTTCCAGCATGTGAAGATTAGCTGGGTGAGGGGAGAGCCAAGCTTTTTATGTAGTGCTGGCTGCTATAGAAACCATGAGCTCTGTGACAGCGAGCTCGGCTGTGTGGGCACAGCACAGCAGCTCCCAGCCAGGGGATGCTGGAGCTGCACTCTCAGTTTTCAGTGTTCTCAACCAAAACCCAGCTGCCTTTGACTGTTGTGTGTCTGTCTATGCAATGTGCAGGTGTCTGACATGGGAAATAAGATGATTTCTCTGTAACTTGAGAAATAAGATGCTGAATGTCTGATGTTGTTCACACTGTAGAAGGAACCCACAGCTCCTGGCTATAAAGGTTTATCTGCCATTTCAAGTCTGTTGCAATGTGTGGATGACATCAAGCCTCCAGTGGTTGGAATTATGGCTGTGACTTTCCCCAGAATGTCACTTTCAGCCTTCTCTGTGTCTGCCCAAATGGAAAGAGCCAGCATTAAAAGAGGTGATATGTGAAAAATATTGTGTCTGCTATGCTTTTCATGACAGTGTTAGGATAAAAAAAGTCTATAAAATGACCGATAAACATTTCTGAAGTCAGAGGAGGATGGAGCTGTTGGCTGTGAGAGAAGAAAAGTAATCTGGCATTGATCCTTAGTCAACAGGACAATGCTGCTTATTCTGGTAAGTCTGGCTTTTGGAAAAAAAAATTACAAGAAGAGAGAAAACAAATGTAGAACATCCCAAAGACATCTGAAGTGCACTCTGCTAAAAGTAAAAAGGAAATTATATTGATTAAATGTTTTAGAGCAGTAGATATGATTGCTTCTGTCTGGGTTACAAGATCTCTAGAGGAAGAAAAAGGAGCCTGTTTTTTTAAATCCCCAGTTCTGGATGGTATGGCTGAGGCAGTATCTCAAAAGCACTTACCTGAGAGACAAATCTGAAAAAAAGTACAAAAAAACCAACATGGAAGATTCAGTACAAAATAAAAAAATTAGAAGCTGAATTTTTTTTGGATTCCAAAAAATTCTTCTCAGAGGAACTTGTGTCCCATGGGCAAAGTATTGAGTGGGGTGGAGGTGAGGCAGGGGCTGTGGATGGAGTCTGTTCAGCTGCTGTGGATGGGAAGGATGAGAGCTTTGAATGCTGACCTCTACTTCTGCGAGTTATAAGCTAATTTTGCAAGCTTTTGTCCTGCTTTATCCAGCTTCTCTCCTTTCAAACACTACCACAGGCTATGCTACATGCACAGCAGCCTACCCTTTGAGGAATAAATGTCACAGCAAAATGTTGGTGCTTCTCCAGGTCCCATTGAGTACCTTCTGCAAATCCAGGGTGTCCGTGCATTTTGAGACAAGCAGAACTCAGAACACAGAGAGCAGACTCAGGGGGTTGACAAACTGCATACACCAGCTATTGGAAAGTGCATGCTGAAAGAAAGGAGATGGCTCACCCCCTCTGCTTTGAAATCAGCAGCCAGACAGGTTCTGTCAGAAGTACAGATGCTCAGGAAGTACTGGAGTTGATCCCACAGTGGGGTAAGGATTCTGGCAAACTGCAAAACCAAGTCTTTCCAGAAATACTGCATGATATACACACCCACTTCTTAGTTTTGAATAATCTAGGATTGTTACTGCCAGACAAACTAAATTGGTGCTGTCATAAGCTCTCAAAGGCAGGCAATAGCAAAACCAATTCAAGGGGTTTTGTTTTCTTCTTTGATTTTTTTTAGGGCTTTGCTAGCTGTGAAAATGATGAAACACCTAAAACAGTGTGAGAGAAAAGACTGTTTGGGATTATACTAAGTAATCTTTCTGGTGGGAAGCACGCAATTATGTACTGTCAGCACATGGAGCGTGATGGGACTATAATTTTGGCTATGTTATTTCCCTGGGTTGCCAAAGAAACCATAATAAGAAAAGTCAAAGTGCTCTTGTTCTTATTGATCTTCTTAACAAATTCTCACAAGCAGCATTGACTGTTATAATTATTTTCTCTTCTCTAAGCCGATATCTGATGTCACACATACCACTGTCAAAATCAGCTGGTTTTCCAGTGCTGAAATCTAGCATAAAACTCTGTAAAAAAGGCTAAACTGAAAGAAATTGAATGAACACATGAATGCTTTCTTTTGCTGTTTCTTTAAAAGCTTTATTGATGATGTCAGAAATGAGAAAAAAAGGCTGCCAAGTCCAAGAAAATTAATCCCTGTCAATTTTAAGTTGGGTGAGAAGATGATGAAGGTCTCCTTGATGGCTGGCAGCATCCATGGTGTGTTCAAGGAAGGGCAGGAGCTCTTTGGAAACATTTCTTTCCAACCATAGGCCAAGGCAGGTTTGCTTGGCAGCCTTGGGAAATAATAGTGGTGTACCTTGGATGGACTTTGGGAGACACAAGACAGGGAGGGCAGTGGCAGGGACCTGCTGGAGGACAAACAGCTCTGGGGCAGCAATAGCAGTAGGTAAAAAGGAAGCCAGAAGGGCTTTTCATCCCGGTCCCTGTGGAACCAGTAGTTAAACAGGTGGTTGAAGGCTTCCTCCTCATCCTTGTCCTTATTCTCCTCCTCATTTTTCTCCTCATTCTTATGCTCCTCCTCTTCCTCCCTGGCAGAGTCCCCCAGGGAGAGGGGTCTTTGGGGCTTTGTGGAGAAGTGAGGTAATGAGGCCACACCATGAGACTGAGGCAAAGCCGACAACTGGCACATCCTGGAGTTAAAATTTTAATATTATTTTTTCCCTTTTCCTTCTCTGTCCTTTGAAAAGGGGTGCTCTGCTCCTGAAGTATCTCTATGATCCATGCAATCATAATTTTTTTATCCAAAAAAAAAGAGTTTATAGCTAAAGAGAGAGTGATGGCTAAAATGAACCTATAAACTGGAGTGACTGCAAACACATCCCATGCTATTTCTGCAGCCTCTTCTAGCAGCTGTCTGTAGCTCCTGTAGTTGAAAAGTTCTGCTGAGTAGTAGATGTAGAGAAAAGAGACTTATTACTGTATAAATAAAAGCCCAAGCAGGACAGAAAGATTCCTTGGGGAAAGCTGATCTAAAAAAATTTGGGGTTTAGCTGTGAGACTAGAGAGGGTTTTGGTCATTTGGAGCATGAAGAGCAAAGGTGTTCCTTTAGTCAGGTTTTTGTGTTCACTTGCAAAGTCTCTGTCCCTTGTTGCCCTCAGATGATGAGCAGTGACATATGGATGCTGTGAGAGGCTGGGACTGGGAAGGAAGTTCTCTCAGGTCAGGAGAGTGCATGGCATTGACAAGTGCAATGCACCTATGGCTGGTCTGCAACTCTGGCTGGGAAGATAAAAAAATGGTTCAGATTTATTCAGGGTGCAAAGCAAGCCTTGGAAGAGGAAGAGGCTTTTGGAAGCTCTTGGTGAAAACTGAGAGGTGGACATGCAAACAGAAATGTTAAAGTTGAGTTTGTGTCCTTGTGGTTGTCTACCTTTTCCTAAAATTAATGAAAAGCACAGGTTTTCCCTCGTTTTTGAAAGAACTTTCTCAAGTAAGTTCAATAGTATGTGAAGAAGATATGACAACACCTTCCTGCCTAATTGGGAGCCTGCAGTAACTTATGAGCCTTTCTTAACATTTCAATTCTTTTCCTTCATACGGAGTGTGAGTACAAGAAATAACTTCAGTAAAATTATTGCAGCCCTATTTTTAATCTCCCTGTGCAGAGTAACAGTTGGGGTGTGGAGTAGCTCTGGTGTTTGGAAATTATGTCTGACAGCCCCAGGAAAGTGTGAAAGAGAGCTGCCCTCTCAAAGCCAGTAAATAGTCTTCCCAGTAACTACTGTGTCTGAGAGATGTTTAGGGTCATTTGTCTGAATGGAGATTTGATGAAACTGAAAAAACCATTGTATTTAGTTGCTTGGAAGAACAGAAAACATTTTTCTTTCTGTATTGTATAGTTAATGGAAGAAACGAGGTTGACCCCACTTGCCAACCTTCCCACTGTAAATCCTTTCCATCAGAGCTTCAGAAACATCTTGAGAAATTTTTCAACACTGAAGGAAAGTCCCTAAAGACTAAAGATAATCAAGTGGTTTTTGCATTACCACAGTGGCTTCTAATCCTGAGAGCCACTTAAGGAGTGGAAGTGGTTTGGAAATTATTTCTGCCTACCCTCCTCCCATGCTAGCATAAGTCTCTTCCCAGGCATCAATACCCAGCACTGAGTGGGCAAGACAGGATGGAATTACCCATTTACTGCAAACAGACCTCTGTGTTGTTCATGTAACACATCAAACAAATCATCAGCCACAAGACTGTGGTCAGTGGCTGCTGAAATTGGGTCTGAAATTATGGCAGGATCTATCATTAGAGGCAGTTATTATGGAATATAAACTATCTTCTGCATATACTGTTTTCCCATTTTACTCTATCTGCTGTGTAAAGTGTCTTTCTTTTGAATCATGGCTTCTTCCCAATCAGCAGCCCCATCCATTACAGCTGTGCTGTGCAGTTTGCCTGTAAATAGTGAAAGGATTGTAATTGTGTGACTTTTGCTTGTGACAGCAAGCAGTGTGGCCAGCCTTGTATCTTTGCATTTCTGTGGGCTTTTATGTTGGTGTTTGATTGGTAGCTTAGCTGTGAATTTGCATAAACCTGATTATTTTCATGAAAATTTGATTCAAACAACCAACACAGCATTTTTTACTATTTTTCCTTTCTTTCCTTTTTTCCTAGTGGTTCTATTTGGTGTTTAGTAAGTGGTGGTAAGTGGTGAAACTAAAGCTCTCTGCAATTTCAATACAGTAAATATCTCTACATTAATGATTTTAAGAAAATTTCATTTGCTCAGTATATATAATGGAACACATACATGTTCTATGCTATGAGTACATCACAACATGTGCATTGTGCACTAATGCTCCCATATTACACAAACAGTGTTGAAACAAACCAAGTTTTGACCAAAATCCAGTGAGATCCCAGGACCAAGGCAGTCTTTGCTCTCATTTCCCTTTGGGTGTATGAGAAGCCCTAAGTTTTGTGCTTGTGCCTGTTTCTGTTGCAGATCTGGGCTCCCATTGAGAAGCTGCTAATTGAACACAGGGGGTACCTTGCCTGCAGACCACAGCAGCTGGTTTAAGTGCAGGAAGAAGAAAACCACACAGAAGACAATCAGCATGGGCTGCAAAGTTCTATCAAAGGGGTGGCATCTGGTCCTGCAGATAGAAAGTTGCTTGAGACACAGTTCCTGGAACACAGGATACCTCTTTGGCTGTTCCTGTTCTCAAGGGTGATGTGTTATGGTGAACAAACAAGCTTGTAGCTCAGGACTGCATCTCCATGACTCCAGAAGACACCTTCATCCCCCTTATTTAAAATTTTAAAGAGTCTATTATTCAGGGCATACATAATTTAATGCAAATAATAACAATAATATGAGTAACTGTAAGCAGCTTTCTTTCTTGGCATTGAGCCAGATAAGTGAGACCTTTTTTTTTTTTTGTGATATTGGGAATGATTCAAACCAGACCTCCTGTACTTAGAAAAAATTCCCTCATATATATAGTGGGCTTTAAGCACTTGCCTTACTGAAAGGGCATGAGGCCCTGCTCTCATGAAGTCAGTAGTGAAATCCCCTTGGTCAGAAAATCCCCAAATCCCTAACAAGGTAGTGTAAAAGAAAAGCACGCTTCAGTTTTATGTGTTGCTTAATGGTGCAGTCAAGTTTTGAAGATGCTGCCCTGTTTTCAGGATGCAATTGGACAGCAATTCTGGCTCCTCATCCGGGTGGTGCCCTGCCAAAAGCCCTGGGGGCTGGGCTGGGTGGGAGGGCTGCTGCCACGTGTTCTCCCAGCAGCAGGTCTGTTGAGCTGCTGCTGTCAGTAGGAAAGGTGTTATTAGTTCCTTTAGGACAGTGTTTTGACAAGATGCTGGATGTACAATCTCACAGGAGTATTCAGCGGTTTGTTGCCAGACTCGCAGATCTCTTGCTGCTCATGGGCAGAGAGGCATTTTTTGATTCTGAGTTCTATGGCTTGGGTACATACATTCTAGCTTTTGGTATGAAGCAGTTCCTGAAAACGCACTGCCAAATTTGAAGTTACATTGAAATTGTAACAAAAGATATTGTTAGAAATATTGCAAGCAAAAAAAAAAAGTAATTATCAAATTATATGGGGAGGGATAAAAGTACGTTCTCAATGTTAATTTACAGCAGTTGCTGAGCTGTTTTGGTAGAAACTTGAAAAGTATCGGTCTGAGGCTGAGGTCAGACAGGGAAATGTTCAGATGATGGTTAAGGTTTATAATCACAGAACTTATAGTCACAGAAATTTATAATCACAGAAAACCTGTATTTTACAATGGGAGAGTCAAGACATCCTCACCCCAGGCAGCGTCTCCAGTCTCCCTGCCATAAGTTACCATTCTCGGCATAAAGAATTTGTGAAAATTGCTGTCACCATTGCTGTCAGCTTCCCCTTGCACAAAGTCATTCAAGGGCTGATCACCTGCCGGGAAAAACATCCTTTTGTGATTATTCGGGCAGTTTGGGTGTATTTCATCAGGCGGGCCCCGGGAGGTGCGGCCCGGCTCGATGCGCGGGCAGCCGCCAGCAGAGGGGAGCGCCAGCCGCGCATCCCTGTCCGCATCCCCGTCCGCATCCCCGTCCGCATCCCCCTGCGCATCCCGCTTCGCATCCCCCTGCGCATCCCCCTGCGCATCCCCCTCCGCATCCCCCTGCGCATCCCGCTTCGCATCCCCCTGCGCGTCCCCGTCCGCATCCCCCTGCGCATCCCCGTCCGCATCCCCCTGCGCATCCCCCTGCGCATCCCCGTCCGCATCCCCCTGCGCCTGCCGCGGAGAGCGCGGGCTGCCGGCCCTGTGGGAATGAGACAGTCACTGAATGAATGAATGAATGGATGGATGAACGAACGAATGAATGAGTATCTTCCTTTGCATTCCCAGCTGCTCTGATTCTTCGCTTTCTTCTGTGTTGTAGAGGTGCTGGAAGCAGGCTTTCTAGTGAGTTAGGATATTTAAAAGTGATGTGTTGATGACATAAATATACATCAATTCTCAAAACGGTGAACAGTACATTTTTTTTCCCCCTGAAGATTTTGTACTAGATGACATGAAACTGTCTCTGAGCCTCTAAATGAGTCTGCAATACATCAGCAGGTTAATGAACCAACATTATAGACAAGATCTTGAGACAGAGCTGCATATCTGATAATCACATCCCTGGTAATTTTGTTTTACTGGAATATTCCAACTGTCTCTTTTCTTCACAAACTATAAAGGGACAGAAATAAATGGACTGGAAAACATCATTTAACAGTGTTTCTGTCCCTTGCTTATGCAATGACTCTTGCCTTCTCTTCAGTTGTGTGAGGGAGGTTCTTGGGTTTTTTTGCTGGCAGATTCAGCCTGCACAGAGCCACAAATAACTCACTAGATTTGAAGGGTGACCTTGCTCTGCTCACAGATGCTGCTCCTTTTCCCAGCAGGAGCAGAAGACAGGAAGCCAGTAGCAGGAAAAGCTCCAGAAGAGTGGGTGGGATAGATGGATTGAAGAGCACTGATTAAGGGTGAAGAGGGTGCAGGGTCAGCAGTTACTGTGCAGAATCAAAGGAAAAAGGGAGGATGCACCTTTTGCAATGCATTAAAGGCACTTATTAAGGTGAGAGAGATAATGTGGGAGGAGGGGTGACACTTAAAAGTATTGGTGAGAACAGATTTTGTAGTGGGGCTCTGGCAAAGTGGAGAATATCAATTAACAAGGTTAAAAGCAGAAGGCTGGAAGGAGGCAGATCAAAAATCAAGAGGGAAGAGGATGCACAGTATCTGTGAAACAGGAGAAAGGTGAGCACCAACTCATGTGGGTTCCTGGTGATGTCCCAATGCCTGCTGGCAGTGAGCGTTCTCAGTTCTGTTCCTCATTTGGCTTCTATAAGATGATGTGGCTTGGCCTTGTGGGTTCACAAAATTATTCAGGTTATTCATGGAAGGGGCCTCATGAGATCATCTAATCCTTGGCCTCATCTTCCTTTCTCCCTTTCTGCCTCATCTGTTAAAGCTTTTCCATCTCTTGTGTCTAGTACTACCACAATGGTTTTGAGTAGATCTGCTCTGTTACAAATAATAAAACCCCATTACCCAGAGAACTCAAGCATGTGGATGCGCAACATCAACACCTCAGCACCTGTGCAAGGGAAGAAGAAAGGCAAACACAAGCAAAGAGGGTCTACATTTCCTCTGACTTTAGTGTGGTTGCATCCATGCTTGTGATGCCTAAATTCCCTGTGTAGCTGCAAACTTCTGAGTTGCCTGCTTGAGGCCCCATTCCTGGTCCTTCTGTATAAACTTCATCACAGACATAATGCCAGTGAGAGGGGAAGTGCTGTACACACATCTTGTGCCATGGAAGAGCTTTGCATCACAGGCTCTGCTCAGATGCAGATAATGTGATTCCTGAATGTAGCACTTGCTTTCTGAGAGCAAGCAGCCAGCTTCCCAAAACTACCCACCAGCTTCAGGAGAGATGTGTTGCATTTGTATTTTGTATTACTATTTTCTTATTTCATGCTAACCTTTGCTTTCTGAGATTTGATAGGATATTCCTGTAAAACACCACAATTATTGTTTTAAAATATTATACCCTGCCATAGTCAGCAGGGCAGATGGGTTTGGAAGAAACCAGCTGTGCCTAGAAGGTGGAAAAACTCCTTCCCAGGAGGAAGGAGGGAAGTGTTTCAGGAGGAATAGGGTGTGCTTCATCCTAAAATATCAGGGTCATCAAAATGGAGAGCAAGGTGGAGCGGTGATTCTCCTCTCAGCTGGGTTGGAGCAGCAGCAGTGAATGCCCAGGCATTCCCTTACCAGTCCCATGGGAGGCTGGCAGCAGTCCTCTGTCCAGGAGACACCATTTCAGAGAGCGTTGCTGAAGGACCAGGGCAGTCCCTCTCAGGGGTGCTCATTGTGCCTCTTGGAGAGGCTTTATTGCTGCAAAAAAGCTTTTCTAACACTTCTTCTGTTCTGGGGAATTATGTTCTGGAAAAGTAAAGTGTATATATTGCATGGAGAAGAAGGACACTGATCTTTTGCTTTCTGACATCTATTAATTTATTAAATTCCCTTTTTCTCCTCAGACTGAGTTTTGTTTAAAGATGCCCAGGAACGAGACCGGTAAACAAATGCACATACATATATGGAAATAGTACCAGTGGTCATACTCATAATTCTTTCTGAAAATTTTAATTCCCTTCTGCATCCACTGTGGATGACTTTTAAAGAGAAAACATAATTTGCTCTAGGCAGGATAAAAGGCCTTTTTCTGTGAGCTGACTAAGTCTTTCAAGTGCCTTTGGTGGGCCACAGTTAATGAAGCACAAAAGAATAATCACAGTCTGTTATGAGCCAAAGTGCTATGATTTTCTCAATCTCACTCCACTTGATCTGAAAAAAAATCTTGCTGGAAGAAAAAACTTACACTTGAATGGTAGCTACCCTGACTGCTTAAACCTGGATGCAACATGCACAGAATTTTTCATATTAGAAATATATATTCCCTTCCACCTCCTTTTTCTCTGTTTTCTGCAAAATGAAAAGGGGATGGAGTTAGCATCAGTTCAAATTTTGAGGATAATTAAAATTTGGAAGGATGGGTTCATTTACCCTGAGCGTTTTTGGCTCAGATGCAGGGACCATTGGAAATATTGGGGCAGAAAAAAAGGACCCCCAACAATAAATCCCAAAACCAATACAATGAACCAAAACCAACAAAACCCAACCAACCAAACAAAACCAACAAAACCCAACCAAACAAACAAAACCCCAAGCAAAATCTTAATGACTTTCTGCCTGATATTTCATCTCTGACTGTGAACAAGCTGCCAGATGTGTTTTTAGAAATACAGCACTCTGGGCTGCTCTTCAGTACTCAGAGAGATTTTGCCAGGATACTTCATTATCTCAGGCAGACAAGTGGCTGAGCAATGGCTGAGTGATTTACTGTAAAACAAAAACCTTTCAAAAGTAGAAAGATTAGGTTTGCATGAGCCTTCACTGAGAGGCTTGAGCATTCACAGTCCTTGCATGAGAGCCAGGCTCCAGCTGAGGGGCAGCACATGTCATTGCACAGCTATAATCTCAATTATTATTTGTCATTCAGGTCACAATAACATGAGTGACTGAGAATTTTTGTTCAGTGCAGATTCACAGCCACACAAACAAAATATTTTTTAAAAAATCTCGTTGCATCCCCTAAGGTTCTAACTGCATCTTTTAAATTGTATAGATACATTTCTTACATGCAGCAGAAATGGATTGTGGCCTTTGCTGAGAAGAAATACTGGTACCTCTTGCCTTGCCCTTGACCCTTCTGTGTGATATATTCATCAGTTTACAGAGATATACTGAGACGTCTCTGCTTCTCCTTCCTAACTAATCCAGTTCTGCACCAATACCACCATAAAACTGTCTCTCCAGAGCCAGACCTTCCTCATCCAGAGACTTTCTTTGTCATGCTCACACATCTTCATGTTCAGTGTTTTTAATAAACTCTCACAGGAATGTACCTGTCACTTTGAACACAGCTCTGCTGCCAGCCATCTGACAATAATCTCCAATGGTATTCTGGCATCTGGAATGACTACTTCAGGAATATTTTAATTTCTCCCAATCCTATCATACTGGGCCAGCTATATGGGAATTAGTTACATTTCCCAGAATATCAATATCAAGTTAAAAGACATCTGCATATTGATTCTGCGTCTTGACTTGGGACTGGGAGTTCAAATATTTACAGACTTCCACTTTGTAAGACTCTTTCTATTATGGAAATAAGATGTGCCAATTTAAAGTAAGTGCAAATGAATGAGATGAAGAGCTCAGAATGTTTCTCCAAATAAAGGAAGCACTAAAATTTTATTAGGCATGTAGGTGCAGTTAAGGTTAACAAACCAACACAATTTTGATCCAGCTTGGTGTATCCTTATTATCCAACCACAGAGCACTGAGCAGTTTGGTGTACAATGGCACTAGTCCCATTTTACCTGGGTTACAATTCCTCTTGCATATCTTTCAAACAATAATCTGTCCAACAGATACTGAGGATTATGCAAATGTAGTTTGCTTGATTGGAAATCCAGAGGTCCCAGCACATTGTTGCATTTTGGAGCTAACAGATGATCCAGAGATAATAAAACAACAGAGAGATAGAGATAACAGTACAAACAAATACAAATAGAGATAATAACACAAATTCTTTCACTGCATAATTAATTTGGTAATGTTCAGATTTTTTTTTTGTCATGCCAGCTCTAATTTTTCACTTTGGACATAGTGTGTTTTGTGAGCTCCACTCCTCTTCAGCCCTTGCTTTATACCCCACATAAGTTTCTAACTGTGATAGTCTCTCTAAATGGACTTGCAACTAATTGACTGAGCAGTAGGTGAATTAAGCTACTTTTTAGCTAAGTCCCTAAATATCAAACCAGAATATATCTTTACTAATATGTTCTACACCTTTGGAAGAGTGTAGATGGACTAATTTTCTAATGATTGAACATTCCCAACCTCATGCCGCTGGCCACCATCTTACACAGGAATCTCCTGAAACAGTTTTCACTTCCCATTTTGAATACTGCTATGTAGGAAACTCTTAGAATCTGCAGAAATAGAGGGAATTTTTACTAGAAATACTTGTCTCCTAACCAAACAATTCCCAAAGTGAAGCACTGAAACAGGTTGCCCAAAGAAGCTGTAGATGTCCCATCCCTGGAATGTTCAAAGTCAGGTTGAATGGGGCTCTGAGCAACCTGGTCTAGTGGAAGCTGTCCATGCCTGTGGTAGCTGGGCTGAGAACTGGATGATCTTTAAGGTCCTTTTCTACCCAAACCATTCTGCAATTCTATGAAATTCTCCCAGGAACAACAGCAGCAGTTGGATGAAAGTCCCAGATGTTATTTCCCTGATTTGTTCTGATTCAACCTCGTACAATTTGAGATCTTGCTAAACCACCTCAGTTGTTTGAGTTTCCAAGGAGAGCTATATTAAAATTCAGCCTTCAAATCCTCACTTTGATACCAACTGTGGAATTATCAGGGAAAACAAAAATAATGGGAACAAGTTCTATCACCCCACAGCTGGATGAGCAAACATCTTCCTTCCCAAAGCTTGGCCTGCTAGAATAACAAGAACTTTATTGCCTGCAGCCTCTTCTCCAGGGAAATCCTTTCTTGCAGTAATCCAGACAGCAAGCTGAGAGGAGGATCAGGCTGATTGTGTTTATCCCGTTATTTTTCTTCTGTTATCCTTTATATTGCATTGCCCAAGAAAGGGAATTGGGATATTATCAGTTCACAGCCTACCAGAAACATGCTGAAACAGGTTTGACCATTCAGAAACATGATCAAAACATTCCTGACTCCTGTTATTTTTTTGTATTTTGTGGCCCACAGAATGCCATCTAAATGTGAAATATTAAATTAATGTGGAAACATTTAAAAAGAAGGTTCAGTGTGCCCTTGCCATGCAAATAATGACAAGAAATGATCCTGTAAGCCTCTGGGCTATTCAGGGATGTTTCTAACATCTTTCTTTAACACTACAGAGGCATATATTATTATCAATGTCCTTAGTGTCAGACCAATCTGATCTGGCAAATAATCTAATATTTTTTGTTTCCTAAATTTCAAAACACACTCCTCCCTTCCAGATTCATTCCAATATGACAAATTAACACATCTCAGTACTTTTTCTTTTGCTGAGTTAACAACCACTGAGGTCATCTGTTTTTGTGACAAAGGTAAATCACTCCTCCTTCCACTGTGATAATTAATGGTGTCCTCCACCAGTACAGGCTCACAGCAGCCCTGTCACTTTCTATGACTGGTACAATTATGATCAGCATTAGAGAGAACATTCCTTGCTTTTCTACTGGGACTGCTGAGGATGAATGGATGCTATTAAAAACAGTAATTGATGTGTACAGAACTATTCATCAGCATCTGTTAAATGCTTAGTCTTATATATTGGATAGTTTGTGATGTTTTAAATTCTACCTTGAACCTTTCAATGTAATGTCACTGTCTTTGTGAAAGTCTGAAGAGGCACATTAGCCAGAAACTACAGAAAGGCATACTTAAGTCAAACTCTTTGATAGGTATTTTGGGATTTCACTGGTGTAGTCCCTCTGGGTCCTGTGGAATCAGGCTTGCTTTGCAATGTCCCTCGTAATTTACTGAAATATGACTTATCATGTTTCAAAACATCTGTAGGCTGTTAAAATCTGCTGCTGTTATTTCAAGCCTACAATCACAGACCCTGGAGACCTTCCTACATGCACAGTATGGCCTGTAACTGCCCTCCTGGCATGGTCTGTCTGGAAGGAGAAGCTCCAGGGCTGCCTCCTGCTTTAGCAGCTTTGAAGTTCTGATTTTGGAGGTGTTATACCCACCTTCAGAGGGTCTCTGAGCCCTTCACTTGTATACTGAATGCTTTGTAGTTTGCAGCCATGGCATAAGAAGACAGTTGTGACTGTGGATGAAGTTACAGATATTAGGGCAGGGATTCCTTCTGCTCCTAAACCATGTAAATTTACACTTTTCTGTGGAAGCATCTATAAATGTACTAAGGCTTCTAAGCTCCAAGCTCCCAATAACCTCCCAGTAGAAGCTGGTAGCTGGAGACTGTAGCAAACTTTTCATTTCTTGGCTGTCCATGAGGGCTGGGGGAGCCAGCCCTTCTCTTTGGATGTTTCCTGAGGCAGCATCTGCCTGGAGGGCTGGAGCAGCCTGTGCCCAGCCTCTTCCCTGGGTCCCAGGGCAAGGTGTGGCTCTGGGGTAGGAGAAGGGTCCTTCTCCAAGTGCAGCTCATGCCAGTGAGGAGGGAGGTGTACCTGAGGTAGCAGAGAGCCCAGAAGGAAAATGTTCAGCCAGGAGTTAGGGAAGACCAGTACAGACACTGCTGATGGGTGTGCAGGACTGGAAAAGGATTTATAATTTCTGAAGAGAAGAGTATTAGCAAAGACTTATTTTTTGAAGCTGTGATTAGAGGGAGACTCCTCTGCATTTGCTGATGGTCCCTTGGGTCTGGAATGATTCTCAGGGTTTGAAAGAGCAAAGAGGAGATTACAAAGACAGAGGCCCAGTGGAGACCTTGACAAATTGTTCAGCATGTGGTCTCTGAGCCCCTGGAAAGACTAAGGACATGGAACAAGCACTGGCTGAGGAAATGACTGCAGGAGGACACACACCAACCCACCCCCAGCTTGTAGCAGTAAGAGCCATCATAGAAACAGAGCCACGTTCCTGAGAGCTACACATCACTCATCACTCAGTCCTGCACCCTCAGACACAACAAAGCTCTTCCTGTACCTTATCCCATGGCTCTGAACTGACTGAAAAGGGGCAGCAGTACAGCATTAAATCTGCCTGGTACCTAGGTGGAGGTTTACAATTTCAAACCTGTCTTCTTCTTTTTTTTTTAGAGGAAATGATTTCATAGGGAAGAGGTTGCACAGAGCTCACATTTTTTGAGAAACTCTCTTGACAGCCATCCCAAATATATTTTTGGATAGGTTTATTTCAAGTAGCAGATATGACCTAAGGTCTCATTCAAGTCAGAAAAAACATCCCAGGAGAGGAGCTGATAAAACACATCTGAAGGCATACACAGAAGTTGCAGGGATGTGATGATCCTGAGAAGGCTCTTGAGCTGTACCTGTTTCTGTAGGTGGTGGTAATGAGGAATATTACTGTCCCACCCATATCACTGATTCCATGTGGGTTATTTCCAGTCTTTCTACTGGAAAAATAACTTGATATGGCACAGCTGAGTGCTTTCAGTCCATAAAGAGAATATGGCATGATCCCCAAGGATAGTATGCATGAGACACAGACCCTGTATTAACCTCTGCTTCCAGCTCACCACATGTCTGTGGCTGGATCCCTCATCCTGTTGTGCTTCTGACCCTCTTTGTGTATTTGTGGCTTTTATTTTTCTGAGTTAGTCATAAGCTGCTTAGGATCCACAGCCTTAGACTTGCAAGCCTTGTGTCTCTACAGCCCCCAATGTACCCCAGACACATCCACCATCCTCAGGGTAATGGTGATGGCACAGTGATGCCAAGGGGATCTGGAGAGAGAGGGGCTACTGCTGCTTTCTGAAACTGAAATTGGTGTGTTGGAGTCTCCTGCATCTCCATTATTTTAAATGCAATGCTCTGCTGACTCTGCTGTGCTCAAAAATATATCAAGTAAATGGGAAAGGGAACTATTTTAAAGCATCCCTAACTTGTCACATTTCTTCATCTCGAACTCAATCACCTTGAGGGTACCAAACACATTATTAATGTAGGTTAAGGTCATGCTGAAAGTGAGATTTCCTAGTCTGGGAGTAAAAGTGATGTTGGGTGCTTACTCACTGAATTCACATACCCACTTCTAACCCTGAGCAACCACTCAGTCAGTCACAAGGGGAAACACAATAATTTTAAAATGCTAAAACAATGCAAAGAGCTTATAGGGGCCTGAGTAAATATATGTATTGCAGTAAAAGATCTCTGTATTGTATGTGACCCTGCCCCGATTCTAGTTATTGTAAATGTGCTGCAGCTGTGATGTCCTTAATTGAGCGGCAGCTGTGGCCCGTGGAGGTAGCTGGGATAAAAGGGGGTGGGGCAGCCAGGGAGAGCCTGGGAGGAGCCCTGATGAAGAAGCAGGAGCAACACTGCTGTGAGAAAACCATCCAAGAGGTATGAGACTCTAGAAGTATGATAACAGCAATATGAAAACAAAAAATGGTGACCCCGACGTGATAGAAGAGAAGACAGCTGAGAGCTGCGACTCCAGAAATATAACAACAAGATGTGATGGAAGATAGGACAGCTGAGAGCTGTGGCAGCCTGAGAGCTGGGACAGATATGTAGAAGAAAGAAGCAGGAGCTTTGAATCAAGGAGCTGTAACAGCAGAGAGCTGTGAGAAGCATGGCCTTTGAGGAAAGGAGCCTGAGAAGATCTAGGGAAATGTATGTATTCAAGACACCCGAGTGCTGTGGTAGCCTGAGAGCTGAGATAGATGTGTGTATTATAACTATGTAATTGAAAAATGTGTTAAAAGGGGGAAATGTAGGGGCCTGAGTAAATATATGTATTGCAGTAGGAGATCTCTGTATTGTATAAGTGACCCTGCCCTAATTCTAGTTATTGTAAATGGGCTGCAGCTGTGATGCCCTTAATTGGGTGGCAGCTGTAGCCCATGGAGGTAGCTGGGATAAAAGGGGGTGGGGCAGCTAGAGAGAGCCTGGGAGGAGCCCTGATAAAGAAGCAGGAGCAGCATTGCTGTGAGAAAACCACCCAAGAGGTATGAGACTCTAGAAATATGATAACAACAATATGAAAACAACAGAGTTAACTTTAAAAATTATAGCTAGATGATTTACAAATGGAAATAAATAAATACACAACATAAATTATGCACTGCAGTAATTTGTTCAGCTACAATAATAATGGTTTTGTGGGTAGGGATAGCTACTCTTATAACCTGTACAAAAGAAAAGAAGTTGTACTCTAACAAAAACATCCCCAGGAAATTGATGTTTATTTAGATTTGACATTACAAATAATTTTACAGAAACCTGGAAAAATTTAAAAAATCTATTCAATAACATATTTCATTTAGGAACTAATAATGCAATTTTATTTCCCTCACAAGGTATGTGGGATCTTTTTAAAAGCAGCCACAACATTACACTCCCCTTTCCAACCCCAAATAGGGAATCCTGGATGCAGTCCATTAATAATGTAAAATGCCTTGTGTGAAAGTCATAAGTCTTTCTGAATCTGTAAGATCAATCAGATGCTAGAGCTTTAGATAAAAGTGTGAATTTCCAGATTCTGTCTTGCCATGTTGTTGCTGCCTCTGAATTCTTTACTAATTTTACTCTACAATTGTGACTCTAGGTGTCTGACACCACCAAGTTTTGCTTCCTATTGTGCCCAGTTCTCTGCCAGTGTTGTGCTGGGTGGAAGGGGTTTTAACACAAGCAAGCTTAAGTCAGGCTCCAAAGATGAAAATAAATGGAATTGTTTTAAGCAAGAAGTCTCTGAAAATGTACCATCTTTGTGAATGTGGCTTGGCAGAGCCCCGCTGTGTACAAACAGTGGATTCTTCATGAGCTGCCTGGGACCATTAATCCTCTCAACCCTGCAGTGTGTTCTATGACAATTGCCCTTGCTCTTACATCATGGCCCACTTGCGCTGCAGAGGAGAGGATTCAGCTTCAAAAAGCAAGATTAAACCTTGTGAAATCCTCTCACAGGACTGTGCACACATAGCTATCCTGCATCCCATTCTGGCTCACTAAACCATGGCCCTTTTTTACTATAGCAGACAGAACAACACTAATAACACTTTTTTCTGTAGCAATATATTTTGTCTTGTTCCAGGAAAATCAGGATAAAACCAGCATTTTTAAAACAGAAGACATAGGAGAAAATTTCAGAAACTGCTTCTGATCAATATTTTTTCTGGGTCTTGTTTTGAAAGAAAAACTACGACATGTTACATGAAGTATTTGAAAATAATGAGAAAATATTTATTTCCTCCACCATTCTTTCTGTAGGAAAGCCCCAGTAATTTGCTCAGGTGTTGCCCACAATCTGTGCTGGAGCTGCCCATGCTCACTGGAGAGCTCCTGGTGCAGTGGTGCCAGCTGTTCCCACAGCACAGCTGTGGCCTTGCAGGACGCTGAGTGGCACCTGCTATGGCACAAGGCTGCTGCTGTCCAAATGGTGAAGCTGCTTCTTCGCCAACAGCTCATCACCCTCAGCAACACCTGTCCCACAACTCGGGTCACAAATTCAGCCTGCTCCTCCCTTGTACCCACAGCATTCCCAGTGCTCATAAGAAAACATTTCCCTTCCATTGTAATGGAATAGAGAGCTTCATCACTGAGTCCAAACAGTGAATAAGCACATTAAGGGAATAGATTGGCAATAACTGAGGCCCTAAAGTTTTTCAGCAAGAGTTAAATACCCCAACTACCATTACACTGAGATCCCATTTGTTTTATCTGCTTATTAGCCTGTATCTGAGACAATAAATGGTGCCAGGACCAGCTTAGCTTGCTGTGCCATGCTGGAACAGACTAGCCCTGAGTCTGGAGAGGAGCAGAGTCAGTCTTGGAGCAGGGAGTGTAATAGCACAGCATGGCCTGGCCATGTCAGTCATGTCATGCTCTCCTCTGCTTCAAAACAGGCACTGCACTGAAACAGGAGCTGCATTGAAACCACCAGCTGAAAGTAACACCAGAAGATCCTCCTGTGCCAACCCATGAACACTGCATAGGAATTGCTTGGCGTGATGGACAGACCTCAGCTGTGACCCTCCCACCCAGGTGACCTTCCTACCATTGTTCAATTTACTAAGGGGAATGTGGCTGGTTTTGGCAGAAGAAATGTAGAGAAGAATCCCTGGCAAAGGATGCTAAAAATGGCTAAAAATGCTTGAGAGAGTGGCAGTGAAGGAGAGGTGGAGACTGCAGAAACTCTAGGTGAGAGGAACACAGTAACAGGGTTTGCAAAGGGCTTTAGAGGAGTAGAGGCTGCTGTTAATAAATGTATCAGATATTGATGAAAACAGGAGATTTTTCATTTAAATGTTCTTGGGATCCAGAGGCTTTTTTTTTTTTTTTTTGAACGAGAATCACCCAGCAGTCTTTCCCTTTTCCTTCCATCACTGCTTCTTCCAGTCACACCAGTGATTCAGATCAGCTGCAGATGGTGCCTGATGGATTAACTCTGAGGATCAGTGTGACAGTGAAAGCTTTCTGTTAACCTTCAGATGAGCAGCTCTGGGAGAAACTAAGCTGCCTCTCAGCCACAAAAGTTATTTCCCTCCCAGTAAATGAAACAATATGAGGAACTGGGCAGTGCTGGCACATGTTTGCCCATTCTGTGGGATTGCTGGCCCATCCCTGATACTGCTGTAGGGCAGGATGCTGCCAGAGGGTGGCTGAGCAGGATCTATCCCTCTGCACAGGGTGGGTGCTGGGGATAGCAGAGTCAGCAGTACAGGTGCAAGCCAAGTCATGCCAGTCACCCTCCAAACCAGACAATGTTCTGAGCAGGGAGTGAGTTATTCACTAATGTGCACAGAGGATATTTAAGAAAAAACTTTAATTCATGTTTGCATGTGCCAGGCCAGCAGCAAAAGGCTAACTCTTATTTACAGAGTGGTTCTCTGCTGCCTACAAAAGCCATGCTACAGAAATCTAGTTGAACCAAAGCATCAAAAGGAGACTTGGTTTCTTCCATCATTTTGTATGGCCTTCACCTGGGTAAAAACAGTTATTGAAACCTTTTTTTCCCCCCTGCCTTAGTTTCTTGTAATGAATAAAAATCCCCATAGAAATGCCATCCACTAAAGATGGCATCTCAGTCAAATATTGCCCAGTTTGGAAAAAACCCCAACAACTACAAAAACTCACAAACAGAAAAAATGTACAGTATTACATAACACAGATTCTTACGTCCTGCTTTGCTCAGCTACTTTCTCCAAGAGGTGATCCTATATTCTGTATATGGTTACCTCTTTAAAGGAGGCTATTCACCCATCTTCCCATGACCTGAAAAACATAGTAAAGTGTTTTTCTTTTTCCCAGCAGCTCAGCGTTCACAATTTTCACAATGCTTATGATGTTACAAAGGCTTTTTCGTTACTCCCAGTGCTTTGATTAGAAAAACTGCTTCTTCATACATAAAGCTGCAAGAACTTTATGTGTTTCTGGTCTATGTTATCAGTGGAACACATAAGATTTTGCATTATATGGTTTTCCAATAAAAATGCAGTGCAATTCACTGTACTTCTGCTCTTTGCACCAACATTAATATCAGATGAAAACTGATTACAATAATCAAATTTAATATCCATTTAATGAGGAAGAATTTCATGATCAGCAATTAATTATAAGCAGGAGTTGAGAACATGCAAATAAACATAGATGTGACTGGGATACAATACTTGTGACCTCTGTTCACCTGGACATGACATTTGAAATTTGTATCCAAGTCCTGATCTCTTAAACTTGTAAAATAAACATTAGACAGGGCAAGAGAACTTGAAATAAGGGATATGTTCCAATTGGGAATTGAAGGTATGCTTTTGTACCTGTGTGGTAGTTACTGTTTTCCAGATAATTTTAATGGGCTCATCAACATAATCTCAACAGACTCACTGGGGGTGAAATGAGGATGCTGTCCAAAAGAGAGATACTGACAGCATGAGGATACTATCCAAAATGAGGATACTGACCTGCTGCTCACTGGCACTCGGTGACTTGTATAAAATTTCACAGAGGAAGAGCAAACATATCCATGTCAATAGGTAATTCACAGATTATCAGAATGCAAACTGCCCCTGCTGACTTCAGTTAGCACCTGAGGCAAGCACTGAAACCTGTTGCTCAATACAGGGAGAAGTATTGATCCACTTCAGCTGGTGACCTGTCATTTGATTTGTTCTGATTCCTGACTGAGAGCTCAGGCCCTCTGCCTTCACTTGGGCCAAAGAACACCGTGCTCTGTACACTTCTCCATGATTCCCTATGCTTGCCTTTGGAAAAGGCCCAGGGAGCAGAGCAGGATGCTCTGAAAGTGTAATGGGCTTGTGCAGAGATTGCTGAGCATGGATCTGTGTTTCCTTGCCACTGGTCCCTCTCACCCCAGCAGCAGAGCAGCCCTTCCTCCGCTACCTGCTGGAACTCTGGGCAGGCTGGGCTGGCTGCTGGCATGGAGAATGCTGTGTTCATCTGCAGCCAGGCTACCAGCCTCCATTTCTGTTGCCATGGATACAAGAATGAAGCAATAGCTTCACTCAGGATTAGCTATTTTTATTGTAATTACACAACAGGAAATTATTTGATTATTTTTCCCTTCATCTCACCCATAGTTTATTTATGCTATGATGCTTCAAGTGCCTGTACTGAGCCCCCAGGCACTGGCTTGCTGTTGGTGGGGGCTGCTCCCTGCTGTGGGTATGGGTGCTGACAGTGCTGGGCAGGGACTCACAGTCAGGAATTAAAGTTGACACATTTTTTGCCGTGGAATGAAGTGAAGTGCAGTTGTGTAGCTGTTGGGTGCAGCAGTTTGTGTCCATCTGTTTCTGCAGCACAGGATCACTGGCAGGTCTGTGTGAGGACAGGTTCAGGAAATCAGAGTGGAGGGAAGAACCTCCAGTTAGCATTAGGAAGTGTGACTTTGCCAGCATTGATGGACAGGGCAGTGAACACACTGAATGATAACCAAATGCTGATGAGATGCTCCGGGAGGGAAGCAGAGGAGCGTGCAGACATCCCAAGGCCAGAGCTGTACTATCCAGCCCAGATGGGGAAGAGCATATCAAGGAAATGAAGCCCAGACTCTCCAAGCCTCTTGATCTGTCCAGAGGAATCCAGTCATGGGGTGATCCACGTCATCCTGCATCAAATGGAAGAGGAAAGTGTTACCACACCGACCACAGCAGGTACCATCTCACAGCTTGTGTCTCCTGCAGTCCAGGCGGCTCTGTCCTCACTCCATATCTACATTGAAATTCATAAAGAGAAAAGCTCTTTAAGAAGGACTTTATAAAGAAAAAATGGGAAACCCCCCTCACTGGACATGAAGTTTTGTCATTGCACCTGCTGCTGCTACAGTTCAGAAGTGGTGAGTTTTTCACTTTCTGCAACACTAATTCTTTTGACCATCTTTTGGCCATTAGCTAGATGGATCTAACAGAGAGGGGTTGGTGAGCCAGGATTTGAGAGCCATGGATTAAACTCCTGAGTTTGCCCTGGGGCTGTGCCTCCCTCAGTTTCTGCTCTTTGCACCAATCTTTGTACCAAGCCACACTTGGCTGCACAATGGGGACCTGTCTGGAGCCCCCAAAATTTTTTGTTCCTTTCACCTCTGTGGTGCATTTGATCATGTTTCCCCTGAACCAGAAGACTGCATGCTCAGGAAATAAGGTGGATGCTTTTCTGATCAATAACAAAAATTATTTTTAAAATTGCTCCCAGGAGAGTGTAATAAAAGGACATTGGAACTGATGAGAACTTTGGAGAATTGGGTGCTTTATTTGATGCTTTTTACTTGTGAAATCTCTGGTCTTAATGTAATTTTTGTAATTTTTCAACAGGTCCTTCTTTTGAATGAGAGTCCTGCTCTAGCACTGTTGCTAACCCATAGGAAAAATTTTGAAGAATTAGTAATTGCTCACTAGTCATTTAGAGAAATGACACTAAAATTATGAAAGGTGTTGCATTAAAAATGTTTTATATTGATATGTGAAAGAACCAATGAAAGAAATAGGAAGGTAACTTAAGAAATAACGGAGGCAAACTGCTAAATTACTCCCTTTACTCACTGAGATGTGTGAACCACATCAGGTTATGGGAAACTCAGAATACAGTCTGTTACCTCTGATGGTTTTTGTTGGCATTAACTAGATCTGTCCTAAATCTTAAATTTCATTATTTAATATTAGAAGCTGACCCTGTATTTGACCATATGGATAAGTGTGACCTGTTCTCCTGTTTTGATGAAGACCAGTTAACTAAGAAGGACAGAGAGGGAGATCCAGCTACATTTTGGTGATAAAATGTAGGCGCCTTTTGTTTGGCATTTAGCTTTCATTTGATCAGAGCTGTTTCACAGGATGTGCTGTCTTTCTCTACTGAGACACATGCCAACATTCACTTTACTTCCATTAGCATATCACTCTCACTCAGAGCTGGTGTTCAGTTCTCTCTGCATCCTGTCAACCTGACAGTCATTAATCCCTTCACAGGAGCACACTTCTGTCCCACTTAGTGTGCCACATATTTTTGCCTGCATCCCTTGAAACCCTAGTGGGACACATCCTTGCTTTCCATCTGCTTGCTGAAATCTGCAGGACCACAGTCCATTTGAAGCCCTTCACAAGATCAAACACTGGCCAGAGTCTTACCTTCAGGCAAAAACAGACTTTTCATGGCATTAGCAGTAGGCTTAAGAAGCCAAAATAAGGGGTTATGAGAAGCCAAGCTTGACAGTGCCCTTAATCCAATTAAAGCTATGTCTGAAAAATTGTTCTCATTCTGGCCTAAATGATTGAGCAGTGTTTAGAGTCTTGTGCTAGGACGGTCAAGAAGTATATTGTGATTAGGATGTGACAGAAAGATCTTAGACAATGATCAGACAAGGCCTCAATCGATTAAGATTTAATTATCTCCAAGACCAGAATTCTTCATTTTCAAAAGACCAGTCCTGTGATTTAAGTTTGTTATCACTTTGTAGCAGTGGATGTTAGTTGAGTGATATGAAGACTTTAATTAGAGCCAGAAGCTTTTACATGAAGATATTAAAGAAGCAAAAATGG
This sequence comes from Ammospiza caudacuta, assembly GCF_027887145.1. Classification (NCBI taxonomy): domain Eukaryota; kingdom Metazoa; phylum Chordata; class Aves; order Passeriformes; family Passerellidae; genus Ammospiza; species Ammospiza caudacuta. Next base: position 81,968,648 of record NC_080595.1, read on the forward strand.
GCTTTTGAATATGTTTTATCATTCTTTTAAGGGTTTGCTTAAAGCACTCTATCTCTCTTTCCTCAGATTACTGTCGTAGATTTTTCAAAATTGCATCTTCATTTCTCATTTTGGGAGCCAATTAATTTTTTTTTCAAGGATACTCTTTTGATTTATATTTGCCAATGTACAAAGCCACAGACTTACTGCTGACAACAATTTCCCAACTTGCAAGTACATTTTAATAACTGAACTCTACATGCTCAGTGGCAAGGAAATTTGTGCAAATTCAATTTTACTCGACAAGTACAATAAGGTTATAACTATGGAGAAATTAATGGTCACAGATTTGGTGTGTTTAGACAGAAAGGTAATCTACAGGAAGTCTTTGTGGAGTTCATTGGTGATAAAAAATTGTGAACCACAACAGCATCTCTTTGAGGTTCCACATGTGAATTTAGGTCTTTGTCATTTTGGACATCAATCAAAGGACATTCCCATGGTCAAGTTTCTGTGATAGTGCAACATGTCTGGCTGTGAAAACCATTGGCTGTGTTGGGGTGCAGTTCCCCTGGTCTAGAGCAGTTGTGAGATGTATAAAATTGGATAGGCCTGGCATTATTCCTTCTGACAGTGTGGATTTTGGTCATATTTGCCCATATAAATGGGCAAATGGTTACCATGGGCAATGGCAACCACCACTGTTTGCCAGCAGTTGTTGCTAAAAAAATGTAAAATCTTGTGCAGAAGACTGTAGATGGGAATATAAGGTGTGGGAGGAAGATATGGAAAATCAGAAAAGGACAATGACAGATCTGGAAAATATGAGATAAGGAAGAGCTTGGAAGGGCAAGACGATGTCAGGACAGTGAGTAGCTGGGAAATACTGCATGAGGTAAGGCCAGGGAAGACCATAATGGGAAACTGAAGGGATCCTTAGCAGGAACAGAGAAGACCACCCTGTCTCATGGATGCAATCAGAGGCAAATGAGATTTCCTTTTCATGGGGGAAAATGTGTACATGTGACTCACTGAAGGCAGATTAGCAGGTAAGTGTGGCTCAGATCTGCAATCTAGCAAGTTAATCTTCCCCAAACTGAAGTTCTGCCAGCATCCACCATCTCTGCCTGTGTCTCTAAAGCATTTGAGAGGTGTTTCTGAGGCTGTCTGCATTCACCTGCCCTGTATCAGGCCAGTGACACACATGCCAGAGATCTCTGTACAGCCCAGCCCCGCCTGCAGTCACATCTGTGGGGCTGTGGGGTGGATCCCCACACTGGGTGCCCACAGCCTGATCAGGGGTTTGTTCTGCAGCACGTGGGACCCAAAAGAGTCTGGTTTTGGCTCAGTTTGGATGTGCAGGTCAGTGCCTGGCCTCACACCTCTCCCATGGCTGGCCAGGTCACATACAGCATAGACAAGGATACTTCCTTTCCCTTTGCAGACCAGGTAGAGACATGGCATCACCGATTTCTTCTTCTGAATTTCAACCATTTTTTGCATTCTTCTGTTACAGAGCTTTCTTCAGGGAGTTTTCATAAAAACCTCACCTTGAAATTAAATGTAAAGTTAACTCACATTTCTCTACTGAGGTAATTAAAATATATTTGGCCTAGGATTTATCTGAAATCACTGTATTTAGAGGCACCTTCTGGCAGTGCTTATATCTTTTGTTATGGATGGCTAGGGCATGTGGGGTGCTCCCAGGCTGGACTTTGGGGATTACCTCCATGTGCTGAAGTAACCTGCAGAGAGATGAGAAAGACAAACCTAAAATTGGCTGCCTAATGTAGATTAAATATCCAACTATATGGTTACAATTTGGTGATATAAAGCTCAGTTTATAATAGGCATACACATTTATTTATTAATTAATTTCAGTTTGTGGTAGTAAGTCTGTTAGGAAAAGGTGTGGTTTTGTTCCCTATCCTGGCATCAGAAACAGATAGCCTAACATTTTAATGGAAATTGCTGTTACATTCAAATTTGTGGAAGACTAGATTGGGTCTTTTCCAGAATTATGGTAATTTCTTTATATAATACTTGGTATGATTCCACTCTTGCTTTAAAGATTTGCTTTATATATGTGCTATCTATCTATATATGCTATCTGTGTGTATATATACATGCAGACATCATATATATGTATGTTGTCTCTTTGTTTGAATTTTAATTCCTTTTTCTATGCAACACTCTAGGTATGAGGCTGAAATCCTTTCTTGTCTTGGTGAGATGAAGAGCTCTCATTTCATACATCTTTATGCAGAACCAGAAATCATCCCTGCCTCAGAGCAGGGAGAAAGAAGAGCAAGGAAACTGCACAGCTTCAAAGATATGACCACACTGCCTGGTAGGAGAGCTCTATGTGAGGCAGATGAGAGGGAAAAGCCCCTCAGGATCAGGAAACTAACAGTTGAACAATCTGAATGCAGATTTAGAAAGGAATTCCATTGGAAAGCTACTTTTATGCTTTTGAGCTGCTATGTCCTGCCAAGGGCAAAAGTGCAAGCCTTGAAGTGAGCTTCAAAATCAATGATCAGTTTTGTCTTCTATCCTCAGCTTCTTAGGCAAGACTCAAAGCATTATAGGCTAATGCTACCTTTTTCTGGATTGATTTCAGACTCTTATGACTGCTATTGGATTTGGGATTTTCACTTTTTACAAGTCAACAAATACGTGGGACATCTACTGTTCACATTTCTCTTGGCATTTATATGGTACCTATGGAAAAAGGGGGTGTCCAAGGACACAGCATCTCTCATCCTCCTCTGGCTAGTTCATTCATAAGGAGAAGGAAAGCCAGACTAGTTTTTTTTTTTTCTTTCTGTTACACAGACAATTAAAATAAATGTCTTGGCACGCTAATGAGTCCTTTTCCCCCTCTATCTTTTTAAGATATCCCTATCTTTTTAAGATCCCCATATTCTTCCTCTTTTTCTCATATGTCCAGATGATAATTATTTGCTTCTGTCTTCTCTGCTGAGGTTCATTAGCCATTGCTGGGCCAGAAACTGGGATTCAACACCATGATTCTCTAAAGTCAGAGCAGCCTGAGTCACTGACTGTGTACACAGCGTGGTGGGACTTAACTTTCTGATCCTGTCACAGCCAGAGTCCTTTACAGCACTTACTAGTGACTCATGCAGTGTCTCTGATGTGTAGAGTGTTTGTGGCCATTTTGGTTACTGTTCTAAATATTATCTGATGGAAGTGCTTGCTTTCTTCATGTTTAGCATCTTGAATGAAATATGAAAACATATTAATTTCTTGAATGAAATATGAAACATTATTTTTTTTTCTGGAAAAGAGCCTGGAGGGCTGGAATCTCTTCTCAGTTTCTAAAAGCTAGTCCAAAAACCCTCTGGTGATCTCCTTTCATTGCGTCAGGAGCAGACACCCTGCAATGAGTTCAACCTTTCCAGCCAAGCACAAAACCAGAAAGGCCTGATGCACACCCCTAGAAGCTCTTGCAGCACCCAGGCAGTCACTGGCTGCTGCTGCTGTTTCTGGAGTGCAATCAGTGCTTGTTCCTCAGCAATGAATTTGCAGATCCACCAAGTTCCATGCATCACACATGGGACTAGGTTGTCTGGCCCTCCTTACTGACCCCTCTGCTATTTCTGTGTCTCACTGTACTCTGAGGGATGTCTCACAACCTCTCACTCTTTAGTCCCACTTGCCTCATGCACCCAATCAGCATCTGTGTGATCTCCTCATCACCTGGATCCTGCAGGTTACATCTCAGAAATGCAATGATGTAGCAATGCCTGGAAGGAGCCTGTCTGGTAAAACATCCTGAATTTACACTGCTAACCTCATTTCTATAAATTGGGTTCTTGAGTGAAGGAAATGGCTATTATAGAAATTTTCTTTGGCTTTCTTAAGTAATATGTTGGTGTCTAAAACAGCTTTCTTTTTTTTTACACTAGAGTCTACATTCCTTACACCTGTGTTTCTCTACCATCTGAAGCACCAAACTCATGTTTACCTTCTCTTTGCCTGTATATAGGCAGAAGAGCAGAAAAATGTAATGAGACCACAAAGAAATTGAAACTGCCGAGATGATAGAAAACTATGGGTTAGATAAGGGAGCTGAAGAGACCAGGGAAGAGAAAAACTGGAGATCGTGTTCTTCTATATCCACTTGTCAAACCCTTGAATCCTTAGTTCTCTATCCTTTGGGGAAAAGATGTAAGGTAGGTGGTCTCATACAACCCACTGATGGCAAGAATTAACAGGGACAAGAAGCCACCACCCTGTGTCTATTTAAGCCTGTAGGGTGAAACAAAGTAGAAAAAACAGGATGAAAAATTGGTAAATATTAAAAAAAAACAAACAAAAAAAACCCCCCTCCATCCCAGTAGCTCTCAAGCCTCTCAGGTAACAGGAATAAGAGAAGGGGCCTGAAAGGGAATAGAATCTGCTTCTGAAAAAAACATAATGAGGATGAAAATGATAAGTGGCTCCTCAGATACCACTCACAATATCAGCTGCTTCTTCCAGCAGCACTACAGCCATCCCAGCTCCAGCCCAAGCCCAGTCATATTTTCTGCCTTTTGTAGGCCTTGATTTCCCTTGGGCATTTCAAGGCTTTGTGTAATTATGTGCCAAGAAGGCAGAAACCCTCTGCACAGAAGCTTGAGGGAAATAGAAACTTTGGGCCAAGGAGACGGTCTGAAGGGAAAATTTGGAGGAGTAACGGGAAACAAAGTTTTGGGTGAAAAAAAATTACTTCTTAGAAGTGCTCAGTGTGCTATGAGATAGACAAGAGAGCATCCTCCAAACCCATGGGGCTCTGTCTTGCTCATCCAGCTGCTTGTGCTCATCCCTACACTGAGCATGAGACACAAGCTCAGGTTCCCCTGCACTCACAGCTCTTTCAAGCTTCAGGGCATTGGGAGAAAAGAAATTGATTCAGTCTGTCCTGCAAAATGAGTCAATGCTGGTTTCAGCTGGTTTCAGAGTTCATTTTCTTCCCGATGCAGTGCTGTGGCTAATGTTGATACACACTGATGTTTGAGTTGTTGAGTGCAAACACTAAGTCAGGAGCTTCTCTGTGTCATGCCTTGGAGGTGCACAGGAAGCCACACAAGCATGGCTGGGACCCTAGTGACCAAAGTGGCCAAAGGGATGTTCCAAGCCACAGAGCATGGAGCAGTGCACAAACAGGGGAAGGTGGCTGGGGCTGGGGGAAATCACCATTCAGGCATGGGCTGGGCACCCCTCATTGGGTAGGGAGCAATTGCAGCATGTACCATTGTCTCTTGGGGCCTTTTATTCCTTTCTATTTTCTTTTCATTACAACTACTATTATTATTATTATTATTGTTGTTGTTGTTGTTATTACTAGTAATAGTATATTTAATTTTGTTTCAATTATTGAACTATTCTTATGTCAACATATGAGGTTTACTTCTTTTTTTTATTCTCCTCCCCACTAGTATGGGTGGACTGAGTGGCTGTGTGGTACTCAGTTCCAGGCTGGGGTTAAACCACAGCAGAGCTTCACAGCAAAGCAGGTGCTTTCAAGGTGCTTTTCTGATGTCACTCAACTCCTCTCATGAAGTCATTGCTTAATGCTGGTTGCTATAACAACCTGTTAGTCTTTTTCACAATTACTCATGCAGCACAAATGCCTACAGGTATGTCACTGTTGTGAAAGTCAACTTTAAATTGTTCATTTAAAAAAATTTCTCCTACCTCACTGGCACAAAACACACAGCTTTACAGATTTTTTTTTAAGAAAACCTGGCTACAGCTCATCCTGTGCTGTCTGAAGGAAAAAAGGAATCAACCTGAGGAAAGAGCATCTTTTCAGTGAACAAGTGTTTTAGCTGAATACTTCCCTCTTTTATGTTCAGTATTTACAAAATCTTTTTCCAAAGCTCATTGTAACCCCTTAGATTCTGTTTTTAAAACATGCATTCTGTGTAGAGGAAGCGCCTACAAGTATTGTAGTCAAGCCTGTAGCATTCTGTCCATGTATTTTTATTAGGAATGGGAATGAACAGAGAAAGTGCTCTAAGAAAGTGTTTATCTTTTTTCTGAGCATTATTAAACTCATGTGAAATACTTTCTTTGGTTATAATAAAGACTACTATACTACTAAGGAAAGATGTCAATACAAGAGGTCTTACTGTGGATGGGAAATCCCTTTTGGTGGTGTTTGAATTGCTGGCACTGGTTCTGGGCTAACAATTATCTCCATGGAAGAAATAAAAGACAGTAAGCCAGACAGACCTAACCATCTTGGAAATATCTGCAAACATGCTGGGGTGTGAACAAGCTCAGTGAAATTTCTACAGTGCTGCATTGTCTCTCTCTGCAGTGGAGTGACAGCTGAGGGGCCCCATGGCCATGACCAACCTCAGCATCTGCCTCTCTCCTCCTGCTCCTCTCCCAGTCACACTCTCCAGCAGCAAACACTCTGCAGACTGGTAGCAAAAAGCTAAAATAAATGCTGCCAGCAAGGAGATCCCTCAAAGGTGCCTCTTCCTCTCCATTGACTACAGGAGAAATCTACAGTCACCTGTTGTGAAAAGTCTGATTTTGGGGCCAGACAAAAGTGTGCAAAGCTGGATGGGAATGTCCTGGCCTTGGTGGCTTCTCCCTGTGGTATGGAAGCAGCTATGACTGTGCTGCTTTTTGGGGCACTATTCTTCCACTGATGCAGTGAAATCTTTCATCCCTGGGGTTGCAGGTCACTGCTCTGGTGGCACTCAGACCTGGCAGGGGATGACAGGCAGCCCTTTGTCCCAGCACCCAGCAGAGGGGTCAGCCTGGAGCTTTTTATGGGGTGATATTCAGATGAACCCTGCTTCCAGCATCCTTCACTCTTACATCTCCAGAAATAGATTTGACTTATGTTTTGCCAAATACAGGTGGGCTAAACTCTCCAGAGGAGATTCTAGGAAGCATCATAAACATGGAAGTCAAATGGAACTTAAAGCCTAATTCTTTTGTCTGAAAAAAATATATTTTCCCATTTCTCCAGAATTCATGGAAGCACTATGAAGCACTACCCAAGTTTCTACAGTCCGAGGTCCATGCTCATGAAAGAATTCAAAGTAAGGATAAAACACATTTAAAGACAAGTCCTATTTCAGAAGGGTAAAACTAACACTGTGTAACTCTTCCAGCGTTCAGTCAGATATATTTACTTTAAAGTTTAAAGATGGTGCTCCAGAATCCTTTTTTCTACCGTTATAGGCAGATATTTTAGAAAAAAATGCCATGGAATCAATCCAAAGGAACATACTAAATATATGAAAATATCAAACAAGTGTACAAAAATTTCTTATGCTTTGGTAAAAATACAGACCTCAGCTTGCATCTCCATGCAGTCATATTCATATAACAGCAGTTTAGCTACAGGATTCATGAGTCAGTGTTTCTACTCTCAGTTTCTGAAATGTGGGCTGCCAGAACTGAGCTTGGCCAGTACAGCATCACAACATCCAGAGTAAATGGCTGATGACATTTTTTTTCACTCCTAGTTTGAGAACAGGGAGAGGAGCTGTGGTAGAGCTGCTATTTCCTGATTGCCTCACCTGAGATTAGGGCTTTTAAAATTCTTGTCTCCTGTGTCACTGTTGCTCGAAGACACTGTTCTTGCTCCCTCTGTTTTTGTTTAGCAACATGATCTGACCTCAGAATGTTGTGGTTAACAATGTTGATGCTGAACCTTGCCTGGGAACTGGTGAGGATGAGATTTGAGTGGCAAGGAAAGAGAAGCAAAGTACTCAAGGATCCACATATTGATGATCTGAGCACGCAACAAATGGTTGTCTGAGCTGGGCACGTTTTAGCCAAATTCTTCATAAGATTTTACACCCCACTGCAAAATGATCTCTGGCTTTGATTAACTGGCAGAATGGCCAGGAATTTACAGCACTTCTTTGCTACTACCTTGGGAGGCAGCAGGAGGATGCAAAATGCTGCAGTAGCCCCAGTGCATCTCTGAAGTACTTTTCATCAGTTCTAGACTTGAAACCTCACAGAGATATTAGAAGACTTCATGAATAGAGTTTTTATTGAGTTAGGGAGCGGAGGAAAGAGAATGGTGCCCAGCTGAAGTCACAGCCTTGGCCATGTTTACACTGTGGGTTGGGCAGGAGTAGGGACAGACAAATGGGAAGCCTTGCTTCACTGCCAGAGGCTGTCTAACAGGGAAGGAAAGAACTGGTAAATGGAGGTGTGGAGCAGCTTCAAGCATGACAACAGTCTCTTTTGTGGAGCTGAGAAAAGGTTATTCCATTTTCAGTACACTTCAGCTGGAAAAATGAGGCAGATCCCTGTGGCACGATATTGGAGTGTTAAAAAAGGTGATGGTCAATCTCTTTGGTGGTCCAAAGAGTACTCCCTACTTGGAGGCATGAGAAACCTGTGAGCAGAGCCCTTACTTTTCAGGTGACTATTAAAAGCTGCATTTAGAGAAAGAGTATTTGGGGAAGTGTCCTTGGGTGGTACCTCTGCATGTTCCCCACCCTGTACAATGGAAAATAGTACCTTTCTATGTTTTGGGGTTTTTTTCAAATAAGTATTCTAATATTTATTCTCTTGCTTAAGAATGTGATATAACAGAAAGCCTGCAAACTGGGATTCTATACGTTTTTCAAGAGATAACATTTCTTTCTCAGGGCTGCAGCAATTGCTCATCCTTCTGCAGTCTGTATGGTTTCTTTCACTTCTCTAAAGAAAAGTAATTCCTGATTTCAACCTGCACAGCAAGGTTCATATTCCACAATGTGGGATTACCTTGTCAGATGAATTGTTGCTGCATGTTAGATATATTAACCACCAATATTAACCTCTCCATGCTGGTGGGCTAGCAATATTACCAGCCTCTAAGGTAATCCTTGCTCATTGATGAAAAATACACTCTTCCTCTGAATTATGAAGAGAATTACAGATAATCAAAGAATGTGTCTGCCAAGCACATAACATGCTGCTTGTGTGGCTGTCAAATTAGCAAATTCCCCTAAGAAGAATCAACTGCCTTTATTAGACAAATGAAATCTTACTGTGTTAGCAGAAAGGTTTACATTCCTAATTACTAAACAAAATCACTAAATAAAAAGAACTAAATATAGTTTGGGGTGGGATTTAGTTGTTGCTGTTGTTTTTTGTGTTGGGTTTTTTGGGTTTGTTTTTTGTTTTGTGTTTGTTTTTTAGTGTTTCCCATGGTTGGGAACAACAAAAAGCCTTCTCTCTTTTGGGCTTGATGTCCCTGGTGAGTTTTTTAGTTTTTAGTTACCTGCCTGTGCTTTTGTTTAGCTGGAATTGCCTGCTTTGCCAAACTCTCTTCTGGACTTCCTCCAGTGGAAATCAGTGTTATGAAGCGAGACAGGAGAATTGCTTTCAACTTGTCATGTTGTACATTAGTTTGTGCCTGAAAGTTTCAGGTTTCTTCCTTTCTCTTTTGTTCTTTGCACTGGAGTTTTCTCATCTTCTTTTTTAAAGCTTTTTAATGATCCCAGGCAGGAGCCCATTGGGTGCTGTGAATGAAGCATTCTGGGTTTTTCTGGAGGTGGAGATATCACAACAGATGCAAGACTTCTTTCAAACTATCTAAATTATGCACTGAAAGCAGTGTTCACTGTATAAAATATTCATTATACATGGATCTTGCCAAACTCATATTTTCTAGATTATTACATCCTGTTCTCAGAGATAGCATGTGACATAGCAACAATTTAAAATTTGACACTTAGACCATTTTCTAAGCTACTGTCTCCCTCTCTATTGCTTCCCTTTATATCCAAAGGAAGAGACAAGAAACCTTGAAATAGGTGGCCTAAGATAACCACTTTCTAGGGAAGACTCCAGTAGAGACTGACTTAAAGGGTTCAGACAAGGCTGAATCACAAAGGTAAAAGCAGTTCATAATCCACAGTTCAAAAAGCCCATCAGCCCTTTCTTTCTAAGAATACATGATGTTCATCTCACAAGCAATACAAGTGCATTTGCCTAACTTGTAGCATCTTTGTCTCTTTCTTAAAATCATAAAGGTACTAAAGAATTCCCCAGATGTCAAAAATACTGGATCATTTGGGCAGTAAGGAGTTTTTAGTTGTTATGGAGAGTGATAAAAATATTATTTAGCTTCTTTTAATATTCCTTTCTTTCTCTTTTCTTTCTGCTCTTCCTTTGTATTCTGTACAACTCTCATCTGGATTGCTTCAAGAATGTGAAAATCAGTAAATGAATGACCAAGTTTAACAGTGATAAAATGTTTCACGCAAGGTTTGGATTTTCAGAAGGTGGAATGGTTGCCTCCAAAAGTAAAGACCCACTAAGGATCTGCCTTGCACAGTGCTTTCTTTTGGACTTAGGAGAGATTCACTTTCACCATAGGATCATTCAAGTCAGAAAGGACGCCAGCAGGTCTCTAGTCCAGGCCTCTGCTTGAAGCAAGACCAGATACAAAAGCAGACCAGATTTCTTTATTCATTTAGTACTTCCTGAGAGTTTATTTTCTTCATGGTAGAGGGTGGTGGTGATGGTGGTGGTGTTCTAAAATATTGTACTCTAGCTGTTTGGAGTAGAATAACTCACAGTTTCTTATAGACTCCCTTTACAAAATGTTTGTAATCTTTCACAAATGCCCTGGGCATTATTGGCTGTCAGGTGTGGCAGCTTGAAAGTTCAAACAGAACATCTCAGTTAATGCTAAGTGATAACAAGATTGTCATTGTAATGGCCAAAGGATGCAGGGTAGCAATGCCTGTAGGTACAGATAATGTTGACTTTTAATGTCTTATTAGGCCAAGTGAAACAGCAAAATAAAGGGATGAAACTCTCTGGTTGAGTTTCTTTCTCAACTTCATTTGAAGAGCTGAGAAGAAAAGAACTTTTAAACCAGCCTTAATATGTGGTGAATGGAAGAATTTAGACTGAAGCAGGAAGGGAAGTATCATTCCCAAAGGAAAATTGCTTTGAAATCCTACACAGAAGATACTGGAAACTATATATTTCCTGCAGGATTTCTCAGACATCTCCGACCTTTTAAATTCCTTTAAGTAGCCCCATTGATTCTTACATAGAAAGATGAATACTAGAGCACAGTAAATTCAACAAGACATTGGGAAACTGAGGACATGAGGGAACTGGAAACAGCAATGTGACCAGAGGAGAAAAAAAGTTGTTTTCATATTTTGTGTTTCCTTTTTTGTATTTACAGATCTTAATAAATGGAAGCTGTGTCAAGTATGCACAGTCAGATCAATCATATGTAAATAGAAGAAGCTTCAAGTTGCAGTAACCCTACCCACAGTTTTGCGGGTTATGCAGGGATTTACTGCCTCAAAGTTGAAAGCAAAGGTAAAACTGTGAGAACAACAAGCAGTTTTAGCACTAAAGGTGGCTATTGTAAGCTACTAGAAAAGAACAAGAAATTCATCACACTCTTCAATCTTTGAGATAGAAGAACATCCTTCTTTCTTATATGTAAGAGGGAATCACTGGATAAAGTTCTTTTTCCATTCAGGACCATTCTAGCATAGGAACTATCACAGAGGGCCATGACAATAATAATTCTCTTGTTGAAGACTCCTTCAACTGCAACATCCACCCAAACAACACTCAAGCAGGCCTGTAGTGAAAATGCCTGCATTACCCATTACCACTGACTCTGCTGACAGGGTGGTCTCACCTCAGGGACAGCAAGGGCCAGCTGCTCCAGGGACACAGCCAAGCCAGGAGCTGAGCATGAGTCAGTGCAAACCTTGCCCTCACCCACAGTCCCACAGGAGCAGATAATGGGGGTCTGACAGCCTTTAACTTGGCAAGCAATGGACCAGGACCAGGGTCCATCCAAGTGCTCCATCCTGAAGCAGAAGAAGACTAGGCCAGAAACAGGGATGGGAAGAAGCTGTAACTTGGCTCTGAAGTCCATCCATGTGGGTACACCCACAGTATGACTTAGGCAGGGGCTGACAGCTGAAATGGGGCTAATCACGTGTAAGTGCACAGCTGAGCAAAAAGGGGCAAGTAGTTCTTTATACCACAACAGTTAAATCTTCATTTAGTTATTATAGTACCAAACAGCTTTCATGAATAACCCTCTAACACTGAGCTTTCATCATAAGGTCACTTGCTTAATCCCACCTAGGCAGTGACAAACAGCAAGCTGTGTCTGACTCAACCATTTCTCTCACACCTTCTCATTATATGCATTTAAATAAAACTGCTCTGTACCCTGCTGAGTAACCTTCCCAAACAACGCTGCTGGTTGGGTAGGGCTCAAGGAAAGGCACAACAATTCAGTCTTGGCACTTGGAACAGAAGCTAACTTTTAACTAGATTGAATTTTCACAGTAAGGCTAATAATTTTGGTGCTGAAATGCAAATAATTACTGTTGTAATTGCTTTCTGGCATCCACATGTGTGTTGACTGCCTCTCAAGCTGAATAAAAGGACAAAGATTCCTGGTTCTAAAAGCTCACAATATTCCTGCCTTCTGCAAAGTTCACTGAAAACCTGTGGGGATAATTTTCATAGGTGCGTGAGTCTGCTTATGAAAGGTCACAAACTTTATGTTCACTCGGATGTCTGGGAAAATTTATTCAAGGTTAAGATTAAGTAACCAGGCAAAGGACTTGGCCTCTGTGAATGAGCTGGAAATTAATGCAGCCCTCCTGTGTCCCATAAAAACATGAAAAAGGTCTTACTGGTTCAGAGCAAATATCCACCTAGCCTGAAAGTGTCTGTAAGTAGATACCCGAGGAATTGTAATAGCAGGAGAAATCTGTGTGACATTTCTTCCCCTTGCCTCAGCCTACATCCACCAATGGATGTCTGTTGTTTCAGACCAATGGATTTCCTCTGCCTGCCCCAATTTGTCTGTTCAGTAACAGGGATCTCTCTAATGGAAGTTTTTACCTATATATAATAGGTACACCTACATAATATATAATTTCATTTTCCTTGCTTTTTTGGCTTCCACCAAAGACTGAGATTATAAGGAAACAGGTCCCAAGGTCTCAGTCCTGAGGGGTTCCGGTTTGCTCAGAAGCAGAACTTTATGTGTGAATAGTTTGCCATCTTGTGCACTTTTTTACATTTATCTCTATCACAATTCATCTGGCATCTTACAGCCTTGGCAATCATTTTCCTAAGGCCCTTCCTAGTGCCACTCATTTCTCTTTGTACCACTCTGAGCAGCTCTGGATCACCAGCAAACCTTTCCCATGCTCTGACCTCCCTGACCTTATGAATATGTGATGGAGTTGGTCTGGAGGGCTTTGGGGCTGGGAAATTCTTAGGTGCTTCCTTTGCAGTCATTCACATTCTGCATGCAGGAAAGTCTTTTCTTTCAAGCACACTCCCTGCATAAAACAAATGCAGAACCTAACCCAGAAATTTCTTTTAAATATTTATTGGCTTTTCTTTTCCCCAGATGGATGGGCATCTTGCTTTCTCCATCTTTATTTATAAATATGGCATCCACTTTGCCCAGAAGGCAAATGGTATTACCTTCACAGACAGGGAGGATTTTGTATCTTCAGCATGTGTACATCATTTCTGCACATTTTCAAATAAGTGTGTAAGGAAATACTGAAATTAATATTTAATGTGAATACATTTGACTCCAGTTGCAGAAGGCAGCAGTCTTTCAGCAATTGCTATTCTCTCAGATGTGGCTAATGTCAGAAATATTAGAGAAGAACTGAACTACCAATTAAGCATTTTGCCTGTCCCGTGATATTTTGTTTATTTTCACTTCATAGACAAAAGAGTGACTACAGGGACTAAACATGCAGGCTTTCCCTTTATGAAGCTGCAACATAATGGACAAATAAAGTACAAAATTGCCTCTCTTGTATTAAATACATTTATAATTTTTAGAAAAGTGAGCAGATCAAGGGTCAAATTAACTTATAATTTACCAGTGCAGGATTAGAATCAAAACAAATGTCCATTGTGCTGTATATTCCTCTTTGGTACCACTGCTGAGCTGCATGAAGAACAAAATTTTTCTCCCAGCAGACAAAACAAAGACAAATTAATTTTCTTAAAAGTTCAATAGATCCTAGAGCTTGGCAAACATTGCTGATCTCCTTATGCTCAGCAGTGCTACTTAAGAAGAGAGATACCACTGTAATGTATTTTTTCAAAGAAAGACTGATGTTAGTTCAACAAAGATAAAACAGCTTGGGATTAATTAGCTGCAGTCATGCAAATAAATATTAAATAATGAACCATTATAAATTGTGTCTTATACAGTTAATATTCATACAACTTTCATGCAAAGATGATACAATTTCTTATCATATTAATTTTTACTCATTACCTCTCAAAGTTGAAAATATTAAATTTTTAGATCTTCTGCATTAAGATTTGAACTACACTTGCAGCTGCCATGTCCAGTTTGCAAATGCTCTCCAAATGTCTTCAACTTCTGAAGACAGAAACTTCTACCATGTTTTGGCTAATCCTAATTTAGTAGTTTCAAAGCATATATAAAATAAAACTTTGGAATCTGTCTCACATCAGACAGCAAGGAACAGCTGTTCCCAGTGAAGAGGGCAGTGGTCCAGCCCAAAGACTGGACACACATAAGCTGAAGACCAAGGTTTCAATGTGATCAGTTCCTTGAATGGGGACAGAGTTGCAAAGCTTTCACAAGAATGGTCTCCCACAGTGTATGGTAATGCTTTTATTTAGGAATGACATTGAACCTCATCTCTACTGAAATATGAGATCCTGTCTCAGAAATATCACAGTGAATCTTTGAAGAAAGAAACTTGATGTGTTATATGTAAATTGTGTAATGGATAAATTTTATTCTCTCAAGACATAAATTTTAAGGGTAAATTTTATTCTTTCAACGTTTCACTGCTAGCACCTTAATTTCAATTAACAACAAAAATACAAATTTTATCCCAAAAACATACTTTGCATTTAGTTAGGTGATGATGGAATATAATTCAAGTGTATGTAATTCCATACATTATATTGGGCCTTAAATTTTTATCCCCTCAAGCATCCTCAGATGCTCATGTCTACTCATAAGATAATCTGTCTTCAACCATTGCTGGTTCATGGCTTCTTTTTCCTGCCTCTGTCAAGGTCAGGACTGAAGGCACTTGAGGGTATTTCACATTCAGGCTTAGAAGTTTTCATTTCTTATCTATATTACAAGTCGTGAGTTCTACACCATTCTACTAACAAACTACAAAATGGATCACTATCTTTCATTACAAGGTCTTTTAAGGCTAAACTATCCAATTGAGAAGTGACACCTAAAGTGCCACTTTTAACCCAATAACTAATCACTCAAAGTCCGCACTGCAGACTTTTCTGTCCAATTACAAAATACCACCCAAACACATGAAGAAGGAGGAAGAAGGTAAAGAAGGTAAAGAACAACAACCAGACACTGACCTAAAACCTCCATCTTGCCCCATATGCATCACTATATTCTAAAACTTTAAGTTTTCCACCACTAATTTGTGTGATGTTACACACTTCTAATCAACTGCACACCCGTAATCCCAGTGCTATCGATCAATTTTGGAAGCCTTCTCCATGGCCTCGGGTCAAATATAGTATTTTGTTGTGGGCCTGTGCCCTTCAGCACAGAAAGTTTGAAATTCTCAGCATCCAGGATTCCAAAAAACCATTACACCTTCATGCCCCCTGTTAAACGGGGTTTAACAGGTTAAATGGTTTTTTTTCTCTCCCCTGTCTGTGGGGAGAGAACCTCCTGAGTAGCCAGGGGAGTGGGTTTGGGGAAACCCAGCAGCAGTGTATCCCTCCACATCTGCTGGGTCACCTGCTGCTAGAACATTTGGGATACCATGTCAGCATTGCCAATAACAAGGAATTGGTGTGAGCTTCTTTCACATGAATTGTGTTCAACATGGAGATGACATGATCAGTAAATATTTCTGATCTGAGTCAGATGAATTGGCCCTGTAGAGTGTCTGAAACAGCAGCTGTGCCTTAAAATGTCATTCTGAGACCAGGCAGGCGCTGAAAATAAAGACAAGTGACCCCCCAGTCATGGCACTGAGCTTTCCCTGCAGAGATGCAAGACCCAGGTGCTGTTTGGGGTGGCAGATCTCTCGCACAAATTGTACTTTCTTCCCAAAAGGTCATTCCCTGGTGGGCCAAGGGGAGCGGGGTTTGACAGGCTGGTGAGTGGCTCAGCAGTGCTGCTCGGGTGGAACCTGTGTCCCCACTCTCATTTCCCCAGCCCTGAGGCAGCAGATGGGTGGGCATCCTGCTGGGCTGAGGGACTGGCCCCTCACTGCTCCAGCAGTCTCTGGGGCTTAGCAGGGACACTGGAAGTGTTCAGTGGCCTTTACACATTGAAGTGAGTGCAGAGTACCTAGAGACTCTTCAGCCTACTGTGCAAAACTGCAGTTTGCTCTGATTCCCTTGCCTTTATGGCTGCAGTTAATAATTTCCTGGTGTCCCCCATATGGTGCCACTGTCTAATATAATCCAGAAAATAATTAAGTGCATCAGAAGTCACTCAGTTCCCTCTTGTGTTAGCTTAACCTTCCATAATGTGGCTGTTAAAAACACCCTTTTTGTGTATTTCCTTAGTAACTATTAGAACAAAGCCCTGCATTGTCCCATAACAGTTTTTTTCCTGCCAGCACCATAGTTCTGCAAGGAGGAACATTGGAGATGGACCAACAAGTGAACTGAAATTGATAAAATGATCTAAAGGTAATTACCAATGTGTATAGC
This sequence comes from Ammospiza caudacuta, assembly GCF_027887145.1. Classification (NCBI taxonomy): domain Eukaryota; kingdom Metazoa; phylum Chordata; class Aves; order Passeriformes; family Passerellidae; genus Ammospiza; species Ammospiza caudacuta. The sequence goes on from NC_080595.1 coordinate 81,985,331, forward strand.
AAACTGATAATTTCTTTGGAATTTATTTTACCCACAAATTATGTCAGTATCTTCTGTCTAATACAAGTGAAAAGTAAATTTTCTTTTGGGTCTGTCATTTTAAAAATTTGTATATGGTCACAACAATGCTATGGTCAGTTTCTCCCATTCTGTCCTTACTTTAAAATATTTCTAGGTATGCATGCATGGGAAAGGGAATAAATCAAGATATCTCTGCACAAGAATATAGGATAGGAGATGTTTTAAAAAATTCAAAAGCCCAGGAGGGTTTGTGGACCTTGGGGACAGACAAACATTCTTGAGTAAAGCTATTCTATTTGAAATATTTTTGTTGTTGTTTTGAAATGTAGTAGCTAAATTGATACTTTAAGCCTGGATGTTAAAATCCAGTACACCACGAGTGGGTTATTGCTGCTTATCATCAGTTGCTTTATTAATGTTTACAAAGTCCTTTAAAACCCCCAGAGGCCTGCTGAGGAATAAGCAGACATGGTTCTGTATTGCAAAAAGCCGTAGAAACTATGATGTGTTTGCTACTGAGCTGCATGTGAGCCTGAGGAAAAAATAGCTGAGGCATCCAACACCTCTCAGAGTGGATCTGCAGCCTGGCAGACCAAAATTTTGGTTTATTGTGACCTCTTTTCTGTCGCAGACATCTTTTTATGAAAATCCTTTTCTTGAGATTTTTTCTTCCTGAGAAGCTGAGAGGCTTCAGGAACAAAATGTAAACAATGGTTATCTGCTGCTGTGGAATGCAACAGGTGGATTTTTGATTGGCCCATCTTGGATGTTTATAATTAATGGCCAATCAAGGCAGAGTCCGAGACAGCTGCCTTTTGTTATCACTCCTTCTTTTCTATTCTTAGCTTAGCTAGCCTTCTGAGATGAAACTTTTCCTTCTATTCTTTTAGTATCATTAGAATGTAATATATATATCATAAAATAATAAATCAAGCCTTCTGAACATGGAGTCAACATTCTCGTCTCTTCCCTCACCTGAAAACCCCTGTGAACGCTGTCACACTTTTCTGTTTTTAAAAAATTTCTATTTCAATTGTCTCAATCTTATGCCTGGGATTGCAAGGTTCAGGGAGGGAAGTCAGCTGTACTTGCCTCAACTGTATTTGAAAGAAAACCTCTCCAGCTCTAAAGGAGAAAGACTGCAAGGAGTCTGCCTTTGAGACCACTGAATTAATGGATTTCAGATTAACGTCTAGGGGAAAATGGAAAAAAAAGGTGGAGTAACATCCAGCAAAAAGGTGTGATAAACAGATTCCTGGAGGTGAAAGTTTTCTCTTCCCTGTTTCTGGTTGTCTTGGAGCAGTAAGGGCAGGCTGCTCCTCAGGGCAGGGGAGCTGGGGGTTCGGGGTGATGCAGGGCTGGCCAGGGTTTTGCCAAGGCTCAGCAGAAGTGCCCATGGAAGCCTTATCTCCCTTCTACTGAAGCTTGTGGTAAACCCAGGAACCATAATTAGGTAACAGGGAGGCAGATGACATTCTCCTCACAAGTTCCTATGGCTTCTTATTGTTTTAATCACACAATTCAAATGCACAACTCAATTGTGTAAAATATGTACATCTTAAGTCTGTTGACCAAATTTTTCATTTGTGTGAAATATAATTTCTCTTTATGTTCATTGCAACCATGACAGGTTATGGAAATCTGGTTTAGTTACTGGTTTCAAGCTGTTGCAGCTGCAAACAGCTGTACAGTATAAAGGCTGATCTTTAAAAAAAGGAAGAGATATAATCCCTGTAAAAAACCTCAGCACTTCTAGAAAACAAGTTTAAGTAAAGCTTTATTAATCTGTTTCTATCAAAAAAGTAGATTGACAAATAAAATGAGATGTCAGCAAAGTCAACAAAAGGTTTTACCCCAAGTGATTTGATGGAATTTTGTATTGGCTGAATGGTGCCCTCTGGGGCTCTCATTCTAAAATATGATATAGACACTCTCTGAAGTAAGACAGCTTTAGAAATCTGGATGGAGAGAAAATGTGGAACTCTCTAGATTACAGAACAGCATCTTCCTCAATCAGCCCAGTGCCACTGATCCTGACATTTACTATATTGCTTTTATCTGAAAGAAACAGCATCTTGCAGCAGTGGAAATAGGTCCAGGGTAATGCAGAAGATAACACTTCTGAGGTGCACAGTTAGTGCTTTAATATGCACTTTGAAAGCCATTCTTTTGGACAGACATCTTTCAGACTGAGAGCCCAGGTGTCTCTCTTGATTATGCCAATCCTCTGTCCTATCTAAAACTCTTCCCAGGCAGATCTACAGACTATTTACAGAGTGCATACATTACTTGAGACCTCAGCAACAGTAAAGAATCCAACTATGTGAGCTGAAAAATGCCTGGGCTTTTTCCATTTTATATGCAGTGAGACAGTGCTGGACTGTAAAGGGCATCAGTGAAACCTGACCATTGCTAAAGGAATTAAATCCCAATTTGAGGGAGAGGGGTGGTTGCTCTGCCTCAGGACCTCATCACAATGAAGCAGAAAGGTACAGGGCTGGCAGGCACAGAGCACCAGGCTGGGTGTGCAGATCCAGAGTACAAAACTGTGGCTTTTCCCCCAGTACTTCCAGTTTCACCATATCTCCCAGATGTGAGAAGTGAAAGTGGCCACCAAGAGACAAGCCTGAAAACGAGACTCTGAGTTGTACATACACATACACTTGCAGAAGGCAGTGAAGTGGATTTTGTTAAATTGCAAATGGAAACTGGAAATAGGCTTACTGGAGTCAGAGAAGGGAGCAGCCCTCCCTAGACCCTGTGGAGGAGTCAGTCTGTGGGAGAGGAGTGTCCCAGCAGGGATGGATGCTCTGGCAGTGAGTGGAGCTGTGCCCAGGGCTGGCTGCTGGGGCCAGCACTGCTGGACATCCCTGGCAGCAGCACAGTGCGGGGAGAGCACTGAGAGCACGCTGAGCAAGTCTGCCAGCAGCACCAGGCTGAGAGGGGCAGTCCCACCCTGGACAGAAGGAATGCCATCCACAGGCACCTGGAAAGGCCTCAGAGGTGGCCCTGTGCAAACCTTATTAAGTTCAAAAAAACCCAGGTGCAAGATGCTGCACCAGGGCTGGGGCAATGCCAAGCACAAGTACAAACTGTGGGTACATGTCACCTTTACACGGAAGGTTCATGTTCTTAGCCCCACCTATTTTTCATGCCAAATCCCCACATCCTCTCTAATTTTATGTCCCTATTGGGGCAAGCAACTTGGCCTATGCCTTACCTGTGACACCACATACCACCTTTCTGAAGAGCTTCTCTGAATGGTACAGAAATGGTATTTTTCTGCTGCACAGGGATACACGACTCTCACAGCTGATGTTAGCAATATATAGAATTTCAAGAAGTATTTTTTCCTTCTACTTCTTTCTGTCCACTTTTCCTTTTAATTTCCTTTGTGAGTGAGCATGGTTCCTATTGTGTACTTTCCAGCTGTAGAAATGAAATAATTAGTTGGTGAAAAGGTGATGAAACCATTAGACATTATTATTATTATCTTTTGTGGAACTATGAAGATAAAACTATATGAGCCTTATTATCTGGTATTGTACTCACAGACTATACAAGTGTAACTCTAGTGAACTATGCTTATTTTATGGAAAGGTTTCAGTGGAAATATTAATGGATTGAACAGTGCATTCAAAAAAAAAAAAAGAAGGATGGAAATGTCATAACATTAAAGATTAATTTTTTTTTTCTGAGAGGAACTCATCTCTCTGAGCATGGTTCTGGAAACATTTTAATTAAGTCTATCAGGTTTTAATCTCCACCCTTTATTTCACCTCTTTCAGACAACACAAGGAGAATTGTAATTGCTGACAACTTCTAAGTCTAAAAGATCAAAAATACCACATTTCTTATGGCAAAGAAAGCAAAGGAAAATCATTTGGAGGAATGTCTATACATTCCTCTGACATGAATTCTAAGAAATTTGTTGTTTTCTTTTAGTTAAATCTCCTTCTGGGGGTGAATGCCATGACTCTTGGGGAATGTATTATATGTAAAAAAAATTGACTGTACATTCTGCCTGTATTAAACTTATTTTAACCAATTAGCAGTGAGGAACCTTAAAATATTCCAGTGAATGATTAGATGAAAAAACATTTTTCAATTTTCTTTTTTTCTCCCTATCTCTTGCCCCTCCTCTTCTTTTAAAGACAAATAGTTATTATTATATTTTAAAATGAAATTTGCAAGCTTAGAAAAATTATTCTTGAAAAAAATTCTGCTTCTTGTTTCCCCCTTCCCCAAATGTCAGTGTTTATCTACAAAAGTGTGTGACATTACTTGAGCAGTTAAGTGTCCAGAGAATTATGCCATGACCCTGTCAGTCACATGCAGTCATCAAAGATCTCTTCCTGTGATACAATTACCTATGAAAAGACATTATGGCATTTTTGAATGCATATGTTACAAACTGGCACTATATCTATGCCATCAGTGTCACCAGTGCAATAGAAGCTGTGTTTGGAATTCAGTGGTGACTCAGAGTACACCAGGGGTTTTCAATTTCCCAGCAAATGACTTGCTCAGTTACAAAATATTATCTGAAATTTGTCTTCTGTGTTGGAGACACTTCTGTGCTTCCTGGATGAAATGGAAGCACTTAATGGTGCTTTTCAGCTGCAAGGCAATAAATACCTGTTATGCAAAGAGCAGTGTAGGTATAGTAAAGTGCCACTGTGTTATCCTGTGGCTGGGTTTGGCTTTACAGACAGTGCCTGGGGCAGCCTCTGTCCCTGGAGATCACACATGGTCTGTGAGGGGAGAGGACTCAGGACACTCTGTATTGAACTCAAAATTGCACTCACCAGGGAAGGAGTAAGAAGAAAGGTCAGAGAAAGAACTAGTACCAAGAATGAGAGGAGCATAGACAAAAAATGTGACTTTTCTCAATTATTCTCCTAAGAATAATTGGGGATGATAACCTAATTTTGTGTGATAGCAAATACCTACTCTCATTTTCTCTCTGAGACATGAATGAGAAGATTTATTTTAAGGGCTTTTGATTGATTGGGCTGGGGGTGGGAGGAGGTGCAACTTGTTTTAGAGAGTGAGATGTAAAACTGATACAGTTATTAATAAGCCTTGTGTTGCATAAGCTTGAAGCTGTGGCTGCTGGCCTGAAGGCCACCCTGTGTGTGGGGCCATACAAATGTACAGGCCTGACAGCCCCTGCTTTGAAGAACTGACCTCAAAAATGGGGTGTTCACTGCTTTTTCTTTTCCTGTGCCTTGAGCTGAAGTTGCCCAGTTGGACAGCCTTCCCTGTGATTGTGTGCTTCCAAACTTACTGTAGCCAGATTATAGGGCATGTTGGGGCTGTAAGGTCTCTTGGTGTTTCATGGAATGGTAGAATGTGCCCACACCAAGTGGGGGAGCCCTGCCACAGCAGGGATTGTGCTCTTGTGGTTGTTGGCCCGAAATTAGTTTCAGAGCAGCCCATTGTGTTGGTTTTGGGTGTAGAGGTTGATTTGTGCAAGACAGGATTTGTGCAAGACCTGCAGCACAGGTCCTCCCAGCCTGGGGGCACAGGCAGCCCCTGGCAGCCCCTTTGGCAGGAGAGGGAGAGCTGTGGTCCCTCAGGAGGGGATGTGCAGGGCACAGAACTTCTGCTCCCTCCCTGGTGATCAGCTCCTGCAGCCTGGCTGTGTCTAGGATCCATCAACAGCTGAGAATGATTTTTTTAAGGTTGGGCTCCTGTAGAACTGCTGGGAAAAAGAGACTCTAAGATGAGCTGGTTCACCTTGTCACACACTCTTTTGTAGCCTTATATCTGTATAAATAAATCCTAGGGATACAAGTACATTGTGACATACAAACTGACCTTCATAGCTCAGTGACTCTATTCTTCCACTGCAATGCAGCCCTGTGAAATCAGGATCTATTTCTCATTCTCAAAGCAATGCACTTCTTTGTTGAAACACCTTTTTCCTGAAGCACTTGCTTGCTCTTCTCTTGTGTTTCTTTTAAATTGACTGTCTACTGACAGTCAGTAACAAATTAATGCCATTTAAGTTCAAACAAACAATTAAACCCACCCTTTACACCAGTATGGAGCTGGTTGAGGTGAATTGTTTGCCACTTATAAAGGGCAGTTTCTGTTTTTCCAGTGCAATGAAACACTCCAAATTTGTGCTCTAGGTGTTTTAATTTTTTTAGCATTATATGTCTTGAGGAGGCTAAACAGAAGAGTATCTGAAAGTAAAAATCCAATGTCAGTCACAGTTGGAAGGGCATGATTTGTCTCAAATGAATCCCTTGAATCTTTGTCAGGTGTATTCCTATAGGTAACCTTTTCTCATTTGCATTTATGATGCTGAAACATAAAGTGATGTTATCTTAGCACACAATCCACGTGGAGGCATTTTTCTTTATCTCAGCCACAGTACACTGATAAGTTAAAGGTGAGAAAATGTGGAAGACAATGCATGAGAAGTGGTGAGCTGCTATCCCTGGAAGTGATTTGAAGGGTTGACACTGGAGTGTTTGGGCAGGACTGAGGGGCTCTGTGGCTCACAGGGAGGCTCTGAGAGTGTGGCTGTGCCAGGCTGGCAGGGAGGCAGAGCAGGGTGTGCCTGGCTGTGGGTGCCAGGGTAAAGGGCTGCAGCCACCACCCCTTCCCCAAAGGCTGACACCTGGTACCTGTTTTGACTTCAGAAGGAGGAGGACTTGAAGAGGAAGTTTTCTTTATGCCCTTCTGCAGATAATGGTGATGTTTCATTTTCTCATCTGGATCTCACTTTTTGAAATCACTTTTATATTTTTCTGATTTCTCTTTCTCTACCATTTCCTTATTTGGTAGCATTAATTTCTTCTTTTTGATTTTGCATCCTCTCATCCATCTCCAGATTTCTTCTACTTCCCTCTGTCTTTCCATATTCCTCTTCTGGTTCAGTTTTTGTTCTCTTTCCCAAGCTTTTTCCCTCTGCATCTTGGTCTGTGTCTCCTCACTGAAGGCTGTGTATGGTGCTCCTTGCCTGCAGGACATTGCTAGGACAGCTTTGGGAAGCCTCCATCTCCATGCCTTTGCTGCCTTCCCAGTTCCTCCAGTTACTGGCAGGTCAGACAGAGGAGGGCCTGTATAATCTATCACACAGGTTACCTCTTTAAACTAAGCTCAGACTATAAAAGGCAAGGAAAAAAGAAATAAGTTGAGCTGCAAAATGGAAATTTTGTAACTTCCCTGCATTAAATGTTTTTTTCTGCAACAATATCCAAAAGCAGATTTGTAGGGAAAAAATAGGAATGAAGAAGTACATGTTATATTTCCTCTGAGAATTTCTGGCCTCCATACTTCATTGTTGGAACCCTTTTGACTCTGAATTTCCTCTATGTGTTTTTCCTCAGTGCACAGAATACACTGGTGCCTGTAAGGCTGAGGAGGAAATGTTATGACCTTTGCACAGCTTAGTTCAGGCTTTGTCTTTCTACAGCTCACAGAGAGTGTCAAGGGCAGTGATCAAAACTCTCAACCATTTCCCAGGTGAGGAAGGAAACATGTTGGAATCGCTTCCATGATGCTTCTATTTCCATAAAGTTCATGCAAAACTTTCAGAGATAAACATGGCGGGTAAATTGTTGCTCCTTCGAATGGCTGATATTGCTTGGGTTGCCACTGCAGAAATGGGATAACCTTTTCTTTTGGCTGCCTGGTTGTGGAGGCTTAGCCAGCTCCCAACTTTGAAAATCACAGCATGGCAGTGTGCCAGAATGCAGAAATCAGACATTCAGTCCCTAATGCCTCTCATTCCTCTCTGGCATCAACTTGAATTCAGCCTTTGCTGGCACTTTACCAATGGCAGAAGAAAAATGTTAGAATCTAGGTTTTAAGTGGTTCCTTCTAAACTCCTGTGTCCTGTGGGGCTTTTTCCACAAACTTTTTATTTGCTAAGAAGAAATACCTCTCAACTGTGTGTGAATTTGTTTTATTTGGAAATATTTGAAATATTTGTTTTATTTGGAAAAAAAATTTTGAATATTAGTGTTGGAGCCCTTGTGCTTCTGACCTTATTTGTAGCCACGTGTTTTCCCCTGTGCTCACTAGACACAGAATGGATAGTCACCCAAAATGTACCAGGTGTGGATTAATGTTTTTCTTTGTTTCAGTTATCTTTTCTTCATCTCTTTGAATACACAACTGGAATATTATATGGTATTCAGGATATGGTACAGTTTTATGGCAGGAATAAGTTTGTGTTGTTTGACTTTTAGTATTTATTCCACTTTGAAAATCTTTTCGCTGACTTTTTCTTTTTAATTTTTTAATTGGACAGGTCTCTCCAGAAACTGCTTTTAAGTCCTTTGTTTTGGCACCTAATTTGATAAAGTAATTATTGTTTTGCTAGATGCTTTCAGATGTTGTTTGCTCAAGCAGTACATTTACAAGTGCTTTTGCAATCTTGAAATGCTTCTGCTTTCTACTGATCTAACCTTCCCAGGGTGCTAAATGCCAATTAGGCCAGAATCCATAACCTATCAATCTAAATGGGAGAGACACCTCAAAACCCATGAACACCTAGGCCTTGATGACACCAGTTTTACAAACTCCTTGCAGGGTGTGTGAGTGCAGTCAGCCCTACAAACCCTTCTGATGTTGTGCTGGCAGATGCCATTAAAAGTCTCAGTCCTCAAACTGTTCACCTGCAGCTTTTAAAGACAGAAATGGGGAGGAAGAGCTGTCTTGCTGCACACTGGATTCCAGAGCTCTTTGGCTTTCATGCATCAGCAGCTGTTGCAGCTGTCAAAGCCCCAGTTCCAAGAGCTATCTCCACTACTGTAGGGGATAATTAGGGATCATTCAGCTGATCAGAATACTCCAAAAGGAAGAGAGATCTTCAGAGACATTCTTTTAAAGCTCCAGCATTCATTAAAATTTTGGTCACATTATGTGTGACATTGCAGGTGCTTGCAGACTCATACACCGGAATGCTTTCCCTTTCATGCTCTGCTCTCTCTCTGTGAGTGCCAGTAATGTGAATACAATCATTTTCATGGACACTGAAAAACGGGCAATTATGGAATAAAAATACTTCTGCTTCTGCTGGCAGTGGGTGAAGCGACAGGAACATTAATTATGTCTGAATACACCATAATACAATATTCAGGAAGTAAGAAAATCATCTGGGCATGAAAAAATGGGGTTTTTTCTTCTCTATGATACTGTGAAATTGTTGTGGGCATGGACCAAATCCACTTCTCAGTCATGATGCTGATGCAAATGAACAGAAACGATGTTTACTTGCAGTGAAGCATTAGTTTGCATCAGTGTAGCAGGAAGCTGGGCTTGCCACTGACCCCAGTGGGATGGTGATTTTGACCAGCTGTCTAATTGCATGTAAAGCAATTGGACAAACTGTCTCTGAATTTTGAATTCAGAGCTGGGCCAGAGCTGAACTGTGGTGTTATCTTACTGCTGAGAGAAGCTGCACCTGGCTAGAGAGAGATGCAGGCTCTGAATATCTTTGAATTGCAGGGCTTGAAGTCTGTAACCAAATGCCATGGTTTGAGTCTCCCTCAGTGGGAGAGGGAAGAAACTCTGCAATCCAGCTAGGAAAACAGCATGAAACTCAAATACAGCCAAGCAGCCAATAACTATATCAAAGTGAGTTAGAGAGACACTAAGAGTTCCATCTAAAAAGCATACTTCAAACAGCTATTCATTTTTGTCTGATCTACAGAGCTGTAGTAATTTTCTAAACCACTGTGGCTCATTAAAAAAATTGGACACTTGACAGTTTTTGAAGTGTGAATTGAAATGTACAGGGCAACTTTTATACTGAGTGGTCTGCAAAGATTGCAACTGTATATGCCACCATGGTTTTACTGGGTGGCTTTCAGAAGTGCAGATAGTTGACTTCTGAATTGAAAAAGAAAAAAAAAAACAAAAGTAAAATGTGGTGGGATGGTCAGAGATGGGCTCTTTTCTTGGATGACATAACAAATCACTTCAGTCTGGTGCAGGTACTGGAGCTCTTGTGGGTCTTATGTGCATGAGATCAATTAATAAGAAATTATATGTTATTATAAAGTATAAGTATAAACATTTTTGTGAAGTGGAATGGCCTGTGGAAGACTAGCCTATGTAAAATGCTCCTTACAGTATCATTTAATTAGAGATTTACAGTGCATTCCTGACCTTGTCAGCTGAATGTCCCATTGAATCACTTTGGAATTACTAAAATTCCCATTGTTTCAGCAGTTGGCTGATGCTGGGAAAATGTAAATTTTCCATATATTCAATGCTTGATTTTAATAGCCATAATTTTAATCAGAACTGCACCTAATTTCCAAGCTCGAAAACTGTGATCCTGAAGCCAGATGAAGAAATGTAAGTTGGTTTATAAGGAAAAGATTAGAGGAAAAGAAAAACTGAAAAATCTTGTCTCATTCCTTTAAAGCATGTCTTTTCTACTCCATTTTGTCCTGGTCCTATCTTTTTTTGCTTTTATTTGGATTATAATTGGACTGAAAATGAAACAAATTGGAACTGTTTGTGCAGGTTGCTGGGAGTGCCTAGCTGACTGATCCACCCACTTATGTATGAATGAAAAAGATATTTTTCACTTTAAAAAGTTAACAGTCTTCAAAAGTTAAATGTTTTCTCTATACAATGACATAGTTTCTCTTTTCAAATAGTTTTCTGTAAAAGCCCTTTCAAATGCTCTGCATTCTCTTAGACCAAGATAATGCAAACCTTTAATAACAAAGCTGCTGATTCTGGCTAAAAAAACAATGCTTTAAAAAGGTTTCTAAAACCCATTTTGTCACATGACATTTGAAGAAGAGACAGAGATAAGATAGATTATATAAGTAAAAAAGAGAAACTAAAATGATAAAGCAAGCAAAAAGAAATATCACTTGTCTAACTTGTTTTGGTGTCTTTGCTGAAAATCTTAAATGATCTGTCAATAATAAAATTCTATTTAAATCTTCTTCCCCCTGATATTTATATTTGAGTAAAATATTGCAGAAATACTGAATGGTATAACACTGAGATTGTGCTTGGTATCAGGTGAGATTAAATGACCCACTCTTTATGTTTTCCAATTGCCTTTTCATTTTTACATTTTTTTATTATGTGGAATAACCTCCTAAAACCTTGAATGAGGCAGTGTTTCAATCAAAGACCAGCTTGCCTATTGAAAGGTCAGTCTGTCTAAATGCCAGCCAGCTCTTCCTTTCATACTTATATTAAATTCAGTGATTTATCTGGTATGTTTCCCAGCAGATCTTTTGCTAGACAATCAGGTTTACAAAAAAAGCAGTGAGCTGAAGAGATGTTTAATAAATGGTAGATGGGGATGATCTGGAAAAACAGTGCAATTTTCTTAACTCTTAACAGGTTGAAATTGTGTATTTTAGATACTTCATTTTTCCAGTTTTTCTATGCCTCAGGTCAGTAAGCCCCAAGAGCACCATATCAAACAAGGAGAAGCTGCTTCTTCAACTGGGTAGTGAAGCACAGAGAAAGAGACCCCCAAACCCACTGGAATCAGAGCAAGTCTTAAGGAGTTGTTTCCTTGGGACAAGTCTGCCTTTAGGAGACATCTCCATCTGGGACTGTCACCCACGGTTCCTTTTGTGCTCACTTTTTGAGGCATGGGTCTTTGTAAATACCTGCCTTAAGGTGAGAGCAGCTGGATCTCAGATGTGTACTGTTCCTCTAGAAACAACCAAGTCCCGCTCACATTCTGCCCCAGCTCTTCCCTTCCCAACAAACAAACAAAAAGCCCAGAAAGAAGGGTAGGAATTTGTGCTTTTTGGGTCAATGAAGTACCATGGTTTTCTGAGTGCCCCGCGCACAGAGATCTGGCATTTGCTGACTGCTCAGCAATGCTGAAGATACAATGAAAACTAGATTTCAAAAATACATCACCCACACATGATGTGGATCATGACTAAGGATCACTCTTCTTAGAAATAGTAAGGTCACTTACAGTATTTAACTGCAGAAATTAAGATCCTGTCCATTTAGGTACATGAATTGTGCTCAGTTCTTGGCATCTAATGGACCATCCTTCCAAAAGTAAGTGCCAAAAATCACATAACAGGGAAAAATAGTGCCTTTGAGGACCTCCAGAGGGAAAGCCAGTCCTCTGAAATTAAGACATTTAAATTGGCTATCTGGCTCCCAACCTGCATAAGCAGCTGCCATATCCCTTTGTTGTGCCAATCTAACTAGCAGATAGTAAACAGTAATCTCTTTTTACTAAGACATTACTCTTAGTAATAAGAGTAATCTTTCTTATTACTAAGAGTACTCTTCCTCAACTAAGTTGTCTCTACTGATGCCTCAGGTTTTAGCTTTTCTACTTTTCAGATTCTGTGCTGCTTTAGTGTATGGGTCTGGGCTTCATATTAGGGGATGGTGAGCTCTCTTCACAGAGTAGGGAGACAAAACAATTCCTTCTCTAGCTGGGGACCAAGGGCAAATGATCCAAATTTCAGGCCTAAGAGCATAAACAATGGTGGACTGAAGAGAGAAAAACAAAAAGAATGGGACTTCATGGCCTGATGATGTAATTGGACAATTAACTCCAAGATGCTAATGGACCAAAATTTATAAAAGTGAGAGACCCCGTGCCCAGTCATCCATTTTGTGGCCATTTTGGGTTCAACTTGGGTGGGCTCTTGTGCTGCCCAAGGTGGATCTATTGAGGCCTCCTAATAAATCTCTACTTTATTCTTTACCTCTGTCTAGTCTCTGCTCTAGGTCAGCCTTCACAACATTTTCAGACAGAGCTGTACTACAGACTCTGTAGGGTGGCCTGTCTAGTGTTCAGCTGCTGCTGGAGAAGAACGTGGATTTCCAATAGATTCAATATCTTATTTGCACTATCACACAGACATCTCTTTGATGGCACACATACCTGTGTGTGGGAAGTGGAAGCTCTCCCCCAGAGTGGTTCATCCTGACAAAACTGAGATTTCTGCACAGTGGAAATTTACATCAGCACGAGTTATGGTCAGCCGTCTTTACAGCGCCCGAGAGAAACTGGCAATAAAGGAGTGCAATTCATCCCCCCATTTCAGAGATCTAAATAATAGATAAATAGTACTCTACAAATGTCCTTTCTGTCCATTGAGTATAAAGGTAGTCTAAAGTTAACAGCTGAAATGTATATAATTAAGTAAATAAATCCTATGCTAAGCTACCTATTCAAAAGGAAATCAATAATATAAAACCAATGGGATAATATTGATTTTTATCCTTAATACCCTTGGTCAATCTGTCTTGACATTTTTCTCTGTAAGGAAATTGTGTATTGAAAAATCAACAAAGTATGAGTTGCTTAAATATATCATTTAAATAATTCCATGCAATTCTGGAGTCATTTTGTCCCCCTTAGCAATAAGAAAACAGTTACAAATATGTTCCCATACTCCCACTTACTCCTTTATGTACAATTGAAGTTTATTATTCCATTTTTCTCTCTTTTATCTCTCAGTATGTATTTTGTTTATAAGTATTAGAAATCCTAGGGTGGTAGAAAAGAATGAATTTAAATAGGGTCTGGAAATTTTACCCAATTTCTCTGTGTTTGCCATTCTAAAGACTCTTTTTTCTTTGGTTTTAATAATTTGTACTGAAATACTTTAAATCTCTTTTGATTTTAATTTGTGAGAGATATCCTATTGAATATTTATCCTTCCCACAAAACAGACTATTGTAGGCTTGTTTTGTTCTCACTCACAAGCAAGCTAACCCAAGAGTTTTTAAGATAAAATATAAAGGATGATGAAATTACATTTAAACTGCAAAAGTAATATCAGGTTGCAGGTAAATTGAACATCAAAGCCACAGATTTGGTCAAAGGAGAGTTCCCATTTGACTCCTTTGACACAGCACACAAGAATTCTTGTGCAGTACTTGACTGTAGAATTTACAGCCTAAATCAATGAGCTGAGCTTGCTCTGGGTCTGTATGTCTCCTGTGGATTTTTCCTCTACCACTATTCCCATGGAATGATTGTTCCACAGTTTCACTGCATTGAGGGGTAGGAAGTCTTTTCCATGTTCACTTTCAGTTTATTAAAAGAGGACTGAACCCAGTTATGCAATGTTCTGGTACCACAGAGTGAAATTATTATTCTGTCAATTATGGTTTTGCCCATATTACCTCAGCCAGCAGCTGTTACTGCCCCAAGACTTTTTCATGTCTGACACTTAATATCAGCTTCTCCAAATTAAACCAAAACCATCATGATTTACAGAAACTTTAATTTGTAAATACATTTGTTATATTTGAAACTAAATGCCATTTCTTTGAAAATGGAAGTTCCAAACTATGTTCAGCACTGTTCCACAGCTCAATACCAATTATAATCCATTCTAAGACTGAGCCTCTAAGACTGAGCCAAGGAATTTGCTTTGACCAAGCCTGTGTTGTATGTAAACACAGGTCTTTATGTGCCCAGAGTTAGCAAACTAGCAGTTTTCATGCATGCTAAAGAAAGATTTGCTTAAAGAGATAATGTTACAGAATAATGAGTTGTTCCCACAAACCATCTGCTCTTCTCCTACACTAAAAATAAAATTCTGAATCCAGTTCCTTTGTTTTGATTAAAGGTTTCTTTGCAAATTATTGTTTCTGAACTTCAAAAACAGAGAATGTTTTAATGAAACCCTGGATTGGAAGAAAAAATTAATTCTTCCCTGTATACTGTTAATAAATGAATGTAAGTTATCTGTGGGTTGTTAACAGTTTTAGAACCCAAACCTCCATATTTTTGCTGTAAAACAGTGAAGCTATTATATTCATCCTGACAGAGAGCTCAAGAGAAAGGGAGTAAGAAAATCCCAGGGCACAAGATCTGCCATTTGTGAGAAGCACTACTTATAAAAAGATGCTTTTCTGATTTAGGCAAGCAACATGTTTTTAGAAGACACTTTATTTTTGTGCCATACTTCACAAGCTATTTCAAAAATCCTACCTAATTTTATCATCTGGGAAATGCTCCATGCAAGGCCTAAAGATCATAAAATGCAGGAGCTAATCCCCCCTTGCTCTTCCAGCTGGTCACTCTCTCTCCTCCTGCCTCAGGAAAACCTCTCTGCTGCCAAAAGGCCCTTCCATCAAAATGTGCCATCAAAATGTGCCTGGTGATCAGGGGGTGTAAGGGAAAGGGTGCTCCCAGAGTGATCCCTTTCCTGACCCCAGCCATGCCAAAACAAGTCTGTCTGAGTCTATGACAAGAGAGGCACAGCACAGCTCTCTCTGTGCCTGGGGTCTGATTTTTAAGACACAGCCTGAGCCAGAGAAAAAATGTGGGAACCCCATTTCCTTAATACCCACCTTCCATAACTCCACCATTTAATAGCTCTGTACCCAAGAGTATTAGCATATAGTTGGTCCCTAGAAGCAATGTGCTTCAAGGGACAAAGGATGGCCAACAGGAAGAACCACTAAGCCAACAGAGTCCTTCCTCAGTCAGGTAAATCTCTGTACCTTTTACAGACTTATCTCTCCCCTCTGCTCTTTCTTCACATCTTCCATGAGTTGAGACATGGGTGGGAAGGACAGTTTGCCTCCTCTGCAGCATCTTTGTTCTTGCTGATGGTATTATTCCTTTTTCATGTGCATGGTAGAAGCTAGACATACCTCAGGAGAATTGTGCAAGAGAAATATCACAAGCTTCTGGGTATCTTGACCAGTCTGAAAAGACCTACACAGTGAAAGATTGCACAACCAGCTTATTTGGTACCAGGACCTGTGAAGGAGATGCACACTTTAAATTTATAAATGATTACAACAGTTCCTGTTATAAAAACCAGATTAAACCTTTAAGCCCATTATGGGAAAATTTTGTTCATCTGTTAGTTTGTAGATGAGTCCATTAAATTACTATAAATGCTTGAGATGATCTGAAATAAGGCATAGAGTTCAGAATAATCACAATAAGATCCTGAATGAATGAAGAAGAGGTGATAGTTACTATTTCCCTACAGCTACAGGCTGGATGCATTCAGTGCAGTAGACTGCATTTTCCATCTCTGTAATGATGAGAATATTTGTCTGGATGTCCTTGCCAGGGATTCCCTGGGATTCCCAGCGGCCCAAACCACAAGGGAAGACAAGCCTGTTAAGAGCAAGGAAGGTTTGCAGTTATCAAATGCATAAGCTTTTTCTTGTTTTTGTAGATTCTGTTACTGCTTATCACACTCTGGGGGCCTTCCTTAGGGTCACAAAAGCAGCAAGGTTTTCTGTAGGAAATGCCTGTGTGGCCAGCACCATCAGCATTCTCAGAGGATTACAGGATCTTTCAGGTACAGACAAGCCATCAGTGGCAAATGCATGGCAGAATCTCCTTCCATGTCCTGTTTCCTTTCAAGTTTTCTCCTCTGGCTCATGTGTTTTTAGGAAATGTGAACTCCAGAAGGTTTTTGAAGTGCTAACAAGTATGTTGCTACTCCTTTCCTAATATCTGCTGTGGAAGAACTTCATAACACTGTCTTTCAGTTTCTCTTTGAGAAAGCCTTCTTCTCTGGCTCATGGATCTATCTTGAAATGTCCATTAATCTGGAATTACTTACAATCACATGAAATTAATTGCTAGTAGAGCTTCTTACCTTTTTGTCATTGCACAGCACTAAGGAAATCCCCTAAAGGTCACCTCAGCAAAGCCCATCTTGGAAGCCATGATCTCATGGCTCTTTCCTGGGCTGGTCTTCAAAATCAAAAGAAAAGCCAAAGGTTATCCAAGAAAAAGCATCAAGTTCTTGAGGAGGTTTTTTGAATGATGGCTTCTCTCACACAAGACAGATAAAATCCTATCATGGATCTGTTCTGAAACCTTCAAGTTCAAGAAGTTCCATTCTTGGGAAAGAGGTTTATTCTAGAGGAAATCTGACAGATTTCATCAACAACTTCATCTACACCAAGGACAGCAGATTAAACAGCTGCCCCATACTTGCCTCAGCAAGACTTTCTTCCCCCACGAAACCAGCAGGAACAGTTAGCTCAGATGTGCAGTGTAGAGCTCCTGTCCATGCTCTGAGTTACCATGGACACCTCTAGATAACATCTGAGCACATTTAGGCCACTGATAACACGGGGCTCAGAATCACCTATTTGATAAGTAAAGTCTGTCTGGGGTCCTAATCAGCCCAGGGTCCTTATCAGCCCAGGGGTTTCACAGCAACACTGCAGGCTGATTCTTCATGCACTGAATAGAAGAAGGATTTGTGTTGGGTGAGAAATTGCACAGTGCAAGTTCCCTGAGAGGCACAAATTTTAAAAACTGACCACAAAAATTAAACAGAGACTGGAAAACATCCACCTTTCCTGTAAAGTTAACAACCTTCTTTCAAGATTCCAAAAATATATACTGGTTATGTACTTACATATATTCCAAAAATATACTACTGGTTATGTACTTTGCTGTCAATTGCCTGATGCTGGACATTTTTGTTTCCATGCTAGATCAAAAAGCTGCACATCCGTAGCTCTTTTTACATCATACACATCCTTTTTCTCTTGCCACCTCATCCAATGTACTTAAAGAAAACAACATGCCAGGTTTTCCCCTTAACAAAGCTGACTTCTGAGTCCTGGTGCATGTAAACTAGGATAATCCCCACTGAAGCCAGCAGTGATATAGTAGTGAAACCAGTGCTGTGAAGATAAGGTCAGGGGAGAAATAAACAATAGGGCCTGAACCAAAACAGACTCTGAACATTGCTGAGAGCTGAATACCAGCATTTCATAAATGTCTCCTTTTTGTTAAATGCTTGATTGCAGTGCTGGGGGAAGTAGGGGTGGAACAAAACCTCTGGCAGTGCCTGTGCTAATAAAATATTCAAGGCTGTTCTAATAAGGCAGACAAGAAGTCTGTTCCCCAGTAATGACAGGCAGTGGCACAAAATAGCTTCAGGTAACTCCCTTCTGTCCCAAGTGTGACCTCATCTGTACTGCTATCTGTTCTGCACAGAGTCACACATACACACACGCACACACACACACACACACACATATATATATATGCAGTGGTAGCTAGGAGTGTGCTCTGGACACCAGAATAAACTGTTCTAGCAAGGGAAATTCTAGCAAGGGAGATGTCAAATAAACAATGTGACAATCTTTCAAATGTTAAAGTTCTTAGTCCATTGCTCCACCATTATTTAGTTTACAAGCTCAGCTGCAACTTCAGAAAGCCTCTCAATCAATTCCCTGCTCCAGGAAAGGATCAACTCTACAACCTAAGATATTCCACTAAAAAACTTTTTAACCTTTTCTTTGCAAAAAAGATTGTGTTGGAAATGCTACAACTGCTCTCAGCAACCAAATCCAATGTCTGTACACACATCAATAGAATTTTTTTCCTGTGGTCCCACTGAAGTCTCCCACTCCCTCATCTTATGCTCATTATTACTCATCCTGTCCACTGAAAGTGCACATCCAAATATAGACAATTTAGAGTACATATATGCCATGATCCTGGTCCATCACTTATACTTAAGTGTGGAAATGTGATGAAGTAATTCAAATCCATCATGGACGCACATTCTCTCACATGCCAAAGAGAAGGAGCAAGCACTCTGTCATTTAATAAAATCTAGCTCAAAATAGCATCATTTAAACAAATCATCCTAAGATAAATAAACTGTGAATTAAAGCTCTCCACTGTTCCACCTAGAAAAACAGATCCAGCACTAGAGTGCAGGAATGGTCTTTACTTCAGTGAAGCTCAAATAAAACTGGGAATATTTGTTTTTGTGACTTTGCTCATTTATAAAGTGCCTGTTGCTATAGCAGCTAAATGCTTGTAGCAAACTTGCATAAACAGAAATTCTTATTAAAAATATGTTGTAGTAGTTAATGACTGGTTTCATTCCTGTGTCTCAACTAAATTCACATGGCATGATCTGACATGTGAGAACACTGGCCATTGGGGTTGCAAAGGCTATATATAGGGGCATTTCCATTTCGTTCTTGCCTAAATTGAGATATATATACCTGTAATCCTGTGGAAGTTTCCACTGTCATTTGCACTTTACTGGAATAAATATCTTTAAGAATGTTTTGGAAATTTGTTATCTGGATGTATAAAGCACTCAGCTCCTGGGATGAAGAACGACGTACACTATCAGTACAGAATGACTATAGTCTTGGCCTAATTTGGAAGTGGTGTGTTAAGGGATATAAAACATATACCAATGATCTAGAAGGTCTTCAGGCCAGCATGAGCTAAGGCAAGAAAAATGTCACAGAAATATGTCCCCTTTCAAAAGCCCCATGACGTCAGTCCTCTGAAAGTGTACCCAAAGAGCAGAGTGGGCAGAAGCTGCTGGAGGCAGGGTGTCTTTCATTCTTCCCTCCTGTGTGCATTGAGAGCCCTCCTGAACTCCTTTCCAGGACCATCTCCTTCTGCCAGACCCAGACTTGCCCTACTGCAGTGACAGAAGCACAACCCTTCATAGAAACAATCTCTCAGATAAGTTGCTTATCAGCACAGACAATTCTAGAAAGAAAAGGAAACAAGAAATGGCAATGAATATGTCATTAAGACATTCAGAGAGCTGTTCATTAGACTGATTTCTTTGTTTGAGCATTTTTTTTCTCATCAAAATATCATATGGAATATATTTGTTGAATATAAAAGCCTTGCAGATTTCCTATGGCAATTTTTTCAGGAAGCTTCTGACAAAATCAAAAAGGAGAAAATGTCCCATCTGTTCAGGTACTGGATGCATAGCTGGAACTGAGCAGAGGGCTGAAAGGTTGCAGGCAAGGAGAGGAGTGCAGCAAGGCAGCAGAGCCAAAGAGGGGCCAGGAGTATCTGACAGCATTGCAAAACAGGTGGTAAAAAGATTTCTGTCTTTTTCTGTCTGTGATGAAAACATAACATTCAGAGCAGCCTGGTTTGGCCATGTTGCTTACACAGCTGTAGGGTACCAATTTGTGACAGTCAGCCACTTCTCACCTTCCACCAGCACTCCAAGCCTGTACTCTCAGCTAGCTGTGCTTCACAGCCCACAAGAGCATCTTGTGAAGGGTCCTGCTGCTGGGGTTAAAAGCCCATCTGTGAGTGACAACGGGCTCACAGCTGGGCACGGGGTAGGTCTGAAATGGGAACATCACTTTTTGCTCAACAGAGGGATTGCAAGGCAGCTAGTGGTCTCGTGCTGAGCCTGGTGGCACAGCTGTACCCAGGAGGGATTCACCTACTTGGCAGTGCAGTTGCAACCTTCTTGGGGAACTCTGCTGGGGAAACATTGCTGGAAAGGTGCAGTTTTCCTGATGGCCCCTAGCACCTCTTCTCTGGCTGATACTTTCTGTGCCACTAATTTGTTCAATGCATGTCGAACAGGAGAGTGAGCAGCTGTTGGTTTTTACACAATTTTGCATTATTTTGCATTTTGTTGTCCCAAGCAGGGACATGAATCCTCAGCTTGTCCTGGAGGTGCTTTAAAGATCCAGTAGAACACATAACCAGGAATTTTTGATCCTAGCTTAACATAAATATCCTTATAGACTACAGTGTGTTGATCCTGGCTGATAGCTGAGCCCCCACTCAGCTGCTCACTCACTCCCACTGGCAGGAAGGGACAGAAAAGTTGAAGAACAAAAGCCAAAAACTGGTGTGTTGAAATGCTAGGCAAGTGTTAATAGTTTAATAGCTGAAACCAAGCTGCTTGCAGAAGCAAAGTGTAAAGCACTTTCAAGTGCAAGTACTGCTCAGCAATAACTAAAACATCCTCATGTTATCAACACAGTTTTAGTCAAAGCTCCCAAACATGGCACCAATGAGCTGCTGTGAAGAATATTCACTGCATCCTAGCCAGACTCAGCACATTTCCTCATATATATTTCTAGCTTAGGTCTCTATGCTTAGTCTCTCTTACTGCTTCCTAGGCATATTTTTTAACAGTAATAATGTTAGCAATGTCTATTTATGTCTTGTTAATTCAGCAGTTAGTATAGAACAGCTAATGCTATTCCATCAAAAATGCAGAGCTTTTTTCTTGCATAGAGCCAGCCAGCAAAGGGCTGTCATTCTGTGCAGTAACCCAGCTGAAGACTTGTCCACTTCTGGCATTTGCCTGTAATAGCCAGAATTACAGCCAGAATCATAGAAACATGTGGAGGGGTTTTGGTTAGGAAGGGCAACGTCTGCAATAGCATCATGTATCAGCTGGGAGATCTGGAGTAAGGTGCACATCATAACTTTTAGAGACTCCACATAATTTGATGAGATGCAGATTGTTTATTTCATATGTAAGTGCAAATGAATTAGGTTTGAATCATTCTGGCAGTAGTTTGGCAGAGGAAAGTTTGCTGATTTTTTGAACAACAATGATTTATTTGCTCTGAAGTGTTCATAAATATACACAAGTAATATATTCCAAGAAGAAGCAGTTGAGGATCACTTAAAGCAGATTCCAGTCTTAGAAGCAGATAGTGATGGGTAAGGTTGATAGGTTTTTAATCCTTGTATTTAGAAAAATGAGAACTTTTTTTTTTTTTGGCCATCCCTACAGTTACTCCGAATTCCTTCAGTAAGGCTTTATTACATGCACAGCTGTTTGTAACTCCCACAGGAAGATTATAGATTAGATCCTCCTGGGGCTATTCCCAAGCAATGAAAGGCAAAAAGGTTTTGGGGAGGAGCAACTATGGAACTCCCAAAGCCATGCCCAACCTGATCTGATTCTGGCATAGGATGGATGTTTCAGCAGGTGAGGAACAGCAGCATGTGTTGTTTAGCAAGGCTTTTGACACACCCCCACAGTATCCTGTCATCATAACTGGGGGTGTAGGGGCTGGGTTAATGGATGACAAGGTTGGTGGAAAAATGTCTGGAATTCCTGGTGTTGTGATCAGTAGGATACAATCTACCTGAAGAATTTCTCAGGGACTGATGGTAGGAGACCATCCAATGTCCTTATTAATGATCTGGAACATGGGATGGAGTTCTCACTGCCAAAGCTGGGATTAGTGGTCCTCTTCCATGCAATGATCTTATAAATATACCATGTCTTTGAGGGACACGTAGGAAAATATCCATGTTCTTAAATAAACTGAAACCTGATGATTTGACCAAATTTTCATTGGGCAACTGTGACAATTATAACATTTTTATGTAACTTTTTTAGAACTGCTGGCTATGGTATATGTTTTATATAATCTGATGTAATTGTGGCTTTGTGGCTGTAGAAAATCCTTTGAATCATTTACCATTTTTCCTAAAAAAATTTAGACAGAGGTATCTGGACTCAAAGTAGGGTAAACTTCTAAATCAGGTCAGATTATCTGCTACAGTTGTATGAAACTCCCTTGATTTCCTTTTGGACCATTTTCTGCACTTGGTTGTTTTCATTGCTGATGTACCACTGACCCTAAGATCTTGAAAGGAAATGTATGCAAGGAATAAAGTAGTAAAGCTTTGTCAATGTCCTGTTCTTCCAGGTGTCTGCAACCTTTTAAAGCTGTAGTTCCCAGCTAGACTCAGCATAAGTGGATGTTTGCACTTACTAACTCCACTTGTACTGCCAAGCACTTCATGTGACTCTTGCTGTGAAGGTACAGAGCTCTTTGTTGTATATCTACAAGTCACTGGGAGGGACAATGCTCACAGTTTATGAGAAATCCTAGAGATAGTCAGTAGTGAACAGAAATGGAGAGCTCATGTTGCTCTCAGAGTATCACAAGGAGCTGAGCAAGTGCTGGGTTGTGCTGGTAACCTCCAGAGTGCAGTGGGGCCAGCTCAGTCCCTTGGCTCAGCCTGTTTGCACAAACACTACTTCCCCTTCTGGACCTTTGGGATCTTCCTAACTCTGATGTAGACATGGCCACACCAGCCTAATGGCATTGTATCAGGTACTTTTAATTCCTCTCTAAAAGGAATCAAGTTCACTACACAGACCCCCAGGGTAGCTCGTATTGCACGGTTTGAGAAGATGTTAAGATACCCTGAAATGCATTTGTTTGAGCACATCACACTGGTGTCAGGAGTACTTGTTGGCTGCTCCCTGGCTAGCTGTGGAGCTGGCAGGTGCTGGTTAGTGAATTAAAGGTTCTGCAGATGTTGAATCCACACACCCAGGGCAGATTTCTCTGTTCTGACTTAAACCATGTCATTGCTGTCAGCTGAGGCATCACTGCAGAGCCATCACTGATCCCACAGATGGTGTCCAGCTCACCTGGGACAAATGGCAGATCCCAGACTGTGTCAGGGTGTGACAACAATAAAATACCACAGAAAGAAGCATTAGTGTACCTTGCCTTACCTGGATGTATTTGAATTACACCCCAAACCCCTCCTAAACCTCCCCACAGCATACTTAGCACCCTGCAGACTCAGCCAAGACAGGGAAAGGCAGCATTGCATTTATCTTCTCATGAGGTATCAAATGCAGGGACTTCCATCCTGCTACATTTCAGCACTAGCACTGACAAGGCTGCTGAAACAAGAGAACAACAACAGAAATTATTTTTCATAGGGCTTTGCCAGTCAATTTCTGGTCCACCCATTTAGGTGGGTCACCTCAGATATATATCTTCACATTCAAGCAAAGCACACTGTAACTGGCCTTTGTATAATGCCAGGTCCCCTGGAGATACTTGCAGCTGATGATTATTGCATTTCCCACTGATTTGAGTATCTGTGCTTATGACCAACTCTTTCTTTCACTTCTGGGTGGATGACAGACTCCAGCCTGCTCCTGGGAGTAAGATAAGCCATGGCTTCATGACATGGATAATGAATCTTAGCTGGATGGCAGCAAAACCAGAATGAAGCATGAAGTGTGCAGCACTTTGGCACTTCTAAGTAGTGCAGAATACATTTCCTCAGCTGTGCAGCAGCCAGGACACCACCAAACCTTTCCTCTCTCATTTGAATTAGCTTCTTACAGAAGGCTGAGGCAAGCTCATATTTCCAGCCCTTAGTGCTAAAGCGCTTTATGGCTGGAGGCTAAGGATATGCAGAAAGCTTCTCACAGGCTCCTGCAGGCATGCAGATGGCTTTGCCTGTCTTTCTCTCCTGGTACAGGCATTTTTATGATAAGGAGGAAGCTTGTCTGAGTAGAATCCACAAAAGAAATGCTCTGAAACCCTTGAAGAAATTCCCTGAGGGCCAGAGGTACATCATAGACATTGTTGCCTTCAACTGTAACAGAAAAATTCCATTTTTCAGCTGTCTTTTCTGCCTGAGAGACAACAATTTGCAATGTTGATTAGTGCACTCTGGGAAAATCTTTAGGCAACACCGTGGTAAATATGACAGAAACTTTGTTATATAACTAAATATAACCCTCTTGTAATCAAATATTTCATGTGCATTAAAAATATTGTGTGTAATAGGGTTTTTTTTAATATATAGGTAATTTCATAAAAAGAAGTTCATAAAACCTACATTTTTACATGTACAGAAACTCCCTTGTTTATTCATTTATATATAACTGCATATGGGTATGTTATATGTATGTTTAATTTGATATCCAAAATGGCTCACAAAACAGATAATTTGCAAGTACGTAAATATTTTCCTGAATGTTTCTACGCCTTTCTTACCAAGAGTCTTATGCTTCCTTCTGAACCTTTCTGGAGCAGCAAGCCACATCTTCCTCTCACTGCTTTGCTCTCTTTTATAAAATCAAAGAAAATCAAATGCTGTCACATGAAAGCAGACCAACTATCTTTTGGACCTCTGGAAAAAAATCTGAGCAGTATAGACATGCAGATATGCAACTCATACAGATTAGACTAATTAACCAGCTCACAGCAAAACTCATTTTTCAATTATCCTGCTACCAGACATGCACAGCAGTGGAGGGCACTGTAAGTTACTGTGAGAAGAGTTATCTTCACCCTGTATTTATATTCAATTCTGTGTTTGCTTTATGTTATTATGTATTTGTGAGTCCTGCACAAGTGTTTTTGCAGAGGTTCACAAGAGGGTGGGACAGTGTTTTAACAAGTTTTGTATCCTGAGCACCAGCCCTGAGCTATAACAGATTATAAAATGCTGATGACTGGGTTGGAGTGCTGAGCTGGAAGGCCCCCAGCCAGCAGTGCAAAGAAGGGTCTCTGATCTTCACCAGGGGAGACTCATGCAGAGGATGGCTTTTCTCTGCTGTTCTCTTGCTCTTTTCTTCTACTTCTGTCTGCTCACAGGTCTTGAGACTAACGCAGTTCTACTGTCTAAATGAAAAGCACCATTTCTCCAGGAGGAGAAAAATATCAGATTTCCTCTTGTGACTTCTAACTTTCTTTATGAGTGGGTTAAAAATTTCTCACAGAAGATCCCTCAGAGAGGACAATCATCAAAGTGGTTGTTTTACCCCAAAAGACTGTCTTGGGTTACTCCAAGTTTCCTTCTGAGTGGTGCAAGGCACATAGAGATGAAACTGAAACTACAGGATCTTAATTTTAATGCACATCTCTTTATTTATGAGCAATATGGTTCCTGGTATTGCTGAAGATGGGGAGCTGTGCTGGTGTGTCTGCAGGAGCACCCTTTCCCTGGGGGCAGGGGTGGAAGGAGAGGCAGGAGCCCCTCACTGCCTCCTGTTTGGAGGGGTTGGAGGCTGTGTGTGGAGGGGCCAGGAACAGCTCAGGCAGTGATGGGCATTGCTGCCAGCAAGGCTGGAGGGAATTTGGAACTGGCTGACAAATGCTGACAAATGCTCTAAGTAACAGTGTATTAAAAAAAAAAAAAAAAAAAAGAGAGAAGAAAATATTTTAGAGTTAATTCCTGTCTGGATGTTGTAACCTTGAATCTTCCTCTCTTATTTTAGTCTTTCATGAAGTATAGAAGCCAACAGTGGCCCCAGCCTGGGTGGATGTACAGCTGAGATAGGACTCCCTCCAGTCCCTCTGAAACTGCCAAGGAGGTGAAGCAAGACTCATGTTAAAGCAATAAGAGGCTGATGTAATCTCTCTCTGGGGACTTAGAGAATACCAAATTCTGGTCCTGGCCTCCTCAAATTGCTTCTCTGTGTGCTTACTGCATGATGCCTTCCAGCAGGGTGGGCTGTGAGTGCGTAAAACCAGGCTGTGTCTGAGCAGCAGGCTTTGTGATACCAGCACCTGTGATGGGAGAGGCTCAGAGCTGCTCCAGCCTACCCACTGGGATTCCCTAAGAAATCTGAATCTCAGGTGTTCCTCATCCCTCTCCTTGCTGAAAAACAGGTTCTATTCCCAGCTGCTCTAGAGCTGGAGCTCGAGTAAAGCACGTGACAGATGGAGGGTCACCTGCAGCACATGAAACACCCCACACCCAAAGTGTGCCTGTGACAGTGCCAGCAGGGGGTGTGGGGCTGAAACCCCTAATTTGTGAGGGCCAAAGGGAAGTGGGTGCTGAGCTGGTGGGATCTGCTCTGGCAGCCTGCAAGGCCCCACCACTCCCCATTGTGAAGGAAGCTGCTTTGGGTGCTAAGGGCTCGGGAATGTGTCAGGGGATGTCAGCAGCAATGTGGCATCTCTTTGGCTGTGGCAAGAGGGAAAGTCTTGTAGTATCTGAAGTACTTTGCTGTTTGTGAGTCAGTGTCCTTCAGTACTAACACAAGGAATCATGGAATCATAAACTCTGGTTAGGTAGTTGGAACAGATCTGTCAGATCTTCAGTCATGAATCCAATATTGACATGTCCACCATTTAACCATGTCCCTGAGTGCTGCATTTGCACATCTTTTAAATAGCTCCAGGGATAGTGACTTTACCACTCCCCTTGCCAGCTTGTTCCAATGCTTCACTACCCTTTCAGTGAAGACATTTTTCCTTAAATCCAATCTGAACCTCCTCTAGCTCAGTTTGAGGCCATTTCCTCTTGTCCTGTTGCCTATGCCAAGGGTGCAGCTGTATCTTTGTGTGGCTGTAAATGTGCTGCCTTTCCCCCATGACACAGGCATTGCTGGTTCTCCACCTGTATCCTACCTTGCACCACCCACCAGACCCTTGCTCTGGCCCATAAATAAATAAATTGGACATAAATATCATCCTCAAGGGTTTTCAGAAGCTGGAGACTCAAACAGCTGATGGATTAAAAATGCTGAAAATATCCACTTTTTTTTTCCTTATCTTCTAGTTGAGTTAGCAGAGCAAAATCCACTGCTGCTATGAGTTGTTGGCTTATGCAGTGTGGAGTACATTCCTCTACAAAATGTCAACGTGTTTTTTGAGGAAATCTCAAGAAAACAGCTATATGCAATGGTTAAGTATTAGTTCTCCAAAATAAGAAAAAGTGGTTTGCTTTATTTGATTTGATTTGATTTGATTAACCTTAAATAAGTTGTTATGAAAGCAAACAAATTGTGCAAAGACTGTTCTTGGCTGATTTACCAGTGAGAGTGTTTCTAAGTGTACAGTTAATGTAAGAGTGTAAATTCAAATTAATGTAACTGTACAATGTAAATCCCAAAATAACTAGACAGTCTAGGCCCAGACTGGGAGCTGGTTTATAGACCCTTTTGAGATTTAGTGGCTGTTGCTATTGCAACATTTAAACCATTCATGAGATAAATGGCTGAGATAAAATCTAGGTATCATTGCTTTTTAGAGCAGTGGGGATACTTTTATGCCTAGAGAGCAGCCTCTTACAGATAGTTTGTGAACAGAGTTTGCTTTTGAAAAATCAGGGCATCAGTCCCTCTGTCTCTAATCCCATTCACCCCCATGCAATAAAAGTTTGGTGCTCTGAAAAAAACTTTATTCTTAATTCATACTCTCTGTTGTGCAAGCTGACATCTGAAAGAGCTGGTTTTGAGAGTATCATGAAGTACACAATTCATCAAACTTTTCCTCCCACTATACCCCCCATAATAAAGGGAAACTGCTGCAATGGAAACTTTTTGTGGTATTTCTTCTGGAAGAAATGGTATAACAAGATAACAGGAGAGTTTGCCTCTTGCAGTCACTGCCCAAGGTCAGAGCAATCTTTGAAGCCTGGCTTGGAGACCAGCATTATCACCGCACTGGAACAGGCAACTGCTCTGCTGCTGTCTGCTTTCAAGTATGTGAGATTCAGACAGGGGAAAATACTTTATCCCTTTTATCAATGAAAATTCTACAGGAGAAAACCTGAGTCCAAGGTCTATGAATCTCAGGATTTTGCATGATGGAATTTGGCTAGGAGTAATATCTGAGGCATGAAGGACTATAACTGAGACTAAGGGCTAAGTGCTGATCTGTTCTTTTTATCTAACCTCTGCTCTGCTCCCTGTCCTGGGTCTTAGTTGCTGATTCTACTCACTTGTAACACTGTTGGTCAATGCCATTGCTTGTGATCATTACCATTGATTCAGTCACACCAGCTAATTTCCTCCCAAAATTTTCTCATTCATGGTTTCAGAAAAAAAAAAAATATTATCCATATGCCAAATAGAGAGAATTAGGAGACTTGGACTATGAGCCCATGAAAGTTGTCATTCAGATTTGCTCCTGGTGCTAAGGGGGAGGCACGACTAAGTGTTCAGAATGTTTTATATCAAAACCACATTAATATCTGTCATGGTCATTTCTACTTCTGGCTGTCCAGCTGGGCATCACAGAAAAGACAAAGTGTTTTCTAAGGAAACATTTAAGAGAGACAGCTCTGTTTGAGGAAAGCAAAATGACAGTAACAGTCATGTGTGAGGATCACCCTGATGCAGGGCTAGTTAGTGAGGCAGATGTAGGCTGAAGGAGGAGATGTAGAGCACCCACAAAGAAGATGCTCTGAAAGCCCAGAGATACTTTTGTCCTAAGCATTCAGCAGCAGAACATGGTTATATTAAGGAGTGATAGCACTTTTTGCATGGTGGACAGGCTGTTCCTAACAATAATGTGCTCTTAATGAGGAAATATCTTCCATCAACCTGAAAGATGGATGGGTGGTTTTGAAGAAGAAAGAAAGAAGATGATTAATACTGACACAACAAAACCACAAAAGGTTATTGAGTGGAGCAAAGTTATGATCTTTAATCTGTTTCACTGAAAACCACTCTGTAGGCTGCTTCCTCAAGCAATTCACAGCAACCTCAGTGCGGATGGCCATAACTGAGAGCAGAGACAGGTTGCTTTCAACAGTAGCTGTCTTACTTCAAGGAGACAGACACCTTTAAGTGGCTTGGACTCTTCTGAAAATAGTTTCTGTTTCAATGCAGGCATGCTAACACACAGTATTGGGGATGAGCTGCTCCCTGCAGTGTTTGAAATGGGACTCAGCCCAGCAGCTGTGCAGCTCTGTCACTCCAGAGGACATCCTCTTCCCTACAGTATTTTGCAGTGTGCCCAAAAGGTCAGCAGCTCAGGACTGGTTTATAGTAGTGATGTAGAGGTGTTTGGGGCTTTTAAATTTTTTCTTTCTTATATTCTTCAATAATACTCTGGTAGAAGCCCCATCTAGCTTGGACAAAATGTGCAGAGTTTCTGCAGGAGCTGCCACTGTACCAGGGTTGTCTCTCCTATGCTGCGCTGTACTAAAGAGCTGTTAGTTAAAAATGGAAATCCCTCATGTGCTTTGGCTCTGAAATTGCATTTGATAAAGATCAAGACACTTTGGTGATTAACTAAATAGGCCAGTTATTCAAAGGTAGCATTCCTGAAATAAAGCATACCAGCACCTTCATGTATAACTGGTACATTTTAAATGCCACAAGTGAAGGGAGGGGCTGTTAGCGTTGGACCCACATTCTTGCCAAGAGAATCATGTGGGACAAGGCTCTTCATGGAGGTTTTGTGCAGTGGGATGGATGGGGTTCAAAGCTCTTACAAGCTCTTTTATTTACTATGCTCTCTTTTTAGAAAGATTTCCTTTAGTGAACAGGCAAATTGTAAAAGCTAATACTGCTTCTGGATACAAGAAATTATCTGCTTCTGGTAGTTATGAGCACTGAAAATTACTCATGGAAAATTCACACTGGGAATAAAATTAGTGAGTGTGCTGTGACTGTTTCTGAAACTGTTCCAAATGACCAGCATTCCTGTGTAGTTTCTTTCAGCCCAGGTTTTAAAGCATTTTGCAGACATTAATTACTTACACCTACCATGCGGCAGGACAAGAGAAGAGATGATGATTCCAGGAAAAGTAAGAGCAGGATGAAACAAGTCTGCATGACTGTAAGAAGGCACCCTGTCTAGGCTGAGTCTGTCCCTAATGCTTTGTGGCCTTCTGTAAAATGATGCCAACTTTCAATTATTTTCAGCTGGATTCCTGAAATGATACCCACTTCAATGGCACTGTATACATGAGTGACACAAGCACAGGAAATAGAGGGGTCAAAAGGCATGTAATTAAGAACAATTTTCTCTTGAAAAATGTGTCAACTCTGGGCCCACTTATAGACAGTTAGCAAATGTTTAAGTAATTCATCTATATGAGAACTACAGTTCTGAGTAGCCCTAATGGCTCTTCATTGCCCCTGACCCAATTATATAATTACCTTTAAATAGTCATTTATCTACTGAAGTGTCTTCTTATTTTTAAAAATTTCCATACATTAGTGAGTGACGGGGAAGAAGGGAATATCTTCTTTACAAAGTAACTATGGCCAAAGTCCCTGTACTGGACCTCTGGGAGCCAAAAATTACATATTGACAGTTAAATAAGACTGTCAAACACTGGGGTAGCTGCTTTATCCTCCTGTCCACAGACACAATAATGCCATGTGCCTGGGGCATCGTCCTTGTCCAGCTTCTTCCTGACCTCTAGTAACACAGACTGTACAAACCCCTTGTGCCACCTGCTCCCATCCTTCATTAATTCCTCACCCTAGAAAGCTTTTAGCTATTGAAAACCCACTTGCTGCAGCTAGAGCCCATTAAATTAAGTTTTCTACACTGAGCACAGTGTTCCCATCTGTGAGAGCTGATATCTGTCCCTGGGGCCACAGTGGATTTCCTTTGATGGCAAAGCTGGCTGAGAGCAGTTCTGCTCTTCTTCCTGTGGGGTATTCCCCTCTTCCCTTGCTCCTGCCTGAGGCTCTGCAGGGAGCTAAACACAGTGCCTCAGAGCTTCTTCTCCTCTTCTCTCACAGGGCCTTATCTAAAGATAACTTCAGAGCTGGAGCCCAGTTGAGCCCTTCAGGTATTGATACCAAACTGCTGTGGAGAGGATGGGGCTTCCCACCTGAGGAGAACAGCGCAGTATTGATACTCTGCCTTACTCCAGCTCTGCCAGGCTAGCTATGAGCTCTTTGCAGCTCCATAATCCTTAAATCACAGAGCCCAAAGCTCAAGGATATGACTTGCCAGGTCCCATAACTCCTCAGTGAAGTTTTGTTTTTTCCATGTGTTGAAAGATAGCACACCTCTTCATATTTCCTAGCATGGCCCTCAATGTACCCTTTCTTCCACAGAAGTGGTATAGAGTGATTTGCATTCACTTTGTCCTACTGTGTCTAAATATGTGTGTCTTGACTACATACCTGTGTTCACCCTGAGTGCTCTAGAGTGTACAAAATGTGGTTTTTCTACTCATAACTTCTGTGCAATGGGTTTATTTCTTCCTGAAATGAAACCTGTACTCAATATTGCACTATGTGGAAAAATTTGCCCTGAGGAAAGCCTGTTTGCTTTTTAGCAAAGTCTCTTAAACACTGAGATCTATGTAACTACTGGAAACTCTGAATCAATGTGGGATTTTTTGTTTCTGGAGTAGTATTTGTAGTTGTTTAATTTAATTTTGAGGGTTGGGGATCTTTTAGGTTTGTTTGTTTGTTTGTTTGTTTGTTCATTTGTTTTTAACATGGGGACAGAATTTGACTTGGCTTGTTAAAATGCTCAATTATAAGCATTATAATCCACCATCATCATTCTCTGAAGTATGATGAGCTCACTTCTGGAGCTGTGAGAAGATTTATGGAGATACGCTCAAAGCCTTGGGCACAGATGTCCCCTGGCCTGCCCCCCAGAGGGAGGATAATGATGAGATGTCACTGGCAGGATCTATTACTGCCCAGGGTGGACAGCAATGGAAAAAAATAATAACAGCATTTTTTGATCCAATGTCAAGGTGCATATTTGGATGCTGGGATCTGGCTTATTGTTCATATTTTAGTATCAGAGATATGAGTAGAAGAATTCCTTCACCCTGATCAATTCACATTGCAGAAGAAGCCAAGGATTTAAATTGATCTACTATTCTTTCTACTCTTGTGTAAAGATCTCTCCTTGATCCTTGGAAGATTAGAAATGAAACAAAGGACCCAATTTCACAGCAGTTACTCCTCTATGAATTTCTTCAGCTATTCCTGAACTTTCACAGCTGGCCTACAGTGGTCTTCCTTCTGTAAGTCTATTAACAGTTTCTGATATATGTTATTGTGAAACCTGAACTGTCCTAGGCACATTTTGCATTCAGTCAAAAAAACTGAAAACAAGCAAGACTTCAACAGAGAAGGTGAAAGGTGACATCCTTCATTAGTGGAAAACAGTCTGAAAGAGTCTGAGATCTTAAATTATTACAATTGTGAACCTCTTCAATGAGACACTTCATATTTTGGCAGCTAATAACATTAAAATACAGGCTCATAAAGGATTATTGCCTATAAAACTGGCAAGCTAAGCTTTAAAGATGCATGTGAAACAATGCAGAGAAAATGTGTCTTTTCCTCTTTGAGGAATAACAAGATGATGGAAGACATGGCATAAAATTAATGTTTTGGGGTCAGGACAAAATACTTACATCAAACATAACATTTAACTGTACCCATTCAGGGAAGGTCTTAAAAGTGTCACTTAGACTATGACCATCTCAATTTAAAAAATATCGAGAAAGTAATAAATCACATCTCTTATCCATTCACAGGCATAAACCAATGAAGATAATGCTGAGACCTGTGGGAAGGATCAGTGCTTATAATAACAAGAACCAATAACAGGGCAAAGTAATTCTCTCTTGACCTGAATCAGTGAAATAAGACGGATTTATGAGGTGCCTGTTAGTATAAATTTTTGCTCTGCAAAATCTCCTGAGGCTGGCAGAAGGGTAGTACAGCCACTACAATGCTTCAGGAATTCATTCCCATGTCCATCTGCTTGCCCATTTCCTTATCATACAAAGGAAATGATAATAGATAAAATATCCCAGATTTCCCAGTTCTGTGTGTGAGTGCCCTTGGTTGTTCAATTAGATGAGGTCAGTGGTTGAAGTAGTCACTTTGATAGCAGAGAATGCCAAAGGGTAGGCTTATACCTACAATCTTCTTGCCCTAACCCACTCTCTATGAAAGACCTTTTTCCAGGAACTCATAGTTAGCTTGAGCCATTATTTCAATTTATTTTTCTTAGTTACATCAATTAGGTAAACTAAACTGTAAGTTTATATGAATAAGAGCTGAGATATAAATCTAAACATCCCTTGCCACTGGCATCCTGGGTAGCTCTCAGGAAGGGCAATAATTAGGATCAAGTCTGAGTTTGGGATTAGCCATATGGTCCCAGACTATTTTTTGAGCTGGCAGCCCAGCTAGGCAGCACCCCAGCCAACCAGGCACCCCAACTCTGTGCATTAGCTTTGTCTGGGTGGAACAGACCACCCTGAACCCCCCTGAAGCAGGACAGCAAAATCCATGACTGATGTGAGAACTGAAGCAGTTGAGTACTGGAGGCCAAGTTGCTCCAGCATGTTCCTCATCCCTTGACTGCTCTTACAGCAGTGCCATGTGTGGCAAATCCCTTTCTATTTCTCACACTGAGCAATCAAGTGGGTTTTTATGAGGCTGAGTTTCCCAAGACTCTCAAGTCCTGTGGATGTTACATAAAATGGGCTAAGAAATAAGCCTACCTCTCCCTTTTGAGAAGAGTTGGAGTGCTGCTGGCTTGTGAGTGGGATCAGGAGGGGTAGGTGCTTGGTATCTGACAGAATTCAGCCCATCAGTGAAATCTGATTGAAAGAAGGAGGAAAAAGTGTTTGAGATTTGATCAAACATGCACTGCAGGGCCTTTATATCCTTCCTGGTCTTCTCTATTTCTCTTGCACTTCTCTGACAGCCTTGAACAATGTGCAACAGGGGAGTAGGGTTGACTTTTGGAAACCTTCCAGAAAATTTCTAGGTATTTGCAAATACCTAGAAATTAGTTTAATTCTTAGGTGCAGTACTCAGTATTCTTTTCCATACCTACTGAATTTCTATGAAACAGTCACACTGAAAGGTCTTAGACCAGAAAGTAATATTTTACAGAATATTATATGGAAAATAATTCCTAGACTTTCTGTAATGCTGTTGCATGTGGAGTACCAGGAAAGCTTAATTTTTTGGGAAAGAAGAGTGAAGCATCTCTTCTCTTGAGTTGAGCAGTACAGTTTGCTGTAATAATTACATAATTACTTACATTTAAACTGTAGGAAGAAGAACTTTGTAAAAATATTTGTGGAAAAACCTTTCAGATAGGAAATTTTACTTTCTTAGCGGTTGATTTTGGACTTGACTTCAGACAAGTTCAATAGCTTGAATGCAGCCAAATTTCAAACTCTTGTATGTCTCCTGTGTCAAATCAGCACATATATATACATACATACATACATATATATATATATATATTCATTTTTCTTGCAGAATCCCAAACAGACTGTTGCATTGTTCTGGTTATGAGTAAAGCCATGCTTCTGTGAACTTGAAATTCCTAATGTACAGATATACTTTCTAAAAATCTGCAGTGTGGGAGCATATTTATTTTGTTAATCTTGGATGTCTGGTGGGAATGATTTGAATGCCTGTTTGCAACTAAGTGTCTTAAGGGGAATAAGATAATGGTTTAGTGCAATGCTGTGGTAAAATGATTGCATTTAGTGAAATTACAGTGCTGGCCCTCAGCCTTTTCTGTAAGCCCTGGTGCAAGGAGACTTTGAGATATTACTTCTTGCCAAGTAGTAATGAAATTAGTTCATAATGTGGTGCTCTAAAGCAGTTGGCTCCACAAAGCCTTTCGTCTGATTGTGCTAATGTAATAAAAACCATGAAAACTTGTCTACATTTAAAAGTGAATTTGGAATTCAGTTTTCATTGAGATAATTCATACAATCATGGAATGGTTTGGGTTGGAAAGGGCCTTAAAGATCATCTGCTTTAACCCCCCGCCATGGGCAGGGACACCTTTCACTAGACCGAGTTGCTCAGAGGCCCATCCAGCCTGGCCTTGACCACCTCCAGGGATGGGGCAGCCACAGCTCTGCTGCTGAGCATGTTACTTTTTGCCATCTCCAAAATTTGAATAAGCTCAACACATCACTTCCTTCTGGTCTACTGAAACCTGACAGGATGCTCAGAGGAGCTAGAGGGAGGCTGTTGACAGAGCTCTAAACAAGTTTGGGAAGGGGGAAAGGGACAAAACCAGGCTGACCAGTGAAGAGCGATGGGATTGTGAGCTGAATCTTGAGGAAACAAACACCAAAGGGATCCCTCATTCTGTTTCACAAGGTGTTGGCTACAGTGTACCACACCTGAAAGGTGCCCTGAACTGGGGGACCATGACTGCAACAATGATTAAATCCCAGCAGACCCTGAAATTTTGCAGGATCTACTGCTCCAGGTGGATCCCTACAAATCTCTAGGGCCTGATATGATTCATGCAAGAATACTCCAAGAGCTAACTGATGTTATCACAAATCCTCTCTTGATGATTTTTGAGCAGTCTTGAGAATCTGGAGAGGTCCCAGCTGATTGGGAGCTGGAAAACATTGTCCTTTTCAAGGAGGGCAAGAAGGATAGGAAGGATGACCCCAGAAAGCACAGACCTGTCGGTTTCACTTCAGTGCATGGGAAAGCTATGGAGATTATTCCTAGAGGTATAGAAAATCACCTAAAATGTAACACAAACATTGATCACCAGCATGACTTCATGAGAGGACAGTCCTGTTTGTCAAATTTGGTTTCCTTTAATGACAAGGTAACCCACCTAGCTGATCAAGGGAAGCCAGTTAATATAATCTTTTTGTATTCCAGTAAAGCTTTCAATACTGGATCCTCCATTATTTTTTCCAGTAAAGCTTTCACAGGATCCTCAGGGGTAAAATATCCAGCACACAGCTGTATCAATACATCATGGCATGGGTGAGCAACCGGCTCATGGGTCAGGCACAAAGGTTTCAGTGCATGTGGTGACATCAGACTGGGGACCTGTCACTAGTGGGGCTCCACAAGGCTCCATCCTCGGCCCTGAGCTCTTCAACATCTTCATAAAGACCTGGATGAAGGACTGGAAGGGATATTGAGCAAATGCACAGATGATACAAAATTGGGAGAAGTTGTTGATTCCCTCAAACTCCTGTGCAGAGACCTTGACAAATTAGAGGACTGGGCAAACATGAACCATGGAAAAGAAGGGAAAGGGCTGGATTCTGCACCTGGGATGGGGCAATCCTGTATGGACAGACAGACTGGGGAATGAGATGCTGGAAAGCAAACCCACAGAAAGCAGCCTGGGCATCCTGGTCAATGGCAAGTTAAACATGAGCCAGCAGTGCCCTGGCAGCCAGCAGGGCCATCCCTGTCCTGGGGGCAACAGGGACAGCATGGCCAGCTGGGCACGGGAGGGGATTGTCCTGCTCTGCTGAAGTTCTGTCAGAGGAGGTTTAGGTTGGAGATCAGAAAAAGATTATTCAACCAGAGGGTGGTTTGGCACTGCAACAGCTCCCCAGGGAAGTGGTCATAGCACCAGCCTGACAGAGCTCAAGAAGCTTCTTAACAATTCTCTCAGGCACATGGTGTGACTCTTGGAAATGGTGCTGTGCAGGGCCAGGAGTTGGACTCAATGATCCTTGTGGGTCCCTTTGAACTCAGCACATTCTCTGATTCTGTGATGAAGTGCCTAATCTCCCACTACCACTAATGAAGATCTAGTAAGAGTAATCAATGAATGATTCAGCTGAACAGCCACTACATTCCTGCTTTATGGTGAGCTGAATTGCTCTTCAGGCTGCAGTGACTCTAATGGGAGTATAGGAATCAAGTAACCCAAAAGTATCTAAATTTAAGTCATTGTTTCACACTGATTCTTGTACTTGATGTTCCCTAGTCTACAAAGAGCATCAGACAATTTAAAAGAGCACTTTGTTTGACCCATTTTAGAAATCTTCCTTAGGGGATGCATTAATTTCTATTTATCTAACATGAAATTAGGTCTATAGCTTTAAGATAACTATAAAGTTTAGCAATTCTAAAACTCTCCAGTTGATTCAATCCCCATATGGTTATGATCAGAACCTAAACCAAGATAACAGTTTGAATATATGTTATCTACTGCTTCAAAAAAGACCTGGAAAAAAACACCATATGCATGTATAACTTAAGGCTCAATTAAGGGCAGAAAAGATTTTTGCTTTTCTCCTACAGCCATATTTAAAATGAATTCTGATTTTCATAAAACACATAATCAGTGCTCTGCTCATTCCTGTAAGCTGTTGTCCAAGCTAACAGTTTGGCAGAATACAAATGGTTGGGTTTCTATGTGTCCTGGGCATACAGAGTTAAAATGTATGTCTCACCTGGGTGTTAGAAGATGAAGGAATATCAGGTTCTGTGGCTCTAGCCCAAAAAGGCACAGTAAAATGGCAGGATACTGGCCTCTTCTGTAACTCTAAAAATAATCTTCATTATTCTGAAATCCTGAGCGATTGAACAAAAGGTGTGTGATCAGTAGGAGTTTTGTAAGACAGTCAATATAATCAAAAGTGTTTTTCATTTAATGTAAAACCTGTCTGTGCAATGGAAATCAAGCAACCCAGAGAAGTAAAAACTCTTCACAGTCTATCACCAGTGTTCACTCACAAGACTTCAATCACTATTGAAAGGATGATAAAGATCCTTTTATGCTCCAATTAATGACATTCACTAGACATTACTATCCAGTAGATGCACGATTAATTTTACTGCTAGGCCTTATAGTTTAATGGTTTCTTCTAGAATGCACATCAGAAAAAAATCAATCAGTGCTGGAAATTATTGAGCTTTACAGGAGTTTAGATTTAATGGAGCAGAAGGTGGATTCACTGGTAGCTGTTTCTCACTGAGGGTGCAAAACTTTGTGTGAACTGGGTGAAGTAGATAAATGAGCTAGAGATACTAATTTATTTACAGAAATTTCCCTAGCCTGGCAGAGCCCTCAAAACTGATCTGCTGCAGAACTGATCAGCTGCTAATTTCTACTGAAAACTGCCTAAGGAAAGAACCAAGCTCCTTGAGAAGGAAAACAAGCATTGGTTACCTTCCAAAACTATTGTGTTTTACATGATGATCATGTCCCTGGTCAACTTTGTGACTTGTGATACAAAGTGGACACCTAAATCTTGAAGGTCTTAGGCACTCACCAAGAGCTGCAGTGGTATCACTTGCTCTGTCCTAATCTTCATTTTCTACAATACCCTCCTGAATATAAAATCCAATATTTAAAATTCTTTGTTATCTCACACGTGATTATTCTATATTTTAGGACCTCTTAAAAATAATTATTTTGGCTATATGTCAGGAATGGCAGACTTTGTTCTTAGAGAAATACTTCAACAACCTCACTGTTCTTTTTTTTTTTAATCCAAATAAAAGCAAAGTGTTGACAAGAAAGTGCACTTTGGTGCTTGGGTTTTTGTTTGGATTTTTTCTATATTAATTCAATATAAACAGACGTGCACATTTGTATGTTATGCATGCATGCACACACACACACACAAATCTATATTGGAATGAAAGCAAGTCCCTGCTAAACATTTTTAAAGGTTTCTTTTTATCTTAGATTCTATTTATATAGCAATGACAGTTTAAAGAAAAGCCTCAAAGACAAAATGAGACTTCCAGCAGAATAAATAGTTTCCTTGGAACAGCAGGCAAACCACTCAGTAAGAGGGTGTAAAAGGGTTGTATACTGTAGGTCTGCAAGGTAAAACAAAATCCTCTCCTGCTGGCTAAACTGGTGAGCCACCACTCTTCAGTTCTGCTTGTAATTTGGATGACTCACCAGGACTTTGCATTACCTCTACTTATTTGTCTACAATTACTTCATAACTCTTCAATTATGTAGGACTTCATGGATTCCAAAATCTGCTTTGGGAGGGCTGTGATAGCAGGATCTTTTTATAGACCTGGGTTTGCAGTGAGCAATCTGTGATATCAGACGGGATGTTCTGGGTGGTTGTGCTCCTCAGGCGGGCAGTGTCACCAGCACTGAGCTGTGCTGTGGCTGAGCTGGGCTTTCAGAAGGGGAGGATTCCACTAAGACAAGGCTCCTATGATCTGAGGTTGGCAGAGTCTGGGGAGCTCTGTGAGCATGTGCATGTCTGTGCACAGAAATTTGGTTGAACACAGAATTGATGAATGTGAAAATAGTCAGCCTTTGCATAAGCTTGAGTGAGATAACACTATCTGATGCCTACATTAATTCCACTGGCTCATTGTGATTTTAATTTTGAGGCTAAGACTATAAAACAATAAAGAATGCAGCTCTGTGCTTTGGCATCACTGCCTGGACGCTCCTGTCAGTGATTACCCAGATAATTGTTCAAGTGCAGCAAAATATTTTAAAACAACTCTGCTCTAATTGTTAATAATGATATTTTGTCTCAGCAAATGTGCCAAAGATCAGTGCCAAGATTTTAGATGTTAACTTACAGTCAATGAACAAGCACTGATTAAGGAAATCCACTTATTAAAAGAATGCATGGATTTATATTATGTGGAAAGGCTAATATTTTATTTCCCTGATTATAATAGCATCTACCTTAAATTCTGGTTTTATAGGCTGTATTTAAAAAATAACTTTTGCTCATGAATAAAATTAGCTTCTCACAAAAAACCAGCTGCTTCAGAATCGGATGTGATGCCTGGTCCCCTTCATACCTCATCTTAGCAGTCACACACAAAGCAGGAGAGCTGATGCTTGTGTTTCATTATACCTGACAGGAGA
Source organism: Ammospiza caudacuta (assembly GCF_027887145.1). Lineage (NCBI taxonomy): Eukaryota > Metazoa > Chordata > Aves > Passeriformes > Passerellidae > Ammospiza > Ammospiza caudacuta. The sequence continues at coordinate 82,025,165 of NC_080595.1, forward strand.
TGTGAGCCTGCCTGGAGTCACAGTGCTTCACACACAGAGTGGCTGGAAGTAATTCTTATTAATAAAAATGCTGAGAGCTCTGCAGCTAAACCTTGCTATGAGCATTATTTCAGCAGCTTCATTATGGAAATAAAAGGACACTTCTTTTGCAGAATAACATTTTCCTTCTCTAGGAAGCTCTATATCTAGTAGTTATTCAGTCTTTTAATTTCTGAGGTGTGTTACTATGTGCACACAAAATATTTGTGCTTTGAAGCCTAAGCTCAAGCCAGTAATGCATATGTATAACTTGGAACAATCCAGTGTGGAGAGAACAACCTGCAGCTCCTATTCACACCAGTAATGAAATCAAATTCAAACCCACCAGCCTGCTGAGCTTAGGGAGAACAGAAACCTAAATACCAGCCAGCTGTAACTTCACCCAGCTGCAGCTCTTGCCAGATTATCGCCCAGGGACCCAGGAAGGAGGGCAGCAGCCCTCCCCATCTGCCACCTCCAAACAGCCACATGGCCATGCAGTGAACTGGGGTGGGAGGTGGCCCTGTCCCTTGTCCCCATATCACACTCTTCATCACCTTGTTTTGGGGTGTTACCCAGCCAGGCAAACCTCTGCCAGCTCTGGGCACTGAGCAGAGCTGGGCACAGGGACCCCAGGGAGAGCGGAGGTCACCAGCTCCTTTAGGGAATTAGGGATGAGGGCAGTTCCTGCAGCACAGCTGGTGCAGCACCTGGCAACAGGAACAGGTGGGACAAGAGCCCCATGTGCTGGTGCTGCTGCAGGAAAGAATGAAATGTGGAGATAGAGCTGAAGCTTTGGAAATGCATTCCCATGGGCTGTGTTTCCAGCTGAGTGGGAACTTCCTGTGGGCAAGAAGACATGACTTTTGGCAACTTCCCATGGCTCTGGTGGGATGATAGGTTCAGGGAGGGAGCACCTTGGTGAATCCTGCCCAAAGAGCAGCACCTAAGGGGCAGCACATTCCTCGTGTGCCCGGGGTTGCTGCAGTCTTCCTGTCTATTCTTCCTATCCAGTCTAGCCTGTGCCACATGCTCTAGGATCACCCTGCTGACCAGGGAGGCTCAACCAGATGATCTATGTGGTTACTGTGGTCCCTTCCAACCAGTCCCATTCCATGGGATTCTGTGAATCCCTGCAGGAAAGCTGTGCACCCAAAGCCTGGAGCAACTTCTTGACTGGGACTTTGGGACCCCCTGGCATAGCACAGTGGAGAAAGGTTGTATCCCTGACAACTTCTGGGGCTGGCCTTCACCTTTGATGGGGTTTTTTCTATCTCTCTGAGACCACCCTGAGCCACAAACATGGCACTGCCCCTGGCTGGTGCTGCTGGTGCTGCCTCAGCCCCAAGTGTGGAGCTGCTGCAGGCAGTGCACTGCTGGGTGCACTTGTCACAAGGCAAGAGCCTGTGAATTATGGTGAGCAACACATCACTGCAGCCTGTTTGGAATCAATCCAAAGCCCATTAAAGGCAATGGAAAGACTCCACATTTCCACTCTGCTTTGAAAACTATTATCCTTTATTTCTGTCAGGAGTCTTGTTTCACAGTAGATGGCATGCACTGTCACAAATCACTCAGAAGAAGCAGCAAGCACCTACTTAATACAGGGTATCTAAGGTGCATATTCAAATGTTTCTTATCTGGCCAAAGCACAGGAAACTATTTCTGGACAAATTTTTCTGCAGAATACTGCCTCTGTGTTTCTCCCATCAGTTTACAGCCTCCCCTTCTGTAAGTCAAAATCTCAGACTTGGGGTTTATTAGCACTCTGAAAAACGTCTGTTATGCTATCAATACATATCTTCTAATAAAATAACGACCAGCATGCTGGAAAATAACTTAAATGTAAAGGTATTTCATGTGAGTCCCAAGTTAATCAAAGCAGTTTTGACTCTCACGTTTATGGGTGGTTGCTGGTACGCACCTTTCAGCTAACAAAGATCACAGCTGTGTGGAATTTTAGTTGAATAAAGCAGCCTTTTGCAATATGTCTAAATCCCAAATACAAGGATAAGTCCAACTCTGTGCATACTAATCATCTCCTTTCCAGTTACCCATTAAAATGCTCTGTACTATAAAGGTATAAAATACTACCTTACCCATTAAGGTGTTTGTCTCTTTGGGTCTCTTCAGGTCACATTTTATAGGTTATAGAAAAGTCCAGCTGCCTTCAGTACCAACTATTTTGGAACAGAAATCTAAGGCTAATCAACCCATCAGATGATACTTTTAGTTAGAAGAGAACATACAAAGCAGGAGCACTATGGGATGAAGCTGTCCCTGCTGCACTGAGCTGTGGGATCTCCAGCAGGCTTGTATCTTGTATAAACCCCAAAATTGTCTGCTTCCATCTGAGTGTTAATATTCCCTTTTGCCAACTGCTCAGTTGAAATCAACAAGACAGATGCCCTTCCTCAAGCAGGCCATGCCACCAGTGCTCATTCAGGATTATCTCTCCCTCAGAAAAAAAACTTCTATTAGTTAAGTAATAATCCTGCTGGCCTTGTTATTAGAGCAGGAAGGACATCTCTTCTCTGAACCATGGACACTTTCCTCCTGGTCAGGACAAAAATTAATCCTGAGGGACAGCTGAGGATGCCGTGACAATAGCAGAGGGAAAAATGCACCTTCCATTTCAGCCAGTGAGACCAAGTTCCAAGCTGGAATGCCTTTAAGCCCCAAATCAGCCTGCTGTTGGTCTCCAGGGTACCCACTGATGAGCACCCACATGCCCTCCAGAGCTGCAGCTTTTCCTCACCTCTGACAAGGCAAAAAAATATCGACACAAAATTGGGCACAGAAATGGAGAATAAAAAAAGAACACAAAAGCTGCTAGGAAAGGAAGGACCACCAGGGGTTGACCAAAATCTTGCAAGAGCAGTGCCCTTCCTGTTGCTCTTTGTGGGCATCAGAGAGGGGTAGAGACCCAGCTTGCTGCTTACATCCCCTGTAGGTGGGAAGATGTTCTTCAAGTGTATGTCAGGCTGCAGGATCAGACCTGAAATGAGCAGGAAGTGCTGGCCACTGAGGCTGTTGGGAGTGAATGGAATTTGCTGAGCATCTTCCTCCAAGCCTGAAAGCTGTACCTGGTGTGATTCTGCCTGTTGAGCACAGAGGAGACACAATGACACAACAAATTCATATAGTCCAGAAAGATGGTTTTATATAGCTTACATTTGTATCTTGGGCTAATGATTTCATTTTTGGGTTCCCACAACACAAATGCAAAGAAGAGAGAAGACCCTTGTAACACTTATTGCCATAAATGCGGTTTTTACTTTTCTCATGAAAACAATAGGCTTTGGACTTCAGTTTTCTTCACAGCCCCTCTGGCTTTTCTACGTGTACTGAGAACCCCTCCTCCTTGCCACTCAGACATGAAAACAGAAGGTCTGCATAAGGTCAAATAGATTAGCTGAATAAACCCAATTACAAAATGAAGAATCATCACTTTTCAAAGCTGGCTTGTGACAGAAAAAAGGTATTTTTCTTCATTATTTGATTTTCATAATCAAATACAAAAAATTATATTCTTGAAAAAAAGAATCAATGACCAAAGTCAAGCTAAATTGCTGCTGCTATTTTGCTGAAAGCACTTGCATAGGCAGGATACATGTGGCTTTGAGCATGTACCTAACTGCATCAGCTGTAGTAGCAGCTGCAGAGACTTGCAGAGAAGACAGGTGGGTCTCAGGGCATGGAGAGCTGACACAGGCGCTTGTGATACCTTCTGAAAGAGCACTGGGCTGGCATAGAGCTCTCCATTTGGACTGGAGGCTGTTTCCATGTCTCCCACTCCTTGAGACAGAGCTGATGCAATGCCTGGATGCAAAACATAAATAAGTGGTCAGCTGTGGGATTTGTGCTGCCTGCCGTGCAGAGGTGGGAGCAGAGGTAGCAGCTCCCAGCTACAGGGTCTGGATTTTGCCTTTCTCTGTAAACTGCGTCTGGACACCTGTCTTGACTCAAATAATTACAGTTTTAAATTGGCACAGTAAAATTGTCAGGAAGCAGAATGCAATATGTGAGAAGATACATTTTTGTTCATACCCTGGGCAAAGTTTTGGTTTCACCCTTCTTAGATATGTGACTGGTTATACAACTTGATTTATAGGATAAATCAGAGACAGTTCCTGTAGCAAGAAGCTTCCAATTTAAATTGACAGAACAGAAAATAATTAGAAACAAAGGAACACAGAGATTCCCTTGTAAAGATCTGCAGCTTTTTACTTACCTGAAACCTGATGTCAAAAAGCTCTGTTCACTGCCATAGATTCAGTTCCTGGGTGCAGAAAGCAGATTTGAGGAGCCTAGGGGAAAGAGAACTGAGAATTTTCTTGCACAAGTATTAAATGTAGAGATGTTTTGCAGGTGTAAGGAAAATGTATCTGCTGTCAGGGTTTCAATTCTTATACAATTTTCTCTACTAAAATTCTTGGGGTTGGAAACTAATACTATTTGGAGTTGTGAGCTGTATCATCATAGTTCCATGAAGTAAAACTGCTTTTATCCTGTGAAATGCAGAAAATATAGAGGGAAAAAAAATATGCTTACTTGAAACAGTTTATTTGAATTTCATAAAATAATTCACAAAGTGTTTAGTCTTAAGGATGATATAGAGCTTTCTCAAATTTAAACGAAGAAACTAGAACAAGTGGCTTCAAAAAGAGCTGGTCATTTGCCCTTTTGTCACCAGAAAACCTGAACAGAATGGGAAGCATTCCCCCAAAAGTCAAGGCCAAAAAGTGAAGATTGGTAAATTTAAAAAGCTTTGGGCAGGAGAGAAAGGAAATTTACAGTGCCCAAGAGGTGAGTTTGAAAGAACCAGCTATATGTGCAGGCTTTACTTCCTGACATACAAACTTTCAGTCCAGAAAAATTCCACAGTGTGAGTGATGTCAGCTCAGCTGCTCTGTACAGCTCATAGGTATGTGAGCCAGGGCTGCCCTGGTGCTCACAGCCAGGTGCCAAAGCTGGCTAATGAGGAAACCTATTGATCTGTAGCATTTTCCTTCAAAAGTTTAAAAGCAAAGGAGAACTGTGAAAATGAAGTGATCACTCCTCTAACACGACAGCTTTCTCATCTGCTCTGCCCTGTTTGCCATTGTTCTGGTGCTCCTGGTACACTGCACGCTGGAGATTGCAAACAAGAAGTGGGAGAAGTTTGATTTTTATTCACTCCAGGTGCAAATATTGGCTTTCATCTTTCTTAGCATGTGACCAATTATACAACATTAATTAGCTGATAGGTTTTTAATTTCTGTTTTTTTTCTGAAACTAAAATTTGATTTCTGTATTTCAATAGAAAGTTGAATAATCTTGCCTGTGGAAACTACTTACAGAAGAATCCTTCTGTACTCAGCAGTGACTCCCACTGCATGGTTATATTATTCATTTAGTTAGATCTCTTGCTAATCTTGGGAAGACTACAGAAAGGGGCCTGGCTCTCCCTGCCTTTGTGACAGCATGAGAAGGGTGTAGTCCTTACTGCTCCTGTGCTGTTCTAGATCTGCCTTTTCTGAAGGAATGAATGGTACTGATGAGAAGAGATGCTGCTATCCAACAATTGAAATATATGTTCTTTATATTGGGGATTTTGACTGAAAAAAATATTCATTACAATAAGAGAAGCATGAGAAATATTTACTTCATTAACCATGGGGTCAATAATGCTGATTTTTTATTAGAGTTACAGAACAGGTATTGAGATGTAAAATTTTTTACTTCCATTTGACCATTTTGTATTTTTACATTTACAAAACACTCATGTGGCTCGAAGCTGTGAAAACATGAGTGTTTAAGTGATGAGTTTGATTCATGATTTTTGTCTATGGCATGAAGATAAAGCATATTGATCTGCACAGGAAAGCAAGAATTGCCTACTTGCTCTAGTTCTTCTTTTTCACTGTGAACTGAAGTGGGACAAGCAGCTCAGAATTTCCTACTTATTTCTTTTACTGCACTGCTTGCATAAAAGTGACAGGACACAAGAGACTGATTGAAACCCACCAGATCATATCTCCTGTTTGGTAAGCAGTTTGGTTTTTTGGTGTTTTTTTTTTTTTGTTGTTTTGTTTTGGTTTTTTTGTTTGGTTTTTAGGTAGTTAGATGTCTCAAAACTGTCATCCACAATCTAGAATAAGGATGACTTTGCTCCTCCCCAAAGCATCAGCACTTTGGAAACACTCTGCAGGTGTTGTTTCCAGAGTGTCAATCCTTTTTTCAGTGTGCTGCTTTTTTTGAAATAAATCCTGGTGACTTCAGGACAGGGCTTGGCCAAAGGAATTTAATCCAAATTCCCTCTTCCCTGGCACTGACCACCACTTTTTTTAGGACCTTAGAACCCTGTCTCTCAGAAGCAGCCTTTGGACCCTCAATTTTGTGTGCTGTGGACTAGAAGTGCTTGAAGTGCCTGCCCTTGGGTGCCCTTGGCAAGCAGTGGCTCCCAAAGAGCAGAAATGCAGTGTTGATACAGCACAGCCCATCCTGTTTGATGCATTATTAGGTATTATTAAACATTCTTCATTGTACCAGTTGTGCTAACAGTAATTTTACCATCTGTCCTCATAGTTTCCCTTTGATTTGTTGCTAAATGATGGAAGTTGGGGCATTTCATAGGACTTGGCTCTTTTTCATTATCAAATTAATGATCTGTTCAAGTTTAACTGTGCAATTTCTTATTATGTGAGTCTATTAGCAAAAGAACTCTCAGAGAGAAACCCTGAGTGCCCCCACTTTTATCCATCACTACTCTGGCATGTTCTCTTTCTCCAGGGAATAGTAATGTCCATTCTTACTGGGTGGCTGGAAAATGAAGTTACCCAGCAATACAGCAGCTCACCTAAAGGGATAATAATTTTTTTTTAAATACTAGGTACTAATTTAAAAGTTTCCCTAGACTGCATTAAAGACAAAAATTTTCTTGATTTTTCTTGATTTACTGCTAAAGCCCTTGTTTTCACTTTATTTAGTATCTTTCATTCTGAGTAATCAAATTTCAGGGGGTAAAATCTTTTCCTTTCTCAAGTACTCTGTGCCAACATTCACTGGTGAGTTGGTGTCAGTATTCAGAAGCTGCCAAACCATACAGGAAAGCTGTATCCTATGAGCACTCCCAAGAAGTGCAGCTTTGGTCCCAATGATGACAATTGACATATTACGTATTAAGGATAACATCTTCCCAGCTCTCATCCCTCAGTCCTTTTTTGTTCTGCAGTTCCAGAGCTAGTGAAACCAGGCTTGTCTGTACATAGTCAAACTTTGTTTATTTGTTGGGGCTTTATTAGTTTGCACATCAGAAAGTTTCCATAAGGTTAGTCCAGAGTGTGGAACCCTCTTAGAGGTGAGGAATTGTAGCTGAGAACACTTTTTACTTTTGAAGTCTTTCCAGCAATGACATCTGCTTTTCCATACTTGCATCAGGAAGTTGAAGACCTGGGTTCAGTTTGTACTTCTTCCCAACTTGAAGGAGATCCCCATTCCCTTCCCCCCTTCCAGCTGAGCACCATGACAACCAGGCAGCTATGTCAGCACCCACCTTCCTTGCTTCTGAAGCCAGGTGCCTGTGTCCAGATCACAGCAGGGGAGCCTAAGGAGAGGGAGGTGACACCACACCATAGAGCTTCACAGCACAGGTAGATGGTGTGGAGGGCAGGAAGAGCAGGAATCTGCTCCCCTGGCCCAACTTCCAGGAATGAAAACTCCCATTATTGTGGTTTCTTTGGGCTGGAGCTTAGGCTGTCACCAAGCAGTGTCTGGGGTTAAGCAACTCTTGTATCATTCCCAGATCACAACTGGGAACTTGTGTCAGGAGCTTCTGGCTCCTGAACTTGTACACTGTGGGATGCACATATCAATGCCTAGGCTAGATGGTGACTTCATTTCCCAGGTGACACTGGAAAGGGCACCCAATTTCTCTCCAAAGTGTTATGCCCTGGCCATCAGAAAAACCCTCTGCACTATGTGCAAACACTCTGAATGTTGCCAGGAAGTAAATGAGAACTTTTCTACAAACATAGAAATAATTTTGCACAGAGAAACTCAAACAGGCCATTAAATGTCAGCACAGCTGAGAGCCCTGGAACTCACCAAACCTTGTTTTTATCCTGTGCAGGTCTCTGACTCCTTCTAACATTAATATCTTTGCAATAAAACATTGGGCTGCTATTGTGATTTTTTTTTAACTTTGGTTTTGAAAAGACTTATTTGCAGCTATTTCTACTTCATGTTGTTGAAACTTTGAAATAAAGGAATCTATTATTAAATTGTGTAATTTTTATTAGTTCAGCAGCTCGCCTATGAAAGACATTACTGAGACTATGAAACTGAGTTACACAAAAGGCATCTGGGAATTGAGCTAGTAAACTAAAAGAGATCCTACCAAAACAAATTGAAAAATACAGAAGTGTTTGTCAAAGCCAAAAGCCATTATGTGCTGCCAAAATTATTGTACATGTTTATACAGTTGATTTGTTGAGAAACACTAGGGAAGAGTTGAAAAGGCAATCACAAATCACGTATTTTAAAATTTTTTATAGAATCATAGAATCATTTAGGTTGGAAAAGACCTCTAACATCATTGAGTCCAACCATTAACCTGGCACTGCCAAGTTTAGCACTAAACCATGTTCCCAAGTGCCACATTTATGCATCTTTTAAAACCTCCAGAGACGGCAACTCTACTGTTTCCCTGGGCAGCCTATCCCAGTGTCTGACAGCCCTTTCTGTGACAAGATTTTTCTTAATATCCAAAATCTCTTCCAGCTCAACTTGAGGCCATTTCCTCTTGTGCTATTACTATTACATTAGAAAAGATAACAATTCCCACCTGGTTAGAGCTTCCTTTCAGGTAGTTACAGAGAATAATAAGGTCTCCCTGAGCATTCTTTTCCCTAAGCTAAACAACCCCAGGTCCCTCAGTTGCTTCTCCACAGGCTTGTGCTCCAGATGCTTCACCAGCTCTGTTTCTCTTCTCTGGACTCACTCCAGCCCTTCAATGTCTTTGAGGGGCCCAGAACTGGACACAGCACTCGAGGTGTGGCCTCACCAATGCTGAATACAGGGGGATGGTCACTGCCCTGGTCCTGCTGGCCACACTACTGCTGATAGAGGCCAGGATGCCATTGCTCTTCTTGGCCATCTGGCACATGCTGGCTCATATTCAACCAGCTGCCAACCAGCACCTCTAGGTCATTTTCTGCTGGGCAGGTTTCCAGGCACTCTTGGGAGGAGCTGTTGACTCCCTCAAAGGCTGAGAGGCCCTGGAGAGAGACCTTGATGAATTAGAAGACTGGGAAATCACCAACCATATGAAGTTTAATAGAAACAAGAGCCAGACTCTGCACCTGGGATGGGGCAGCCCTGGCTGTACAGACAGACTGGGGAATGAGAGGCTGGAGAGCAGTGCCATGGAAAGGGATTTGGGGTCCTGGTCAGCAGAAAGCTGAACATGAGCCAGCAGTGCCCCGGCAGCCAGAAGGGCCATCCCTGTCCTGGGGACATCAGGGACAGCATGGCCAGCTGGGCAAGGGAGGGGATTGTCCTGCTCTGCTCTGAGCTGGGGCAGCCTCACCTCCCGTGCTGGGGCAGCTCTGGGTGCCACAATGTAAGAAGGGCATGAAACTATTGCAGAGTGTCCAAAGGAGGGAACAAAGATGATAAAGGGCCCTGAGGGGAAGCCTGTGAGGAGTGACTGAGGTCACTTGGAGCTGAGGGCAGAGCTCACTGCAGTTACAACTTCCTTGGGAGAGGAAGGGGAAGGGCAGGCACTGATCTCCTCTGTGGTGACCAGCGACAGAACCTGAGGGAGTGGCCTGAAGTTGTGCCTGAGGTGTTTTAGGCTGGATACTGGGAAAGGTTCTTCACCTTGAGTGTGGCTGGGCACTGGGGTCCCCAGAAAGTTGTCACAACAGTTTACTGGATATCAATGACATTTTCATTAGTTTGCTGAACACATGGTTTACTTGCCATATTAATTGCAAAATTACAGCATAAATATAAAAATAACTTCAATTAATTGAATTCTCAAACAGCTGATGTATCATCTGGGAAATGATGAGAAATAGACAATATCCTCATGGGAAATGAAAAGAACTCCACCCTGCACTGGGTACAGAAAATAATGAAAGAGTAAAAAGGGTATCTGCAGGCCAGTAGGATTAACAGCAAACTGTAGATGCTGTTGCAGTGGATTGCTAGTTTACATCCAGCTAGGATGAACCTTGAGATATGTTTTGAAGTCTTTTTGTGGGTTGAAAGAACAAGAAGGTAATGGCTTTGTGCCAGTCCTACTGAAAATGTCGCCACAATGAGGGGTCAGGTTGAAAAGAAAAGATCTGTGCCACCATGGGCGATGTAGGAAGCTCAGCAGCAGCCCATTTCTGGTGATGCCATGGCCAACAAAAACCCCTGTGCACTGTGTGGGCATAGTGGGTTAGGGCTTGGCCCTGTGCAGGTATTGGTCCTTGTACTGGTCCTTACATTAGTCCCATTTTACATGTTGATGTCCTGGACCTAAGGGACCAGTTTACAACACATACTATATAAAGAATTACTGCAATCCTCTTGAGAACAGAGCAATAAGTCATGAGGATGGAGGACAGAGCTACAGTTGGAAAATCATTTAGCAATGTTGTGCTTGGAAAATGCAAGTAAACATGTGGAGTAAATATCTGTATTAAATACAAGAGCAAAACCTAGAAACTGTAAATATTTAAACATAAGTGTTCAAGCAAAAGCTGGGAATGTGCTGATGGTATCTATGACAAAAATCAATCTTGAATTTGCAATGTGGCAATGCTGCAAATGGAAAGCTCTCTCGGGATGCATTGGCCTGGCAGGTCAGGAGCAAAAACACCACAGAGACGAGAGGCTGGGGGTGCACCTGCTGTGTCCTGTGCTGTATCACAGCAGCAGTGATCCCCTTCTCACTGCACTCTGATCCAGGCCCAGGACAGGGCACTGATGTGGCTGAGATCAGCTGTAATCCATGGGGCTGTACTCTTTCAGGAGTTTAGCTGGTATATCTGCTCTAAGAAGTGCACCCAGAGCAAATGTTGAGGCACTGTTTTTCACCAGTGTGATGATATGTTACCCTTCTAGTCTACAGAAACTCCAGCCAGGAGTACTTGTGTCTGTGTAGTGCTAGGATGTGGGTGGTAATTAAAATGAACTTAAATTATAGAAGAGTAACAGAAAGGAAAGAAAATTATTACAGACTGAAAACTGGTTATGTAGTGTGGAGAAGATTAATCAGATTTATGGGAGAGTGGAGACAACATGATGGCAAACATTTGGGAAATGTCAGCAGTGGAAAGTCTTTGTTTGTGTAGGATGACATTAGGATAGGGAAAGTTTTGAGGAACATTCCCCAGCAGAGTTGGTGAGAATCTCATTATCTGAGTTGGAAAAATTAGAGAGAACAAAGTGTTTAAAAATAGTTCTGAGGGGCAAATTTTGTCCATATGGAAAGGTGTACCTGGAGACATGACATTTTTCTTCCATTTCTAGATATGATAAGTATAACCTTCACAGCTGTAGACAAATGTGTGGCATGTCAGGTTCTTGTCTTTTGGAATAACGGGACGTAGGATGTAATGAAAGGATATCAAGGATACCTTTGACAAGGATATGTTTATGGCTGGATTAAATATCTGATACACAAAACCCAGTGAAGACTGATTAGAAAGGAAGCTGTAATCATGCAACAGATAAAAAAAATGCTTTTCAATCCACATGTGATAATTTACTGCAAACTTAACCATGAGTGTGATTAGGAGCAGTGGCCTATGCAGTGTTTTTTTCAGATTGCTAAAGCAATTGATTACAACTGAAATAGAAAGAAAACTTCAAATGAAGTGTAAGACATTGCTTGGGTAATACACATAAGGGAATTTATTGAGAGCTATAGAGGTCATTCCAATTGCATAGACATCCAGCCTGATTAAAATTAGAGAAAACAACAAAAAATTAGTATTTGCAGCAATATTCTACCTGTTAAAAATTGCTAACTTTAAAGATCCATGAAAGAAGATGAGGTGCCTAGCAAAGGTTGCATCTGCAACATTTTATTAGTGCCTGAAGTATCGGGGCAACCTGCTGGATGAGGAAGTCCTGCCTGTCTAATCTTTCCCTTTTTGTAGGTATCCTTGTCCATGTTCTGGATAGGAAAATGGCTGGGATTTGAAAAGCTTTGCATCAGTTCCAGGGTCTGCCTATGATTTTGTGTCAATAATTCCTATGATTTCTAAGAGAGTTACTTAACAACTCAGGATGGTGGTTTCCATCTGCACCCTGAGCAGTACAACACACCCCAGCAGGCTCATGTCCAGGCCAAGCCCTCGTTCAGTGTCCTTGTGTGAGTACCTGCAGGCACGTGCCTCTCAGTTTCAGTGACCAGAGGAGATGCCTGGGGCCTTTTGAGACACTCTAACATCCATGTGAGCTTCAGGGGTATGGCCCAGAAAATGTAGGGGGCCTGTAGGGTGTCTCAGATGGCTCAACACTTACATTTCAGGACCCGAACCACAGCCTGGATCTGTTCTGTCTGTAATGCAATAAACACACTCAGACACCTACATGCTGACACCTCACATTAGGTGTCTTGAACCATAGCCTGCCCATCCACTGTGCTGCTTCTCCTGTGCCTGTCACCATGGAAATGACCTCCTTGCTGGGACACTCTCCTCTGAGTTATCCCCAGAGTGTTGGGACAGCCTGGAGCACTTGGCCACCTCTGTCAGAAGTGCTAAGTAACCCTCCATGGGTGAGCCCGCACACCATGACCTGATAGAGAAAACTCCCTTCTTCAGAGAGACCAAAGCAGTTGCACAGAGAGGAAGCAAATATTTGAAATGTTGAGGTCTGGGCTGTATCCAGACCTGGATAGAGTTTGGACCATTTCCTAGCATGGCCAGCCTGGTTTATACAGTGCTTGTTATTTGCCTCAGGGAAGCAAATATTCTATTCCTGCTAAAAGAGGGCCCCTAAAATTTATTTCAGCTACTTTTAGTAGTAGCATAAGTGGTGTTTATCTAAGATAAGAAAGAAGTGGGAAGAGGTGAGTACAGAGGACAATATATGTCTTAGCCATCATATTACTGTAGAATTCTAAATGACAAAAATTAAGAGTTCTTCTACTGTGCTTTCTCTGATAAGAGAAGTGCAAAATCAGTTTATATGAAGAAGTACACAGGATGAAGAAGAAAATATGTTCAGGGCAAGTCCCAGGAGATACCTAATTACTCCTCGAATTAGAAACTGATATTGCAGGCTGCATGGCAAATTTCTGAGACAGAATGTGATGAGGTCCCCAAAAATTTCTTTCTTAATTACGCTGGAAAAATATTTTAAAGTCATCAGCAGGTTAACCTGTCTGGTGCATATTGGGGGCTCTTACTTCATTTTCCATGACAAACACATGTAGCCAGTAAATGTGTATCCCTAAAGACTCTCATGTTAAAATCTCAGCCCTGCTCCCTTCCAAGGCATGAGGGAAGTCTCTGGTAATCTGTTCCATTTACATGGCACTCTGGAAACAGTACAGAGACAAACATTACATTCAAAAGTTGTGAAAAGAATGGCTTTTTAGTCTTTACTGTAATGATCCCCCATTAATTTGAATAAGGGTTATGAAAACACTGGACAAAGGAAACAGACTGTGTGGGATGAATTCACAAGATAAAATTTACCAAGGTATATACTTTAACTCCTTGGTTTCCTATGCTCCTAAACACATATGAAACTTGGAAAAGAATGGAATATGCAATATGGAAAAAAAGTAATAATTCTGTAGAAGCATATGAGTGATAGCAAAAAGGAGCTGTTCCTTGCACAGGTTATTTACATAATTTGTTTTCTTATCCACTTAGCCTTCTGAATTTCACATAGCAAAAATGTTTTAAAAAACTGAGCATCCTTCTGTGTTTTGCATTTACATGGGCAAAATACCCCAGAGGAAAAAAAAAAGACAAATTGTCCAAATCTTATCAAGTAAAAGTGAAAGCAGACTGAAGAAGGGTTTGGATCACAGTTATAGCAATGCTTTCCAGCCACTGTACTCACTTTGGAATTGCTTGCAACCTATTGATTGTAAAAACAAAACTTTCTAAAATAGCTTGAGCTGCAGGTGATGCAATAGCTTTGCCTCTGATGAAAGCCAAACTGACTGCTCAAAGCCAGTGTGTGGTAAAGGAGAATTGGCTTTTCCATCTAAGTTACTTTACTAAGTTACTGGAGAGCTTTTTGAGATATGTGATATCTATTTTTTTAGTGAAGGTTCCTGAAGCAATCTGTCCTGTTTCCAGCCCATAACATTTCTCTTTTAGGACAGATTTAATTTTTGTGTTTGTACATGAATCTATCACACGGGTGAATCCTCCCCTCTTCCTATAGGACTCTTGGTTAATATTTCTGTCCTACATGGTGATTAACACATCTGAATTTGGGCAGCTTGTTCTTTTTTCAACCACCAGAAAGCACAGTGGTACTAATCCTAGACTTAATATATTGAGAACAATTGTAATAAAAGATTATATAATATTCCATTTGTCAAAAAGACTGAAATAATTTCACATAACATATTAAAACCATAAGATAATGAGACTGTTAAAAGTTGTAGAAACCCCATTCATCTTGTTTAATTTAGGAGAACTCAATGGCAGTAAATCACAGCTTGTTCTACCTGCAAGGAAGGAAGATACTCTGTGGGTCAGCAATAAAACTCCTTGGGTAGTGCAGTTAAAATGTGTAATCCATCATAAACAGTATATAGAGCCGCAGTCCAAAGTTCTGAAAAGGTTAGTATATTTTTTTTATTACTTTTTTACTGTGCTAGCAGAGAAAACCTGTTTTTCCCTCTTTGTGGAGCTGGTCCCACATTCAAGCCACATATGCAGAAGATATCCTGTACTCACAGGGATATATGGAACATAATAATAACAACAGTGAGTTCATTTTATTCTCCCCATCTCCACATTTTCATTTCCTTCAGTAACTTTCAGTGTATTTGCCCTCTGCTGGGGACCCATTTCATTAATGATGCAGTGCAATGACAACGAGCCTCAGCTGAGCAGATCATGGGACTTGTCATTAACCTTGTCTTGTTGGTAACATTTTCTCAGGTCAGCCTTCTGATTGTACCTTACTCTTTAACCTGAAAATATTTCTGAGAGAGTAAGCACAGCCAAACCCAACACTCACTGAGTCGCATCGCTGCAATGAATGCCTGGACTGAGCAGCAGCAAGGGCATTGTCCAGTGCAAGGACAAATGGCACCATTTGGTGTTCTGCTTTGATAATGGCAGACATTTGAAAGGCTTGTGTCATTCTGTCTGAGTGTTTGTGGGATTTCTTCTTTCTTTCCTGAGATTCTCCACTGAAACTTCTGCATTTGAAATAGCAGCACACAGGTGTTTTTTAGCATGAACCCTTGTTACATAAGCAGGAGTTGGGGATTGCAGGAGCTGATCTACAGTTACAGGTATGAAAATTATTCCAAGGTAAGTAGAAAGAGACATGGGAAAAAAGCAGTAGTGTGGCTTCGTGATCTGATAGGGCAGGCTAGAGATATAGCAATAGAGAAGATGTGCACATACAAGGGAACTTATTTCCTGGGTGAGACCAGACATGCAAAAATTTGTGTGGTCTGTAAGAAGCTCAAGAAATATGACTGAAGAGTTTGGCTGGAGAAAGAGACCAAAAAACTTTGTTTTGTCATGGGCAAAAGTTAACATGGATTTGTTGTGGCAGTTCAGCAACTGCAAAGTGTCAATGACTGTTTAGAAAATTATTTTGACAAAATCTTTATTTGCATTCTCAAGATTATTCAAACCCAGGAAATACCATACCTGTCTTGAAGTCTGAAGGATCTTTTCCCACCTTTGCCAAGTCCTGCTCTTACTTAACATCAGGGGACATTTTAGAGAGTGACAGCAAGAAGAATAATAGGAAAAGGAAAAGTCAGATAAAATGAGTTTCTATTTTTCACTCTGCTGTTAACATTGAAACTTTTGACAGTTCCTTTAATCTGTCTTTTCTGCTTCATGCATAGGTGGAACTGGAAAAGTAGAGCTTTTCTCAGGAGTACTTTCCATGAGAAATTATAAAGTTTTCCATGAGAAAAGGATGAAAATATGAAAAAGGGATTTTTCTTTTGCCACACTCACAAACTTTCACTCTCTTCTAGCTTTTGTAGAGCTAAGAAATGGTATGAGAGTGTGAAGAAGAGGAGCAAAATACATTTCATTTATAAAAATAACACCTTCCCTTTTACACACTTGACAATGATTTCTGAACACAAGACTTTGTCTCAAAATGTAGCACTTCTAATTCTTTCCTACTGTTGCACAGCTGGTGAGGCTATGGGTGAAATCTGTGTGCACATAATTCTCAATTCTGCAACAGAAAACTTTGGCAAAAATCTTCTTGACACTTTTAATTTTTTTTCTTTCCATTTTTATAAGCCATGTCTCTGCCTGCTTCTCCTTTAAAACAGGTTTTTGGTTCAGTTATACTTGCAGATGAAGAGTATGTTGGAAAAATGTTAGCTGTCTCTTATTGTGAGTGTGATAATGTTCCCTGAGGGCTCATTGCTTATAAAAAATGCCTTCATCCTGCAGCAAAAGAATTAACCTCAGAAGCCCAATAGCCACAGGATCAGGAAGCCAACTTATTGAACCAAAAGCACTGAAGAGTAAAAGCTGACATTAGGAGTGAGATATATTTTATAGGATATACCTGGACCCCCACTGCACCATAGACACAATTTGGGTGCCAGAGTTCAGGAGAGCAGCCCAGCTCCAAGTCCTAAGACTGATTAGATCCCAAGAGGCTATTTAATAACAAACAAATCAAACAAAAACCCAAACAAAACCTCCTTTAAGTACCTTAAGTTCTTCAGTGCATGGTCCCCAGCCAGACTTTTCCTATGGCTGCCTTGCCAGGAGATCCAGTGTGCTGGGCTGGGCATGGTGTCTCTTCTGCTCTGGAGTTGACAGGAGGTACCAACCAGCTGATTTTGACTGTACCACCCTGCTGGATGGATGAGAAGCAGGGCAAACCCTCTGCTTTGGGGTGCCAATGCCTGGCCATCCTGCCTCCAGCTGGAGCAGGGCTCTCCATGAAACAAAGAGCTCAGCCCATCCTGAAGCTGGGCCCGGGCATGCACTGTGGCTGTGACAGGAGGTGCTGATCTGTGCCTGCACCTGGGCCCACCAGGGCTGCCCACAGCCCTCCAGAATCCTGCAGCTCTCTCCAAATCAGGGCTATAAGCTGTGTATCTAATCTAAGTTTCCTTATTGAATCTAACACATCAAATGTGTGAAGATATCACCCACAAATGCTGTTTTAAACATCCTACACCATATGTTGACAGAGCCTTTTGGCTGTGACCAAGTGGCTTGGCTAAATAAATGTTAGAAAATATGTTAGAAGAATGACTCCTTTTGCCTATCCAAATAAAACCGAGCTGGCAAGTAGATATCTTTCATCTATGCTGGGTTTTACATAATTGTTTCAATATTCCATTTTAATATGCCTGTGTATCTGTGGATGAATCTGGATTGTTCTCAAGTGAAATATTGTGAATCAAATCATGATGACAGAATCTTGACTATTTAATTAATGTGTTAGCATGTAACTGTAATGCTTGATTCCTACAAAGGACTAAATTAACAACTTCATTTAACTATGCCGTTCTCAGTGGAAAAGAGCACACTTAAGTGCTCCATGGTGCTATTTACACCTGCTTAATTACTTTCATTTACAAATTGTCTAAATTACCTTGCCATAAAGGAGGACTGGGAACACAATCTGTGAATACAATTAAAACTTCAGACTTCAAATGCCAGTTTGGTACACTGCCTTTGTCAGAGGCGATTCAGAAGCTATTCATATGAGGAATAATCCATGGCTATTCATACATCTCTCTCTGTCTTGAACATTCAAACACTTCAGTTTAAATCCAAATTTTCATTTTATGTCATGTCAGTAGAGAAAGAGGGAAAGTTTTTGTTGTTGTTGAGGTTTTTTGTTTGTTTTTTGTGAGAAAGTGGCATTGGAAATGTGGATTCTCTGTCATGTTTGGACTTTGCACATGTCCCACGGTAAAACCATTCGTGCCATCCGTTTCCAAACCCAATGCTGAAACATGCAACCTGTTCTACTTGTCAGTGCTCATATTTTAATAAGGACTTAAGCTGAATATATTTTGGACCTGGATTTCAAGTTCCTGAGTGACTCCTGTCCATACAGTGGGCCAAACCAAACTGTAGTCCTACACTGTTGAATACCATGCTAAGATTCAAACTTCATGGCTAAGTCTGTGAGCCAGTAGCTCTGCTGGTCCTGATCCCTTTTCTGTGCTGGGTACCAGGATTAGGTCCTCCTGTTCACTCCCTGTGGAAACCAGGGCTCACAGGCTCTGGGCCTTTGAAAGCCAGTAAGTTTCTCTCTGTTTTAGAGAGAGCAGCAGTTTTAAAATGAGGTGTTTTGAAGAATTCACTCTGAAGTTCTTGGTGTGTTTTGTCAGAAGCTGAATTCCTCAGTGACATAAATCCCAGTGGGAATTATTTCAGTGGGAAAAATGAAAAGCGTACATCAGTAACACATGGATGTTTTCATGTGATATGTTAATTTTGAAATTGGGCTAGAGAGATATAAGTGATAGACCAAATACAGCACAAAAATAAAACATTGGTGTGTATACATAGAAAGTAAGTTTATTAGTAAGTCTCTAAACAATTTATTATTAAATGTTGTATGTTAAGTACCCCAAATAATCAGATTCCTTCTTGTTTCCTTTGGTAATTCTCAGCTGTTTCCTAATACCCTATTTGTAAGAGAGTGAAGAACATTGAGCAGACATGTTTCAATAGTCTTGATAACAACCAGAGAAGTTCTCTAAAGTCAGAAGTAGAAGAATAGCTATCCTTTTATAACTTCTCCCTAGAAACTATATATTACAAAGTACAGCTCCTCTTCATGGTACATTAAGAGCAGTTATATTCTGTAAATGTATTCCAAGATAAATTGAAGTTCATATATATTTTAAAGATTTTATTGAGTCCTTGGTGAGAATACTATTTTATTGATTGAAATCCTCACAGACATGAAAATAAATTTATTAGTCTCATTAAATGAGCAAATTCCTTTCTAACTGTTTTCTATTTATCAGAACAGAATGTATAGTAATATAATAAAATCACATAAGAAATTAAATGTAGAAATCACAAAAAAAAAATCTTGTACCCTCATAGATATTTCTTTACATGAGGAGATGTTTGATGTAGGCTGCATAGCTTTCCCTTTTTTCCCACTCTGGTGAACAATCAAAACTACAAAATCTACTCTGCAAATGGAAAAAATTAGTAGAACAACGAATTCTGAGATGAATAAATGACATTTCTTCAGATGAAAGGAACATGGAAAGCATAACTTTATTTTCTAAAAATAGATAACCAACAGAAGTTTATGAAGTGGTGTAGATCACTAAACCTGGTGTGTTAGCCTGCAATCCCCACTGCTGGAGGCAGCTCCTCCTGCTCTGCTCTCCTCCATCCAGGATGTCAAGAGTGCAAGTTACTGAGTCCATACTGAACACATGATAACAGCATTCCTGATATTTAGAGCTTATGTAAGATGATTAAGCATCCAGAGCCTTTTCTGTCCCTTGACTTATCCTTGCACCAATCTTTGAGGGAGTCAGAAAAGTGCTACTCTCTTTATTTTCCAGCCAAGAAATTGAGGGAGCAGGGTGCTGAAGTCAAGTGCAGGCAGCCCCTGGAGAGAGAGGAGGTGCCATCCCAAGGAGACAATTCTTCTGCAAGAGTGGTGTCCAGCAGTGCCCAGCAGCACCTCAGGCATCTTGTTTGTCCTTGTTTTGCCCTGGAATCATAGAATCATAGAATGGTTTGGGTTGGAAAGGCTTTCAAAATCAGCCAGTTCCAGCCTCCCTGCCATGGGCACAGACGCCTTTCACTAGACCAGGTTTTTGAGAGCCTCATCCAGTCTGGCCTCGAGCACTTGCAGGGATGAGATATACAGCCACAGCTTCTCTGGGCAGCCTGTTCCAATGCCTCATCACCCTCTCAGTACAGAATTTCTCCCTAATATCTAATCTAAACCTAGTCTCAATTTGAAGCCACTACCACCTGTTCTATCGCCACATGCTCCTGTAAAAGTCCCTCTACAGCTTTCTGGTAGACTCCCTTCAGGCACTGGAAGACAAAAATTCATATGACTTTCTCCTTTTGCAATTCTTTGAAGTGAAGCCTGACTATCTCTGTCCCGTGTTCCAGATCTTAGATAACTAAGCAGATTTTAAAGACCTGAGCAAGATTTAAGGTGAAGATATTTAGAAGATGAATTAGGTAAAGTGAAGTGGGAAAGGAAGGGAACGAAAATGGAAAGGGAAGGAAAGGAAGGGAATGGGGAAATAACTATCTCAAGTGCTTGTACAAAAGGTCCGAATGAATAAAAAAGACTCCACATATACAAACATGCGACTCTTCTATTCAGTTTAGGGGAACTGTGAGGGTCCACATCCTGTCCCTGTGCCCAATGGGCCTGGCCCAGCAGCTGCTTTTATACTAATCACCCCAAAGTGCTCCTTTAGTGGAGCATGACGCTGTGTGTTGGAAATGACACTGTGCCCTCTCCTGCACAGAACTTGAGCTCTCACAAGGTACAACTGGTGAAGAAAATATAGTGCCCCTAATTTTGCTTTTTGAAGGCAGTCCGGAAGTTAGAGGACATCTTCCACTTTTGTTAAAATAAATTACCATGCATTTTGCTTCCTTGTGTGTACATAAACACCCAAATTCTATTCCTTTTCTTTTATTAAGAAAAGATTTTTTCCCATGGAAGAATGTATGAAGCAATAATTAGCTTTCAAGGTTCGTTAAGTGCTGAGATTCTGTCAAAAATAATCACATGTCATTTCTTAAAAACAGTTTAATAATGAAACTACTTTAGTCCAGCTATTAACTACATTTAAACAGCTTTTAAAAAAGTTATAAATAACTTCAAGCTATCCAAGTGACTGCAGAAAATGGGAGCAGAAATCAGAATAAGGCCATTGTCTTTCACATATCACTGTGGAAGAGTCAAGCTACTGTTAAACAGCTGTTAAAATTCACATCCTAAATTCAAGCATGACAGGCTTCTTTAGTTTCACTGGTTTCTAGTAACTTTAAAAAGGGTTAGCCTTTAGTCACTAAGTTAGATTTAAAACAACCATCTAATTTCACTTTTTTGTCAATTGTATTTTGTCACAATACAAAAACAAAACAAAAAAAAAGAAAAAGGGAAAGACCAAGGTGATAAATACTAATTGACAGTACCAATTTTGAAACTTTTGTTACCAATTCCTGTTCAACAGCAAGATAATTTTAGCTCCATTCAGGTGACACTTACCTGTCCTCACAAAGAATTAAACACTGGTATGGCTATTACTACTTTTACAGCTCTGCTTTTGTACCAATGACTCCTCCTACACAGCAAATACCCAGGTTGTGTACACTGTGACACAGAAACAGCAGGAGTGAACACTGGCTCCAGACCAGCCCTGCAATCCTTTGGCAAACCTAGAGTAATTGTTTTTCAGTATCAGTCTTTAATTTACCTTTTTGTTTCTGGACCCTTAACATTAATGAGACATTTTAGTAACCTTTAGGTACTATTTAATTATTAATAGTATAATTAGCTGCAACTGGAGTCAACTGAAGACAGGGTAAGTCTTGCGCCTGAGACAGCTTGAGAGACACAATCACAGAATCTTAGAATAGTTTGAGTTAAAAGGGACATTTAAAGCTCACCTAGTCCTACCCCCTTGGAACTGAGAAGGAACATTTTCAACTAGATCTGGTGTCTCAGAGCCTGGTCTAACTTGAATGGTTCTAGGGATGGGGCACCCACAATTTCCCTTGGCAACTTCTGCCAGTGTTCTACCATCCTATTGTAAAAAAAAATTCTTCTTATAGCTTGTCTAAATCTGCTCTCTTTTAATTTAAAACCATTGCATCTTATGCTAGGGCAACAGACTCTGCTAAAAAGTTTGATCCCATCTTTCTTATAAGCCTCTTTCAGGTAGGTACTGGAAGGCCACAGTTAGGTCTCCCCAGAGTCTTTTCCAGGCTGAAGGAACCCAGTTCTCTCAGTCTTTCCCCACGGGACATGTGCCCCATCCCTCTGTTCACCTTTGTGGCCTCCTCCAACAGGTCCATGTCTTTCTTGGCTCTTGGGAACCCCAGGGCTGGGTGCAGCCCTGCAGGTGGGGTCTCACCAGGGCAGGGCAGAGCAGAGGGCCAGAATCCCCTCCCTCACTGCTGCCCACACTGCTTTGGATGCAGCCCAGGACACGTTTGGCTCTCTGGGCTGCAAGGGCACATGGCTGGGTCATGTCCTCCAGCCTCTCACCACAGCACCCCAAAGTCCTTCTCTCAGGGTTTTTCTCAGTGAGTTCTCCCAGTATTTAAGGAATATTATCTTATGATTTACTTCATCCTTTTTCTAAGTAATTCTATTGATAGATTTTTATATGTCACTTGATTAGCTGTGCTGTTAAATTTCCTGTTTACAAAACTAATGGATTCCCTTGATTACTGCTTAATAAAACAAATAAGATGATGTTTTTCCTCCTATACATGCCATTATAAAAATTATTTTTCTCTCAGGGAAGCTTCCAGTGCTTCCTTCTGCATTGTAATTATTATAACTATAGAGTGGTGACATTTGCAGGAAAGAGCAATTCAATCAGGAATACGTAACTACTCACCCCAATGACTGAAAAGGTGAAATGAAACAAAACTTAGTTGTTCTTTTGATTTGAAGTCATAACACTATTAAAATGACCAGCAATTGTTATGGTGGAATTGAGAACAGGAATGTAAAAGTGCAGGGCTCCTGTGTGAGAAGCACTGGAAATACTCTCCCATGCCCTAGATCCAAGGTAAATCTCTGGGATGCAGCACAGATGGATTGGCATGCAGGCTGCTGGAGGAACGTTCACCTTACGCATCCTGTAATCCTGAAGGGAAGCAACACAGACTTTCTAAATGCAGTACACAGTAAATCTCTGTGTCCCCAGATGCTCCCAGGCCATCGATGTTCTGGTGCTGGAGTTTCAACACTTGGTCTCAGATGTGGTAAGGACCACTTTCCCACTCACGGCTTACCCTGATCAGGCACCAGTACAAAGGCATGCAAACATTGCACTAAAAACTCCCTTAAGAGCACTTTTTCAGAAATGCACTTCTATTAAAAGTGTCATTGGCCTAATAACAGCTGCAGAGCTTTCCATAAACATGGGAGGAAGTCATCAACAATTCACTTTATTCTATTCTTTCTCCTTGAATTATTTTTCCAGCACTGATTGGCTGTTTACAATTTGCTGAACACAAGTATTTTTCACTAAACTTTAAAACCCACCATGCTGTGATTTTTTCTGGTTTTCCATAAGGTCTTCAGACTACCAAGTTAAAAGAGAAGATCCTGCCTTAAGACCTCACCTGGACATCACCAGATGGCTCTGGGACATCACCTGATGGTTTTACAAAAAGGAGTTTTCCCTAGAGAAAAAGTATGAGAATCATTCAGTTGTGCAGCCAACCTACATCCTGGCATATTATTAAATATTTTATTGCCATGAGTAAAGGCAAGTAGCAGGGAGGGAAATTTTAACTCAGCTGTAGGAAGAGAGACTGTTTTGGCAGAGGAGGGGGCATATTTTTCATTCATGCCCTGGACATGGATTATTGAAAAATATGTTCAAAATCAGACTCATTTGAGAACCATGAGTTCACAAATTCTACAATTCCAGCTCAGGTCTCACCTTTGATGGTGCTCAGCTCTGCCCCAGCTGTGCTCTGCTGCCTTTTAAGCTGTCTGATACCTCTTCACTCTTGCAAAGGCTGTGGGCAAGAGGCTGAGCACCAGCAGTGGCTAGTGGTTGGACTGGGAGACTTTGGCATCCTGGCAGACACTTGGGACCAGAATTTGTATCACACAACAAGGCTTTGTCCCCTTCAAACTTCCAGGCTCTTCAGCCTTTCACTTGGGATTACAACTGCAGGCAACATCAATCCTCAGGCAGGAACAGGCAGAGGAAAATTCCCTTTAAGTTTACAGGAAAGTAATCTTTTTGCCTTCTGTGTTTAGCATTTAGAGGCTGCAGATGTGAACAGTTTTACAAAAGACACTTTCCAGCACTGTGATTTTGACTTCAGAGCTCACTTGGCACTTGGCATCTGCATGTGATTTGCAGCTTCAGATGTACTTAAAAAAGAATGAGATTTATAATAATTGGCACAGAGGCATTTTTGTCTCTACTGAGATGTTCTTGCTTGTCAGCTGGGCTGGTCACCTGGAGTACAGCTTCGTGAGGAGACATTAACAAACTGCTGCTACATCAGGTTTGTGAAGACTATGGGCAGCAATGTGGCCATTCCCAGCCAAGTAAGTTTTTCCTTTTTCCATAGTTACATGATACTTCCTAAATTCAGAAAATATTTATTTCATTGTCCATTATGAATATCCTAGATGGTAAAATCATGAAATATTTGTGTGTATCTTGAAGGTGCTGATGTACGGCACAGATTTTAACTGGTCCAACCCTACTGAAGTCTTGGGAAAGAAACTCATTTTTGTCATTGGGGCTTCATCTTGTCACCATGGTATTCTTTTTCTGCCTTTTTATCAGCCAGCTAATGGAAGAAAAATATTGCGCACACAGTCTCTGCCAAATGACTCTTCAGCTCACTGCCAGATCCTGTGCCCCTGTTCTTCACACCACGTAACTGGCAATCTGGTTCAGGGCTCTCCTTTTGAGAGAGTTTCTACATTCCCCAATACCACATGAAACAGACCCAGGGATGATTTGGGTTCACAGTGACTGAGCCCACAGATTATCTTCCCATACTGTCCTGGCAGGTGCCAGAAATTCGCGCACCCCAAATCTCTGTCAGGCTGTGCCTTATTAATGCACCAAATACTCTCAGTGCCACAGCATGAACTGGTCCACTTTCCCACCTTATGGCAACACCTTCACCTTTTTTCAAGTTATTGACATTTTAACATCCCAGAAAATCACAAAAATGTTTTAAGTCTCTCTGCCCAGAGAAGACCCAGGATGGATGCTCTGCTCTGTGGACAGGGCCATTTGCTGGATAAGAAGCTGGTGTGTAATGTAATAGTTGTTGACTGATGATGCTTCTTCCTTAGCTTTTTGAAGCATTGCATAATTACCCAGGGCATACTGATAAATGGAGACCTAGTTTACTCTGCAACTACTTAAAGTGGGATTTTTTGAAAGAACAAACATATTGTGTATCTTGTGACAACAAGAAGTCAGAGGCTCAGTGGCATATAATTTCAAATGACCTGCAAGCACTCTAACATTAAATGGGCAATTCTGTAAAGCACAGCTTTAAAGCTCATTCTCAGTTTATTTGATTCATAAGCATAATAAGGGCAAAAGAAACCCAACAGTGGAAAATAGCAGAAGCTTAAACTAGGAGTACAGTATAATGGAAACCAAAAATACTTAATTTTTACTTATAATGAAGGAAGGTAATTTAAAACTATATTATACACAGTATTGCTCTTTATTAAAAAAAAAAAAAAAATAGAAGCTGGAAAGAAGTGGTTGCTGAATCATGCTGGCTTTGTTAGCTGCTCAGAAATCCTGTTGGTTGCTGAACACTACCAGGAGCTTTCCAGGCACCTCGGAAATGTGAAGGAGGATTATTGCTATAATTGCACAGCACAGGCAGAACACATCTCCAGAGGGACTTTGGGCCTCTTGAGACTTTATCATCATCATCTGCAATTCCAGAGCCTGGAATTCAGAGGCTGTGTGAGGTGATTAATCCTGAGCCTGGAAAAAGTTGGGCTGTATCACACGTGCTTGCTCAGTTCTTATCCTTCTCTATTTATTTTTTCTATGAATAGCTCTCTGTGCAGAGCTTTGTGCAAAACATTAATCAAGGCATGTTTTCATGTCAGATTGCATTTTATATAGAAAATATGTTCCTAAACTTCACTGTTGCACAGAATAAAGAGTGAAACAGTGGGTCTGCACTTCTAAATCCCAGGTGAACCCAGGAAGAATTTAATTTTCTTTTAAATCTTACAAATAAGTCCATCTCATGAAGTTTTGAAGGCAGATGCATGTATTTAGGTAATTCAGGTAACATAGGCTTGAGGAAATTCCATTCTTGCCCATTTTTTAGGCCTGTTTTAGGCAATTTAGATTTTTAACTTATTTTTCAAGACATGTTTGCTCTGGAAATTGCATTGAGTGTGCGTCACCATTCCATTTATGAAGTGAGACTTGGCAGACCTCAAGACATACTCTACAAAGAGAGCCACCCCATGGTGTGGTGATGCTTCCAGCTTTAACTTGGTAAATAAATAAGGCAAAATAAACTACAATAATAGTAGTTTATAATAAC
The DNA here is from genome assembly GCF_027887145.1 of Ammospiza caudacuta. NCBI lineage: Eukaryota > Metazoa > Chordata > Aves > Passeriformes > Passerellidae > Ammospiza > Ammospiza caudacuta. Next base: position 82,051,630 of record NC_080595.1, read on the forward strand.
TATAATAAACTACAATTTCTATCTGCACATGAAATGCTTGTGCTCTTGGGTCCATTGCACACAGTTGGCTAATATTCTGAAAAGTGTAGCAAATCAGTAGCTCCTAACACTGGAGATGTTATCAAGAAGTTCATTCCCCACTGACAGCTCCTTGTATTCATGTATCTCAAACACTTGGGACTCTAATTAGGGATCTACCCAACAAGCAGGACAATGATCCCAAGCAGTTCACACTGGGGTATACAGTTATGACCCTGGATCTCCTCAGTGCTACTAATTCCTGGAAGTAATAATTCATTTCCTGTGGATTTTTGTGCTCAAAAATGCCATAAATCAAACTTGGCCTTTCTATTCTAAACAAGGCACATTGTGCTATACAATGGATCTCTGTTCTGAAGAGACATTTAATGGGCACAAGTCATGCTGTTGACGCAAATGTCTGATCCCACAGCCATTTCCATCACTTTTTGTGAAACATAAACCTGGATCAGTTAAATTTCACATATCCTGAACTTCTGTCCTGTTCCCATCTGTTACTTCCCAAGTTTGGCCTTTCTGACAACTGTGTTAGTGCTCAGGTCTGGACACAAGAGCTATCAAGTCACCTGCACAGATGCTTTCTTCCTAGGAGTTTAACTGATACATCCATCTACTGCTCAAAGTAGGGCAATTCTTTCCCCCTCACAGAGCTAGAATCCAAGTATAAGTCTGTAATTCACTGTGTCAAATCCCCTACCAATGTCCTGACACTCCCTGACCCAAAGGTAAAAGAGGAAGAGATCACTAGCTTAATATCAAATTCTTTTCTTCCAATCACCTCAAAAAATCTCCACAACCTTTTGTCTCTGCATAACAAACAGTAAGATTTATGGCTGTTTCCTAAAGTAATTTAAGAGCATTTTATTGATTTTAATGTGTACTCACCAGTGATCCCTTCACCTGTTAGCAGAGCATACCCATTTCTAGGAAAATACAGGAGCTCACATTATGTACAGAAAAGCAATTTGAAATAGGAAATAGACTGTACCCAATTGAAATTATAAAGATATTTAGTCAGGAAGAATGTAATTACCTAAGATGAAATTTGGCCAGGAGATGAAAGCTAATCTTATTCTATCCAGTGTCTACTTAACCTCATATCTTTATAGAGATATATATAGAGATACGAAACTTTTATGAAAAATAGCTTATTATTCCCATCTCTCCCAGTATACACACACATATACACACACACAAAAAATTACTCTTTGATATCAGGATTTGCTCTTATTTACTTGGCAGAGTTGCTGTGTAATGTAGGATCAGGAAAGTTGCAAATATAAAATATATGGCAGACAGAGCATCAAAGACTGCAGAGGCTGAAGAAGGAGCAAAAAGCAGGAGATAATGCAGGGGAGCTGCCAGTCACTGAATCCTCTGCTAGAAAAAAGATATCAGCTCTTTACCCTCTCTCATTTCCACAAGCATCTTTCTGCACCTCCTGAACCCTTGAATTTTCACAGCCACTCTCCCAAAGCAGTGGAGTTTACCAGCTTACAGCCACCCTCCTATGCACAAGTTACCACGTGGCAGGAAAAGATGCTCCTCTCACCAGTTAAGGCTCACACCAAACATTCTTCTATTTCCTTTACAATTAAAGCATTGCTTCCCATTCCACTTTTCCAAATGATTTAGGACTTTTCTGGATTTAGCTCCTCTCTACAGCAGTCTCCCTACAGCACAGGATAACAATATGTTGCTGGTTGTTAAAATGTGGTTCTAGCAATTACCCTTTCATTTTTAAAATTTGCTACAGTACTAGTCCAACTGAATTTCTAGAAAAACACATCCTTCTGTAATTGTGAAATAATTTGCTACAGGAAAACTTTACTATATGAGCAATTGTATTTATTCTATATTTCTGACATCACAGCAGACAGAATTAGGATGAAGAAAAGGACTAGACATCATATGAAATTATTTCCAGCCACAGCTAATCACCTATCTTCCATCATTGCATGGAAAAGTGGAAGTAGAAACATACAAGAAAATCCAAAATTTGAATAACAACTTGATTTTTCCTCAGATCCTAATGGCTACAACAAGGAAGTGAGAGAATATGCAAGTCTTATACAGCGTTACCTATGGCAACTGAGTGACTAAGATGCTTATTGTTATGTTAAGTAATCAAAAGTAGCTGCAGTCTTAAAAGAGTGGCAGATCAACCCTATTTAGGCATACTTTTTAAAATGGGTGTTCATCAACTGTTTTCTTGTAGGAGGAATCAATTAGTAGAACTAAATTGTAGCACTGAGTAGTACATCAGCAAAAATAGATGAAGTGATCACAGCATCAGCAACTGTCATCTTCTCCCTGGAGAAACCAAGACAGATTTTAGCATCTTCATGGGCTGCAAGGGACAGCATGGAAAGGAGTGATAAGTGCATTTTTCTGCCTTTTAGACTTTTGGTAGTAACACAGGAGAACTGAAATCTGCTAGTAAATTTAGAAGCACCACTGGTTTTCTCACTGATTACTGAGTTAAAATTTTCTGCAGTGCAATCAGAGAATTGTTAAGGAAGCTTTGATTACACAGTAAACTATATACTTAGCATGTCAGTAATAAAACCCTGGTTAATCAAGCTCATGCTTCTTCCCCTCTTGACATCACACCACCAAGTCTCTAAATCCTTCACAGGTTTTAGGGGAGCCCTGCCATGAGGCCTTCCTTGTCTTGTTGTACTAGTGCAGCTGCATGGTGCAGGAGCTTTCACCAAGGGGAAAGAGAATAGCACCCCAGGAGCCATCTCACACACCCAAACACCAACATACCCCAGGGATAGGAGCACACAGCTATGCCAAAAATTGCTCTTGACCTCTGAGAGGCTTTGTGGGAGGACCACCCCTGACATGACAGTCCCAGGACACAGAGAAAGGACTCCAGATGTGTAAGGTGATAGCATGCCCTCATATCCGTTATTTACTGGCACCCAGTGATCTGTTCTGAGTTACACTCAGCCAGAGGTGAGGAGCAGAGCAGTGACAGGACAGACCATGTTCTCCAGGCATCTTACTGAGCACAGCAAAGGTAGGCAGGGGAAAGGTTTTTCTTACATGTCACTCAATGCTATTGAAGACCTTCTTAGCACAGGTGAATGTGAAATGAAGATTTTACTTTGGCAATTAATAAAGTATCAGCTCATTATTTTCCATGCCACATGTTGTTAGTTATTAGTTTGATACACAGAGGAGCTGTTGAAGTGCAAACCCATTGCTGGGTAGACTTAGAAAAGCTTAAGTCTTGTGAGTAATTAGAATTATAACATAAACCTGGCTTTTTTGCTGAGAAGATTTTAGCACAGGGCCTATAAGTTCCTTAGACAGTTTTGGCATCATGCAGTTTGGAAATCATCTGTTACAGAACTACATGTGTTTTCACAGGGGAGTGGCAGGTTTTTTACTAGCTCTTGCTGGATACCTGGGCATGCTGGTAATGAGACAGACTGGAGTGCAGCAGTGCCTCTGACAAAATCATACTCTCCCCACAAGTCTCTGGATTCAGGGAGGACCTCCACAGAGAATTATGAGGTGAGCTGCTGGGTTGGGCACAGCAGGAAGTTACCAGAGGCTAAGCTTGATGGAAATGTACCCCAATTTACCCATTCAGCAATGCATTTCTGTATAAGCTCTTCCCCTAGTAATGTAAACTACATTATTGTTGTTTTACAGAGGGATTAATAATCTCACATTTATTGTGGGACAAGGGCAGATACTGCTAAAAAATTACTTGCCTGATTGTGTAGTTCCATCTTATTTCCACTGGCCAATCCATTTCATTAAAAGTTTGTGATAAAAGGCTCACGCAAAGATCCACCTTTATAAATTTTTATAAATGTTTATTTTGTTATCTGAAAATGCTGCAACACTAGTTGCAGGCAGCAAAAGATAATGGAATATTTGTAATGTGTTTGTTTAGCTAGCACAAACAAAATTGATAAAGCAAACTTGTGCCAGGAAGATGGCTTTGTTTTGATAAATTATCCACAGAAGCCTTGTTCTCTAAAGGTTGGCTGATCAGTCAAGGTTCTCTGTGTTTTTCCAGTATCTGCTGTGCACAGATATCTGCACAGTCACATAAGAGCTACCTAAAAAACCATAGCATGCTTACTCTTTGATGTTAGTTCTTCTCACAGACTCTTTCCCCAAATCCTCCATAACAATTTAGAGCAACAATTGCTCTAACAGCAATCTTCTTTATTACCAGCTTTGCATTTTGTAATGTGTGATGAATTTGTAATTAACTTGCTATTGGTCCAATCAACAAGACAACGGCCAGCTCTGCTCCCCAAGCTCTGTTCAAAGAACGAGGCTGCAGTTCAGAGCCTCCTCACTTCCCTGGCAGGGGAGCTCCAGGCTCAGGGACCTCCACGGGGCTGTGCAGAGGCCTGGGATGTGTAACCACTTGAGAGATGAAGTCAGAGCTGGCAGGGGAATGCAGAGGGGTGGATTCATAGCACCTTATAAGTACCTAAGTTAAGTGGTATGTCTTCCATGGCCTCTAAGTCCAAGGGAATGTAAGAAATTGAGAAGATTTGTTCTGAGGGTTCAGCTCCTGGCTCCCTGCAGATGCCATGGGAAGAAGTGTTGTGATCCCTACCTAAATCTGACTGCTGCCAGCCCTGTGGCAGACTGAGCTGTCCACACTCCCTTGAGCTCAGGCACTGAAGTGGTCACAGCCTCAGAGCTGTGTGCAGATGGAAAGGTGTCTGTGTTCAGGCCAAGAGCTCTTCTTTTTGTTTGCTTAAATCCTGTTTGTGAACTAGGACCCTGAACTTTCTGGTGTGGATGTGATGTATCTATAACTCATGAGATAAATATTGAGGAAGCTTGGAAGCTTGCATGAAGGAAATCCCCCAAACTCTTGGAAGGTGATAGATATATAGCAACCAAAATTAGCTTTTATTCTTTAAACAGAAGACAGCTGCTAGGAGGAAAAGTTGATATCTTGGGGACTGCAAATCACAAGTAGTACTTGTGCTTCACTAATTGTCAACTGGTTCAACCTCTTCTGCTCATCCCTTAAGTACCAGTAATGCCTTTGTAACTCAGACACCATAGGAAATACATTTCTGCATAGCAAACAACTGGGAAAGTGTATCCAAATTAACTATAAGTCTCCAGCTGAGCTTTTGTTTTTTGACTACTGCTTTATCACACACAGCAAAATGGATTTATAAAAAGGATGTGGTGAGACAGTATATCATTTAGGGCCTGCACCGTTCAGGTCTGAGCAGTTTATCCTACTGAATAGGTTCTGTGCTGTGATTTGTATTGGCAAGACTGGACCAGAAATGTGAGTCATAGTATGTAAAGCATAGTCTGCTTTAGAGTTACTGTAAGGTTGCATTTCTTATGAGACTCTCCAAAGGGAAGAAATTAGAAGGACAGTCTTATTAACATTCATACCTTTACTTATAAAATTTGGAAATATAAAGGTACAGTACATGCAAGGTAAAAACAGGCTGAAAAACATCTATAGGTAGTATAAATCCTGTTGTAGATTCCCAAATCTTTGAATTATCTCCCCAGCCATTTATAGCCATCTGTCATGGTTTGACACTGGCCAAACACAAGGCACCCACAAGAGTCACTTACCCTCCCCTGCCACAGCTGGGCAGAGGAGAGGAAAAATTAACAAAGGGTTTGTGAGTTGAGATAAGGACCAGGAGAAAACACTCAGAGGCAAAACAGGCTCAAAGTAAAGGTACAAAGTGAGTTTATTACTAACAGAATCAGAGGAGGATAATGAGAAGTAAAATAAGCCCTTAAAAACACTGCTTCCCCTCAGCCCCTCTCTCCTTCCCACCGGCAGTGCAGGGAGGCAGGGCAGGGGGGTTTGGGCAGTGCATCACAGAGATTTTCTTCTGCTGCTCCAGGAGAGGAATCCTTCCCCTGTGGGGCCGTGGGGTCCCTCCCATAGGAGACAGCTCTCCATGAACTTCTCCAGCATGGATCCACTCTCACAAGCAGCAATCCTACCACACCTGCTGCAGTGTGAGCTCCCCCCACGAGCACGCAGCGCTCCCAAAAATGCTGCAGCGTGGGTCACTCCTCCACGGGCTGCAGTCCCCCAAGGACAGGCTGCTCCAGCCTGGGAGCAGGGACCCCTCTCTGCACCGGGTCTGGATCACAGCCTCCTGCAGGCCTCCACCTGCTCTGGCATGGGAAACTCCCCCAGGGGCTGTGGGGGATCTCTGCATCCCCCTGGATCCCCAGGGGCTGTGGGTGGATCTCTGCATCCCCCTGGATCCCCATGGGCTGTGGGTGGATCTCTGCATCCCCCTGGATCCCCATGGGCTGTGGGTGGATCTCTGCATCCCCTGTGGATTCCCATGGGCTGTGGGTGGATCTCTGCATCCCCCTGGATCCCCAGGGGCTGTGGGTGAATCTCTGCAGCCCCTGTGGATCCCCATAGCCTGCAGGGGCACAGCTGCCTCACCATGGTCTCACCATAGCCTGCAGAGGAATCTCAGCTCTGGCTCCTGGAGCAGCTCCTCCCCCTGCTTCTCCCCTGACCTTGGTGTCTCCATGTTGTTTCCCTCACATGCTCTCACCTCCTCCTCTTCTCTCACTAAAAGAAAAAAACTTTGTTGACTTTGTTTTAATTTTCTTCTTAAATATGTCATCACAAAGGCATTACCAACCTCTCTAACTGTCCCACCCTTGGCCAGCAGCATGTTCACCTTCAGGGCCATCAGAGGTTGGCTCTGCTGGATGTGCTGGAAGCTTCCAGCACCACAGAAACCACCTCTGTGGCCCCCCCACCAAAAACCAGGCTGTGCAAAACCAGGAAATGGTGCAAATCTCAGAGAATAAGGCAATAACCTCATGACTTTGGTTATTTGAAGAATATTACAAAAATAATTCTGTGTGCATGTTATCAATGTGGTGTTCTGGACATTATGCTTATCCTGTAGTAAATGTTCTGCAGGATTGAGAAGGATTTTTCAAGAGTAGAAACTATTTTTTTGGTTAGAGAGATTTTCAGAGGGCTAAAGTTTCACTAAACCAGGTGGATTACCTGCTGTTTCTTCTGAGCTGATGTGGAAAGCACACAGCATGGATAGCATGGTAATTTTCTGTCTTACTGGGCAATGCTTTGTGCATTTACTGTACAGAATCCCTCTACAGAATGCTGCAGAGTCAGCCAGTGCCCCATTCTCATCCAAGTCCTGAAAATCACAGCTATTTGTGGTTGTCAAGTGAACTTGTTAAGCTTAGAAATAACATTATATTTTTGATTTAGTCAGTACTAAAGTGATTAAAATTACCAAAAAAAAGTTCCCTTTCAGGAAAATAATTTCCAACTAGTAAATATTTTTTTATTTCCTTTACTGCATCTTTTACTGCAGGAAGAGATCTAGAGAGAAAAAAGCCTATAAATTCTTACATGGAAACACCCTCATTATTGTCTTTAAGGAGGAGTAATGGCAAACAGACTGTGACTTCTCATTTCTAACATTTAGATATTTCTTGAACACAAATAGGGAATTAAGACTTGAGGTTTGGACTTGAGAAATCACTATTTCCAACCAGTGCCTCCCTCAGTTTCCCGTAAAGAGATGCTGAAATGTGCTCATGTGGGAACTATCTGTGCTTTATTAGCTTGTGAGTTTTGTACAAGCAGGTACTGGAATTTGTATTGCCCATGTAAGCTAAAGAAGTTACACACATCCTGCAATTTGCACGATTGGGTCCCTTAACTGCATTCTTTTCCATACTTGTCATCTAGAGAGAAGCAGTGCTGCAGGAAACTGTGATTTTTCCTGAGTATTTTAGGTCAAATTTAGGGAAGACAAAGATATTAAAATAAGTAACTGTGTGCTATAACCAAATTTTAATTTTTTTTTTCAAAAGCAAATATTTATTTGTTACAAATCTGCAACAAGGAAAATTTAAGTTTATTGGCATTCAGGGAAAAAGAAAAGAATTAAGAATGTCCACTGCTTTTTTTTTTACTATAAAGTACTGGAACTTATTTAGCTAACTCATCCTTCCTGGATGTCTGTATTCCTTGACAGCTGTGGCAGAGACCTAAAGTGATTCTGTTCTGTCCATTGCACCCCTCAACCTGTTCCTTGTTATCTTCACCAGATTTCCTAAAGTTTTTTGCCATTGGTTCACTACTCTCATCATGCTCTCATCTACAGTAATAGAGTATTTACTTTTGTCTCTTTGTATCCAAGGCTGTATTTACAAATCATGAAATTTCCAGGTAAAACTGGCTCTTGGGTGCAATTTCAAATAAAAAGCATGAAGGACAGATGAAATTCTAACATAAAAGCAAATTATTGAGAAGGAACTACTGGCACTGAGGATTATTTTAAACCATACATTTTGTCAGATTAATTAGTCAGGATTAGTTTCTACTGCAGATTTATGCAGTGGCTTGATCATTGAACTTCACTGATAATTACTTACTTGCATCCTCATAAAAAAGAGGAGATAAATGGTAGTTGATGAAAGACTCTAATTTATTGTCCCTGCAGAAATAAAAACAAACTTTTCTTTTATACAGAATGGTCACACAGAGAATTTCTATTTTCATGCTTTGAAAGTGGGATTGTTATTAACTGAAGGGAATTATTTAACATAAAATAAGAGGTAAAATGTTCACACTGGGATCAAACTGCTCATTATTGCTTTGGTATATTTTTTAAATAAAATGAAAAGGATTCATTCTGTTCTGGATGACTTTAAAGTAGATTTCACAGAATATATAAAAGAAAAATCCTGATCATATCCTTCCTTCCTTCCTTCCTTCCTTCCTTCCTTCCTTCCTTCCTTCCTTCCTTCCTTCCGCCACTACCGCCACTTCCGCCACTTCCGCCACCTCCGCCACTTCCTTCCTTCCGCCACTTCCTTCCTTCCTTCCTTCCTTCCTTCCTTCCTTCCTTCCTTCCTTCCTTCCTTCCTTCCTTCCTTCCTTCCTTCCTTCCTTCCTTCCTTCCTTCCTTCCTTCCTTCCGCCACCTCCGCCACTTCCTTCCTTCCTTCCTTCCTTCCTTCCTTCCTTCCTTCCTTCCTTCCTTCCTTCCTTCCTTCCTTCCTTCCTTCCTTCCTTCCTTCCTTCCTTCCTTCCTTCCGCCACTTCCTTCCGCCACTTCCTTCCGCCACTTCCTTCCGCCACTTCCTTCCGCCACTTCCTTCCTTCCTTCCGCCACTTCCTTCCTTCCGCCACTTCCTTCCTTCCGCCACTTCCGCCACTTCCGCCACTTCCGCCACTTCCGCCACTTCCTTCCGCCACTTCCTTCCGCCACTTCCTTCCGCCACTTCCTTCCGCCACTTCCTTCCGCCACTTCCTTCCTTCCTTCCTTCCTTCCTTCCTTCCTTCCTTCCTTCCTTCCTTCCTTCCTTCCTTCCTTCCTTCCTTCCTTCCTTCCTTCCTTCCTTCCTTCCTTCCTTCCTTCCTTCCGCCACTTCCTTCCTTCCTTCCTTCCTTCCTTCCTTCCTTCCTTCCTTCCTTCCTTCCTTCCTTCCTTCCTTCCTTCCTTCCTTCCTTCCTTCCTTCCTTCCTTCCTTCCTTCCTTCCTTCCTTCCTTCCTTCCTTCCTTCCGCCACTTCCTTCCGCCACTTCCTTCCGCCACTTCCTTCCGCCACTTCCTTCCTTCCTTCCTTCCTTCCTTCCTTCCTTCCTTCCTTCCTTCCTTCCTTCCTTCCTTCCGCCACTTCCTTCCGCCACTTCCTTCCGCCACTTCCTTCCGCCACTTCCTTCCTTCCGCCACTTCCTTCCGCCACTTCCTTCCGCCACTTCCTTCCTTCCTTCCTTCCTTCCTTCCTTCCTTCCTTCCTTCCTTCCTTCCTTCCTTCCTTCCTTCCGCCACTTCCTTCCTTCCGCCACTTCCTTCCTTCCGCCACTTCCTTCCTTCCTTCCTTCCTTCCTTCCTTCCTTCCTTCCTTCCTTCCTTCCTTCCTTCCTTCCTTCCTTCCTTCCTTCCTTCCTTCCTTCCTTCCTTCCTTCCTTCCGCCACTTCCTTCCGCCACTTCCTTCCGCCACTTCCTTCCGCCACTTCCTTCCGCCACTTCCTTCCGCGACTTCCTTCCGCCACTTCCTTCCTTCCGCCACTTCCTTCCTTCCTTCCGCCACTTCCTTCCGCCACTTCCTTCCGCCACTTCCTTCCGCCACTTCCTTCCTTCCTTCCGCCACTTCCTTCCTTCCGCCACTTCCTTCCGCCACTTCCTTCCGCCACTTCCTTCTGCCACTTCCTTCCTTCCTTCCTTCCTTCCTTCCTTCCTTCCTTCCTTCCTTCCTTCCTTCCGCCACTTCCTTCCGCCACTTCCTTCCGCCACTTCCTTCCTTTCGCCACTTCCTTCCGCCACTTCCTTCCGCCACTTCCTTCCTTCCTTCCTTCCTTCCTTCCTTCCTTCCTTCCTTCCTTCCTTCCTTCCTTCCTTCCTTCCGCCACTTCCTTCCGCCACTTCCTTCCGCCACTTCCTTCCTTCCGCCACTTCCTTCCGCCACTTCCTTCCTTCCTTCCTTCCTTCCTTCCTTCCTTCCTTCCTTCCTTCCTTCCTTCCGCCACTTCCTTCCGCCACTTCCTTCCGCCACTTCCTTCCGCCACTTCCTTCCGCCACTTCCTTCCTTCCTTCCGCCACTCCCTTCCTTCCGCCACTTCCTTCCTTCCTTCCTTCCGCCACTTCCTTCCTTCCTTCCTTCCTTCCTTCCTTCCTTCCTTCCTTCCTTCCTTCCTTCCTTCCTTCCGCCACTTCCTTCCGCCACTTCCTTCCGCCACTTCCTTCCGCCACTTCCTTCCGCCACTTCCTTCCTTCCGCCACTTCCTTCCTTCCGCCACTTCCTTCCTTCCGCCACTTCCTTCCTTCCGCCACTTCCTTCCTTCCGCCACTTCCTTCCGCCACTTCCTTCCGCCACTTCCTTCCGCCACTTCCTTCCGCCACTTCCTTCCTTCCTTCCGCCACTTCCTTCCGCCACTTCCTTCCTTCCTTCCGCCACTTCCTTCCTTCCGCCACTTCCTTCCTTCCGCCACTTCCTCCCTTCCGCCACTTCCTTCCGCCACTTCCTCCCGCCACTTCCTTCCTTCCTTCCGCCACTTCCTTCCTTCCTTCCGCCACTTCCTTCCGCCACTTCCTTCCGCCACTTCCTTCCTTACGCCACTTCCTTCCTTACGCCACTTCCTTCCGCCACTTCCTTCCTTCCTTCCTTCTATTCAATATGAATATTTTATTGACTTCCCCATATTTAGGACTTTCAAAATAGCTGAATGAAAGGAGAGGAATCTTGGTTTTACTGCATGTTTCTCAGATGCCCCCCATTTGCAGACCCTGCTGGGTTTTGATTACGGATCTCTAGGAAATCATAAACTCAATGCACAATTTAGGGAACAGGAAAACATTTCTGCATTTTTCTTTGGAAACTCATACACCATTTGCAATACAGGAGAGTCCAGGAGCTGTGTCTGGCCGCGTTTGTAACACAAGGCATTTACATGGTAAAAAAAATGAGCCTCTAGTCATTTCTTCAGAGAATTACATTTCATGTTCAACAGCACTAGTGGAACAGAACAAACAAAGCAGGATTGAAAGAGGCAACTGCTCCAGGTATGTTTTGCACAGCATATTGTATATAAATGTAATGAACAGATTAGAAGTGGTAACAGATTTGATTGCAGCTTACTTCTTAATTTTTGCTATGGCCTTCTGTAGAGCAAGCTAATTTTTAAGGCTTGGTCATCAACCATTTGTTTAGTCAGGTTTTCTTTTGTTTTCCTTTCTCATTTTGCATTTCTGGTTTTCGACTCCTTGAGCATAAAATCACAGTGATTCTTTTTCCTCCTGTTTCAGATGAAAGAGAGAAAGAGTCCATTTTGAAATCTTTTCAATGGCTGAATTGAGCACAACACATTTTCAGCAAACAGTCCTTCTCCTCAAATCTCTTGGTTTAAATTTTCAATCACACAGTACTGCTGTTGTTTGCCAAACCACTATTTATGGTGGTCCAAATAATCACCTCCAAATGGAGAGAGTAACAAAAAAAAATGCCCTTTTGCCAAGGATTTTACAAATCCTGAATCCTACTGGGAGGGAGACAGACAGAATATGGAGCCAAGGAAGAAAATGTCTTCAAGTAATTTTTGGTAATAGGTTTTGTCATTTTCAATTGTTTTTTTTAATGATAATCCTTTGACTGTAGTGGAGAAATGGAACACATATTTGTCAATTAATGTAGAGTGCTTTACAAAAGATGTTATGACATTTCCTCACCCTGTCTACATCAACACAACAGTCTCATTAATAGTTCACTGTTTTGGTTTTTTTCCCACATGTTTTTATCATGAGGACAAGCATGGAGTCACCACTCTTTCTGTGGTGTGTATTTACCTTGTCCCCATGCAGTGTCTGTCCAGCCTCCCACGACTTCATTCAAAACACAGCTTTGGATTTCTGTTTGCTGCAGAGAGTCATAAATATGGATTTATGTAACCTAGTGTTTATTTAATGAATCCGGTGCTCATTACACTGGAAGTGAATTGTTAACTGCCTTTTCTGAAAATATGTTTAAAATAAAGGCCTTAGTTAACAACTGGCTTCAAGTGTCTCATTTCTGGGGTAGCTGAGAATGAATTGCTAAGAGATGCATTCTACCCAATGTGCTCTGCACATCCTACCAGCAAATATGAATATTCAATACCACTATGAATTTTTAGGTAACAAGGAGCAGAAAATTCACCCTTTCTATGAGCTTCCCTGCTGCACAGGCGCTTTCACAGGAGAGTCAACCAGAAGAACTTAAATTTCTCTTCCTGTGAAGGGCTGTGTGAGACAAATGCCTCAGACAGCAGGAGATATCTGTGTGTCTACCAGTCCTTGTGGAGATTGGCAATGCCATGCATTGCAGAGGAGACTGAGCACTTTGCTTAGGAATTTTGGAAAAGAAATCACTGAGATGATTTGATATAGATAAATCTGGTAGGAATTCCCACTATTTTAAAATAACAAAAATAGTAAAATATGTATATGCCTAGGCTAAAGGTTTGGAGGCTGTTAGATTTAGTTTTGAATTGTTTATAAATCCCACCAAACGAACCTCATCTCCCATTTAATGCAATAGAACTTAAGCAATAACTCTGCAAAATAGTTAACTGGCAGAGATAGGTGGATTTAAGTCCATGTTTACCATTCTGTAGCAGAATGGAAAACACTTAACTTTATTAGCACAAAAATGATGTAATTTGAGATAAACCTAAGACAAGATGTCAAGAAAACTGTGCAAGACATATTTTAGTGATGAAATGACAATGTTAGGATCAGAACACACAAAATCTTTTTCCTTAATATTTTCTTTAACTGCAAGATTTGCATTTGACAGTTAAATGCTGTAATTTTGTGGGACTCACTAGATTGCTTTATTTTCCTCTTTTTGAAGAAATCCCTGCTCTCTGATCCCATTCCTGATGAATTCTAGGTCTATTACAGTACTGCAATGTCCATTGCTAACTGTGCTTTCAAATGCTCTGTCCCTGAGACAGACAAACTTGGCAGTGAAAGGAGCCATTCCCAGATTCTTCTGCTGATAAAATTTGATCTGACAAAGATCTTCTCTATCTGACCTGTTTGGGACCAGACCTGTGAATTGAAAAAGTGCATGAAAATATGTGAGCTCAAAGTACCCTGAGTTTCTCCTCACCACTGCATAAGGGGAGTTTTGTGAGCTCCAGATGTAGCAGGGGGACTAAAAAGGCTGCTGCAGGCTGCAGCCCTTGCAGTTTGTGCAAAGTGGTAACGAGGGCCCAGGACATTCTGCCTAGTGCTGCCTGCAGGGTGGCAGTCTCTGAGCAGCTGCAAACCCCTACAGCTGCTCTGTCATCCTCTCATTTAATCCTCTTACCCTTGTTCCCAACTAAGGTAAGCAGGAAAACAGCTCCAGAAAAAAACCCAGAATAATAGAATATTTTTTGTTTGGTGTTGTGGGTTATTGTTTGTTTGTTTAGGTTGGTATTTTGTTGTTGTTGTTGTGTTTGTTTTTGGTTTTTTTTAATAAATCTGTATCCTCTCTGTCTATGGAAGTTAAACCAATAGGCTCAAGCACTGTTCAGGAGAGAAGCAAGAACAGGTCTCTTGATTCCACTGGGTAGTTTCTGTCTATGTTTACTTGAGTTTGGGAGAAATCACTCACAAAGAGATTGATTGGTGCCCACAAATTATGTAGGAGAAATGCAGATAGAGACCTACACATTTTGGGCAAGGAAGTGGTGGATGTTTAAAACCAAAATCCACTCCCCCATGAAATAACCTGGCATTGCTTGATAGTTGGTCTGTGCATGAGCTTTGAATCTGATGCTTCCAATCTCCCGTGGTTCAAATTGAGCTCTGGCTCATCTGACCCATAGAGACACTCAATGTTTGTCTGATTGAGAATGGAGCCATACCAAAGCACTGGCATTTACGTAATTAACTATATGGAGTGAGCAGAGGTCTGAATTCACCATTCACTAACCCAGAACTTGTAAAAAGCTGATGGCCCTAAAGACAGGCTGGTGACTTCAAGATGCCTTTGGCAGGCAGGAGCACCCCATGGGGCTTTTTCCTGATCACTGAGGTCTGCATGGATGGTTCATTACCATTTCACCCCCTGACAGGAGATAATAACCCTACTGTTTCTTGGGACAGCCCTGAAAACCACAACCCTAGGTTCTCTTAGCTGACTCAACCACAGCTCCAGAAGCAGTGCCATAATCACTTGCATTGCTCAAAGATTGAAATTATTCCAGCCTGGGGTTTTTTTCCACACTAAAAGTGTATTTAAATTAATGCTGTTTGGCACAAACACTGGTTGAACTAATTTCTTGCTCTCTCACAGCCTTGTTTGTGGTGCAGCATAGCACTCTGTGCTGTCTGCTGTGGCTGCTTCCTCAACAGACTGCTCAGTGGAAAAGAAAATGCCACAATCAAAGTCATCATATTGAAAATAGCAGTTTTCTTGAGTCTTCATCTACAAGGAGAAGCCAAACTTTTCAAGTATTTGTGCATTGCTTTTTCACACGCAGCCTTAAACTGTTAGGGTTATAAAGGAGAAAATTATTTTTTTCCTTCTACAACATAAAGTTTAAGAAGCATACAGCTATGCAATACCAAAATTACCTCAGGAAAAAATCTGTTATTTTTTTATAAAATATTAAATAATAATTAAAGGCTAATGAACTTTCTTATCAGAAGGGACTATTCAGCCTGACTTTTCTGGAAGAGAACTAGTAGAGTCAGTTCAAAGTAACTCATGAAAATATCAAAAATCTCTTGAAGTCAATACCATCTCTCTTTTTCTTCAATACTCAGCAGGTCCCCTGAACCACCTCTTAAGTTTTTAAATTTGAATTTGAATATACCTCATATGGTCAGACATCCATTTCAGGGGGACAGTAAAATCATATGTTTGTGTGTGTGTGTGTGTGTGTGTGTGTGTGTGTGTGTAAAGTTACACTCCAAAATGACGGCAGGTTCATTTCACATGTTAGGCACAAATAAGACTGTGAAATGCTTCTCTGCATCCTAGTAAAAATAAAATCCCAGAAAAGACTTGTGCTGATTCTGTGGATGTTATAACTGAGAATTGTTTTACTGAATGCAAGGTTATATTTGAGGGTGTCTCTCCTTTGAGTTGAATCTTTAGGTTACCTGTAAAGGCAGGCATTTGTAACTAAAATCTTTACTGTATTCAGCCCCAGATGGGTTTCTTGTTGATGCATGTGGTAGGAGTCATCTTTTATCCCTATGTGTCCATAGACTACACAACATGATTTCCTGCTTTCTGTCTCAAAACATCCCTACCAAAGATTCAGCAAGCCTGGCTTGTTTCCAAAAAGCATCCTTTGTGAGAATTAAAAGAAAATGTTTGGAACACTATATAATAAAAGGAAACAAAATACAGCAGAAATAATTTTTTTATCTCAGCGAGAACTGAAAATGAAAATAAATAAAGACCAAGTGCTGCTTACTGAAATTTCTCTGCAGTGTGCACAGAGCAGAAAATAAAATAATTTTGTTGGTTCTATTATCATTCTTGAAAGCATGACAGAAAGCAATGCTGATATGGTACAGGTCCATCTGCCAGCTGGGGAAGAAGAAAAGAAAAAGCAATTAAGAACATTATAAATTTGGTTTGTTGCTCTGGGGTGGAAAGATCCAGTTAAGCATGCTGTGATTCTGAACAGAGAGGTACAGGAGACAAGCCAAGAGAGAATTCCTCTTGATATTATCACTTGACCTGTTTCCATTGCCTTGCACAGCTCTCCCAGCCAAGGATATATCTGTAGCCAAATCACCTCTGGCTCTCAAAGCTAAAATCTGACAGTCTGTGTATAAATCCACACTCCTGAAGATGTGTGGGCTAAATACCAGCCTGGACAACTTACTCTTCCAGTCTGACCATGTGAAAGAGCAGCATTCTGCACACCTCACTGAAGACACACAGCCCTGATTTCTAGAGCATGGAACTAGGTGACCATTCTGACTTCTCCTATGCCTTCTGCCATCACCTTCTTGACACAAATTTGCTTGATGTGTGAAACTAAGGAATAAAAGTAACTCCTGCTCTGTACAGGCAGTGAGAAATCCATGCCTCTTCCAGAAAGAAGGCTCAGAATTAATTTTCTTGCAAATGGTCTTATATGTTTTGTCGGTTTGAAAAATGCCAGTTAACCAGCACTGACTTTTTTGGGGGGCAAAGATCTGCCTTCACTTCACCTTTTGCATTTTGGTTTTGGTATTCTCAGTGTTCTTGGTGATTCTGCACAGGGCTCCAGTGGTATGCACATAAAACAGCAATGGGAAATGAGCCTCTGAGAAATTAATGTAGACCACATTACTCTTAAGTAAGAGCATAGAGCAGCTGGTACAGGTCCTGCCAGACACAGCTCCCTTGAAACCAAACCTTATCTTTATGTGTCACAGTAATCTGGAGGAAATGAACACAAGAGAGCTCTAAAGTTATATCTGCTTTACAGCATCAGTCCTTGCAAACTGATGATGTAGAATAACCCATTTCTCTGGGACTCTTTCTGTTTCCACTGTTCCCAGAGCTACTGTGACAGGGTGCCCTATGTGTGTCAGTGAAGCACAGCCCATAAACCTGTTACCACTGTTACCTGTTACCTTAAAATCATTGCTTTGCCAATAGGTCACCCTGAGCCTGCACTATTTGTACTGAAGTGCAGTTATTTTTGTAGGCAGCACGGCTCGTTTTTCCATCCCCTTCACATCTCACACCTGCTTGGAGCACAGCCAGAGGCTCAGCCATGGGCAGCCACCCTGTGCCAGGGAGCAGATCTGCCACATCTGCCAACCACCAGCAGGCACACTGTACCATTGGTGGGGCACAGCTTTGGGCAGGAGCAGAGCTGTCACCTGTTTGTATTTATAAATACAAAAGGAATAGTGTCAGGCCACTGTTGGCTGGGTGGGGTCCCACTCGGGGGTCTGCCCTGGGCTGGCTTAGTCATTCCTCTTTTCATGCTCATGTACAACACACAGGGACCAGCAACAAGGTCACACAAGCCAGCAGAGGTGGCCACAGTGCAGCAGCCTGGCAACAACCTGCACTGGCCATCAGCCACCCAAATCAGCAATAGCTTGGGGAATGCCATGGGCTGAGAGCCGGGAATCAACCTGCCAGCACTCAGCTGAGCAGCTGCAGGCTGGGCACAGCCTTCGAGATGGATATTGCTGCAATCTGATGTGAAATTTGTGCCAGATTATCTCCATTCATTAAGGGAGAGAATAGAAAAAATGGCCATTTTAATAAGGGTGGAATTAAACTTGAGTACAGAAAAAATGAAACTAGTTGTCTAAATACAATAAGTCTTTTATAGTGTTCCCAGTGGTTTATAAATCATTACCAGCTAGTTCATGTCTGTGTGGAAGCTTTTTGTGAGAAGCTGATCTTCTCTTACTGCAAGCATTTTGCTCCTGTTCTGTGGGGAAGAAAATGTTTGGTTCCATTTGTAGAACAAGATTAGAAATATAATTTTGTGGAGAAATGGTGGGATTCTTGAGACAAAGCAGAAACCCCAGAAAGAGAAGGTGGAAAAGGGTTATTATCTCATCCATAAAGCATCATTTGACTCTGGAAATGTTGATTTACTCTCTTTTCTTTTGTATGGCACTGGAGAAACCAGAATTGGTTTTTAAATCTAATAAGAAAAATTGGAAATAAATTTCAAAGGTAAAATTAGAGTTAGATATGTAAAGACCAATGTTTTACCTTTGAACTAGTAAATTTAATTAAAAGATAGGTGTATCCATAAGGGCTGTAAAAGAGCAAAGCCTGGATAAGCACTCACAGTGCCTCTCAAATTTGATTTATTCCTGTTATTAGAAATGGGTGAGCCTTCCTCATGACAGGCTTGCTACATTCTCCTTTACTGGGCTGCCTGTTTTCTGAGAGCTTGGGAAAATCTTTGTCAGCCGTATAGGCACTTTGAATGATGCAAACAGAATTTTGGAAGGATTTTATTTCATTGTCTCTTTTGTAATTTTGCCTATTCATTTAACTTGCCATTTAAAACCTGTTTACATGCATCATTAAACATTTCAGTTTACTTCCAGGATAGATGCCACTATTTCTCATTTAGCAAATTAATGAACTGAGGCACTAAGTGTGTAGCTGAAACAGGTGATGCTCCTACTAAGCACAGAGCAACCTGTAGTACTTGTTCCTGAGTGAGAAAGGATTCACCTATGGCTGATAGGGACTGAGAATCACATGAAAAATGGGTCACTAGAGGAGGTGGGGATGATCTCAGGATTTCAGGAATTGGGTTTCGCTCTGAAAGCAGCTGAAAAGAAGGCAAATATTCTACTGGCCTGAGTGGGTTGCTGGAGATCCTCACAATTTCATCTGTTTCAGCAGAATATAATTTAATAGTTTCTAATGGAGTTATCTGAGTGGAAATAAAAGGCATCTCTTACAGCACAAGCCTCTAAAATAATAAGTTTTATAAATTAATGCTTCAGCCAGTTCAGCATCCAGTCTTGAATAGTATTTCACTCATAAACAAACAAGATAGTATTTCTGAAATATTATTGGTGTGGAAAAAAGATAGACTATTTAGAAGAATATAAGAAAATTGTGCTAATTTATGCAAAGATGCAATTTTATTCTGAGATTCTGAAAATACTTCTCCTAATGTTGTTTTATTAATTCTTATTAGATGTAGGTTTAAAATGGAGTGCTGATTTGTCTCATGGAATTTAGCAGAGTGAAGAAGCAAAAATAAAATTAGTTTTGTTGTCTTCTATTTCAATGTTCCATTGATATTTGAGAGTTTATTGTTTGAACAGGTTGTTGCAGCGCATTGCTCCAGCTACCTTAATCCTTTGATTTTGTAGTAAATAATATTCCAAAAACGTTTCTATTTTTCCTAAATTTGCTAATCTTAGAATTCATTGAATTCAAAATGGTCTCTCATTTGAGCAAGAGATCAGTAATTTTATAGCAAATGAAAATCACTTATTGAATATGAGACATAAAAATTCTAAGAATGCATTTATTGTATTTGTATGTAACCAAGTAAACTGCTTTAAAATAGACATGAATATTATGGATGGCTTTTTGTTGCTCCTGTTTTTCATCTCAAATGATTATTTCAAACACCAGATCCTTATCATCTTAATTCTTTTCCAAAATCCAATAACTGAAATAAATTTATGTTCCAGAATGGTATCCTGAGTGGAGCTCATTGACACAGGTAATACCATTTTCACACTGCCCTGACACTGACCTGTCAGCTGTAGGCATTGAGGAGGAGGTGGGCTGGGAAGCTCCAGCAGTTCAGGAGCAACAGTTTTTAGCAGGCTCTGGAGCGGCTGTAGATCCATGAGGTTATTTATGACCTATAACTTCAGCTCTGCTGTTTAGTGCATATTCCTACCATGCACAAAATCCCATTCCCAGTCGTTATTTGAAAATGATCCTTTGTACTCATGGGCTCTGTGGGCTTCATTAGGGATTTCTGAGGACTTAAAGGAACGCAAAATCCAGCATTCTGTTTTCTAGACATTCAGTGTTTCTGAAGGAAGTAATGTAGTTTGAAACTCTGTTGTTCTATTTATAGGTGACCTAATATCACAGGTTGGGTGTATACAAAATTTTATTAAGTTCTGACTGATGAGTTCCATGGCTAGTAAATCTCTCTTGGTCAGATCCGGGTGTATTAAAGTGCTTGGTTGCTTTAGGACGTGAATGTAAATGGCAAAACTCATTTTATGAGCTTCATTATTTCTGGAGGGAGGCTTCTCATACAGCTTATTAATGTACCTGATTTTTATTATCTTTTCCTCAATAAAAGCCTCTTTCTTAATAGGTATTTTGACACTGAGGTTTAATGGCATTTAAAAAGATGACAGATCCAGGTACAGAAATTGCAAGTCATATGTATTAAATTGTTCAGTCATGAAAAGATCGTTCCATCCTAAAAATGGAATCACTGCTGTTCTTTTTCCATTTAGGTTTTCATTTTTGCTCTGGTAGTTTGAACATATTACTCTGGATAAAATAATTTTCTTTTGCTTTTAGGAATGAATTTTTTTTTTCTGCTTATCCACAAACTAGAAGAGTGAAAGAGACAGCAGCTAGAGAATCCCAAGAACATTTATGTTTTTTGAGCACTTATGAAATCTGTATCAATCAATTTGATAAAACAAAGTCTTCCAACATGAAAACCCCTAATAGTACATTACTCTATGGATAGCTATTCCTTTATTTGTACAAGCCACTCTGCCTTTGAAAATACACTGGATCACCATACTAGTATAATATTTGACTCGATGACCTTCCAATTCTGAAGGAAAGCCAGGTCAAACTTCTTATTGTCAAGATTCTACTGGCTTCTATTCTTCTCTGCCTCATTGACTTGAGTCAGTAATTCAGATAAGACTTCTTCTGTGCATTTATAACAGAATATTTTATCTTTACTTTTTTTCAATATATTTTTCATTTGCAAAAAGTTCTCTACATTTTAAATGGATGCATGTATTTAAGCTGACATTAATTTTCATAACGAACATGAAAATGTAATATACATAGCCAGCTCAAGCTCATTACTGTGCTATTTAAAAAACTTTCATAACCGTATTTGTGCTTAAATAAATATTCTCTTTTTCTTAACAACCTGCATTACTTACAGACAGTGATATGCTCTTTCTGTAGGCACCAATTTTCTGATGGCCTGAAGCTTTTCACCCTGTAGATGTGGCTGCAAAAGGATTGGGGATGTAGCCCTGTGGAGAGCATAGGTTTTTCTACCATGTACGGAGCAGTATAAACTTCATGCATGTGCTCTCTTCTTGGAAATGTCTGTCTGGTTAACACATGTTTTCTAGCTCTGAAATGCCACACTTCTGCAATATGTTCTTAGCATAACTCTGGATGAGTGCCTGTGTGAATGGAGGCGCCTGCACTGAAGGAGTAATGTGATCTTCTGAATAGATTAATATGAATGGGAGCACTTTGGAAGCAGAGATTGGACAGACTTGTGAAGGATTTTCATTCCATTTGCAGGAATTACTTGTAGTCATTACTCATTTTCCAGGGTGTTGCACCACTTAATGTAAAAGCCTATCTTTCTGCTAGAGGATGGGCTTGTGAGAGGATTTAGTCTTGTACAGTAAGCAGCATGACTTGCTTTTCTCTCTGGTGATTTTATGGTGGTCTCTAGGTTCTTATCACCTGGATATATGAATATAGACTGACCAATCAGGTCATTTCATTGTAAGGACAGATGCAGTTAGAGCAATAAGAATGAAGATAGTTTTATTTGTGTTTAGACTCTGAATATTCTTTAGAAGTCCAGACAAACTGTTGTAAAAATGGAAGAAGAATCAAAATCAACTGCTTTGGGATAGACTTCAGGGACCCTCTGTCCAGCTCCTTGCTGCAAGCAAGGTCATATGTGAGCTCAGGCCAGCCTGCTCAGAGCTTTACCCATGTGGGTCTTGAACTCCCCAAGGCCAAAGTGGGACTGCCTCTCCAGGCAGTCTGGTCTCCTGACTGTCCTCAGTGAGATTTCTTTTCCTATATCCAGCTGGAATCTATTTCAGTTTATGACTCCTGCCTCTCCTTCTCCCACTGTGCATTATTGTGAGGAGCCCATCTCAGCTCCTCCATAACCCTCCAGGTGGGTAGGGCCAGGCTGCTCTGAGACTTTCCTGAAGGTGTGCTTTACCCAGGCTGAACAAGCCCAGCTCCCTTCAGCTCTGCTCACAGGACAAGTCCTCCAGCCCTGACCAACCCTGACCAGCTCCACTAGACTTTTGCAAGTTTGTCAGTGACTTTAGATACCAGGCCAGAAACACTGCAAAAATAATTGCAGAAACAAGATCTTGAACTTGTGTTTGTCACTTGAATGTTTTTACACCAATTCTTTCTCTTGCTGTTCATTGAGCAAGAACCTGTCACCACTTTTAAGAAAGCAAAATCTATTATCACTCCATAAGATGCATTGCTTATAATAGCTGTCCTCTTGGAATTTCATTAAAGACATTATAATCATTTTTCCTACAGTGTCTTCTTTTCATCTTCTTTGCCAAGCTCCATGGATGGCAGACGCTTTTCAGGATTAATGAATAGTGATAACATCATTAGTCACTATCTCAAGATCCAATAATCCTTTAAAGGAGTGATGTGAAAGTCAATAGGTAAATGAGAAAAGGCTATTAAATTGCTTCCTGTCTCTAACAAGTCAATAAAGGCCCTCAGTGGGAGGGTGAGCATCTCTGTCTCACCGTGTAACAGCAGCTGAGGCTTGTCAGGAGAGGATACAAGGACACACAAGACACAGGAACATTTCATGTGCTACTTCCAGGCTGACCTGCAGAAGAGGTCTCTTTTCAACTCAGGGTGGCAAGCTGCATGGAAAGGATAGTGCCTTCTCTGTCTTTATTTCTAATTGACATCTGAAAAATTATGTCTGAACTTTACCATCACCAATGAAGGAGTAATTGCAGATGATACCAAACACAGAGGAACAGTCACTACACTGGAGTACAGTCCTGCTAGTCATAAAGACCTTGAACCACTCTGTCTCCTTCAAAAATGGGGTAAATTGGATTGAAGAAGTGGGAAATGATGTGGAAGTTGACAAGCTGGGCTGGCATAAGCAAAATACTCATGTCTCATTCCAGCCATTTGCATCCCTTCACCTTAGGCTGTGGAGCTGTAAATTCTACACTAAGTAGGATTAAAACATCAGAGAAAAAGAAACTACCATGCCAGCATAAAGAAATATTTCTGCTTGTTTAGAAGCAAGGCAGGTCCTTCACATGTGTCCCTTTCTCCAGTGCTTTTCCTTGACAGTTTGAAGCAAAGCTCCATTATTCCATGCAGCTAAAAATAGCCCTGTATCACACCCAGGGCTCTCTCCTTGCAGGAAAAGCTGCCTTTTAATTTCTGCCTGTGTCTAAAATAAAGAAGGTTCATTCTTGACAGTCTTTTTTATTTTTTCACAGAAGACTAAATTATCAGGTCAGCCTCTTAGGACATTTTCCCTCCCTTCTTCTCCCTTAGGCAATTTGGTTTGATGTTTAGCTTTGTTGGAATTGCCCAAGAGTGGAACTGCACATTGGGAAAGCTGGGACACCCCTGCAGTCCAGCCTGAAAGGCGATTTGTGTCAATGCTTTAGGGGCAAGAGCTGAATGGGGGACTAATCCCCTGTATAGAGCAGAGCTCTCCTGCTGCCAGTCAGCAGGCTGGATTTGGCTAGGATGAGTCTGCTGGGAATGTGATTTTGCTTAGAGAGCAGAGGTAAAAGGGTTTTATAGCAGTTTGTGCAGCCACCTGCCACCTCCTTTGCTTGTGCGTGTGCAGGCACCAGCATCAGACACCAGCACATCCATGTCCATCTCAGGGCAGGGGGTGGAGAGCTTGGGTCCCCCTTCCACCACCAGGACAGTCAGAAACCAAAGCATTTTCAACACTCATCTGTGAAAATCCAGGCATGCAGTCTCTTAGTATCCACCTTTCTTCAAGGCAAAGTAATAATGCTTACATATACCTCTTAGCATTACATCCATGAACTTCAGAGCACTTGGCATTGACAGATATGTTTATAACCAATTAAATAAATGCACAGATGTTCCTCTCCATTTATTTCACAAATCCTTAAAAGCAATTAACTCTTTTCTCATTTGCTTAACTTTGAGATCAGAAACCAGAAGTCAGTTGTTATCTCACAGAGGTTTTAAATAATAGGCATTCACTGCAGTGATTTATAATGCCATCCCTGACCTTGGATTACTTGGTAGCAATTAAACCATGTGTTTAAGTTCCTGAACTATTAGGAAATATGTTAGAATGGAAGAATGGTTTTTCATCATGTCCTGTACAAAAATATTCTTTTAATTCATAAGCCACAAATTTACTGCAATCTCCTTGGTTTTCTTGCAGGTACCCATCAGAAGTAACCACAGAAAAGCAGTATATCAATGAGAATAATACAGTGGGTTTATTTCATTACAATTATTGGTGTTTTCCATTTCATTGAGACTTTTTCTGTAGGACTCACTAACAAGAATTACCAACTGGAAATTAAAGGGACAGGATATATAGCCATAAATTTTCATGAATATGAAATATCCTTCTGTGCTGCATTTTTTTCCAATTAAGTGAGTCAACTCTGTGCAGTTTGTGGAAAAAATAACAGAATGGCAATTTCATTCTGAGGTAAATGGGTAAACCGGGATATGGGAATAGATTGAAGCTCATTAAGGAGGTGGCTTCATAGCTTCATAGTTGTCAACCTCTGGGTTGTAAATGGGTGACACTGTACCAATAAGCATTTTCAGCACCATACAGAAAGTAACTAGTAATAGAAAAAATATTTAGGACAAATTCAAAGGAGAAACATCTAAATATATGTTAGTTATAGATATACCCTATGGTAAATGTAACTATTAAAAGATTATTCTGTTACAGCTGTAGCAAACTTTTCTGAAAGTACTTAAAAATATTTTTCATCAATCCTGCAAGACTGACTGTATTCATACATGAGTATATGAAAACATACACACATTTATGCACTATCACTACTCACCCTCACTCTGTTGTTAGCAAATGACTGGCAGTGATAAAAGTATTAAAAGGACTTTCATCATATTGAATCAAAGTCACACAAAGGAAATTGGAAAATGGAGCTTTGTGAGAAGACAGAATGGAATAAAAAATGTAAAATGTCTCTCACCAAATGTTTCTCACCCCCTTCCCTTTTGCCTCTCCATTCTGTAGTATCTTTCTCTGTACTGCTTTTTATTCTTTTGCTCTCTATTGCCCTTCTAAATCCTGTGCTACGCCCACCTATTCTCCTCCTCTGCTTTCATACTAACTAGCAGCACATCCTTTCATGT
Organism: Ammospiza caudacuta; assembly: GCF_027887145.1. Taxonomy (NCBI): domain Eukaryota; kingdom Metazoa; phylum Chordata; class Aves; order Passeriformes; family Passerellidae; genus Ammospiza; species Ammospiza caudacuta. Next base: position 82,077,016 of record NC_080595.1, read on the forward strand.
TCCCATCAAGCCTGGACAAGCAGCAAATGCTCTCTCTCTCATGCACACTGACTTTTCTCATTGTTCTTGGCTGAAAAGGTGCAACTGTGCCAGCTTTTCGAGACGTTTCAGATGGGATTTTTCAGGGTGATGAATCAGACTCATTTTGTTCTCCAGTCACTGCACTACAGCTTTGATGTTTCTGTTCTTCTCAGTAACATGTCAATGACGATATCTTTTCTGCAATATAACACCATACCAGGCAGTCTGATGGAGGGATAAATTCACTACATGACTGCTACCAAGTGTTAATGCTATTTTGACAGTATTAAAATCTGTGTCTGTCACTCCATCTGCAATAAACAGGAGATGATGTCACACCACTTCTATGCAGGGCCACAGTGTGGACTAAAGACATGATGCTAAACTTATGTGTGGCACTAAACATCATGGAGCTACAGCACTACTTGAGTTTCAGCTGATTCATCTTATGATAAAAAAATGAGCACGCAGCAATTGAGTAAATGTTTGCAAATATTTTGCCACTGAATTTAAATCACAGATTTATTGCAATAATAAACATGAGAGTGCATCTTGATAGTTTGTTAATTGAGTTATGTGGGTGGTTAGCCTTTTATTTCTATTCAGATGATTCTCTATGTGAAATCACATGATTTAGTTATTTAGTCTGTAGTAAGAATACTGACTGTGGTCATCAGCTATCCCAAATGATCTTCACTCCTTTTGAAATCCTAGGACAATAACATCAGAGTTATTACACAGAGTTTTGTTTGTTCAAATTGAATATGCATGAGAAGCTGTCTAGAGAAAGCTAGGCAAGACAACACTTCTGTTGAAAGGCTATGAAACTTGTGGAGTTAGAAGCAATCTTTAAGTATTGTAACAGAGCAAAATTTTGTACTGACATGGTTTATGAAAATGCCACTCTAACATTCCACTATCAATATTAAAACCTGGAAGGTAAATCTCCTTGCAGACTAAGAAACAAAGTTAATTGGCTTGATCTATCCTCATCAGCTGGAACACATGAACCACACTGTTCCCAGCCATTGTTGAAAGACTCTTGAATTTACATTTCCAGAATAGGAGATGACAGCACAGTTTATAATGCTGTCTCCATTTACATGAGGGATCAGGCACTTGGAGAGGAAGGCTTTTCAGGGTGGGAGAACAGAAAGGGGAGCTGTGCAGAGCAGTGGCTGCTCTGGGGTTATGGGGTGCAGGAGTCAAGGCTGCAGGAGCTGCTGGAATGTCTCTTGAATTTTAGAAAACAGTCACCATTCTGCTCCCATGGCTGTTTCTGATCCAGTGCCAGAGCACATGGCCAACTGCTGATTTTTATCTCATTTTCTACTGACACAAGTCCTCTTTTGATCTGTGAGATCAGAAACAGATGTTGGGTAATTCAGCTTGATGATTTGAGCACAGGATTTGGTAATGCTAGGTGTACAGCTGAACTCAATGTTAAAGGTCTTTTCCAGCCTGAGTGATTCTATGATTTACAGGTAGGGATCCAACAGCCAGATCCAGGCATGTCCTGATCTAACAGGAAGCCTGAAATACCATCATACCATCAACCTGTGCCACAGACTGTGGGACCATCCTTAAAACCATGTGATTTAGGTACCTTTATTCATACCTGAGAGGTTGTTTTTTTCTGACCAAGCAGCAAGGGAGAAACTAATTCTATGACTCTTTTGTAACAGAAAACTCTTCAGCTGCATGGGGTTTTTTGTAAAACAAGACCATTCTCTTTGCTTTTCCTCAGCAAAGTGCCCTGTACCTCACGACGTGATCACAAACTCAGGAAGCAGACAGCAGACAGCAGAAGTGAAGGTTCAGGCCAGCATTGACACTTTGCACTCTCAGATCCCTCTGGGGTCAGCTGAGATCAGCTCAAAGCTGATGGTGGAGCCCAGCAGGCAGCTGAAGTTCCAGGAACCATGTTCAAGCAGACACGAGGGCTGGGATTCATTTGCCCAAACACAGACATCTATTATCAGTTCAGGTGCTGTGAAGGACCTTTCTTGGCATCTTGGAGGCACTTCAGGAAGGCTCATATGCTCCCTAGAGTGTATTTGCCATCCCTTGCAGATGTCTCAGACAGCCCGTCCTGTCTGGACATGCTCCTGGACAACCTGCTTCACATGGCTGTTCTTGAGCAGAGGGATTGAGCTGGGAATTTCAAATTATTTCTGCCAACCTAAATGATTCTGTGGTTTCAGCTGGAAACAAATTCCAGTTCATTGGGCACCTGAAAGTTCTGCTCTGCCAAAATCCACTGACAGTGATTCAGCTTGATTCATTTGAGGGTGTTTAGGAGTGTCATACCCCATGAGAACATCTTGTGACCTATCAAGCGTCTCAAAGCAATGTGGGGATTTCAACAGACAGTTTACTTACAAGTGGTTGCAACTTCTTTAGTCACATTAACAAGGCTTTTTATTTTTCCTTCCCTTTACCTCTCTGGGCCAGAACAGCACTTATGGAAAATATGCATAATTTCATGCCAGGCCAGGAGGGACACCCTCACCATCTCAGGTACACTGGGTACTAACTAAATTTGAGTGACTGACTTCTCAGTAGTCACCTCTTTTGAAATTTTATGTAGTCAAGAATCCAGATGGCAAAATCTTCCCATCCAAAATTAATTCCTTCCATGGTAAGATAATTTCTTGCTATGATATTGTGCATCTCCTTAGAGTATGCTACACTTAGCACTTTATGCTTTTGTCTGTTACATTAACAAGCCCTCAGCTACCTGGAACTTCCATTGTATGCTGGTACTTGATCAAGCCGTCTCTAAAAGTATTCTTTAGCAAACTAGGAAACAAAACAAAACAAAAATTGTCTTTTTTAAATTACTTATGGCAGATCTTTCACATTGCAGCCTTTCATTCCTGCAGCCTTTACCATGAAAGTTTTTTGAGTCATTAAATACTAAAGTGTTGGAAGATCCCCTGGATGCTAGAGGACATGGCTTACTCTGATCGTGTGTGTCTATTGTCACTTGATCGGAACGAGGCAGATGAGCCAGCAATTGAATTCAGTGATATTTCACTGGAGGAAGCATTGTTTCCCGTTAAATTGTAGCAATGGTTCAGTCTGTACAGGAGAAAAAGCAGTGGAATCAAATTAACGATGAAAAAAACTGTTTTCACTTTAGTCTCCGTTTATAAATGAAGCAATAACTAGAGACATCCCAAATGTCACCCTCCCTCACTGACTTCTCATTAGGAAGAAATCTCTTTTTTTGGTACAAAAACATTTTCTGACACAGTGATAGTGCAGCACAGGGAAATGTCCCATATATTCCCTATGCAGAAGAAGAGCAGCAGCACCAGATTGTAGATGAGGGTCCTTGGGTAAGGCACATTTCCAATCCTGCAGCCCACTGCCAAGATCCTTGCCTTCCCACTGATTACAGGACCGATTACAGAAGATCCTTTGTGTTTTGTTGCATCCTACGTCTTGGATTGATGTAGCAGTGAATTAGGTTGAAATCAGGGATTTTGGATTACTTCCACTTCTAACTGTAGGCTGCCCAAGAATCAATGGTGCTGGACTGCACCATAATATTTTTGTCTTGTTGATCAAAATTTTTTCAGTCCACAAAATGTACAAATTTGGATGAGAAAGCTCAGCCCAGAAGGGAGTGTACCAGCAAATTATCTCCCTCTCCCCCACAACTATGTCATCACTATTTTCTCATTTACCCTGGAACTGTAAGAAATGTAGAGGAATCCAGTTATCTCCTTTATTTCCCTTGGTGGATGTCACAGAACATCTCGTGACCTATTAAGCGTCTCAAAGCAATGTGGGGATTTCAGCAAACAGACAGTTTACTTACAAGTGGTTGCAACTTCTTTAGTCACATTAACAAGGCTTTTTATTTTTCCCTCCAAGATTCCTGATGATAGAGAGCCATGAGCTTTCCAGGGTGGCAGAGGATATCATGTGACAGCTTAGGCAGCAAAGCCAAGTGTCACTGTCACAGGCTCTGACACCTGCGAGTCTCACTCATGGATCCAAGCATTATCACACTGGGGCTGTCTGCAACCTTGTGATTAAAAAGTGTTCCATTCTAAAAAAGTAAACTTAGGCATCCCTAAGTTTTAGCTGAGGGAAAAATGTTGAGTCTCCAAGGCTGCTCTACTAACCTCCTACGATATTTCTTGTACTTTAAACCTCATGGAATTTTGGGCAATAGTGTTTTCTGTATGGGGAGTAGGAAGCAACAGACCTCTTTTGAGGGAATATCAGACAAAACCATCCTCTGCCACCCACCTGCTCACTGCCAAGCAATGCTTAAGGGGCAGTCAGATGAGTGGAGGCAAGAGGGCCTTGGATGCCTCTCCTGATGACTCCTGGGTGGCAACAGAGCCAAGCTCTGCTCCGAGCCCAGCCTGCGTGCACCCTCCCCAGTTAGCCCCCAGATGCTCATTGAAGATCTTTATAGCTTCTTTACACCTCTTTTCCAACTCAGAAACGTTTGTGCAGCTGAGTTGCATCAGATTTGGGAGATCTCACTTTGATGCACCTTTGAGATGCTCAGGTCTCATGTGAGCAGCTGTGACAGTAAGAATCCCAACATGAGGAGTACAATAGCAGCTCCAGTGTGCAAGGATGAAGTCCAGCTGGCAGCTGAGGTTCACTCCTCCAGCCAAGGCAGTACAAATGTGCCCTATGTGAGTCACAGCAGGGATGATGTTGTACGGCAGCAATTAATTTGTTTCTAAGGCAAACGAGTTCAAATGGTAAAGGCTTGTGCGAATGGAATTTACTGTTCCAATGTAAATAAGGAACTGGCAAACAATAACCACTCCAGCCTGAAAGCCCAGCCAGCAATTGGTTGACATTTGGGCTGCAGAGAGTTTGCAGATTCCCCACGAGTTGGAGAGGAGCTGTGTTTTGCAGCAACAATTGATTTATTACTGTGACAACGAGTAGAAATAGAAGGACCTGCTGGCAGACAAGGGTGTGATTTGTTCCTTTGCAAACAAGCGAGCAGTGTCCAGCTGGCCAATGGCCATTGCCAAGCAAAAGCCATGGGGAGGATGCAAGTTTTATCTCCTCTCTGCTTGACTTCTGCCCACTAAACAGTGATGGAATTAGGGTGGTTTTTCTTGGTTTTTTTTTTTTGTTTTGTTTTGTTTTTTTTTTTTTTTTTTGGTTTTTTTTTTTTTTTAATTGTACAAAACCAGACTTGTAATTAGTAACGTTTCTACAAAGTGAGTAAGTAAGGGGGAGGTAAAAGTCAGGCTGTCTCCTTGATATTTCACTTCTCAAGCAGTAGGATGACACTTTATCTGCTATTCATGAGCAGAAAATAATTCTCATTCGTATTGCAGCAGCCCCTGTAAGGACCAATCAAGGTCCCATTGTGCTGATGCCTGATTGGTGGCCATGAGCAGAAAATTGCTGGTGCCTGCTTGGATGCAGTTCAGAAACTTCCATTTTTTTGCCATGTAAGGTTTAACACGAGCACATTCTGATCAGCAAAGCATGTAAGTGTACATTTAAAGCAATCTCTTTCCAGCCAAATGCCTCAGTGTTTCAGTCCTCTCAAAGAGAGGGGCATTTCAACATGTGCAAAAATGTTCACCTAGGGCTGAGCATTCAGACAGGGCTGCTGCATGTGGGCCTCACATCTTCTGAGTGTTCATGTATGAGAGACTTTTCCTCTGATGCAGGGTTTGGGGGCTGAGGGGACAATGTCCAAGTGGAGTTTCAATCCAGTTTGTTTTCTCTCCTGGGCAGGTTCTAAGCCAGCCCCACTGAACTGGCACCGTTCAGAGAGCTGCACTCAGTGGGATCACACAAGTCATTTGACAGATGTGTCAGAGGTGTGAGCATCAAGACAGATGAATCATTTCCATTTTCTGAAACAAAACATTGACTGTAATAGAATGAAATTAAAGTATAAGAAATGAGGCTGAATGAAAATAAAAACATGCCAGTAAGGAGAGATGTCTGATTTTAGAGTAATCTGGATGGAACAAGGGAAGAAACCAAAATGGCATGCAGCATTTCATGGTGGTTAATCTGGTATTGACTAAGTCAAATGAGAGAATTCTTTTCTGGTTGACAATGGGCAAGCTGAGACTTCAGGGATATGAGTAGTTAAAATCAGTAAGACAATGAATACATCATCTATGTGAATATGGAAGGAACATTTGTAGTGTATCATTTTTGCTGCAAAAGTAATAGTAAGGAAAAAATCAACAGAGACCAATAGCTAGCTACAACTACTTCATATTCTGGATGTTGTGTAAAATAGCCATTATTTACTATGCTAGTAAGCCTGGAAAACATTGACTTTGTAAAGCTGATAACAGTAATGCACTGGAAACATTGTCTGGGACCAGTGGAGTGCATTGTACTGATAAAGAATTTCCCTGTAATGCTCTTATAGTAATTGAAGCTGCAGTTTGTTTCTTGCACAGTAAAACAGTCTGAGGCTGGCAGAAGGTTCACTAAAACTTCCCTTTCCAGTGCTGAGCAATTTGCTGCCTTCTTCCACTGACTGCTCACCTGAGTTTTCACAGCTTTGAGAGCCCTACCACAGAACCTGTGAGCTCTAGCACAGACTCTAATGAATATAGATAATTCCTATTTTTAAGACATTTCACTGTTGTGGAGTGTACAAGTTACTTCCTTATACAATAGGGAATCAGAGAACGTTGTACTTAAAACCCAAAGCACTGAGGTCAGCATTTGTGTGCATCATTGTCAATTAAATCAGTAAAGGGATTCACTGAAAATAAGAGAGTTTTTGTAGGGACATACAGCATAACATTCAGTCTTTCTTTCCATTTTGAGATTATTTTTTAAAAAAAACAAACTTGTCAACTTATACTCCTCTAAAGATTTCCCTTCCTTTTTGCTTTTATTATATATCTTTAAATGACCAGCAGGATTTAGCAGTACTTGGCTCTCAGCATGTTAAAAAGATATTCAAGGTTACCTTTACATGGGAAGAAAAAAAAGCAACTTTAAAACACTGCCAGCTTTCTCATCTACATATGAAAGCAACAAGAAAAGAAACAATTAAATGGCACAGCTTCTCCTGGAGCTCTCAGACCTTTCCATCATTTTTATATTCCTCTTAGCAATTTATACAAGATTGCCTTGTACAGTAGCCTGGCTTGCTTGGCTCCATCATCCCCTATAAAATTCCTAAGGCAGGCAAAGCTCCCACTGAATTCAAGCCTAATACGGTTCACTGCAGGAAGGGAAACCAATTTTGGTTTTAGTGAGATATCTACAGCTGAAGCAAGTGTATTTAAGATATATTGTCCTGAGCTGACTCTCACACTAGTGTTATGTTCCTGCAACTTGCAGTGAAGTTTGGTTTACACAGGCAGTGCAGAACTTATTACCCACATCATTGAGAGCCCTCTGTCTCAAAGGGAAAATGTCTTCTGCAAACTGGTGTGGAAGGAAACACTGATATTCGCAAATGGACAGTCTAGATAAAATAGTTGAGTGGAGAGCAAGCCAGTTCCTCAGAAACCTGGGGGGGTAACAAGTGCATTCTCCTGTGCCTGTGCCCAGTAGCTGTGTAAGTAAGGAATTGTAAGGGGATTTGGTGGATATAGGACCGAGGGCTGCATTGAAAGGGAGGAAGTAATTCTGCCTGGCATCATTCACAGGGGACTCTATTCTATCTGTTTGAGCATATCTGCCAATGCAGGTGTGACTGGAAGAGGGTTGTGGGGTTTTTTCACAGAATCACAGAATATTGTGAGTTGAAAGGGGCCCACAAAGATCATCAAGCCCAGCTATTAAGTGAAAGGCCTGTATGGGTATCCAACCCACAACCTTGGCATTATTAGCACCCTGCTCTAACCAACTGAGCTAATCTCAGCGGATTTTTGTCTTTCAGTGTAGTTAATTGTTCATTTCTATTCCTTAACCTCTACTTTTTATGGATATTTGAATGTTCTGTTTCAAAAAAACACCTGTTTGTGACTATTTTTTCCAGTCTCAGGTGAGCATTTTGGGTAGTTATTTGAAAAATCCATATATAGAGAGTAGTTGAGACTGAAAACAGTCTTGGTTTCTCCTCTTTAGCATTTTTATCAGCTACATTCAAATAGTACATAACACAAAAACAAATCTGCCCAGAGGGTTACTGAAACAGCATCGCTGTCAGCTTCACCTGCAAAAAGTGATGAGTGCCCCTAGCACAGCAAGGGACAGATGGGCCATGGTGCCTGGTCCTCAGCCCTCCTTCTCTTTGATAGGAGCTGCCTCTGCCTCCACATGTTCATCTTGACCCATGCACAGACCAGAGGGGCCATTGCAATTAACCTTGTGTGGCACTGCCACATCTGCAGGACTGAGAGCCTCTCCCACGTGCACAACTGCAGAAAACAGTGGTGCTCTACTATTTCCCATCATTTTGGTGGGTTTTTTTATAAAGTCTCTTCAAATCATATATACATGTCAATCCAGCAGTGAAACCCCAGCTGCTGATGGCTGTTTCTGCCTGAGCCTGAGCCTGGCTCAAAGTGAAGGTGGCTGTGACATGCCAGCCAGAGTGTGCTGTGGGCTGGTGTGTTAAACACCCATCACTTCCCTAAGACTAATGCTGTGTGTCACTAAATATTCCAGCCATCTCCCACGCTTCTAGCAGCAATTTCCACTCTATCAAATTCTACTGCTAATGGTGTCCAGGAAGGTAGAAACAGGCTTCATTGTACCTAGAGTTTAGCAATCTTCACCAATCTACCATTGGCTGTGTTATTAAATAAAGGCTATTGAATCAGATTCTGCTAGCAGCTATTTGATGTCAAACCTGGAATTAATCCTGAATTTACAACTGTGACTGATGTTATTCAGGAACTAAAAGATTTTCACTTCAAGTTTTAACTCTATAAAGAGTTTTAAGGCTGTTTTAAAGATACAAAGTTTTCTAGAAGCAGCCAGGACTGGCTGCTAGGGCAGATGTCCCACAGGATAACTTCTCCAAAGGACAGTTTGAGCTGCTCACTGTGCTCTGAAATTGCTTGAATGGTGAGCTGAGGAACTTCTGTATGAGGAGGGATATCACCTAAAATTACAGTAGCTCTCTTTTGTTCTCCATAATTCTGGTCAAGAAGAGAATTTTGAAGATCATTCCATAGAAGAGTACTACATTTTTTTTTCCCAGACTCCCAATTTCTTATGGAAACAGTGACCCCTTTCCTTTATACACCCGTGAGTCCAAAGTAGAGTCCTTGTGCAGCAAGAGTAAGGAGAGACCCAGGTAGTTTATTGGGATTTTTCCGCACTTGGATGCATTCTGGCTATCCCAGTCCTGGTTCCCAGATGAAGGGTATTAAACACTAGGGACAGGGCTCCCCTGAGAGACAGTTGTGCTACAGTTTCCCATTTGTGTCTGGAGATGGTCTCACTTGGAATGCTTTGCATTCCTTAATTGAATTGAGTAGACTCAGCCAAAGTGTCCGCAAAGTGCTTGGGAAGAGCTGGATGTGGGGAAGGCACCGCTGGGTTGAGTGGAACAGCCTGTGCCCACTTCACCCAGAGCACAGAAATGAAACCTGCAACAAGCATGGTGCAGTTTCCCCTTTGGAAAGACTTCAGAGCTTGTCCTAAATCTGGACTTTCTCAAGTCCTGTGTCAAAGAGTGGGGACACCAGACCCTTTGGATTGTGTTGCTTACTCTCTGAGAAAGGGCTTCTCTAATCCTCCCCTTCAACCCTGGAGACTTCCAGATTTTTAAATCCTTTTCTTTTCTATACTGCCTTGTAATAAAGGAAAATCAGCTCTGCTGAGTTGTGTAGGATATTAAAACAATAGGAAACAAACAACCCCTAGATCACTCCATTCTTTAAGGAGCAGAGCCCTCTGTCCAGCCCTGATTTCAAAGCCAGTGGTTTGTGGTAGTTTCCTGATTTGCAAGAGATGTCTCCCCAGGGACCCAGGAAGCCTCTTGTTTTGCACCATCAGGATTGTGTGCTCAAGACCCCCTGCTCCTTTCCAGTCTCACCATGGGCTGCCAGCCTGCCCTGTCCTTCCACCACTGCCCACATCTCCCCCTGCTCCTGCAGGGTTTCCACACCATGAGCAAGGCAAATAGGCAGGAATCCATCCTGCCCACACACAGCCTTTTAAGAAAACATAATTTATAGCAAAAAATCCAACAAATGAGGTCCCTAGTGCAGCAAGACACACTGAGACCTGCCTGGGCTACAGCAGCACCAAGGTTGTCTCTAAACTCTTTCCACACTGACAGAGCATAAGCAGAGCCCAGTGCTCAAAGGCATAACTCATTGGAGAAATTAGCCCATAAAATAATTTCTGATAAAAGAGAGGGTTTTTTAAAATTTAATGTCAGGTTAAATAAATGACAAAGCATGGCAGTGAAGATTTAGCACTTGCAGTGCTAAACCATATAGCTTAGTTTTAACACAGTGCTTTCCTCATTCAAGAAAGTGCTTTTGCTAACTGAACTCACTCTCAGCTACCCTTTGCATGTCACCAGCAAAGTCAGGAGTGTGTAATATTCCTGCTGATAGATAAAGCTGGGCTCACACAGCTGTGTTAGATTCCCTCTTCTCCTACCCTCAGCACCCCAGCTGAGTCAATTTTTGCTGGTTTGCAGCCCATACTTGTAACCTGGAAGTCTTAAGCTGTGCAGGGACAGGATCCTGTCCCTTAGATGGGAGCCAGCTGTGGTCCTGGCCAGGCAGCCAGGGAGAGGAGCTGATGCTGTTGGCAAGCAAGGAGCAGGTCTCAGCAAGTGAGGCAGAGTGAGAGAGCAGTTCTAGAGGCCAAGAGCAGGGATGTGGAGGGGAAGGTGGATGTGAAGGGGTGCTTGGGCTGAGGAGGTACTTACAGTGGCTGTTCGTCTTAGGCAGGAGAGAATTTGGCACAAATGCTGGTGGAAGGATTTGGGTACAGAAATGTTTAGACATTGTTTAAATTATCTTCCTTGATGGAGGTATGTAAGAAAGGACAGGGTAACAAACTGAGGGAAAGGACATTAGGTCAGGCACAGGGCTGGGACATGGGGGTACCAAGTAGGTGTCCCTGGAGATCAGCAATTTGAGGTGTAATGTTGGGAAAGGCCTTCAGCCTGGGGAAGCAGGGGCTGATTTCCATGCTAGGAGAGATACAGGGTGGCTGATGTTCCTGAGGAGTGCTGCCCTTCACTGCACACCTGCCCACCCCTACATGCCACCACTGCTCTCTGCTCCCAGACGGACAGGGAGCTCCCCACCAGCAGACACATACCACTCTGCCAGGGAACAGGGACAAACCAGGAGCCAGAAAGGAGCACAGAGCCCATCCCTCAGCTCTGCGCCCCTCCAGCCACTGCTCCTGTGGGGTGGATGCCACAGGCCCGCTGCTTGCCCATGTCCCAGGAAAAATGTCCCAAAGACCTGTAGGGGGATCTTGGGCATGAGGTGCCCAGGGATAGGTCATGGCTGGTGTTGCTGCATTTCACCTGGGCAAGGGGCTGCTCAGCACAACAGGGAACAAATACAGATAGCTACTCTAGCCCTTTAAACATTTGGGATCCTGCTTCCAATTTATATAAATATATCTGTGTGCCAGTGCTCCCCTTCCCTCCAAGCTGGCAAAACTCCTAGTTTCAATGGATTTCTCTGGCACCAGACCTATTACACATGCAGTTTTTACACCAACCAAATTTAGACTTATGTAGATGGCACTTGCTTTTGAAAAGGATAGTACCTTATACACTGATGTTGATTCATTAGTATACTAATTAATAAATAAGATACTGATCAGTACCTACTGCTTCTGTAAACTAATGTTTACAGAGTTTGCAGTTATTGTAGGGGATGAGTATGTCATTTAAAAAAATAACATCTTTATTCAGCTACATATCTTTACTAAAAATCAGTTGGAGACTATACTATTTTTTCTGAAACTTTCTGTGCACTTACTTTCAAAGAGTTAGTTTCTTATTTAGAATTACTCAATTTAACTTCCTTATAAACTTCCCTTGATTTAGTAGGGAATTTAAGATACCATGATTTAACTTACAGTTTTAAAAAGCTACTTAATTATAAATCCTTCCTGAAAGATCCCTGCATATATAAACCACCCAGCAATTAATAGCTAGAACAAATATTTTTAAATTTGCTCCTGAAAATACACTGATCTGTTCTGTATCTCTGCTCAAAATATAGTTTCATGTCCCATTGAAAATGACACTTTTTCTGGAAATAGGAACAGAAACCTATCCAAAAAGTTGACCCCAAAGCACATTTTACAAAACAAAGCCATTTATTCACTCTATTATTCTGCACACGATATGCTGATACCTTCAGTATCTCTAGGCTCAGACTGCTTGTAACATTTTGCGGTAAGCCTGAATCTTATACAAATGAGAGGCTGCTTTAATTTTTTTAAGGAGCAGTTCCCCTAGCTGCAAAGGCATTGAAGAGAGCCTGGAAGACACAATCTGTGTGATGCTGCTCTTTATTGTCACAGGTACAAAGTTCTGATGTGGCAATGTTGCACATTCGGGTCATTGAACATTTACGGATCAGGAAGGATTTTTCAGTCTCTGAAATGGTTACAAATGGTTTTTGTCAGAACACACTCAATATAAGCAGTCTTATCTCAGACTGCTGGAGTCCTACTGTTTTATTTTGGGTTAATAATGGTAAAGTCTTACCAACTGTTGATGGAGAAGCCATGGGGTTAATTTATATTCATGTTGGAAAAGCAAAGCAGTGCTCCCTCCCAACTCTGACAGATCTGTGAGTCCCTTCCATAGCTGATTGTCAGGTTGTCCCGATCTGCAGCTTAGCGCTGACAACAGCTCACAGTTTATTTGCAGCTTTGAAGCCTGGTCCTATGGTGTTTCTCTTCTGACAGGAGATGAATAAAGGTGTCACTGTGGGAGACTTTTATCCGGCTGCTATAAAAAGGACCCTCTTTGCTTTCCCTTGAAAGATCCTCCAGTTCACTTCTGGAGCCTGCGGCTTTCCCCTCAGCAGAGTTTAGTTCCATCAGCTCCAATTCATGTTTGGCAGCTGTTTCTAAAACTCTCTGTTTGTTGTAATACCTGACAAAGTTGTTAATGATGGGATGGATGGGGAGGGCGATCGCTATCACTCCACAAAGAAAACTGATGGCAGCATTCAGTTTTCCTAGTGTTGTTTTAGGGTAAATGTCTCCATATCCAACTGTGGTCATGGTAATGATTGCCCACCAAAATGATTGAGGGATGCTTTTAAATAAAGTTTCGGGGTGACTTTGTTCCATGGTATAACCTAGGGCAGAAAAGACAAATATTCCAACAGCTAAGTACATGAGGAGCAGCCCCAGCTCCTTAAAGCTGCGTTTCAGGGCATAGGTTAGGGTCTGGAGCCCTGAGGAATGCCGTGCGAGCTTGAAAATCCTCGCGATCCTCATGATGCGCAGCGCCTGGACAGCCTGCTGGACATTGCTCAGCTCCATCAGCTTGGCTCCCAGGTGGGTCAAGGTCAGGCTGACGTAGAAAGGAAGTATTGCTAGCACATCAACAATGTTCATGAAAGAGAGGGCAAAGTGGAGTTTGTTGGGAGAGGAGATCAGCCTCAGCACGTACTCCATGGTGAACCAGCCTATGCAGGCGGTCTCGATGCTGTCCAGGGTCGGGTGCTCCATACGGTTCCCCTCTGCATCTACCACCTGCAGGTCTGGGATGGTCCCCACACACATCACAACAGAGGAGATCAAAATAAACAGAAAGGACAGTACAGCAATCACTCTAGCTGGATAGGATGATTCTGGTTTCTCCAGAAATTTCCAGATGCATTTTTGGCACTTTTTCCAGCGACTTTCTGAGGCATCTACTCCCAAGTCGTCCAGAATGAGTTGCACCCTTCGGGCTATTTCTTCCAGTTCCTCCTTTTTTTCACTTAGGTGAGCTTTGCAGCAGTCATCCAAAAATTGCAGATCCACTTTCCAAAATTCCATTTCATTCTTGAAACATATGGGGCATATTCCTTTCTTCATGTGAATTTCCCCAAAGTAGTACACGTCAATAATGCATTTGAAAGCATCTGGATCTCTGTCAAAGTAAAACTCTCTCTTTCCAGGATCATAGTCATCACAGAGGGAAAATATGCTATCGTATCCCCCCGATAAACAATTGACCAGCTCTGCCAGCCGTGTCTCTGGGTACTGGTTCAGGTTATCTCCGTAGAACACCTGCCTTACCCCGCCGACATTGACTACAATCTCCATTTCTTCACTTTTTACTGATCCATCACTGTCCACATCTGGAAACCTAGAGTCACCTGCCATTTTATAATTGTGTTGGATTTTGGTTGATTTTTAGCCCGTTGTTTGGTTTCACAGCTTTGGGGTTTTAATCTCTCATGAAAGCAAATCAGCACTGAGCCAGCTCTGTTACAAATGTCACCAAACTGCCCTGGAGTCCTGATGGGAAAGGTTACTGACAGAAACCTGCGGTCGGGAAAGCCTGGTGAGGAATGCAACAAGCTGCAGGGAAAAGACAAGTCATCGGGCTGCTGTGCCTGCAAGCAGGGTGTTAGAAAGCTCCAGCAGACTGGAAAGAGAAGAAACCATTTAATAAAACTCACCACTCTGTTCAGTGCTCGAGAGTCTTTTCAGGTCCCATTCTGTCTCTAAACGGGATATCTATTCACAGCTTGGAAATCACGGCAGAGAAATAAATCCCGAGCTCTGATTAAGGCACGGTGCAGTGAGTGACAGCTCTGAGACAGCCGGCGGGGCGAGCCCACGGGAGCTGCCGCGGCTTCTCCCTTCGCTTCCACCGACTTCCCTAGGAAGCTGCTTTTGAATTTTGTTTCTCTTTCCGTTTTCTGTTTACTTTAAGGTCTTCCAGAGTTCATCTGCTGACTCTCGCACATAGTCAGTCGGTGCAAACAGGCAGAGGAGAAACTTGTGCTTGTTTTCCCTTCGCTGTTTCCCAGCACAATAGGGAGCCTGGGCTGCCAGGAGTCCTTTCCAAACTCTACCCTCTCCTGGTGAAACGCAGCAAAGCACCAGCTGCACGGAAAGCACTTCTCAGCTATTTATACGCCTGCCCAGTGGTACAGTGATGTGTTTCTATGCTGACAGGAACTTTAAGGAGTTTTTATAACATTTTTCTTTATCACATGCAAAGCTTAATCGTGTATAAAGTCATCCAGAGCTCAGAGAGACACACAAATGTTTTCTCCAGGCAGAAACCAGAAGAAGCAATACTGTGTTTTGGGAATAAACATATGGCATAAATCCTGCTCTCAGTGAGACTGGAGCAACTCTAGAGCATCTCTGTCCTGCATCAGGACATTGAGTTAATTTGGATTTGTACTGGTGTCTTTGAGAAAGAAGCAGAGACCATAAAGTTTCTGTTGCAGATGTGGAGCAAAACCTCCCCTACACTCTGTGCATGTTTCCCAAAGCTCTGGGTCCTCACTTTTAGCTATGTTTTTGTGACCTGTAGTCAGCTGAGTCTGAGGAGGGTTTGAGTAATTTACATCTATTATGATTTCTCAGTGACTGCTACTTACCAGAATCAATGCTTTGTACTACATCCAGCTCTTTAAAAGTAGAAGTAGAATAACAAGCATTTCCTTTTAACTTTGTTTTCTCTGAATTCCAGGATTTGAAGAACATTTTCCCCCCAGACCTCTACAGGCAGGAAACCTACCACCCTTAAATTATTAAATCTGACTCTACAGTTCATTTTAGTGGGTCCAGGAAAACCTACAGTTCATAAGTTAACTGTTTTTGGCCACAGCAGAATTATCTGCACCAGCAAGTTATGATCGTTTCAAATTTACTGGCTTCTGAAAAGCTTCTCAGTAGAAGGGAATAGAGAGGAGCAAATCCAGCTGACTGTTTGCTCCTCCAGGCTTGTGTCCATGCAGGGAGAAAGGTGAGATCTGTGGTGTGCCTGCTGTCCTCCTGCTGGTGTCCCACAGCCAGGGGAGCCTGCTGAGTACCCAGTGTTCCTGCTACACTGTCTCAGAAGCTTATGGGTGTTTAATGAGGGGCTGTGCACCAGACCTCATCTTGGCATGGCATGTGCTCATAGTGTCACATACCCAGGAAAAGGGAATATCAGGTCCCAGGAAGAGAGTGATATCTATTAATCTACCCAGTGTCATACTGTGAACATCTGGAGGCCAGTGTCACCTTCATGTGCTCCTGAGTGTGCTGCATAGTTTGGGTATAATACAAGAAGTCCCTTGAATTTTTTTCCAGGCACATATAAATTTTCTGATACTTGCAAGCTTCTTGAGACAAAATAAATATTTGGAGACCTAGAAAAACCCTCAGTATTTTGTGTTCATCAATAAGGCTTTCCTGCTTGCTAAATAACTTGGCATGAGCAAAATAAATTTTAAGATGCTAATAGCAGTAACATACTTGCACAGGGGGAAAATGCAGATGGGATTACTTACCCAATCTTACAAAACAAAATCAAGATCTGGAAAAGTTAGGCTTCAAATTTTGTCACACTGCATATGCATAGGGAAAAGTTCTGTAGATTTAAATCCTCAGATTTAACCATCTCAGATCCTACCCTCTTTGATCAACAATTCATTCCAGTGACCTTTTGGTTTTTTTCTAGGTAATGATAAGAAATCAATACAGGGTCCAGCACGATCAACACAAAGACCTCTGTTTCCAAAAAGGCTTCTCTCCCTCCCTTATCCCTCCCCGTCCATTTTACAGAACAAATACCTACAAAAAGGCACACAGGACATTGTTCTGTTTGAAAGGTGAAATCAGCTCCTTTCAGATGATAAATCTCAGCACATTCTCAAAAGGTTGAGAAGAAACTATTTTTGAAATGCCAGATCTGTCCTTATAAAGACTTTACTTAGTGTGGCTGCTAAAATCCTTGTGCTTTATTCTCCCTCGTCTTGCACCTTTTCAGAGCTCTTTACACCTTTCAGTGTGCCTGTGAAATGTTAGAGGAGATCTGGTAGCATTTTAAATCCACTTGGGCAAACGTAAATGATCCAAAGAATGGTCAGGGAAATCATAATGAATTAAATGCGCAGTGCATTTTTGTTTTTGTAGCTGAAAAGAGTGACACAGGCTTGCTTGATGAATGTTTGTATCAGATGTCTCCCAGATCGGCAAACAACGGGAGCAGAAATAATAACTTGCAGCAATAATTTATTCCATTAATTCATTTTTTATCCACAAAAAGAAAACTTCTCCAATCTAAAAATTTCAGTAGCTAATTGTTGCCCTATAATTCATTTATGACCAGATTGCTGCAATTATTGGGGCTCCTAAATTCAACTTCTGTTGCCTGTGAGAACAGGTCAAGCTGTGCTGTGTCTGCTGGAAGCAATATGTGATGGCAATTGAATTCCTACAGACCCAACAAGAAACACAGAGGGTTTTTTTCCCTGTGTCAGTGCTTTGGCTCAGAGAACAACACATGGATTTGAGCTGACAGTTGTGTTAAGTTTTGGCTGTGGTTCAGACAGGCTCCTTCAGGGAGGAGGAGGAGGAGAAGCAGGAGGAGGTGGAGGAGGAGGCCTAGCCAGACACCAAGCCCTGCAGCCTGAGCAAAGGGCTCCTGGGTTGCTGGGCGTCCCTGCTGGGCCAGGGGCTGCATTTAGTGGGGTTGCCAATGTCGCGGGGTGGGGCTTGAACCCCAACAGGGCTTGGTCCACAAAGTGTAGGTGGAGCTCAGAGTGGGTCCCCAGTGACACTGGCTCCTTTTGAGGGAAGTGGGTGGCACAGAGCACCCACAGTGCCGCACAGGGACCTGCAGTAACCACAGTCCCCAGGAAATGCCCACGTTCAAGGTTTGCCTCCCTTGTTGATCACTTTTTGGGAAAGGGCATTTACCCCTGAGTGGCTTTGTGCCAGTCTGGGAAGAGAGATTGCTCCTCTTGAGCACTACTCTGGCTCATACTACATTCCTGAACCCCAGCCAGCACCTCTGTCCTCCTGTCAGATGCACTGAGCTGCTCCCCACAGAGCTGTGGGCAGTAGTGGTGCTTGAAGGACTGTGAATGGGTTAGGAGCCAACCCTAGGGAGATAAGATTGGATTCCACTAGGAGAAGGGTGCTTAGTACAGAGACAGGACTTGGAAGCCTCTCTGCAGGCAGGCTGTGGGGCAGTCAGACCCTGCCTGCACTGAGCACAGCCCTGCATCTGCCCTCTCCCTTCTCCCAAAATCACAGGCAAGCTCAAGAAAGTCTAGGGGCCTGACTCTGACTGACCAAATAAGAAATAGCTAAAGCATGTCTGGCACAGATCCAGCCCACAATGACCAGCTAACATGGACATTTCCTAGCCACATGTGGCCATCAGAGACAATTCCCAACAGAGCATTTGCAGGCAGCACCAGTACTGCAGATTAAAAGGACTTCTTAAAAGAGAGGGAGGCCAGTTGTCAGTTTTCGTCAATGCCCAGGGACATCTTTGAGCACATGTAAATCTGCTTATACTCAGTATAAGCACACATTCTCTGTTGTGTCATATTTGGGTTTTAAATGACACATGCAGTACTGGACCTGTGATAGATCCAACAAAAGATCTCAGCATCTAACACACCGCTTCACCACTTATTTTAGACTAGATACAGACTATGGAAAGCCATTTAAGACAGGAACATATCATCAAAATGTCCTATAGAAAAGTCAATCAGGGACCTAAAGGAGGATGGAGAATGGAAATATCTTATTCTTTCTCCCTTCCTTGGGTATTGTGGGGTCAAAGTTTTCAGCCAGTTGCATGGACATCACTTCTTCACTGGCAGTACAAGGTTCTGTTTGGAAAAAGCACCATGTAATTACTTTGTGCCAATCACAAGAAATGGGAAGCAGATAACCTGGAAGGACGGGAAGCAATTAATGATGTCATTCTGGACTTCAGAAAGAGCAAGTCATCCAGTGTAAGACTGGTGTCTGAGCAGCTATTCTGAATGCTTTACCACAGCCAGCTTTAGTAAGTTCAAGAAAGATTTTGCTGAAAGAATCCTTTAGGCTTTCCAAATCTAAGGAGTTTTCTACTGGTTAGTGCAGCAACATCACAATCACACTGGAAGATCCAGCACACTCTCTTTGGCAAATTAATCCAGCTACTGCAACATGTTGGTTTATCCTTTATAGCTCAATATTTCAAATCTGTTTTCAAATCACACCTTCTTTTATCCTTGTAACATGCTTTACAATAAAGTCAGCTTTTTGACACATCAAGAACACATGGATTGCCTTCCCTTGGACACTGTGGTTCCCAGCATGGATCTGGTGGTGCTGCCATAGCACCAGCACCAACCTCATGCACCTCCCCAGCATACCTGAAGGTCAGCAGGGCATGAGTTGATATCATGGGCTGTTAGCACCAGGGCCTGTGGGAGAGGAGCTGTGGCACTGGCTGCCTGCAGGAAGCCTCTGTGTGCAGTGGCAGCAGCTCCTGGTCCCAGCACTGCTGTGTGTCTTGTGTGTGTAGCTATGAGCTGCTGGAGTGAATCTGAGCTTCAGCATGAAAGATGTTCATTGCCCACTGCTGCTATTTCTAGCAACAGATGAGTCTTTTAAACCCCTTGATATGGTGCTGTGGTGTGCTGTAATGTCCCATTTTGGACTTCCAGGTCACTTCCCCAGGTGTGCCTATACCTCTCTCCCTTCCCCCTTGCCCCCATGCTGAGTGAGTCCTGTCAATCAGGCTTAACATTCCAGCAAGGTGTCGTGTGGTTGGTCAAGTTCAAAGGATGCCCCTCAGGCCCAGGGGTCATTGGCCTGTCTGGGTGTCATCTTCCCCTGAGACCCTGCCCCTCTCACCTGGTTGGTGGCTCACCTGTACCTCCCCTCCCCCTGTCCCTGAGCTTAAAAGGTGAATCGGACCATGCGGCCGGATTCTGTTGGAGCAGTTGCCTACATTCAGACCTCTGTAACCATGGAATAAACCTCTGGATTTAAACCCTCCAGCAGAATCCATCTCTTTTTCTCTTCACCACCGCCAGAAGCCATTCCTCCTGAGGTAAACGGAGTTCCTAACAAGCCTGGACTTGTTCAGTGCCCAGCTGCAATCTCCAGCAAGCCAAGGTATCTCTGGGGTGATTACACCACAGTTGCCGCCTTTGGCCCAGCAGCAAGGGTCAGACTGGCCCAGGCACAATCTAACTGGTAATATTGGGATACATATTCCAATAATATGGTAAAAGAAAGGTCCCTGTAAAGCTAGAGAAACAAATTGTCTACTTCTTTTATTACATCTCCGTGCTTTGTGTGATGTTTCTCAATACATGAAACTTCCTTCAGATTGGTATATTAGGAACAAGAGATTATGAAATATCTGAACTGAGATGGGTATCTGGACTGTAACAGGTACATTCACCTTGCAAATCTGGTTTTATGTGTCTCTGTTTCCAGCATATTTATATATTTCTCCAAGACTATTATTTCAAAGTAGTTTTTTTCCCAGTTTATTTTTCCTCTCTTAGCTACTTTGGTTTTTTTAAAGTTCAAAATTTATACATAGTCAGTTTATTGTATCAGAGCTTTTAATTAATACCTTATTAAAGGGCTGGTAATAGCTTGCTGCAAATTTCAATTGGCCTTGCTTTCCATTTGACATTAATAAGTCTGTTTTCCTGTACAATTAGACCTGCCTTAAGTGACCACTCAGGAGTACAGCCAAATCTCTGATTTAATGTAAATGACTGCAAATAAATAAAATGCAACCTTCCCTTTAAGCAGCAAACAGATGGGTTCAAATTAAGCATATCAGTGAGCCATGAATAGGATGGGAGTTGGAGATGCTGTAAAAGATTTAAGAACCTTGGCTTGTTTACAGCATCACTGTCTCTTGAGGAAGGACTGGAATTCTGTTTCTTGCTCTTAAACACTGCCATCAAAAGCTTTGAATGTGGTTGCATGTACAAAGAAAAGCAAAAAATGAGGTGAAAAGACTTACTACAGTTGCAGAGAGACAATGACTTAAAAATTAGGAATTGCATATACATTATGGTCCAAAAATGATCCAAAAATTTGCACATGCACATGTAATTAGGTGCTGTATCATAGTCAATAGGCACAAGGTGATTGAGTGCAGTTTGCATGGGTGATCTCAGCTCTGGCATTTCTCAGCTCTGTCTGCCTTTGTACTTCCACTGTTGGCTTTTATCACAACTGGCTCTAAGTGATTTCCTGCAGGAGCCACAACATCCTGGTGCTGCTCCCCAGCAGCTTCCCCAGAGCCAGCTCGAGTGTGGGAGACCCAGCAGAAAAATCTAAATGGTACTGGGGTAAGTAGGCAGATAAAGGTAATGGTACTATCAGAGGGTCTTGCTGGTGGCTCTGGTGAAGTGATGGGCCTGGCCTTCCCAAAGGTGAACACTCCCATCACTACCAAATGATTTTGTTACCAATAATTGACTTGAAGAAAAGACCAAGACTGTGGCAGCAGAGAGGGAGGTGAAATGGGCAGACTGTCTCCTAAGTTTTGTTAGCCAAGACACAAAGACAGATCTAAGGCTGATGGGGCAGAGGTTTTTAATGTTGTTTTATGTGTTTTCTTTTTAAAAATTCAACCCTGCAGCCCTCCCCTGTGCTTGGAGTTTGAATGGTGATTAATAATACTCTCTACAAGCTATCATTCCTAATTCTTTGAAAGAGGAGCATGTGTAGCAATTCAATGTGTACCATTTAAAAATAAAAGTTATTTTCATATAAACTAATATTTGTTCTTGTGTCAACTCAAAATGAGGAATATAATAAAATAATTCATTGTTCTGCTGCTATGGTCAAAAGTACTCCGATATGTTTGCTTAATGAAGAAAAAAGAATATGTAATATTTTCTATTAAAAAGCTGTAAAGAACACTTGTTGGGAAACAAAAGAAGAAAACAATTCAGCAGTGCATTGAAACAGAAATAAAAAACTTTCATCGATTCTAGAAAACATGGCAGCAGAGAGAAAAATACAGGCTTCAGCAAAGCCTGCAATTCTCAGAAGCTCTTGTGAATGCAGCTATAGTTTTCCTTCTTGCAGTGAGCGGTAGAAGATGAAGGAGAGGAAGGCGTGTAGGCAGAAGCAGAGGCAGAGTTCATATTTTCACAATTCTGCAATTACCCACAGAGGCAACCTGTGGACATTTGACTTCATTAAACCCTGCAGGACTGAGAGCTGTGGGAGGATGCCCCAGAGCCCCTTGCTGCCAGTGACTCCCTCAGCTTGAAGCCTTTCTGGACTTGCTCCCTCCATCTCCTGGGACAGTGACAGTACTGCCTGTGGCCAGGAAGGCAGTCAGGCACTGCAGGATGTGGTATTTCCCAGCCAGTATCCTGCTTGCGCAGCCAGCATAGAGTGGAAGCATTAAAGTATGCACATTTGTGGTGATGAAAGTAATTTTTTATCAGTAAACACTTCCACTATAGATCAGAGAAAGGAGAAGATCAAATGTGCTTTCCTCTTCATCAAATGTGCTGAAATCACTGCTTTCAGAAGTGATGGGACAGTGGTCTTACTCTTGTTGCCTTTGAAAAAAGAAGACCAAACCTCTGTGTGACCCTACCTTGACAAACTGTTTTCAGCATCTCCTTCTTTGCCTGTCTTCTTTAGCTTTGCTTAGCAAAAGTGTTTGCTGAATTTGAGTGGAATCTACAAAATGTTTTAAGTCAATCAAAACTACATTTTCTGGAGGACAAACAACCTGCCAGAAATTATTTCCTGGCCCTACTCAGGATCTGTCATCTGCCACTGGGCAAGTCTTTTGCCTTCTTGCTACTTATTTTAAGCTGTTTGGCAACACATTGTATTTCTTCATAGCTTACAAAGGAGTAAAATGAAGAAACATTTTTAATTTGACAAACAGATTACAAATAAGCTTTTACATTGTCTGAATGGCTCTAAAGCTAACCCACATATTTCTAAGTGATTTGTCTAGACAATGGATGAGTCAAGCCTTTTATCCATTCTGTTTTATACAATAATCGGTTCTGCTCAGTTAAGATTTCATTGAACATTACTAAATGCCTTTCATTACTATGTGCTGTTTAATTTAACATTGTATTGACATCTTGCATACTAATTCACTTTTTGCTCAGGACGGAGTCATAAGCCCATTTGCACAACGTGAAAAGAACACCACCATCCATTGTGTGCACTAGTAGTGTCCTCAAAGATGAAACTACAGAATCCAAGATATCCCATTGGGCAAAATAAATAAGGGCTAAGAAGATGAAAGGAAGCTCAGTGATGAATGGGAAATGCTGCTGCTGAAACCTTTATTACCATTCTCTGTAGTTTTCAATTGTTCTGTCCTGATGAGTAACGAGGATTTCATCGCTTTTGCAAGCTCCACTGCAAGGTGCTGCTGTAACTAACACAGGTTAATCACAGGACAGGCAGGGGCTCCTCACTTCTGGCAGCAGCAGAACATTCAACCACCCTGGGACTTCTCTTGGGTGACCTTGAGAAAGGAGTTCCTGCCTATGACATCAATGATGCTAACATTTACCTTCATCTAATCTCCCCCATGCTCTTTTACCTGCTCAGTCCTCCCTACTGTTTTCTTTAAGCTTCTGTGCATATTATTGAGACTACACAGTAGCAGAACCACCAGGAAAAGGAACCACTTCCCTGGTCAGAACATCCACAGTCACACTTGGCCACAAATCACTGGGACACCTCCTACACATCAGCATAAAAATTCCTATCCTGACCGAAAATAGCACTGCACTAAAGATCAGAGTGGAAACCATAATGGCTCTGGCTCTTCAAATCTAAAACTTTACTCCAGTCATGAGAAATACTTCAGTATTTCACTAGTCTCATAAAAAGATAGTTACTTTTACAAAAATAGCTCAAATCTCAAAGCAGATTTCCTTTATTTTGCAGTAAGTATGGGTACTACCATACATGTGAGGTCGGGTGGTAGTTGTAAACATACCCATAAATGTGGCCAGAATGCAAAATTATCAGATCTTATACATACAAATAATAAAGGAATTAATTATTTTATCCTGTATTTGGAAATGGTTTTGCACCTTATGGTTGGAGTTTTAAAAGCAGTTGTCAATATCTCATTACAGGGGGGTTTGGTTTATTTGACAACAGAGCTGGATATACCAGTAGCACCATGAATATGATAAATAATCAACCATTGTTTAATACGTGGCTGAGTTCTCCTTCCATATTGGTCTTAGACTGGTTCTGGTACAGAAATCAGAATCAGGTACTGTGTATATTTTGCAACAAATTTGTGATGTACATGCATAAAATGGTGACACTGCATAGGTGGGGAACCACAACTCAGCTCCCCTGATTCAAAATCTTCTTGGGACTTCTGTTTCAGAGCTGATCACAATTCATTTAATAATCAACCATTTACTGTTTGGCCTTCGCTCATCTCTTAAAGTCTTTTTCCTTGATAAAACTGACTAACTTGAATTAATTTTAACTAGACCTTTACAAAATATATAACATTTTCTAGGAATTTCTGATATCCTGACATTCTGTTGAGATGCAGGAAGAAGGAAAAACTAATCTGCATTTTAGAAACTTCCCTGCAATGTGTCAAATCTAAATATAGGACATTGGAATCTTTAGTTTAGCAACACTAAAATTTCACATTGTGAAAATGTTTATACACTGTATGCTAAATATTACATTCTGATATTGTATTATCAGAATGCTGCTAGTGCAGTACAAAGCCAAAATAAGGAAAAAAAATTGAAATTACAAACCTTGACTAAACATTTTAGACACAGAGGTAAATATATTTTGATATTGTGAAAACAGTTTCTTTCAACACATGGACATATCTTGATTAAACGTTTTTATTGCATTTTTGGCAGCTTTCTATTTAACTGAACTGCATTTATCTGACATGAATCTCTTCTGTCAAAAAATTATCTGTTCTATTTCCATTGCACAACACCAGTAATTCTAGCACTCATGAGATTCTTCACATTTCCTTGCCAGACCCTCTCTTAGAAATTGGAAATGACAGATGGGATTTGTGAGAGAAAAGGATACTTTCTGAACATATAGCCCAAGGGCACGAGAACAAGTCAACATTCTCCACATCGATTTTCACTAGCTTTTGCCTTTGTTTTCTCTGTAGCCCTTCTCATCTTATTAAGCCTGAATCATCTTCAATTGTTGTTCCTGAGTACATTTTTCAAAAGGAAAATGTACTTAATAAAACCTTTGGGGACCCATGGGTGTAATGGAAGAGCTCTTTACACCAATCAAACAGTAATGTAGCCGATCCACCCACCGTGCATGAACTCTCATCTCAAAAGTGGCCAAAAATCTGTAAAACACCAATGAAAATATTTCCTTTTCTGTCAGAATAAGTGCAAAGAAAAGTGGAATTAGGATCCTATAAAAAAAAAATCATTGCTCCAACCACAACTGGTTTCTACCTGCAGCACTGCAACATTAATACCTGATATTTACAGTATGTAAATGTTACAGTTGTAAGGCCAGAACAAAAACTGAGGTACCTCACACATGACACATCTCTATACACCTTGTGCATGAATATATTTTTATGAGAACATCTGAATTTCATCTTCTGGAAAGTAATTTCTTCTACAGCACAAGAGAAGAATGGTGCAACAACCCTGCATTTCAGATCAACAGGGTAATGGGATAGAGTATATTTTAAATTCCCTCTGTATTCATTCCTTAATTGAAATAATGCTGTTAATTCCTCTTTCCTTTTTTTTCCCCCAAATTTGATTTTGAAGAAGTTGTCACAAGCTGGTTTTAGACTAAAATTTAACATTCCATCAAAAGGGGTGATTTTTGACAAACTTATCAAATATGTAATTTTTGCACATGCATTGAGGAAAACTCTTCCCTTAAACTGAGTCATTTTGTAAGTTAACAACTTTAATAATGTGGTGCTATATTCTGCAAGAACTCTGTCTCACATTACTTGTTGATGAGAGTAAGTTGTTTTTAAATGATAAAAAAGCTTCCAAATCAGCATTTCAAAAAGCAGGTAAATAATCTGTAGACTAGAAGTACAGAATGTAAACACAAATGGGTCCAGACAGTGTTTCACAACACACTGCATATTTCAAATAACTCAAGAAGGGATGTTCCCTTGTCTGTTTACCATATACTTATTACAAAGAGTTCTCTCAATTTAAATACAGAATATTAGAGCAAAATGACTGCAGTTTTTCCTGCTCACTAATTTCTTGCAAGATGATTCTGTTTTTCTTCAAATATATGCACTATCTCTACTTACTATCTACCAGTATTACAATCACACACACAGGTACCATTGAACCATTGGGGTTTCTTTGATGTAGTTGCAAATTTTTCCAGCAATGAGCAAGAAGCAGCCAGGAATGCATAGCAATAAAAAACAGGGACAAGACAGAAGAGACACCCTGCAGAAAGACTTGAATAGGATGGACAAGTGAGCTGACAAGAACCGTGTGAAGTTCCACAAGGGCAGGTGTAAGGTCCTGGGAGAGCAGAGTCCAGGAGTGCAGCACAGGCTGGGATCTCCCTGTCTGGGAAAGGGACCTGGGGGCCCTGAGGGACAACAGCTCAAGGGTGAACATTGTGCTGCTGCAGCAAAGGAAACCGACAGGACGCTGCTCAGGGACATCAGAGCAGAGAGAAATAAATCATTGTCCCACTCTGTTCAGTGATTGTCAGCCCTCATCTGGCACACTGTTCAGTTTTGGTCCCTGCTCTGCAGAAAAGGTTGTGGACAGGCTGGAGAGGATCCAGAGAGGGGCACAGAAAAGGTAAAAGGACCAGGCAGCCTGCCAAATGAGGAAGGCTGAGAGAACTGGGTTTGTTCAGTCTTGAGAAAAGAAAGTTCAGGGTAGACTTTATCACTGTGTTCCAGTTTTTAAAGCATGGCTACAGAGAAAATGGAGACTTCCTTTTCCAAGGAGTCACATGGAAAAGACAATGTACAAGACAAATAGATACAAGCTGCTCCTAAGGAGGTTCCAATTAAACACAATTAGAAAGTTTTTCAGAACAATCAAGCATTGAGATAATCTCCCTGGGGTAATGATGGATTCCCCAATATTGGACATTTTCAAGGTTCAGCAGGACAGGATGCTGGGCCATCCTGTCCAGACCATGCTTTTGCCAAGAAAGGCTGGACCAGATGGTCCTTGGTGTCCCTTCCCACTTGGTATTATATGACCTCATGACTCATGCACTAAAGTCTTTTATCTGCATGGTAACCTGTAATATTTTTTGCATGAAAAACAGCAGTAAACAAAACTCATGTGAGTGTGTCTGCAAGGGGAGATGCATGGATTATTTTCAATGGCTCTTTGTCATCAAACAAATTTGAATGAATAAATACCCCTAAGCCCAGCACTAACACTACTCATTTTAGAGCTGTTGAGTCACTAGAAATTCCAGGTTCTGAGAATGAAAGTGAAAATACCCATCTGAACTTACCTCTGGGACAGCACAGTATCCCTGAGGCTGCAGCCTCCACACTCATTGCCAGGCTCATGATCTGGCTCTGCAAAGGCTCATGTTTTAACACAGGTCCTCATTTAAAAGGGATGTCTCATGTCACTGCAATGAAGAAAAATTAGCACTGAGGATGTATTCTGTGGTACAGAGATGCTGTGTCTCAGACTGATGCCACTGCTCTGCACACTCACCAAACAAGAGAGCTTTTCCCCCAAAAGGAAACAGAAATCACTGATTTCCTCTTGCAAGTAGAAGGATAGAGGCAGGAAGAAGACTCAACCTTATGTTGTATGTGTCCTTTGACCCCACCTGGAGTCCAAAACAGGTCAGCTGCTGAGCTCACCACCTCCTGTTGTCATCTTATTGTATTCATATTTCTAGAGTCCCATACTGTTGTTATTATATTCCTAAAGTCCATACCTTCTAGCTGGTTTTCTACCATGCAGTTCTTCTCTGCAGCACAGTTCCTCATGGCTTCACAGGGGCTCCTCCAGGGCTCTCAACCCACCCCTTTTATCCCAGCTATCTTCACGAGCCACAGCTGCTGCCCAACTAAAGACTTTGCAGCTGTAGCTCATTTAGAATAGCTAGGACCCACTTATCCAACACATAGGACTCTCGCTACATTTCCCCTTTTTCTCTTACAAACAGATATTCAAATACAATATATTCATTACATGTTTTATCCCAAGACTCAAAGGCCTCGTACACCACACAAGTACAATACACACATTCCCCCATGACTCAAAGGTCATGTACAACACACACAGCTTCTTGCTCAAAGGCCATATTTCTCACAGCTCCTTGATTCAATAGCTATGTTTTTCTGCAGCTCTAGGCTGCCTTTCCCACAGTCCTACAGCTCTCAGGCTGCTACACCTATCTTCCACAGCTCTTCTGGCTGCTACAGTTCTCAGGCTGCATACCTCCATCTCCACCTCCACAGCTCTTCAGGCTGCTACAGTTCTCAGGCTCCTGCCTCCATCTCCACAGCTCTTCAGGCTGCTAGAGCTCTCAGGCTGCATACCTCCATCACATTGGGGTCACCAACTGTCGCTATCTTGTTGTTATTATTATATTTCTAGAGACCCATACTGTTACAATCATATCTAAAGTCCATACCTTCTAGCTGGTTTTCTACCATGCCACTCTTCTCTGCTGTGCAGTTCCTCATGGCTTCACATGGGCTCCTCCTGGGCTCTCGACCCACCCCTTTTATCCCAGTTATCTTTACGAGCCACAGCTGCTGCCCAACTAAGGACTTTGCAGCTGTAGCTCATTTAGAATAGCTAGGACCCACTTATCCAATACATAGGACTCACTACAACCTCCTTCTCCATATTTCACCCCAGGGAATATCTCCCTTCTCCGCAGCCTTCCTGAAGGCTCCCAGCAGAAGCTGTCACAGGTGCCTGAGGAAGGAAAAATCACCAAAATAAACTCTGCTCCCACACATCTCTCATCTGTCTTCCCACACATAGTGGGCATTAGAGAAAGAAATTTTCTTTTGTCTTATTTTGAAAGCTTTTTTCTTTTTAAAAGTGTAAAGCTTGATATTTTCTGTCAGTTTTGGGATGTTTCAGTTGAACAACATAATTTCTCTGCTGTGGATCTATAAATAACCTTTATGAGTAACTGAAAAACATGAAGCACACATTTTATCCTTCCCAAAATATGTACACTTCTTACCACTAGGTGAGCAACTTTATTCTATTTGAAACTAGCAGTAAATTTCCTAGTGTGTGTCTGATCTCTCATGTAGGAAAACAACAAATAAAAGATAGTTAGAAGAAAAGAGATTTATTTTACCAGATTAAGCTTGAGAAGTTTTTCTAGCCTAAGAATACAAATCCATTATTTGGTAATATTTTTAATTTTTCTCAGATTATATGTCGTCAGCACTATTTTGGAAGGAAATCTGGGGGTGCACAGACATTAGCATAATAATACATTTTATTGTCTAAATCTTCCCTGAACATTCAGGTGCTACAGTCTCAACATTTCTGCAGCACAATAAATTCCCTAAGCACACAACAGGGTTTCATACACCAATTCCTTACTGTAAAAGGACATTGAGTGGCCACCAGAAAGGTACTGTCATGTGAGGAACTGAAGAATAAAAGTCTTTTAGGGGGAGAAAAACAAAACAACAACCAGAAAAACAGCACAAAAGCAAACAAAACAAAAAGCACAAGTAATCTTTGCCTAAACAAAACTAGCTGTCACTACCAGTGCCTTTCTCATTCACTTAATTTCTTTACTAGATCACAAAATTTGATTATTTTTCTTTTATCTTGCCTTGGACCATGGCACTCGCTGTATGAGGGAAAACACTGATTCAATTGTTCACAGAGCAGCAGCTTTGAGTGTCCTGCCACTGCTAACATATCTATGAATCCTCCTGCAAGGACTCAAAATCTTGCCAAAGTGAAAATATTTCCTTTTTCCCATGTCATGGTCCCTAGCTTTGGCCTCCTCCACCTGCTTCCCAGGTCAAATGAACATGCACTGATTTAAAGCTGATGGGATGTGCTGAAGAATTACCAGTTAAGAACTGGACTACACTGCATATTTTTACCACTATCCATTGCAGTGAGGACTCTTCAGCCACATTGATATATTACCATCACTCTGGGTTTTAACTGAGATACAGGTGCTCCAATGTAAAGCTGCTTATTACCAGAATAACTTGACCTTCTCATACAACAAATGTTCTTTCACACTAATACAATTGCAGAAGGGGAGCACCAGTGTCACTGTTAATACCACATTTTAGAACTGGAAAATGCTGCGTGGTGATCACTTGGTAAATCTGTAATGAAGAAAAACTAAAGCAATGACAGGGTTGTTTTGGGTTTTTTTTAGTTTTTTTCCATGTTGGGATTTGCTCTGCATCTGCCAGGTCCCTCTCCCCACCACCACAGCACTTGCTCAGAGTCAAACACAGGAACAGCTGCTTCAGGAGCACATGGGTAAAACATGCTGAGTGTTTCTGGCTCACTCATGGGAGATGCTCCTTTCAGCATTTGCCTGGCTCTCATTCTGAGTGGACCCAAGCAGTGGTGGATACCACCAGTTCTTCACTCAGGCCTGCTCTCACTGCCCTCCTGCATGCCAGGGACAAGAGTTCCCTGGCAGGCCTTCAGTTCTGGCTTCAGCATCCTGCTCCATATTGCATTAAGGTGCCAAATTTGCATGCACTGGTTTTGGACCAAGCATTACAAGTGATAGCAAAGTCTCCAAAAACAACAGGTGGGGCAGAGGATGTAAGGAATAAGAAGAGTGAGTAGCTGGAAACAAGTCTGCCACCTCACGGTGCTATTAACATTGGGAAAAAAAGTCCCCATTCATTTTGTCTTATCTGGCAGCCCCAGCTTTACAGTGTCTGGAAGCCAGAGGAAGGGATCAATAGACATTTGCTGACAACTGAGACTTTGTTTTAATCCATCCACAAATGGTTATGTTTTGGTAGCAGATGTTTCTATACATGTCTGAAATCATAAAGAGAAGGCCAGCTGGCTCTTTACAGGACTCATGGTTTAAACAGCAGGAATACTGCTTGCTGCAGAGCAGACTTCCAGTTTCCACTGGCAAAGTCCACCCTGGTGACAGAGACACAATTGTCACGGTCAGAGTAAAATAAATATATTGTGCAGATAGGCTTTAAATAGAGAATGTAATTTATTAGAACAAATTACATTCCTGAAGGAAGTAAATAAGCTTTCAAGGATATAAACCATCTTCTGAATGTAGTAGTCAAGGCACGATGAATTGTATGTTTGTAAATACCCTTTGGAGCCTGGATGTTGAAGTTGCTGTATAGAAATATCAGCTTGTTTTAATAACTTTATGGTCAAGCAGTTTCCAAAAACCAATGAATTCACATGAATTCATGTCTACACTTTGTTAATTTAGTTTTATTTGGGGACAAGTACACAGCAAATTTCTATAAATCTTACATCAGGATGCAATTGCTAATACCTAAAAGAAAACCTAGCCTGAGAGAATTATTGGCTACATGTGTCCAAAGCATCTGGCCTGTGTTTGTGATAAAGATGTGAGGTCTCAAGCAAGAAAACCCAACCTATCTGAAATCTTTAAATCAGTCTAAAAACTTTGATTCTAGCCAAAATGGCAAATATAGTCAAGTCAGATTCACAGTCAAGTTATGAACAACAATGTTTGGAGAAACCTTTTGACATGCTCACCCAAATTGCTGGGCCTCTTTCCTTCAGCCACCTGACAGCTGTGTTTGGTGCTTGAGTGTTTATCAGTCAACTGCGATATTCTGGGCTGGCTGGAAACCAAACACAAGAAATGTTTGAAAAAGGTACTTCCATTAAAACAAAAAGTTGTTTTGTTTGTACTCCCAGCTGACTCTAAGACTGCCTCAGTTGTAATACCTGTGCTTTACCTCCTGAACTTCAGCTACATTAAAGATTCATTTCTTAGTTGTTTTTTTATGGTTTTGGTTTGGGTTTTTTGCTAGACTTTTCAGTTTTATTGCCATTTTCTGTTGCTTACACAAAAATGGCACCATAAAAAGCTTATTCTCCAATCTTAACATTCCTTTGGGCTGTATGAGAACTTTCATTCCAATTTCTAATTTCAGTAAAGGCACTGCACAAAAGCTGCTGAATTATTCAGAACTGTATATAACTGGTACAAATTCTCCAGGCTCTGTGTAGTTTAATTCAAGGTAAATCCCAGCAGACATTGTAACTGCAATAGAGAACAAACAGGAAGAGTTAACCTGTAAATGATAAATAGAAAAGATAAATACAACCCCCACCTTCTGTAGATAGCTTCCCCCCCACCCTCATTTATATCAAAGCATTCTCCATCAGATTACCTAAATTCTCTTCATTTAGAAAAACCTACACCATTCCATGCAGGACTGATTTTTATGTTGACACACCAGAAGTAGATGGCTATTCACAATAGATTGTCAGAGGAACAAATTAATCAACTTATTATTTATCTGGGGCCTGATCTCTCTGAGGCATAAAAAAGCTGAAAGTACTTGCCTTAGGAATTTTTTCAGTGTGTTGCCACTGAGGAATATAAACCTGCCATGGGATTACAGCAATGATCCTGTCAGATCCAAAGCATGTGGACACCTGAATTTGGAATGTTTTTTCTTAGACTGAATCCCATGACTTTGTTAGTGTCAAGAGGGGCTGCAGGTCTGTTCTGCACTATTAGCCAGGCATTGAGGGGAATATTTACATCCCAAAGTACCAAAATTGAAGAAAAGTGTGAGGCACAGCTGACTGTGAAGAACAGTTGCCCCTGTTATCATCAGAAAACACCACAGAATAAATAAAATTTCTAACAACTGCCATAAGCAGATGTTAAATGCAGGATCTCTTGGGAAATGTAAAGCAAACATTACCTACAGTATGCTGACTGAAATGAAGTATCTGTCATGAGTAGTGTTGAGCTAAGTCTGCCATAAGAAGGAGCTGGGTAACCTCTGGAAGCAGCTACTCAGGAATGCTCACTTTTACCATTGAAAATCCTATTCCTTGGGATGTTTGCATGTGGGATGGCACAGCCATTCAGCTCCTGTGCAAACTTAGACCAACAGAAAGACTTGCCTTCTCCCTGTGTCATCGTGCAGGTGTCAATAGGATGGTAGAGGTGAAAGAGAACTCAGCCATGGGTAGAGCCAAGCCTCCATTCCCAAGACAAAATCCATTGGGGGATTCCATCTGGCCTTCTCCCACTGCCTTGAGAAGATGGCATAGAGCCCTCATGCTCTCAAAGTTGACTGGGAAAGCCATGGTCATCTTTTTTTCTCTGCTGGTGGGATGAGGGGTTGGATTCATTACTGACTTATGTCCACAGCAAAGCACAGTGGCAACCTTCTTCAAATCAGATGTCACACTCTGAGAAATGGGGTGAGGCTCTGCCAACTTGACTGACCCTCTCTCATTTGTATTGAATTTCAGGACGAGGTTCACTTGCCCACACACAAGCACCTGGAGCCATTTTAGATGCTTCAGGTTTTTCCTGCTTGACTTCCAATGCCAGAAACATAGAGAACTACAATTAGCCCTGCATCATCTTTTTCAGCCTCATGCCAATAGCTCAGATGTCTTTGGGCTCCTCTGACCATAGAAGGGGCTCTCAGTTTAGAAAGGATAGGTAATCCCATAAGAGGACAGAAACCCTATTTAACTAATCTTTTATACAGTTGCAATTCCACATCCTTGCAATTGGAAGCATTAGATAGCATTCAGACTAACCCATTTTTGAAAGCTAAAATAAACAGATTTCCCCAAAATATTTATTAGATTGCCTAAAATTCATAAAATTTCTAGGAAATAAACTTATTAAAGAGCAATTTAGAAGCAGAGTGGGGCATTCATTTCCTGAAGCCTTAGAAAGAAAAGTATTCAGAAAGAAGAACAGAGAAGAGAAGCAGAAATACTAGTCATGTCTCAGTGGTTTGTGTATAAATAATGTGTGGAACAAATATGTGGTGTATTTCCTTCTTTTAAGGATGCTATTACCCTACAAAGTGCAATATTTCATATGGCCTGGCAGGGAAGACTACTGCTAAAATTGACAGACTTGTAATGAAAGAGACAATTCCCCATGCACTGAAATTTTGGATGTCTGTGTCAGAGAAGTGGTAATGGACGTAAGCAAGATTTGGAATACACTGAATGACTGAAATGAATGCAGAACAGGTTGTTGCTGCCCATTGACAACTTAGTTATAATTTAAGCAACTGGGCAGGGATGAAAGGCAAGAGTGGAGCTCAAGACCCCCTATCCATTCAGGGGAAATGCACCCATAGTTTTGGAGCAATATTGGGCAACACAAAATACATTTACCACAGGCTTCTTTTTCACCATCTGAAGAATTAAGTGAATGGCATTTTCTTGATCTCAGCTGTTACCTTACGATTTATCAGAGACAGGGTCTAAGAGAAAGGCTAAAATTGATGGGGCTATTTAACAGAGACTGGTTTTACTGATTTCCAGCTGGTTAGGGCTAAAAAAGCCAGTGTCACAGCTTGAAGTGTGATTTTTCAGGAGTTAATATGTTTTCTTGAAAGTCTGTAATTCTGCTGTAGCAATTACTCTTAGTTGAACTAATGCTAAAAGTCAGTCCTAGTGGCCAGAGCTTTGAACATTTCACTAGCACTGACATTGTGGCTATCTGCTATCACCCATACCAGCACTGGGGTGGGCATGTGAACTGACCAGCACTAGGGTGAGCATGGGAACCCAGCCCCACTTGCACAGTAGTGACCCTTTACTGTCCTGTTGCATCATTGTTTTGGACACAAATGTGGAATCCAGTGTTTTCAAACTGATTAATTCAAAGGATCAAACATCCTGATCTGTACAGTTCCATTATTCCATTCTGAGTAGTTTGCAATTGACAGTTTTTATTCTAGCTAGGAAATCAGAAAGCTTTTACCAGACTGCCAAAATACAAGGCCAGATGTTCAGTGTCATATACTTAGGTATCAAAACTGGCTTCTGCAAGTCTGACTGCTTTCTATGTAAGTAAATAGCTTTACCTCTTCTTGTAATTTCATGTAAACAGTAGGAGGTACTAGGAAAATAAAGGTGCGAGGTTCATGTTTAAAAGGTTAAATGACTAGCATGTCATTTAACCCCTGATAGCTGTTTAAAATCACATATAAACACTTCCATATCCAGTTTTCCTGTCTGCATTAGTATATTTACGTTCAAATTAAGTATCCCCATTTTAAAAGACACATGTTCTCTCATCTTGTACAAGTGCTGGAATGCTCCCATACCTTGCAGAGGAATACAGGATGTGGGTGGCAATTTTCTCCAAACATTTTATCAGGCAATTTTCAGACAGCTTGGATTATGGATTTTCTTTCCTTGCTAAAGAAGAACAACAGTAGTGCTATTAAAGTTATTAAAAGATAATAGCTGATACCTACAGAGCTACAGAGGGCTGGGAAAGTGGGAGAAAAATAGTTCTGGTTTAGGCAACTGAGACTAATCCTGTAATATGCTGAGCTACCCCAGCTCAGCTGTCAGTGGTGGACAGAGCCCAGACTGGCTGCAGCCAGTGAGCATGAATTTCAGTTCTTGGTACCTGATCACCAAGACATGGCTGGCTGCAGCACAACTCAGGCATGGTCCCAGATTAGTGCTCTCAGAAACCCAGATTTCATCTGTTCACAGAAAGTAGGGGAGACTGTTGGGTGCAGACAGTTTGGAGACGGCTGTTCCCACTGAGCCACATCCCTGCAAGGATGGATATGGGGTAGCTCAGCTGTCTGCATCACCTGAGACCCTGCTGTGCTTCCCCAAAACAGCTTCTGCATGAACTGCTACATCTGCATGGCACAAGGGCACAACACAGCTTTGTTTAGTTTGTGGTTCAGCACAACATTCTCTCACATTGATCCACTGCCGGTAGTTGAAATACAGATCAAACTGTATAGATTCACCCATTTTCAAAAGCAATCATTATTGTAGAGGAAAATAATGACAAGAAGTGGATCCTGATCCCCCAGACCTCTGGCCTAAGCAAGAAGCAGCCCTGTTTGTAAAATGCTCTTGTTACTGTTCATTTATATAGATCTAGAAGATACCTGGTTATCAGATGTATTAGTGAACAAATTCACCAGTAAGGCTGGTATGAAAGAAACTGCCATTTTTTGTGATTTATGATAAAGAAATTATTGAACAGGTAAAAGCAGTTTCCTGCATTTGGTCATTAAAATTAGAGTGTCACAGGTCTGATGAGGTGGGTGCGTGGATTGAGAATACTGACCATAAATAAAACTTGATCAAGAGGGACAGGAAAAAGCCATGCTGTGTTTTTGAGCTAATAAAGCCCTTAGGGTCCTTAGAAATAGCTTCTACATATCTTCTCAAATTCTGCAGTGAAAACTTGGAGCTTTGTGTAGTGTCTTGCAAAAAGGCATCTACCCCTCTTTGAGATGACCAAGAGTACTCCTCTTGGTTCAGTCCAGAAGGACCCAAGTCTTGGGTCTCTGTCACACCCAAGCCATGCATCCTCAGGCACACCAAAGACCACTCACTAGATGCCAAAGTGTGGCAACTGAGTGCAGCCTTAAGATTGGACCTGACAGATCCTTCTTCTAGCTCTGCTACAAATTTCCTATGGGACTTGGGTCAAACTCCTAAGTTAATTCCTGTAAAGGGACTCAATTTCCATTACCTTCAGTGGAAACATTGATTCTTAAAGAACTGGATTCATCTAGCCTAATTTAGGTACCTTATCTGTGCCTGCAGAGTAGATGCCTAGTGAAAAAGTTCTCCAGAAATCCAGGCAGACAGGATCTTCCTTTGAAGACATCTCACCACTGACTGTATGGCAAATATCATATCTTTTTTTAGGATAACTGTTTTGCTTTGGTATTTAAAATGCAGCACATTAGATGTCTGCAGTTAGATGGACTGGATTTGATAGTTAAGATATGTGGATGTGAATTGTATAATTTAAGTTTAAAAATCCCCAAGATTTTTTCAGTTAACTTGTACATGCATTTATGAGCAGGCTGAGCATAACTGTGGAAGCCAAAGGTTCATTTCAGCAAACTCACCATTTTGGTGGTGCAGACACCCAGATTACAGGGAAAAGGGCAGTGAGTGGAATTTATGGCAGACTATTGAAGACGTTGGCATTAAGTTACACAATGTATTTAACTGATATGATAATATTCATATGACCTAATTGCAGGATAAACCAATGCTTAGGACATACACAGCTCTGAAGATGGAAAGTGAGCTATTAACTGAAAATTATTATTGTAATTTAAAAGCACTGTTTGTGTTCATCAAACTAATTCTTCTTCTTCTATCATCCTAATTAAAGAAAAAATGGAAACAACATGAAATTTTCAGTGTGCAAAATGATCTGCTCATAAGCAGAGCAAGCAGCAGACTAAGAGAATGCAGCAGAAATGACTCAGTGGATTATACCAAACAGCATCTGAGAGAAACACGATTTTCTTTCTGGAACATAGAGAAACAAGATGGAATTTAACAAACATATTTTCCAGTGTGAACTAGTCTCCTAGCTCCTGAAAGTTCAAAAAAGAATAAAGTCTAAGCAATGCTACCTCACCAAAAAGTTCTCCAACACTGCAGTAAACTCAGATGAAAGATTTGGGCATTTTATGCTTCATTCTCATATCAAAAGCAGTTTTTTGGTCTATGTTCTTCAAAATTTGTGACTGGGATTCATCTCACCTAGCTTTAGACTTTTGCAGTCTCGACAGCT
Source organism: Ammospiza caudacuta (assembly GCF_027887145.1). NCBI lineage: Eukaryota > Metazoa > Chordata > Aves > Passeriformes > Passerellidae > Ammospiza > Ammospiza caudacuta. The sequence continues at coordinate 82,114,666 of NC_080595.1, forward strand.
ACATCTGAGCCCAATGCCTTTGGCTTGCTTTGTACTCAAAGGAGAGCAATAGGTAATCTGAAGTGCAATTTGGCTGTCCTATTTAGGAAGCCTAATTTTAGGTTTAGATGAATCACATTCCAGAAGTGTCTACGTCTCTCCATCAACTAGGAAGGGAGCTCAGATGTGAAATTTCTGCATCGTATTTTTTTACTCAGTGAACATTGCTTTAGAAACTGAATCTTAATGCTCACCAACTTCATTTTATGATGTGTAGAAAGGGAGAAAAACAAAGTATAAAAAAAAAAAGAAAGAAAGAAAGAAATCTTGTGGAGGCTGAAACAGTTTTAGAAGACTGAAGGCAACATTGAACTCATCTGGAGCAAAGGTAAGCTGGTGTTTAATGTCACATTAATAGAAAACAGAATTCCACCTGAGGAGTCCTTGGAAGGAATTAGTTTGTGCCTAAGACTTCTGTGTCATCAGAGAAGCTTCTCCCATGGCCATACCATTGATCTCTGAGCTCTCAGGATTAGAAGGAGCAATTTTGGTTCCTTTCTGCATCAGCATTAGTGACAGCCATGTTTCAGATAAGGCATCAACTGAATGGCACAACAAAGAGCATAAACAATCAAAGCCCTTCAGGAGCTTGCTTTACAAGTTTTCCATAAATCCTTTTTAAATCTTCAGTCTAATTGCATTGGCCCAATTTTTGCCCCCAAGTTCCTTCTACCTTAAACAAAAATAAATAAGAGGAGTGCTGGATCTGTTCTGCTCAAGAATTTTCATGGATGAGTTTTATGTTGTATATAGTAGAAACCACTGCCTTTTTCCCTTCCATAATACACACTACAGAGGAAACTTCTCAAGGAGAGAGAAGTGCTGACTGACCATGCTGCCACAGCTCCTGCATGCTGTGGCCACCCCTGCACACAGAAGGTGCTGTGACAGATAGTGTTCCACAGCTGGGACAGTATCAAGCACAGCAGAAGTACTGAATGCAGGGTCTCCTGTGGCCAAAACCTGTTGAAACAGAAGTGTAACAGATCCTGATAAAATCCTTTTCTGGATAGGAATGAAACTAAAGAACAAGCTGTCCATGAGAAGAAACTAAAACCCCAGAAAATGCATAATTAAAACTATTCTTAGGCTACAAGTAAGGAGCACTGGTGTACTGTTGCTGGGTGATTTCTACATGACACCTCTGCTCCTGTCTTTACCAGACTATGTCCTTTAAATGAGAAATAGGCCAATATGATTGAGCTTTACAAATGAAGACGTGCTTGCATTGTCTGTCAGCGCTGTAACTTTGGTGTTTCTGCCTGCAGCTGTAGTAAAAAATGGGTACTGCAACCCCACCAGAGTCAGGAGAAAGGAGTCCCTTGTAGAAATTAGTCCAGCCCAAGGAACAGTGAAGAAACACTTGACCAGCTCAGCAGTAAAAGTGTTGTCCTTGTGCTTTTCATTCTTCTTCAGCCAAAACATGTAAAACGTACTTCTTCTGATACATAAAGTGTAACTATCAGTGACAAATGCCATTACCCTTATATTCTTTCCATCTTACCTCCTAAATGGTCTATTCTATGTAATGACACCCAATTACAAGTTCCTGTTATTCTCTGAATTGCTGTAAAACTGAGCAGTCTCCATGTGTTCAGAGCAGCTTGCAATTAGCATACCCTGATCTTAGAAACTGCAGTCTGTTAAAAATATGGACATATTAAAGCACAGCAGCTGGAAACCTGCATATGTTCATCTTGCACAGGTTTCAAAAGCCAGTGTCAAATGATTCCTAAATATTTTGTAAATGAGCTCATAAATGTCACCATTCAGGTGGAGAACTTTGCAGAATTTTCAAACATTCTTGGAAAATATTATATTACTTCACACTTTTATTCTGTTTTCATATGAAAAAGATGAAGAAAATATAAAGATTTAAAAAAAAACCCCTAAGACTTGCTTTATATAATCCCTATGTTGTATTTTGTAATTAGGCTTGTAGCCACAGCCCTGCTAAAACTATGGAGATATGAATACAAAAATTTTAATCCAAACTCAGATGTATTTTGCTATGCAAATTGTCTCATTTTTGTGATGTTGCCTTCAAACTAAGGACCTGCTGGAGAGCCATTTCTGCCGACATGCATGTTTTTCTTTCCCTTAAATAGTGTAGAAATAATGCTTTCACAGGACTGTAGAGATTGACTGGGTTTATATTGCTTTCAAAAAAGAAAATCCTGAAGTGGACAACATAGTTTTACTCTTCATATAGCTGTCAAGGCAAAGACAGGTCTCTATTTTATCCAGATTCTTATTTAAACAAATATGTGCAGTAGCTAGAGGCTGGTTTCCATTTTAACAGCAAATATTCTTGTACATGAACAGGAGCTTTTCTATTTACATTAATCAAAATAATTGAATCAAAAAATCTACTGCTAATGAGCAGACACAGGACAATAGATTCTGCTAGATATGAAGTGTTTCTGGAAGTGGCAGTACCAAAGTAAAATAATTATTCATTCTGCTGCATACAAGACTTGAAAATAATATTAGGTAACAACAAATTCAGCTCAGTGCCTTGACTTGGCTATTTGAGGGATGAATTTGGGCCCAAGGCTGAGACCTGGCTCCACATTTAGATACCTCTACTGTACAGGCATGTGTCCATAGGTAAGGAAGGTAGCTGAAAACATTGTAGTCAGTGGAAATTTAGGACAGCTGCATCACACCCATGGCCCAAGGAAGTACAAAAATGAGCCAGGAAAGATCTGCCCCTTTCTGCATACAGCTGCTGCATCCAGGAGGGCATCTCAGGGCACAGCAAACACCTCAGAACCTATATTTCAGAGTTTCTTAGTCAAGAGTCAGTGAGGCTTGGCTGAGCTGATGCACCTGTCCCCTTTGGGATGGGATGAGTCACCCACTAAATTCCTGTGAAGGCTTTGAGTAGTTCCTTATTGACTATAGGGCTGTAGTAGGACCTTAAGCACCTCACATATAGGAGGGTACCTACATTAAAAATCCCTACATGGATGCATCCAAAATCAATGCAGTGGCTTCAGAGATGCATTTATTTTTTTCTCTAAATACAGAGAAAGCTTATCTCCTCAGTTCAGACTGGCTACATGACAGCCAGTATGCTGAGTTGAACCCCACACTTCCAGCTTGCCATATACTTCCCAGCTTAATGTAAGCACCCTTTGTAGTGGAAATATTGTCCCCACCATGTAGAAAAAAACAAGCTAAATTCAAAAATCCAGAATATAATTCAATCCTCATGCCTGTGCTTGTACCAGGAATCTGAATTTTTGGTTTAGAGATAAAACTAGAAAAAAAAAAAAAAAAGAAAAAAAAAAAAAAGAAAAAAAATTAAAAAAAAAATCTGTCCAAATGCCATATATGGTTGTTAGTTTCAAGTTGAGTTTCTAAATGTTTTTCTATAATAATCACAGTTCTATTGTTCTAGAAAAAATATAGATGTGCAATCAAATTTTCTTTTGATCATAATATAGCTATTACCAGATTTTTATTTATTACCTTCAGAAGAGTAGTCTGCTGTATGTGATTTTAACCACTGAATATAATCAGGAAAACCTGGAAGATCTGTTATTTGACATCTTAATTTTAATTACTCCCCATATATTGCATTTGCTCTCTCTCACACACCTGACCGATGAAGACTATTTTTATCTACATGTTAAAAACTTGATGGAGTGCTGAGGAAGGTTTGTTTCCTCAGAGGAAAAAGCTGCAATTACTCAGACCTCAATGACTCTACAATCTGTTGTTTGCAAACAAGCAGTCTGAGTGGCAACATGCATTCTTCATACCCCACATATCTTGGTAAAATCATTCCATTTTTCTTCACAAACTTCAGCAATACTAATCTGATGTCTCAGCTGCACTCTTCCCATGTCATAAATATTTTGACAACATCCTTCAGAGTATCTCAATCTCAAATCTCATTCAGCTTCTTCTGTCATTTACTGGCAAGTTGGGTTCATTTGCTTATAATGGGTAGATTCTGTGCTTTCAATAATAGGAGTCATTAGAAAATACCAATATGACCAGAAAGCCTAGAGAAGACAAAGAAGGAGCACGAAAGACCAAAGAAAAGTAAATCATATAAAGAGAGCTATGGAGATCATCCTTTCTTAGAAAAAATGAATTCAGGAGAAAAGTGGTGAAATTGAGAGGCAAAAAAAAAAAAAAAATTAGAGCTGTTTTCTCTTGCAGGTTGCAATTACCAAAAGATGTTCTTAAACATGGGTTTCCATGTTATTTGTCTTTGTGTCTGGCCCTCAATGCAGAAGTGATTTCCAATCCTTTTGAAAAGACAGTTGCATCCTGCAGGCACTCTTTGCAAAAGATAATGAAAAAAATGGCGTAGACATCCATTTGTTTAGTAAAATATTACATGTGCCCATGAAAGGAATCAGAATAATCATTAAAAAGATGCTTCATCAGCAAACAGAAGAAAAAGCAGTAAGAAGATTTTTACAAGAGTCTAGGGCTTACTGATGTGAGAGATGGTTTCTACTACCACATAAGCAATGCTCTGTTTTTGCTTCGTATTTCTGTTCACTGGCAGAACTGCCAGTGGCAGACCAAGGGAAGAAAAGAAAAACCCACTCAGAAGTGATTCTCTGGCGACTGCAGCCATCCACTTTGCTAAGGAATAACTTGTCCTTACAAAGAGAGTACAAAACATTTCTGCTCCTTGTGGCATAACTGCAGATATTGTTAGAGTTATAAGTCTTTGCTGTGTATCCATTTTCCAGCATGGGGCCCTTGGTTTTGGTTTTTCTGGGCACTGACAATGTGCTTTGAATTTAGAAAGAAAAAAAAAAGAAAGCACTTTATTATTGCTTGCTGAAAATGTAACAGAAGACTAGATTTTGTGCTCACTTCTATAGTGAAGTAAGTAAAAACAAAGTGCTCCTCCACTGCATTTTCTGCAGCAGTGATCAATTTTCTGGGCAGTGAAACACAAAAATTTTCAAGGTTTCCTACTGCTTATCCACTCTTAGAATGGGAAACAGGGCAACATGCAGAACAGACAGAGCACTGGATCCATGCTTTGACTCCTCACCCTAAAACATGAACCAGCAAACTTCAGATTTATTTGCTGTGCAGTATATTTGTTTCCTTTGCCTTCTCTAAGATGGAGGAATTATGATTCCATGCATCAAAGGGCATAACAGTAGTTCAGAGGCCATAGATCTGATGTTTTGCCCCTGTTCCATGCTATGCCTGAAGTCTGAATCTGTGATGGCTTTGCCATTGCCAAACATGCTAAACATGCAGCGTCTACATCTTCTGCTCAGTTTCCAGAGCCATATTTAAGAATAACAATATCAAAAAGAAACAATTTATCTAAATAAATTAAGGGCTTGTTATCATACATATGAATCAGTGAAGCTGGGTGCACTAATCCAGTTATGAAATTGTATTAATACCCCCAAAGGGGGAAAAAACACAAACCAAAAAATAACCCCAAATATATTTAGGAAATTGCAACCATGAGACTTTTGAAGCTGGAATAAATGAAACTAAGTTATTGACTGAGGGACAAGCCTATGAGTTGACCTGCTCTACCTAAATTTTAAACATGTATTTACATTCACATGTACACATTACATTCACATATAGATTTGTAGGGCAAATTACCTGTGAGTATAAAATGCTTTCCTATCTCCAGTATAATGATGGAGCAGGTAATGATAGATTCCTAATGTTGAGGTAGGAAGACAAAAAGGGATGATAAAATTGAGCACACAGAGTAGATGTGTTATACTTGTAATTAATAAGCAGTATTAAATCTAGAGTTGTACTTACTATCATATTCTGAATTAAAACAATGCTGATTGATAGCAAAGAAAAAGACAGCCATCAGTTTACTAAAAGACATGAATATGTCCTGAGAAATAAAGCAAGAAATTAAAAGAAAAAAGATAAAAAATATTCCTTGACTTGTTTTCATTTCCTTCTTCTGTATTATGATATAGATCTCAAATAAGCATTAACCCACAGCTAACACAGATCTGAGCTGTGACTGCCATGTTTTGGATGCATCATTCATACATGTAACACAGACTGGGACACGCTGTAACATGACCAAGAGGAAAATCTGTCTTCTTAGCAGAGATGCTAGGAAAAGCTTCTGCAAGCAAACTATCAAAATTATCTACCTCATCATAATCAACATTTCTATACTTAGATGTGAATTAATCTAATCTGTGCATTTTCTTTAACAAATAAATACAGAGAATTATATATTTTGAATCATAACAAAAAGTTCAGCACAAAAGACTGTAAACTGATCTTTATGGTACAAAAATATCTCAGTTCATCCAGAAAATCTGAATAAAGTTTGTGGAACAGCAGTTCTGTGGGCCTGAACTCATTTTTAATGAGTCAAATAGCAACAGTGCAGCTTCCCATAGCTACCTCCTTACTATTATTGTTGTTGTTGTTGTTGTTGTTGTTGTTGTTATACTTTCTCTGAAGATGGGTTTCAACTGTACAAGCTACAACAAAGACTCAGTTCTGCTCCAGAACACATGCAACGACTAAGATGTGCAAATGGGCAAGATGTTCTCCAGGAATTAACAAAGGAGGAAAACACTTTGGCTTTCATTAAATCACTTGTTGGGGTAAAACAGTGGAACAACAATCAAACCCCTCCTGATCTCAGGCTGTGGGGACACCAGAGTGCGGCTCTCCATAGCAGTCTTCTCTTCTGTCCTGTTGGGAAAAGGAGGGAGCTGATGAGGGAACTTCCATGAAAGACCTTTACAGAGACAGGGATAAAATTACTCACCACCCCTCCCAACCCAGAGGGGAACTCTCTTTCTGTGTTCCTTCTCCACATTTTGGAGTTCCCACCACCGCTGCTCTCCGGCAGTGCTAAAGCTGAGCAGCTGTGACCTGCTGAGGGTCCCTCCCAACAGCACCACACTGACCTGCTCTCCTCTCCTCAATGCACTCCTGGCTCATCCAGCCACCCTGCTGGAGGAGAATCCCCACAACAGTTTTGCTCAAAGCAGTCCTGATGGGAATGATCCCTCTAAAGGCACGAAAGAAACATTTATTGGTAGCTTGTGAAATGTAGCCAGGGAATATAGAGGAATGTAACAGAAACTACAGGGGCAGATTTAAGGATTTCACTAGAAACTACAAAAATATTCTAAGAGTTTACACAAACAGAAAGCGCAGGTAAATGCTACAACTTTGTGCAATATTAGCCTGTGATTTTTTGACTTTTACTTAAAAGCAAAAATATTGCTTTAACTTCTGCAGTTGCCTGCCACTCCCAGAGAATCATTTAGTCTCTGGAGCCATTACTGCCACTATTGCTTTTCCTGGGAGCGTGTGCCAGTCTGGGAGGAACACAGCACACAACAGTGGTTATTCAGCTTTTTCTATACATGTGCAAAATAAGACTTTGATTTCACAAGCCTATGCTGAGTCCTAATAAATACTGCAATTTGAAATTTCAGCACTTACTCATGCAAAGGTTGGTTGAAGGAGATATTCACATGTGGGGCTTGATTATAGTGTTTTATCACTCAGCTGAACATCTAATGTTTAGCACAGTCGTTGGAGTGCTTCTTTTCATGTCATAACAAAGGTTGCCCTCAGATAGTAATTACAGCCTTCCTAATAAAAGGAAAGGCATTTTGAAACAGCCTGAAAAACTCAGAAGCTAGAGATGAAGTTTGGAGAAGGAGTTTGCCATCACTTTGCATTTGGCAGGTACTTTGGTGCCTGAGTTGTACAGTAAAATGGCAGAGCTGCCTTGAAAACCTTCCCTCAAAGCTGGAGACATGAAAAAAATCACAAGCCGAGGAAAAAGAAAGTCTTCAGGATGACAAAAAATTGCAGCAAAGTTAATGTTTCTGTAAAAAATGTAGAAAACCAGTGTGATGTATTATTAGATGATCTTTTAAAAGTGTAGAAAGGCATAGGGACATGGAGATGTAGAGCAGAGCACAGGCAGCAGAATATATTTGGAGCAAAGCTGCCCATGCTAAGTGCAGTGGTTGAGCATTCGTAGCTTTGCCCCAGGGCAATATGGGTTATATTTTCTAGTGACATTTCTGAATGCATCTTAAAGGGCCTCTCATGAACTGCTAATGACACATGTCTGTGCTTTATGTACTTACAGCATAATAATAATCAGTTCAGTTAAAACAGTTTGGAGGGTTAATGCAGTTTAGGGCACTAAATTACAGATATGCTTCTCATCTGTCTTTGAAAATTCCCAGTCAATTTTACATCTGAGCTTTTGGATTTCTCTTATTCTCTTCTGACCTTCAAAACTACTTATCAGTGGCCAGCAACCTTATTAGCAAATATCTTATTAACTGCAACAAACAGAACTGTTAGTTTTACCTTTGTAATTTACATGGTCTTCTCTTTTATTTTAAACCAACAGTGTTATTAACAGTTCTAAAGCCTCAAACTTTATCATCTGCTTCAGAGTTGGGGAAGACTATCTGTGTATAATTTTATTTTCAGTGCATTGGAAAGTACAATTTTTTCCTAATTCTCTTAATTGGGTAATAACTCTATTTTTCTGCAGTCTGTCTCCTTTCTCTACAGAGATTGATTAAATATGCTTTTCTGAACTGTATGTACTGTGTTCGCTCCTTTCTATTGCCATGGTTTTGCATCTACCTTTTTCTGGATTGCAGTTTTGTCTTCAAATTAAAGTGTCAAATTTTGACACATTTCTATGTGGATGAGTTTGATTTTCATTTTCTGTAGTGCCTAGGCACTGAAACTACACCATGCAAGTACTATTCCATCATAAAATTAGAATTTCCAACCCTTTTGAAAACATGCCTTCCCTCATGCACAGCCTCCACGTCTCCTGCTAAAGCCGTGCAGTTCTGCATTAAACGGATTAGCCCTTACAGCTTGATGCTGCATTTCATGCTCAAATAAGCATTACTTTATTAATATGTGTGGTCACAGAGATAGTTTGACACCCTTCAGGATACGTGATGGTTGTTTTTCCTTTGCTGTGAAGGCTGAAATAGTCACTCTTCTGTGGTTAGGTAGCAAATGAGAGGTATTTCCAAATGCTTTGAACCAGTCAAGAACGTACCACAGGAAACATCCAGAGAGGAAGAATGAAGAAAGGAGGAACAGAGCCTGTCCCATCAGAAACAGACTAAGATGAAGCCTGCTGGGAAGCTAGGCATAACATTTTTCTTGTATATCCTGGAGGCAACAAGAGTTCTTGCACGTGCTCTCATCCACGAGAGCTGATGGCACACCTTCCCATCTGCAAGACTTGGAAGGCAGGACAGGAAAAGAGCCTTTCCACCAAATTTGTGACCTCTGGGAGAGCAGGGATAAACAGGGGCTGGGGAGCAGTGCAGCTGCAATAACTCATCCACATGGAGGGTTATGAAGTACAAATATGGAAAGCTTTAAAAACCACAAACCAGGTTTTGTCACTTTGATGACCTGAAAGCATCATGGTAAAAATCAGGACCCTTCCCATCTGGGAAGAAGATCTTGATTTTTGTGAGTGTTTCAAGATCTGGGTGCTGATTACAGGCTGCAGAAGGGAAACATCTCAAAGGAACAACCACAGGGAGTAGATCTTCAGGAATGGGAGGGGTGACACTCACCATCAAAATTGCTTTCTACATGTAGGTTCTTGCTTTTAAGACAAGCAGTTAACAAAAAGTCTGTGGCCATGATGATAATATCTAATGCTTCTTTGCTTCCTGTTTGCTCTTATGGAACATGTTAGCTCCTCTTTCCAAGGTACAGCAGGGACTGTCTGCTCTTCCTCAAAAGTGTCCTTCAGCCAGTGCTCTCTCTGAAAAGCACACCAGGATTTTTCTCATAGGGGTTTCTCTGCCAGGGGTTTCTGTCCCTGACCACCCATAGCTTTGTGCCAGCAGTTCTGAGCCCCCAGGATTGTGGCAGGACCCACAAGAGTTTAACTCTTCCTTGCAACCCTCTAAAACAGAGCACAGTAGGCATAAAATTCACAACAATTTAGGAACAGCATACGCCATGTCACAAGAGGACCAGAAGGATGTTGCACATATAATATAAGCTTCAAAGCTTCTTTAGGTGGAAGAAAGAAACTCCATGGAGACTTCATTTATCCTCTCCTCCAGACCATGCAGAACATGCACAGTTGCCCCAACTGATAAGACTGATGGTTTGGATTCAGGTGTGTGTTAGCAGCAATGCATTAAAATAACGGGTCAGACCCATCATGTGAGTTTGTCATAAAACAGGAAATGGGCCAGATAAACCTTGCTTTGCACTGGCAATAAATGCTGTTTCTACCAACTTGTCTTATGCTAAGTTTTTCTCTTATTCCTGTGGAATTAGTACTGACAACACAAACCATAGTATCCTCTTGTGCTTCCCTCCTCTTACACAGCTTTTTGGGTATCTAAGCCAATGACCTGAGGTAATATTGATGTTCCTTGAAAAACATTGAATCTATGGATAAGAAGGATTTTTTTTTTTTTTTAGAGATTAGACAAGTCAGCTGCAATTACAACTGGATGGTTTTAGCAAATAACTGAGAAAATGTTTTCAGCAAATATGGGGATCATTCACTTTCACCAACCTGACATTTCTGCATGACAGAGTGGAGGGTCAGGAAATCCACCATTTTCAGGCACCATAAACAGTCCAACAGGGTGTAATAGCTGCTGTGGAAAATGGCCCTGTAAGGTGCCTCAAAGTCAGACACCTTGACTTTTACCACATCATTTTTATGTCTCTTCTTTGCAAATTACACAGATATAGATGTCACCACCCATTCAGAGATGCATGATAAAAATACTAAACAACAAAGTGCACCTTTTAGGAAGTGAATCAAAATCCTGGGATAAAATACTTTAGAACTATCATTATTTACTTGGATTTCATCTAAATTCCAACAGACTGCTGACTTCAAAAAACAGCTTTCCTATGTTTATTGATTTATAACTGTCATTTTTAAGAACAGCTGTCAACAAGCTGTATCTGTATCTGTATCTGTATCTGTATCTGTATCTGTATCTGAAAGCCCAGTTTAAAGTCACATAAACATTTGCCTGACCTTGTCCATCAGGATGTCTGTTGACATTATAAATCTGAAGGATATTGCTTTAAATTCTAAATATTTTCCACTACATTTTTGTGGGGATGGCTTAAGTTTAGAATACTTAAAGAAAATTTACTGGAACTGACAAAAAACCCGGCACTGGTTTGGAAAGTGCATTTGTTCTGTTTGGAAGACTTTCACATAACACAGATTTCACTTGGTTCAGCCTTTGCATAGATTCTGTCCCCTCTTCCTGGCATCCTTGCTCCAGTCATTAGGATATTCCAGTCATCCACAGCCTTCTCTCTCCTGGAGCCACGTACTGAGAACACAAAATCTTGGAGCATCTAAAATAGCTGGTGACTGTACAAAACAGAGCTGGAAAAGCTCTTGAGAATGTCAAATACAAGCCCCTGCCTGCAGGAGGAGCATCTACCCCCAAATCCCTTCTGACAGAAACTAGGCCAAGATGCTGCTTAAGCTACAGTGAGGGAACACCAGTATCCCCAGCCAAACTGTTATCTTGTTTTGCTCTTCTTATCCATGGGAAGTTTTTCCTAGTGCTTAGCCTACATCTCCCTTGCTGCAGTTTAAGCCCATTAAGAAGAATTATAAGCAAATGAAAAGCATCTCATATTTTATCCTCTAGAGGAGATAGCAATAAATTACTGGAAGCACCTTTAGGGCTTCTCCATTACATACACATGATCCCACTCTAGTTCAATATTCAAGAACTACTGTTTCCCACAGCCGATGTTCCTGGCTCTTGAAGTGCTGTAACACTGCTGCTTCCTGCACTCCCAAGGCACCTCTAGGAATCTAGAGGATTCCCACTAGAGCTCAGTGGGAGCAAGCAGAGCCCCTGGGCTCAGCTGGGAGGTATTTAAGGCCACTGTGCCCAGCACACACAGAGGTCATTTAAAAAAAAAAGGGGAAAAAAAAGAGTTGGACAGACAGCTGCAGCTGCTCTCCTGTGGCTTCTCAGTGCCATGACCCCAAAGCACAGCTCAGGACCTGCTCACATAACCTGATGACACAGGCTGTCTACTGCTCTTCTATCATGCTGCACTCAGATATCACTCAGATATTTTTCTCCCTCCCCTGACACTGCCCTTTTCAGTCTTTTCTCTGGCCACTCTCTCCATCAGCAGTGCAGGAGAAGCTGGTGGTGCTAGGGAAGCCCTTGGCAGGAGAATTTCTGCTGTTCTCTGCAAGAGACATCTCCTTGTTGCCCTCATGCTTGCATGCTGTGAATGCCCCTTCTTGTCCCCAAACCACCCCATAAGATGCCACCACTGAAGTTTTTCACTGGTATCAAGCTGTAGCTTTCACTACAATTATCACAGGGAAGAAACAAGCATATAACCTGATTGAAAAGAAATCACCAGGCAAAAATGATAAACAAATTCCCTCTTGTTACTAAAGCCTTGAGTCAGGCTGACTGCTTTGGCATGAGTAATTTTGAGGTCCTAGCACAGATACATGGCTACAGGGTGATTCAGGACCCTGGGGTTCCCCATTGAAGGAGCTCAGAAGAAGAATCAAATAAACTGCTGCCAAGCTGACAGCAAAGAGGGAGCCAGGGGTGAGCAAATCAGGCCCAAGACGTGAATTCCTGGCTGGCTCTAAAGATGCAGAGCTGCCCCTTTTATGTCTGCCCATGCCCATGTGTGAAGGCATTCACCAATGGCACCAGTGACTGCCTCAGCGTAACAACCCCACAGAAGGGCCCCCATGGGAAGTTGATAAATTCAGCTGAATCTTCCCCTGAAGTCCCCGTTGCCTCCAGGAGGGTTAGACCTGAGGACTGAGACAATTGACACTTGCAGAGGCGATGGGACAAGAACAGCAAAAGGCAACAAAAAGGCAATGCCTTGCTGAGCATTTTGCTGCTGCTGAGAGTTACACCTGAAGTGCTCTGAGCTTTGGCAATTTGCCTCTTCACTCCTGCATACAAAAATTAAAGTGAAGACCCAGACACAGGCAGCCTTTGCTACTCTCCTCTAGGCTCTTCAGGATTTCTAGCAAACCAACATCAGCCCAGCATGATTCTCCACTCTCTGTCTGTCTTGGTCTTGGAGTAACAGTGCTTTGAGTAGAGAACTCAGACAGCCAGTAAGTCCAATACCCCAGGAAGAAGAAATTAGTTTGACAATTGTGCATGATATAGCAAATGCTCCTCAGATTGTCTCACCAATCTATTCAGATTATAAAAAATAGTATTAATTTTAGCTCTACCATTAGGCTGCATTTATTGAGGATCTGGGACTTGTAGAACACGTTTTGTTCCATTTATTCCCATTTTCTCATTAAAAATTGAAACCAGACAGCACACTGGAATTAAGTGTGTTTCTCTGAAAGGCCAAATACTGTGCTCTCTCCTGACAGTGACAAAATTCCCATTACTTTTATTGGCACACCACTGAGCCCTAAAGCTAAAAGTATCTCTGTGAGTGACAGAACAATTGCATTCAAAATGAAATGCTGCTCCTGATGCAGAGCTGAATTTCTTACTTTGCTGTCATTTGTGAAAATAATAATGATCTTTGCAGATGCCATCTGCGTAGGGTGTGCCTTCTTTCCAAAAGCTTTTGTGACTTGGATTGCTTGGTCACCACCACAGAAATGCCAGTAAGCCAAAAGTGCCACATCCAAGCCATAGGAGAGTGGGCACAAGGTCAGCTCCAAGTTTGGGTGCCAAGGGGATGAAATGTAAAGGATTCCTCTTACCAGCAGTCCTAAGATATGAACTTCTTTCAAATTACTGGATAGGAAGATGTACAGTGCATTTTCTGGTTATTTCATGCTCTTTTTCCTAGGAAATCAGCTTCACCTGTGCAGCTAAATCTTGAGAAAAGAAGCATGATGCTTTCTTTCTAGATAAACTGTTAGATCAGTTCAGAAATAAAAAAGTCATCATTCTGTGACAACTCTTATGAGTCTGTCATGCACCTGTAATTTAGTGTCTCTTTGGAAGGACCCAGATGATGAAAAACAGACATGACTGAAGAGTGTCAGCTTGCACTTCTATAGAAAAGTCTGGGAAAAAAACTTTAAAATACAAATAGATTCTAAATATAAAAAGTAGCAACAAACTATCTGAAAATAATCTTAATGCCTTTTTAAAATAAAATCTCTGGAATTTGGAGGTGCAAGTGTGATTTTTGAAGTTCGTAAATCATTGTTATGTAAACATAATAGTCCCAGCATTCTTGTCAGTAACACCAGCTCTTTGTTAACCTCTCATATCTTCATGTGTCCCCTCTAGAAAATGTGCTGAAAGTAGTAATCCAAAGGTTTCTGTTAAGTGCTGGACTTGATTGTGACAGAACAGCTGACTGGATAGACAGTCCTGGACAACAAAGCCTACTCCCTCTGAAACTGACACCTTGGTACTGTCATTTCTATCTCCTTCCTGCCAAGTTTTCAGTGCCATAGCTCTTCAACCAGCTGCGGGAGGGAGTTGTCAGAGCCTCTCCAGCACACACTACGACACTGTGAAATTCCTCCAGAGTCCTCCTGCAAAGCTACGCCCAAAGAAACAGCTCTGCCTTTCTTTCCTCACTAGGGGCATTGGCTGGGTCCCAGACTAACCTACAGACTAACACTAGGCTGTGAAAACTTAGAGGCAGCACCTCAGCCCTGTCTGCAGCCTTGTTTATGCCACAAGCCTGTGCAAGGCACTGCTTGAAATCTATCAGTAAAGTCGAGCAGCAGAGAATGTTTTCAAATGTCTAATTATCTCATTTAAACCTCCTTCTGAAATACTGTATTTCTAAATTATGAAGAGGTTTAATAACAGCTTTCAGCTTCATTAACTCTTTTATATACCTGGAGTTAGAAAACCCACGAAAATCTTGATTAACTACCCAGCAGCATTGTCTGACATAGGGTAAGGTTTACACCAATGTTAAAACCTTTTTGAGAAAGCAAATATTTACATGACATCAACATCTAGTTCGTGAAAATATAGAGAACTGGTCCCATGTCATATTATTCTTTTTCTGAAAAATTCCACGGGGCAGTAATTTGGCTGAAGAGTGCAGCAATGCATTCAGCTAGAACAGAAACTGAAAACTGTGTGAAAATGGCACCTTGACAGTATTTCCCAAGCACCTATCCAAGGTCAGAATTTAGAATAATAGGCATATTTTGTTAACTGACATCTCTTTTTCTGATGTGGAAATAGCATGAGATGAGTTTTAAGACACAGCAGCATAAGTGATGGCTACTATGCACATGGCTTCTAAATCTTTTCCTTGCTGCCCAACACCCCTGCATTTTGATATGTTCAGCACAATTTGGGTTCCTTCTCAAATGGTCTGTTTTACATGCAAAACTCTGAACTTTTCATATTCAAAAGCCTTGCTCCAGTCAACATGCATTTGGGGTGTGTGGGGAATGGAAAAGGAGCAAATAATATACTGCCAGTTGTCATTTAGCTAATCTGACCAATGCATTTAAGAACAGGGGTAACTTTCAAGGACACCCAGCACAGTGTTAATGTTGAAATTTTGAGACATTCTCTTTGAAAAGAAAATGAAGATAAAAGTAACAAGATGTCAAGATGTGTGAATTTTGAACTATCCTTGAATATTCCAGTGAAGAGACATATGAATAAAGACAAGGGTGCCTTGCTGCTAAAAATAACTTCTTGTTTCTAATGCTGATCTGCCGCTGTAATGAGAGTGTTCAGCATTTTTCAAGTCTATAAATTTTTAAATCTAGCAGATTGTGTCAGCATGAAAGAAGAAAAACTCACTGTGACTTTTAGACAAAATGTAATTATTATTATTCTACTTCTGATTTTGGAAACAAAGTATATCCTCCAAACAAAGGCAAACCAAAGGCAAGCTATCATCTTGGTATTAAGCAAAGCAAGAAATCACAGAGCAGTGAAGAGAACCCCTGGGAGACAGGAAATACTCAGTGCCAGGACCACTTCAAAGAGTGTAGGATCATCATCCTGCTCTATTGTACAAGTAGCTTTTCATACACAAATCTGCCATGATTAAATTAATATTTGTGAGGTTAACTGGGATCCTTTCTCCTTTGCTTAATGAAGGATTAATTCCACTGAAGCTGAAGGAATTACTCTCATGTGACTGACCTCAGAATAAGGCTTCATACATGGTTTGGATGACTTTGATTTTTTTGGGGGGGGAGGGGTTCTGTCAAGCCTGTTCTCCCAATGCTTTCTCTTCTTCCATGGAAGCCCCTGCAACATTCAAAGGGGGCTTAAAGTAAATTTATAAATGGGTATCAACAGGAAAAATCATTTACACTTGGATTCTGTGGGAGAAACAACACCTTCACTCAGGAGCAAGGAATATAGCAATGTCATATTTCTAACAGGCTATTTCAGCAATGTTTTCAGTGCAATTTGGCACAGTTTCCAAATATATTTGTCACTGATATGTAGCCTATTTCAAAAGTTTTGGGGAAAAAAATATGTTAGATAATGAAAAATGAGAGAAGAATACAACAATATAAGGGAAAAGGGGAAAGGGATCTGGGATATCTTGTTTGAATGACAAGCAAACTTTCCATGTCTTTGGTGTAAGAGAAAAAAGGGGGTTGTGACTGAGAGGCATTTCAAAGGAGCTGTCACAGCTCAAAATCCTAGCAAAGGCAAGGCACAGGTCTCTGGTACAACAGTCAAGGCAACCTTTATGTCTTTATCTCATAAGTTACAGTGAGATAAAAAAACCACAGTGCCTGTATCTGCAAAGGTTGCATGTTAACATAACTATCTTAATGTCAAAGAACATCTTGGTTTTCCATAAGAATAGCTGTGAGACTAAGCACTTTTCAGCATTCTATCAGATTATCCAGCTAAATTATTTTTATAGGCTGAGAAGATAGCAAGCAGATACTTCAGAACATAAATTTTGGCTGCAGGTTAGGGATGAAGTGGGGGTTTTGTGGCAAGTTCATATTTGTATAGTTCTTGTCCTATCTTTTCCAGCATGCAGCAATACTTAGCAGGCCTAAAAAAGATGCAAAAATTCAGTCTTGCCAGATAACTCTCTTTTATTTTTTCTGTTCTTTTTTCTTGACACCCCACCACTTTTCCAGCACCCATGCTATAGTTCTGTAAATAAACACCATGACAAAATGGCTGTTGTACCCAGGCCTGAAAAATTTCTATTAATAGATATAATTATATATAAATATACATAATATTGACTAGATTTAATTCCAGAGCATAGTGAGCTTAGAAAAATAAGTCCCCTTGTCATTCATATGACCAGTTCAAGATGAGCACAGTGCCACAGAATCATTGCATGGCTAAAGGGGGAAGGGGTGTCTGGAGTTCATCTGGTCCAACCCCTCAAGCAGGATCCCACAGAGACAGTTGTCCAGGACCATGCTCAGATGGCTTTTGATTATCACCAAGGATGGAGACCCCAGAACTTTCTTGTGCAACTTGTGGCAGGGCTGGGTAACCCTTGCAGCTGTGTTGGGTAGCTCATTCTGGAGAAGAAAATATTTGCCCTGTGGTCAAAGGACAACTTCTACTTCCAAAAGAATATTCAGACCCCCTGGAGCCAAAAGAGTTGTAATGGATTTTTTATGATGAATGGGACATATTCATAGTGTCAACTGGGAATTATGGATCTGCAGGGGACAAACTGATCATCAGATACCTTTATCTATGGAAATGAATGAAACTTTTATCCTGTATTGTAAGTCCATGGCTGTTACAGTGCAGAACTCATGTTGTCCTATGGAGTTTCAAATTCTCATAGGTTCAGACAATTGAACTCACTCTAGGACTATTTTGACTACAAAGGCTGCTTAGGCACTTCAGACTCCTGTAGCTATCAATACACAGGCACATAAATGTGTTCATCTCAGTCTTGAACTGAATCCAAACGCATCTCTGTTTATTTCTAAGTAAGTTATCATCATCATCATCATCATCATCATCATCATTGTCACCATTATCATTATTATTGACTACTCTGCACTTGAGTGACTTACATTTTTAGAAGTGACATAAAAATAAAAAGCTACTGTGGGCTGTTTTTAAAGGAAACACAAATTTAGGGTTTCAGCTCTTTTACCTTTGCTTATGATTAAACAAGGGACTTCAGAAAAGTTCAGAAACATACCATTTGTGATGGTATGCTTTCTATATGAAAGATTGGAGTAGACTGGTCTGTAAGTAAGGTAGTTGTGAGCTTAGGTGATCCTGGCATTTGTTACTAATTACAGTATGTGAAACTGGCTGAAGTCCCCATTGCTATACAGACCCATTCTGGTTTCTATAGAGCATTCCCTGGGCCAAGCAATTCCACATTAAATGCTCCTGCATTTCTAGTTTGTTATTGGACCTAGATAGTAATGGGAAAACCATTGTGGATGACTGTGTTATTCTCTGTCATGCAACATTACAGGGAATTACGTGGACCTGCTGGAGCAACTCCAGAGGACAGTTACCAAGTTGATTAGGGAGATGGAGCACTTTCCCTACAAGGAAAGGCTGAGTGAATTGAGTTTATTCAGCCTGCAAAAGAAAAGGCTTCAGGGTGACCTAATTGCAGTCTCCCAGCTCCTAAAGGGAGCCTACAAAAAAGATGGAGAGAGACTCTTTACAAGGGTTTGTAGTAACAGGACAAGGGGGGGAATGTCTTCAGACTGAAAGAGTGTAGGTTTAGATTGGATATTAGGAAAAAAATTCATTATTGGGAGATATTGGAACAGTTTGCCCAGGGAAGTTGTGATGCCCTATTCCTGGAAGTGTTCAAGGCTAGTTTGTGTGGGGCTTTGAGCAACCTGGTCTAATGGAGAGTGTCCCCATCTATGGCAGGGGAGTTGGAACTGAACAGTCTTTTAAGGTTCATTCCAACACAGGTCATTCTATGATTTGATGATTACAGGATACTGACCCTACTGTCTGCTGGGAAGTACATGGAATGTACCACAGTGTAGTGAAAAACTAAAGTACATGGTCCATGACCTGCCTTGCCTGAGGGACATGAGGAACTCTGCAGCCAACTGATACGGTGACAACTGCTGAGCAGAAATAGAGGTACTATTTGCATGCATTTTTTGGGAATTGGAAGTATGAGATCTCAGCTTTCATTGCAGAAGAGCTAAGAAGGAGAGCCTGATAATAATGTTTTATAGGTAGTTTGAGTCTATGAAAATTTTGATTCTCTGGGATGCTTTGATTCCTGATGCTGCTCAGCACACAATGCTGGGGCCAGCAGCCAGCTTGTCCACCCAACTCGTGGCTTTGCCACACTAACAATGTTAGGCAAGGTCCAGCATGTCCCACA
Organism: Ammospiza caudacuta; assembly: GCF_027887145.1. Taxonomy (NCBI): domain Eukaryota; kingdom Metazoa; phylum Chordata; class Aves; order Passeriformes; family Passerellidae; genus Ammospiza; species Ammospiza caudacuta. The sequence goes on from NC_080595.1 coordinate 82,134,007, forward strand.
TAGCACAGATGAGCTCTTACTCAAATCTGGACTATCTCACTTTTCCTCAATGCAATGGATGTGTGCCTTGGCACAGGCTCTCCCTGGCACACAGGGGCAGAGGAGGTGCTCTCTGGGCTGATACTTCACCCCTAATCTCTGCCCCCTGAAATTTCAGCCACTGAAACATTTGAAACACTGAAACATTTGAACACTGAAACCAAGTTTTGCTTTACTATAATGTGATGTCTTCAGTATTTACTTCTTGACACTGCCAAATGTTTTTAATACCATCTTTTTGTTACTTAAGTAAGTTAAACATCCACAAAATCTGAGTTTCTTATTATTCAAATTATTAATATATCTGAATGTCACTTCCATTTATGTTAATTTTGATATAGTTGAGAAAGTGAGCAGCTAGTGAGGCTATTAATCAAATGTTCCCCGAATCAAAACAATTGGCTAATTACTTCAAGATGCATATGGGTTTTATTATGCATTAATTATTTACTAATTCACCCATCCTGCATTTTAATATTCAGCTAGCAAGCTCAGATTGGTTTTACAGAAACTTTTGTGTATTCGCAAATTGAGACCTTTGTTACCTACTGAAGAGCTCAAAACAGTAAATAAATATTTCATGAGACCTTGGGGAAAACATCCTCTTTTAACTTGTTTAAAGAAAATAGTTTATTAAACAGCAGAATAAAATCAAGAGCTGAGCCATATTCTCCTCAAACTGAGCCTGGAGCCCAGGGAAAAGATGTTGCTAATAGCAATTTGCTGGTGTCAGAAGTGGAAGGACTGCCAGAGCCTCACGCCAGGTAACTCCAATTGCTTCCTGCTGCAAAGAACATCTGATCACTGGTGACTCAGAGGGTGCATGCAAAAGAAATGAGCCATGCCATGCTTTAACCCCAGCCAGCAGCCAAGCCCCACACAGCCACTCTCTAACTCACTCCCCCAGCAGCAGGGTCAGGGAGAGAATCAGAAGGGTAAAAGCTGGAGAACTTGTGGTTGAGATAACAGCAGTTTAATATGGAAGGCAAAAGCCACACATACAAGGAAAGGGAAAACAGAGAATTAAAACACTGCTTCCCAAGGTCTGGCAGGTGTTCAGCTGTCTCCTGGAGAGCAGGGTCCCATCACACATAAGAGTGACTTGGGAAGACAAACTCCATCACAGAATCACAGAATCACAGAAATTCTAGGTTGGAAGAGACCTTTAAGATCATCGAGTCCAACCCATGTTCTAACACCTCAACTAGATCATGGCACCATCACTCCAAACCTCCCCCCCTCATCCTTCTTCCCCCTACTTTATACACTGAGCATGATGTCACATGGTATGGACTCTCCTTTTGGTCAGTTTGAGTCACCTGTCCTGGCTGTATCCCCTCCCATCCACCCACACATACCAGCGTGGCAGTAAGAAAAGCAGAAAAGGCTCTGTGCAAGCCCTGCTCAGCAAACAAAAAACCATCTCTATAGTATCAATCCTGTGTTCAGCACAAATCCAAAGCACAGCTCCAAACCAGCCACTGCAAAGAAAATTAATTCTATCCCAGTAGAAACCAACACAGCCATGCCTGTAACCAGGAGGACAGAGGCAGTAGATCCTGTCTCTCTGCATCTAGGGGAGGAAACCAGAGGTAGGGGCTACAAAAATCTGGTCTGCTCTGGTGCAGCAGAGAAGTGGATGGCTAGGAGAGATAAATCCCATTTGCTTTTATTATGAAGAAACTGTTCATTGTTAGAGAAGAGACAGCATAAAATTTTTTGCCACTGTCACACAGAAGAATGACAGCAGTGGTAAGGTTGGAAACTGTCAATAAACCCTGGCGTTTTGTAGGGAGTCAAACTCCCCAAAACCTCCTGCTGTAGCTTCTTTACTAGAAGCAGTTAAATCCAGAGGCAGCTCAGCACCCATAGGAGAAAATGCAGCTCATTTTTCTCTCATGGAAAGAGATGACACCCAGGGCCAGAGAAGAGCTGGGTCACACAATTGCCCTGAGCTGCCTCCACTGCACCATGGCACAAGTCCTCAGTGTGGGGCTGGCATCCCATTCTCCTCCAGCATGGGGACATGGGGCTTGGCTCTGTTTCAAAGCAGCCTTGTACATGTGACCTGCTCCACCTGTGAGAGTGACCACCAACACCTGGACCATCCCTCCCCTACTCCTCAGGGCTGCTGTCTCTCCAGGGCTGTGCTTGCTGCAGTCACAGGGCACTGGGGAACTGCCTTGGACATTTATTACAAGGGAAGAAGAATGAGACTGAATGAACCAAAATACAGAACTCAGGATACAACAGCTAGCAATTTGCAAACACGACAATGACACTTTGTTCCCTTTATGGAGTCTTGAAGATCATATATTTCTTTTTTTTTTAATGTGTGTTTTGTACTTTGTGTTCTTTTCTCAGAGGTGATTTAAATCTCAGCAAATATTTTCCTTTAATAAAGTGGTATTGAAATCTCCTCAAATCACTTTGGAAAGTTTCTGGCCACAGATCTTTAAAGACTGTGATCTTTATGTTCCTATGTTATCCCCTCAGAACAAGATGTTGAATCAGGCACAATTGAAGCTTTTTGTCTTCCTAATTTTTCCTCAAGCCTGATGGGAGATTGAAGGAGTCCCTTAAAGACCACATGCAGCAGGGAGAAGTGAAGTGCTTTGTTGGCAGATCAGGCAGAGAACACTCAACTGCATCTCCATCATGGTGGTGTCCCACAGGGCACAATACTCCAGTGCCATTTATGTGCCTGACCACTGCCAGTTCTATTGGCTGGCACCAGCTGTACTTGATGCAGAGAAGTGTTACACACCTGAATTATGTGCCTACAGTTGCGCAGGTGCTCAAAGATTTTCTGTATCAGAACCTCTCCCTCGAAGACACAGTGGCTTATGATGAGCCCTCAGTGAAAGAGCCAGTTCAGAAAAGTCCTGTTCAAATCCCTGCCATGGAGTCATGCCCATCCCTTTCATCAGAGGTTGCCTCTTTGCTTACAGTGACCCAACATCTATGTGATCATGTTGTAACTCAGATTTATGATTTCTAATTCTTCACAAGCACTTTTGGGGGTAACATCACTTCACAGATGTGGGCTGTGCAAAAACCAGACATCCCTTAATGCAGCCACCCAAATCCCAGGGATTTTGTCTGTGCTGAAACTTCAGCTCATCATCTTTAGTCAGGGGCAAGAAACAGCAGTTGTGAGGAGAGATCCAGCCCAGTGCCTTTGGATGATCCATCTCTGGAGATGCTTGCCTCTCTCCACCAACATATCCAGAATGACTGCTGCACACTGATACTGGAACAAGGCTGGGTGAGATAAAGTTCACTCAGATGTTTTTGGACAAGGCACACAGGAGGGAGCTGTTTCCAGTAACATACATGAGCCATTCAGACTGAAGTGGGTCAAAGTCCTTCCTCAGGTGTTGTCATGTCACGCTCAGCTTTGATGGCACAAGTCTCGGCTGGAGCTTTACAGCCACAGAGGATGCTGACAGCAGCCTGTGCCAGGGAAAGGGGTCTCTGACAGTAATGCCATGCAGCAGGTGTGTGTCTGTCTGCTGCCTCTGGGTGCCTCTCCTTCAGATGAAGGGACACAACAATAGGAGTGTCTTTGCAGCAGAGGATGCCCCTAACCCTAACCCTAATGTTACATACTTAACAGGAAATATATTTCTGTTATTACAATGAACATTTCAGTCTAGTAGTTGAGATTGCAATCTAGTATCCTAATACAATCAATTTGTTCCCATAAAACACTGTTTCAATTGAACAGCATTTTTCATTGCAAGATTGTTCTTCGAGAATTTTGAGGTAGCTTTAGTTATGACATGAAAGATGCACAGACCACAGATGCTGCGGGTTTGAATTTGTCTCCTATATAATCATATTTCCTGTACCATGCTGGATGTGCACATAAATCTTTTTTTCCCAATATAAAATAAGGGAGAAAAATTCAGATTAAGAGAGATTATTTTAATCTTAGAACTGTTAGAAAATAGATTGATGTGTTGTCAGAGTGAAAAAGACACCCAGAAAGTGAAAGCTAAGGCTGAAAATGTCATACTTAAAATAAATCTAGCCAGGCAAGTTGAATTTCAAATTGTTCCATAATTTTACAGTGACACTCTGAGCAATAATTAAGTTCTCTATTGTTTGCATTCTGTGAAGAATCTTTTAATATCCTGCAATTTATCATTCTAAAACTGCATAGCAATATAATCTTCATTCTAGATAGAGCTGTAATTGTGAAAGAAATGGTAAAATGCATCAGAAATTCACCACAAACTACTGGCATAATTTTTCTTGGGACATGGTTTGGTGATTTGTGATGAGATATTGAGATTAGTTCAGTAAGAGACAAAATCTGAAGGATTGCTAAGTGGTGAGCAGAACTGAGATGCTCAGGCCCCTTCCTGATGAGGAGGTTTAGGGTCTCTTTGTTGCATCTCCTTTGGACACGGGCTCAAGGTGTGTTCTTGGCTAGACTGGCAGATGACTGGGTTTGTTTTAGTGGCTTATCCCCCTGCTGTTGATAGGAGCAGAACTGGACCCTTGCAGCACTGCACGGACCAGCTGTTTCCAGCCACTCATGGTTTGTGCAATCTGGAGCTTGGTGCCCAAGCTGACTGCACAGGTGAGATCAGTGACTCTCCATCATGCTGAGGCACTGGGATGGAGTCACCCTCACCCAAGTTTGGACACTTAAAGATTTAAATTTTAAATTCTAAGTTTGCCCCAAAGCTTACAACATTCCTAGGTCTTAGGACTCCTCCTATTTAAAGCTACAGGATTCTTCAAAGAAAGTGATGCTTAAGTGAAACAGCTGCTGACAGTTCCCAATTCAGCTGTTTTGGACCGAGAGAATGTCATCATCTCTAAGGCAAGCCATTCTCCCCCTGCTAAAATTCATTCTCTCCTAGTTCAGGCCATTTTAAGCCTCCTCAAAGCAGCAAGTCTCTTTTGTCCCTCCTCCTACTGAGTTTCATCAGTTTTGGCTGCAGAGACCTCCTGGTAGCTTTTGTCATGCAGCAACATGTGGTGCCCCTTCCATCAGAAGGCTCCATTCGAGCTATTCCCCGAGGATTTGGGAAGCCTAGATATGAAAACCTTTAAGCTGAGAACTAAGAGCAGCATCTGCAGCAGGGGCTACTAAACGAGTATGCCAACAAGTATCCCAGAAAAAGGCAGAGAAAAAGATTGAGGATGCCAAAATGAGGAAAAGCTACTAATTCCCAGATGTAAAAGATGCAGGCAATGCACTAATGCACAAGGCAGGGGAATCTCTCTCATTCCCACAGCACTGTTTATTCCTCAAAAAGTGGCTGCATGCAGGCAGTTGCCCACCACCCCATTTTACACCTGAAGAGCAGAGCCAGAAGTTCTTAAACAAGGCCAAAAGCTGAAGGACCCCTTTCTTCAGGAGGGGCCCCCTTGTGAAGGTTGACGCCTGAAGAGAGAGTGCACAGTAGAAAGGGGAGCCACAATGTTGCCCTCACACAGCACCTACTCATTGGTCCTCTCCTGGGCATGGAATGGCCTGCAGGTAAACTTCCAAAGAGTATCTCAAGAGACATGGCCTTCAGAAAGGATCTGTGTCTGCAGAGTGGCAGAAGAGAGATCATGAGTGACACAAATGAGCAATAAGAAACTGCCAATACCTGAAATATCTATAAACACTGACTATGGAGACATGGTTAAGATAAAACATCTTTTATGTTTTAACATAGGATTCAGTGAATTAGAGACAAGAACCTTTGATTGCTTGCTTGAGAAGGAGAACATAAAAAACCTGAACTTCTCATAATGAAGCAGCAAATAATTACTTTGCCTTATTACTCAGTCATCTTCCTCTTCCCCTCAGCCCTCATGAGTCATGACTCATCCCAGTGCCAGTGTCACAGATCTGCTCACGGAAACCACATTCTGCTGGTGGTGCTAAGGATCAAGTTCTCCTCTGCATAGGAAGAGCAGGGAATGAGCAAACAGTTCCAAGCACACCTGTCTTCCCTCCTTGGCCCTCCTCTGGCATGAGGAAAGAAATTAGTTGTGTGCAGGCAGAGAAACTGAGGACAGCAGCTATTCAGGAGGGCTGCAATGCCAGCCTGCAGGCAAAACCAGGAAAAGCATTTAACATTAGAGAAACTGTATGAGGACTTGGAATTTTTCCTCTAAATTCCCCACATTCTCCAGACTCTTTGGGCACTATATCACTATATTTCCAAATTCACATACCCATCTATAAATTATTTACCAAATTTCTAGATTTTTTTTTTTAGGAGGAACTCTAGGATTGTAGGGGAAAAAAATGCTCCTAGTATTCTGCGTTTTTTCTCTTTAATTCCACAGAAGTTACCAGAGACAGTAATTAATGAGACATGGGACTGTGATAATTATTACTATCCTTTCTCATTATTGTGTCTTAAAACATGAAGTTTGCTCATATTTATTGTAAATCCTCAGCTGATCCTACCCAACCATTCCATTGAAGGACACAAGCACCACAGGTGGGCAAGATGCAATTTCCCCTTATACTATTACAGGTTTCTGAATCTCAGCAGTATCAGAAAGCAAACTCTTCTACCCTTTACAAAAGCTGATTTATTACCGTCTCAGAAAGCGAAGCAGCATCATTAAAAATGCACGGTAATTTGCTGCTCTTAAAATCAATCAAGCACAGCCAGCACTGGCTGCCTTATTGACAGGATAAAAACATGAGCCTGGCTGATGCACCAGCTCCAGCACTGCTGGCTGCCATCTCATCAGGCTGGAGACAAAAGTGAACACTGCCAGCTGTGTCCCCACGGAGTTCACAAAGATCCAGCTAAGAGTAACTCAGAGGCAAGCAGAGAAGTATTTAACATTTCCTTAATATCCTTCAGAGGTGCTCAGATATTCTAGAGGTTGAAACCCAGCAAAAAAATGGGCAGCTGGGAGCTGTTAAGATGAGAAGAGATTGACTTCAGAGGGACCGAGGAAACTTTTTTGCTTTGAATGACTTACAGAAGGAGCAGGGAAAAGGAAGGTTTCCTGCTGCTCCTGTTTATCCCAGGGGAAATGGGTTGAACCAATGCTGTGCTGCACTGTCCAGCCCCACCACTGTGAATCCCTGGTCTTCAGGGTCACAGATACCACATTTCCCAGTGCCTCTTGATTCCAACAGGACACCTGAACTAAGGAACCCCCTTCCTCATGGCTTTCTGCAGATGAGAATACTGAGTTCTGTTAGTGGGAACAGTCACTTGGTATCTACCATAGGTCACAACTGCTGTTAGCCCTCGAGCCCACACTTAGAGTCACATCCCCTAAGTGAGATGCTCCTGGGTGACAGGCTGAAAACATTAAGATCCTTTTAACCAGGACAGCCTGACAACTGTGACACACTACTGAGTGCTGTTTCAAGGCTGTCTTCTCTACTGGTGAACTAAACAATGCCAGAGCCCCTCTTTTACCCACAAAGCCAGCAGTTACAGAGGGCTGGTGTCCTTATTGTCAAAAACAAACGTGTGTCACCACATCCCAGTTGTCTACTGGGAGAAGTCTCTGGCTCATGGCACTTTTTAGATCAGGAATCCTTTGCAGGCGTTCTAGTTGATCTGGGATTAAATTACACCGTGTTTTTCTTTGCAAACCCATAAATGTTCAATCTCAAGGGCCTGTGCCTACTTAACTGAATAGTCTAGAGGCAGCCTTCTGTAATGCAGATAGTCATTATCTATGATGCACCTGTGAAATTTTCATATTCAGCAGAGGTTTTGGTGCAAAATTACAAAGAACTACTCTGGTAATGGATCATTTACTGGTTTAGAGGGTTGCAAAAATTCCAAAACCTAGAATGTAAGACCATCATATTCACTTCATATTTTCCATGTGAGCCTCATCAAGTCTGTAGCAGTTACTCTATCCTTTACTCTGAAATGAGTTTACAGTGAAATAATGGTCTTGAAGTCATCTTTCTACATTGTGAGAAGGCACTCAAAGCAGGGATTCTGCACAAATGATCAAAACTAGCTATTGAATTTTTCCTATTCATTCTAGGGACAAAAATCTCATATGGCAGCATTCTCTAAGGGTAAGGAAAAATGAAAAGGAAAAGTAGATTTTAAACATTTTTGGGCATTCTCAAGGAAATTTTAAAATATAGAAAATTTAAGGAAGGCATACTACTGATTTATTTTCTTGGTTTAGGCTTTCATTGAACTTCTAGAAGTCACTGGTTTATGCATAATATTCTCTGCCCAGGTACTAAATCACCGTGGTGATGTCTGTGGCATAGAAGCTGAGATAAGGAAAATGAATTTAAGGCTGTGGCAGATTGAAAGGTCTGTTGTTGTGCTGTAACATCTTTGTTAACATAAGTATTGTAACCATGACATTCTTGCTACAGGGATAACATTATCCATCCTTCCATAAACCCACAGGGTAGTTAAAAACCTTCAGGGCAGATATACTTCCCAGTACAGCTCCAGTTCTTAGAATATTTGTTTATTATAAATGGTTAGGGGCAAACTATGAACAAAATACCTAATCAGTGTCACAACTGCATCTGTGCTATCTCAGAACAATCTCCCCAAAAAGCAGACATCCTCTTCTTAACTATAGAAAGCATTTCTCTAAGCTGCAGCGACTTGAATTCATCTCATTCATCTTTGTACTCCTGATGAATTGAGTCTAGACTACCAGTCGGGGAGTGGGGGAGAATCTGCCTCATGCAATTATCTATATTTAAAAAGTGAGTGCAGACATTGGGACTAAACAGCAGGAAAAGGCTCTTACTCAGACTGTGCAAGGGCAATCACATTTGTGATTTGAGTTTCTTGTCTCTTACTTCATGAGTCAGCTTTGCCATTACTGTTAGCAGACAGACCAGCAGAAATATTTTGAGTATACTTCACTTCTCCTTCACTTTATGCTGCACTGGATCCCCCCCAAAATAAGTTCTTAATATGATCAGATACTAAATGAGGTTTCAGGTTTTGTCCATGCAAGTGGCATTAGAGCCAGCTGATTTTAACAAGAGTTTATGAGGGGCTTGACTCAACTCCACTACATTAGCTCCAGCTAATGATGGATGCGGTTTTGTTGGGAGCATTTAGATTTACCACATAATCATTGTTTCAGATCCAGACAGGCTCAATTTACAGAGCCTATTTGTCCTTAGGAAAGCTACATTCACTTTTCTGAGCAAAAAGTCTGAATACTCAAAAGACATTTCCCTGGGGTGTGAATGAGGGGCTATTTGGCAGGAATGGAAGTGGCAGCCTGAGAGCCAAGGTCTGCAGAAATCTTGAATCAAATTGTTCTCTCAACCCTCTGATTTCCAGGACTACTTTCACATACAGCCACAAAATGAAAATATTTTGCAAAGGAGTGTAGGGATAGAGAAAAAATCCTACCACAATGTGCATGCTATTTTTATTAAGTTACCCTGCAGGGACTGGATTCTGCCCTCATCCATATTTTCTATCATGAAATGCTATAACTTCTGTGATCACAGAACCACAGAATAGTTTGGGTTGGACAGGACCTTAAAGATCATCTACTTCCAAGCCCACTGCCATGGGCAGAGACACCTTCTACTAGACCAATCTGCTTAAAGCTCTTTCCAACCTGGCCTTGAACACTTTCAGGGATGGGGCATCCACACCTTCTCTGGGCAACCTGTTCCAGTGCTTCACCACTCTCACAGCAAATAATTTCTTCTTAATATATAATCTAAATCTATCAGTTTAAAGATATGCCCCCTTATCCTATCACTACAAGCCCTTGTAAAGTCCCTCTCCAGCTTTTTTTTAGACCTTCCAGGTACTGGAAGGTGTTCTAAAGCATCCCCAGAACCTACTCTTCTCTAGACTGAACAAGCTCAACTCTCTCAGCCTGTCTCTGTAAAAGATGTGCTCCAGTCTTTTGACCATCTTCAGGGCCTCCTTTGGACTCACTTCAACTTCACTTCCATGTCCTTCTTATGCTGGTGGCCACAGAGCTGGCTGCAACACTCCGGATGGGGTGTCACCAGGCCAGAGGGACAGAATCCTCTCCCTTGTCCTGCTGCCCACATTGCTTTTGGTGGAGTCCAGGATACAACTGGCTTTCTCAGCTTGCAAGGACAATATTGCTCTTCTTGAGTTTTATGATGATGCCCACAATCCATGTCCTAATCCAAGTCTCTCTGCTTTAATAGGAACAATTCCACTATCTTCAATGGAGCCATTACAGAAAGCCATGTAATAAGCAAAGCTGAAATTTCAAAGTCTGTATTTAATTTAGTGTCCTAATAACATTGCTTTGTTGTGGAAACTGAGGGCAAAGATCTCAGTCTCTTAAATGAAATCTTTCCTTAGCATTTGTGCGCCAGTCAAAACAGCCTGTTTAATTACTGAAATAAATAACTTATAGACATTCACCTTCTACAACTCAGAGAACTGGGAAAGCATATGGTGTTAAGTGCTCAGTGAATTCTTTGGCAGATATTCTGGAAGAATAGTAAAGCAGGAAAGGAGACAGCAAAACATAATAGCAAAACAAAGAACATACCACATATAAATGTTTAGTGCTGCACTTTATTCAGAGTGGACCAACCTTTAAAACATTTGACATCAATTTCATTTGAAAGCTTTGAGCACTTATGGGATTTCTTAATGCAGTTAAGTAACTATATATGAAGAAATGCTTTACTGTGAGGATGGTTAGACACCGGAGCAGGTTGCCCAGGTAGATTGGCAATATTCCAACTCTGGAAGTGTTCAAAGCCAGGCTGGACAAGGCCTTCAGCAAGCTGTTTTAGAGGGAGCTGTCCCTGCCCATGTCAGGGGAGACTGGGATTAGGTGATCTTTAAGGTCCATTCCAACCCCTTAACATTTTATGATTTTATTACACAAATCCCTAAGAGAGTTGAATAATAACAATATCTGAGACATTAAAACCATTTGATTGCCTATGTGCTCTAACATCTTTGTGCTGGCCTGAAACCCCTCAGCAGCTCAAGCACAGCAACTTTAAACAAGTTCTGTAAGCTGCTGCAAGCACGTTGGCTGTCCAACAAGATGTCACCACCAAAATAATTTGCGCCTGAGGCACTACAACAGGTCATTGCACATGACTTCACCAAGAGTGCTAAAACCTACTACTAGGTTAGAGAAAACACTTGCAGGCTCAGAGTAAATGGCACTGGCTGTGCTGATAGGCAGACTGCACAGTGTGCATGATCCATACAGCAGATTGCTGCTGGAAATTGCACACCAAGTGCTGGCAGCTGTCTAAAGCCCTGCACAGTGGGAAGTATGGAGAGCAAAGTTGGGGTGGTTCATCCCTTCTACTTTCTTTGAAGGAGCAGAAGCTATCCCTGAGAGTCACCACAGCCAGAACACAATGTCTTACAATATAGGAAAGCCCCTTTTCTACCTTTCTTAGGAAAGACATGTTTAATTTAATTGGCATGAGGTTTATTTGTTCCTAGATCATTTGGAATGCAGCTAATGTTCTTACATGTGTTTGGGAGACATCTTATTTATGGGGAAATCTGATAAAACTCTGTAATATGCTGTTAAACCCTTCACAGAAACCACTATCAGCTTTCAAAGGAAGGTTTGCCATCAGTCCCACCTCAGCCAGAGCAGCTCCCACAAGGAGTTTGGTGTAACTGAAGGGGTGGCCAGGGAAAGGCCTGGCAGACTATGAGTGCTGCCAGAGGGATTCTACCAAGTTTTCATGCAAGGATGGGGGAGAAGTACCTCTGTAGTTTCTCTACTGGCACAGCTGTGCAGGGACTGGTACATCTGCCCTCATGTCTTGGAGCAAACCTCTTGCTCTCACATTTGTCTTGAACAGAAACATTTACTTAAATCCAAAGCGAAAAAAACTGGTCTTGTGATTCTATGCATTGTGAAAACAGAGGAGACCTATAAACTGTGTGGTTTACCTGCTTCATGTGTCATCCCACCACATAGCTGGCTCTAAGGCCTGCCCAGAAATAGAAGTGGAAAAAACAGACAGGTATAAGACATCTCTAAATAAGACTTCCTGAGGCAGGGAACAGCAACCCATTCTAACCATTGGTTAGAAAGACACTATTTTCAGCTGCCAGCTATAATTAAACAGCTTATTTTCCTAAGGCAGAAGAAGATCACAAGCTTCCTCCACAGAAAAAGGTTTCGGTTTTTAATTAAGTTGCCAAGGAGCTGCTCTCACAGCCAAGCCTGCGAGATCTTGAGATTGTGGGGTCGGTCTGAGGCTGTCAGATACGTCCACATTTCAGGAGAAAAACTACATACTTTAATGAAGAATTAAATGAGCAGCCTTTTAGGCATTTTACCTTTTTCCTGCTTTGTATCTTTGGACAAAGAAGTAGGAGCTATTTGAGTAAAAATGCTTGGAATTATCATGGTCTACCGTGAGTCAGTCTCTCTCAGAGGACATTTTCCCAACATTGAGGAGCAAACCAGGACTGCAGGCAAGAGGCAGGGTCCCAGGGTGGCCAGAGGGGTCTGGGAGGAAAGAGAGAGGGGATTGCAGTCAGGGAGGAACAAGAGTGGAGGCCCATCCATGGGAAGGGCTCTCCATACCACCTGTCCTGCTGGGACCAGCTCTCCTCTCTAACATCTGCTACCACCCAGGACAGCCACTTTGCATGTCCCTGTCACCTCCTCTCTCCAGGGACTGGGAGCCCACAGACAACCCTGGACTAGCTATAACATAAAGAATGGCCATGCCCCACAACATTGCAGGGAGAGCAAAGATAGAGACATAGACAAACACCACTGCACAAAACCAGTGTCATGGGTGTTTGGTGATATCATGTTATTTTTTTCCCCTCTCTTCCCAGTCCTACCATTCATTATTAACTCTGATTTTATTGTTCAGATCTTGAATTGCACTATTTTCTAAAGCATGTGTCTGAGAGTCAGTGAGCTAAACAAAGATGTGTTACATGGCATAGTATTGCTGCCTTGAGCAGAACTTTAAAAAGATGGGCTCTCTTATGCCCCAACAATTCTTCCTTTTCCAGTAATCCTTAATGTATGTAATTATGTGCCAGATAACAACTTAACTTATTTGACATTTGAGAAATGCCAGGGTTCTGTTTCCTTGAGCGCTCCTACAAGAAAGGCAGCATTTCTTTGAGACCAACATGCTGAAATGCAACTCAGCACTGCTCTGGTCAAGGGGGGCAGCTGGGATCACCCCCAAATGCTGCTCAAAACCCTCATGCATGGCATGGAGGGCTGAGGGAAGATTAGAAGCCTGTTTTAGAGTTGTGTAGGCTGTGCTTGTTGAGGGTCAGAGAGGAGAGGCTTACCTACTTAGAGACTAGGTTTGCACAAGGTATGGAGAATTAAATGAAACTGTTACATTGCTGTCTGTAATTACAATTTTTTTTTTTTCCCTAAGAACAGACAATATACTGCAGTTCCAGTAGGGGCTTAAATGCCTCGCCTTATTGTTTTCAAGAAACCCTTTATTTTTCTAAGAAAACATTATTTCATTAGATACATGCTGCTTTCCAACACCCCAATCAATATTTACCCTTTACTGACAATGCAATTAGGCCATCTACTTCACTTGATATCCATTTTTCTTCCTAACTTCTCCCATGTCCCTTCCAGTCCCCACCCTTGCAGAGCTGCTATACCCCCAATAGCAATGGCAACTAAGGCAGCCAAAAGTGGTGACAGCAGCCAATGCATCTAACAGACTCTAAAAGTTGTAAGGGAAAAGAAGGGCTTTCTACATTCTCCTTACTTTAGTAACCCTGATGCATCCACTAGGTCTGCCCAGGGGAGCCCTTGTGACTGAGAAAATTCAAAACTTGAACTTTGCAGGTAATGTATAATTATGAGGCTTTGTGTGCTTTTTTCTTTTTTCTTCTTCCTTTTTTTTTTTTTTAATTAGGAAGCTGAAATTTAAGAGAAAACACTTGTATCTCTCCATTTGTCTTGATTTATATCATATCCCTGTAAATAAAGGTTTCTTTCTATGGCAGAAACATCAAAACTACTGAAGAAAGAAAAGGCATTTATTTTCCTATAAACCTTTTACACTCAACTGTCTCCCCCTTGGCGCTCTACTGGGAAGTGGGACGGCTTGCTTTAACAACCCCTGTGTAGTCTGTGCATTCCTTTGAAGTTTTGTATTTCTAATACTTTCTAAATAAAACACCAAACAAACTCATCATATAAAGTGCATCCAGTCACCACCTGAATTTTAATGCTCCATTTCTGAAGTCTGTTTTCTGCCCCACGGATTTTTAAATATATGTTCTTATTGTGTGTCTGGAAAAAGACATGACTCAGTGACAGCTAAACCCATTTAAGTAGCCATTTGCCTCCAGATACAGAAAGCTTGTGCAAAGCTTGCAAAGCATTGATCTGTGCCCATAAACTGTATAAAGCCAGGGAATTAAGTGGAATTGCCTGACCTAAAGCTTATTTACAAAGAAGGAAAGCTAATCACATTTAAATACTCAAAAATGAGAGAACTGTCTGGGTTAGATGTCATCCAGGAACATGTCTCAAGAAAGGAGAGGGTGGACAGGATTTAGGTGTGCATATATTTGCTATTCTCACAGAATCTGTCAAGCAGGTGTTTCTTGACTTCCTGAGCCAGAGGCTACATCCAGACAACTATATTTAATAGCTTCTGATGGACCTGGCCTCTCCTAATAGGTACAGTGCCTTTCTGAGCCCATTTTCACCTGCTGGGACCATGATGTCCTGCAGCAATGAGTTCCACAACTCTGACTCTTTAGGAAGACATCTCTGTGCAATGCATCTGACAAAGTCACAGGAGCAACTTGCTATGTTTTGCAGCATACCTCTCACCTGCCTTACGTCACAGCTCTCTGTTCTCCCTTCTGAGGTTTAGGGAATATTTGATTTCACTGGGTAGCACTAGCTACAGTTAGTACTGGAGTTGTGGGAACTGATTCCTACAGCACCTAAATGACTAAGTATTTTGTTCTCTGTTTTTTTTTTTTCTCTTAGTAATCCCTAATGTTGTCTTTCCCTTTGAATTTGAATATCAGCTCTTCCCAGAGTGCTGGTAGCTAAATCATGTTTGCATTTAGCTAGGGCCATTTCCTGCCCTGTGCTTTACTTGCAGTCACTGATAGAATTTCACCTGTCATTTTCTTACCAGGTCAGCCAGCATCATGAAATTCTAGAGCAAAATGAACTATAGATACCAATTC
This sequence comes from Ammospiza caudacuta, assembly GCF_027887145.1. Taxonomy (NCBI): domain Eukaryota; kingdom Metazoa; phylum Chordata; class Aves; order Passeriformes; family Passerellidae; genus Ammospiza; species Ammospiza caudacuta. The sequence continues at coordinate 82,149,186 of NC_080595.1, forward strand.
AAAAATTTAAACAGAAAACAAACCAACTTTGTCTGCTGAAGGGTGAAAATGAGAGACAATAGTAGGACAAAAGCACACTGTTTTACAGCACCTCATCCCTAAAGGAGCTGCTGTTCAGCTGTCTGCTTGGTAGCACAATTTATAAATTCCTTTATCTTGCCAGAGATTAAATTTTCAACCCTGCAAAGGATCAGTGTTCAAATACTTCCCAGGTTTTTAACAGTGACCTTAAGAAGGACTTAAGTAGTGATTAAATTTTATAGCAATCTCAAGACAGAGAGCATTCAATAAGGTCCTATTTGCTCAAGAAGCTAGAGACTTCTGAAGGAAACTTCTATATCCAAGACAGAGGGCACCAGCTCCACAGAGGCTCTGGCTGGTACCACAAACAGTTGTTTGTGGTTGCTGTGACTTTCATACCCAAACCTGGAAATGGCTCATGGAGGGACATCCTGCCAAGGGTAGACTGCAGGTGCCCTAGAAACTGAATAAAACCACGTGCTTTCAAAGAAGTGAAAGAAATACAAAAGAGGTTGCATTTTTGAGTGACCCTAGGAAGAAAAACAGCCAGATAAATCTTGGTTTGTGTTTTAGTCAATTATTTTTAAAATTGACACCAGAAAATATAAGGCTATACGTAGCAGAAGCAGAAAGGAAAAACAGAAAATGTTTCAGTGAGCAACAATAAATCCCAGGAACTACAAGCTCTAGCAGCTGTAATGGCACTAAAATTTTAAGATGGCTTTAGAAAGTAGAGGCTCTACCTGTAGAAGTCAGGTTCTATTTAATTATTAAAGCCTCTGTGGAATAATAAAAAACCAGATCGATCGAGCAGATATTTAACAGTGCAGAGGCACTGGACAAAAAACATACTCAATAAAATATATTTAACCCTCTGTATGCATCTGCATACTTTATAAGTATGCTACACGCTGTAGCAAGCCCATAAGAGTGCACCTTCACAGCCTATTAAAAAAAGCATTTAATTTTCCAGCTTGTGCTGGCAATGGACTCTCTTACCATTAGTGTTCAGTGCTTGGGCACTTCTGGGCAGGGAAATTAATAGTCAACAGGTCATAGCTCATACCCAGGCATGTAAATAAACTTTATATTTTTCATGTGTGTTTCTTACAGAAAAATGTACTTAACTTTGACCCACAGGAATTTATATTTAACTACATTTGTATCTTGACAATCGCAGGTAATTTCTTTTTTCTATCTCGTATGCAAAAGTATTAGGAATATTAATAAAGGTCACAGAATGATGTTTGTTAATTGATCTGTTACAGCTTTAGAACGCAATTTTGTGCACACAAATATAAAGAGACTAAAACTAGGATTTGCTTAATATACAGGATTCCATTTGCAGAAGTGTTCAGCTGAACTGCATGAGTTTGTGTTTTATTTTCTGAGGTTGACAACGAAGAAGCAGGTTACATTTTGCTTGTATGTATATTGCTTTAATGTATATTAAAGATGTAATATACATCCCTTCAGAGGTGAAGGCAGGTAATATACATCTTTCTCATTTTCCACAATACTACTTGAATCCTCTGAACTTGAGCATTCAAAATTTTTTTATCTCACTATGATTAATTATATATAATTCCAAATAACATTATACTAATATTTATATGGAAAAGCAAAATGGCTGCTTTTGTTCAGAATTCAGTTTGGCTCCTTTCCAGCAAACAAATTGAAAATTTTCAGTTTTCATTAAATTTTCCCTTTTTTTAGGTATTACTCATTTCAGCCTTTTTAATCAAAGACCTTCAGTTTCAGAATATTTTAGCTGATTTCATTAAATCTTTTAATGTACATCTTATTTGACTAGATCTAAATAAATTGCTGAACTAACAAAAAGACCAGATATGTAAGGAAATTGTTTCCCTGAATTTAATTAGACATACAGGCTTCCTCTGGACATCCTCCTCTCCACAAAGTATTTCCTGGAGTGACTTCACTCCACTTCTATGTTTTCAATGGCCAGATTTTACAGGATATTCAAGTCACACAATAACAGAGTCACAGTCTAAAAGGGGGAAAGTAATTGGGCAATTGTTGTTCCAGATGCTTGTATAGAAATACATATTAAAAGAAATTCAGATAAGGAATACTTAGCAATATTTCCTCTTATTTGTACCCAGAACTTGCTGCATCAGATCAACAGTAAACTCTTGCTTATTACCTATGTCTCCTCCATGCTGTTGTAACAGAGGATCACTGCAGTCCCTGAATAAGTGGGTTTCAACTCTATCTTAGACTGTACACCCAGGACATGATTTAATTATCCTGCAGTATGAAAGTCAATTTTAATACTTTTAAGAGTGTGGATTTTGCAAATGTGAAGGCATTTAGATGTTCATTGGGACTTCCAAAAGCATCTAAGCATATGAAATTACGAGGAGTTCAGCCCTCCTACACAACCTGCACAGCGCCCATCTGCTTTGTTAGGCACTGAAATGCTTGTTAAAGTCTTGCCCCTTGCTAAGGAAAACCATGGCCCAGAACTGAATTTTTCAGCTATTCAATTGAAGGCAATTATTGTGCCAGTACTGTAGCTGACCCACCTTCCAAAGTACTGCTAGAGGTGAAATCTCCTTCCTGTGATGAGCTTTGAGTGTGAACACTGAGAGTGATGGTGAAGCATTAACATAACTTCAAATTCCAGGCAGAAACAGCCCAAGCCCACTGGTGTTAGGCTGACCCTAGACTTTCTAACTACTGATAAAACAGACTCTTCTCCTCTAAAAGACACTAGGAGATATTTAATGAGGATGTTTTGGATTTTCTTCCACTGCATAGAAGTTTTGTCCCAGTGAGAGCACTGACAGCTCTCTGAGCAGTAAGGCCTGAGAAAAGCTTGAGACTGACTTGTATTTGCAGGTGGATTTAGCCAGGATGGCTGAAAGAACCCCTGACCTGCTGCCCACAGAGCAGAGCAGCAAGGTAACACTTGTGTTCCCCCTTGTGCAGAGCAGCAAGGAGCATCACCCTGTGTATCAGCATGGCATGAAGTGCACACAGCTGGCACTGGTACATCAGGCTGTGACTCCTGCCCTTTGGAGGTGGATGAGCATCCTGTTCAGCTTCTCCATCTCCAGGGACACCAGGCACTGCAAGAGGAGTGGTGCAAACAGTGGGAATGGCTGCAGCTACACCCACAGCTCTGCTGTGAACACAGGCACCAAATGCAGGCAGGGATGCAACAGTGACCAGACTTCAGAGATATGGCCAAGAGGTTTTTTTAAAGCAGCATTTCTCAGAACAAGCAAAATGCCCAGAATGGGAATGAGTCTTAAAAGAGATATGGACAAGTTCTTTCTCCTGCTGTCCTATGAAATGAAGAGCTGGTAAGGAACAGCTGTCCTCTGCAACGTAAACTGAGGATGAGGGACTTTTGGCTGCATTAATAAATTAAATAATTCTGGAGACCAATCCCTGGAAAACTTAAACAACTGGAATGGCACTGCAATGTCCCCAGTGTCAAACTGGATCAGGAGACTTGTTAACAATTTAACTGAACAGATGACTGGGCTACAGTGCTTGTATCTGTGCCATAGCATTTTTTTATCTACTAAAAGGAACAAAATCCTCTACTGATATTCCTCAGTGGGCACTACTCCACAGGAGTTTTGCAGCTCCAAAATCCATTCTGTTCATAGTTTGGGAACTGTCTCTGGTGTTTGCTGTAGTCATACTTCCCTGATTTCACACAAATTTCTGCAGGCACACTTGCTCAGTCTCTTGAAAAGGAACCCCACAACAAATTACAATCCCTTCCACACAGCAGGCCCTGTTATAACTTCGCTAATCAAAGCAAGTACTATCAAAGGACCTGCAGAAAGGAAACTTGCATATATACGTCAAGCTTGTTCCAATTTTAAAAATCACTCATTGCCTAATTCATTAACCAGTAGGAAGTAGAAATGAAACGTTAAATTTAGCAGAGATGCTACTGCTAATTATTAACCACAGTCTCTCATTAAGCACTTGCCTATCATTCTAATATACAGTATGAACAAAAGAGGATAAAATATAGTCTATCATTAAATTGAAACCTAATGATATCCAATTGAACAAGCATGAGGTCATTTTCTCAGAAGATCAACCAGTGGCTTTCTCTTGCTATTGTTAATTAACTGGGGCCTCATTGTCTGGACATAGTGTGCATTATTTCCATATCACATTCATTACTGTCACAAATAAGGACAGAAGTGTACTTTACACCTGAACAAGAAGCACTGCCACAGGATGTAGCTTCAATTGCTATCTTTGTCCTGCTTTATTTGATAAGGGACAATTATCTTTACAGGACAAAATCTCCCTGTGTGACTGAGGTTTGACTCTTCTCGTGGTCAAAGGAGTTGCTTTGTGCAGAGATTACACAATTTACTGCTCTCTTTGCTGGGTTCCAAAGCAAAAGTGTGCAACTCTTAACTGCCATATCATCAACTCTGAAAGGTAGATCAATATCCCATTGCTCTGTCCTGGTAGCAAGTTAGAAACCACCTATTCATGCTTGTGTTGAGGCCAGTGTTTCTCACTGTAAATGATGAAATTGCTAAGGTGAATGCTGCCTGTGTGGAACTCAGCGTAATAGCTCACAGCAATATTTGCTGTTGTCACTCTTCCCAAGAAAATGCAGATTATAATGGCCTATGATTTTTTTCTGTGAGGCTTGAATCAAGATTAATCCAATGGATGAGATCTTTTCTGTGGCTTTCACAATTTCTCCATCTAGCTTTGCAAATCTGAAGTGGGTACTGGGGAAAAGAGAAACTTTGTGATCTGTGTGAGATTCTGCTGCTGCCTTGGCCTAACTCAAAGAATTCCTAGGAAAGCACATTCAAATTTGAGCTTGCTTCTAAAAACACACAAATGGCAACTGCCTTCCTCTCAAATCCATTCTCATCTCCTACCATTTAGGAAATCAACTACAGATGAGCCCAACTGTGACAAACCATGTGAAAGTAAAACCAGTAGGATTTAAATGATGTAATTATAGATGTTGGAAAGTTAGTTGCCTAGGTGTCAACTGCCATGGTCAATCCACAATCAAAAGGCAACTTCAAAGAGCAATTCATTTGACCAATCTCAGCCTGAGAGAAATTGCCTTCTGGAAAAGCCTGGTTTTATCCACTGACTACAAGAGTATCTCTGCTAATTATCTTTGACTTAGCCGCCTTTTAGATAGGTAGAGATGTATGTCACCATATGTGCCACCTTACATCCACCATTCATGAAATAAAGATATTACATATTGATAGTTTTCAATATGTTAGAATTCTGGGTTTCCAAGCTGCAGAACTATTTTCTAGGTTGCCTCCAGTATTTCTGCCCTTTGACAGGAACTAATGCCCCTTGATTTTCCTTTACTTTTCAGCTCCACTGAAATGCAATGAATATTTGAGTATGGGTTTCACAATATTTGGAGGGTTTAACAGGTAGCTTTTAAAAACCCCTATCCTACATTGCTTTGTTGTGCAGTCGTGAGCATACAGCAATTCCCTACAGCTAAGGGTTATCATTTTTCTTTGCACCAGAAGTTCATCTTAAGACATATCAAAACTGCTGAAAGAACACTTGAAGATGGTCTTTTCTGGAAGAGATTATTAATTTACTTTCTGATTTTCCATGTTTGCTAAAATCTGCATTGCTCTTTTTGCTAATTCCTCATCTTTTAACCTGCCATTTAAGTTTGTGCCCTTGGCCTTCAAAACCAAACCTTCCTCTTTGTTGATCTTGCAAATAGGTCAAGGGGCCAGTTCTTTAGTGCTTTCTATCACTCTCATAGACTTCACTACAAGGAAGGCTTTGAAAACTTCTCTGAACAGTCAGCATTTCCCCTGGCTATTGCTCCTCTCCTTTATTATCAGAAAACTTCAAACTTTATTACCATTGCAACACCTTAATTTTTGTTAGATTTTGTGACTGTCTAATCAGCATTAGCAATTTAGTATAAGCTTGTCCAAAAGGTAACATTCATCTTGTCAGGACAGTTAAAGGACTGAAAATGAGAGAATTTGTCTTCAATTACATATTACATAAAGATTTGCTGTGAATGCTGCATTCCTAAATTAAGCTATTCCTACTCCTTTCCTCTGACAAGAAAAGCTGTCATAGTCTCCCAGTCTGTTTCAATATTTTAATATTTTCCTGCAACACATTACAAAACAATACAACCCAGCGCCCACCAGAACCTTCCCTGCAGCTTTTACCCTCCCATCTCCCTCTGCCAAGCACTCAAATTTGTACCCCTTGTTGCCTGCTGCCTTCATCTGGCATGGCTTAACCTGTAACCACTCTCATCACTGCTGATCTCATCACAGATTGATCATGTTCCTTGGCAATTGACTTTACCATGCCACCCAATGCTTTGGAAAGTAACTTATCATCTCCAAAGTGGGATATTTGATTGTGGTTTTCACAAAAGTCTATCAGTTTTTCAGCTATACCTACTTTGGAATAACACTGTTCAGTTCCAGTCTGACCACATCCATGAGTAGCAGCATTGATGTATTAGGTCTAGAAAAAAAGCATTAATAAAAGATGCCAATGATAAGAAAATCTAATAGAAGGATGCCACAGTCCAGACAGCTGCAATACACAGAGCACCATCATACAATTTCAGAAAGCTCCAACCCATTACAGACTACCACCAAACCACACCAGAAGATTTCAGGTGTCTGCCCATACAGAGTAACACCTCACTTCAGAAGGCAGCAAGTATCAGCCCTTCTTGTTCTTTAGCCCAACCTTTTATACCCCTCATGTTTATTCATTGCACCTGTGTGCCCTCTGTTCCCTTTGGTGGTTGGTCAGTGCACCTGGGCACTCCATGGCTCATTGCTGTCAATGCTGTTCACCTGCTTCTCACAGGGATGAGGATAGGCCACAGCCCATTCCCAATTGCCACAAACTGTACCTACAGGATTATACAAGCAAACCTAGGTATTAAATCATAGGACAGAACTGAGCAGTAATGCCTTCATGGCTCTCAGTGCCTCTCTGCAGTAGGGACAAGATTCCAGCTCCACTCACACCAGGGTCCTGTCTCTCTCCTTGGCCTCAGAGGCCCTGTTTGCAGTTGAACACTATGGCCATTGGGTATGTGCACACACAGGGAGGAATTTGTCTGGACTTATGCAGATGGTCCTTCATCTGAATCAGTCAGCTGTGCTGCCATCATTAATGGCATGTAGAAGTTCTAGGCTGTGATTCATCTGATTTATTTAGATATCTGCTTTAAGATGACATGAATCACATCTTAAAACTGCCTGTCTCTTACCACAGAGCTGAGAATGACAGTGATTTAAATGTATATAAATCACTACTTACCTAGAAATAACATCCATACTAATGTTGTAAACAGTATCAGGGCCAGGTGGCAGGAGCAGCCCAGACAAACACTCCACTTCCAAGAAAGGATGGTGATGTGTGACCTTTCCATGGGAAAAAGCCCCAGTCTTGGATCCCTCCTCAGTTCTTCTTATGAGCTCTTTGGGGGAATGCTAGTTGAATGAGACCAAAATGATGTCAATGACTTTTCTAGCAAGTTTACAGCATGAACAATCAAGTTCACAGTCCTTGGTCTATGGCTTGTCACTCTTGATTTAATGTATGTTCCCAGAGTGTCATTGCTACTTTTTAGCAGAATCCTGATACCAGATACAGAATCCTAAATCCTTGTAAGTTCCTCTCTCAGTTTTAAATGCTAAAACTGACTTGGGACCAGGAAATTTTGGTAGCTGTATTATTTCTCTCTTTTCTCAGGACACCTAGGAAATTTCAGGATCAACAACTTCTCACAGACAGTATTGCTTTGTTGAACTGCTTTACTGTTAAATCACAGTTTAGTATCACATGCCATCACCCAGTAACTTCAACAACTGCACTCACCTCCATCTGTTGTTAAATGTTTACTTAAGCCTGGAGGGAATGATGTGCCCAAAGACACAGACACACAGTGGCAAAAAGCATTACTTTGTGATGCTGTTTCCATCAAAAAATTTACTCAGCCCCCATCCACAGCAGTTCTTCAACCTGTTCTACAGGATGGGAACCAGAGCTTCCCTGCCCACACGAACCTGCTCTCTGCTTATCCTGCCCACCTACATATGAACCTTCCAGCCCCTTGTACAAGGAGGAAGAGCTCCAATATGAGGGGGTCAGCACCCCCTCTTTTTCATCCCAGAACAATGTAGCTCAGTGCTTAGTTTCCATACATGCAACATAGGTCTGAAGCTGCTCAGTCAAAGAAGATAACAGAATAAGTAAGCTCCCATATTCTGTTTTATTGCTTTGGTTATACTGAGCTCTATTGGGCATCTATTTAATCTGCAGAATTACTGGGTCTTGTCAGGATATGGTATGAGATAAATAACTCTGCACAGCCCTGAAGAAAATAAGGTTATTCTGGCATGCAAAGAAGGAGTCCCAGCTCTTGCTGGAGCTGTTACAGAAAACTGAGCTGCCTGTGAAGCTCAAGCATCACTGGCAACAGCCCCATGAGAGTTTTGAAGATTGAAGTCTTTGATACCAAAGATACAGATTAAGTAGGGTTTATGCTCAAAGGTCTCAGTCATTTGCCCAATAGAAAAAATGTCATTTCTCATGGTGGTATGAAAGGCTGACAGGGATAAAAAGGCTGACCCTGAATCTTGATGATATAGTGATAACTGTGGGTTCTCTGCCTTCCAGCAAGTTACTTGGTTATGCTTTGAGGGTGGAGTTGATCTTGGGCCACTGGAATCCATTACAGAATCCCTAAAACAGTCTTTATAATGATTTTTCAATTTGTATAATCTGATGTTTTCAAGAAAAGCAATTTGAACACACTGAATATCTTGATGCAACCTCATAGCAGGTGTTTCACTGAAATTTGTAATTAATGCAGAGCTAAAACACCTTTAGTTCATACTTTGAGAATAAATTTTCTCTCCATAACCCCTGTAGTAATTCTTCAGGGGACTGTAATATCATCTGTATCATATTTTTAGAAAAATATTCCCCCAACTATTGCTAGGGAACAATTTAAATTTCTCTATCCTGGATTTAATCTCAACTTTAAGGACTCCTTATCATCTGCAGCACAAGCTGCATGCACTTTTATACCACTTCTTCAAATATAAATAATCTTAAAATTCATCCACAAGAATGTGACCTCTGTATGTTTACCTGGCACAAACTCTAGAAAAAAATTGTCCCTGTTGGGAAAAACTCAGACTGGGGAATTATGCCCTTTCTGACAAAACAGAGCACCAAGTTCACAGCCTTTGTTATTTTGAGACCTCTCTATCCACAAGAAGTTCTCTTGTGCTGCCCTCCTGCTTGGCCTCAGGGAATTTAGCAGTGCAGAATCAGGATTTAGCCCTCTGCCCCACTAGAAACAACTTGTTCTCCCATCTTTGTGGCTTATTTCAGATGCAACCACAGCCTATAGCAGCTTACAAGACTCTCACTGAACTGTCTCAGGAGGAACAAAATGTAAGACAGGGGCATGGGGATGGAAACAGTGATTGCAGCCAGGTTGCCATGCAGACTCCCACACCCATAGCGCGAGCATGATTCAAGCAGCTTTGACTCCTGGGAAATAATATGGTAATAGCTCTGTTCATATAAGCTTGTGGTTCTAGAAGGTTCCCCAGTTTTTCCCCCCTGAATGGTTGTCATTTGGTGTAGAGTTTTCCATATTCCTAATCATTGTTTCAGATTGAACCCTTACCGTCAGATCCGCCCCTCTACTGACCGTATATACGTATCCTGCCTATCCTATTCTGGGTCTTTGGAATTAGTCCTATAGCGTTGCTGGGCCTCTCCTGTTTGTTGTTTTCATCATTAAACCCTTTTATTTTTTGGACAATTCCATTGCATCCATCCCTTTATTTATCACCACCTTAGTCCCGACTGACACGGTCCTGGGGTCACGGAGCCGAAGCCATGACAAGCTGCCTTTGCCCACCCAGCCCAGCTGGAGAGCTCTTCCTTGGTTCCTCACAGCGTGAACAGGAAGAAGAGGTTTTGAATGACATCTCTTTATTTCCTTATCTTCAGAGTCTGCTTTAATGAGATATGCAGATTAGCAAACCAAAGTTAATTATTTTCTGACACAAATCAGGGGAGATGAATCACTGATTACTAAAGCAACTTTGAGATGTCTCTTTGCATGGCTTATGTAAAACAAAGGGAAAAGTGACAACCACACAAAGCTCTGGTGATGTCTGTAACACCCTTGAGGAAGTAAGTAGGGGTAGATATTTCCACAAGTACATTTCACAGCCACCAAAATCATAGAATCATTTGGGTTGGAAGGGACCTTAAAGATCATCTAGTTTCAGTGCCCCTACCATGGGCAGGGAACCTTTCACTAGACCAGGTTGCTCAAAGCCCCATCCAACCTGGCCTTAAGCACTTCCAGGGATGGGGCACCCACAAAGACTCTGGGCAACCTGTTAGGGTGTCTTATGAAAAAAAAAAAAAAGGAAAAAAAGTGAGTTTCCCAATTCATCTGCCTGAAGGCTCAATATGGCATTCAACCAGGTTCTTCATACAGTTTCTGATAGAAAAAACCTAAGTGAGATTAACAGTTATCTCTCTTAACTATAAAGGCAGCCTAAGATCCCCTCATGGTTTAAATAAATGTTTGACACAGAAGTCAAGCAGACAGCTCCCATTCTAGACACCTCTTTTTGCACATTTGTCCCCTGGGCTTTTCTAATCACTCTGACAAATGGCTTTAAAAATACAGATTAAATGTTCTTACGAAGAAGTTATTGGGTTTTGTGGAAGGAAAAGAGTCACATGAAAATTTAGCTTTTCGTCTTCTCTCCTGGCTCTAGAAGTCATGGATGAGCTATACCTCCTGCAAAAAACAACTATGCTTGAACATCTAGGACTCTGTTAGTATTAATAAATTAAGCTAGAGGCATAGGCCTGATCACTGGATTTTCTAGAGTGTCTACATCATTAGAATAATCCATGGTATAATTTTGTCTCAGGTCAACTAGCACTTTCCTACACAAGCCTCAGGTATAGTTTTGGAATTAATGTAAACCAGGGATTTTTGGAGTTAATACAAGACAGGGATCAATCAATAAACACACAACATTTTTCAGAAGCTAAAGAGCTCCATAGTGTGGTAATGGCCAGATAAGGCCAGCTGGCTTCAAGGCCAAAAAGGGCTTCAGGTTTTGCTGAGTTTACCACTGTCAGTATAACTGCAGTATATCAATAACTCAAAGCAATGAAACCAAAAGATCTATGTTGTCCCCTTAACCATTCTTCTGAAATTGCAATGAACTTAATCCATTTGTTGATAAAAGGAGAAAAACTGGCATTATATGTTTAAGGCTAAAAATATAACATAAAACTAGCCATAATTTAATCCCCTCAGTGAAATCTAGACTCTGGATTTTATGCTCACTGTTGGTGTCACTGTTTTCACATGCAGCAGTGTAAGGAAAGTCCTTGGGGGTTTTGAGGGGTTTAACTGAGATAATCTGGGCAGGTTACTGGGATATCAAAGAGTTGGGGTGTAACACCACAGCTGCGCAGGCTCAGAGGTTCAATCACAGGTTCTAACCATACTCATACTTGTCCAAATTGTATCTTGCTTCCTGATAATGCATATTTGCACACTGACCTTTCACAAATCACACTGCCATGTGTGGCCACTGGTATGATCAAACTGTTTACTTCTCATGTGGCACCTCCAGACGCTAAAGACATAAATTTGAAATGTAGATGTTATAAGACAGGCCTTTAAATCCATCCACTCTGTCTATTGTATTGCTGCCCTTTCTGTGTGATTTCAGAAGCTTTACCAATGCAAGAGCTGTGAAAAACAGTCTTTTGCTCTGTGTACTGGAGCCTTGACATCTGAACAACTTCAATCGAAGCACAGTACATTTTGTGATACCTAAAATCAGTCAGCCTTTTCTCCTCTGCCCTCTGGAAAGCCTCTCAGGTGGCTGCTCACCTGAGAGCCCAAGATAATAACTGCAAAGTTCTATGAAGTCCAAAGGTGAATATGTGCCAATAAACACAAAATCAACATTTGTGTGCAACTGTGGCACGCAGGTCTCAAGTAGCGAAATGTTCTGTAAGTTTCCTTCAAGACCATGCTTACATCAGTATCAGAAAAAGTCAGCAAAGTCTTTACATCTTGTAGCCATGATATTTGCTGAAAAATCTTTTCCTTAGGATTTTTTCCCCTGAGAGGCCTCAGGAACAAAATATAAACAATAATTATCTACTGCTGTGGAATGCAACAGGTAGATCTTTGATTGGTCTCATGTGGTTGTTTCTAATTAATGGCAAATTACAGTCAGCTGGCTCGGACTCTCTGTCCAAGACACAAGCTTTTGTTATCATTCCATTCCTTTTCTATTCTTAGCTAGCCTTCTGATGAAATCCTTTCTTCTATTCTTTTAGTATAGTTTTAATATAATATATATCATAAAATAATAAATCAAGCCCTCTGAAACATGGAGTCAGATCCTCATTTCTTCCCTCATCCTAAGACCCCTGCAAACACCGTCACAACATCTCACCCAAGTAACTCTCATAAGCAGCAAAGAATGTTGTGGTTCTAAAACTTCACATTTCACAATAGGAATACAGAACAATTTTGATTGTTCCATGTACATGAACTTTCAACTACTCAGTGTTGAGTTTCCATCTGAACCTCTTAGCATCCATTCAGGACCCTGCTCATTAAACAAATGTCCTTCAACATTTAAGAAGCTGCTTGTTCTAATTTTAGCAGTGCAGCAAGGACATGTTCTTGCATTTCCCTTCATTGCCATATTGTCAGCCTCCCAATTTAACACTCAAGATCTTATTTCCATGTCACAGACAAAGGTGACAGGAGAATTTATAGGGTTTAATTTCAAATATTGCCCTGTTCCCTGCAATTAACTTTATTTCTCTAAGTTGGATGAGAAGAAAAATGTCTTACTCTGCTACATCCTTTTCTGCTATACCTGGTGATTCTGCACTAGCATTTGCCTCATTAAATTGAATGTCCCTATATGACACTGATGATGTTAAGATTTGGAACAGAAACTTTAGGATCCATCCCAGCAGAGAAAGAAGATAAATGTCTGGATGCAGATGCACCATAATGCATGGAAGAAGCAGGGTGTAAGAATGGCATGTGTTGGCACCTAGATTAGCTCATCATCAAGTTCATAGCATATCTACCAACAGTTTCTGCATGTCTCACACCCAGGCTAGGTTAAAAAAGGAGAACCTAAAATAAAGAACATCCTACATCAAGACTAAAACAAAGATTCAAGACATTACAAGATGATGGTATGAAGATGAGGAACAGGGAATTTCATTTAAACATAAAAAAACCTTTTTTACCTGAAGGGATGTTTAAAAATGGTAGTTGTGGAGTCTTCGCCCTTGGAAATATTCAAAACCACACCTGGTATGGTCTAAAGCAAATTGCTTTTGTTACTCCTGCTTTGAGCAGGTGTATTAGAATAGATAATCTTCAGAGGTCCCTTCCAACCTCCACCATTCTGTGATTCTAACAGGGCTGGATCCTTAAAACCTCTTCTTAAGGAGACAAATAATCATGAGCAAATTCTCTGAATGAGAGGCAATGGGATAGTGAGACGACATCAAGGTCATCAGGTCATCATCAGCTTCTGTGGGTGCAAAAATGATTATCTGAAATTATCAAGTGGTCATCAAACTATGGAGAACCCAGGAAATTTGATGAGTACTCAGTAATCAGAGTCCTTTGTATATTTTTCCTTCACAATGCACATGGACCAGACTACCTTGCCTACCTGATCAACTTGATCATCTCAGATGCATGAATGGTGGGTATGTGACTTGGAGACATATGTCTTAGTGCTTGAGATCATTCAGGTATGAGGGTGGGAGAAAATGAGATAACCTTTCCTTCCATATAACATATGCCTCTGAGCTTTATAAAATTGTTTCTACATTGGTGCAGCATTGTTTCCTACAGTGATGTGATGCAATATGTGGCAGTGTGAGTGACCTTTTTCTTCCACAGAAGCACTGTAAAATTCAGTGCACAAGATTCAATGTAACATTTCCTCATATGAGATAAATTAATACTGACCCAACTCCTGACCTTTGTTCATTTTTAAACTGCTTTTCTAAAAGATATAGGCTAGTTCAGGTAGGGGAAGCCCAAGGACCTTTGTTTCAACCCAGGTCAGCTCACACTATCAGAATTAACCCTTCTTGCCCCAGAGCTGACAGCTACATTAACTTATGAGTACTCAGTTAAAAAATACAACACATTATGTCTAATTTTGCACATATGATTTTCCATTTTAATACTAGCAAACAGTGCAAATTGTCATGTCAATGCAGTAGCTCAAACTAACCTTGTTTCTGGTAGTTTCCATCAAAATCTTAAAGACTGTAAGACTCACTCCTGTTCAACTCCTTTTACTCTTCTTCTTCCTTGATCTCCAATCTCAAGCACACAACACTTTCATGAGCAGACTGTTTTGACAGTACCCACAGTACAATGATGAGATATGCTGCATGTCAAAGGCAAGCAGCACCATCTGCCAGCTCTTTCAGAGCACTGCAAGGAGCAGCAGGCTTGCACCAAACTTGGGCAATCTTGCAGTAGAAGTGGGTGAGCAAAGGAAAGATGATATTTTTCACACACTCCCCAATTCTCTATAAAATTCTACAGTAAAAATAACTGTTATGTGCCATTGAATCAGTTCATGACTCAAACTAATCAAGATTTTTTGAAATAGACCAAACTACAACATATTTTTCCGAACACTTTGATTTGCTGCAATAAAAAAGCATTCAAAGTAATATGCTACTTTAATTTAAAGGCTTTGGGGAAAAAAGTTTCCTAAGGTCCAAGATGGATATCTGGCAAAAGAGACCTGACCACAGGCATTCACATATAACCACTATTCTCTTGTCTCAGATGATCCTCTAATTTTTCCCCCAGAGAATCTCTAAGATAGAGTGTAGGGGCTGTCTCTAGCCCACTCATTTAATATTCTTTCACTCCATTTGCTCTCCATCCCCTTTCCAAACATGTATCTGAATTAATATGTCTCCCTGCACAGGGACAATTGGCTAGAGACTTTCCAGATGTTCTTTTTAAAGAAACTTTTGGGAAACAATGCTTTTTCTGGTAGCATACAAGCAGGTTAGTTATGAAAACAACCTCCTCCTCTGAGGAGGAGTTGATGCAAGACATTCTCCCTGACAAAAGTTTTTAAAAAAGATAAAAAAAGTAAAAACAAGATAGTTCTCCAGACCTCTAGCTTCCAAAAAATAAACACATGCCACAGCTCTGATCTCCTAGAAATACCTTTTCCTCAGACTGCTCTTCTGTACAGTAGTGGGAATTAGCTTTCTGATGGATTACATGTTTTAATTAGTGACAATAGCAGACTGAGTGAGGGTAAAGGAAGATAAGTTAGTCTGTAGATTTGCAAGTTCTGGCACAGAAAACGTGTAGCACAGCAAGATCTAAAATCCAAAAGGAACCAAATACTAACACAAGGCAAACACATGCCTTTTCAGATGCTTAATACAGACTTCACATACTTCTAAAAGCCATCAGTTGAGTCCAGACAGAGTACCAGCTGGTGTCTGGAGATAAGGTGTTTTGACTTCTAGCTTGTCACTCATTTGTCACTCAAAGGAAAAACTGCAGAACTCACAAGATGACTAAGACAATATTTGAAAAATAAAGGGCATCACTCCAAAGACAGTATTCCACATGCTAAACCAACAAGTGTAGGCAGAGGATCAGCACTGAGTTGGTAGCTGGTTCTACTCATATAGTATAAATCAAGCTTGTGAAATACTAAATAAACCAGAGTAGCATAAAATATGCATCTGGGATGTCCAGCTTCTGGCTCATCACACAACCTGCCTGGCCAGTGGCAAGACAAAAGGGACCCCCTGTGGCTTTCAATTGTGGTTTCATGCTCCTTTGCAACCTTGCTCATGCTGAACCTCTCTTTCCATGGGAAATCTGCAAATTGCAATGTTACTAACACACTATTTACTATATTTAAATGTTTTTGTACTAGGAGGACTCAAGTGAAACTGGCTGTTGTTACATTTTAGCATCTTTCCTGATAAGTCATGCATCTTCCACATCTTTGTCACATGCACAGGGCTGCCATGTAGACATTTGCCTGCACTGTTATCCTCACTATCCCTACACTTACAAAGATGAAAATGTAGCAAATAAGGCTAAATGCAAAATAGAATGTGCATAGGAGAAAGTCACAAGAGTCTTCACATGAGAAAAGCAATTTTTTTTCTGTTTTCCTATTTAAAACATGGACATATTCTCAGCTTCTTGATATTCATTAGCTTGATAATGAGTAACCCACACTATTTGCTTCTGGGATTATTTTATTTATTTTGCAAGTTCACCAAGTTTTAATTCTCTGGAACTGAACGCACATGCGCACATTCACACAAGTCTGTTACAAATTCTTTTTGTCAGAGATCCACCAGCTGAAGTGAATTAGAGAAGCTAATTTGATCCCCATATCTAAGTGGTGTGAGAGAACATCTGGCACTGTGCCACTGCAGAATCTCAAGGGCAGACCTGTCCTATCTCACTGATACAAATCTAACTTACAGTACACAGGGCTGCCATGCCGAATCACACTCCCAACCCTCACCACACAATTAGAACAGAGCAAATCATCTCACAAAAATCTATGCTATGCCAAAAGGATGGCATGTTTTCCTGCAGAGTTTTTTCCCTTATCTCAGAGGATGTGCAAGAATGAGCTAGGAAAAGGGAAAGGCAAATTTGCAAGTAAAAGAGCTCTCGAGGGAAAACGATTCATTTATTTTCTTTTTTTTTTTTTTTTTTTGTTTTGCTTTGTTTTGGTAATGCCTACAGTGTGGAGTCCCTATGTCTCATAACTGGCTTTAAATTGGCAACAGCAGCAAAGTTTGTTACAGAATGGTAAACTGCAATCCTTGGCTGGACCTTAGACAAAGTGCCTGAGCCTTTCCTCCAGCTACACAGTCCCCATGGGATAGATCTTTCTGCAGCTCCAGGCTTTCTTTGGCAGCCCCTTTCCAACTCAACCCCAGCTGCAATCTCCGGGATGTCTTGGTATCTCAGCACCCAATACTAGGCTGAGGCACTAGCCATAGACCACTGTTATAGATGGATAATGAGATGATTGGCTCTCACAATTAAAAGATAACTATTGTCACTTTGTCTAAGGTCCAGCCAAAAATTGCAGTTCAGTACAGAGACAAAAGATAATCTCAAAGCTATACCTGTAAAAGGCTGGAAGGTGTCTTTCCAAGTAAACTAAAGACTGATGCCAGAAGCCACTTTGGAAAAGTGCCATCAGCCCTGCTCCTGGAGCTCTGGGCTTTCTCTCAACCCAACACTGAAGTAAAGCAGTGGCATTACCAGAGCTCATATCCAAAGAATTCTAATTGGGAAAGATCGCTGGCCTATGGCTTAGCTTATTGCTTGGGACAGGACTAGATCTGAGAGCCACAGAGGAGCAGAGATGGAAGATGACAGAAAGGACTGCAAAAAGTATCTTCTTTGGATGTGGTGTAACTGGGAGAAGGTTTGAGCAACCTGTCCAAGGGACACCCTAGGATTAGGTTTAGGGTCAGGTTAAGAGAAAAAGCTAGCACAAAACTACAGCTGTAGGGACACAGGAAAGCATATTCCAAAGCAAACTAAGGGCTAATGCCCTAAATCTTCTCTAAGGAATATTCAGTCCAGAGGAAGCTCTTAGCTTAGCGGCAGTGTGGTTTATTCTCACCAGAATTTTCTAAACCTCACTAACACTTTTTGATTTAATAGTGACTAAAGAAGTTGCATACAACAGCACTGGTAACATCACTAGGAGATAAAATCACAAGGAAGCAACATGAAGCACTGTTGATTAGGTTACAACACAGTAGAGGGTGTCATCTATAGGGGTTTTTGTTTTAATAATGTTTAGGTGCATTACAAAGCTCTTGCGTGTTTGTGTCCCTATTCAGTGGCCCTGAGTGCAGGTTTTACTGACTGTCCCCATGCTCACAGTCACAGGCAAGTGGCAACTCAGTCTCAGTACTGACAAGAGGATCTTATAGAAAAATATTGCAAACTTCCTACAGAGTAATGGCCACTGCTGCTTTCTGTTGTATAAGAACTAGACCCAGTAGCATAACCTTAGTGACAAAAAACCTTCCCTGCTGTCTTCTCTGTCAGCACTGTCATAAATCTCTGTTGGATAATATGCATACAAAGCCACTCACACACATCTCCAAGTATTCTGCTGAGGTCCCCACGAGCTAAAGGCATCAGAGCTGCCACTGAAAGGAACATACTGTGCTCGGGTCTGCAAAGGGCGCGTAGTCATTCACAGAGAAATGGCACAGTGGCACCTAGTGGTTATCACTGCCTTAGCCGTGATACTTACCAAGCAATAATCCCTGATTCACTAGGGCCGTGCCCTGCGCCAGTGCTCAGACAGGGAAATCTAAAAACTGTAGGGCTATAAAAGCTAAATTATAAAATACAAAAGCTAAAGGGTAGGGGAAATCTGGAGGTCTTTCTGCCTCCCTCTCCCCTGAAGAGAAGCCCCCAGGCATGAGGGGCCAACCCAAGGTTCAGTCATTCTCAATAGCTCTTCCAACAAACAGCTTTTATGAACTTGTCCTTAACTTCTTCTCAACTCTCCTTCATCTGCTTCCACATATTGGAAGCAGATCATGTGGATATTTGTACTATACAGGTATTTGTCATCTATTGTCATTGTTTACTCATTACCAGGAAACAGGTCAGTCCACTTCTTTCTAAACCTCTGTCACCTTGATGCTCTTCTCTAAAATAATTTCAATTTATTGTTGGGATTTTGTTTAGGAAAGCAGTTCAATTTTTTTGTCACAGTGCAAATAAAGGCAAGCTTATCTATTATTCAGCTAATGAGGGAATTTATGCTGTCCATTAGCAACTCAGGCTAAGAAACTCCAGAAAAGCAAACAAGGTTGGTGGTAACTGCCCTACAGAAGCTTTTTTTTTCCAACCCCATCCCCAAAATAATCAATTTCTTAATGAAAGCTAGATAAGCATTTGAAAAAATAAAACAGCAATAGGAAATCAGGCCAAAGAATCAACAAGACTGTACCTTGGAAGAAAACTACTGACCAAGCTGAAAGGAGAGGAGCATGACAGGGCTGCAGAACCCTGTCCCATCAGCCAGTATCCCCAGGGATGCAGGTACCACTAGAACTGCCTGGAGGTGCAGGGTCCCCCTTCCAGTCAGACTTGCTTCCACCAACCTGAAACAAGCAATCAAACAAACAAACAAACAAACAAGTAGAGATCTACATCAATAACACCTAATAAAATACCCCTTCACTGCCATTCATGGCACTTTCCCCTTCTTTTTACAGTTTCCCTTGGTGTACATACACTGCTGGACTTTTCAACTCCCTCAATATCTGCTCCCTTAGTCTTGTTCCAGCACTTCTCAAATGTCCTTTAAAATCAACGCTTTTGAAAGCTTCCCTAAAACACAGGCAAAGCCAGGCTGGCCTCTGTTTATTGGAGCTTAAGGCAAACTCTCCTGTTCAGGGGTAGAAGGGAAATAATACAGCCCAAAGCAGCTAGATGAGGAAGGTTTCTATATTCAATGACTTGGTAAAGCAAGACACCAGGAGGGGAAGCTGAGGTGGACTCACAAGCTATACATGAGATATCTGAAAACACTGATTTCTGCTGAAACACATATTTGTAACAAGATCATACAGCTTCAGCCTTTCAGGAACAATTAGAAAACATTTCACTGGTTTTAAACTTACTTACAGTCCCTCTAATACAATCTGACAGGAAGGTCTGTGGTGCTGGCTCTTAGATTTTCAATGGGCTGATGCTTTGACTTTCTTGAGCAGAGATGTTAAGTGGCCAAACACATGCTGCAAACACGTGCAGTGCTTATCTAGCAGAGTTACAGTGATTTGATGTGTAGAACTACACAGAGCTATTAAGCTTGTGTGGCAAAAGCTTACCTCAGCAGACAGCCTTGCATAGAAATAGTTTGTCATGCAAAAGAAAGCATTAACTATGCTCTGTTCACTGTACAAGTAGGTGGCAAAGATGGGCCTTCAAAGAGTCAGGAACACTGGAGGTGATCCTCAGAGCCACAGTTAAATCTGGGTGCTCAGCATCAAATTCAGAGTTTTAATATCTCCAGGGATGAAGGTTGCAAAATCTTTGTGTGCCAGTGTTCAGTCACTCTCAAAGCAAAAACTGTTTTCCCATCACATAACCATTTCCTTTGTTGGAATTTTTCTTGGTTGAAACATTTTCCCTGGTCCTTTCTCAAGACATAGTGGGAACTCAGGCTGAGGATGCTCTGAGGAGGCTCTCCTCACCAAGGAGAACAATCTGTGCTCATGGGCATTCAGAGTGACTTCCAAGGCTTTTCTATACAACAGGTCAGCCTATATGCCATACGTTCAAGTCAAACCTATTTTTCTTAATGAAAGACAGCTATTCTTACTGTATTACAACAGATTTTTCTCCTTGGGACAAACGGTCAAATAAAACAAGGCAGTCATTACTCTGAAAAACGTCAAGTCACTTACTGGACTTCCGTAACATTAATTATCCACTATACTTGTCTTTTCTTGACAATCCCAGGATGACTTCCAAAGTGACAGACAGTGTGGCCTGCCATACAACTACACATGACCTAGTCAGCCCTGAGATTCATGAAGAGACTGTAATTCTATGTTTAGCACAGAAGTGAGGCTCAACTGGAGATGCTCCTAAAGGATCTTCTGAACTGCAACAGTCCCTGCACAAAGCATCATGTTACTTCCTGAAAATCTTATTGGTTTAGTTGAAATGGTTTTGTGTAATTTTTTCTTTTAATGCAGAATATTCTGGTAGAGCTGCCAAAAGAGGCAAAGGATTTTATTTAGCTGCTGAAAACACTGTTTCTGTGCTGTCAAGCCTTGTTAGATACTTCAAGTTAGAAGGCTGGAGACTTGCTGTGCTTGCAAGTTGCTTGATCAAGTTGAAGAAAACAGGGAAATGGACCCAGAAGCAACTCCTTCTCTTTTTTTTAGCAAAACAAGAATTTATTTTTCCATTCTGTTCCTACTCCCACTTTGAAAATGTAGTCACAGGAAGAATTGTTATTATGTACTCTTTGGGACAAATTTTGGGAAGTCTGCTCTCATATAACCAACTGAATTTGAAAGTTTTCATGCTTCTAAACTGGATGCTCATGCTTGCACCCTCTCTGATATTCTGGTATCTGAGACTTCTCCTCTTACATCATGCATTCTTTTGCTTCTCACAAGTTCAGCAGCATCCTCAGCACAGAGGCATCCTCAATAAACCAACACCTTATTGACTATTTTCCTTTTGCCACTGAAATCTGAGGCATAGAAGTCAGAACTATTGGGGTCCTGCCAGACTCTTGCTTCTAAACCTGCCCCTTCACTTGTGCAGATGTTTCAGGGAATTTAGATCGATTAAATTTAACTGCTGAATACAAAGCCAGGAGCTGTCAGCTGGGTCTCCCCACATTCTTACTGTCACTGCTTCCAGCAGCACCAGAATGACATGGTGTCGACACTAGTGACACCTTCATCAAGAATGGCCAGTCCTCCCAAACTTCTTCACGGGCAACAGTAAAATTAGTCTGGCAGCTATTATTGTTAGAAGTACTAAAAAATAGTATTTGCAACTATTTTAAAGGAGTGGGTGCATCAGATCCCAGCAGAACAGAGGCTTCAAAGCTCAAGGGAGGGACCTCTTACAGGTATCCTGTATCAAACAAGATTCTAGAAAATGCCACTAGAAATCCTTCGGATGCATCTTGCTGTCCCACGTGGCCCAGATGAATGACAGATAACTTTCCATGTCAGAGTGTGTCACTGTTCCCATCTCACTTGCTATCAGGATATAACCTAAGAGAGAAGCATCTGGGAATGTGGTACCTTCTGTTATCAGGCATAAAGAATAAATTTCATACTGCAGCAGTCTGAGCTGTGGCTGCATGATCAGGTCAGACTGGGTGCCTCTAAAACTACTGGGTTTTCAATGCCATTTTGAGAGTACAGAAGTGATGACAGAATGGCTGTGAAAGAGGCTAATCCCAAATAAATTATGATACAAAGAAGTGGAATGACAGGTCCCCCTGGGAACCTGAATGACCATGATAGCAAAGAACTGTGAGAGAAAGGCATGGATTTGAATAGGTGAATGCTCCATGTAAGCAACAGAAGAGGACAGATGGCTGATTCTAGCCCTTTGCTAACTCCAAGTGACTAAAATTAAATATATGTTAATAACACAAAAGAAAATTGTGTGAATTTGCCTGTTCAGACAAAGCATGTTTTACTGTGAACTGCACCACAGAAATACTCAGCCCCATCTCAATTTGGAAGTCAGAAAGCAACCAGAACTTGTAAACTCAGAATGCCTCTGTGTTATACTCTTTAAACTCATCTGCCAAGGCAGGAACCAGGCAAGACCTGTGGAATACAAGATTATTTCTTACATTTATAATATTGATTATCTTGGTGTCCTATGTTCTTCAAACACCGCATTTCCTTTGTGTGGTAACCAATTTCAGGTTTGGTATCAGCTGGCTCCCCTGCACACCTCCATGAGGTGTCCCAGGCTCATACACGGAATGATGTATCCTCATCAGCCTGGAAAATCTGCCAAGTCCTTTCTAATCCTGTCCCTGCAAATATCTAGGGATCTTTAAATGTAGACTCAACAACTTGTCTCATTAACCTCTTCAGACTAAGTATCTTTCCTCTATTCCCCTTTGTATGCACCATGAGTCACATGAGACTTTTGGGCACTAATACATCAAAGTTCATGCTGCAACGGAGAAACTGCATCCAAATCTCTGTTGAGACTCCATTCAAGCACTGTCCTCACTGAGACAGTAAAGCCCCATGTGAGCTCATTACCACCCTGAATGCCTTCTGTCTGAAGGCAACTCATTTATCACATAGCCTCTATGTTTCCTTGTTTCCATTGTTATTTATCACTTATTTGTCTGACTAATATTTGTCCTGGTGCAGGTTTTATTAGCATTATCCTATGCGTATTTTCAGAACACGCATTAAAAAAAAGTCAAACTCTTCCTGTAGAACCGTTTCCTGCAGAAACTCACCAGGAATTTGACGAGGCAGTAAAAGTCTATCTTAAAGGTTCTTATTTGGCAGTAAGTACTTTAATACGTGCTTCTAGGTGCTATAGAAATGTTAAATACAACCATTCAACTTACTGTAACAGACACCCGTGGAAAAGAAATCACTCTTTTCCTTCTGCAGATCCTTCTATTAGCCATTCTCTCCCCTCACCACCAATTCTCAATTTTCTCTGTTGATTTACACACCATGAAACAACTCCTTTATGATTTCTGGGTTTGAGAATTTTACCTGGAGCTAACGCCATGCTAATTGCTTAGTAGTGCCATAAAATCTCATGTTTAGTTTTTTCACCATACCAGTGGAATGTACGAGACACTTTTGAGAAATACTCATTGATGGTCTGAAAAGCAGCTCCTGTTTGCTTTAGGAATCAGTAAAATAACAGACATGTTTTGTTTTAAGATCTATAAAGCGCCACAAACCTGAACCTGCCTGCTCAGCAGCCTGCCCCTTTTAAGGATGGAAATGCCAAGACATCAGTACTTTGTAGCCATTCTGATTAAAATGTTTATTCCGTGTATTTCTGTGTCCCCATTTCTGGAAAAACTTGAGGGTGAAAACGGCTGTCTGTTCTTACCATGCTAACAACCTCATTCTCTCAAAAAACAGGACCGAACCCTACTGAAAAGTGCTATTTGTGAGCATGAAGCAGTGGGGGTGTGGCTGGGAATAAAATTTCGACAACTTCAGATCCAGCTGCTGAATAAATCTATTTCAATGGTATGTTAAATTCAGCTATTATTACACTACAAAATTCACAGCTCACTTAATCGTGTAATCCTAGCTCTACAAAAGTCTTTGTCTGGAGCTGTGCCCAATATAAAGCCCCAAACCCTAGGGCCCACCTGCAACGTGCAGTCTTTGGGGGAAGAGGGGGGCGGAATAGCAGTCTTTCAAATCAGTTGTTTCCAGTGGTTTTGAACTGCGATGCTGATATTTCATACCGAAGAGCCACCCACATGCTGTGCTGCTGGTCTCAAGCCCTCCCAGCGCCTGCGGATGCAGGCAGGTTACCCGGGCTTTAACAGCCCTTTATCAGCATACACCAGTCCTCTCCCCCGGCTTGTATTGCCAGGCTAATTTCTGCAGGCGAGCTTGCGACTTCAAAATATTTTTTAATTTTTTTTTCAGATCTAGATCCCTGCCTTGGTTTTCACAGAGGCTGTAGCAAAGCAGCTCGGCCACCTAACAGGACAAATCCCTGGCCTGCCTTCCTTCTCCATGAAGGCCTGCACGGGTTCTGGCCCAGGCCCGGGCACCCAGGAGCGCTGAGGCGGAGGCGGCTGGGGGCGCTCTGAACAGGGAAAGACCCTCGGAAACTGCTGGAAGTACACTGAGGGACCTCTCCCCAGAGCACCAGAGCTGACCACGGCCATGCCCCCAGCAGCTCTGAGCCTCCAGCCCGAGCCCAGCTGCCACCGCCCTCCGCCGCCGCCCTCCTTCCCCTCCGCCCCTCAGCACCGCCCCAGCCCCCCCGCCCGCCGCAGCAGCTGGCGCGGCCGTTCCCCATTGGCTGCGGCGCTGCCCGGGCGCCAGCGCGGCCAATGCGCGGCGGCCACGGCGGGGCGCGTGGCGCAGGCGGGGCGGGGCACGCAGGCCGTGGCGGCGGCGGCGGCGGTGGCTGAGAGAGCGGGGCAGCCATGGGGGTGCGCGGCGTGGGCCGGCTGTGGTGGGGTAGGAGCCGTGAGGGCCTGGGGCGCGGTATGAGGGGGCGGCGGGACACGGCTTCTCTTTCCCCGGCTTCGTGGGCCCCGTCGTGGAGGGAGGGAGCGGGGCCCGAGGCCGTGCGGCCGCTCCGCGGGGCGGCGGGCGGAGAGGAGAGCCTCCTGAAAGGGGGTTGTAAGCCAGGTGGGGGTCGGCCTCTTCTCCGAGGCAGCTTGCAGTAGGACTAGAGGATATAGTCTTAAGGTGCGCCAGGGGGAGTTTAGGTTAGACATTAGGATGAATTACGAATTTCCTCACCCGTAGGGTGATTAGCTGTTAGAACGGGCTGCCCGGAGCGGTGGTGGAGTCACCATCCCCGTGTTTAAGGGAAGACTGGACGCGACACTCAGTGCCGTGGTCTGTTTGGCATAGGCCTGATCGGCCACAATCTCAGAGTGCTTTCCCAGCCCCACTGATTGTGTGGGGGCAGCGCTCGCAGCCGCGGTCCGGCTGTGGCCGGTCTGTGCCGCGGGGGCGGGGGATTGCTCGGTGCCTTAAAGAAGCGCATGTAGAGAGAGCCTAAAGATACCAGCAGAAAGAAAAAAAAAAAACCCAAACAAAATCCAAGAAAAGAAAACGATGGTTATCTCTCACCCTAATCAAAGGCTTTCTTTGATTTGAGTGATTTGAGTAAGCGGCGGTGTCGTGCGTGCCTGGCTGCCCTGCCTTGCGATCTGGTGCTTTGAGGGCAACAAGAGAGCAATGACCGAGGTCAAACGGAGGAGTCGGTGGGAGCTGGTGTTCCCATCCCCTGCCCCTGCTGCCGCCTCTTGTGTGACGATTCCCATTCGGGCCCTTCCAAGGAAACGCCGGAGATGCCGGGAGCTCTGCTCTGCTCGCACGTGTGCGGGGATGCGGGGCTCGGCACACCGAGCGCTGCTGCAGGAGGGGGTCATTGTAGCAGGAACTTCGCAGAATCTTCATCAGCATCCCGTGACAGAAGATTTTTTTTATAATAGGTCTCCTGACTTGCAACTTGACTGTTCAGTTAGGACTAGTAATACCAGCATGAAGCTGCCTTAGCTGGTTTATTGATGCTTTTGTCTGTGTTATTTGCTTACATTAGAAAACGACTTTTGTAGTCAGAGTATCTATTTCTTTTTTCCTTAATAACAAGGACAGATTTGCATTTATCTGGCTTGATGCTTATAGAAAAATGATCTTTTTCTTTGCTGAAGTTGAATTAAACCTTGACTGTTTCACTATAGAAAGGAAAGTTATGCCATCAGTTCATGACTCATAGTTTAAAAAATGATGCGGTGACAGGGGACTAGGTGAATTTCACCATGTACTTTCTTTTGTGAGTTCTCTTTAGCAGGTATATTTTATATATATATATCTTTCAAGGGACAGCTGAGTGAATTCTGTCTTTTGAATGTATTCTGCCAGAGATCACCCAAAAGGTGAAGCAAGAATATGCTGATTTCAATTTAATGTTATCATTCTGTCTAGAGGAGGTTTTTTCTCTTGAGAGTGACTGTAACATTCAAGAAGCTTTATCCATTTTTTTCTTACTCTGCCCCAGCAGCAGCTGCTGCTGTAGGTCATGGTAACATGCTGTGACAGCTACAGATTGCCCTGGAAGTCAGTTTTTCAATGCTGATGAAATGCTGCTTATGTATGGGTGTACTGAAAGGACATAGCCAATCTAACACAAACATCTGGTGGTGGAAACAGATTTTGATCACCCCAAAAGAAAAGGGTTGGGTCCTCGTGCTAGAAGAAACCATTAGGATGGGGTAGTGGTGCAGTGGAGAAGGGGCTGGTTTATAGTGGCAATTCAGTCCTGATCTGTGCTTGAGTAACCTGGAAGATGTTACTTCTGCCAGCTTCACTCTCCTGCAGAATAGGGGTAATGACACTGGCTTTTGTTGGGTGGGACTGTTAAAGTGTAGGTGATGCTGTGCAGTCTGTATAAGGTGCTGTAGAGTTCCTGCATCGACCTGTTTTTCTCTCTTGTTGAGTCTTGAGAGAGGATCTGCAGCTTCCCATTCAAGCTGTTAACCACTTGCAGCAAAGCTTTTTTATGTCTGGTTCTAACTTGAGTGTCTGAGCTCTTACTCTGTACAGTCTTTCATGGATTAAGAAAAGTTTTTTCTGGGTGGATTTTGTTACAGAAACACTTGTCATCTCTCAGTCTCCCTGACTAGGAAGAAGGAAGGATTATGAGGTTTTATATACAAAGTCTCAAGCAATAGTAAGTTCCAGAAATTCTCAGAAGTACAAATCCATAAGAGAAAGCAATTTCCTTCTATCTTTTAATGTTTTGTGGTTTTTTTAGCATTCTCAGGATGCTTTAGTTGGTAACCAGAGAGATTTAGCTGTTCTTCTTCAGTCTGATCCTAAAGACATAAATCAATGGTAGACTAAGATCCTCATGAGCAAGAATGATGCACTACCAGTGCATCAAGTGCTGGTCCTAAAATCACTGTAACTGTGCCAAGCCTAGTTGGGACAGTCCTGCATGATGTGATCCTTTAAAAGATGTGTTTGAGTACCTGCGGTGCAAGAGGTTTGAACAATTGGCTTAGTGGTCTGCATAAGAACTAAAAGAAAACATAACTGATGGTGGTCTGGTGCCAGCAGGAGTTAGGGTAGGAGCTTTGACACAAGTCTCTCTGGGGAGCCATAGCAGGAGTGGTGTAACTCCAGCTAGCTTTAGGCACAGACCCTATTTTACATGATCCTGTGGAATCATGTTTTAAGCAAGGAGGGAGAGCATCTATCTTGCCTTAACTTCCTTTTTTATCTGGTCTAACTGGAATCCCTTCCCAGCACTGCTGATTTGCAAAGATGGGGAGATGATTTAGCCATGGCAACAGGGGAGTCATAAACGTTCAACAGCTGCTGATGTCTTTGCTTTTCTTTGTAGGCACGGTGAGCTGCACTTTGTTCCTGGCAGTTAACAGTTTATATTCAGCCAGTGATGATGTGATAGAGCTCACACCAGCTAACTTCAACAAGGAGGTCATTCAGAGCGAGAGCCTGTGGCTCGTGGAGTTCTATGCCCCATGGTAAGAACTGCAGCTGTGTCCTTGCTTGCTCCTGTGACAGAGAAGCAGCACAGGAATCTGCTGCTGATAGCTCAAGGTGTCATTTATTGGTTGGCAGCACAGTTGTCAGCTTGATGGCCTCATGACTAGCAAAATGCTGTACTTGGGATTCCTCCTTTAAATTATTTTCACGAGGGGAAAAGGCAGGATTTGGCATTTCAAGTTTGCAAATAAAGCCTAGTAGCAAAACCTATGCCATTTTTCTACTTGATTTATTCTTGTTAAATTAGTATTAAAAAATTACTGATTAAAGTGCAGTAGGTAAGTGAGAAACTTCTGTGTTTCTGATCCTAATTCTGATGTGAAAGCACAGATCTGAATTCACACTTCAAATTTCCAATTTCCATTTAAAAATACTGGCTTTGTACATCTTAATTTAGCATCCCTCTTTGTCTTCTTTCTGCTCAGGTCCAGAGTATGGAGTCTGTATTCCATTTAAATTCTGGTTATACATATATTCCATCTTTGTACAAATCCTCTGTGATATTGCCATCCAAAGCTCCACATTCTGGAGAAAATGGCCTTTTGTTGGGGCAGCTTGACTCTGGACCAAGAGGTTTAGGGAAAGCCTTGCTGTGCCTCTTATAGTGTTGCTGCAGTCTATGTATTGTGGGGGTTTTTCTTCAGAAGCCTGAGTGATGATATGATCTTGTGGCAAAGGCTCTTTTCCTCTTCATGAGTAAATCCTCAGTCTCCTACAGTTTGCTGTGACTGTGAAGTAGTTGTCAGATCTGAATGACATTTATCATTTTTTGTTTGTTTGTTCTTTCTAAAAGGTGTGGTCACTGTCAAAGGCTAACTCCTGAGTGGAAGAAAGCAGCAACAGCTTTAAAAGTAAGTTTAGCCTTTCGGATGTGCTTGTGGAAGTGTATTGAAGAGAGTTTGGCTGTTTGACATCTGGATTGGGAATGTGGAGGGGTTTGGTCCTTACAGCCATTATCACTTTCATCATACTTGTCTAGCCAGAAAAGTGTTGTTCAGGCACCTGAAAACTCAGAATTTTTGTTTGGTTTGGTTTGTTGTATCCTTTTTAAAAGAAGTCATTGAATTGTTGAGGAAGAAAGTTCTGTCCCTGTGAATTCTCATTACTATTCTTGAGGACTGAAAACAGCTTTGTAAGCCATTGGTGTTGACTGTTTTTTTAATTACAGAAAAATTAGTCATGTTGTGATTAGCTGAACCCTTGCCTATGTGAAATATGTATTCTCCTTCATAGAAAACCAAACAAAAACCCCAACTAAATGATGGCCCAAACAATTTAAAATTTATTTTGTCATGCTGAAGAAAGAAGTGGACATTTATAGTGTTCTGTTGTTTAATGCTTGTGGGGTAAAATACCTCTTTCTGTTGCAGTCCTAGTAACTGCCCCTCTCTCTTCCCTTCCCTTGTGCCCCCAGCAGGGAAAAGGTGTTAAATTGCTGTAGAAGTCTTGGGTGTCATTTTTTGGTTTTTTTCTGCAGGGTGTAGTGAAAGTGGGTGCAGTAGATGCAGATAAACATCAGTCCTTGGGTGGACAGTATGGAGTCAGAGGGTTTCCAACTATCAAGATATTTGGAGCCAACAAAAACAAAGCAGAAGATTATCAGGGTAAATGTGATGAATTTTTAGATGTTGCATGCCTAAAACCTTCCCTGAATGCAGTAATCATGGTAGCTGTTAATGCTGTGTTGAGTGGTTTTTCATTCTTGTCTAGTGCTTGTAGTAATGGAGAAACAGATGGGTGGGAGTGGTTTGACCAAACTGTGTGTGTCTTAGCATTGTCTAACAGTCCCACCTGCAGTTCATAGTTGTTGGATCTTGATAGGGAGTTTCAAGGAATTATTCCTTTCTTCCTGTTTATTTGGAGCTTGCCATAGAGTCACTCCTCATAAGAAAAGCCAGGTAATTAAAAGGTGTAGTGAAATCTGTCTTGCTGCTTGTGTTTTTAAGTCAGATGTCCCACCACTAGTAATGTATCACTCATAGCCTAGTCCTGCTTTTCCTGAAAGACCATTAGGAAGGTGAGGGAGGATTAAGTTTGTAATTAAGTTAGGAGCATACCTTAAACTGGCCTTTTGATGGTTTGATCATTTATTTTGCTGCACTGCAGGTGGCAGGACAAGTGACGCTATCGTTGATGCGGCTCTAAGTGCTCTTCGGTCCCTGGTGAAAGAACGTCTTAGTGGCAGAAGTGGAGGATACAGTTCTGGAAGACAGGTATTTGAGGGAATGGGTGTTTGTTTTTCATCTGGAGAGCTGTCTTGTACAGGACATCAGTGCTCCTAACTCAGTCACAGAATTGGAAGAGATGTCTGGAGTTTAATCCAGTCCAGGTGCCCTGCTCAGTGCAGGGCTAGCTGGAGCAGATTGCTCAGTCCCTGTCTCCTAAAGTTGTATCTCCAAGAACTGAGACCCCAAATGGACTGCGTGCTCTGGGCTACCGCTTCCAGTGTTTGACCGTGTTCACAGTAGAAATCTTTCCTCTTATGTCTTAGGTTACAGAATCACAGAATGATATTTCTTATATTTCACCTTTTGTCACTTTTGTCTCCTATTGCAGCAAAGAGCCTGCCTTTGTTTTCTTTACTCTCCTGCGCACTCTCATCCACACATCGGATGCTCAAAGCCTTTAATCAGCTCTGACCATTGGCTGGACTTGCTCCAGTGTGTGCATGCCTGTTCTGTGGGGGAGCCTAGAACTAGACACAGCACTCCAGCTGTTTCACATTGTGCTGAGCAGAAGATTGCCTCCTCAGACCTTCTGGCAACTCTCTGCCTAGTGCAGCTCAGGAGGCTGTTGACCACCTTTGCCACAGCATTGCAGTGCTGGCTCATGTTCAGCTTGCCCACCAGGGCACTTAGGTTTCTCTTTGAAAAGTTGCTTTCCAGCTAGTCAGTTCTCAGTGCATACTGGTATAGGGGGCTGTTACTCTCTGGGTGCATCTCCCTTTGAACTTTGGGGTTCCTGTTAGCCCCATTCTCCAGGTGGTTCAGGTACCATTTGCCTAATCCTAATCTAAATTAGACAGATTAAGTTTTTTACCTTGGTAGTGTTTTTCTGAAGTTGACTTGCTAGATTTCTTCCTGAAGGTAAATTGAAAAACTTCCAGCTCCTACTGCTATTTCTGAGTTGTGGTGCAAATACATTCTCACATCCTCAGGGTGGCCACACAGAAGACCTGGGTGGACTGTGCCCTGTAGTGTGTATCACACTCCCACTTGTTTGTTTTGCCTGGAAACCAGGACTTGGTTCCAGATGGCATTGGGCGTTGGAGAGCACTTTATTCATGGACAGATCAGTGCATGAAGAACTGAAAAAGTGTTCCCCCATCTTCTTGGTAGTCTGCTTGACCGGATTTCTCTTTTTTCAAGAGAAGGTTCATTTGCTGTGTCTTGAAAATGTTGTGGGGAGTAGGCTGTGTGTACTGCCAGTTCTAAAAAAGGAAAGTTGTATGACCTAACACTGCCTGTTTTGTATCTTGCTCAAATAAAGATCGTTTGGTTCAATGTGACACACGCGGGAGCTGGCCTGTGTGGGAGACCAGTTTTGGTTACTTCTTAAGCGAGGGTCTGTTTGTTTCTTACAGAGCCGGGAGAGCGGAGGTGGAGATAAGAAGGATGTGATTGAGCTGACTGATGACAGCTTTGATAAGAATGTCATAAATAGCGACGATGTATGGATGGTGGAGTTTTATGCCCCATGGTGTGGGCACTGCAAAAAGTAAATGAGGTTTTACTTTAACAATTCAGTTCCTGTTAGTGCCTGTTTTGTGCAATACCCTTAATCCCCTAAAAGAGACCCTGCATCTCTGGTATAACAGAAGTGAGTTTTTTTGTAAGGTTATCTAACAATAATTCGTGGGCTTCTGATTAGGGCCCCTTCGTGCTGCTCTGGGTGCACTCTCCTTAGCAGTAAAATTCCCAGTTATCAGTATAAATAAGATCTGGAAGTTATATTAAGCTTTTAATTCCTTCAGATGAAGGACATCAGTCTTGTTTGGATAACCCTCTTAGCTGTCATTCACAGCAAGAGACTTTTTTTCTTCAGTAAAACATTCTGCATAATGTTGAAGTGTGGTATACTTTTGCTAGCTCTGAGAGAGCTTAGGGCACTTGTACTCTCTGTTTTTCAGCCTGGAGCCAGAATGGGCAGCTGCTGCCACTGAAGTGAAGGAACAAACTAAAGGAAAAGTAAAGCTGGCTGCAGTAGATGCAACAGTCAATCAGATGCTGGCAAGCCGATATGGGGTGAGTGTGCTCTGCAGTGGTTACAATTTCCTTTCCATCTCTACCAAATCAGATTTCTCTTCAATCCTTACTGAACTGTTCCTTAGTCTGGTACTACTAAATGTTTGTGCCAAAAATAAGTGACAAATTCAGTTTGTTTCCCAGAAATAATTAATGAATGATAAATGAATGGAGAAAGAGGAGAATAATTATTCTGGATGTTGCTGAGGAGAAAGGCTATTTATTTCCATAACATCTTGTATACCTTTATCATCTGGAGTGAGAGGTCTGTTTCTTGAGAGTGTAGACTGGTTGGGCATCTCTGGAACCCTTGAAGTCAATTATCAGGGATCACTCTGACAACATCAGCTGCCCAGATCAGGTGTGTTGCTCACCAAAAGAGAGTGGATACTCTTGAAATTTTAGTACAGTCCATGGAGCTTACAGTGTGCTGCAGTTTCCCTCTAAGTGCACATGGCTGACAACATAGAGGGAGCACTGAGCAAGATTTACTGGAAGTGTAGCAGAAGGAGCTTAAGATCCACTTATTGCCATGTAGGCCCAGTGTTGTCCACCCCCAGATAAATCAGGAAATCAATGTTTAATAAATATCAAGGTAAAGATAGTCCTCGTGGTGCTTAAATCTGCAGTGCTTGGTGCATCTAAATTGAGGTAAAACCATTGCTGAGTCATCAGGCCAAAACCCCAAACAGCATTTAATTGTACATTCACCTTGTTTTGAATTGTTGCAAAGGTAGGAAGCTACAAAATTCAAGTTGAGTCAGAACA
This sequence comes from Ammospiza caudacuta, assembly GCF_027887145.1. Lineage (NCBI taxonomy): Eukaryota > Metazoa > Chordata > Aves > Passeriformes > Passerellidae > Ammospiza > Ammospiza caudacuta. The sequence goes on from NC_080595.1 coordinate 82,182,149, forward strand.
TGTGAGACTCGATACACGAAGATGTTGAATCTCCTCCCTTGCTCTTAGTTTAGAGGACATCAGACAAGCAGATAATTTCTACCATAAATATTCAGGTGTATTTGAGCTGATGGTTTAAACTTGTCTTGCAGATTCGTGGATTTCCCACCATTAAAATCTTCCAGAAAGGAGAAGACCCTGTTGATTATGATGGTGGGAGAACTAGATCTGATATCATTTCTCGTGCTCTGGATCTGTTTTCTGATAATGCACCACCACCTGAGCTCCTGGAGGTACCTATACATCATTTTCTCAAATTTCTTTTCCATCATACTCTTGGCAGCAGTTTTTACTGGTCTATATGAAATCTAAATAAAACTGCCTAAGTGTGGTGCTTCTGCACTCTTTTGCCCCAGAAAGTAAAGGATGACAAGGTTTGAGTAACAAAAAGCTGAATGTTCATTTCTACCATCAATTTGTTGTTGTCTGGAAGATGGTCAGAATTGATACAGCAAAGGCATTGACAGGATGGTGCCAGGGTGTCTGAATCTGCTCTCGAGGAATGTGTGAAAAAGTTGAGTTCTGTTCCCCATCTCTTTTCTTACAATAAAAGGGCAGGGCCTTGCCATGTGCAAGCTGCCCATTAGGAGATGCATGATGGGTAGTTTTGCTTGTTGTGCAAAAAACTCCACCCTCGGTCAGGTGGCTTCTTTTTTCAGCTTGCTGTTGGTAGATTTGAAATGGTGATCGCTCGTCTCCGAAGTGAGGTGCACGCAAGACAGTCAGTTGGGATGCAGGAAGGAAATAACAAAAAAATAGCTGTACTGTTAGTAAAGATGTTTTTATATGGTGCTTATTTCATCTTTCTTATCCTTCTTAATTTTTTAGTTTGTATGCATTCTAATATTAATACATCAATACATGTTGATGTATGTGTATATGCATACAATTGATTTATATATTACAGAGGCTGCATGCTTAGAAATTTATTTACTAGTATGATGCACAAAGGTTGGAGACCACTGTTGTAGGTCACTGGATCAAGTCCTTTTTGAGGCAGATCCCACAAAACCAGTGTTGCTGTTGCTTGAACATCCTCATCCACAAAGGCAAAGGCTGCCTCTGCTGGCTCTCCTTGTGCTCAGAGCATTCACATGGGCCTGGGGGTGCTCTTTCCAGCCTCTGTAATTTTGTGATTTTGAGCAAAAAAGTGACATCTGACTGTAAGCCTTTTTTGATGCTGCAGTTTCTTGTTGCTGCAAGTCTCAACAGAAGACTTTGTCAACTCTTTGTAAATTATTCTTGTGCTGGGGGACTAGTGAAGTAGAAGAGACTTGTAAGCTTTTGTGTCAAGTTGTTTCAATGCTTACTGCCTTGCAGGATGGAGTTATTAGGCTGTTGGAGAGAAGTACAGTCACAACTGAAGAACCAGATCTTACTGTCATTGACTTTGTGCTGCTTTCTTCTAGATAATTAGTGAGGATGTTCTGAAGAGTACCTGTGATGCTCATCAGCTCTGCATCATTTCTGTCCTGCCTCATATTCTTGACACAGGTACATGTACAAGCAAGCAGACTTCTGTATGAATTTGTCACTTAAAGCACGTAGTTGTGTATTTTAACTTATCCAATTCTGTTTAACAAACAGGAGCTTCAGGAAGAAATTCTTACCTGGATGTCATGTTAAAAATGGCTGAAAAATACAAAAAGAAAATGTGGGGGTAAGTGTTATTGTCCACTGGTCATCTTGGAAAAGATGTGATCATTTCTGGGGGTAAATGGGATAAAATTTGTATGATACTTGTTTAAGCTACAGAAAGGGTTGTTCCTTGTTCAGGGTAGGATATCTTGGTAATTCACTAATTACTGGAGAAATAAATGCTGTGACTTTAAAATATCCCTTTTTTAAAAATTTCGTCCACCTCTCAAATTCTGCATTTATAAGTGATATCTAAGCATTAATGAGATTAAGCATCTTTTACTCTTGTCCTGAATAGTCAACTATTTTAGGGAGGTTTCTTTTACTGTCTTTTGCTGGTTGGTGAATGTGCCAGTGTGACTGTTGAATTCTCAAAGAGACAAGTAAATTGCAGTTCATTAGCATGTTTCATGCTCTCAAAGAAACAGGCCAGCAGGCTGTGCCTTTACTCCTCCTTCTCTTAGGTGCAGGTTAGAATCTCTTGGACTTCTCAGGAAAGTGAGAGCTGTTCTGTCACACTGACTGCTGTGAAGAGGAGCAAAATGGCATGAAAGCCTGGGGGAAAATGCTGAGATTGGCTCATTCCAGAGGTTCCTTGGGGGTCTTGCTAAGATGAGAGGAATGGAGACTGAGTGTCCTTAGCTAGAAATCCTCCATAGTGTATTTGGGCAGGACTTTGGAATCTTTAGATCTGTGACTTAACTACTTTTAAACCTTCCCCTTAATACCAGCTAAAGTGTAGCTGTGTGTACATACTGCTGACATAGTTCTTCCCCTGCACTGTGTTTAGTGGCTGTTCTTATCCAGCTTTTGGTGGGTGTGTGAGGGAGACTGGCCTAGCGGTGCTGCTGAGAGGGAGCTTTCTTCTGTTGTAAGGCTCAGGATCAGGACTTTCCTTTTCCCTGCTGACTTTGAAAGTGTCAAGGGCAATACAGAGCCCTGCTTGAACTCTGCAGGGTTGCAGGATATGTGATTTGAAAATTATTGTGGTGCCTATCCTCATTATTAATTTTCTATTTCATCTTTTCCTCAAGGTGGCTGTGGACAGAAGCAGGTGCTCAATCAGATCTTGAGAGCTCTCTGGGGATTGGAGGCTTTGGGTATCCAGCAATGGCAGCTGTTAATGCTCGGAAGATGAAATTTGCCCTTCTGAAAGGATCATTCAGTGAGCAAGGGATTAATGAGTTTCTCAGGTATGAAATCTTTAAGTGACTTAAATCTTTCTGTATTTAGGGCTATGACTCTTTAGACTACAAGCACACTCCTGCACCACACAAGACTTGCATGGTTAAGGGAATTAAGATGAGAATTCTGTGGAGTCAGGGAATGGTTTCAATGGCAATTGCAATAAAGCAGTCATTACCTTTTTTTGGTGTGCAGAATTAAGTTGGCCATTTAGACTTAGGTAGTTTTAGTACAATATTTGAAAACAGAAGTAGACTTTGATTTTGAAAAATTCTGTTTGTCTTAAGAAATAACTTACTAATGAATTCCATTTAATTCAGATGGTGCATTCTGACTAGTCATTAGTAATTGGAAAGTCCCCAGTTTGGGAATCACAGTGGGTGCTCTTGAAGTTCTTGAGGTTGTATATGTTGCTGTTCATCTTTCTGATTCAGTTTGGTCCTGTCTTCCCCCTCCCAACTTTCCATTATCCTCGCACTTGATAAATTGATTGGGAGAGTTGAAACAATCCATCCAAAAAGTCAATAACTCACTGCTCAGCACAAGTCCTGTGAAACTGCCTCTTATGTAGCTGGGCAAGAGCCAGTGCTGAGAAGAATGGAATAGGGAAAGGAAATGAAGAGGATGACAGAAGGTGGCAGCAGCACTAAAACAGAGCAACTAAACTTAAACTATTACTTAATTGTGGTCAGAGTGAAGTGGGAACTCTGCTTCCACATTGTCCTGGTTTATGGCAGATTTGGGAGAACAATCCTAAAGGGGTTCTTTTAGAAAGTAAATTTAAGCAGCCCCTCCCCCAGCTGGTTTGGGAAAAGATTTCCTTGGAGAAAAGTGGAAAAAACCTGTTTATTTAACAGGCAAAGCATTTACCAGCACAAAAAAGAAATGAACCATATTTAACAATAAAAGCTCTCGCTGCTCTGAAGAGATGACTAACTCAAAGTCCCCTCCCTGGGCTGCAGTTCGGCTCACTCAGTGTGTTATCATCCCTCCAGTGCTGGAAATGCCGTGGCCCAGGCCCAGCCTGGCAGGCCACAGATGTGAGCTGCTGGTACTCTTCTGGGCTTTCAGTCCAGATCAGGTTTAAACCGTTCCAAAAAAAAAAAAAAAACCCACAGTCCAGGGAACTTCTCTGCCTTAGCTAGCTAAAAGCAAAGGAAAGCGCTCTCCCACCGTCTGTCTGTGCTGCAGACAGCACTGTTCAGGAGAGCGATGTGGGGGAGTAAGTGTAGTTTCTGATAACAAACTGTGCACTTCTTCTCTCTCTCCCTTTGCTCTTGGAACCACTTTTAAAGGTGCAAAACTTATTTCTGGCCTAAACAGACAAATGGGGATAGAAGCATTATGAAGTCACCTCAGGACACACATAAAGGACCAGCTGCTGTAAATTATGCAAGAGCCCTTGAGACCTTACATTAGAAGTGTTGTTTCCATGTTTGTCCTTGAAGAATGGCAGAGAAACAGCAAGAATTGCAAAAGCAGATGCCACAGCCTCTCCCCACCTTGCCATAAAAAGCACATTAATTGAATGCAGTTCCTACTGGATTAATGGAATCAGTCCTATAGTCTTAGCTGTGAAAGTGATCAGACTTTCTTCTTAATGCCAAAAAAAGGAACATTCTTAGGGCATCAAGTTATAGTCAGGATACAGATGCAAGATGAGAAATACCAGATGGTTTGTACTAATGCACGTGAAAGTGTCTGCCTTTGTGAAACATGGCAAATTTTCTTAGTCTATTAAGTCCATCTTAGTGAGGCCTCTCCTGGGTGAGGCTGGATGGTGCTTCAAGGACATAACAGCCAATTTAACAGCTTATATTGCATTAGGTAATTGGTTTGGTATTGTCTTATCACGCAGCACTGCTTGCTAGAATAATCTCTTCCTGCCAGTTCAGGTCAGCTATGCTGCCTAGAGAAAGCAGTATGATCACAGCTGGTGTGGCTGGCCATTCACTCAGCTGATGTAGGCAGCTTCTGCAATCTAATAAGCAGTCTCAGCAGTGTTGACTACAAGTAAGGAAATTGGCACTATGAAGAGCAGAAAAACTCTGAACTCCATTTGGGGAGGAATGCTAATTCAGTCTTACTTGCCTCTGAAAGATGCAAAGGGATTAGCTCCTCAGGATTTTAATGCTGGGTTTTTTCAGCAAGCCTAACTAGCAAGCTCAGGATGGAGTGTCTCAAACAAAGCTGGTTACCTTGAACCCTATGGAACTCATGGAGGCTGCCTCCAATAAAGAAAATCACTGGTGATTTCCACTAACACTTGCAGGTGACTTCCAGAACTAGAATTATAGGCTCCCTTTGGAGTTGCTTTAAGTGACAAACTGTTAAAGAGGCTGCACTGATATGATTTTTACACTGCTGAACTATGAAATAGTGTATCTCACAGATGTCTTTGAATCCACTTTTGAATTTTCAATGGTGCTTTAAGAACTCTGTAATTTTCTGCTTCTTGAGGTTTTTGCATTCAGATAGTTTAGATCTACTTAAAGAGATGAAATCTTGAACTTGTATTCCTCTTATCTGAAGCAGGCTCTGTTGCAGATGGCTGGAGGTTGGAGGAATTCCTTAAATTTAATTCTATTTGTTTTTTCTCAGGGAACTCTCCGTTGGTCGTGGCTCTACAGCACCAGTGGGTGGTGGAGCTTTCCCCAAAATTCATTCGGTTGAGCCTTGGGATGGCAAAGATGGTGAGGTAAGAGATACTCCATTTCTGAAAGTGCTCAGCAATGGTGTTCAGAAGTGACAGGATAGAGTAACTAACAGCTGTCAGTGTGAAAGTTCCTGTTCTCAAAGGTTGTGGCAAGTTGTATTGATGGTTTCCCCTTATCTTAATCCTGCCAGCAGATCAAATGGTACATTGATCATCTGACATTGCAGCCCAGATGTTTCTCCTGCTGTTAGGATGTGATCTGAAAGCTGGATCACCTGAGGCAGAAATGTATTACCACTGCTGCCTAAGGGAGGTGGTAGTGCATGCATTCAATACCCCCAGTGTTGTGGAGTTCTGAATACGCTGACCTTGCCATCAAGGTTTTAATGCCAGAAAGCTTTAGGTAAAGCCTGTGTCATAAATAACATGGTGACCAAGTCTGCCTTCTTAAGGTTTGACATTGGTGTAAAAACCAAAGTTACTGCAGTCCTTTGATCTACTTCAGACAGATAAAAACACAGAATAGGGTAGTAGTTTTGTTACATTGTTTATTTGTATAGCCTTCATCTGGAGTATTTTGATTAGTGAAAAACTAACCTCCTAGTCTAAACTCTGATCACTTGTCCTGTGCTGAGTGCACTTGGAGTTTTGTGAATGAAAGAGATGACAGGAGAGAGCTTTACTCTCAGGATGATGTAAGAATCTTTCCAACTCAGGGATCTCCTGGCATTAAGGACTTCTCAAAATGTACTCAAAACCTTCCCTTTTTAACAGCTTCCAGTTGAAGATGACATTGATCTCAGTGATGTGGATCTGGATGACTTGGGTAAAGATGAGCTGTGAGATCTTCAGGAAACAACTTTTCTTGGGAGAGCCTGTGCAGCAGTTTGCAGCCTGGATCACAATCAGACAGATATTTCAGTGGCCTTTTTCTGGAGAAGCAGCACATGACACACTGTGCTATTGGATGCACTGCAGCAGTGGACTGTACGCATCTCAAGAAAACATTGCAGAAATTCTATGAATTGTCATAACCAGTAAACTTGATTGTATTGTGTAACAAATATTTTGAGGACAACATGGGTATTTCTTTGGAACATCTTGGGTTTTATTTTGTTGATAATGTGCTGTTTGAGTTTACTGGAGGCTGTTAGTGTAACCAATTTTAACTGTAATTTTTTTCATGGAGGTGGAACCTGCTCAGCTTCTGTTTCAATTAAAGAATAAAATATTTTTTGACACACAGTGTTAGTCTTGTATAGAGTAAAAAGGTGCACATAGTACAAGCAGTCCCATTTTGGATGACTCTTCAAAGTGAACTTTAGAATAGAGGTTTGTGCAGAGGGGAGTCCTAAACCACCTGCTTGCAGTGAGATCTTGACAGTTTGGCTAAAAAGCTTGATAAGATGGACAATCTTAGTTTAAATGCTCTTCAGTCTTCCTTTTCCTGTTCCTTCTCAGGGGCTTTCTCTTTGTGCCAGGCTTCATAAGATCATTATAACAATGGAAGTGGGGTTGCTGCTGCTGCAACGAGAGATGCTGGGAGCTGTCAGTCTTTCCCCTGGATTAGTAATGAAGTTAATCTGTGTTTTAGGGCATAAGGATTTCCAGGTGCTAACAGACAACCACCCTGGTGCTGTCTCCAGCAAATAAAGTAATATTTCTTCACTTCCCATCTGGCATTGTTTTGATCTGAAATTGCTATTTCCTTTGGAAGGGGAATCAGGACTGTGAATAGGGATGTTTACTGCTGCTTTTTTAATAAAAATACCATTATTTTATTGCTCTCCATGTCTTGTATATTGGTATCTAGTGAAGTGACCCTGATGTGATCAGCTTGTTTATAAATATGAATGAAAGAGCTGAAAGATTCCCCTTCTTTCAAGGAAATAACATAATGAGGATATTTGTCATCTGGTGTCTGTAAGAGATTGCCCGTAGTTCATCCTCGTGAAAGGAAGTATCAGAACCGTGGGCAGGCAGCAGTAACTGCTGATGCTGTGCAGGACATGTGCTCCAACTCTTAAATCATCCCAGCAGAGGAGCTGTAATGGAACTGTTCTAACTGAAATATCTTTGCAAAACCTAAACTCATGAGTACTTGGGACTGTAAGTCATATTATGATAAGTTCCTCAGCACTTTCCTCTTGGGCTTTTGAGTTTTTTTGTTAAATTAAAGGAACTTTGGGCTTTGCTCTGATGCTTTCTACCTTTTCTGTTTGGATTTTTTTAAGTTTGCTTTGTTAGAAAAAGGACTGTATACACCTAGTAGAGCCATTAGCCACCATACTTTTTAATTTGTTTTATTTCAAGTCCAGTAGATATTTCATCTTTGTAACTTACCAAAAAAATAAATACTACCATAGTACCTCTGCCTCTGAAATATGTTTTTGTAAAACTATGAATAAGAGATAACTTTTACTGTAATCACTAAAAATTACTAGAAGTGGTAGGAAGCTCATCCCGCTACAGTATTTGCATTTTAATTTGACTTTCAGCAGCTAAAGATTGTTTTACAGTAACATGACAGTCTTGAAACTTAATAGATGAAGCTTGAGCAATTCTTCTTTAACTGCAGTCAAGAAGACTGAGGTCAATCTTGAAATAGACATAAGGATAGTATTCTTGATTGCTCAGTTGTAACCCAGGGATGTCCATGCCAGGCTGCAAAAGGAAATGACCACTTTAGTACCCGTAAACCTGCACAGTTCCAAGCTCCAGGGGATTGCTTTTGTTCTCCTTTCCCACAGGTGCAATGGAGCTTTGTATGTGCCATGCTTAAGGTAGGGAATTCACTGAGAATCCGCTCTGCTTCTTGTTTCAGGCTGCCTAAAGTAATTAGCATTGAGAATTCATGCCTGTGCTGTTATGAATTTGTAGCATTTTTGTGTGCTTCAGCTCCACGGCAACTCATCTCTTTGCTCCCTTCGTGCAATGGGACCCATGCTTGCTGTTTTGAAGGCCTGCTACCTCATTTATTGCTTTAGCCTAAATTGTTTCGAGTTGTAATTCAACATACGGGAAAGGAGAAAGCAAGTACTGCTGCTTTTTGAAGGCCTAGTTATTTATAAATGACAGCCTTTTACAGAGGACAGAGGTGTGACAGTCCTAGGTTTTAGTTCCAAATTAATGTTTCTTGCTTGTATTGATATGAATGTTTATAGTAGATTTTAAGCTTTTTATGCAGGTGAACAGCCATAAAAAGCTGTTCACCTACATAAAAAGTGTAGAGCAGACCTGTTTTGTTCTGGCAGCTGTAAACATCAGATGCTTCAACAGAAAATATAAGCAATCTCTCTGCATCTGCATCCTAATCTGAGCCTACCCTAATCCAGTCTGTAACCAGCTGGGCTTAGAGCTGCATCCAGGACTCCTGTCATTGCAAGATGTGAGCAGATGCATGCTCTAACCCCAGGACAGTGGAAGTGTTCATTCAGCTAAGCTGAGAGAAGCTACAGCATGTGCACCTGCAGTCCAAATACATACATCCATTATACTTGCTGCTGCAACTTCATCCAGGTGTTTGAAGACCACGTTCAGGACGTCTCTCAGGCGCTTCACAGACTTCCTGTTTGGCTGCAGCAGCATTGCTTGGAAATTCACAGGGAGGCCATACCTTGGAACACAACATACCTGATCACCTGCTGGGAAGGGTCACAGCTGTCTGCTCATGCCCTTCTCCCTCCTCAGCCTTCAGGCATGCCCACTGGTTGTGTGTTGCAGAAACAACACTGCCTCCTTATTGGAAAGCCTTTTCTTTTTGAAGCCAAAAGTCAACTAAACAGTGTCTTTCTGTTTTCCCCTTCCCTGTAAGTACCCCCAAAAAATCGTTTTTCACCAGATTTGTATGTCACCTTTTTTGTGGACATCTATATTGTCTGCTGTGAGCTTCTGGAATGGAGTGTGTAAGGCACACACCTCGAGCAAGACAAAACAAGGTGAGTAAGGGTTCTTCCCACAAAGGACCTGCACCAGGAAGAGAGCTGTACATTTTGACTTCCCCAGGAATCTCTGCCTGCACTCTGTGTGTACTCACCTCAGGACAGATTCAACAAAAACTCTCAAGGCTTTCACATGAATCCAAGCCACAAATGCTTCACTGAAATTCACCTTCAGCCAGCGCAGTAAGGGGCCCTGTGAGACCAGAACAGTGCTGTGATCCCCTCGCTGAGTGAAGCAGCTCCATAGCCAGCACTGCCACTGAGGCCATCATGGACTGCTGGGATACTTCCCAGGCAGCCTGATAGTAGCTCCCAGTCTATCAGAAACTCAAGTGACCTTGGCCAAATCATTATTTTTCTTAATTATGATAATTTTATTATTATCATTATATATGCCTCAGTTTTATGGACTAAATGAGCTCACCAGAGACAGTTGGAACCATAAAGCCATTTCTGAGAGAGGTGTTTAGGCACCCTGGTAGCAAAGGCTGCCACTATGTGGGCCACCAACTCACAAGGTGCTACTTACATATTGTTGCTTCTTGTCAGAAGCTAATTTCATCAGCTCTTCCTTTTCACATTTCAGTTCCTTCTCATCATAATAAAATTCTCGAACCATGAACCTACAATTGAATGACATTTGCTCTCACAAGCCTTAGTCCAGGCAATGTGGACTAATTCTCATTTCTTTTTTCCAAGGAGAAGCAAGTATGGGAAGTTGCTAGCCATTGAAGCCATTTAACAAGTTAAAGTATGGGGAGGGTAGGAGTTGAAATCACCCCCAGAAAGCCAGCAGAATGAGAGCAGAAAGGGTAATTCCAGCATCTGTAACTTGGAGCCTAAAGAACAGGATCACTCATTCTGCTACCACAGCTCCTTCCCACCCTGCCTTCTCAATGGCTTTAGGACCAACAGAAACACAAGCAGTCAAGAAGTCCTAAAACCAGTGATGGATTTGGCATCCTGCACACACAACAAGCCTCACCTGGTCCTCATCTCTTGCTAGCCTGCCCTGCCCAGCAGTCAGGGCTTCTTACCTGTTCTCCCTGGCTTTAGCCTTAAAGTCATCCATCACTTTTCTAAATAGGGTCACAGTGAAGAGTCCTCCCTCTGCATCCTCAGCAATCATTCTGTGGGAGAGAAATCCACTGCTGTGATTTGATATGGCAAATCCCTCATGCCTTTTTTACCTACCTCATCTTCCTCTTTTGCAATTCTTTCTGTTTTCGTTTATGATACTGAACAACACCCTGCTTTTTCAAAACTGCTGTGACAGAAATAGAGAACAATACTTTACTTGCACTGGCTACTCTATCTCAATGTAAAACTCAACTGGTTTAGTTCCTGAGCCCACTGAATACACACACATTCTGCCTGCCTGATTTTTCTGTGTTTCCTGGTAACATTCCCCCAGCTTTACATGCACTTGTGTTTTCGTCGCAGGCAGTAGACAAGACAGTTTGTTTCTTTCTCTATGCTTTCCACCGTCTGCATTTCAGGTAATACCATGGTCAGCTTTTGTGCCCTGGACTGGATCTCATAGTCTGCATGAGCTAAGTAATGGAATATTTAAGTCCTAGGAAACATTTTTTTACCCAGGCTGAAAGGATGAGATAATATGGCTTTTGCTAGTTCAAATGACAGTATGCTGAATTATTCTATGTTACAACAGGAAGCAATTAAAAATGCAGATTTAGTGTTTCATCTTTTTATAAAGTACTTTCCATAAAGCTCTATATGATTGCATATGTCTGAACTATACCTCAATTAATGTAATAAATTGCCTGTTTTACACAAAAACAAGCAACAGTCTGGTTGAAAGTAAAAACAAATAGATTACTGGAAAAGAGAAGCTAATTGTAAAAAAACCTGACCTTTCTTTCTTTCATCTGTACTTTCCTTCAACAAACTAATTTCTATTTGAATTGCAAATACATTAATGTGGAACCTATGCATTTAGACTAGTGATTTCCTCTAGGATCCACCAGTTTGAGGGGCTGAAACAAGACAGGGATCTCTGAAACAAACACAGAGCTTAATTTGGAATTTCACTTACTTGGTGGAGCGAGGTACTACCATATCTGAGAGTGATTCATAGGTCTTCTGCCACTGTACGTAGCTTGACCTTTGAGCAACACAAAACAGAGCACAGTAAATAAATACTATATACTGGAAAGCAAATGTTGATATATGTAGTTAATTATGCTAAGTACTTAGGGTAGAAGGGTTGAACTCTTTGTGCTTGGTTATGTCATTAAAATGCATTAAGCCTCTCCTATCCTTTCCTCTCCTAGTTACCAGCTGAGGAGATGCTTCCCTCAATGCTACAGCCTCAGTCTTCACTTTGGATCTTGGCTTGAGGAAGGGTCAGTATGAGGAAACTGATGGTGGGAAGAACATGGCACATACTTCCAGGCTGCCACACAGTGTCCCATGCTCCAGGACCCCTGCACAAGCTGCTCTGGTCCATGGGTAGGTGTGCTACATCTGCTATGTGCAATCCCAGAGCTGATCTGGTGCTAGACTGCACTCATGGTGAATGCCAGCCCTGTGAGAAAGGAACAAGGGTATGGTAGGAGTTTGCAAAGAGAGAAGTCTCTTTTTAGTGTGAATAAACTCACATAATGAAGTCAACAAAAGTATTTCAGATAGCTTTTTGTAACCTGTTTCTCAGAGCCAGAAGAGTGATGGTGCTGTATGTGTGTGTTGGGACAGGGCTATATGGAGAGGAAAAGTTTTGTGTAGGGCTCTGAGGAGAACATGGTGTAACTTCCCCATTGTTAGCAGTCATCCTATGCACGGCCACTTACAAGGGTACAGCCAGCAGAGAGAGATTGTGAGTTGAACAGGTCTAATTCCTTTTAGAGACTGGCTAGGCTGCAGTCAAAATCTGGTTTTCTTTTAGCTCATACTATTCCTATCAGGAGACTGAGAACCCACTCATAACCATGAAGAACCCTCAGGCCAATTGTCCTGCTCCAGCTGTGGTGCAGTCTTTATCTCCCTCTTTTGTGCTAGCACCACTCTTGGCAGAAATTGTTCTTTCTTCTCTGCTAAGGGCTCCACCTGTGTCCCAGCAGGGCAGTCACGAGCTGCCCCAACCTGACCAGGTGTCACCTGCTTGTGGTGCTTAGGCCTGGGACTCAGTGCCACCCACTGCTGCCTTACTTTGGCACCACGACGAGCAGTGTGATAAGATACTCGGAATTGAGAACAAAGTCTTCTTTGTGCACAATGTCTGCCAGGGTCCGGGTCAGCAGATTTCCCCTGCGGTGAAGAAGACAAAGTAAAAATAACAGTAGCGGGAACTCAGCAGTGGAATACTGGGGGCATTGTGCTGTGGATGGAGATGCTAATCTATACTGGGGTAGAAGAAGGCCTAGAAAGAGGTGGCTAAAGGACACAGCTACACTTCTTAAATAGCTGTTCTGTTATTTTTACAGCAACTAAAAGACTCAAAAAGTAACTAATACTAAAGGACACAATACTGGTTACTAGAGAAGGCCAGTTTATGCCCTTTATGTAAAACACACCATTCTGCTGCTATTGTTTTTACAGTAAGGGTGTAAATACTTGGGAAGTGCACATCTGCTCCCAGTCATCACCACATCTTGTGGGAAGCACCTGCTCTCTGAGGAAGCCTGTTGAGCTGCTGGTGTGACTGTGCTGCAGGCAGAGTGAAACATGTATGTACAGACCTAAGCCATCACAGCAACCTGGCATTCCCAGAGTGCTGTGAACCAGCAGGCTGAGACACTCCTGCTGAACAGCAGCGAGAGCAGCAGTCTCATGCACAGGTGGCACCTGCAGGAGGTCTCCACACACTGAGCTCACCTAATCACATTAATTCCTAGGACATGTAGATAGCCAGGGCTGTCTGTATGTGTCTGGAAAGCACTAGGTGTGAAAAGGAGCTCCCCTCCCTGTCACTGGGCAGGAGTGAAGAAGGACCTAAATTATTAGTTTTGGGTTTGAGGTTCCCTGGGCCAGTCTAAATATTAATTAACTGGCTGGTAACTTATTCAATGTTTGTTCAACCCAAGCTATCTAGCACTGGTGGACACCAGAGTTGACAGCATTTAAAGACGGACAGAATGATGACAAGATTGTCCCTGGCCATGAGGTCTCCATTCTTCTCCCTCTGCAAATTGGTGGAGCCCTGGCCAGCAGGCAGCCACCTGTGCCCTGTGCCCAACCCTGAGTAGGAACAATAGTATATATGAGCATGTGTTGGGTGAGGGCTTGCACAGCATCATCTCAGTTGTTTTAAATTTACTGCTTACTGGATTTTACCATTCTCCCTAGTAATATCCTAGGAAAAAAAAACCCAGGTGTCACCACGGACATAGGCAAAGACCATAAGCAGATGGAGACAGGAGAGAGAACATTTGGGAAGCCTGAACAATGCATTACCTGAACCAACAAAAGGGACAAAAGAAAACAAAAATATAAGTGGGATGCTAATGAGGTGCAGGATCAAGCAAGACAGAGCTGTTTCCTTTGGGAGCTTTGCAAATGCTGTTCAGAACATAGGGCACAGCTCCATGTGGCAAAGGAATCCACCAGCTGACACAGCTCATCTAATTTTTGACTCCCTGAAGCCCCATCAAAGCAAAACAGTTGACTTTTTCCAAGACTGCCTGCTCACAATGTCAATAAAATCCTATTAGGAACTTCAGTCTCCCTGAGCTGATTTTGAGATATGCTGACCACACCAGCTACCACCTGTTCTCACTGGGTCTCTAAATGCTCAGCATGTTCTAAAGCTGGATAAGTTGTTCCCACCAGAACACAGCAATGGGTGCGAGCACACACTGCCCACGTTTCGGCCAGTGACAGCATCCCCAATGCAAAATACTTACATCGTTTTCTTCTCCAGGCTTTGCAAATTTCCTTTAATGTTGTTGTACGCAGCTGATCGGGTCTTCAGGTCTGCTTCTATTTGAGTCACTTGCTAAAACAAAGTGAAAAAAGGGAGTCAATGCAGTGCTTGAGGCCTTGCTCTCCCCTCTGTCCCACAACTACCACCTTAACACAGAGACACAGCTGCCAGCTCTCCTAAAACCACCAGCCTGTGGCCAAGAGAGAGCCAGGGTGAGAGATCCCCTGGGGCAAAGGCCTCAGCAGAAAATGGGGTTCAGTCAGCTGCTGCTGTTGGTGTGCTAAAGCTCTACCTAAGGGGCAAGTTCATGCTTTTATTTGTTACCTACATTGAACAACAACACATCATGCCTTTCTGAATGAACTGACAGTGTAAATAATTCATTCAGCCTGAAGGCTTTTGATTTAATGTCAGACTAACAATTTCATGAAAAACACCTCTGAAGTGGAGAATAATATGGCAGTATATGAAAAAAAAATAAAAGAAAATTACAATGGAGGGGATTAAAGTGCACAAAACATATCAATGTACTCTATTGAATCTGATAAAGGACCATATACTTACAGACTGGATAAATTTCAATATATGTATCATTATTTTAATTTATACTGCAATAGTAATATCAACTGCTTTAGTACAAAGTGTGTGCTTCTGAGCTTGTTCCTGCCCAAAACAAAGGCAAAGGCTCCTCTCCTACCATGAGGGGAGGGATCACAACTAGTCAAAAGACACACTTCCCCATGCTGACATCTTAAAATGTGGAGTACAATTTACCTTTGATAATGCTTCTGATATATTCTTCAGCGGCTGCTTTATGGGGTATTTGGCCATGTCCCACTCAAACCGTGTCAGGTAGCTAATGAGATCAACTGAAAATAAAAAGAGATGCATGAAAGCAGATAGTGTACCAGATGGCAGGTCAAGCTTTGGGGAGTAGTCCCCAGCTATAGCTTAGGCATAGCTCTGATTAACTTCAGAGCATTAAAAACCAGAAGCCTACTTCTCAATTCTTATAGAGATTTGATCTAGATCAAATATGATCTAGATATTTGATCTAGATCACCCAATCTAATCAACTTCCTAGACATCTCCAAAAGTTAAAAGTTAAATCAAAGATATTTCTTGCATTACACCTAAAAGTACAGAGAAAGTGTAAAATTATCTGTATCAGTGGGACACAGCAGTGTACAGCCACTCTTCTTCACAGTAAAAACAGTTTTGCGTAATCTCAATCTAGATTTCCGCAATATGCCTGAAATTAAACCCAGCAAGAGCTATCAGAAAAATTTTGTGCCCAGGATCAGCAGTAATATTCAGGGTTGCTGAGAGCCTGATCAAAGGTACTAAGACTGTAGCAGATGTCACTTCTCTGTGATTCAGTTAAGTGCTCACTAGAAATCAAACAAATGCAGGTGTGATGAGGAATTCCTCACTGACTTTTCACACAAAGGTCCCCATTTCACGCAAAGCTAGAGGCTATTTATATAATAGATAAATGCAGTCACAGCATCCAAGAAGAGAAATTCACAGCAAGGAGTTCACAGCAAGGAAAGTTGTGCATGCAACCCTCAAAACAAAGCACCCTTGGACCCACAGGGACCCACATCATCTTTCCAGAATGAAGGGGAAATGAACACATACAACACCCAGCTCCTAGAACAAGGTTTTCCTGTTTCACTGTTTGAAGATCAAGGGCTCTTAATGTTAGGAAACATTAAGGCTTACATTATGGTACCAAATAAAGAATTCTCCTCCAGCAGCTCACGAAATCAAACAGCTCTTTGTCTGAGTTCTGAGGGCCTTTGGATGCTGAACTCACCACTACAGGGTGTTCCTGCAGACCTTTCTAGGATGGGGTAAAGTCATGCATCCTGCCACAATGAGAAGGGCTGGAACTGCCCCCCCAAAAAGTTAGGGAGACAAGGAGAAGGCGGCAGGCAGGGTCTCAAGGTCTAGACAAGGAGGCCAGAAGCATGTCACCTAAAGGGTGGGCTTCCTTCCAGACCAGGAGAGTAGACATGGAGAATGTCTGGGAAGTTGCTCTAAGGTGATAGGGAGCAAAACAAGCTCAAGGTGCTAAGTAAAAGGACATGCATGCTGGGGCACTTCAGTGTTCTTTGCTGCCTTGTTCAGAGAGTTAATTCAGTCCCACAGCAAGGTCTGAACACAAGAGGGCTGGACTCTGAGGTTTAGTTAAACCAAGATGCATGAGAAGGAATGTGAAAAACTGTGTAATTGCCATACTACCAGGCTGAGGGTACTCTGCAGTCTCATGTGATACTGAATACCCTTGGCAGGAGAGTACTATCCTTTCCATGGGCTTCTCTCACCCCACAACAGAGTCAGTTTACCCTATTAAATTTCCAAAGCATGGAAAATCTTATGTTAGGAGAAATAGGCTTCTTAGCAAGAGATAAACTGCCTGGAAGGCAGAGAGCCCTTGCCATGGCAGTGTTCTCCCTGTCTTCAAAACCACAGCTGTGTCAATGTCCCCCACATTCAATGGTCAAGAGTCATAGGGCAAAGATCTAACCCTTCCTGCTGATACCCCATCAGGAATGAGCAAATTTTCCCGCACAGGGAGGGTGTAGAAAAGGGGCAAAACGGCAGAAGACTGGGAGAGCTATGACACAGCTGCTGCATGCGCACTTCTCTGTTGATGCTTGCTCGTGATCTCTGTGGGGAAGGCAGACAGGTCAAAAATACTTCAGCAACCAAGTTCACACAGCATTTTCAGCACAGGGTACACAACACAAGGATTTCACCCTGCTGCCTTTCTTCTAAGCTTGTGTGCTCAGGCTTTGCAGACTCAGGCTCTTTAAAGACAGACACTGACCAATTTATAGCTGATGAGATATAAAAGTTCCCTGAAGAACCTCACATGTCCTTTCTAACCTCACATTCCTTGAATCTCAGCAGCATCCAAATGTTGGCCAGTCGAGCACTGCTTGCGTTCTCAGCCCAGTTTTTCAAGCTCACTCCTGAGTGAACTTGCCAGTGCTAGCTGGCACTGGTGCAGTTTAGTTAAGCAGCCTGATCCTGGGGATGGAGAAAACTACTGTGAACACACTAGCACAGCTGTGTTTAAAATGCCAAGCAGCCCCAGCACCCTGATGCTCCTGGAATGGCATCCCTCATTTATGGAACCTGTTGAGTCACTTCTAAAGGGCTTCACCCAGCTGCCCACCCAGGAGAGATGATTCCAACCAGCTCACAGCTGCCTAGGGAACCCACAGCCTGCATGTCTCATAATCCAACTTACATACCAGCTCTAAAACACAATGTTAAATACTTCCTCTCCAAAACACTCAATTCTTCAAAATTGTTATGCTACCCATTTTGCTTTGTTTTGGGCTCACTCTAAGGAATGGCTCCACCACTTACCAATTTTTAAAATTAATTTAGGTCTAACATTTCCATAAATGGAAGAGAATTTGGTACAAATCTTTGAAGGACAGCTTTACTTACATTTCAAAAAAGTTTCTTTATGCTGTTAAGATATATTAAAAGTTTCTATATTACACAAGCACACATTTCCCTCTATAAAAGGAAAATTTGCATGTGGCTGCTTTCAACTGTTATCCACTGGAAAGTTCAGTGTGTGTGTGTGTGCAAGTTCATGTAACTAAAAGTGCTGTATTTTTTACTATTTTGCATTTTTGTTCCTAAAAATCTAGCAAAAAAACTTTTTAGACACATAGCCACTACCAAACTGCTAGTGGGGTTATATACAAGTGAGCTAAAGCCAGTGTTACTTAAAACAATTTTGGGATGGTCAAATAGTATGAAACAGGACTGTGCAACAATAAATCATGTCTTATAATTTTGGTTCTGATTTCACAGCCTCAAGAAAGTGTTCAACTTTATAGTTTTTTTACTAATCAGAAAGGGAAGGAGGAAGAATTGGTCCAGTAAAGTTGCTGAAGCTTATGAAGACTGACACTGGAATATATTAGGGGAATCCTCATATACTAAAGCTGACTTCATTTTTTAAGATGCAGTCGGTAATCTTAAAAAGGTTAATGCCCTAATTCAATATGATTTGTTTGGACAACCAACCCCAGACAGAGGAAATTAGTAAGACATGCAAGTAATTTCCATATCCTTCTAATAGAACACATGCAGAGCTGATAGGGAAAAAATGGTGTAAAAAGGGGAAACAGAGGAAATTAATGAAACCTGTTGTTTCTCAAGTCATAGGGATATTGTGATCAAGCTACGAGGTTGTTACTTGAGAAATCCATCGTAACCTGATCACTGTATCTCTACAACCAGACCAAGACTTGCGTCTAGCACTAATATACACAAATGCATGCATGGAACAACACCACAACCATCAGTCCTCAACATACTTTGGAGACATTTCATTTTATCCTTTAGCCCTGAAACACAGTAAATGGGATTATTGTATTTCTCGAACAGTTGCACCCATCAAACATCAGTTTTATATCATTCAAGGACATTTCTAAAAGAACTTCCTCTCCATCCTTTATTAATACAGGTCTGAAGTACAACGTTGCAGACAAAGGGAGATGGAGTGTACACTCTCAGTTTATCCAACAGCATCATGCTGTAAGTCTGTAATCAGCATGCATACCACATCCAATTTTGTTGTATTTTTCCAGAATAGCTGGGAAATGCAAATTACTGACAGATCACTGACAGTTGTCACACAACCATACAGAATGTGATTTAGGTGCCCTTAAGAAATCAAGCCCAGGCAGGGCACAGGAGTGTGCTAAATCATGTTAGGAGTGAACAAGGATGTATCTTACTTTCATCTTCACTCCAAAGTTAGCTTCAGCTGAGAAAAATGGGAGCAGGCTAGACACGTTCTTATAAAATGTTGCTGATGGTTGTCCTTTCTGAAGTGTGAGGGTTTCAATTCCACATATTCATATTCTGAAGCAAGCAAAAGCAGTATCAATGCATTTAAACCCCCACATTCACAGCACCTACCTCCATTGGCCAGAAGATTTTCCTGGACTTTGTCTTTTGAGTCCTCCATAACTTCTCCTATGTACTGGGCTATTTTCTTTATTACACTTAAGTGTAACAAAAGAAGCTTTGTTAGTGAAGAAACAAAATTATTAAAAACAGTTTCACAGCGATCTAATAAACAGAAATGCCCAAACAAAACATTTCTGAAGCAAGGCAGGTTAACTTGCAATTCAAATTATAATAAAAAATCTAGGACACAATGCAGAACTCCATGTCTTACCTCTAAATACACTGATCTCTGCAAAAACATAGGTAATGTCATTTTGCCTGTGTTCTGGACTTACAGAATATCAAGATTCAATCTTTTGTACACCTATTTTATGCATAGCAGAAACCAGAAGGCAAGAATGGCAAGAAACTCATTTAAAACCCCCACGGCAATGAAGGCAAAGGAGGCTACACATAGACACTGACTAAAGATCTGTTCCATAGAATGCTAAAGACATCCTTAGGGCTCGCTGAGAAAAGGTTCTCAGAAAATACTCAGGGGAAAATAGCAGTGTTATCTTGTTTGATGGGAATTTCTTCCTTATTCCTTTTCTTTTCAAGACTCCTTCTCTCTTCTCTTTCAGCATGGTGGACAAGACTCCTACTCTCCTTTAAGGTGTAGGAGAGCTAGATTCAAATCCTTCCACCCAGTCCAGAACAGTGATTTGTGCAGAGACTCTCCTAGAGAACAGAGTCTCCACTGTGCCATGTAAGGGGGTAGAACATAAGTAAATAAAGGTAGTACAGAAAGTAATCTTACCCCCTAAAGAGTTGCAGCTGAGCCCCAATTATTAGAGATTGGGAACAGGCCTGATGTTAACAGGCCACAGCTGTAGCCAATCTGAAGAGTGTTATAAAAGAGTGGATTGGTTGGCCAAGGGGAACTGGAGTCAGTGGCTGCTGTGAGGCCAAGGAAGAGTCAGTGCCTGGAGGAGCTGCCTACAAGAAGCATCAAGGAGGTACAAAACCCTGGCAATATGGAGCCCTTGCAATGTAATGACAATAGAACTCTTGCACTATATATGACAACAAGTGGTGACCTTGACAGGATTTGAGAAAAAAAGACTCAAATACTAGAGTATATGGCCCTGTGGATTCAGGACTAAACTATATAATCCTCTGGATTTGGGGAAACAGGATTCAGCTATATAACCTTGTGGATTTGGGGAAAAGGACTTGAATACTAAACTATTGGTAAAATATGTCAATTGCAGCTGTTAGTGTTTGTTAAATATGAGTATAAAAGATTTTGAAGATAAGTACTTTGTAAACTGAGAAAAGCTGCAAAACTGAACCAACACTCAGAAATATACATATTTGTACTATAATATATTGTCTGAACATTTGTATAACTCTTAGTTTTAAATGAAATATATGGATGTGTCATAATGTTAATTTATTTGAATATGCCCTTCTAGAAATGCTGCTCCTCTGTAATTAAAAGGGGGAATTGTAGGGGGGTAGAACATAAGTAAATAAAGGTAGTATAGAAAGTAATCTTACCCCCTAAAGAGTTGCAGCTGAGCCAATTATTAAGGGTTAGGAACAGGCCTGATGTTAACAGGCCACAGCTGTAGCCAATCTGAAGAGTGTTATAAAAGAGTGGATTGGTGGGAGTCAGGTGGCTGCTGTGAGGCCAAGGAAGAGTCAGTACCTGGAGGAGCTGCCTACAAGAAACATCAAGGAGGTACAAAACTCTGGCAATATGGAACCCTTGCAATGTAATGACAGTAGAACTCTTGTGCTATATGTGACAACAGTGCCACTTATTCTTTGCCTGTTTTAAGAAATGGATTAATCGAGTCCCTCTAGCAGTAGTCCCCCCTGTCTCATACAGGCTGCAAGACTCTCTGGTTGTTCAAGTATCCTTCTGCACTCAAAAGTATTCACAGAATTTGGCCTGCAGTTCCCTAACTGTCCTAGGTTGATTGCACCTTGTATAGAGCCCAGAAGCCACAAGGTTACTGCCTGACCATTAAATTGGCAGAGACACAAAGTGGACATTATCCTTGGCCTTGTGACAGGGAGTGTAACAGCAGGTTTCACTTCTGCTTCATTTCTCTTTCTTTCCTTACTAAGAGGAGACTGCTACAGCTGCAGATGAGCTGGAGACTGAAAAGGCATCTACCGTGTTTGGACATTGTGTTATGTGGTTGGACAATGTGGTGTTGTAACCAATCCTGTGGTTTTCAGGAGCAGAAAAGAGACTTTGGGTCAGGTATACATACCACGAAAGTGTTAGAAAAGAGGATTTTTCTTTCATGTGCTGCAAAGCAGTTGCATTTATCTTTGTTACTGCGAAGAAACTTAGAGTCTTGGAAAAGGTTTTCCAGTCCTATGACAGCTAGGAAAAGTCTGAGATTGTTGATGCTGCCAAGAATGCAGTACTCAAAATTTGTGCTATTTGGGGTCAATTCAGTCTGAAGAAGAGATGATCTTGTGACTTCGATATATAAAGGGCTCCTATAAGAAAGTTGGACAGAGGCTTTTTACCAGTCCCTATAGTGACAGGACAAGAGGCAACAATTTTAAACTAAGAGAAGATTTAGACTGGATATAAAGAAATTTTTACTATGAGGGTGATGAGGCATTGGCACAGGTTGCCCAGGGAAGTTGTGGATGCCCAGTCCCTGGAAGCATTCAAGGCCAGTTTGGATAGAGGTTTGAGCAATCTAGTATAATGAAAGGTTTTCCTGCCTATGGCAGGGGGTTGGAACCAGAGGATCTTTAAAGTAGCCTTTCAACCCAAATCATTCTTCCCATGACCCTGGACAGATGCAGTTCAGAGTGCCTGTAGGAGGAATCTATACCACTGTGCTCTAGTTCACCTCCCTTGCTCAGAGCTGCTGCTGTGTTTCACCACCTGGCTGCAGCCCCATAGGGACTCATCTGGAGGTTGTGAGGGTACAGCACGTTTCCCACACTCAGGCTGTGGGGGGGTTGAGGGATCCAGGCAAAGCTTCCCTGACAATTGCAGCCTTACTAAGCACTTCTGCAAACTTCAGCTTGTAGCTAGAGCTGGGTTTTGTCTCCTTCACAATGCTCCAAGAGCCCAAAGAACACATAATGAGACAGCAGTTGGTAAAACCAACAGCATAGCAGAGGTTAAAGACATTATGGAGAAAGCAGTTCACAGGGACATGTATAAACCAGGAGCTTCTCCAAAGGGTCTGAGCTGCTTTCAGGACTCTTGAGTGCATCTGGTGGCTGACTGACAGGTGGGAGACAGCTCTGGCCTGTCCATGGATACAGAGCGGGGGACAGGTGTGTGCTGTCATGCACCTGACAGTCCTACCTGCCCAGGCAAGGCTTGGCTCCCTTCCCACCCACACATCCCATGGTCCCTGCAGCAGGGTACAGCCACACTGTGTGTAATACACTGTGCCAGAGGAATGTTCTCCAGTCCTGCCTTAGCCTCTGTGCCTTGCATTGCATCCTGTGAAAGCAAGTGAGATTTGCTCACCCAATATATTTCCCATGCAAAGACAGAACCTATCCTCTCCACACCACTGATGTCTGGAGCAAATGACAGGAATCAGACCCCTGGAGGAGCCCCACTGACTACACTGACATCCAACAATAGACAGTTTTCACAGCTAAGTATCAGATCTCTGCCTTTAGATAAGATGAATCCCATTTTGAGCAAATATCATGATCAAATGATGCATTATAAAAAGACAGTTTCAGCAAAGCTGCTTCAAGAAGTAGTAATAAAAATCTGTAAAGGGGGTAACTCTATTTAACCTACTATTATGTCTTGTGCAATGTCTTTAGCTTCCAAAAAAACATCTAACACACTTTAAATGATAGTGAGAAAGAAAGGGTGCTACCCACCAGGCCTCCAAAACACTGCAGGGAGCAGAAGTCCTGCAATGAGGCCACTCCCAGGTATGCCACTGACCCAGCACCAGAGAGAACCCCTGGGTAAGAGTGACCCAGGAAACTGTCAGCTTTTGAGAGAGCTCCATGCTACCACAGGATGACATGGAAAAACACTCCTCCTCCCTGTGTAAATAAATAATAAAAGTATGTGGAAACAATAGCTCCTGCAAACTCTTGCCCCTTCTCTGCTGTCCTGGCAGGAGGCAGTGCTGACAGGTTTGCACTGCCTGGCTTTACTGGCAGCTGTGTTTATCCAGCAACAGTTCAGCAGGCAGCTCTTTCACAGAACCAGGAACATAAATGCTCAGGTCATCTGAACAGGCTTGTAACCCTCTGGATGCCATTTACTTCAACCAAGTGAGAGTGCCTGGCATTTTAACCCTTGAATCACAAGGGTTTACATGTAAAACCTGAGGCATTTATTTAATGCAAAATGCTTTTGTAGGTCCTTGTGGGACTCAGTCTGCTAATACCTCTGATTATTCTGTTATTCTCTGTTACTACTCTAATGCATATTTCTTATTTTTCAAAACATATTTCTTATTTTTAAATCTTGTTGATCTTGACAGGCAAATGAGACAAACAGGAAGAGTCCTTGCCTCAGCAGATTACAGTGGATGGGCCTCACTGACCCCTTTGCTCTGTGTCCCCAGAGCCCATCAGAGGATAAGAGTCATTACTGACATTAAAGGGACAATTAGTGCAGTAAAGTGGTGTTCAGCTTGAACAGCTGTATCGTGCTGGCAAGTAAAGACAAAGATAACAGGAGCCAGTGAGCCTAAGGAGCTCTTACTGACATTTCACTTCTAACTGCCCTCCATGATCTTACATGGATTCTGAACTCAGCTTTTCAGAACTCCTAATGCTTCACAAAGCTGGGAATTAGTTATGCCTTTCTGAAAAATCAGTTCTGATAATTTCTGGCAGCCCTCAAACCCAGAACACACAGCTGCTTCCTATCTGCTACCCTGATTAGAGACACAGAATCACAGAATATTCTGAGTTTGAAGAGATCCACAAGGATCATCCAACACTTTCCATTAGAACAGATAGCAGGTATGGGCACTGTCTCTTCCCAAATTTGCCCCCCTTTCCACTTCCTCAAGAACCTCTACAATTGAAGAAGAAGCTGGAACATGTTACAAAGAATATGGGGCAGTATCTTTGGCAGGGTCACAATGGAGATGGTTTTGTTGATAAATCAGGTTGCTTTGCCTTGCTTAAAGTCCTGAAGAATCCGTATGGTTTAGTTTTAGGTAGTTCTGTGAGGCGCAGGGTGTTGGACTCAATGATGGTGATGGGACCGTTTCAACTCGAGACATTAATCATATCTATGATTCTAAAAGATCCATCTTGTGTGCAACCCAGAATTATCATATGCAATCATTCTAATACAGCCCTTGTGTAGCACTAGGAAAATCAGGAAAAAAAAATGCTATGGAGAAATGTATTCTAGCAGACCAACATTCACCTAAACTGCCTAGCATAGATGCGTAGTTTATATCAGGGTTTCTGTATTTCTTTACAACTGCCACACAAAGATCTATGAAAGGATTGAGCATATTTAGACAAGAAAATGCTTATCAGTCTGGACTGGGAGACAAAAGGCAAAAAGACCCAGAGCTAATGCATGTGTATGTGACCAAAACTAGGTAAGCTGCCAAAGCAAAAAGTAGAACAAAGCAGAAAAACCCAGCAGCTTATACCTTCACTCGTCATTTTCTTCGCTTGCTGTACTACATTATTCTTTTGTATGCCCAGGTCAGTTTGTCCCAAAAGGCAAACCTGGTAATTGTCAGCAAGAAGATCATGTGAATCTTTGCTTAAGTAGGTTTGATGCAATATGAGTCAATATTCTGGTTTTTAAGGAGTTTAAAAGCCTGAGAGGGAGCAGTCTGGACTTCATTCAAACAAATATAATCATTAGAGGTCCTCTATCTAGTTGAAAAGGGATAGAAGGTTCAATAGAAATATTCTGTCAAAACAAGATCAGGGAGGGCTTCACATTCTCTAAATGTTGTTTTA
This sequence comes from Ammospiza caudacuta, assembly GCF_027887145.1. Lineage (NCBI taxonomy): Eukaryota > Metazoa > Chordata > Aves > Passeriformes > Passerellidae > Ammospiza > Ammospiza caudacuta. The sequence goes on from NC_080595.1 coordinate 82,207,386, forward strand.
TCAAGTTTCTGGATGAGGTGGGAGGATGTTCTTTAAAACAAAAGCACAAAACAACCCCACAACCCACCATTTAAAACAGTTTCCTTATGAAAAACAGCTTCCCTAGCACTGCCACTCGAATGGATTGCTGTGCTGACAAAGCAACTGTGGATATAATTCATCTAAATTTTAAGGAATGAGTCTTTCTCATGAGTGATAACTCCATGACAGTCAACACAAGGGTTAAACAAAGCCTATCCACTTTAGTCCAGTTGTAGTCCAGGCTGAACTGAGTCAGACCAAGGTGAACACAAGGACATACCATCCCATAAAAACAATGTCTGTTTCTCATTTGTAGGTAGTAAATAAGATCTATTTTACCTTTCAGCAAAGGTATCAAGTTTTCCCAACTCATCTGACAGACCAACAAGAGCATCCAGTGTCCCCACCTGTGCAAAAGATGAGAATTAGGTGAAAGATGCACAACTCTGTCTAAGGCTTCTGTTGGCAGAGCCTTAAGGGGACTGACTGGTCCTTAGTACACATGAATTTAACAGTTTGGCAGAAACTTATTTACTTGGTGGAAAATAGTAGCAATTCCTTTACCCAAGAACTAGGGCATAAAAAGCCTTTTCCAATAAAGGAAAAAAGTATGTGTAATCTCAAGATTACACGTCAGTGTCTTTCTTCCTGTTTTTGTCCTCTATCATCAAGCTCCATAGAATAGTCTTAACCAGACAAAACAGTGACTGGAAATGCACACAAATAATGCACAGATACAAACAAGTCAGATGTACTAAGAGAACAAAAGGAAGCAGCACTTATTCAAAAGGGGGTGTCTGTGTTCTCTGTTATTACCAAAGCAAGTCTCTCAAAGCCATTTCTGACCAACATCTGCTTTTTGAATCACTGTCAGTCATAACCTCATATTTATGGTATTGCAGCCTATTGCCAAACCTTTTCTTGTAATGTTGCCAGCTCAACATTATGTTCGGTCAATCTAAGAGAGAAGAAATAAATTTTACATAGGACAAATAGAATGCAAATGGACATCTTCAGATACTCCAAATGCTTTACTTCCTTCAACATAAGCAGACTCTCACCACCACTAGTGGGGTACGGTCCACAGATATTAAAAATAAGGTCCATGGATGATAAAAATCTTATCAATCTCTTTGTTGTGCACACAAAAAAGCAACACTCTTTTCTCTGTCAGTAGGCTTGCTGCCATGGCTGTGGATAGTCAGCTACTCCTTTTGCATTAGCAATCCAGGATGTACCGTGCTGTATGACTTTCATGACTAGGAGCACATTTTACATGGAATGCAATAGATCAGCTATTTAACATCTCACTCATGTTTACTCCTTATACATCTACCCTTCCAATGTGAAGCTCAGCTTCAAGAACAATGACTTATTTCTCTCTGATCAATTTTCAGTTGACTGAACACAACTCATCCCCCAACCATAGGCTCCTTCTACCCCCTGCATATTATCCCAAATGATAAATCTCGTATTTATCCCAAAAGTCTTTAGCACTGGCTAATGCTGCTGTTTTGCCCATACACAAACCCCTTCCTCACTTACCTTTAAGTCTGGAATATGGAATTTACTGTTGCTGGACAGGTTGGATTTAGATGTCACAGTGTTCATTCTCTCCCATGCCTGCAGATTTGTTTTGTCTCCTGGGGCAGAAATTAGCCAGAACTCCGACATGATCTAATATTTTCCCTTCGCTGCTGGTCACTGTAGAAACTCAAAGCAGGTAAGTGGCTAAAAGAGCACCACACAAAATGTGTCCTTCCCTAAGAACAGAAACAGAACAGATCACTGATTTCTTTTCTTCAGAAACACCAGGAGAGTGAGTCAGTTGTGCATCTCAGGCTGAAATGGAACATGACCTTCTCCAGAATGTCACGGAAAGAGTGGCTGTTCCTTCCTTCTCAGGATTGTTCCATCCAGTTTCTGCATGAAGAAATTAAGCTTCCTCCTCCCCTTTTCCCTCCCAGCCTGTTCCGTTTGCCTTGCGCTTTAAGTTCAGTGCCTGTTGGGGAGTTTGGGGGCTTCACCAAACCACCCAAAAGTAATAATGAATTTCCACTTGATAAATATTCTCTCTCAAATTGTTGGACATTTGCAAGGAAAAATTAAAGCAAGACCGCTGCTAAACATAGAGGCTGCAAAAGGTGCCACTGGCAGCACAGAATATTACTGTCCTCTGTGTTTTTTCTTCCCAGGCTCGATAGGAAGGAGCGGGAGGAAGGCAAGCCCTGGCGTACAGGGACAATATCGGCAGAGCCACACAGATGGAACTGTGGCGAGAACAGAGGGACAACTACTGTGGCACGAAGCAAAGAGATGAGGGCAGGAGAGCGAGCAGCTGGCACCACACCGCAATCCTCCGTTCCTTCCCGAGCTCCCGCGGAGCATCCCCGCCACACGTTCTGCTCTCAGGTGTGCGGGACAGGCGGGTGCGGCACTCGCCCCTGGGCACCCGCGCCGGGCCCGAGCGCTGCCAGCCCGTCTGTGAGGGGAGCCGGGGCTCCGCGGGGCACTGCCCGCTGCCTCTCCTGCCCGCTGCCTCTCCTGCCCGCTGCTTTACCAGCCTCCTGCCCGCTGCCTCTCCTGCCCGCTGCTTTACCTGCCCGCTGCCTCTCCTGCCCGCTGCCTCTCCTGCCCGCCGCTTTACCTGCCCCTGCCGCTCCTGCCCGCTGCCTCTCCCGGCCCCGCCGCTCCCGGCCCCGCCGCTCCCCGTGCCCGCGCCGCTCCCGGCGGCTCCGGCGCGGCCGTGCCCGGAGCGGCGGCCGGGCAGGGTCGGGGCGGAGCGCAGAGAGGCGGCCGCCGCATCCACGGGTGGGTGCAAGGGGGCCGGGGCTCCCCCCGGAGCACAGGGCGCTGCTGCACCTGGTGCCCTGAAAGCTCTGTCACAGCTCTGACTAGGGCAGCTTTGCATCTCCTCGCTGTCTATTTGCTGGCGCAAATAATGCAGAAGCCATTTGTTTCTATTAAACACTGCCCACCTTCAGCAAGTCTGAAGCTTTCGGAATAATTAAAGACTTCTAGGAAACTCTTGTTTCCCGGACTTCCCTAAGTGCTTCATTTAACAAATATGTAGTGGACTCTGCAAAATAGAGATGGTTACGTTCCTGGTGATGCTTCTTCTTTCATGTGTAGCTGTGACTTTTAGTCCTTAGCAACTCTTGAGCTTGTCTTACATTGCCTTAAGCTTGGTGAAGACATTGGGAGTATTTCACAGGTTGTGTGGAATGATATTCTCCAGGAATTTCTAATCCAGACATGCTCTGAAGGTAACAAGTGTCTAAAGGCTGGGTACCTGCCCCTGAGAGGCACCTCTGCAAGAGGGAGTCGAGCCCCCTCACTGGGGGTTATCCAGTTCTCATCTTCCAGCTGAGTTGTCTAATACTTAGGAATCCTTGTCATGCTTAGGCAAACTCTGCTATTACTGGGGGCTTATTTTCTTCCAAAAATGGTGTATTTTTAACTCATGTTTCTTTGTAAATGAAGCCCCTACAAGAAATCAAACAGAAGGATGCTCTTGGTTTTCCACATGATCTGTCATAAACTGAGAGGGTTTGAGATGCTGGGGGCAGGCAGGTCTGGTCATGCACAGAAGCAGAGCTCTTGACACTTCCAAGAACCTTAAATGAAGACCCCTGAAATATTAAAGTGTCTTCAGGACTAGGAAGAAGCAGCCGATGCAAGGCATCCTGAATGATGCCATGTAAATAATGCTTTAGGTAGCTAACATGTAGGTCAAGGTCTTAGACCTTAAATGTATAGATTCTTTAGGTTAGCCAAAGATTCATCTTCCTTTACTTCTCTTTAACATTTTTAGTGATATATAAAAAGCAATTCATGTGTGGAGGAAGCGAGTCTCTACTGAAAGCACTCAGAAAAAGATACTGAGATTTGTAGCTGAAATAACCATTTTGTAGGGATTTTTTTGTTTGCTTGTTGTTTTTTTTTTCATTTCTAGGCTAATTAAACATTCAGTTCTCATAACTGCTATGATTCAAATTCTTTTCAATCATAGCGTCCCCTTGGGCATGACAAAGGGTCTTCCAGAAGTTATGGGAAAAAATGAACATATTGATCTGTGAGATGGCATTCACTGAAGAAGTAATTATTGCCTAATCCTTCTTGTTTGTTTCTTTAAACTATACATTTTAATAATGAAAACATACTTAACTGATGTTGAAGTATCTACATCATACCTATCTTTACCCACAGCTTACAGGTCTGAAAGGTAGAGTAGAGCTGATTACCTAGATAAGGCAGTTCTTTCCCATCACAAACCAAGAACAGTTTTAACTGGATCCTTGTTGCAGTCTCAAGCTGTGGAAATGCTTTGCATAATTAATTTTAGAAATGTTACATTCTCATAATCTCCTTAAATTTAGAATCATGTAAATTGAAACTAGTGCTAACAGATGAGAAAAGTTTCTTGCTGCAGTGGTGCTAGATTTTAGGAATGTTTTTCTGTACACATGCTTGTTATAACAAATAAGGTAAAATCCAAGCCATAGGGTTGTTGGATTTTTGGATTCTGCAATATACACTACTTAATTCCTTAACATTTTTATAGCAGGAATGCCATTTTTTCCCCCTTTGTATAGCTTTTTTTACTATTATTAGAGTGAAATATTTTATGCTACTTATTTATTGTTTTAAAAGAAAACTAACAAGAATGATGTTGATGTCTAAGCAGTGTCCTGTTGAATGTTTTCCATTATCATATTTTTTCAGTTTACTGTGACTTTTCAAACTTTTTTCTTTTTACCCCATTACATATTTTTAGTCTGGATGAAGCAGCAGTGAAGGTGGAGGGGAAGGAGCAGGCAGACATGCTGTGGGACCAGGATTGTGCTGCAGTCTGGTGGTAACACAGCTCTGCCAGCTCATTTCCCTGGCTGGCCCCACATGTGGTGCCATGTGATCTCAGGGCTGTCTAATTCCCTCATGATCATCACGTGTCTTTCTGCTCCCTTTGATCCACCAAAGCAATGAACTTTTCTGTGGCTTTGCCTCTCAGTATTTGTGGGTACTTCTTCAGGTGCCACAGCAAGGGAGCAAAACTCTGCCTCCAGACAATGATTAAGGGTATTGAAATACCCCACTTGAAGTATATTCCAAGACAACTTTCTCCAACAGATAACCAGAATTAATTACCTAGGCAATTATGACACTGACACTAGAAGGAAAGCTGCTCTCTTCAGCATTCTAGACCTCTAGGAATTCTTTGTAGGTTCAGACATCAGACTCTGCTGAATGCCTCTTGAGGTGCCCTGGAATACCCTCTTGTGCCTTCAAGCTGCTCTTCTAAGATAACACAGGTCTGCTGCACATTCCAAGTCACATTAACCAACCCCCCATGGGTGTCTGGGACTCCTTACAATGCCCAGAATTGTGGATAAGTGAATTCAGCAATTCAGCTTTAAATGTCTATTAACGGCTCATGGTGCTCTAATCAGACTGTGGAACCTGATCTAACTCACCCCACAGAAAACATTCAGTGGCTGCTGCATCACACTCCTCAGGCTTAATTAACTGCATTTACTAGGGATGAGATTCAGCTGCGTGAGCTTCTAATGCCACCAGAGATGTCCCTGCACATCCTGCCTGCAGATTACACTACAGAAGGGTTTGGATTTTCCATCAGTCTTGTGTCAGTGCCGTCCTGGTGCCCTGGATACCACATGGCATCTCAGATGTCACTAGACAACCTACATATAAGCAAGTACAGCCTTAGCTTTCTGAAATGGGAGCTTAAACACCTCGCTTAAACTTACAGGTACCTGTATTTAGGTGTGCTCATCACCCAGGAATCTCAGCTCTAACACTCTAACAGAGCTCTTTTTAGTCGTGATATTGGTATCAGCATTGTTGTGATACTCCATGCATAAGAATTATTTGGAACTGCTTCAGTGCCAGAGACATGCATTGTTAAAATTTAGTTGCGATTTTCATTGTTTCTTCAACACGCATATGGACTGGATATACATTATTTCAGTCCTTGTTTTTGATCCTGTAAATTGAACAAGAATGGTTGGAATTCTGCATACTGGTTTTCTTTTTTTCTTTTTTCAGCAGCGATGCTACAAAGCAATAAGAATGTGTCTTTCTACGGTTGCTGTCAAGGTTCTGCTCAGCAAATCCCGCACTCACTGTTTTCCATGGCTAAGGGACACGGTCTGCCACGGGGTGAGAAAATTAACCTCCTCCACCAAGGCTGCAGGAAGAACTCCTGCATTCCTGAGTTCACATGAAGACCATGGAGAATGACGCCACAGCTGCCTGACGGACACTCCTGACGGACAGACAGGCTCTCTGTGTCCGGACACAGGCCGGGCCCTGCGGAGAGGGCTCACGGCCGCCCCGGCTCCGGCCCTCTCCCCCACCCCGACTCCCGGCAGCGCCGGGACCGCGGCCAGCGCCCAGGGACGAGGCGGCAGCGGAGCTGCTTCGCTGTGAGCTGCGGAGCCAGCGGACCTCGCTGTCCCGCGGGTTTGCTCTGCTTCCCCCGTTCTTCCCGGTGTGAGGCAGGGGCAGAGTCCCGGTGACGGGCCACCCTCCCCAGGGCCCCGCAAGCCGCCGGGTGAGGCCGAGCCGGCGGAAGCGCCTCGCCTTCCGCTTCCTCTCTGCCCGGGAAGAGGCGGGCACGGCTGCGGCCATGCAGGTCTCCAGCCTCAACGAGGTGAAGATCTACAGCCTGAGCGCCGGCAGGAGCCTCCCGGAGGTGAGGGCGGCGTGGGGAACGGGCCCGGCCCGGCCCGGGTCCCGCGGCGGGAGCCGGGCCCGCGCGGTGCCGGCGCGGGGGCCCAGCCCCGGCCCGGCCTGGCTGGGCTGCCCCGGTCCATGTGCGCTTGTGTTGGGATCGTTACCGGGAAACAGCTCTGAGTGCTTCTTGCATTAGATATGCAGTTTAAATGAGTGTAGAAATGCAGTTTAAATGAGTGAACCTCTGGCTGTGGCGGTGCTGGTCCACAGACCCGTAAGCAGCACGACCTTGTACGTTTTCTTGATGTGGAATGGTTAAATTTATCAGTGGAAGGGAAATTGTATGATAATCAAGAAAAAGAAAAGAATTAGCGGCCTAAATGTCTTACGTTTCAAATGGTTGGATAAGTTTTGATTCTCGGGTTCCTGTATGAATAATGAGCTCAAGACTCATGTATGCCTTTGCTTGCAGTGGCTCTCTGACAGGAAGAAAAGAGCTTTACAGAAGAAAGATGTGGGTGAGTTTTCCCCTCGCACTCGGCTACTCCACATACATAACGTGCAGGCCCAGAGGAGACTCCTCACTGACTGATACACAGAAGTTATCCCTAAGTCATAATATAAAAACTACAGAATTAAACTACAGATAGTTATTTTGACTTCTCATATAGCTTCACCTGAACACTGTATCATCAGTGGTGTTTTAAATTTTAGACATTAAATATTTGGCTTGTGGATTATAACAGAAACATGATGGATGAATTCTACGTTGTCCCTTACATTAAAATCAGACAATAAACTTCTTTGTGATGCTGTGCTAATCTTAGGGAGCAGGACTACATCACTTTAGCCTGAGCTTCTTACACAAAAAAAAAAGGCTATTTGGATTCACAGGAAGTGTTATACAAGAAACTTAACCAAGAAAAAAATGCATAGAGGTAGTGGGGTATGGAATGCCTTATATACAAGGCCTTAATTGTGAAAGTGTGTAATGAGTATTTGCTACTATGTTGTATAATGATTTGTTACGCAGTTACCTTGCAGTTCTAATTTATTTTTTCGCAGGGGTAGTCTGCTTCTCACGGTTAGCAGACTGTGTTAAACTGCTTATAATGTGGTACTTAAAATATCTGTAAAGGATATTCCCTGTACTCAATTAACTCAACATGCTTCCTTAGGAAACTGTTACAATTTTTTAGACTGATAGAATTGTGCTAATTCTACAATTTTTTTTCTTTACAGATATCCGTAGAAGAATTGAACTTATTCAAGACTTTGAAATGCCCACTATTAGCACAAAGATTAAGGTATCAAGGGATGGACAGTATATTATGGCAGTTGGTGAGTTAACAAACAGTCTCTCTAACAGAGGCCAAAAGTCCTAGGTAATCTTGGGTGCAGTGACTGAGTGTTTCAGGTAGAATTGTTAAGAGTTCATTTTAAAGTGTGGAAATGAACATTCTGCTGGAAGCATACTCTTAACATGTGATAGAGCAGCTGTCTTGAGAGTGGTGCTGTGGAACACTTCTCTTTAGAATGCATACATTCTTAGAATCATAGAATGGTTTGGCTTGGAAGGCACTATTGAAGATCATTTAATCCAACTCCCCTGCTGCCAGGGTTTATAATACAAATAAAAAATTAATAAAACAAATCCATCTATAGTACAGTTATATATTAAGTCCTGAATTACTTTTAGTGTATGTTAAATAACTTCTGAACATCATTGTTTGAGTATTGTTTTATAGGAGGAGGATAATCTGCATTTTGTGACTGTCAAAATGGGATCCAAACATGACTACTTTAATAGGTGTTAATAACATAAAGAGCCTTGGTCTTTCAGATTTACTGGAAGGTGTTACTAGATTCTGTAGGACATATTTGGTAGCTAGGAGAACCTGCATACTAGTAGGGTGCTTACAGAAACCAGGCTGTAAGGTTGTGTTACTGAGGTGTGCTCTTCCAGTCATAGAGACTTTGGGAAGGTCAGAAGACTTATAGTAGAAACACAGTAAAGCCTGTATATCTAACACATTATACTTGAAAAAAATGCTTTTGCATTATCCTTTTGTTTAACTCTTATTTAATCAAACATCAAATTACTTTTTCAGGAACTTACAAGCCCAGGGTCCGCTGTTTTGATACCTATCAGTTATCCCAGAAATTTGAAAGATGCTTAGATTCCGAAGGTTAGTACAAGCCATGGCTGTTGGTACGTAATAGTACATGTTAGTACATGTCTGTCATACATAATTCAGGTTGGACTCCAGCAGAAATTCTGCTCTCTGTGCTGAGGAGATGGAATGAACTTCAGGGGAATGCAGGAATCTAGAGTAAAACCATCTAGTCTTCATCTCTGAATTTTCCCCTTTATTCTGATTTCAAAGTTCTTTCCTTGCCGGGAAAAGAGGGTGTGAGGGATGTAAAATTTACCTTGAGGCAGAAAGTCTGGGGCTCAGAGAGTGAATGTGGCTGAAGTCTGTGTTCTGTTTGGTGAATGTGACAAAGGTTCAGTGGCTGGCTGGTGGCAAGATCTCCCTTTTCTTACCTCTTCTGTGAAGCAGTAAGGTGGGAGAACACACTGTGGGTTGCTCTGTTTTCTCTCTGGAGCCCTGCTCAGTAGGTGAGTTACAGAGTAAAGAGAATTTCTGGGAGCCCAGCTCAGTAGGTGAGTTACAGAGTAAAGAGAATTTGTGGGAGGGGGGTGTTGGTTTGTTTGTTTGCTGGTTTGGTTTTCTGTTTGTTCTCTGGAAACAAATACTTAGGGTAGATGGTAGCATGGCCAAGGCCCTAATTGCACCTTATTTGCTACTAATTTGGTGGGAGAACAGCTATGGTGAGGAAAATAAGGAGCCATCTAGACAATGGGAAAGGGAGAATCATCTGGCAGTTAGAGGAGGGCAGGAGCTGCTACAGCTCTGAGCTTTTAGGGTGCTTAAATTTCAGTAATTAAAAGGTTATTTTGTTTATTTAGTTGGTTTTTGGTTTTGGGTTTGTTTTTTTTTTTTGTTATTTCAGGTTTTTCTGTTTGAAGACTGATGACTGAAACTAGGATGTAGGGGTGACCAAAACAATGAGGAGATGAGCACATTCATTACAGAAGAATTGAACTGGTTGAACTTTGATGTGTGTGAAAGTGATGCAAGAAATAAAAATCGTAATAAGAGCATGGATGTGTTTTTGTGCTCTCTGCCTCAGGACTACAAGAAGTCATGTAGGGTGAAGGAACAGTGTTAGGCAGGGTTTCAGAGAGGCTGGGGAGAGGAAGGTATGGCAAGAGTGAAACTCTCTTTTAAAGAGTAGAAGTCATTGTAATTATAAATGCTTGCTGCTAATTAAAGTAAATTTTTTTGAACTGGCATCTTGGTAGACTGCAGAAGTATGTTTAATTTGAAGTCTAGCATAGAGTCACTTCAGGTAACTTTAAATGAGTTATCTCATTTAAATAGAACTAATTTAGCTGAAGCAGCTACTCCCTAATGTTCCCAACTCAGCTCAATTAAAAGTAGGCAAAGTTCAATATGGTAGTGTTCAACGCGTGTAGTAGCTTTCACATTTGTGATTTTTTTTTGAGCCTTAACTTCTTTTGTGAAAGTGCTTACCCCTTGGAAGGACTGCATGTGCAAGTTTATGCATATCTGTCCAAACTCTTTAATTTTTTATCATCTTTGATGGATTAGCAAGCTCCATGGACCACACACTTACTGAAAACCATTTGATTAGACATTTCCCACACCGATAAACTACGTGTTTGAGCATTGTGTTGAGGAATGTGTCAAGTATACAAGAACAATAAAAAGATTACAGGATGCTTCATATGTTTCTAAAGTTTTAGAAAACTACTTATTGTTTTGCAAATCAAGTTACATAATTAGAGATCTTGCTAAAGATTAATGCCTGCATTATGCATTGACACCTGTGGGGAATACTTACATGACTAAAGATTAGCATGAGTTTAAATGTTTTCAGGATTATGCCAATGTTTGCAAATAACTGCTTGATTAGTTGACTCAAAATTCTCTTGCTCTCTCTTCTAGTGGTTACGTTTGAGATTTTATCAGATGATTACTCAAAGGTATGTTTAATAGTTTCCAGTGTATAAATAAAAGAATTGTTTAGTATGTATATTAAAATGTATTTTCATATATAGTAAAGGCAGTCAATCAACACAGCTTTTGGAAGAAAAATGGTTTTTTACAAACAGCAAACAGGGTAAACATTTTTGCGCCTTTAAAATTTTGTTTGTTTTCTTTGTGTCTTTGTACTATAATTTACTTTACAACTTTTAAAATCTTTTGTCTGTTGGAGAGAAAAACCTCAAATAGTGATCTATCCTACAAGCAAAATAATGTGAAAAATGGAATTAACTGTTCTTTCTGAGCTAACATTTAGTCACAATCCCTTGTGCCAAGTGATGCACACATACATTGTTTTTGAAAGGTGAGATAGCTATGAGTAAGTTAACAACCTGATTTGTCATTGTTGTTATAGACATGACGATGAGCATATGAAGCAAAAATTGTGGAGAGAAGTAATGTCTTTTTTCTTTAGTTTTATTTTTAAATGAAGTGCTGTACCTGAAGGAATCACCCAAGTGTTTATTTTATGCTTTTTTTTTCTGTGAAAAGACCTTACCATTTCAGGTATAGGTTTGTTTTAATAAATACTGCTCTTTGATCAGAGGCACGATCATCTAGCCTTGTAGCTTTTTTTGCATTTTTCCTGTGAGATTTCGAAGGAAGTGCATGAATTCAAGTAGCAGAAGGTAATGGCTGATATTTCACAGTGGCTTCCCACTTGTCTGTCTAGTGGAAGATGTTTCTGGCTCTACATACCAAATAGTCATTTGGGAGACTGAAGAACATGCTGTCTTCCCAAATGTTTCTGACTGGTTATGAACAGAAAGGTGTGTGTGTTTTCAGCTGAAATAGGTACTATATTTCAGGCTGAAGCCCTACTTTTTCAACTTCATGTAATCTTTATGTTTTCAATTTTATTTTACTAAAACTTAAGAAATCATCAGAAAGAAAAATATTTATATAAAAAATTTATTTTATATTTATATAAATAAATAAATTTTATTTATTCAAGTGGCTGTCATAGTTTTGTGGACGTGTTAGAAAGAGGGAATGATACTTGAGAAATTACACTTGAAATTTTTAGAATCATAGAAGTATTGATTGGAATGGGTCTTTAAAATATCATTTTAATGCTTGAACAGTTCTGTCAAAATCCAAAGGCATGGTGGTTCCAAAGATTTACTGAATAAATTGTTGCAATTCTGCTCTATCTTGTCATAAAGAATTTTTAGTTCCTGCCCAGGAAAATCTTGAGTTTTTACTGTTGCTGTTGCAAAGAGGGATTTTTTTTTTGTCCTGGATTCTGTCCCTTGTCAGTCTTGGTAGCCCTCTTGGTGCTCTCAGCGTCCAGGGAAAATAGCGTCTCTCCAAATCTGTTCCTGCCATCCCTTTAAGGCTTCTTTGAGGCTTATTCGCATTTTCATAATGAGAGCACCTTTTTTCTTTCATACAGATGAATATGAATCCGTATGAAAGAAAAGGCCAGTTACATTTCTGTGCCTTTCTAAGTTTTAGGTTTAAAAGTCTTAGACTTGGACTAAGTTTTAGGCTTGGGAGAGAGTGTAGTGTATTTTTTCCCACAGCCTTTTGCCAGGAGACCTGTATTTCCACGTAATATTTTTGCCACGCACCAGTGCCAATGCATTTGCTACTGTTAGTTTTAGTTTTCTGGTGGTGACCAAATTTAATTTAGTAAGAAGAAATGACAAACACAATTTACACTGAGCTGTATTCACTACTAATGGAAGAGAACATTAATATATTCAAGTCTAATATTATAGAAATTTGTGTTTTAATAGAAAATTATTAGCGGTAAGACAATTATACAGATTTATAAATAAAGATGACAGATTTACAGTAACTTTAAATAAAACTCAACTTAAACTTTAAACTTAACTTTAAACTTAAAAGTTACCTCACTTCCCTGAGTTTCTCATCCTTATTTGCATTGCTAGCTATGTAATTCAGCAGTAGAAAATTTTAGATATTTGCTATGTATTGTTTTTAGAAGATGCATGTACTACACAGGCTACACTAAAGTATCACTTCTCTAATCCAAGCTAAATAGGGATGAGGCTCAGAGACGAAGGTTTGGCAGGGGTTATCATGCATGGCATGAGTTTGGGCCAGGCCAGCTGTTCCTCCATTGCTCAGTGCCATAGTTTGAGGTGCAGCACGTGATGGGGCTGACCCTGTCTCTGGAGGGGGGGAAGAATCCCTTCCTGTGAGTATGTGCCATGTTAACCTGCCATAAGGAGTGTAACAGCAGAACCTGGCCTATTTTATTTACTGGGATAGGTTGAGCTCTCTAGTAATACCTCCCTGTAGGTTTTTCCAGGAGTGAGATGTTTGTCTAAGTTTCAGAAAGAAACAATGTTCTTATTCAGTTGGCAAAGAACAAAAATGTAGAAAGATCGCTAGTGTCATTTACTGGAATGCTGCTGTGCATCAGGATGTGTAGCTCATCTGCCTAGTCCATGTGAATGTACTGGTGTCTGCACAGCTTTGTACCTGGAAGAAATCACTAACTGCAGTGTCTTGAAGGAAATAGAAATGTTAATTTTGGTGCAGCAGAGTGTGAAGTAACTGTGCTGCTTCTGACTGCAGAGTCACTTTCAGGATGTCTCATTTACTCCTGTGAATATTCATATAAAGTATATTAACAAAACTCTGCTGTGGCTAGTGAGAATGATGAAGTACTAGTTGATTCTGTCATTTTAGTAGAAATTGTTTGAATAAGTTGTGATAAGCCTTTATGAGTTTGAAAAAAAAAAATCACTGAAGTTTGTGCTAAAAGACAAGTTGGGGAGATACTTGTCTGTTTCTGTATATTTCAAAGCTTTCTATTTTATTTTCAGATTGTCTTCTTGGAGTGTGGCAGATTTGTGGAGTTTCATTCACAACATGGCCATTACTACAAGACAAGAATACCAAAATTTGGTAGAGATTTTTCTTACCACTATCCATCATGTGACCTGTATTTCATAGGAGCAAGGTATTAAGTGGACTATTTTGTTTCGGTTTTGTTAGTGTTTTCCAGTAATAAAATGAACATTAAAGTATTAGAGAAGCTAAAAAGTGGAAAAAGCGGCAATTCCTTCCAAATTAATAAGGGAAATGGTGAGGGTAGAAAATGTGGGAATTAATTTTAATTCAGTTTCCCATGCTATTTTTAAGCTGTTTTTTTTTATTCTTAAACCATGTATATCATGTATTTGCAAATTTGTATTAAAAACTGCAGGTCAGTGTATTGTTTTAAAAAGTGTTTAGCATTTAAGTCAGGAAAATGAAATAACTTTTCCTATCCTGGTTGGTCTTTTATTGCTGTGAAGTGTGAGTTAAATCACATAATTGGGTTTCTGAAAAGACATGGTAAAAATAAAATTAGATTCTTAGGGTTTCAAGCAAAGTAAGTAGAAATTCAAGATGTAACTTAAATCACAGGAAATTAAAAAGTCTTGAGAAGTGAGTTAATGTATCTTTTGCCTGGAAAAATAGTAGTTGGTAGGATATTGAGGTATAATAAATAAATTGTGAACATGCACATTTTTCTCTGTGTTTTGAACACCAAAGTATTTATTTGTGTTGTTATAGATTGTGAATTCTGAAAATTGTGTATTTGAAATTAGACTGTGAATAAGAATCTTTACAATGCCTCTAAATTTACAGCAGTGTTTTTCAGTATTAGTTAGACACAAGAGTAATTTTGGGTTTTTCTTTTGTAGTTCTGAAGTGTACAGGCTAAATCTGGAGCAAGGAAGATTTCTGAACTCCCTGCAAACCGAAGCTTCGTAAGTTCTGTGTAATGCATGACCTCTCTTCTTTCCACCAGGTGGAAGCAGACTTCTAGCATGCTCACCACCAGTACTGAAAGCTGCCCAAATGCTTTGCACAGTTGAAAGTGAGCATATGCTGAGTCTGACTCTCATTTCATTTTATGTTCTGTAATTTTTTTGTTCTAGTTTTTATGTTTAATTGAATTTTCTTTTGTGGATGTTTTAAAATTGCTTAATATGGACTAAATAGGTATTATATAACTTGATCTTAAGAGCATTTCATTAAAACTTTGCCATTATTACTCAATTTAGCCATCATATAGAGATCTACCCACAGGGTATGTACTTTCCCAGACATGTCTTTGTCCTTCTGCTCTTGAAGTAGCCCAGAGAGAATTTTTATATCTCCAGCATGTGTCTGATTCTTTTGAAAACCCTACCAGAGTAGGAACTGAGCTTTTTTCATGTGGGGAGAGGCAGACAGACTTCACTAGATAGAGTGGCTTGATGGTGGGCAAGAGCTGGTGGGCAGAATAGCTTAATGGATGAAGAAGTATTTGGGAAGGCACAATAAAAAACTGAGCAACAGGAGTTTAAAAAAGGGAAAATCCTACCATGGGAGAGGTAAGGGTGTAAAGTAAAATCTGGATTAGAGAGATGAGACTTAAGTTGTGAGAAGGTTTTGAGGTGAAGGAGTTGGATGAGTTACAGAATTAGAAGTAGAGAGCTTTGAATGGAAGAAGTTGGAAAGTGCTGGGATAAGTAGTGTAGAAAGGAAGAAATATTTGAACTTTAAAAGAATTGTTGTCACAATGCAGGGCTCTTGGGTGCCCTACTGAGAAACAGAATACTTGGGTGAGAGAAAGGAGACCATTGGTCAGACAGAACATGCTGGAGATGTAAGCTTTAGAACATAAGTAATCGTAAGGATCTTTTGACATAATTAGAATCAGAGATTCATTTAGATTGGAAAAGACATGTAAGATCATCAAGCCCAATCATTAACCCAACACAGCCAAGTCCACCACTAGACCATGTCCCCAAATGCCTCATCTACATGTATTTTAATTATCCTCAGGGATGGTGATTGAACCACTTACCCTGGGCAGCCTGTTCCAGTGCTTGGCAGCCCCTTTCAGGGAGGAAATTTTTCCTGGTATCCAGTCTGAGCCTGGCACACCTTGAGGTGATTTCTTCAAGTCCTGTTGAGTTGTTTAAGAATACAGTGGAGCAGAGTGATGTGGCAGGGCTTGGGTAGGTGTTGGATATGAGCAGAGGAGTGCAAAGAGACTCAGAGCCCAGGCTCCTGTTCAGGGCACAGTCTCATGAATTCAGGTGAATTTTCTCAGGGGGGTCTTGGAAATTCCAAAGATGGAAATTTCTCAACCTCTATGATTAACACATTGCAGTGCTTAATTATCCTTACAGCATAAAAATATTATCCTTACATCCAGTTGGAACTTTACCTGTTTGAAGTAATCAGCACTGTCTCTGCCTCCAGATTTTTAGTAAGCTCCCCTTAAGTATGAGAAGCTGTTATCATTTGTCCCTCCCTCCCTCCAATTTTTGCTTTTCCAGGCTGAACAATAGTGTACATGATTGCAGAAATCTTATTAGCTGTTAATGTGTTAAATTGTTCTGAGATCATTAACCTTGCTCCTTTTTCTGTTGTAGAGAGAGTAATGTCTGTGACATAAATCCTGTCCACTTCTTGTTTGCTATGGGGACGGCTGAGGTAAATGTTTGCCTTCCTTTTATGAAAAGGGCAGTAGTGTTTGTTGCATTTTGAAATTAATTTGCAGGAGGAAAAGAAGAAATCATGAACCTAATTAATTTAATTGGTCTCATTTGCTATGGTAGATATAGATAATGCTAAAGATGACTTTTCAGAGCATAGTGCAGATAAAATATTGGAGTTACTTGGTTGCTGAGCACTTGAGATTTTGCAGACAGGAGCAAAAATAATGTTCTCTCATTTTGCAGTGTAGCCATCTGTAGAAACTAGCTGGCATGTGTACCCTATTAATCTTAAAAAAAATTAGTGTTAGTGATTTTCATTTAGATTACATTGAAAAAACTACAAATGAAATGTGTGCACCCTGTATGTCATTATTAGAACAACTCATGTCAACCTCGGAAATGTTGTTAATTATTCCTTAGATTAGATAATTCATAATTTTATTTAAATGTTTTCAGACTACCAGGTATCTGCTGCATAAGCTTGAACCATATTTTCTAAACTGTTTAGGGAAAAGTGGAATGCTGGGATCCTAGAACTAGAAATCGAGTTGGGCTGTTGGACTGTGCATTAAGCAGTGTGACAGCAGACACAGAGTGAGTAAGGTTTCCTTTTCACTGTTTTTTTTTGAAGTTTTGGTTGTTTTAGAAATAAATCCCACTTTCCTTTAAAACGACCTGCCTGTTCTCTTGTCATTGCTAGTGTGAATAAAGGATTTTCTTAGTCACAAAGGAGGAGTTCTCTTAGACACTGATCTAAGTAGTAGTGGCTATTTTTGTATACAAATACACGTTGTGAATGTAAACAGTGCAGCTTTTTGAAGTAGTATTTCTCAGTGATACCTGTGAATTATTTTACTGAGCTTAGAATTAGCTTAGCTATTTTTAACATTAAAAATTATTTGGAGGCTTTATTGAAAGTATGCCTAACTGTAAGCATTGTGCTTTGCAGGATAGAAGGTTTGCCATCCATTTCAGCACTGAAATTTGATGGGGCTTTGAATATGGCTGTTGGAACATCTACTGGGCAGGTAAATTTGACTTCATGTACCACAGTTCTTAGGACATCCTGCTCTTGAAATTCCCAATCCATGTCTATCAATACATTGAGTGCAGTATATATCTATTACTGCAAGTATTTATTAGACCATAAATTACAGGTATAGAGTAGTAATAGTCAAACTGCAATGTAATTTTATCAAATGCTTGTACTCTTCAGAATTTTGTAGGTACCACTTAATATCATCACAACCTACATACTCTACAACTGCAAATTTGCAGTTCACTTATGACTTGAGTCAAGTGTGTGGGGAAGTTGCTGCTTTTTGGGGCTATGAGTACCATCTCAGTGCAACATATGTGATCTCCTTCATCTTAAAGTCTATAAAACCAGAAATTATTGTCTTTCAACTGTTATTTTTAGTGTCTTATCTTGATATGAAGATTAATTTAAATTCATTTGTTGTTGCCATCATATTTGTAAAGGGAAGTGTGGGGATTGTTACCTGCCATCATCAGTATTTTCATGGGTTTAGAAAGCTGTAGCTTCTTCAAGAACAGATATATGTGTGAGAATTGTATTTGCTATGTTAGTGTACAAGTCAGACAAATTTTATTGCAGATGGTGTTTCTGATTAAATAAACTGATAATATTATTTTTCCCAAAGATTATTGTTATTCACACTTTACATGCGAAAGATTTAACTTTCTCAAGTTCCATAGGAAATTTTGGAGATAAAATACAAGTTTCTGGAAGACAGGGTCTGTACTCTCTATTTTCCTCGACATAAAAAAATACATTCTGTGGTATTTCACTGAGGGAAAGTTATATTCACTGAATCTGGAAGGAAGTCTGAAAATTTAAATCATGTAACAACACCACAAGAATCTGAAAGTGAAATATTACTAATTATGAAACACTAAGAGTATTGAAAACAAAAAAAAATTGTTTATTTTTTTCAATAGAAATTAAAAAGTCTTTAGAAAGATGATTAGGTCTTAAATTCATTAATTTTTCTAGATGGAAGCATGCTGATGTTAAAATACCAGGTCAGAATAAATTGGGCTCACTTAATAAGTTGTTTTCAGAATTCAAAATTATTTATTTTATGTAAATCCTGCCTATGTAAGTAAAATTTCAAGTTTAGCTAAATGTTTAGTGAAGATCTGATGGGCATGACTTCCTGATGGTCTTACAATGTTATAAATTTAATTTGTCTCTTATTCTTCAAGGTCCTATTATATGATCTCCGGTCTAGTAATCCATTAATAGTCAAAGATCACCACTATGGCCTGCCTATTAAATCCATTCAGTTTCAGCATCAGCTGGATTTAATTATCTCTGCGGATTCTCGAATCATAAAAATGTGGAACAAAGATACAGTAAGTAGTTTTATGTTACTGCATTCAGATTTTTAAAATTTTACTTTATTTGGGTTGAGAGTTTTGGGGGATTTTATTTTGGCTTGTTGTTTTTGAGTGTTTTTTTGTGCAGCTTAATTAATTAAGCTGAAATTCAGTGTAAGAAGTTGAGGTTTTAATGTCTCTTAATTTACATAGCATTTTGTCCTGTTTGAGTAAATCAGCATCTGGGAAGTTATTCAATAGCCTGTCAGGTATAAAGATGTAGTCTCAGGGGGTTTTTAGCTCTTTGTACATGTCTGGCCAAGAGGCTTCTTTCAGGAGAAGGTTTTAAACATAAAAAGTAGTATGTTAGCCATTGCCTTAGTTTGTATATTTCTCACTATGTTCTTGAATACATCCAGTTAGGTTTTTTCACCAGAGAAAACATGTTCATTCCAATTCCCTGCCCAAAGTAGGGTTAATTTCAAAGGTAGATCAGTTAGTTAAAGACCTACTAAAATCAGTTACTGCTTATTTTCACGGGATCCCATTTGGATACTGAAGAAGATACTATGCAGCGAGCCAAATAACAGCGTGTCTTAACACTGTATTAGGGGATTATATTGCAATGGGCAATGTCTTTATCTTTGCCCTTTGCACCTCTAAGTGAAATTGTAAGCTCTAATTTTCACTCTTTCACTGTCTTTCATTCTTTTCATTATATAATGCTGTCCTCTTTCTTATCTTTCTGTCAGTGAACTTTACTATGACTCTATGGGGCATCATGTTTTGTTACCCCAGAGATTCATAGTAACACTATTGTAACTTGTTTTGGTTTGAGGGGATGTCTGTAGTCATTGTGCTCCTTCTGAAAAACATGCTCCATTTATGCTTTTCTAACTTTATAGTGAAACATAAAAAGAGTTGTAGTAGAGGCTTTTTTTCCTAATTATTTCAGGCAGTCACTTCAGTATTGTTGTGCTGCCTCATGAACTTTCAACAGCCTCTTTTATTTTTTCTGTGATTGCAAGTAGTTTTTTGTAAGCTCCTCTGCAGTTAATTGTTACTGTTTGAAAGAGCAAATAAATTATTGGCTATTATTTAAAACATCTGTAGTGGCCTCTCCATTTTTCCTAGGTATGTATATTTCCCTCTTTGAGAATGAAGCTCTGTAAGGTTTGCAAGGTAGCTCTGGTGGGAAAGGGGAGGGCTTCTCACCGCTGGAAGGCAAAGATAGCTTTGGACTCTTTCCTAGAGTGTGTTCCAGCTGGCTCCATCTGTCCCAGATGCTGGTTCCTGACTACCTCTGGCCAGGAACCAAGTGCAGAGGCAGACTGCGGGTGGAGAGCACATGGCTTTGATACCAGAATGGCCCCATGCTGAGACGTGCCTTGGGGTGGGGAGCACCAGGCTTTTGTCTGCTGAGGCCAGGGTGGAGGAGGACTCCTCTTAATCATCAGGGAGAGACCAGAGGTGGGTGGGGTAACAGCATGTAACTGGGAGGGAAAGGAAGGGCCCAGAAAGGTAGGTGGGATTGCTGCAGGGAAAGAAAAAAAAAAAGAGGAACAGGATCAAAATTTACCTTGTTCCTGTCCCTCATTTAGAATTGTGTAGGCATGTAGTCTCATGCTTCAGATTATGTGGTCCAGTTGTTAGAGACTCTTCCTTTACTGGCTGTTTTGTGTGTTGGCTTATAAGAGCACCTGTATTTTGTCTGGGTTTTTCAGACTGTGTTCCCATTATTATTTTGAGAACATTGTTTCCTGCTTTTACCTCTTTTTTAAGTAACCTTTATAACTTCAATTCTTATCTAAGCTATATACCACTGTATGCTCTTAGTGCTTTTGTTTTATATCAAGACCTCTTTAAAAATGAGTTTATAAATCATAAATAAAGTCCTGAGCTATATTTCATTTCATGTAGACATTAGTACAAGTGGAAGAATCAAGCTCCAGATTCAAATTCTACTCCTAATCCATTTTCTCAGCTAATCATACTTAGCAAAGTAAAATTATTTAAAGCTTCCACATTCATAGTTGAATAAAGTAAGGGTTACACTGACAGTGCGCCCAGAACTTGTGGACCTCAGCCTCACTTTTGCATAAAATAAAGTAAATCTGACATTTATTTTCAAACAGAAGTGTAAGCTGAGAAATTAGGGGTGCCACTGTACATTGCTGTATCTTCAATTACCAGTAGGCTGCACTTCCTTGTAAGAGATTGAATCAGATATAAAAGACAATACTGTCTTCCTTTTGTTATGTTCAGATATTAATAACATTTTATTGTTCTGCAAAATCTGTTCCATCTTTATTCCATCATGTTTCTTAGCTTCTATAGTAGTTGTTATTAATGTTTAGATTTACTGAATTTAATTATATTGTTTGGAGTTCTTTATGATTTATTTTCTCCCTGCAATTTCAGGGAAAGATATTTACTTCAATGGAGCCAGAACATGATATAAATGATGTCTGCCTTTATCCAAATTCAGGTATGTTAAGTATATTAATCTCTTGCTAAATTCAAAAGGAAAAGCAAGGTGTGGTCTTTGTTTAGGTGATACAATTTAGGTCTACAATTCCTCCTAATGGGAAAACTTAAAATAAAGGGTTGTTTGTCAGTTAGTTTCCTCTGCATCTGTATTATATAGGAGCCTCTTTGCAGTTAGAAGCTGCAGTGCTGTTAATTGAGTGATTGGCCTATTTTACCCCTTCAAATATCTGAAGTGACTCATTTTATAGTAAGAATAGAAGTTTTGGCCTATTGTCTTGACTAAGTCCCAATGAGTTAGAGCTTGCTTCCTAGAGGTAGGAAAAACCTCTTTACAGCATATTTACACTTCTTTTTCAAGTGTTTCAAGAATTTCATCTTCCCTTGATTTAAATACAGCACTTAAATTGTGCCATCCCTTAGGTTTATTACTTTGGTTTTAAGTGTAGATTCCTAAGTGCACAAATTTGCATGGTTTTTGTGATTTTTTTTCAGATTTGTTGCATCTCATAATGTTATGTTCAGAGATCAAAACTGAGGATTGCTTTTAACCAAGGTTTCCGGGACTTTAATTTATGAGTAAAAATATTTTACAGAATGATGGTTGTATGCGCATATATGCTTTGGTTGTACTTCAGATTGCAACTGGACTTAATTTTCTTGCTTAATATGAGTTGCTTTAGTTCTTAAGTATGGTGTGATACCTACTTCCTTTTTAGAAAGCAGTACTGAAAAGGATGAAATAAGTTAGGGCTGCTAGGATGGCACAGAGCAAAAGTCTGGAAACAGACAATGCCTGAGTTGCAAACTGCTATTATCTTAATTTTAGAGGTAGCAGTAAAGACAGAGGAACTTGGACTTTGATTCATTCTAGCAGCTCAAATATAAGATTGTAGATAAGTGAGCGTGAGATTTCTGGCAAGTTAAAACTTATCTGTCTTTTCTGCCAACTTCAGTTAAGAATGGGTTGGAGGTTTTTCTTTTCCTTTTTTTTTCTTTTTTTTTTTTCCTTTTGGGCTAAGATGAGCAATTAAATCCTCTTCCCTGATAAGATGGTGGGCATTTTTGACCTTATGAGCAGAATACATGCCATGTGCGCTGGTTGAATGTAGGAGTTCATGTGAGTGTATTTGAGAATTACTGCATGGTGACAGGGTGGATTCTGCACCCTGGAGATGGATAAACCCTCATCCATGGTGGCTGCAGAGAGAGACTGTTGGAGTGACTGATTTTCAGCCTTTCACCCAGGTTTCACCTGTGAGCTTATTGGTTGCATCTAGAAGAGAGCCCAGCAGCAAATTACCATCCACTCAGCATCAATGAAGAGCTCACCACAGGGAGTGGAACAGAAAAAATTTATTTGTCAATGTGGAATCATAGTGTAATTTAGGTTGGTAGGTACCCCTGGGAGTTTTATATTTCCTACTCAAAGCAGGGCCAGCTTGAAGTTAGATCCAGCTTTGAAGTCTGATCGGATTGCTCAGGTCAAGCCAAGTTTGAATATGTCGAGTATGGGCATTACTCAGCTGTGGATGCTCTGTAGCCTTTGTGGTATGTGGACATGACTCGTGTGCTTTTGCAGAAATGATTTTCATGAGACTTTGCCCGACAAATCTTGTAGCCCAAAGAATTGAATGCGCACATGTCCCTTATGTTGCTATTGGACATTGGTTTTCACAAGTCTGTGATTGAGATCTAGATTGTGCAGTCCAGTTCTGTAGTGCTGCTTTTCCTGTTGTCTGTAGAGGGACGGGTTGATGGTTTTGGTAAGAAATGTTGTGGGAAGAAAACTGGGTTGTACCTTATAGTCCCATGGAGGCAGTGGGGTAAAAACAAGAGCATGTTGCAATGGAGAGATCAAGGGTAAGAGGTGGTGCATTGCATGTTCATCATAAATACTGTTGGACCAGCACTTAAGATGCCTTAGAACCACCTCATGCTTGTTCAGAGTTTAAGGAATAATCATGACTGAAGATCTGAAAATAAGGAAATGCTTTCAGTAAAAGGGTTTTGTAGTTGTGGAAAGGTGGAAATATAACATGATTTCAGTATCAGTATGGTTTGGCTCAGTGCTCTTACTGGTGCCCCAGCATTCTCAGAGCTCCTCTAGATGCATGGCACAGGAAAGCCAGGAGATCTTTGCCTAGCTTGTGTTTTAGCACTTCATGTATCACTGCTGCTCAGAAAGGCAAAATACCCCATTTTCACTCTTATTGGAGAGATTTGATGGATGGACTATTCAGGGGATGAGGAATTGGTTGGATAGTCTCATCCAGAAGGTGTAGTGGTCAACAGTTCAATGTCCAAGTGGAAATCAGTGACAGGTGGTGTCCCTTAGGGCTCTGTATTGGGACAAGCTTTATTTAGATATTTATATCTTCATCAATGACACAGACAGTGGGATTGAGCTGTCTCAGCAAATGGCAGATGACACCAGGCTCAAGGATGTGATGCCATCCAGGCATACTTGGACAAGCTTGATAATTGAGCCCATGGGAATGTCATCCAAACCAAACTGTTCTGTGGTTCTATAATTCTATCAGTTCCTGTAAACTCAAGATCAGTATACTGTAAACTGTTTTTTTTGGTGGTATTTTGTCATAGCTAGGCATTTTTAATTAAACTATTTTACCAACCATCTTCAGTATTAGTACCTTTCCTGGGAAGCAAACCCTTGTATATCTTTGACTGAAAACTACATGATGACAAATTTCAGTGGATCTCTTAATAGTTGACATATCTTCCTCTGATCACAAATGAACAGAATGGGGGCAGGGGAAAAAGATTTACTTACTGAGTCCATTTAGCCTTTAGTCAATTTAAGTTGTAGAATATAAATAAAACTTGACAGTATCTCCAGTGATAGAAATCTGTGTCCAATTACCGTAAGAAAAATTAAAAGGTAAAAATCTGCATTTTCTAAAACTGCTGCTCCTACATAGTCTCACTTCATACTCCCATTTTTCTTCTTTTACATTCATGATACTGTATTGCAGACCATTTTCCAGAGATGGTCTTAGTAAAACTTCTGAAAACAGCCTCTCCTTTATTTCCCTTCCACAGTAATCGAACTAGGCTGTTAAGTGGGGTGTGGTTTCTCTTCCCATAAAAATTGATTAAAACTAACAAGCTAAAGCAATAAAAATGCATGGAATAGACTTCTTTAAGAGTTGTTAACTTTCATTCTTCTATTTCCCTTGTAGTATACACTCATGTACTGTTTAGAAGTCTGGTTTTGTCCTCCTTTGATTATTTTATTATAAAACCTCAAAGAGGTTTTACTTCACTGTCATCTTTGAAGCATCTGCAGAATTAATTTCTGTCTCTATTCCTAATGATTCCCATTCAGTCAATGGAAAGATGCTTTGTCTTATAAAATAGTAGTGAGTGTGCTGTTAGGGGAGCATATATCTTGTACACTATACTGGAGTACTCAGTGTGTATATTCAAGCATATGCTGTAAATTCTTACTTTTTCCTTAAATTGTCTGCAAACCTTTCCAGACACAGTTTTTTAGTCTGTTTGCTGACTAAGCTTTCATGAATATTTTGCTTTGCTGGGAAAGCAAGCCCCCTTTTTTCTGACATTATAAGTCCAGCTGCATTGTGTATTTATAGTAAAAGGATTAGGTAGGAAGGATTACTCCACCCATGGTAATTGCATTCCTCTACTTGGGTGTAAATTAAATTTCTGCCCTCTGGGTGTGTAGTAATTGACCCAATTATTCATAGTCTCAGTGGCATATGTTACAGTTCTTTCAGATCAGAATGTTATCTAATTTGATGGCACTTTTCTTCTTCATAATCAATCATTTGTATTACCTGTTGGTTGGCTACTTTGGAAAGACTGAATTGAGATAAACATAAAAGTATATGGCAGATGTTCTTATTACTCTTTTATGTAGAAGGAAATTGAGAGTATTCTTGATTTTGAATTTACAAGAAGTCTTGTGGCAGTAGGAGATTTTCCACAGATTTTAGTATTCCTACAGTATTTTTTTTTATATTCAGAGTATGTAAACCCCTTATTCGTGGTGTTTCTTGGGTATATTCATAGGTACTTCAAATTCTACATTTGCCCTGCTTGGTTATAGGATTAGCATTACTCCTTTTGAAGCCACAGTGTCCTATATCTCATTTTGGGTTGAGAAGCTGCTGTTGTATTTATTTCCCCAGATGAAATATGAATGAAGGTGTAAACCATGTTATGATTTATGGCTCTGTTGAGGTGTGTGTACAAAAAAACCCAAATAACAACATGTTCTAATACCAATGTATTAATAATGCAATTTTATGTCCGATGTAGTTTTTAACTGCAATACTAACTGGACTTGTTCTAAACAGTATTAAGGGCTGAACTGTTCATATTTGTTATGAAAGTTGGCAGCCTGCACTTATCAGAGCTTAGTGGTTGCAAAGTGGTGCTGAACAATTAAGATAGAAGACAAAAGGAAATGAATATATAGAAAATTAAGCTTTGTTAATTAGGCTGATATTACACATTTCTTTCTGTGGTATTTGATGCAACAATTTATTACAGATCTTGATTAATGTCCATTGCAAGCCAAGAATATGTACTTTATGAGCTTTTTTAAAAAATAGTATTATCCTCTTCTAATCAATATTTTTAAATGTGGAAATCTCTTTTTAGGAATGCTAATGACTGCCAATGAAGCCCCTAAAATGAATATCTATTATATACCAGTAAGTATTACAAGTTGTTCCTGATATTGCTCCTAAAGACACAATTGTTTGGTGCCATTCAGGTATTTCAGTTGAAATTCACATCTACATTGTCTGAGATGTCACAATAAAGTAAATTTAGGTTAACTATAATTTATTAATTTACCATGTTGAATTACTTAAAAAACCTGTAATTTGCTTTTTGCTGCCAGTTTCAAAACTGGTTAGTGGCTGCAGAAAATTCAGGTGGAGCTTTTTTTGATAACTGATTAAAAATAGGAACTATGTTTTTCAAGATAATAATTTTGCTTTGTTAAATATTTTATTAGTGTCTTTAATATGTGGTGTACAGTGACATAGTCATAGCAGTAAATATTCTTTGTTCTGACAAAGTGATACTGTGTGACTTCAGGTACAGCTCTTGAATGTAGCTTCTGCTCAATGCCCTTCAAATGCAGCTTTTCACAGGATAAGCTTTCCACTTGAAAGGCTTAACTGTAGATTTAACTACATGTTTTATCTCTGCAGATTGGTTTTAGGGAGACTGAGCTGCAAGCCTTCTGGTGTAAGGGAATTGTACAGAAAATTACACCTGAATTTCACTCTTGGTTTAGTTCCTACAGTGTGTTCTCTAGAGGTTTTCTTGTTCTGATAGAAGATAAATAGTAGGATACCTATGTAAATTTTACATGCAGAATAGCTGACCAGATTCTAAAAATACATAACTTCTTAATTAATTTTGGACAAACTATAAAGTTTATTAATATTGAAATACGTATTTTACTATTTTTAAGTGAGCCAAAAAGTCTTCATTTAGCTAATAGATTTTAAGCTAATTTAAATTTCATATTTATCAGTTCATTTCTGGTCATCCCCCACTGCCATATCTACTGTGTATGATCTTGATTATGTTCAGGATAGAGATTTATGAGTTTACATTTCTCTTTGTGGAATAGAATATATATACATGTTGTATTTGTGTGTATAAATACAATAGTATACCTCTAAACAATTCTGTAGTCTGATATATTTACTTACATTATTAGGTTTTTGCATTTAAAGAGATGTGCCATTTTATACATGAGTTATGTCAAGCTGTTCTTTGGATGTGAATTGTCTGTTTCTGTAACTCAGCTCTACCCAACTCACATTTTGTTAACTGCACTGTTCTGTGCTTTGAGTGAGAAAGGGAGACAACATATATATTTTTTATCTATGACAAAATATTAGCTGTATTTAGAAGATGAACACTTTCTTTCCATTTACCTTGTCCTTTGTAAGGTTGAGAGAGGAGCTCTCCAAGCATTTTTTTTCTCTATCGTCTCTTTTAATTAATGGATTAGGGAACACAAACTCACTTCTTTTTGAAATCTGATGAGTTTTTAAAACTGGAATGGACTAGTTAGTCAATTTAAATAATCCAGATGCAAAAAAGCATTCCTTCTGTCACTAAAGGTAAGGTTCAGCTTATCTCTGAAAATTGTGCACTGAGATTGTTTTATGCAGGTGTGCATGATACATGAACCTGACAGCTATAGTACATGAGCAGTTCACATCCAACTTAGCCAAAAAGTTATTTCATTGTCTTGATTGTCACCAGTGATGAATGTTTGTTAGAACTTGTGCAAGCTAGCATTATTTTTGAGTATTCTTGCACAAACTGTAAATCAAAACAAAAAATATTTACTTTTTGCTCTCTCAAAAATCTCTCATAGAATCCTCTGTGAGTACTAAATTTGTGTTTCTGAAGTCAGACAAGTAATTTTTAGTTAAGAATTATAAGCACTCTGTATTAGATCTCAGATCATACCTAGAGACAATTTCGCAAACTTAAATACTGACTGATACTATCTAGTATTTTTGCAGCATGTAGGTTATTCCAGTGAAGATTAACATAAATTTTGCCCTAAACCATCTTCCTGTGTGACCATCCCCTGATTTTTGTTACCTGAGTCTGCCTAACCTTGTTTGGATGGTACCTTTTTGTGGGTTTTACACACACTGTGACATGAGTATACAGATGGACCCAAATGATGAATAAAAAGCATAAATCCGAATATGAGTTCTATATTTGAAATATTGATGTATACAAGAAAATTTAAAATTTATTTTAAAGGCTACTGGCTAGTTTAAATTTGATTTTCAAATAAGCTAAACTTCTCCAGTTTATGTCAATGGCTTTGAGTTTGAAGGCTGTTGAACATACCTGAAATACTGTTGTTACTTTTTTAGTTGACAATTTGTAGTTCATTTCAAAACATGTAATACTTACTTTAGACAATAGAAAAGTTAAATAGTAGTGAGAAGTTACTTTGAAATAGAGACAGAAATCTCACTCTGGTCTGATTTTTTTAACCCTGTGCCTTTTTACAGGCAAGGCAGAAGGGGCTGGCACAGCCAGTGTAGCATAATTGAATGGTGTTTTCCTACATTTCCTAAAAATCAAGTATGTAGCTCACTAAATCTGTGTTTGTTGGCTGTTTTGTTTATTTTTTAATCTACCTTTTAAATGACGAAAATATGAAATGGAGGACTTGTGTCAGCCTTCAACTGCTCCAGGGCTTTTTTTATTAAGGAAAATTTAATGTTATTAACACGTTCATGTTACAGTTTTATTCCTTGATCTTCCAGACTAGTTATTTGAGCTCAGAGTAGCACACCTGTCCTTTGGTTTCTCTGTCAGTAGATGATTAATACATGTGTTTTTTCCATCCTTGGAAGACTTTACTAATTTCTTTGCACAGGCAGAGTTAAGTTTAGTTACGTGGGTCTTTGGAGCAAAACTTTGAAGAACTGTATTACTTAATCTCTTTTCATGGTGCCATTTTCTATCTTTTCCTAAGAACTAGGATTCACAATTTTTTTAATGAGTAACTTAATTTTTTCTTTGTTTCTTTAAGGTAGGCTGAATAGTACTAAAAATATGTCTTTTGTCTTTGAGATGTTGACAGGAACTGAGTTACGAGTCTTGTTGATTTCTGCAACAGAATGGATGCCTGGGAGAAATGCTACTAAGTGCAAAGGACAGTTATGTAAATAAAATCCATTCATTTGCCCGTGCTCATCATTGGCCTGTAGTGCTAAAAATTATTCTCTTGTTTTAAATGCTCATTGGAACAGCTATAAGGAATTGCCATGGCTGTGATCAAGGAGGATACTTTAAATCCCAAATGTATGGTGCTGTGCTCTATGTAAGGAGAAAAGAATTCACAGCAGTGGGACTTGCAGAGCAGTGTGTGCATAGATGGGTGCAGACAGACCCAGCATCCGCTGTCCATGATTGGAGTTGGCCAGACAGTGCAGGACTGTGCCCAGCCCAGCATGCCCAGCCTCTCAGCAGGTTTTATTGGTGTGGGCACAGTGCTGTGCTAGCACAGCTCATGACTGGTGAACTGGAGCTGGCTCATGTCTGGCCAGCTTGGAATGTGCTCTGGCTGAGCTCATGTCTGACTGAATTATCTGTGCCCGTTCTCTCCATTGTGAACGCCAAAGCTAAATTTCCATTTCAAACCCAAAAAATTACTCTTAACTTCAGGATTATAAGAGTTTTGACAGTGAGTATCATAATATTGCTTGTAAAAGAAATGGCACGCATCAGCTTTTCCTGCAGAAGTTTCATCAGAGTGGGTATGACAGCTGAGACTAGGAATGTCTGGGAACATTGCATTTCTTATAAAGAAGTAAAAAATCACTGCAGTTTTTTCTTTTGTGTGCAAAGCTGTAAGTAGAGGAAGTACAAGGTGAATTTTTTTGTTTTCTAGAAAGGACAGACAGGTTTGATTTTCAATGGCAAGATACCTTATATAGGTACACAGTACAGAGTGACCAAAAAGCAAATTGAATCTGACCCTTGAAATTAAATGTTTGTATTACATAGGCAACATTAGTGGCTTAGCTTAGAGACTTTGTTTTTGTTTTATTTTGCTGGGATTTAATGAGGGCAAGTGCCTCTGAATTCCTGACTGGAATTAGGCTGTTTGCCATTAGTTTAATAGCTAACTTGCAGTTTATGCAAACACTTGGAGCCTGCTTCTTGCCAGCTGGCTTCCTGGTTCATCACTTTGATGTGTGCCTCAAGAAGGTTGAAATGAAAGTTGTGTGTGCCTTGGGATAGTTTTTAGACTACTGACTCAGAAACCTAAGTTGATTCAATAGTGCAAGCAGGTCCTGGTCAAAGAAGTGAAGAGAGCAGAAGTTCCATTGACACATGGTGGTCCCCTGACCTGGAATCTAAGATGAGTCAGATTCTCTTTAAGCTTAATTGAGGCTGTCATGTTCCATAACATACAAGGTTCTCTTTGAAGGTTGTACAGAAGGTGCTCTGGGTGGAGAGCAAGGGGCTTGGGTTTTACTCTTAGTGTTTACTTCTGGTTACACAAACTTGTCTGATCTTAGCACAGATGTTGCAAATCTGTCCTGTCTCATTTATTGGACTTGAAACTTTCGGCTACATGAACATACTGAAACTGAAACTTGCTCTATTCATTAGGCTGTTAAAAGAAGAGAGCAATTAAGCATGTAATTAATTGAGTGTAATATTCTGTGTTCTGGGTTTTTTTTACTTTCCTGCAGTCTTGGCAGAACACTCCCTGTTGAGGCTAGAAGCAATGTACTTTTGGTGTAGTGAAGATATTAAGCTCTTCAAGGGAAAATAAATCCTGGAGCGTCTCTGGCTTCTTTTCAGGTGGTTTTGGAAAATAATTTGATATCCTAGCACTCCCCTAGTTCAGGGCTGTTGGAGTTATAAACTGGAAATGCTTCAAGAGCAAGTATTTCTTGCCTACTCAATGATTCAGTTGCTCTAAGAGTATAAGGGTTCTGGTTTCTCATACAATACCTACTTTGGATACGTGGCTGTCCCTATTGTTGGAAATATGAATTTTGTCCTCTTAAAATCATGTGGCTTTTCAGCTAAACCAGGCATTGTTTGCCTTTCATACATTCTTTAATTTCTTTAATTGATTTTGTTTTCTCTTTTTTGATACTCCTCTAGTCTAGTTCAATTACCGTTTATCAGCATCTTTTTGTTTTGAATATGCATCAAAAAAGCTTATTTTTAAATTTTTTTTTTCTTGGATTTATAAAAAAAACTGTTTTACAAGACCTGAGGAAAAGCTAGTTTTTCCTGAGTGGTTAACCCTGAAACAACATAATCACTGATTAAGGCAACAAATCCTATTAGTTTACATGTTTTCATTAAATGCTCTGGTTATTTGGTAAAACAAATCTGTAGATGGAGCTTGTACTGAAGAAAATACAAGTGAAAGCAGTTTTTTAATATCTTAGTTCATCCTCTTTATTTCTTTCTGGATATTTGTTTGGAGTAGTTCTAGAATGTAAATTAGGGATGAACATGCTTTGGTCATAGGTGCCCAGGTGAGCTGCTTCTAAGTGGCTGAATTGGTCAAAATTGTGTTCAGTTCACTCACAGAGAGAAAAAGCATTTATCTGAAATAGGTATTTTCTGTCAATCTGTGACAGGGTGCTCTCACTAGTTCTATACAAGAAGTTATGACCATCAGATACCTGTCTTTACAATCTGTCATTATTCACTTTAGGAAGTGTGGGAGTTTTCCCCTGTGTTATACTCTCCACATTTAGCTCTATGATCACAGACTTTTAGAACAATTTTATTAATCTGAGACTTACATTTTATCCATTTGGGATCTGCTGATTGTCTTTTTTTCTCTTTTGGGTCTTTATATGATAGGAATACAAACCTACCTGTCCACATCTTGTATTTCATACCTTTAGGGCCAGTGTTCTGTACAGTCAGCTGTCATTCAGATAGTTTGCGGATGCAGTTACAGTGAGACCTTCTGTACAGATTTTTGGCTAGTGTGGTAAAAGCTATGAATCAGACAATGCAATTCTTATTATATTTGTGTTTGGCATTTTGACACTAATAGAACAGATTTCCAGTAGAGTACAAGATTTTGATTTCTTTTAGAATGTTTTCATGTCTTCTGATTGGCAGTATTAGGTCATTCTGTATAGGTGCTGCCTCAAGTGTTGTCTTGAAGATCATGTGATGAGGCTGTGTTTTCTGGAAGACTAGAAGACAGTTGTTCATCCTATTCAATACAGCCCTTCCCTAACATGTTTTTGGTAAAGTAGAAAGCGACCATGAAACTGGCTTGTGCTAAGAGATTTTTTTTTCTATCCTGAAACAATATGTAATGTAGAGAAGCATTTCATATTCTGGGAAAAAAAGTATAGTAAAATAAAATGGTAGTTGTGACGTAAAATGGAAAATGTTGGTCTTAATCTTAGTTTGTTCATTTTGAAAACTGTGAAATGACTGGAAAGAAGGGTTGTTATGAAATAATATATTGCTTTAGGGCTGCCAAGTGTCAAAGAAGAAAGTTTCCATTAATAAAAAGATACTTGAGTGCATCTTTGGGCCTTTAAACTAATTTTGAGTTTTGATATATCAATCTTGCAAATTTGTGTTTTCCATCCAGAACAGTCTAATCCTTTACACAAAAAAAAAAGTCTGGTGAATGATACATTACCTATCTCACAGTATTTACAAGCATAGGAAAAAAGTTGTTTATCTTCACAAGCAGAAATGTGAGCTTCCTACTTTTAAGCTAAACACTTTCAAACTGAAAAATAACACACTGGGCTTATTCCCAACAAAGGATATCCTCCATTTCCCAAGTGCTGGCTGAGAGACACAGTCCCACTTATCACATGTATATAGAAGGAAAACACCAATGTGTGATGATCAGGAAACAATTTCTGATCTTCCTGTAAAACTTGTTGATGATCAGATGTTTCTGGTGCTGATGATGTACTAGTCTAGATTATAAATGTGTATGAACCCTGCTTAGTGCTGTTGTGGCTGTTAGTGTACTAGGCAGCATTTCTTCAGTATTTTTTGACCAGACAGCAGCACACTGACTGTAAAGTAATACGTATAGTTTATGTTAAACCCTTCATAGAGCACAGGAGAAAACTCTTAAAAGCAGTTGTATGGAATTATACCAGGTGATTGCCCTTACCACTGACAAAAGAATCATGTGCTTTTTAGTGTTGTGACTGTTTCTCAAGCAATTCTGTTCTTGCATTCTTATTTTAAGAAGCATGTTTTGAGGGGGGAGCATGCTCCCTTTGTTTTAAGCCTTGAGTATTTGAAAGATATTTTTTATTTCTTAACTTAAACTTGTTCTTTCCTTTGATCCATCTATTCTTCCCTTGATTTCTGAAAATCTAGAGATGCAGTTGCCTAGCTTCAGTCAATGAAGAGAGAGGCAGTCACAGATAATGAATAGGTGTAATTGCTGAATGGAAGTTTTGTACTTGTACATGTACTACATGTCTATCAGCATGTAATAAGAACTGGAGTGTTTTAGCTTTTGAATCAGAAAAGACAAAGCATGTGAGAATTTTCTCCATGTAATAATTTCAACTCAGTCTTTATTTCATTGCATTTGAAAGTACAGGGTAACTGTCATCTTCTGTGTTACATTCAGAATTGAAATGTCTTGTGAGTTATGACTATTTTATGCAGAAATAGTGGAATTTACAAAGATCTAAGATTTTTGTCAGAGAAGACCTTAGAAGTAAAAAAAAACTATCATGTATGTGAAAGCTTTCAAGTATTTATTTGAAAGCTGCTTTCTCTTTAAAATTATTTCCTGAATTGTGCAAAATTTCTTTAGCATTATGCTCTTCAGTGAAGTTGGTTTATGCTGAGCTTATCTTCATTATCTGGAGGAGCTGCATATTCCCAACAGGTAGTTACTTTTCCTTCCCTTTGTGTTGTCTGGCAGTACTTGCATAAACTCAGAAGTCTTCCTCCCAGTTTTGCAAAAAGCAATTAACCTGCAATAGTAGGGAGTTATTAGAAACTCACACATTCCTAGATTTCTGGTAGTTTGTCAGTCATGTAAGGCAGACAAACAGCTGGATTTGCCATTACCTTTATATCTGTAGCATTCCTCAGATTTCCCTAAAATACAGATCATCCTCAAATATGTGTTGTTTTAATGACTGTAAAGATATTTATGCTGTAACATTTCTTGGCATCTGGTGTGTACTGTAAGAACTCTGTTCCCAGCCACTTAAAAGCACAAGAGGCAAGATCCTACACAGTGAGACAGTTGAGGAATTTTCCTGTCCCGTCAAGAGAAATTGATAAGGGGACATGTTGGGACTTGGCATTTCTGGCTTATTTTTGGTGGTTCTTACTTGTTAATTTAGATTGCCATCAGGGGCTGTTGTGTACTTACTGAAACCAATGCATGTGTTACTCTCATCTATGTTAGTAGTGGAGTTTTGTCTGTTGATGGCCTGTGCCCTTTGTATAGTAAGAAGAATGGCATATGTGCCATTATGTTTTGAGAAACAGATTTCTGAACATATTAGAACAGTTGGAAGCTGTGTAGAACTTCTTTCCTTGTTTAAAAGGAAGGCCAAGACATTATGAAGTTTCCCACTTACCATTTCCTTGTCTGCCTCTACTGTAGTCCCAGTTGTAAAGGCAAGGGAAGAACTTTGCAAGGAATTTATTCTTTCTAATTTGTCATGATGGGATGGAGGTTTTTGTTAGACTGTGTAAACCATAAAGGTGGTATTGTTGTGAGGGAGATTGTGCTGGTTCAGTGACACAGAGTCCCTAAACAGTAAATTGACTTCGTGAAGGTTTTGATGAGTACCAGGACCTATGCAAAGGAATTGGTATGAGCACTTAGTGTAATGTGGTAGGGAATGGAAGGTGTGGATGGCCAGAGTAAAATGTGGTTCCTGACTTACTGTCAGTAAGGCATTAAATCAGCTGATCATACCTCATCTACACTTTTTTTTTCATGGATAAAGAAAAACAATCAACACATGTCCATAGGTAAATAAAACCAGTGAAGAGGGTCCCAGCTGAACTTACTGCACAGTATTAAGGCAATTGTCCTAGTTGCCTCTCTTTTTACAGCTGGTATGCCATAGAACCTGCTGTGTAGAATAAAGACAGACTTTTGGTAACTCTTGGATTATTTCCAACTGGTATTTTTGGGAGGTGCTTGAAGCAGGTCATGGTTGTAACAGATACTTTGAGAAGCCACTCTCCCCTTACCTTTTGAGCTTCATTTGATTAGTTGACTTTGTGTGAAAGTAGTGTCTTCGTGTGCTTCAAGTTTCAGCGTATCTTTCTGACTTCACATTATCTCAATATTTACAACCTGTAGGGTTGATAAATAACAGATCTGTAGCAACACTGATGAAATGTTTATTTTATGGATGTCAGAACATGATAGGGACATTGGTGGAGGCATCAGATTTTACTCTTCATGCCATGGCTGGTAAGTCACAGGTGACTTAAGAAGTGTCCCTTTTTAGTTCTGTCTTGTGAGGAAAAGAGCTATTCTGGTAACCTTATTTACAGTTTTAAGGAGTAACTTTGTTTCCTTGAGGGTTTTTTTCCCAACATTATGAGCAACTGGACCATTGTCTCCTTCAAAAGATAGAAGGAGCATTCACAGTGAGAGCAGACCTGTGACTGGTTAACTGACTGTAGTACTTATCAGACCAGAGAGTATGTGATTAAAAAAAAATAAAAACAAAACCCCAAACCACCACTATAAAGCCAAACTGCTTAGAATTAGAAGTACTTACTATCTGATAACTGCCAGGGTGGAGAGATTTAGAATCTCATTTCTAGAAGATGCATGCAAGTTCCTGCAGGAGTTCTTGTTTAACACTGGGAAGGTCTTTAAAGCAATGTTTCCTTTAACATGCTCTCTAAGGAGTAAAACCTCCAAATAGTTGATTTGGCAGTGTCCATAGCATAGTGAAAGGTATTCAACCTCACTGATTAATGAATGTACCAAAAATGTCTGGATGTGCTGGAGTTAGGATGAGTGAAAAGAGCCAATTCATTGTATAGTTCAGTGAAATTTATGAGTGTGTGGGCTTAAAACCAACTGCAGTGCTGTTGTCAGTAGTGTGCCAAAAGGGGAGAGTGTGCTATTTAGTCTCTCTTGGTCATGTCTATACTCCACTGAGCTACTTGATATCTTTAAAAGCACCAAATTCACACCATATGATGCAGGGTGAATGAAAACATGAAATTATGAAGAATATATGGGAAATTTGTTTGGAGTTTATTCCCCAAACCAATTTAATTTAGAGAATCAAATAATTTTCTTCAGTCCATTAAATAGAATTACGAGATTAACAGAGCATAGTTGGAGTTGATTGTAGAGCATTCATAGGAAGAATGAAGATTACAAAAGAATGGAGAACTCAAAATTACAAATTGTTTGGAGCATATTGGTTGCTATGGGAATTGCTGTGTATGGAAATGTAGACAGAAACATAACAAGATAATGTGATCCCAAGGCTCCTTCTTAACACGAGCTGATCTCTTTGGCTGGCTGTGGTTGAAGGCCAAAAGCATAGTAACAAGAACAGAGAGCTGCAGCTTTTATCATCTACAAGCTAGAAAAGATCCATTGGGTTTTTTGAGTTACCAGTTGCAATTGATTTAATGTTAACTGTTAACAAGGTGCAATGAGGTGTTCTTTCTTCTCTTGTCTTCTCAATGCATCTAGATGGAAACTTTTCAAAGTTACTACATATTGAGATCTGTCTAATTCTTAAAATTAGAGAACAAAACATTGAAAACAATATTCTTAAAATGAATAGTAATTAATATTGCATGTAATTGCATTAATTAAACTTGGATATGCAATTAGGGAGCTAATTATGTTTAAAATGCAATTGCACATTTCTATCACTCCTCACACCCTGGGGATCATAATTTTTTTTTACCTCCCTCATTAGACCTTTTGTAATCTTTCTCCTGTTAAATGGTGTGATTGAAACTGAGAATATGCATGCATAGATGTGCATTTGCTTTCTCCAGCAATTATATCCTGTTAAAGGTTTTAAATGCTTTATATTGTGCCATTTCATTAACAAACAAACAAAATTAAGATTTTATTGTTACTATATGTCTTCTCCAAAGAATTCTTTTTTGTCCTGTAGGTAAATATGTATGTGAAGTCTTTGAGTTGGATATATAGAATATATTTAGTTTCAAGAAATTATAGCCTAGAAAATAATCTCTGCTTGTTGGATATATAGAATGGATATATAGAATATATTATATATCATATATATAGAGTTATATATAGGTTTTTATATATATATATATAGAGAGAGTTATATATATAATATGTATAGAGTTGGATATATAGAATATATTTAGTTTCAAGACAGTATAGCCTAGAAAATAATATCCTTGTTGAAGTGCTTTAAATTTTATTTTTTGGTTTTGTTTTTAATTGGGAATGGAGGAATGGATGAGCCACCTTGGATTCTGAAGTCAAGTCCCATCTCATTACAAGCACTCAGATTATATAATGTTTTTCTTCAATATTTCAGACTGCATCTGAAATTTGTTGTTTGCTGTTCCCCATTATTGCCACTTAAAAAGCTGCTAAGAGTTACACTCTTCTGATGCCTAACTCAGCTCTAGTTTATAGTGTCTCTGTGATGTATTTATTCCTTTGCAAGCATTACTGTTTCAGAAATCCTCCTTGCTGCTTTTCACAGTCCTGGCTACAGTTTGCATTCACATGTACTGGACTTGTTCAAAATGTCTCCACCAACTCATTAATAATTTTTCACAATATACTGTACCTAGATATCTGTTGAAGACCTTAAATATGTGCTATTTTTGTTGTAATCACTATTATTCAAATAATATGGCAGTGAATTATTTAGTTAGTACATTTTTGTTATTTAGTAATGGTCTTAGTCAAAATGTGTGGAAGGTACCACAACACATAGATTTTTGATAGAAGCTTTTACTTCTAAAATACAAAAGAACAGTGATAGGATGTGTTTTCATGCTTTTTTGTTACTAGCTCTATCACTACGGTGTGGCATGATACAGCCTTACAGAGTTCATTTTTGTGAAACTGAAATTTTTCTGAATCTCATGCAGCCACAGCAAATAATGCCTCTGCTTTCCAAAGCCTCTGGAACTGTGTGGTTAAATGCTGTCCACATACATTAAGTTAGTCTTCTAGAGAAAATTTGGACAGTCTAAACTTTCTAGATTCTACTGAGTAATTTTCAAATCCGATAAATGCTGTCTGTGAGCATTTTGCGTATTTCAGATTGCGAAAATAAACCAGTGAAGATTGGGAGGGTTGGTCTTACTATATTTGACATCTTGTTTATTGCTGAAGAGTTTATCACTGCCTTGTTTGAAATCTTCCAGGAACTTACTGTTTAACATTCAGAAAAACAGATTGGAACCTGTTTTTACTCCCTGAGAAGCAAAGAGCAACTGTTCAGTCACTCTTGTAGAATTGGTCTTAGAAACCTTCAAACAGATACTTAACAAAACTTGTCTGGATGTGCATTCATAGTAGTTTAATTTAAATCTCTTGATATCTGACTATGGAAGCTTCTACACATCCTAGACTTCTTTTAAGTAGTTGAACATGTTTAGTACTAGTTAGGATTAGGGCAGGTTTTTGGGGCTCTAAGAGCTCTACAGAGCTGGCTGTCAAACTGTTGAGTGGTGTTTAAAAGTGTACAAGTGCTGTCTGGTGTTTCAAATGAAGATAAGGAACGTCTGTTGTGGGCTGGGCATAATACCTATGCTGTTCTAGGCTTTGTTAAATTTAGGAGAATTACAGGCCAATGACAGGGTGATATTTCTACAAAAGTGCTCAGGAATTAGGCATGGCCAGAAGAACATTCTGGACCATGTAAGACTTGTGGTGCCACAAGATTACGAAGTCAAACATCTTGTAGAATAGAATACAAAGAACTGTGATTTTTGAAGTTTTTTTACAATATTTAAAAAATATTTTTCTGTGAATATTTTTCTCTTCCATTTCTTTGACAGTTTGGTCTCGGACTTGTCTCTGCTCAGTTGCATGCTAGATGACTCCTCATATTTTGTGCTTTCTATGTGTAAAGTAGACAAATATTCTAATGTGTGTAAGAAAAATTTGATATTAGGTGGCACAATACTAATAATTATTAAGTCCACCTTTTTACTTTCTATGGGTTGGAATAGGATGAAAGGCAGTGGTGAGGTGTCTGCATTACCATGGTAGTGGTAAGTTTTGCTGTGGGGAGGAGGCACTGGTGTGACCCATCTGTCACTCTGCCTTGCAGTGTGGTGGTGGGACACTGAGGGACAGCTGTGCTTTGGTACCTCCTGGGTGCCATTTCCAGTGAAGGAGGAAGGTGCTGGGAGGGGAGCAAGGCACCCCCTCACTCACTGCCAGCTGGGCCCTGCTGGTGGGGGAAGCTCCTCTCTTGATGGGCAAAAACATTTTCAAAGCAGTCTTTCTGACTTTCAGTAGCAATTGGCAGAAATTGTCTCTAGAAGTGGTTATCCTACAGAAAGCAGCATAATAATGAAAACAGGAAAAAATATTAATTTGATCACTGTTGGTGCTCACGTCTGGTTTTCCTGTGCTAAAAAGTATTTGGATAAAAGCCAAGCATAGATGTGCATTCATTTAATAATTATTTTCCCACTGACTGAGTGCAACTTTTCTAAAACTTACAGAGAAACCTATTTGGCATATCATGAATATCGTACAAATTATATCTGTCACTTAAGTTGCATGCAATTACCTACCTCATAACATTTTCTGATTTGTGCTGTCAATTTCAGTGCCTTTTTCTCTGTGAGGTGTGGTAGATTTGTGCCTTTTCACTCCAAATTGCCAGTATATTACTTGACTACACAAACTCCACAGTTTTGTTTTGTTCTGGTGGCTTTAGCAGGGACTGCAGGCCAGGCTGAGGTGGTGCCAGTGCTGGATGGCAGTGGCTCCAAAGGGTCCCACTTGTGTTGCAATGTGGCCACTGTATGGAATGTCATGAACTGGGGAAGACAGGCCAGTTTCACTTCTCCCACCTTGTCCCTGGAGCCCAGTGCAAACCAACCCTGTCAATTGTTGCTTTTGTATCTGGGCGCAGGAATGGTGGAGCCCTGGAGCTTGGCATTCTGGAGTGCTTTTAGCATCATCATGGGACAGCTGTTGTTTGGCAGTGGACCATTAAATTCTGCTGTTAAAAATGCAGTAGCAGTTAAATTATGTGAAGAATTACTATTGCAAAAGAAGGACAAAATTTTCTTATTTATGTTCTTGTCATTGTGGCTGATACTGTTTGTTTTTCTATTTTTTAATTTCTTTCCAAGCTTTAAAAAATGTTTCATTTTAATGCATGACGCAGAGCTCCTAAGGTGTCCTAGAATAGGTAGGCAAGTGGTTTCAGCAGGGTGGGAGAAGGGGAAATAAGGTAATAAACATACACAGATATCTCTGTAGGGTTTTCCTTTCTGACAGTTAACATGCAAAATTTTAATAATGGTTGGACTTTCTATTTTTTTCCTGGTATTCTGCCACCACTTTTTTCCATTAATTATCTCATTTCCCCCACTTTGTTTTCTATGATCTGATCATCCAGTTCACTTCACAGATGATTGTGAATAATCAGGTTTTTGCTTCATGTATTTCATGGCACAGATTATGCCCCATGAAAGGTTTTACTCTAAGTATCAGGCTTTGCATATAGGAGAGAATATTGTCCTTAAATTTTATTAAAAGAGAAGTTTTGTTTAGTTAGTAAGCAGCTTGGGAGTTTTTTTAGTAAGAAGTACAAACTGCTTCATCTAAAATAAAATTGTAGTCATGCTTTGATGGTCTGGTAATGAGGCACAGATAACTGACTTAAGTGACATGAAGACATTTAATAGATCTAGACTGCTTTCTTTTCAATATAAAAGTTTTTTAATATATAAGCTTAATATAAAAGCTTATTTAAAAAGTGGGTTAGGGGGAAATAAAAAATCTGGATGGAGACAAAAGCTTCTGGAATGTTGGCAAGAAGTCAGTCTGAATGTTATATATGTCATTTATTCCTGGAGCAGACATGGAGA
Organism: Ammospiza caudacuta; assembly: GCF_027887145.1. Lineage (NCBI taxonomy): Eukaryota > Metazoa > Chordata > Aves > Passeriformes > Passerellidae > Ammospiza > Ammospiza caudacuta. The sequence continues at coordinate 82,248,130 of NC_080595.1, forward strand.
TTTTGGTTAATTAAGTGGGTAAAATGTTTCTTGTTAGTGACATCTTGGGTATTTCCTTGGAAGTGCTTCGTAATTGGAATGAAATATGCAGCATGGTAAAAAAAAGTGCACTTTTCATTTGGCATGTGATGGTTTCAGCTAGGGCTGAGATCTTAGGAAGATAAATTGTATTTAATACAGAGAGACAGTAGTGGGCTAGAATAAAATATTATTGTCTTGAGTGTTACAGGCAAGAATATGATAGATAAAATGTTATGGTCCAGAGCACAATTTTACAGGGTTTTTTGAGTGTAGTTGTCTTCAAAATAAGACTTTTGAATTAGAAGAAACACACTTTTTAAATTAACAGCATTATCTCATACAGTTAATCAGCAATCAAGTTAAAACAAGCTATGTATATGTTAAATAAATAAAATCACTTCTAGTTGTTTCCCTAATTGAATAGGATCTTAAAATGCTCTTGTGTCACAAGCATTTGTATGATTGACTGGAGTTTTTAACATGAATTTTTAGGAAACAAATCCGAAGCCTCGTTAAAAGTCCCACTGGAATTTAGCTGGTGACTTAACATTCTAAAATGTCAGCTGATTTACACTAGGGAGAGAAATGCAGTGTTAGATTTTTCCATGCAGCTAACTCACCTGCTAAAATAAGACTACTGGAACAGCTGAGTGTGGCTGCATGAGTCAAGATGGAAAGGAATCTCAATCAGAACAGCAGGAGGGAAAAGTAAAGGGAGCTGATTTTTAACTTGGGGAATTGGAGGAAACTTATATGGAAAAATACATTGATAGTGCTACCTAACACTGGGCAAACAAATCTTTTGCCTCATCATGGAAATATGCAAGTATTCTTAATATTTTCTATTATCTGTTCATACAGTCTGGGTTTATCCCCGAATAAAATACATTAAATACATCTGTGGTGTTATAATTAAGATAAACAGGGTAGAGTAGGATTTAACATGATTGCATAGTGAACCTAGCAAGTTAAAGATCCAGCAGCAATTTACAAATTAGTTGCTATCTAGTGCCATTAGTTTGTAATTTCTTCTATAATGTTTGGCTCCAGTTAAACTTGAAACTTTGATCTAAATTAAAATAACACTTACATAATCTATAGTACTCTTTGTTGGTAATGCAAGCAATAGGTTTGTGTTCTCTAAGTGCTGTGGGATTAATTTGTTTGTAGCATAGTAGCCAAGAGCCTAACTGTAGGCTTTCTGTAAGAAAATGCAATGTTAAAACATTCCATAATATCCACAGGTTTTAGGACCTGCCCCAAAATGGTGTTCCTTCTTGGACAACTTGACTGAAGAACTGGAAGAGAATCCAGAAAGCACTGTTTATGATGATTACAAATTCGTTACCAGAAAAGATCTTGAAAATTTAGGTAAAATATATACACTCTTTGGCTGACTTCTTTGTTGAATTTTTGAACATTTGCACATCTGATTTTTGTAATTTCAGTGTGGTGTATGAGGGCTGCTAGAAATTCACTGACAGTAGTTTTCTCTTGTTTTCTTGGTTATAAATATTCCAGACTGATGGGTCTAAGTTCTTTGATTCCCAACCAGTATAACACAAGACACTAGTATTTCTCAGATTTTTATCTCAAGAAGGTGATTGATATTTGCTGGTATAATGCATCTGGGAATCTGTTGTGCTTTCATATGCCACATGGAAGGCATAGGAAGAAAAGTTGGTTTAGTTGTCAAAATACTTTTGAGGTGCTGAAATAGAATTTGGAACTTGCAACCAAAGGTTGCCCTATTTGAATGTAGTAATTTTCAGAAAATGCAAATCATTCTAGGGCTAACAGTTTCAAGAAATTGAAATACTGAAAATTATATAGCAGAGAAGGTAAGCAACCTTGTCTTGAGGCACTTAGTCCTTTTTCTGTCCATTACATGGTTTGATTGCAATGTTTTGCTCCAGTTTACTTAATTTATCTCTGACTGTGAGTGTTGGGTTTGACACAGGGCAAAACTCTTTAATTGAAAAATCTATCACACTAAAAAAGGGATTATCAAACATTTATGGACTTCCCAAAAATCATCCTCTGGAATTCTTTGTGAAGTTCTATAGAGAATAGTGCATGTGGGAATTTTTAAAAAGTGCTCAGTAACATGTATTATGGCAAGAAAAGTGGATCTGGTTGCTCCGAAGAAGCTTAAAATTTTTTGCTGGCCAAAACGATTCTTATTCCCACTTTTAATTAGTCTTGATGTCATGACTATGACTGTTAGATTGATATTTTGCATTGGCAGTGTTTGTTTGTCTTAAGGAAGTGAAGTGGCTGTCTTGGAATAGAAGTTCTTTATATGTGAAAGTTCTTTGAAATTCTCTGGAACTTTTTTCCTAGGCCTTGCTCATCTCATTGGATCATCATTGCTCAGAGCATATATGCATGGCTTCTTCATGGACATAAGACTTTATCATAAGGTAACTATGGCTGAATCTTGTCAATTTTTATTCTTAACAGTAAAATATATGTGCTGTGGGTTTTCTTCGTCTTTTTGTAGTTTTTTGTTTTGGCTAGATTTTTTTTCCATGCAGATAATGGACTGTGTCCTGTATTAATGGTACTTTCTTTTTACTTCCTCCTGTTTGTTCAAAGGCAAAAATGATGGCCAACCCCTTTGCCTATGAAGAATATAGAAGAGAGAAAATAAGGCAGAAGATAGAAGAAACTCGTGCACAGAGAGTTCAATTGAAGGTAAATCCTAGAAATAAATGGTATACTTTGGGGAAAGGTATTCATAAAGAGTAATGTACTCCTAAGTGTATCGTAGAGATGTAGTGACTTAGGAGTTGAATCTGTTCATCATTGCACACACAAAGTAATTTATAGAACTTCTTGAATGGAAACAAAATTCTCATGTGTGGGATTTTGAAAGGCTGATACCAAACTAAAAGAGCAGGTCTCATCTCATTCGCCACTTCAGCAAATAGTCCACTGGTAAAGCTTTGCATTTTCTACTTCTGTCATTAATTACTTAAGCCATTGAAACATGATACTCTGGAAAGAGATACATGAAAATTGTATTGTGTTTATAACTAGTAACTTTCTAGATTGGATCTGTTCAACATAAAAGGAGAAAGAGTTGCTTTTAAAGTTCTAAAGGTGATGCATTAGAAGTTAAAAATAATATACAAGTTCTTAAATCTTCTCTAAGGGCAGTTACTTTACTAGTACCTAGAGATATTTGGAACTAGTCAAGGAGCTTTTCTGCAACAGTTGTAAGTAAAGCATGTAGGTTGCATGTGTAAAAAGGCTAATTTATTAACTTATTTCCTCTTTTTAGAAACTCCCAAAAGTTAATAAAGAACTTGCACTCAAACTGATTGAAGAAGAAGGAGAGGAGCAACAGTTTAGTAAAAAAAGAAAACAAAAGGTGAGCTCTTGTTTTGGTGAATTCTCTAGCTGGGAGCACAGAACTAGCAATGCTTACAGGATTTTTTTTTTTAATTGTTGCTATTTGGCCAAAGAGATTCAAAATACCATTGGTTCTGTTTCTTATAAATAACTTATTCTGGTAGGTGGCTTTAAGTGTATTTGACTGTGGCTGCAGCACAAAAAAAGCCATATAGTGACTTGATGCTAAAAATTATTAAATACTCACTGTGAAGGTAATATGGGTTTCACAGAACTCCAAAAACTGGTTAATGCAGCCTCAGTACCACAGCTGTTCAAACAAGACCTGTTGTTTGCATATGTTTTTGGTATTTTGGTGGTGACCATGACAGGATAGATGTTATCTATAAAATTTAAGATACAATTGCCTTTTTAGTATATACAGTTAGCATTCATGATAGGCAGACACTAGCCTGCATGTGATAAATAATGAAATTTTATGTGTTGAGGTTAGAGGAAGGATGAACTACTAAAAAGATAGGTTGGTGGTGAAACTTAAATGAGAGTTCAGTAGATGGGGACTGAAGTACCTAGAGATTGTGTTATTAAGTGGACTAAATAGAGTGTATATAAAAATGTACATAGAGATTATTTTTCTCAAACAGTATTAGAGTCCTATGACAAGCAATTTATTTCAGGCTTTGGGATTTAATTTTTTTTGTGGTTGAAAGTTACACATTTGCACTGGTTTTGTGTTTGAAATTTATTCTTGTTTTCTGTATCCTTAGTTCCACCCTCCTTTTCTTCAATAACAAGGAAAACCTAGTGCAGTGGTGGGATTAATATGCTGGTATAAGTTGAGCAATGTTAAAAAATTAAAATTTTCTATTAAAAAGCTATGTGTGCACTGATTTTAAAATGACAGCAACTGGTCTTCTCCTAAGATGAATTAGTAGCTTGAACTATTCTGAATTCACCAGCAGCATAATTTACACTGAGTTCATTTTACTTTGACATGATTTAAACTGCCTTTTACATTCTGTGTGTGAAAGTAGTGAAGAAAAAGTGTTATAATATGTATAACAACATTTCCTCTTAAGTATTTACACTAAAATAATAGTAGCATTACATAAAGATACGTACCCTTATAAAATTTGTTTTACATGTTGTAGACTCATCCCCATCAGGCAGTATATTTGCCTTGCAGGTACTGCTGATTAGTCAGTAGATATCAACATGTCTCCAGACTAGCTGGCTGAATGTATGAGAAACATTTATCTGAAAATATTAGTAATTGTGTATTTAAAGTGTCTGTACTGTGTATTAAAAAAACTCTTGCTTACAGGTAGCTTAAAACAATCTTTGTTAAAGTACAATAAGCATAAATCTTGATTTTTATTTGACCTGGAAGGATAAAGCAACAGGCATTTCATATGCTGGTTATTAATTTTGTTTAATTAAGGAAAAGTGTTACGTATTTTGTTAATGTCTGTTTCAGAATTGTCTAACTTGCTCATGCTTTGCTCCTGTTCCAGAATCTGCCCAGCCTTCTCAAAGATGATCGCTTTAAGGTCATGTTTGAGAATCCAGATTTCCAGGTGGATGAGCAGAGTGAAGAATTTAGGCTACTTAACCCACTTGTTTCTAAAATAAGTGAGAAAAGAAAGAGGAAGCTAAAGATCTTAGAAGAACTGGAAGCACAAGGACAGGTAAAATATTTTCCCATTTGGATTAAGAAAGCCTATGGAGTTTTTTTTTCCTCTGTTTCAGGCATTCAGACTTTTCACCCCAGAAAGATGAAGGCAATGCGAGAAATGTCTTATCAGCTACAATAATTAAGTGTCATTTATAAATTTAATCTAGTTTTTAGATGCAATACTGTTTTTGCACAAACACAGGTTTGAAAAACATAAAATATGTAGATGGTAGCAACTTTGTGATATATTTTCAGCTTATTTGCTGTTACTGCTTTTGTTCAAAAGTTGTAGCTCTCTTCAGCTGTATCTGTGTAAAAGCTGTCACGTACTCCAATTGCAGGAATGATTTGGAAAGAAAATTAGTGGATGATTTCTTATTTTATACTATTTTTGTCTGCAGGAAGAGGAGGAAGAACCAGAAGGAAAAGCAAGTGATGCAGAAAGTTCTGAGAGTTCAGATGATGAAAAAGGCTGGGTTGAAGAGGTCAGGAAACAGCGCAAGCTTTTACGCCAAGAGGAAAAACTAAAGCGGCAGGAAAGGCTCAAGGAGGATCAGCAAACATTACTAAAACCTCAGTTTTTTGAGATTAAAGAAGGAGAGGAATTCAGAAGCTTCAAAGACTCTGCCAAAAAACAAAAATTAATGAAGTAAGACTAATGTTCCTATTTTAATAGGTTGGAGTGGGTGATTCTCAAGTATTTCCCTACAGTGCAGGCCCGCAGTGTTTTGGCATGGAAGCACTTGCTAGTGTAAAGCTACATTTGGTGATCCAAGGGTATAACTTAAGGTGACATAGTCATTGTATGCTTTGTTTTATAGATAAAAAAATACACTATTTAAACTAGGACAGAGAAACAATGCAAATAAAATTAGTAAGATACTCCTGAGTCAGACTGGGGGATCCATTACTCAGTGTTAGTGCAGTGCTGCTCTCACAGGTAACAGTGATGTCTTGTGAGACTGGTTATATTTCTCCACCAGTGTCACTATGAGGTTAACAGACTGGATGTTTTTAATCTGGCTGTCCAAAAGGGTTTAGAATGCTACATGAGTAGTCACTGTTTTGGGAGTAGGATCAAGATGGGTCAACATGGTGAAAGAAAAATTGTTTTGTTTGGGTATTTTTATGGCATCTAGAAATTTTCAAAATCTACACTGTCCTTATAATGTCAGGACTTATTATTTCTGTTTTTCATTTTGCAATACAAAATACCAGGCTAGGAGGGTGTTTGTTAAGTGTAGTTTGTTTGGTTTGGTTCTTTCATTTCCGTAAATTGGTGATCATCTGAAATAATGGGTACATGGATAAGCATTTCAAACTAAAGAAAGAAAGAGCACATTAATTAAAGGACTTGGCTTTGAGGTGCTCAGTGGCTGCAAATCTCACTGATTAGTTTTTTTCAGAGGTGAGTTGAGCCCTTCAGAAGATGAGATTTAATAGAATTTTATTGTTTGGAGCACAGACACTCATTAAACCTTTCAAGACAGTAGCTTCAAAGTTCTTGCAGCACAGCTGGTGCAGAACAGAATTTTGACTGATGTTGGAAATGGGTTGTTGGGCTAGATGGATCTCATAATAAACATTTCTGTTTTATTTAGAATGAAATTGCACAGTCAAAGGAAAGAAAGTGAATAATACAATGGGGCTGTTTCTTTATGTCACTAATGACTACTCTACAATCTGTTTTTTTTATGGTGGGAATTTTGGGAGACACATAAAGAAACACTTGATAAAAATTCAACCTTTTAATTAGAATGATCATGTAAAGTGGATTTTTAAGTATTAGCAAGACAGTGTTCCTATGGTAGTCAGATAGTCTATGATTTCTGTATTGTACCTGTAAGACTTCTTTTAAGTAGAAATAGTGATATTTTATAAATAGGGATTTATAGCAGTTCAGCAAAACTGATTGCCATATTTTCCTTAGCTGTTTTTATCAGCAAATAATTTCACACAGGGATTTTTCTTTCTTCTTTTTATTGAATATGTCCACTTATTCTGAACTTTTAATTTCCTTAGATGTTTCCATTAACTGTCTTCTGATTATTTTTCTTTTTACCTTTGTTCCAGATGATGAAGCAACATTTTAATTTTGTCAGTTTTTCTTCTTTGTCAGGAGAAAATCTACTCCAGATATTCTGACGAAGTATTATAGGTTAAAAATAATTTTTTACATTGTGATTAGGTTTATAGTCATATTAGCTGTAACTTGGAAGGAGCCTGAAACACTGGTCAAATGGCACTGTATTCTTAGTGCAAGTGAAATATTTCATTAAAAGGCTGTATGGCTGCAGACTACTCATATACTGCTCTTTTGCACAAATTCAGCTGCTGAGCCCCAAAGAAAACTCTAAGGACTCTCAATTTGAAGCATAAAGATTTCGTTTTGTTCAAAATACAGAAGGCTTAAATGTGAAAAATGGTGTTAAAATTCAAGTAAATAAGCCAAGATAGTTGTAAGGAAGAGAAACGTTTTATATGGGTTTAAGGGAGAAAAATAATTTCTTCACCCCAGGAAAAGCAAAAGCATATACCACAGACCTGTCCTGTAGAGGAAGAAATATCTGTGATGACATAAACCATCAAAAGACTTTTAACAGGCTGCTTGTAAAGAAAGGAGAATGTCTTAAGATTTGCTGCTAATAGATATCCTCTCTGGTAGATGCACAAATAGGCTGTAATGTAAAATGTAAAAAAAAAAAAAAAAAAAAAAAAAAGAGGAGAGGAATTTGAGTACAGACCAGGATGACCAAAAAAATTAATGTGGTAGCATCACTTCCTTTGTTTTCTGAGTTGCTGTCATTGAATTGACTTACATGGGGGTTTTTTATCATTGTCTAAACAATTAGCTGTATACTCACTGATCCCCTTGGTGTTCATCCAAGCATTGTTCACAGTGTGGAGTTTGGTGTTCGTCAAATTCTTAGAAGAAATTTAAAAATCAACAGCTGATATCTGTTTCATATAATACATATCTGTTACCATTTTGTAGTCATAATGATTTAGCCTGGGTTAAGCTATCTTGTTTGGTTAGTAAGTGTTTTTACATATTAGAATTTTATGGAGAAAATAAATATGTTTTGTGCTGGCCTTATTCAGTGATAAATAGTCAGCATAAAGGTAATTAATTGAAGTAGGATACTGAAAACTGGAAAGACTGTAGTGGCATGTACAATCTGGTGAGGTTGGCATGTTTGTCTTTGATTTGATATATCCGAGTTACAGGATGATGGTCTGTGACCAATATAATTAAGTACCTTAATACCTTCACTATGCATTTAATGGCTGGATGTTCTTTTTCTCTCTAATCATATAATGTTCTACCTGAGGAAACAGTTTATGACTTATATAAAACTGGGTGTTTCTTTTGACATGTTCCTGACTCAGCACGGCTCCAAGCCCAACTTTTAAAGCAGTGATGCGTACTATAAATTTCTTTCTAGACCAACAGTCTACATTTTTCTGTCCAGGAAAGCTGCAAAATTTACTCATGATTCTATAAAACCCCTTGTTTCAAATCCATCTATGTTTAATTTTCCCCTTTTGTACTCTTAGGCTTGCACAACAAAGCTGCAAATCCTTGCTTTCTTTCCCTACAACAAAGTTTCCTACCTAGTAATTTGAAAGGAAACCATAAAAGGAAAGGATTTTTATCTGTGTGCTAAGAGTTTTTTTTATATACTTGATGTCCCTTTAAAGAGTATGTTACTGAGGTTAAAAAACGTCAAAGTCAAAAACTATAGTAGTCATATTTTATAAAAAGTATGACAGTTAATGTATGTGTCTTCAGAGGTGGCCAAGAAAGCCAACAAAAGCATAGTTGATATTCCTTAGTATTGGTAAAGAGATATTCCTGTTTTACAGCAGGAGATGTCCTGAAAAACTGTCCTCTAATGAAGAAAAAAAAATTGCATGGGTAATTTTTTTGTTTGGTTTTTACATTAGGGCAGGGGAATTCGCTTCCCATAATAGTGTGAATGTATCCCTTGAATTAATTTGTTCAGGAAGATGTAAAAAAACCAAACCAAAACAAAGAACCCAGCTGTTGTTTGTATATCAGTATGTACAATTCACTATCATTTGAGGTCTGCACATTTTCAGATAAATAGAGCCATACCTATGTTTTTTTTCAGTAAGATTACAACCCCACAGCATGTTGCTAGTACCTACTCATTTTAATTTTTCTCCTGACTGAAGCAATGTCTAGGCAGTCATGCTCAATAATTGCTGGGTAGTAGCCATATTTCTCCAGTTCATTTTCAAAGGGGAGAAAATGGGGCTTCACTTGAATGTAGAAATCCCACCACAATGTTGGTGACTGATCTTCTGCCACAGTTAGCTCTAAGGCTTAGCTTGTCTTTCCGATTCGCACAGATGGAACATGTTTTTACATGTACTCAATGAAAAATATACTACAGAAAAAAATACAAAGTACCTAGTCATGAGAAATAAAGTAGTTCTTGACAGTAATTTTTCATTGTTAATCTGAAAAGTCTTTGTTACATAAAATAGCTCATTAACCAAAATTCAGTGGACTTCAGAGACTTCATGCATAGGCCACAGCCATGAGTTCTTCATACACAGTAAATGCCCTTGACTTTGGTGGCTACTCTTTTTATATATGATCTCTATTTTTGTGATGATTTATTTTCTGCTTTAGAAATTGTACAGAAAAGGTCTCTTGGACCTCTTCAGAGGTAGCTAATGAGGCACTAATAGAATCTCAAATTGAAGAAACTAATTTTGTGTACAGTAAGGGGAATGTTTTCTAAGCACATGCACAGAGTGTGATCATAGAAGCCATGTCATGTTCTCAGAGGGTGCTACTTAACTCATAGGACCTACATTACAGGAGAAGGATGAGCCATGTTAGGACTCCCAGGTGCCTTTAGGGAGGCTGGCTGAAGGCAGCACTGTCCCTGTCTGCCTGCTTCCCCCTGAGCTGGAGGCTGTGTGGGAACAAGGTGTTTTTCTACTCCTCAGCTGTTGCAGTTTACAGCTCACCTTAACTGATGTTGGCAACCATGATAATAAATACCAGCTCACAACCTGGAGCCACTGGGGCACATCCATGTGGCTTGCTTTTGCAGGGCATTAACTTCAGTGGAGGAGAGCTGAAAATTGTCACTTTTGTCCACAGCACCTACCCCCTTGTCTGCAGAAATGCTGGAATTTGGTGCCTTAGGGAGAGGCTCTACACCAGTTTGCTTACAGAAACTCAGTGATAATCTGGGCTTGAAGGCATGTGCTTCTGTTGAGCTCCTGTCTGGGCCCAGGGTCTGTCTTTATCACATTCTCTTATTTGTATTGTTCTTTTATTCAGCAGACTACTTAGACTGTTTTGGGCACAGTGTCCAAACAGGCATTCGTGCTTGGATTAAATAGTGAAGTGATTCGTTTGGAGATTAATTCGTTCAGGTGTATAGTCAAGCTTACTTCCTTCCCTCAAAAGTGTTTCCAATTCAGAAATCATAAGATTTCAAGAAAACTGAATATATCTAGCATTACTTTTTTTATTTGTGCAGTTTAATATCACCAACTTTATTGGATATTTCAGAGAAAACTATTGCAATAGAAGGGTGTGGTTTTTTTCTCAACTAGAATCATGTTAATTTTTAGCAGCAAAAACAATGAACTTTACATAGATTTTAAAAGTGTTTCTATTGAAAGCAGTGTCTGGAGGGAATGATTTGAATTTATCTTTCTTTCTGTTTCCTGAGTGTTTTTTTTTTTTTTAGTTATGACATTTCAAGTTTTCAGAGAAATTGAGATTAGATTTGACTGCATTATCAACTTTTATTTAAAAGATAAGTAAAAAGATGGCAAAAATAGGGACTAATGTTAGTTTTTCTCTGCAGGAAAACTCTTGAAGATCGTTTAAAGCTTGAAGAAAAACTTGGCACACTCAATGTGTCTGATACCACAGTAGGCAGCAAACAGGCAACATTCAAATTAAAGAAGGTGAGCTATATGTGTATATATATCTATGTGTGTGTCTGTGTAATTTTTAAGGTAATACACAAGTAACTTAAGTTTTTGCATGAAAGAACAGGAACTTAAAACCGTCAAGCAAATGTCCCTCTTCATTTCTTTATAAGCTGCCAACTCCTCAGGTTCTTGCCAAGAAAATGAAAGCCTCCGGTAGGACTCTGTGTTTATCCTGTATAACTCAGGCAACACTCATAAAATCTTATGTTCTGGTGGAAAATAATGGCTTGCATCTTTTAATAGTTTATTTGCAGAGGTACCACCAGAAGTTTGTGGCCTTGCCTGACTTCAGTGCCAGCACCAATCAGATCTCAGTCTGCAGATCCAAACACAACTTAGGGTGCTGCAATTTAGGCTTTCTCTTGGTTCAGCACATTGAGAGGTCTCAGCACGATGGAAACAGAGCTCTAAAACACCTTTATTATTGACCTTATGTAACACAGGTCACAGGAATGAGCTCTGGTCCTATACTGGTTGTCAAATTCCATATAGAGTGTGTAGTTGACTGCTGCCTATTTACCTTGCCCAAGGTTTTTGATTTTCCATTCTAAAGAATTTTGTAGATTGCATACAGGTGATTTATAGTGTGGAGACAGTTAAATAAATGCCTCTGTGCATGTGCTACTGCTGCAGTACACTTAGGGATTTTTGTACTGGAAAATTACTTAAGAACTAAGAGAGGATCCAGTTTAAAAGCTGAAAACCCATATGAATTGATACTTGACCTGACAAAATTTCCTTTGGTTAAAATTGGTTTTCCTCAGGTAAACATCTTTGCTATAACACATTTCTCCTTATCACTGGTCAAATACTGTTCTCAGTGGTAAAACAGAAATGGCTAACACAAAAATGGCTAAGTAGTTATTTAATTGTCATGTTGGATATGCCTGAAGGGGAAAAAAACCACCCCAGAATTATTGACTGTTTCTACCTAACTTAGTTTATTGATTATTATCTGTTGGCAGATGTCCTTTTTCATCTATTTTTGATTCCTATATTGCTGGAATTTAAAATGTGGTGACTCTGGAATAAGTTGCAAATTCCTCTGCAGGGCCTTGTAGGGTAATCTTTCTGGCAATTTTATCAACTCTGTAACTGCTGGTGTCTTGTAGCTCATTAAATGGGGTTTGCAGGGCTTCTAAGAAGGTCTTTTTTACAGTAGCTTGAACTTACAAAGTGCAAAGCCACAAGGTTTCTTGCAGTTGGTGGTGCACGCTGAACTGTCACCTTTTACTGACAGAGATTTGAGAGCAAAGTAGACAGACCTTGCAGGAAGAAGACACTGCAGTGGTTCAGAATGCCAAATTTACTTGATTCCATCAGATAAGATACAGCTTTGAGGGTTTTCTTCAATTATAGTGCTTCTAACATGTATGGATTTTCTTTTCCTGACTTTTTACTGATATTGCTTTATTGAAATATGTACAAAGTCGTCATCTGCATTGAAATGACTTTTAAAAATCTAATTTAAAGAAAAATAGTGCATCTGCAGTGAAGATATTTTCTCCTATCAAAAAAATAACAAAGTAAGACTTAACAAGTCTTCTCTTAAATAAACAGACTTTGTGTATATCTTCTGAAGTCCTAAGGAATGAGCCAGGGAGAACTAGGAGGAAGTCACGCTATGTGGTCTTGGCACTCCTTTTCAGAGCATGAAGGGTTAGAATTAACAAGGCGTAAAAGGGATTTTAATGTCACTTGAAATGTCAGCTTCTGCTTTGTGTTGCCCTTTCCTCAAAGGGCAGGTGTATTTAGGAGTAGGTGGAAAGATTTAGTAGGGGAGGGAATTGTCCTTCCATGGGGTTGGTGTCACTTCAACTCCTAAGTCAGTGGAACTGAGGCTGAACTTGGCTCCTGCAAGTTGGCAGCCCCCTGATGCCCAGCTACCAGTGACACATCCAGTGATGAAACTATTTGTCATTGATATTTCACAGTTTAGTTTTCAGGGAATTGGAATATGGTTCCTACAATGTAGCAGCTTATTTTTCAATTTCAATAGCAAATAGATCTAACAAAATAGTGTGATTTCTAAAATACCAAAGTACTTACACTGCTGGGACAGTATGGAAGACCTTTAAAAGCCCCAAACCTTAAAATTTCTGATGCAGATCAAGGTCATTCAGTTTCAGTATACTATAAGTAGCTGTCAACATGAGCTTAAGTAAGATTCATCAAGACTCTTTCAGAAGAGGTCTGGAGACAGGGAGAAACTACCTGTATTTTCAAAATAGGGGGTTTCTTGTTGCTGTACTTGCAGTGAAAATGGAAGTTCATAAATTTCATCAAAGTCTAAAACCAGTAGCTTTTTCTGCCTTGATACCAGTATGGGCTGATTGCTATATTTGTTAAACTGGTTTGCATCTCAGCCAAAATGCTGTCCGTGCAAGCAAACCTCTAGCTTAGTTTAAGTGGTGTGTGCATGGGAGACTAGGGGAGATGAGCTGATGTGAATGCTGCTGGTTACAGAAAGAGGTGCAGTGGGGATGCAGCTGCATCCACAGTGGTAATTCTGTCACACTCTCAGGGCAGTTATCCTGGGCTGCTTGAAATTGCTCTAAGTGCTGAAGTACTTTTTGACATGGGCAGTTTCCTGAGCTTGGCTAGTTCAAGTTTGCTAGTTACAGTTTATGCACAGTTTAAAGACAAGTTTTAGTCTTCCAAAGAAAATAATAGTTTGTGGCTCTAAGAACCATTTCATCTACATGGTACATCAAAATATCTTCCACCATGTTTTTGATTAAGGAAAGAAACATTAATAGATCATGTGCCACAGGAGCAGAGATTACTTTTATGTAGAAATTCCTTCTAGAATTATTAAGCAATATTAAGACAGATTTCAAGAAGCATTGGGACTATACTCGTGGGCACATAGTGTGGTTCTGGCCAGGGAGGCTGCTGTAGGGCCAGGGGTTGGATTCAGTGATACTTGTGAGTCCCTTCCAACTCAACTTATTCTATTTTGTGATTCTGTGATTAAGCTTGAAAACACTAGTTAACCAAAGTAGATACTAAGTAACCACAAATTTGGATCGATGTTCTTAAGAGTATTTAAACATAAATTATGGACTGTATTGTTAAGCATTGTTTTTTTTTATCTGAAATACATTATTCACTGTGTTTTTATATCTTTATGTTAAACATTTGCTTTGAAAAGCTTGGAATGGTAATGCCTAAGGATATCTAGAACTAACAGTTACAATCTGACACAAGATAGCACAAAGCAACTAACTGTAACATTTCCAGATTTGCTTAATGGAATTCTGACTTGATATATTTGATACTGGGACAATGAGGTGATGTATAAATTTACAGGAACCTAAGTCTATTTTTGTTTTAATATTCCAGTCAGAGCAGCAAAGGAAACAGCAGGAAGCTGAGAAACAACATCGTCAGGAGAGGAAAACCCTCCGGCGCTCTGCCAGTCATCTCAAGAGCAGACGTGGAAGAGGACGACTATTTCATTGATTTATGTTGGCTTTTTTTAAGAAACCTTTTACCTCATTTTCATTTGAAAAAGGGGCCTTTTCAAATTGGGACACAGTACCAATGGATTTGTATTTTGATTCATTGGTGAACACAAAGCCAGAACCTCCTAAACCTTGTGTTAATTACTGAAAAGTTTATGAAAGTTAAAGTACTGACCAAAGGACAATATGAATATGGTCCATTGTGAACTGTATTTGTTCAGAAATCACCAGCAATTGGTTATTGTGTAACCCTGGATGTTTTCTATATAAGAATTTAGTATACAACAAGGCTGCCTGTCTTTTATTTAACTTAAGAACTGTGAGTTTCAGTTTCTGAAATCTTTGTGACTGCTTAGATAAAAGATCAAAGGTAAGTTGTATTTTTTCAAAAACTGACTTTGGCTTTATATTCTTGGGTTGCCTTAATAGCAAATGGTACAAATTGTTGTTGGGACAATTGAGAATGCTGATTTGGGTTCCTCTGAGTCATTCTGTAAGGAAACCTCTCTTGCCACAGCACTGTACCAAGAGGAAGCTCAGAAGGGTAGTCCTATTAACTTAGAATTTGTAAGTACAAAACCTGATCCCGATGTTTCTGTTTTGGAAAGCCAGCCATGTTTCATCATAGATCAAGTGGTTTATCTTCATATAACAAGCACTTTAAGGCCATGCCAGTAGTCTCCTATGCTTCAAAAAAAGAGTTTAGTTAAATAACTTTAAAAAACCCTTGAACCAAAGTAGGTCATTATTTAGCAAATAAATCAGTTGTTACCTTTGATCCTAAAGGAACCTTTTATTGCTTTTTAAAAGCCTTTATAAATTACCTTTTTGCTAGATAAAAGAACCTGAACTTTGGTTCAGCTAAAATCAGTGAATCTCCCTGTAACTGTAAATCTTTTTAAGAGACTCATAGGTTCTTAAGTATTTTGTTTTATAAACCAGAGAGGTTATACAGATCAGGTTTCTGTATTTGTAGAATATTTGCGATTACTTCAGTAAAAAGCCTTGGTTTCTCATAGCCTGATTTTTTTTTTTTGTTTGTTGTTAGATGATAGAAAAGTTAGCCACGTGGATAACTTTTTTTCCTCTCTGACTTAATTTTACCTGCTTTAATTAATGGTTTTGATTATGTCGCTGCCTTTAGTTTAAAAAGGCACTTTTCTCCTGATATTTTCATCTTCAAAAACTTACATTGTAGTCATCACCTCTGCCCTTGCATACAACTAAATGATAAGTCTCTCAATTCCTATTTTTTTACCTCAAGCTGTCAAATTTCTGTATTGTCCATAAGTTTCTCATGCTTTTTATTTTTGCATCTTCCCCCTGGAGCATTATGTTATCTCTTAGAAACTATCTGTGTGCAATTCGGGTGTGCTTACATCATACACAGGGCTGTAGGAATGTGGAGAGGTTAACAGTGGAAACTGGCCTCCATCATGGTTGATACAGGGAGAGTTGGGGACTGGGTGGACAGAACTGGCATTTTAAGAGCAGGAATTTGGCCAAGTTTGCTCCTTCTCATGGTGGGTCTAAACCCCATTATATTGATCTAGAGTTGCATTTATGGTTGAAGGCATCTGTATTTTGCAATGATTTTGTGGGCTGTCAAGAGCAGTAAAAAACTAAATGTGGTTGATCTGCAGAGTGGTAATGCACTGAGTTTGAAATGGTTAACTTTCAGCTTAAAATGAGTGTATTTCTTGTGTTTTGAGATTCTTCTGATGGACTGGTTTAAGTCAGTGTTTTGCTTTTCATGCACTTAGATTCATAATGTAAGTATTGTGATAGTATTGATCATGTATTTAGGTTTTAGCCGATATGATTAAAGGAGTGTGCTTTGTACTATTAGATGGAAGGCACATGTAAACTGCCCTTAGCATGCTGTTTATTTCACCTCAGAGGAAGTTGGGATACACTTTACACACCTCCTTTGATCTGCTGGCAATGCTCTCCCTAATGCACTCCAGGACACCTTTGGCCTGCTTGGCCACAAGGGCACTGCCAGCTCATGGACAGCTTGCTGTCCCCCAGGTGCTTCTCCACAGAGCTGCTTCCCAGCAGGCCAGCCCCAGCCTGTGCTGGTACCAGGGTTATTCCTGCCCAGGTGCAGGGCCCTGCATTTGCTTTTGTTACATTTGAAACTGTTCCTCTCTGCCCCTCTCAAACCCACTGAGGTTCTTCTGAAGGGCTGCACAGCCCTCTGGGGTACTGGCTGCTCCTCCCAGCTTTGTGTCATCAGGGAACTTGCTGAGGAGGCTTCTGCCCCTTCATCCTGGTCATTAATAAGTTAAACAATATTGAACCTTGGGGACACCACTAGTGACAGGCCTCCAACTAGACCCTGTGCCACTGCTTATGACCCCCTGGGATCTGCCATTCAGCCAGTTCTCAATCCACATCACTGTTCACATCATTCATGCCAGGCACCTGGCATGAAACATGATTAGATTGCTGAGATCGATTAGGAAAACTGCCGGTAAAGTTGTTCTTGAACAGCTCTCTGGGGAAGTTTGGAAGTTTCAGTAGAATCTGGTGCATTAATGCAACATCATTGCAAATGAATTAACTTCATCATGCAACCAAAGCAGGCATTTTTTAAGTGTCAGCCTGGGTTTCATTAACTTTTTTCAGTCTGCTGTTACTTCATTTTCTGTACCGCAGGAATTAGTCTTTATCCAGAATTGCATTTCCTAGAAGCTGAGCAGCTGCTGGGATCCTTTGTGACATTTAAGGTTCATACTCTTAAGGTAAAGAGTAATCTCATGGAAACTCATGTATGATTGTTTCATACCTGTGAGAACTCAGTGGTGAGAATCAGTGTTAAAAACTCACTGTAAATAAATGTACAGATAGTGGTTAAATGTGAGTGAAATGCTGGTGAGATAAAGGAATGACCTAGGTCTGATGTCTCACCTGTACTTCACCACTTTTTTACTCCACAGGTAATATGATTTATATCAGTTAGGCTATTACTCATTCAACAAACATTGAACCAAAACTAATTATCTAATGTTCTTTCCAAAATTCTGTTACCAAGCCAAGAATCATTCTGTGTTCCTGTGGCTGGTATATTGTCTGAAATGAGGAGCATCTACAATTTAAACAAAACTGAAAATAAATTTACTGTACCCCACACTGCTTGTTTTTAATATCTGAACTAAAGAAACATGATTTTAAAATATTACCCCTCATACATAGCAAGTGTGTGTAAAATGTATATGTATATGCACATTTTTGTACTCATGGGGTTTATTTATGGAGTTTAAAGCAGATTTGAGATTGTCAGGCTTCAGGGAGAGTTGTGAGAGAGAATGAAATAGTTTTCAGATTACTCCATCTTGTTTTGCAGCAGCCTTTTAAATTTGTATTCTTCATGTTTCCAGGTTTGAAAATGGGGAGTATAATTTAATTCCAGGAAGAAAGGACCATATTGCAGATGCAGGAATACAGTGAAGCAGTGCAGCTCCTTGCCTGGGGAGGTTGTGCAATGTCCACAAAAAGTCTTGTGATGTTGGATTAAACATCTGCAGGTATAGATGTCTGTGTATCTTCAGGTGTAGTGGAACATTCTCTGAGGATGAGGAATGGTATAATGAACTCTAGAGGACCTCTCCAGCCTGATTACTCTATGAATGTTGCAGGGCATAAGGAGGAAAAATGTATCATTAATTGACTGGAGTAATTTTTCCCCTTTGTCTCATCCTTCCCCTGAATCACTCACCAGTTTTATCTTTTTATCTCTTTCTTAAAGATTAAGTACTTCTTTTGGCATGTGTCCATAGCTAATATATTTTGTCTGATCTTGAGAAGTATGGGGATTTTAAACTGAATGAAAGCACATAAATCTATTAATAAATTTTACTTCTTGATCATTATCTCTGTATTTCAAAGCCCATTTTACTGAACAACTGGCTCTTTGTGTTGAACTTGAAATAGTTCTGTCACCAAAAGGAACAATTTATAGTAAAACCTGCAGGAAATAATAAGATTTAGCACCACTTATAGTTTATGCAACTGGAAGAAAAGGAATTCCTGAATTTTAAGGGATCTCTAGGTCATAGAATCATTGTTTCATTTGGGGTGGAAGGGACCTTAAAGATGATCTCGTTCCAAGCCCCCTGCCATGGGCAGGGACACTTTCCACTAGAACAAGTTGCTCAGAGCCCTATCCTGCCTGGCCCTGAGCAGTGCCAGGGATGGGGAGTCTGCATATGCTCTGAGCAACCTGTGCCAGTGGCTTACCACCCTCACAGTAAACAATTTCTTCCTAATATCTAACCTAAAGCCACCCCTTTCAGTTTAAGGCCATTCTCCCTTGTCCTATTTCTACACTCAGTACATGCCCATGTGCAAAGTCCCTCTGCAGCTCTGTTGAAGGCCTCCTGTAGCTATTGGGAGGTGGTCTAAAATCACCCTAACCCTTCTGTCTCCAGGCTCAACAGCCCCAGTTCTCAGCCTCGCTTCATAAGAGATGTTCCAGCTCTGTGATCAAATTAGTGGCTCTCCTTTGTTTTTTAATTTGACCCAGATCCTTAATCCACATGGGCTGTAGTTGCAATTTCTATTGATAAAGTGACATGTTACTTTGTGTTTGTCCTCTTAGTTGCATTTCCATACAAAGTACTTGTGAGTATCCCCTGGTACAGACTGGTTTGCATTCATGTATCAGCAAAGCTAAAATAAGTAGTTTTTGAACAAGTGAATGGAAACCACAACAACCAAACCATCCATATTAGTGTAAATTCAGAAATGTGTCTGCCTGTTGCTGGCTGTTTTTCAAGATCTCCATCTTCTGTTCTTTGCTTAGTGTTTTAGACTATGGAGCATAGAAGAAGAGAAGATCTACCTTGAGCATGTTCAGAAAGGAGAAGTTTTTATCTTACTCTTTGAAAAGGATTGATCACTGCACTTCCCTTGATAAATATATTTAATTAGAGTTGAAGGACAATAATTTTGTAGTAAGATCAGGCACAAGTTGAAATGCTCTCATTCAGTGGGGTTATGCTTACCTATAGAGATTTGGGTCAGCTTAATCATGAAGGCAAGTCCTTTTTCCCAGTTAATTCTTCATTGAGTGGGGGCAAAAGTAAAAATTCCATTTCTTCATTAAAGAGAAAACTAGGCAGTTGAAGTGGGAAATACCAGCCCAGCCCTAATCAAAATTTATACTCCCAATTCCTGGAACCACCCTTCCCTTCCCTACAGCAGTTTCTGCCAAAGCTGCTTTCTCCTGCTTACTATCTCGTTTGAACATCTGGCTCTTTCTTCTGGAGTGCCTCTCTCTACACTCCACTTTTTTCTGTTAATATCAGGATCTCTGGTACAAATTTGTACAGCTACAGCAGAGATTTGAGAATGAGCACTAAAATGGTAATCGTAGACTGGCTGTGTTTGAGTATATCTTGAGCAGAAAGGATTTGTGTGAGCTTGGAGATACAGAGAGCTGTGGCACCAGAGGGGACTCAGAGAGCTGGGGCATACTTCTGTACATGTTACTGGCAATAGGCAGCAGTGTTGCTTTAAATCCCTCCAAAATCCACTTCTGCTCTGTATGTATGTGTACTGCTGTGCTAGCTCTCCTTCACTAAGGTCTGGGTGCTTTGACTGGGACTGGTGTGTTTTAGATTTTTTTAAAAGAATTTTACCTGCAGCATTAGTATAATTGCAATGTGCATTATATACATGTACATTGTATATACATGTATATTGTATATATTATATACATATATACATTGTACATTATGTACAATTACGCAAAACATTTAGCATTCAAAAGCATCTGAATAATATATTTTCTGATTTCAAACATGAATATATGTCCTTTCCATTTATCAGCATTTCTTCTGTAAACACATTTTCTTCTGTTTTTTAACCTTTATAATATGCCACAAGTGGAGGCCATACAGCATGGGTCATAAAAGACCACATGCCTACCTGTGAGGATTTAATCATCTTATGCAAGTGACAGTGTTGTGAAAAGTAATTATCTTGTCTGTTGGGGTTCTGCTGATATTCTTGTAAACTGAATCAAAAGGGAAGTTTCATCATAGGTACTTTTTCTCCTTTCCCAGATGTAAATTGTGGATTGCCCAATGGGACTGTGACACTGTTGCACTGAAAATGAGGCAATATTTTAAACAGATCTCCACAGCAAATAAATATCCTCTATCGGAGATATTTTAGGCAGGTTTCAACAAATCACTTTTGCACAATGCCATGGTAACTGCATTGCTGCAATTCAAGTAACACCAGAAGAAGAAGAGGAGTGTAGATGATCATTCTCCAGTTGTTAGGACAAGGCCTGACGCTGTTCAGTTTACAAGTACAGACACAACCAAAAACATTGTGTAACATCACATGTGCCTGTAGTTGGGGACTGGTGTCACCCATATGCAATTTAGGTACTAAGGGAAGACATTAGAATGATTGGTAACTTTAGAGGCAGTTATTCCAGGAGAATGCAAAGGTAACAATCCTTTATTCCTGCAATTCCGTCTCCCAAACCGTGAAAGGTTCCAGTTAAAAACAGGAAGAAGATGGAAATTTCTGCAGAGGTGAGGCACAATTCTATGTCAGGTATTCAAGAAATACTTGTCATCCCTGGAGTGGTGAGAACAAAAGCTTGCTTCTGTGATGGCTTTTGGGATAGATGTGAGGGCAGGGCTGCCAGGATATGATGGATGTGTAATGTGACCAAAGCAGGGAGGATTTACTCTCAAGTAGAGATCACCTCAGGGTGCTACAGGATGAAATGACCAAACAAGGCAGGTGGCTCCTTCCCTCCAGAGGATCTCTTTCCCTTCTTAAATGATGTGTACATGATGTCTACTGAAATGATTTCTAGAAAGCAATGCTCAAAAGTGGATGTCTGCCTTGGCCTTTAGTGATGTTTACATGCTTCCTCTTTATCACAGAAAATAATTGACCTCTGGTGTCAGTTATGACACACTGTTTTCCCTTGCCTCTGAAGATCTGGAGAATCAAAGATCTTTCCTTCAAAGAGGCCACCTCCCATGAAACTGAAGGAGTTTCTCATAGAAAGAAATAACTTGGAAAAAGTCACTGTTTAGTAAGGCAGTAAAGCAGCTGGAATGGAAAATCATTTTAGATTTGGCCAAATGTTTCTCTCAAAACATGTTCCAATTAAAAAAAGAGCTTATCAATGTAAATGTGAAATTTTCAAGAGCTGAAACTAATCTGCTCTGATTTAGGGTTTTCAGTGAAACCTTTCAGTGTTTAATTTTATTGCCATTTTCCCTTAGAAGGTGCAGTTCTGTACTGACCTGGTGTGGCTTCTTGCACTTCAGGGTCTTTTAAAAACTGGATTTCTCCAGCCAGCACGGCAAGGCTGGTACAGCTGGTCAGGTAATGTAAAGTCTTTAAAACTTTTTATCTGATTCTGCTGCTCCCCCTCCTCTGCCACATTTGAAATTGTGGCTTAGATATTTGGGCACTATCTAATCCCAAGGGATAAAGTGCTGGGCTGTCTGAACCCTTTTAATCTTCTCTCCTATGCAGGCATGTTTTTGACACCTCTAGTTATATTTTTGTCTTCCCTGTCCAGCTGAGGAGGGCAGTGATAGAGGAGCTTTGGGGCATCTGGTGTCCAGCTGGGGTCAACCAGCCACTCATAGACAACAACAACACTCATTTTTTTTAGTCTGTCTTTAGCTGTTAAGTTTTAACAGCCAAACAATTTTGGCACTAAGTGGAAATAGTAGGAATGAAAATTATTATCAATGCTTTTTTCCCCTAGCGTAGTTGGAATTTGGTGACAAGTAACAAATAGCAGCTAAGTGGAAATGATTTCTTAATCACAGGAAGCCTTGGAGCTTCTGGATTTGGGACACCCCTACTTCTGGCTTACTTTGTGTATCACTTCATCTAGCTCACTGTATTGAGTAATGCATTTTAGGGCATCTACAACTAACTTCAAGATACAGAATAGGCAGAAGAACTAGATGGGCTTAAGGAGCTGTTATTGTGTAAGGTGCTTGTACAGTCAACCAAGTTCTACTTTATGAGCTTGTGTTACTCCCACAGGTCCAATTTTCTGCTTCTTGGCTAAGACAAGAATTTGAACTGGCCTGCAGGCTTGCTCAGATTTCAGGTGTGCTTGAATCTCTGAACACAGCTCAGAAATCCCCAGGACAAGGCTGTCCCAAGATTTTGGCAGCATCTATGCCTCCAGCCTTCCCTCTACTATACATTCTCTGAGCAATCTTCCTGCTCTTTTTTGAAAGCATTCTGTATGTCAGTGCATTTTAAAGCTGGTGTATCCAGAAATATCTTCAAAATTTCAACAAGGTACCACAGGCTCCCAGTGGATCCTAGGCAGGGTTCCTCACCACCAAGCTGAAAAGCAATAGAATCAAAACTTTCAAAACATAGGAGATTTAACTTCCTTCCATAAATATTAAGGGTCTATAAAAGTAAAGTTGGCCACTGGGTTCAGAGAAAGGAGTATTAAGCCCTAAGGCAGAAGGACATAAATATGCAAGGGACAGTAACTATTCTGGGGCACTTCAGACAGATTCTAAATCAGATGATGTAAATGCCTCAAAGCAAGAAATTTGAAAGCTATTCAGTTTTCTTTGAACACTGTTTTGCATATGGATTTCAAGCATTCAAAGAGGGAAATCTGTTCTGTCAATGGGATCTCATGTGTTTTAGCTGGAGAAGCAGTGGTAGCATGTGAGCGAGCTGTGGTGCCATGCTCCAAATCCCTCAACAACAGACCTGTATCTTGGGTGAACTAAACTAGCATGTGATCATTGAGAGGGACTTTTCTCCCAGTTGAAAGTTCCTACTTGGATACATAACTACCCGAAGGCAGAGAAAGCTGATCTGAATGACTGATACATAATTTTTATTGGCTTTCATGGATGCTGTTTGCATTCATTACTGAGAACCCATTGCACAGGATGAAGTATTACTGAATCATTTCTTAGAATTATTAAGCATGAGCCAGCTTTCATCCCACATGCAGGCTTTGAACTCTTACTGAATATTTTTTTCAATTCATTATCTTTGGGCTTTTTGTTCCACCTGCAGGTCTTGTCTTTGCTATCTACACAGCTTCCAAAACAATGGGGTTGACCCTGCTGCTTTGATGCGAGACACACTCACTGGCACTGGAGGAGATTTACCTGTGCTGAGATGATGTTGGCTGTATATTTATTGTGACAATGATAAAGCACTGCCTGGCTTACTGGTTGCCTGTTGGTTTGGGTGCTGTTGAGGGGAAGGAGTCTGTCATTTTGGGGTAAGAGGAAGTGGCTGTGTAGGTGTTAGAACTCCCTAACTCTCAGAGCTACTGGGCAGAGCAGACCATGGTTTCTGCTCTGCCTCGGAGGCCAAAGACTAGCAAGATGCTCTGCTTGGCAAATCAGATCTGCTGTATGCTTTTCACAAACCCACTTCCTGGTGACCACATAATTTCCCAAAGTGGAATGAGGATGCAGGAACACACTTAAAGCTGTGTAAGATTTCTGCTGTTCCATTGCTTCACACACATTCCCAATGTATGTGCTGTGGTGGGTCCCAAAATCAGAATAGATGAGACAAGGACAATGTCTCAGAAGAGCAAGGCGGCACAGAGGCAGGAAGATGGGGACAAACATTTTAGCGGGGCCTGTGGAAATAGGACAAGGGATAATGGTGTTAAACAGAAAGAGGGCTGATTTAGATTATATATAAGGAAGTTATTTACAATGAGTGTGATAAACCACTGGCTCAGGTTGCCCAGAGAGGTGGTGGATGCCCCATCTGTGGAATCATTCAGGTCAGGTTGGATGGGGCTCTGAACAGTCTGATCTAGTTGAAAATGTTCAGAGCTTGTGGCAGGTGGTTGGACTGTGTGACCTTTAAAGGACCCTTTCAACCCAAACTATCCATGATTCAATTATTCTAGAAAGTTTCCAAATCCACAGACTGTTTCTGTCAGAGCACTGTCTTAACTGCTGTAGGAACAAGCTGAAATTTTGGTCTGCTCTGATGGACAAGACTCTTTACAGCTTTGATTTCCTGACAGTATGGCACTCCATACACCAGGGAGGTGGTTAAATGCAAATAAATTTTGTTTTAAACAGAATGTAGGGAAAAAAGGTGCATTCCCTGCTCTGAAATTGGCAATGTAATTAGAGACTGTATTTGTCAAAACATCCCTGCCCCAGTTGCTGTTGCTAATGATTTAAACCAAAGACATCCTTTTCTCTGGAAGATACAATTAGTGAGGAATAAAAAGCATCTTTAAAAATATTTATAAAGAATCAGAACAATACACTGGGGTTTTTCCTTCTATTTTACTTCTGAGGTAGCTCTGCTGGTCTGAAGAAAATCAGCAGAGTCTATTTTTGTGTACTTTGTGCCCTTGAAACTCTGTGGATCCTGCTCACAAAGATGACTGGAGCCACAGTCAGGAACAAGTTAGATCTTAAATGCCATTTTTAGTTGGGCTTTATATGTAGAAGGCTTTATATTTTCCCCCAGAGAACAGCTTCAGCATCTGAAGGTGATGGTGTAGGTTTCTTCCATGGTTGTAGGATTAGATGAGGGCAATGAGATTGCAAATTGACAGAGCACCTGGGGAGAGGTGAAAATGTTGTGAACATTTGCAACCTCAGAGGAGTTGTTTTTATTTTCATGTGACTTTCCTTTGAGCAATGCATAGTTTTGGTGTAGCCCATGTTGACTCAGACATGTGACATGTTCCTACAGCAGCACCTTCTGCCTATTACTCAACAAGCTACCAGCACCATTTAGCTTGGGAACAGCCTTAGCTGGAAATGGTTTCTGTATACTCTTCCAGCTTCCCCTTGAAGCCTGTAGATATTTACTTCCACATAATCTACTGCCACTGCGTGGTGTGACACTTCCTACTGCTAATGCTGTACCTGGCTCCATGGCTTCACCTGAGCTCCAATCTAGCTGTTGGTTTTGAGGAAACTAAGTGAGGCAGCTGTTTGCTTCTCATCCTCTTTGTGACAGTGCTGTTGATTTTGCAGACTTCTTTCATGATCCTTTTCAGTTGTCTTTTTTCCAGACTAAGTCCTGAACTATTCAGTAACTCCTTGTAGAGAAGGTGTCCCATGTTTGGGATATCTGTAAATATGCCAACAATTCAAAGTACTTGGCTTTCTAAAAAGCTCTTAATATTATATGTTGCCTTTTGCTTAGAAGATAGGCTTGGTTTCTGTCAGTTCTCAGGGGGTAAGAGGAGAGGTGCTCCTGTGGGTTCGTAAATTGTTATGCACAGGAAAGAAAGGGTGGCAGACATAGGCAGTTTCTCTGAGAGGAAAAGGAGAGTGTGGGTGTTACCAGAGCCCCTGAGCACTTCCATGTATTTGTAACTGATTTAGAAATTAAAAATAAAGAAGGCTGCACAGAACTGTAGGACAATTCAGTAAACTTGAAAAGAAAACAAAGTGACAGCTGTAAGTGTGACATGATGGGACATGGCAGTGGCACATCAGCTGTGCAAAGTAATAGGGAGAAGCAGGAAAATCCAGTCACCTGTAGGGTCACAAGAGTGAGCTCTCAGCTCGTTACTGGTATTCAGGAAAGGTTTTTGGACAAAGTTGTCTGAAACCATTGATGCGGCATTCAGCAATAAAGTTATTGGAAATGAGAGGAGAGAAATATTTTAAAAAGTAATTAGTATCTGCCCTATACATAAACCTCATAAGAGGCTACATAAGAGCTGTACTGTGGATGTTGAGTTCTGGTTAGCTCACTATGAGAAAGGTTGTGGTACAACTATGCACTGAAGAGAAACAGCATTTTTTATAAGAAAATTAAGAGCTTCCTTGCAAATAAAGATCATACAATGGGGAACACTTCAGCTTGGAAGTAGAGACAACTGAGCAGTCATATCATAGAAGCCTAATAGTTGGAGTGGTCTGTAAAGGAAGTTTGTAAAACGACTAAGTATTCTTCATGATGTAAGATTACATACTATCAAATAAAATTATCAGGTAGCAGGTTTAAGACAAGCATGTGGAGTTGCATGTATAAAACATGTACATTGTGAGATCAGTTACCTTAGGCTATTATGGAGACCAAACGTAGGTATTAGTCCTAGAAGGGGTGAGATATCTACTGAACCTCAGAACCTGGATGCCAGTTGCAGCTCAAGAACCTTCAGTGACTACCTGAAGCTGGAAGGATTTGTTGAGAAGCTTGCTCTGTTCTTATCCTGTTCCTTATGCTTTTCCCTTCTTATCTGTAATGGAGCAGGGAACTTTGCTCTGCCTGTAGTTGCCTATGAGGGGGCCAAAAGCTGTGCAATTTCCATCACAGGAGCTTAGGAGCAGATTAGCGGAACACGTAACTGATGCAGGGTAGGTAGAGCTTATCCTCCAGAAGCAATGCTACACTCAGGGTCCTCCAAAAGTCACGTTGCCCCATTCCCTGCAATTTCATGGAAGCAGTGAAAGTGCCTACCTCTCCACTTCCCATCTCTGGGTTGTCATCAGGACATGGCAGAAAGGGGTCCTGGGTGCCAAAGGGCAAGAAAAGCTGAAACCAGGACAGAGTCAGCAACATAAGTGCTGCTGGAATCACAGTGGAGGTTGAAGGTCAGTCACACCTCTGAAGGGCTCCAGTGCAGACACACTGGGATGAGGGTCCAAGGCCAGGCTGAGCTAGAAGCAGGGTCTGTGGGTGCTGGAGCCAACACTGTGTCAGACTGATGAGTTACTGGCAGCCTGCCCACAGCAGAATGCAAGGGGCAAAATTAGGTTCTTCCAAGCTCTGGGAGAAGCAAATTGCAACCACTGAGCCTGTAGGAATGAGCTGCTGTTATAACATCACAGCAGAAGTGGTGACAACCCAGATGAAACATCTGAGGAGCAGTTTCACAACACATTTGGCCCATGAGCTTTCCATGGGAAAAAGGGCAGAACACGAACAGGCTTACAGGATGGATACCAGTCTCATCTCTGCTCTTTGTTTCTCCTTTTGGTAAGGTCGTGGTTTTGGACTGTAAGCCAACCCACAGGGCTCTGTAGTGAGATGCAGGGTGCAGGTGCTGATGCTTGTGCATTTCAGAATGCACATTCTTCAAGAACAATGGACTGGGGAAGTTACCACTGACTTCAGTCTCCTTCCTGCTCTCTGCCCCAATGATACCAATCCTTGTAGATACCACTGAAAATGGACAGCAAGGGACTTGAAGAGCTGGGAACAAAACACAAAGAAAAAAAATATCAAGAATTATATATTTGAAGTTACAGACATGAATTGAGCTCAGAAGGAATTCAAAGAGCAGAGCAAGAACTAACATTTGCAAATCACATCATGCAAAGAAAGGTACAAGCAAACAGTAGATTAGTGCATATTCCCTCATGTCCTCTTTAAAAATACCTGAAGATTTATGTGAACTATAAGCTTTTTTTTTTTCCTCATAGGGTCTTACTCTGAGGTCTTCTGTTATTAACAGACAAGTACTTTTGCCCAGAAAGGGTCTGAACCTCTGACTTTCAATAGTGGTCATCAGCCTTAAGTCTCAAAGACTGGAGATGCATCTAACCACAAACACCCAAGCCTGGAAATCCCTCCTCAGAAGCAAAACAGCTTCCAGGCTCTGACTAGGTACTGTGAAGAAACCTGAAGGTGTTTTCCATGGCCATATCATACCTGTTATGAGGCTGAGCAGTCTGAAGTGTTTGATGGCTCCCACCCAAGTCAGCCTCATAGTGTCTACCACATATGAGTAACACCCAGTCTGTGAACCACAAGTAAAACCACTTCAGTATAGTTCCATTAAGGTATGTTCTACAAATAAAAATTGAGAACAGCTCCCTGCAGTCCACAAATGCCTTCTGCTTCTACAAGTCCTCTCCTTTTTCTATGCAAGATCTTTCCCTAATGCTTTTGAAACCAGAGCAACAAAAGAAAATATTTCTAGCTTATTTTAAACTGTTGCTGATAACATCTGAAGTGATTAGAGTATGTTTCATTTGTTTATTTTTGTTATTTTTCATTCATTAAATGGATGGGGCTTTAAACATTCTGGTATGATGGAAGGTGTCTCTTGGAACTAGATGATCCAGAGGATCCAACCCAAACTATTCTATAATTCTATGAAATGCAGGCATAGAGCAAAAAAATTAGACCATAAGGGATCTGTTTGTGGAATAAAATCTGATTGGAAGAATGCCAATCCTACTGCTAGTAGTCTTGAAGGTGGTATTTCTGTCATCCTGCTGGAAAGTAGAGCCTGACAGGACATAATCTCTGTTGTTCCAAAAGTACTTGTGATTTTTTATTTTTTTTTTTGTTTAAAAGTGTAGTTTTGAAGTGTTTAAACTCTGACCTGAATTCCCCAGATTTTTTAGGCAGGGCTCTTGAGGGATTCAGCCACCACTCACCACAACAGATCAGAAAACTGTTGTCTCTTGCACAAACTGACAAGAGAAGCCTTCTGAGCCTATCTGAGCAACAAGATATTTTGGGGATAGGGCTCGCCTTGCTCAGCAAGCAGGACAGGTGTCCTTTACACAAAATTTCAGCTTGGATTGCAGACAGAAACAAGGGTTCTACAGCCTGTGCTTCAGACATCCCATTGTGAAGCATTACTCATTTGTACCCATACATACAGCAGAGGGACTTCCAGAACCAATTCTCTGTCATGTCTCTTCTTTCTCTCTGTCCAAGCTATTACAAAAGTTTTGGATAGGTTTGTCTGCTGCACCTGTGAACCAGCCTTGGGCTTTCATGGCGGGCAGAACAGGGAAAAACTGAATTTTCCATTTTCTTGAAATCAATTACAATCAAGCATTTTCAGTTCCTAGCCCACCTACAATAATTTTTGTTCATTTTGCTGTTCAGCACTGCAAGTCCCTTCTCTCTTCCCTCCCCCAGAAAAATTTGCATGTTCCTAATCCTAGGATTTACTTAAGCAACTACAGAGGATCCTGAAATGGCTTCTCCTCCAACTGCTTTGTTTGCAGCTGGAGACAATTACCAATTTGTTCAATTCTCACCACTTATATTATAAAGATCAAAGGCAGACCTCAAAACATTAGTAACTAATTTCAGTGTTATAGTTCTAATAAAATAAAAGCAGGCCACTATTAGGCAACATCTCTTTTGTATGTGGTAACTTCTTCATTGAATTCTGAGGTTTTCTTCCTTCTCAGATAGAATTAATCATAGTTTCAAGGATCTATGGATTACTGCTGGTTTTAAATTTGAAGCCGGGTAGCAGATGGGAATAATTTGGTTATGTCCCCAGCAGGAGCATGGAGAGAAGCAGAAGAGTGTCAATAATTTGTTTTTTCTCATTCTAATAAAATTCTGCATCCAGTGATAGAAACTCTTATTGCAAGGGTCTCACTTTATCACAAGCTTGCTAGCAGATGTTGATTTTTTCTATACCAGTGCAAGTCGGAGGAAAAGAAAGTGCCAGAGTTCAGTCTTCTGGAGAACAGATTTGGGCAAGCATAGAAAGAGATAGAAGCTGGATTTACTGTGATGCTCTGCTGTGGGGACCCAGAAGTCCAAAGTAGGGGCTATTGAAAGGGTCTGGAGAGGGAAAGGTGAGCACTGGTTCCCTCTCTGGTGCAGGTCATCTAAGCCTGAGACTTGCCACCAGTTAGCACCAGCAGACAGGAAAATCAGTGATGATGAGCAGGTTATGTGTGAAACCACCTTACCTGACTTGTGTGCCAGTGCTCAAATCAAGGCAGGAGTAGCACCACTCTTGCCAGCAAGATTCACAGCCTAAGAGGAGCTTGTCCCTGGGGCAGATGGATGGGGCTTCCCAGGGAAGAGAGACATTAAAGGTAAAAGACACAGGCATAGAAGCAAGGTCTAGAAACTGAAAATCTAAGATCTATCTTTCCATTTCTGCTGAGGTGTGAACTGGAATGCTTCACTGAAGATGATCACTGACATTTCCTCTGGTTGCCTGGCTGCTTCTGTTTCATAATGCATGCGGCTGCTGCTTCTTGGGCTGCCAGTGACTTCTGTTGTGGGTAATCCCTCCCCAGTGTGACCCTCCCAGAGCTGGAGGCGCTATGTACCATGTTGCCATATCTCCATCAGAAAGCAGTGTGCACTGCAGCTCTTGGCTTGGCCAGGGTGATTTTTGTCACTGAATCATTTTGCAGCACCATTCTCCTCATTGCCATCCCCTCAGACTGTCATGCAATGGATGAGGTGACATGGTGGCAGAGTGTGTGGGTGCCTTTAGCTGGTCTCAGTGCCAGTGTGTGACAGGCTAATCCCCTGTGCATGGGCTGGGTAGCCGGGGTGCTCTTGTGAGCCCCATCTGTCTGGATGTGCTGCAAGATAAAGGGGATGTCTTAAACCACTGTGGTAAAATTTGTTAGGGCTGTTCTGCCAGAGCCTGGAGTTAAAAGAGACCTTTTCCATGTAGCAATGCCAGAAAAGATGATCACAAACAACTGGCTGTCACGAGTCTGCTCTGAAGTCCAAGTTTTTGCAACACCCCAATTTAAGCAGTTCCATCTCCCAGCGACTCCAAGAGTACCAATCAACTGGGAAAGCATCCTGCTCACAGAGAAAGATTTGCTGGAGGAACTTCTGTCATGGAGTTGCATCTGCTCCATCAGAGCAGCATGGAACAAGCCAGCCCCTGCCAGAATCTCTGCCCTGGCTGCCTGCATCCACATCACTCGGGGTGGCCCTTCTGCCCTTTCAGGCAGAGGTTTTTACTTGGACATGAGTTTGACATCACCTCTGTTGGACCTTTAATCTTCAAACAATTTTTTTACTTTTTAAGCTTAAATAACACATGGACTAATAATTTTGTGAAAGGTGTGGGTTTGGATATCCCCCCTTTTTCACATCTGCAACATTATAGATTGGCTATGACCTACCACAGCCGTTTTGTGTGTGTGGCATCTTGTGTCATTATAGGCCCAGAGGGTTTCTCAAAGCCTAATCTGACAGCTGATTTATGGCAGTCCATCTTGACCCACACGAACCATTAGCTCACTTCTGCCTCTTTGCTAGGTTTTCTGACTTTCTGCCTGGGGTATTTCAGAAGCAGAAGGGAAAGGTGGGATTTCTGCTGAATATAGGCCAGCTCTTCATCCAGGGACTGGAGTTCTGCCAGTTCTTGCCAGATGGAGATTGAGCAGTGGCTTTGTCAGATGAAATGTTACCCAGCCAAGATTCAGTGGCATCTGGCTAGATATTCTTTGCTTCCTAAGAGATTTTCTATTACTTATCCCAAGTACTTTGGTTGTGGATCTGGTACTATCTGACTATAGCTTTTCCTGTAGCTGCTTGCAGTGAAGCATTTATGTACACACAATCACAGCAGATAAATCTCTTAGAATGAGATAATCATAATCTCTTTAATCAGCACATTGTACTAATCCCTCGTAAACAGACTGGCTTCAGCAAACTCTTTACTAGGTCAGTGTCCCCACTGATCTTTTCCCTCTTCAGTTTTGCTCTGTGTCAGCCATGTAGCAGAAGGTGTTTCAGCAAGATCAGGAAATTAAATGATTGTGTGTACAACCAAGAGCTGATAACATGCTGGTAGTATGATGATAATAGTGCATGCATATGCTATTTGGTGATAACAAATCTAAGAATAGCAATCAAATATATGTAGGAATAATGCAAACACAAATTCACTGTGGTTTAATGCATAGGAAATTCCAGTGGCTCTGATCTTAGGGCATTCCCTGCTCAACCAGCATTTACAACATGCTTTTGTTTGTTTTTCATTTACATTTGTTGCTGCTGACACTGCAGAAGTTAAGTTGTGTTTCTACTCACACACAATGCTCATGTGTTACTGTAAATGTACCTGTGGGAATGAGTTATTGAAAGAGCGGGGAAAGTGAGTTACACATCTGCCTCCAGCAAACTCTCCTTCTCTGAGTTTATTCAGTTGCTGTAGAATCAGTAAAAACATTTCTAAAGGAAAAGTGATTCATCCAAAGTGCTCTGACAAGAGGTAATCTCTCATTCCAAAAAATGGAGAGGAGTATCTCAACAGAGGAAAGCCAGTGGTGTTGCCTGCCTGCAGCCCCTGCTCTGGCCCTTCACACCATGCTGGTGTTAACACTTTTGCATGCATTTTTTGAAGGAGAGTGCTTCTCAGTATGTGTTAAGGCCTTTAGCATGCTGGCTACTGCATTGCAGGGACTCCAGGTAAAGCAAGGAGAGCAACTGGTGTTTGGGAAATTGGTGGGGCTCTTCTAAACTGTAAGATTATATTCTCATTTCAGTCAAGAGCCAGAAACCCCAAGCTTGCACCTCCCTGGAGAAACCAAGGAAGTTTGATGGGAACGAAGAGTGCCTCAGGCATCCCAGGATTTGCCTTAGAAGAGAGGACAGTGTACCCATTAATGTTTGTGTTCTTTGCCAATTTTTATAGGTCAGCTTTAGCAGGCCTGCACACACTTGAAGAATGAATGACAAGCTGCGTCCAGTCCCATGGGTCTTACTCATGGGACTAGTCCTTACTCATCGTATCGGCCCCCGCAAGGCCCATGAGCCTGCTCCTGTGATTGAACCTTTTGGCAGAAAGGCCTCTTCATTCCAATGGGGATCTGCTTGTTTTGCACGCTGTAAAAATGCAGACACCGCTGGAAGGCAGCAGGACTTCTACCTGTGCGAGCTCAAATGGGCAAAGGGCCACAAGTCCACCTGGGACAGTCCTGGGGGCCGGGGCAGTCCTGGCACCCCAGTGAAGGTCTGCAAAAAGATGCTCTGAATGTTCATCCAGGCACAGAAATTTTTAGTGGTTTTGCTTCTCATCCTGGAGTCTCCAGAGCATTCCTTCCCCTAAGGTTATGACAGTAAATAGGACCTTCATGTATTTTTAGTTGCTGTGAGATGTATGCCATTTAAGTCAATTGAGGAAGGTGGGAATGGAAGGCAGAGAGTGCCCTTCCATGTGATGTGTTGCTAAGGACATTTCTCTGTGTCTCTGTTTCACCTCACACAAGCAAAAATGTTGCCATACTTAACTACAGAGCAGCTGGAATCCAGGAATGGGAGTAAGCCACGATGTGGGCAGCTGAAGACTATAAACTCTGCATTGGACTGGTTCCAGGTGCAGAGATCTACAACCTACAACATCCTGGGCATCCCTTTCAATGTGGCATCTCATCAGCAGCGTCCTTGGCTGTGGTGCTGATGCTAGCTGTGTCTTCACTGTGTTTTCATCTCTGTCTGCAGAGATGGATGCATGGACATTGCCCAGTGCAGAATAACAGTGGTGCTTCCTGCCCTGCAGAGCAGACAGTGGTGAGACACAGCAGCACGGGAAACCTCTTCATTATCTCAGCTTCCCCTTAAAGCAGAGTGTCTGGAAGGAAGGATGATCTTACAGTTAGACCACTGGACTAACAGGACTGAACAGCTTCTACCTGTACTTTCCTGTGTGATTTTGAAAGTCACTTAAAATCTGCTTCATTTTGTTTGATTTTAGGAATAGGAACAATTCCCTGTCTCCAAAGTGAAAAAGTTTTGTATTGTGGCTTAATTGTAAAGAAAATGTTTGTGAGAATTTAAAAAGTAACAAATGTGAGAAGCTGATAGGCTGTGGCACTTGGGGGTCCTGTTTGATGGTGGTAAAATGTGTCCCAGTTGCAGAAGCCTTCCAAGTTTAATGTTGGTTCTTATTTTTCTTGAGGTGTCTCTTACAGATGCACAAAGTTCAGCTTTGTGTAGTTAGAGTGATTTTTGAAGTATTCAGCCTAAAAACAGGGAGAGATTTTACCCTGCTGTGTATAACTTTCAGTGATCTGTGTGTAGGCAAATCTGCCCATGAAGAAAGGTCCTTTCTGATGGTGGGCACAAGGTTGCTGTGGCAGTGCAGTCCTGCACCATGGCCATCACTGACAGACAGGCACAGCACTTGGTAATCTGTTTAAAAACACCTGTTTAGGGTCAGATTGCTCTCAGGAACAGACATCCAGAGGTGCTGAGCGATCAACCTGGAGACCAGTTGGCTGATTTGTCTCCACTGTCTTTGCTCCATCACTGAAGATGTGGAGAGAAGGTGAAAAATACCTCAGAGAATTACCTGGTAGCCTCAGATGACATTGGAATTTCACAGTTAGTGGTTTTGTTTGGGATTTTCTCATCCATGTTTTTCAATGAGTGGAAGGTGGTTTTAAGCAGGGACCTCTGTCCCATTCACTAAAACAGTGCTAACCAAATTGAGGTGGGAAAGGCTTTGCTGCAGAGACATGGCTGGACTTCAGAACAAAGAGCCAGAAGGGAATGTCCATAAACAACTTTGGCTGAGGCATCACAGGATCCTTGGGATCAGCACTGGAACTGATTGGATAAGCTAAGAAGGCTCCATAAATACAAACATTTTAACTGAGGAGTTGGACTTGGCCTGCCCATTTAATGAAGTGGTGGGCGTGTTTCACTGAATCTTGACTGAGACTTTTCAGGTGCTTTGGCTGCCCAGCCGTCAGCTCCATCCAGCATTATGCCCTTAGCTGCTCCAGCAGGCACTTTGGTGTCCCAGCTAGGCAGCCCATCTGCAGCAGCCTCTGCTGCTCTTTGAGGAACACAAGTGGGACAAATTTGCCGACACAGTCTCAGAGAAAAATGGCCAGCTGGGAGAGGCTGTCTCTTCTGCAAATGCTCCTCCTCTTTCTAAAGAGAACTGATTTTGTAGTTGGTAGTTAGGGAGTGGCTCTGTATTAGCTGTTATGAGTTCTGCTTTGGCTTGCTTAAACCCATGGTTTCAAGGGCTCTTCTACATGCATATGTCAGAAGTTTGTTGATAAACCAGGGATGTTTTTTGTAGGAGTTCTGAAGCATCTTCCACAAACAGTTTTGTGCTGATTAACTGCCACAGTTTAAAGCTTATCAATATTGTGAAGTTGATTGAGTTGTTGAAATCAGTTTGAACATGGTTTTGCTTAAGTCATTTTTTAAACCAGTCTTCAAAGCATGCTACTACATTGGTGAAGAAATTTGAGAATAGATATGGGTTTTGCCTTTGCACTGTGTGTGACCAATTTTTACTTGAACAACAGTTGTGCTTCATATCAGAGGGTAAATTGCTTATTTGACACTTTGAAAGAATTTGGTAAAATCTCAGATCTTGTCCTTTCTATTTAAGAATGTGCTAAATAAAACTAGGGAAGATTAGTTTTAAGAAAGACAGGAAGTCAGAACAAAAAAATTATTCACCTTGGTTCATATGCTATAAAGCAGCAGAAAGATGCAATAAATTACAGATACTTTCACAACATCATTAAATCTATTTATCTTTTCAAGGTCAACCGTTTCCTTTTTGTCAGTGCACTTTGGTTATGCTCTCTTATGATCTCTTTTCCACTGCCAGTCCACAAGACTAAACATGCTTTATATTTTTCACAGTATATTTCCTTACTTCCTGTTCCTGCCTCCTCACACTCACCCCCAGAGATCTGGGATGGTCTGAAGGCAAGACAGAGCTCCTGCTGTGTTTAAAGATAACTTCTGGTCTGGATGGGTAGTTCACTGTCTGGGTTGCTAATTTTGCTATGAATAGGATTCATAGGCCTCTATGAAACAGAAATAGACTGCTCTTCAGTAGCTTTCTAGTAGGTTTGATACAATTTATTCATGTTCATACCAATCCAATCCCATTTGTCGCCACAATGGAGCTTAACCTACTCTCAACCTGATCTCTACCAAGATGCTCTGAGCCTTTGGATACATCTGTCCTGCCTCTATTTTCTCCTTGTACTGTTGTTTCCTGGGTTGTTGCTGCAACAGTTCTTTTTACAGAAAAATTGACTTTTCATTAACCAGGAAAGACAAATCGGTGCCCCAGCAGTGAGGGCACAAGCAAACCCTCCCATTGCTGTCAGCGACACCATTTGAAGGTGTCACTGGCTCTTCAGGGTGCAGGTGAGTGTTGGTGTTCTGCAGCTGACCATTTCCAAAGCTCTGGTGCTGGACAAGACCATACAAACAACCTCTGATCATCTCCAGCCACAAGGATTTGAGGAGTCAGCGCTGCTATGTTATAATCTGTGTGACTTTGGGAATAGCAGGCTGGGGAGTCCTGGTGTAGAGGGCTCCTTCTGCTGAGGGATCACAGGTGTGGCTGCTGTGAGTAAGAGGGTGCTGTTGTGAGACACCCTGGCAATGAAAATGCCTTTTTCTGGCAGTGACAGCCCTGTTTTCAGCCTGTGTGTGCACCCTCTCCACTGATGAAGGTTTGCTGCTGCAGCTTGTGTTGTGTCTGGGGAGTGTCTTGTCCTGCTGCTATGCCTAGCATGGTTTGGACCTAAATAGGTTTGGACCTGAGTCAGCTTGGACTTTCAGGCAATGTTCATTCCACAGCTTGGGAATTAGCTTGGACTCAGTCTCACTAAGTGGTTTGGATGTTGCCACTCTGCTGCAAAAGGCTGAACTGAACTGAACAGATCAATTCTGGCAGGTCATTGTCCTCAGGATCAGAGAATGGGCCTGGGCCCATTTTATTTGCCAGTATTACTGTTCCCTTTGTGCCTCTCTCCGTGTCCAGCATCTGCACCTGGTCTTTCTAAATCCTAAAGATGGCATTGTAATACAAAGACATGACCTGAAATAGGGCTGACCATTCAATACCCAGGGAGACATCTCTCAGGGTTTTCTGCACACCCAAGGTCACCCTGTGCACTCCGGTGCTCTCAAGGGACACAGGAGATGGGCTTGATTAGCCAGGTGGAACTGGAGCAACGTGGTCTCCACTCATATTTCCTAATAACTTCACAGCAGTCCCTGCCCCAAGAAGTACTAAGACCAAGAGAGAAAAACACAGGGCAACCACAAACAGGAGCTGAAAAATTGGAGTTCTTTTCTGGCATGGCAGAACTTGCTTGTGGCTTTCACCAAGTTCCTCTAAGCTTTAGTGTCTTGGCATTGAAAATGGAGCAAATACACTCCCGTGGTGTAAACCAAAGAGTAAAACTCATTGAGGATCCATCAGCAGAGTTCATTAGATCAGCAGATGGGAGCCTTTGTGTGGCATTCATTATTTGAATCTCAGACCTCCCATTTTCTATCCATTTAGGAGATTTTCTTGCCAGGGTGACTTGTTAGAACTGCCACTGGCATCTGGGCATGGGCTGTGCATTTTGCCTGCTCTCTGAACATCGATCAAAGCCTCTGGGAGGAGAACCAGCAACATACTAAATACATGTCAGCTCAGCTCTTTTCACATGCAGGCTTTGCTTAGCCTGCGAAAGCTCATTGTCTCCAAGCCAAGTAATTGGAGGAGTCAAGGCCCTGTTTAACCTTTTGGGAAGAGCTGCTGCTTTGACATCCACAAAGAGCTGCTTTGCTTGAGGAGCTAAAGGTTCTTTGCAAGATTAGGCTCAGGTATTACAGCCCAGCACATGGCTGCTGGCTGTAACAAGTCGGTAGATGGCTGGGGCTGGGATGTGGGAGTCCTGGGGCTCGACTGACTCCTCTGCCTGAGAAATCTGAAAGTGCTCATCTTCCCAAGGACATTGCCCCAGCCACCAGGAATGAAGCAGAATACTCCTGAGGGAGCTGGAGAAAGATGTTGCAAGCACTCTGTGCCTCGCATTAGATCTTTTGCTTTTTATAAAGTAATGATTAATGCACAGGATAAAACCCAGTCTTCTAGCCCTGAACAAGCAATTTCAGGCACTGGTTCCTGTTTCTGTAAACAGGAATGACTAATGGTTGTCCAAACAAGGATACCTTAGAGTTCATTTTGTGATGGCAGACCTCCACTTTAAAGTCTTGTGCTGAGACAGCAGATTTGAGCCAGGAATATTCAAAACTCTGTGTTAAAAAGATAATAGTGGTTTTCCTCAGTGTTTGAGCCTGGGCTGTCTGGTGAATGGGGTGAAAAATTCAGGGTAGAGCAACCCAAATTTTTCCAGGAAATGTTCTACCTGAGATCCCAGTCCCCATCTCCCAGTCAGTGTGCCTGTTTAAGGCAGTCAGGAGTCAAGGCAATATGAATTTTACTCAACAACTGTCCAGCATTCAGTACAGCTGTTGCTTTATACATCATGTTCCATTCTGTTGCAAAATGTCTGTAACAAACACATAACACCTTTCTTTATTATAGAAGCTATATTCATACAGCAGTTATTTTGGCTCTTTTTTCCCTCTTTAGTTGCCACTGGCGCTGTTTTCAGTGCTTCTGCCTGTGTTGGGAGTGAATTTAGACCAACAGACTAAAGAACTGTCGTTCCTAATCTAGTTGCAATCATATTCAGCAATTTCGTGTTCAAGTCATCTAGTTAACAAGAGGAAAATTAATTTCACCACTTTTATGTAACTCTATTTACTTTGTCCCCTTTGAGGTTGTTACCATGGCAACTCAAGTCACCCTCTGATTGATCTCCATCATTCCTCAGCCTGGAAAAGAGGTTGCTGTTTCTGCTCGCTGCAGCAGGCAACACGTGAGGCGTTTCTCCAGTGTCATGCCTGGTATTAGCAAGGTACTCCACAAGCTACTTTGGCATCTTCACCTCTGTAAATCTGTCCAGTCTAATGAGGATCATGGGTTATTTTAGGTGGTGGGCTGTTAGCTACAGTGCTAAAGACCTGACTTTCATCTACATCCTTGTGTGAGCAATTCCTCATGTTTACTGTCCTTATGGACATTGCAAGAACAGAGGAATCTTGGAAGAGCATTTAATGTACATGAGAAACCCGTTTTACTTGCTAAATTCTGCAATAATCACATCTTTAATTGAAAATGAACAACAGGATAATCCAGGTCCCACATAATGTAATGAATACATTGATTGTAGGTAATTAATAACACTCCTTTTTATTCCAGAACATGGCCAGAAAGCCAAGTGTATCAGTAGCACCTACTGAGGTGCTAACTGGGTTAGTATTTATGTCCAAAGAAAGCCAATAATTTTTGGTGTGTTTGAGCTGTGGAGTGGCACTAATATGTAACCTCACACTCTTATAAAACACTATTTTATGTTGCACACATTGGGATGATTCTTGCTGTCCAAGCCCTGGCATAAGCCATAGAGATCTACAAAGAGCTGGGCCAGTGCTTTGCAATTACACTTAACTCATCCCCTGTTGATGCCTTGGCAGGGAGCCTGCTGTAATGTGAGGCACTGGCTCATGACCCTGAGCCCAGAGACTGAGAATACTTAAAGGGCTCTGGACCACAGCTGTTTTTCAAGAACAGTCTTCCTTAAACGTCAGTTACCAGAAGATAAATGATTTGATGGGCTGAAATGGCTGCAGGATGGATGCTGCTGCATTCCTGCATTTCTTGAGGAGGCTCCCTGCTTCCTTCTGCCTCCTGTTCTGTCGGTGGCTGGTGCAATGTTACCAGCATGCAGAAAGCTCAGGAGACACTGTGATGGACAAGGAAGGTGGTCTCCAAGTCACCTCTACCTGGTTGATGTGTTTTCCATCAGGTTTTTGAAGCTGGGCATGGAGCCGTTTGCAATTCTTTCGACTGGCTTTAAGTCTGCTTCATATCTGTTCTGTTCTGAAAAGTCTTATGCACTTATGATAAAGTCACAAAATCCAGGTGCTTCTGCCCATTGAGTGGTACACAGCCAGCATGGAGTGTATTTAGGCACTGAGACACAGGACAGAGGTCCTGGTGTCCCATTCTGGGAGTGGACAGACAAATGTTTCTTCTTGATGAATGCCTGTATTTTCACTACAGGGAGGATGTGCACCTAATGGTGTGAAGAGGACAGAGCTAGATACCTGTCTTCTTTTTTTTTTTTTTTTTTTGTCTCTGTAAGCAGTTACAGAAACCTCCTTAGCAAAAAAACAAACAAACAAACAAACAAACAAACAAACAAACCCCAACCAACCAAAAAAAAACCCAACAAAAACAAAACACCAAAAACCCCCTCAAAAACAACAACAAAAAAAAACCACCACCAAACCCAAAACCACCCAAAAAATCAAGACTATGAGAAAAAAAAAAAAAATTAAAAATCTCCTGTCTTCTCCAAAAAGGTACTGGAATGTGAGGCAAAAGAATAATTTGACTTTTAGGTTCTAAGCAGGGCTTTGTGGTTGACCACTGCCAATTGATGGTGCCCAAAGCCAGGACTTTTGAGGCCTGAAAGCAGTGTGGTGCTGGGAAATCTCTGCCCCACCAACCACCTACTGTTTGGCCTTGGGGTAGTCATGTCATCTGTCTCTGCATCTCTGCTTCCTTCTTAGAATAAGCCTTGTCTGTGTACACTGGGTTCTCTGGGGTAAGGACCAGCCCATGACATTTATTAATATAGTGCTTGGCATGCTGAAGCATGACTCCTCTGAGGTTTCCAGTTGCTACTGAACTGCAAAATAATTAAAACTGTATGTTGAGGCTTCTTTTATGTAATGCTGTCATCTAGACAGTTGATGCTTATAGGCTTCTAGATTGAATTTCATTTAAACCTCAAAATTATGTGTCTTGCTTCCAAGATTATTTGCTTACTGTGTGCTATACTATCACGGTTACAACCACTGGAGAAGCCCTCTGCATGTGGAAGTGTAGCTGAGCATTTTTCCTGCAGGGCCCTTAGACTCAGACTCGTCCCTGCTCCCCCAAAAGAGCACTCAGCAGAAAATACCCTCACAAGCATTTTAGAAAGGGGTCTCTGAATCTGCAAACTCACAAAGTGAGCCTGCCTTTGTCTCAGAGGCCTAAACAGCCACAAGCAGAAGTGCTTGGCAGATCAGAACCCTCCACTAGGCACATGATCCTGGCTCTCTGAGGATCTGAGTCCAGGGGAACAGAAGTCTTTTGCAGATTGATGTGACATGGGAAAGCTCTCCTGTCACCAGCTGAACCAATGCCTAATGAGAAGCCAA
The DNA here is from genome assembly GCF_027887145.1 of Ammospiza caudacuta. NCBI lineage: Eukaryota > Metazoa > Chordata > Aves > Passeriformes > Passerellidae > Ammospiza > Ammospiza caudacuta. Next base: position 82,289,410 of record NC_080595.1, read on the forward strand.
GTCATGGTGGTCACAGTGTTCCTGAACTTTCTGCCACTGCAGAGCCCCAGCTGCACCTGGTCTGCTTTGGCTGCACCCAGAGCAGGAACAGAAGTCACTCATGTCTGGTGTGAAAGGCTGCAGGGAACACTCCACATATGTTCCAGTGTAGCACCAGGTCAGCAGCACCTGTAACAGGAGACCCCAGAAGTGCTGGGCCAGATTACACAACCTTTGCCAAGGTTTCCATTTGAGACCATTGACAAGTGTTGGGACACCTACTAGGAGCAGGCTGTTAGTTCTTGTGCCACATTATTCCCAGAGCTTCCAGCTCTTCAGCAGCTTGCAGTCTTTCACATGCTGCTGTTGGCTCTGGAGGCCCTACCAGAGGGAGCAGCTGTGGCTCCAACAGGACTAAACATGTAAACTATCAATAAGCTCAGCTCTGGATGTCCAAGTCTCCTCTTTGGTGCAGATGGTGTAGCCCTGAAAGGTGTGCTCTGCCATATAACATAGACAGGCAAGCAGTGCAAACTGTGGCAATGAGGTGATAGTAGTGGCAGCAGTTCTTTGGCCACACAGAGCAACACACAACTTTCCCAGGCATTGTCCTGGGGAAGGCTGTGGGAAGATCAGAGCAAAGAATGAGAAACAATCCTTATCCTCACTTGCTGCACCTGTTGTTGTGAGCATGTGGAATGTGTTATGGAAATTTGTTTACCAGAGGGTGGCTTCTTGGTTGGCCAGTGGTGATGGTGTCTGGATGGAAGGACCAACTGGGTCAAACTGTACCATGGCTGTCTGTAAGGGTGATGGGTTTCTGAATTAGTATAGTATAATAAAGTGATAGGTCAGCCTTCTGAGAAGCAGGGAGTCAATGCTAATTATTACCCAGCTGGAGGCCTGTGGTGACAGATTGTCCCCTGAGAAGGAGCACAAATTGGACAGGAAATGGTTATTTTCAGTAAATGGCTTTCAAATAAAACAACCATGATGGGACAGCTTAAAAAGACTTTTAATTAGTCCATTTTACTTTTGCTGCATAGTGCTTTATGACTACGGATCTTTTTCTTGCTTTACATTTCTTTGCCAGCCTGTATTGTAGCCCAGTAGCCTATGTCAGGCTTCAGTAGCAGCAAGTTCTGTTGTACCAGAAGCAGCTTGAAAGCCCCCTTAGGTTTTGAAAAACAAAACTTCTGACAAAGGGTTGGTCAGGTACAGTGTTATTTCTTTCTCAGTTTTTTCTGACATAGCAAGAAGCAAGCCTCATTTGAGTAGGAAAACACTGGAAGGATGCTACTACCAAAGCCCAGTCCCACACAGCTGTTAGCAGTATCTCAGGCACCTGTCAGAAGAATTAGAAAGATTTGTGCCTTAGGTTTAGTGTTGGGGTAACAGGCAAAGCACACGACTTCAGGGTGGGAAGTGATGCCACGATCACATATCCTTCTGGAAGCAATGGAGTTCCCTGAGAAGGGGTAAATCAGTGAAGAATGGATGGATGGCACTTACCTGATAAAAGATTCCACTGAACTGATCCTGTGTAGCTAATGGGAATGGCTCATTTGTTCTACACTTTGCAAGTTCAAGAGAGATCACTTCCTGTGCTGTGCTTTGTGACTCCTAGGGCTGCTGTACAGCAATTGATGTTGCCATGGCCAAGAGCCTGCCTTGGCTCTGAACAATTCACTGAGGTAAGCTCCTTGCTGACAAGCTTGTTTTGGTTGGACTATTTCCTCCTGGCACCAGGAAAATGTAGCGAATCCAAAAGAGGGGTGGAATGGATCAGGCAGGTGTCTGGCTCATGTCCCTTTGCTGCTGGTCTTGCCACAGCTCTGCAAAGGCAGCCTGGTGCATATATCCAGCCCCACATGGTCAGGAGGGGTCAGTTCTGCTGGACACAGCTGCAGAAAGCCCCTAGAAAGCCCCAGCTTTGGAAGCTGGAGGCTTCCAAAGCCAGCCAAAATGAAATGCTGGGCATGGGACATTCTGAGCTGCTGCCTCTCTCCTGAGGATGGGCGCGTACCCAAGGTCTGCTGCCTGGGACTGAGTACTAGCACTTCATCTCCCAGTGGTGATGGAATAGAGGCCTGGAAAATCTTGTTTAAGTTAATGGGTTTGGGGCCCTTGTATTTGGATTCTCTGTGCTGGACCTTTATGTTTTTCTTGTTCTAAGGAAGCTGCAAGAACATCTTTTTCCTTGCTAACTTTAGCATTGGAACTAAACACTGGATTTCCTACTTACCACAGCCCTTTCCTAGGAAAGGGCCCAGCTGCCTCAGGCTAGTGGAAGCTCCAGCCCTGGCTTTGAATTTCACATGTTCAGGGATGTGAACATGTGAAATTCAAAGAGAATTCACATAAATGTGAAAGAGACATAACAAGTATTGTAAAGACTGTAGGCAGATATTCAGTGTATACTGAGATATCATGAAAAAACACACACAGACACATAAGACATGGGTGCAGACAAGACACATCTATGTGTATATATGTGTGTGAGTGTGTATATATATATATATATATATATATATATATTTAGGTGTGCCTATGTAAGATAAACTATGCAGGTGTGTTTCAGTCCAAATTGAAGGGGTGCGTTTAACTTGCAAAGATCAACTTTGGTCTAGAGACATGGGTGACAGAACCTTGGCAGTGTCATGGATGCATCTAACCAGCCTGAGTTCACGAGCTCTGCAAGGAGAAATCCCTGGGGTAATCACAGGGACCATCAGGTCATAACTTGGAATGTTGGATCCATTTATAGGCAGCCCTCACAGATATATAAATGCTGCTGTTTTATCCAAAGCCCATTTTTAGTTCAGTAGCCTCTCATAAAAATGTTACAGTAGACAAAATATTCTGGACAGAAATCTGCTGAGCAGAAGAAATCCTGAGTTGGAAAGTACCCTTTCTTCAGTCTCACCCAACCCAAAACACTGGCTAACAAGTTTGAAATTGTATCACTTTTTAATTAAGTACTGACTGATGTTACCTTTAGAATGATGGGCTGGAGACACAGGGTGCTAATGATTAAACAGCTTTATCCCTATGCCATAATCCTAACATTTTGCCAGTTGGCTATCAAAGTATGTCCGGAGCAGAGCAAGCACTTGGCAACTTCACAGCCTCCAGTAATTTAAGAAAACCCTGAATGACTCCCTAGATTATGTTCCTATTTTAATCTATAGGCAGTACCTACAGTTGCTGAAGAGCTGTTCAGCATTTCCTAGGTTTCACAAGCTTTGAGGAACAGTCACCAGGAACTCTTTTTCCCAACTGCAAAGAGGTTTGTAATTTAATAACAGGCTTTGGACAGGAAGACAAAATGTTTCTCCAGGGAGTAGCAGTAGGAGTCCCTGCCATAAAAGACCTTAGTCATGGTCGTGCATGTACAGCTGTAAAGGCACACCTGGCTGCATCCCTTCCTTAGAGGGAATTTGTCTGTGGAACACAATTGCAAAATCCTTTGCCATGGTCCATCCTCTCCAATGACAGACTTACAATTTTGTCCTGAACTTTGTGATGTTTCTTCAGCTTGGCTGCTTGTGTAGTTTCTGAAACCCTTCATAATCTCTAGAATGTTTTGGTTAAAAACAGAGCTGTGTTTTTCAGACACTTCCCCGGTACTGCCACAGTGCCAGGTCTGGCCAGAGGGCTATCCAGCAGCCAGCAAATGACTTAAAGAGTAATTCCTTCTCTGACTGACAAGTTTTAATGGTATCACATTCAGCAAAATGGAACCAGACAGGGTAGGTTGTCCTTCCTAGCAGGAGCTCACCCATCTGTGGCCAGACATGCTGGGAGCTGGGGCAAACTGGAGACGGAAATCTGTCTGCAGAAGTGGCTTTGGCTGTTGTGATGAACATTTTTGTAACTTTTCCATAGATGGATAACCCCTCCATTTGCTTCAATGATTGCTGATCCTACTCCTTTTTTTCCTTTAATTTCATTTACAGAGGCTTAAAACCAGCGATGCAACTATTGTCATTATTTGGTTTTGGTTTAGCCACAGATTACTTACTCTAAACGCTCTTCTCGATGCAGACCTCTTGACAGGAAGGACTTTGTTTTCCTGAATATCCTACAGCAGTCC